>NW_026706880.1:0-1492771 GCF_024137745.1 Phymastichus coffea
AATATGATCTAATTATATTACCTTGTTTAATTAAATAAACTGTATTAAAAAATTCATTGTGATTACTATATATACACGCGAGTTCTTTATTCTTGACGAGTCATCTAGGCAACGGTTAGACCAACATTATTGAAGAAATGGAAACTTCAAGCCGAAAAAACCAATGATTTATTTCCGGCATTTGAATTGCGGTAGAAGAAGAAATGAAGAAGAAGCGCGCAGAGATATGCGCGTGGATTCGCCCGCGTCGATGAAAATAAATATTATACATCTGCCTTGTGTGTGTAGCTCTCCGTGAAACGCAATCTTCCGTGCTTGCGCGCGTGCATTTCTCTTCTCTTTCTCTCTCTCTCTCTCTCTCTCTCTGCGCGTCGCGTCCCACTACTCTCCGCCTCCGCACGGCGCGCAACTCTTTCTTCGTTGCTGTGCTTCTTTTTCTTACCATTTCTTCCCGCTTCTTTCTTCTCTTAGCGAGCTGCAGCATGAGCTCGTGCGCGCTCACTGATGTTTCGCGTGTATATATCTAGGCGCAACTAAAATAGATACGACGTGCGTCTTCTTTCTTTTTTCGAACTTGCAAGTTACGAGCTGAACTAAAGCTGCATGTACGAAAGAGAGGCTTTTACCGTGCAGATATTCAAATTAATTAATCTTTTGTTTGCTCTCTAACGGTGTCATTTATGACAAGTATAACTTCAAAAAAAGAATCACGGGGAGAATATTGTTTTTTAATGTGATAGATACTATACAGTTCGTCATAATTTTCTACGGATAAATACTAAAATATTGCACTGTTTTTTAAAAATTTATTTTATAAATGTGATCCCGTGAATTAAAAAGAAAAATAAATGAAAAACTGCAGCCAATATCATGTATAGAAATTCTTAGATTCTTTTTTTAAATTACCTTTTGAAAAGAATTGTAAAAACATTCGTAACCACGGTTAGATACAAAAAGCGAAGAGAAAAAAAATCAGTGATACAGCCCAATTTTTGAGCATCCCCGTAAGCGCGCAGGCAGAAAGGCACTCACGCCTCGGTGTTAATAGAAAACAAATGGAGTCTGAAAAATGAATCAAGTTCGCTTGCGGCGCATTCCTAATAGAAACATTCCCTCTGAGCTCTCTCGGTCCCATGCTGCAGTTGGCCTCCTGCATCCTCTCTATCTCTTTCTCTTCTTCTCTCGTTCCCTCTCTCTCTCTCTCTGTCCTCTCTCTCTCTCCTCTCTCTCTCTCTCTCCTCTCTCTCTCTCTCTCTCTCTCTCTCTCTTTCCTTCCTCGCTTTTCCCTCTTCTTTCACCCGCACAACTGAGAGTAGAGAGAAAGAGATAGTTCGTGCAAGAGAGTTGAGAATAAGCTCTCCACGCCAATGACGTGACGTAGGGAGGTATTACACGTTGGTTTCGCGGCGCATGCGCTTGTGCCTTTTGCTCTCTCTCTCTCTTTCTCTCTCTCTCGTCTCTTCGACTCTTGTGCACACACATGCTTTTGCTCTCCTAGATCTTCTTGGTGCGCGCGCGGCGCGCACGCTGATTTTTCTTACTAAGCTCGCACGATAAATCGCGTGCTGCTGCAGCCGCAGCACCGCCGAAAAACGCCGCCTGCCAATTATACTACCGCTAGTGGGCTTCGAGAGCGACTAGTTCAGCGCCAGACGCGAGCGCGCGCCACCCGATTACTCGCTATCAACCACCACTCTCCATCGATCGATTGATCGATCGACCTTTCCATCCCTTCCCGATTATTTTACGTAAGCAAACAAACATTTAGGAGGCTCGAAAAAGCTTGCTTTCACAGTGTTACAGTAGAAGAACATTACTGATTTCAATATTGTAATTTTTTGGGAGATCCCCGTGCATATTTATGCAGCTGTGCGACGGTTCTATTTTTTCGAAAGTGAAGTGAAAGATATTGTTGTATCTCAAAGTGTCTTCGTGAATAACAGTGACAAGTTTTAAAAAGGTGTAATTTTTACATCCCGCGGTCACTTGGACACGTCGTTTTAAACTGTCTCAATTTGACTTCGCTGCGTGATATTTTCAGGATATACAAGTGAATGAAAAAAGAAACACGTTATCGCATAAAAGTGCAATTAATCATATTAACATTGTAAGTAAGGAAGAGCCACGCGTAGAAATTCAAAGATCGCAATACAAATTAATATGATCGCAATGAAATTATGAAAAAAGCAGCATCTCGTTGAAAGGTCAATTAAGCCGTGGAAAGATCGCCCGAAGCCGGAAGCAGCATATCGATGAGGATCGACCGGGCGCTGGCTCTTTTCGGCCGGCGGCGCCACCTTTAACAAGGTAAGACGACTGCTGCTACTCTGACCGATAGCCAATTAACCGTTAACGGATTGCAAGCGCGGGTGTCTTGCGAGACTACTATGTACACGCGTATGCATCTGTGTGAGAATGTGCATGTACGGAAGAGAGAGAGAGAGAGAGAGAGAAAGACGGAGAGAGAAAGAGCTGAACTCATGGTTACATACTCTGACCGTGAGCTGAACAGATGCTGCACAAGAGAATACGCGTGTGTGTATATGTACATATAATCACGTATAACCATATCTTAAATTGTAATTTCTTTATTTTTCAGTTGCTATATCTTAAACTGTTTTGTAGCATGAAAATTCAAGGGAATAATATACACTAATAATACTAAAGCATGATCCAAAATTAGCCATTCTTGGATTGGCTTAGATCGGCAGGCAAAATAGCCATTATGTAGGGAATTCATTAATATGAATTTCTATGCACTTCAATGCAAACTTCATTCCTTATTCACTATGTAGAGTATGATAATCACATTAATACTCAATCAAATGTTATACTAACATGCAGTTTCTTATACCTCTAATGCTCTATGTTTGAGACGATATCCTATGCTATAGCTTCATGATTTCTTATTGAACCGGCGCGCACTGCTCGCAGATTCGATGAGAGCCGTTTCATAATAATTTAAAATAAGATTCATATACGGTCGTTTGATTAATAACATTTCAATTGCAGCAAAAATATACATTGAAATCAAAATATTTATCAAGGGGGAAGAAACGTTGCAATTAACGGATCAAGTATTTTCTCTCTCCTCTAATTAGACGTCAAGAGATACTTTTTTTCTGAATTTTCCTAGTGCATTTCACTTGCCTATATATATACACGTATGGGTTACGCGATAAACGCTGTATATACGCGATATTGCTTTCAGCGCTCCCGCGAGCTGCGCCTTCTTCCTCCCCCGACACACTTCCGCGTTAGAGAGAGACTCTCTCAGCAAACATATATACATGCACAACCATGCACAAATCGCAAACTCCTCTCTTTTTTGCAGGATTTCTCGCGGACATGAGTGGCTTATCGTTATTTATGGAAATCAACAATGCACGTGCGAGAGAGCACACTAACATAATTTGCCAGCGGATGTGTGAGAAACTGCTTTGCATGCCGCGATACTATATACTAATATTTATCCTTTCTTCGAGTGAAATTTACCCATTCATTGATTAATGTTTTCTATAATTAATAATTTTATGCAGTTTATTTCACGAGATTATCCTTTCGAGACAAATTGTTGCGTTTAATATTTGCAATTTCCCTGAAAAATAATGTAACCTTTACGAATGAAGAAAATGAACGTAGAAAAGTAAAATTTCTAGATTAGCGTGTACACTAAGTGAAAATTGACAAAAGTAAACAAAGGCGACCAAACGCCTGTTACACTTTCGAGCTATATAATGTTGGATACTCCGGGATATATAAAGCTATCAGAGAATTAGCCAATCGCCGGAGGCAATTTTCACTCGGAGAGTGAGAGAGTGCGTGAGAGAGAGAGAGAGAGAGAGAGAAATTTCTCGACGCTTTTAAACGCCACTAATATCTCGTTGCTTTTGCAGACAGCTTGCAGGCCCCACGAAAGCTGAGCAGAAAAAAACGTAGAGGTCAACGACAACTGCCTTCGACACACCTACGCTATTGCTTATTAATGCTGCTAAGAAGATTTTGCGCTTTTTCTCGGCAAATCGAAGGATGGACCGTTTGCTTTTGTGCTTTTATCCATATCTGAGCTCACCGATTTTATCGCTTCGTGTAGCAGTCGACTGATTATTAGATAAATTGCATTTAATGAGTCAAATAACTAAGGCTTTTGTGATGTACATAATTGCTATCATGTATATTGTGAATAAATTTTCTATTAAATTCTGACAATAAATGGTGTGAAAACAAGTTTGATTATTATAACTAATCATTTCATGGATGTAATGAACTTTTCTGTGTAGGATAGATAAAAATTAAAAATAATTCCTAAATTGGCACTGCTGTGAAATAAAATTTATGGAGTGATCTCAATCTTATCGTAATCACATGCATTATCCATATCACATACTCGTTAATGATCATCAATATTCTTCCTGATCGAGAAAGCGCCGTAAAGTAACAAATGATAAACTTGAAAAACTCGTAAGTCTAAGTGTGATACAGGGACAGTTACCAGACAGTGATATCAAATAACGAACCATTATAATGGTACTTCTGCCATAATAATCTTGTAGCATATATATTAGACGGATTACAGTGATGTGGAGAGAAATACCAAGCCTTCAAGAGATTACAACCGCCAATATAGTGACAAACACAGTCAGTCCTGCTGCAACAATCCCATTGGAGCAATCGGATTTTTAGCAAAGCGCGAGCGCAGTTACAACGACGCGCTACGTTGATATCAGCCTGGCGCACAATGCAAACGAGATGCAAAATTATTGTTCGTTGTATTTCACGATGCGAGAGAGTCACGTCTATGTATATGTATCGGTAGCAACGAGGCGAGGGTCCGATATTTACCGTTGCCGCGCGGCGCGTCGCACCATCACTTATCCGGGGTGCGCGACGACAACGACGACGAAAAGCCGGCCAGTTGCATCGATCGGCCGTACAATGTATCCCCTACTACAACTACGAACGCCCGAGCGAGAGAGAGAGAGAGAGAGAGAGAGAGAGACAGAGACTCTATCTCTTTTGCACTGCAGCCGCCGTTAATAAATCCATTCGCCGCTTGTGCGCCGCTCGACTTCCGGCGTGCGAAAACAACGCATGAATAATGAACGTCCCCAAAAACTCTTCTGCTCCGATTTCTTTAATTCTTTTTTGCCGTCGATACGACCATCTATTGGCCCTGAATGATCGACGACTAGATTGCTTTAACAGGTGATCATAAAATTGAGAATTGTGTCTGCGTTGCAGAGAAATTTCAGGCTGCACTGCGAGAGCCAACATTGCATATTTGGGCGAAATCGGTTGCGATATATGACGTCTTTTTAAGGATAAGTTATATGCCATGTCCAATAAAATTACCATCTCGAAATTACGAGCTGCAGCCGCACCGCAGCGCGCGTTATCGGCTTCTAATCCATACTTTTCGTCTGCTTACTAATAATGATACATATGCGTGCATGTACGTGCAGATAAATTGATATCAAAGCCAATATACGTACGTATACGAGAGTTTTTTTTATTTTTAAACGGTTTCTTCACCTCGTCGTTTATTTTACACGCCTGTTGCAGTTATCAATTATATAATTTAAATTAAATTCGTAGCAGCATTGCTGGCTATTCAATAACAAATGCTTGACCATGAAACACGTCAAAAAATTATTGAAATTCACGTGTATGCGAAAATATACATATATTATGTGAATAAAGGCGACGAATTGATTTATTGGCGAGTTCAACTGCTTAATCAGGATCCTGAATAAGGCTCACACGTGAGAGGGAGCTTTTTATTTGATAAACGCCATATTTATTCAAAATTTATATGGAATTCAGAATTAATGTTGCATATTTCCCATTAAAATTTCACGAAAAAAATATCGGATCAACTCGTTGCTATGAACACGTAATAATGAAAGGTTGTAATACATCAGTTCTTGTACGGTCAAGTTACACGATTATAAGACAGACGATACAATGAAAAAATGCGCGTGCGAGTTTTGGTAGACAATACACTTGGACAGACAAATCACGCATCCCTCTCGGCTTTGGCCATCTGCACGTATATATATCACCGGGCTCCATCGCAATGAATACATCCGACGACGTACTTTCGTCCATCCGTCCGCGATGTGAAAACAACCCCCTTTAGCACATCGACGCGCGCGACGTTCTCGTGAATTTCCAGTGAGGATGTACAGTCCCCATGGAAAAACATTTTAGATTATCAATCTTCTTTCGGTTACTTACTTGACGTGCTCTGTGCTTTTTTACGTTTACCATTTTCAGCCTTGTTTTGAAGTTCCAAGTTGAGAATAAAGGACTTTTCATATGAAACAGTTGTTTTTTTTCAATTAGATCTGTTCTCATCCATAACTGCACTGTATTCAGTTAGAAAAATGCTCTATAAGTCTAAATAAAATAAAATTTATGATGTTCGTTGAAATGTGTATTGGTAGGTCGTTGATGAGCACTTAATATTGCCATGAATTTGTTTATTATGCTGTTAGTACACGTCCTTTTATCGTTTATGCTATGGAGCTTGCAAAATAATTAGATCGGCAGAATCTGTTGGCGAAGTGATAATTTATAAATTGCAAATGATTACGATTCTTGCATACTCAAGGTGGAAAAGTAAATACTTCAAAAGTCAATAACCATTATCACGAAAAAATGCACGTAAAATTCTCAAAACATCGCATCATTGTGATCACTACGACATTGTCGTTGCACATCGTAACTTTTCAGCCTGATTGTACATCAACAAGAAACAATGCATTATTCCCCTCTCTATCTGAACGTATGTCTCACCTTGCGAAGAGTTTTGCGACCCCCCCCTGCCCCCAAGTAGTTACCTGGTCGCGCATTTGGCAGTCGCGTATGTACTGGCCAGGGGTCGCGACGTAAAAAATTGCATCCACTTTGGAAAAAAGATCGGCCCCTTCGTCAACTGGCCCCCTTTCTCTCTCTTTCTCTCTCTCTCTCACTTACTTGCTCTGCTCCCTTTTCCAGCGGCCAGCTGCACACGCGCGGGTCAGTTTTCGACGGGCACGCGGCGTATTAAGATGCTACGCGCTAAATTCGCACGCGATCCGTGCGCTACTTGTTGATTTATATTTTGTTGTTTTGTTATTTGTTACGATCTTTCGGCGTCGTTAGAAAATTTGTTTTTATTTTGTTTGTTTGTTGTGCTTCCATCTACGTTGGAGAGAGGGATGATTTGTGAAGAGCATGGCGGGAAAATCATCGATCAACGAGTAGACGCCGAGAGACGCGTGGATCGTGGGATGTAGATTCTCCATTTTGAATGCCTCGAGATTTATCATTCGTTATTATTTTTGTCTTCAAAATTTGGCATTTTTTGGCGTTTTTTTTTAGCATTATACGCAGCGGCCCGAGGTGATGGATTTTTCTTCCACCGGTAAACAATATTCTATCTATATGTGAATACATTGTAATAAGGCTACAAGTTAGCGCAAAATGTTCGCCATAATTCCAAAGGCAATTGTGTGTTTGTATCCATGTGAAGCGGAGATAAAGGAAAAGCACGTAAAATCGTCCAGAAACCATGGCGTAAATGAAAGTTGGACGCGCTGCGCGCGCGAGCGATAATAGTAGGCAAATCGAATGAGCCGGAGCTTATAACACCTCTCGACAAGTATAATTTTATTCCGTAACCGGTCAGTCATACCGATGGGGGCATTTGTAATGCCGGCGGACGTTTCGTTGCGCGCTTGCGTCTAGTCACTTAATTTTCAATTATCGAGGAGCTCTCGCTCGCGCGCTCGACCATTCACTAGCGACGCTCGCGTGGAATTTCGGTTTAGCATTTGACGGCTCGATCGATCGCAAAGTACGGCCAGTAGCAGGAGAGGCCTGCCTAAGCGAGATTCCACGAGGGAGAAATTATTTTGGACACGCTTTATACGTCAACAATATTTTTTTTTACCTCGCAAATGCTAAATTGACAGTTGCGTGTCACATGCCCAGGGTTATCAATTTTCCGACCAATTAACTGCTCCCGTGACATGGAGCTTCAGATGCGTCGGTTGGAAACATCGATTTTGTTTTACAATTTGAATAACAGTGCAAATACGTAAATAACAAGCGAGTACAATTTGGCAGTACAAGGTAGTCGTGTAAACGGTGTAAAATTACATAGACGAATCGTGGATTTACCTTAGTAATTATGCGTTAATTTAGTATACGGTAAAATTCATTACGTATATAATTTTGTTGCTTAGCCATATTTTTTTGGATTCTCTTCGGTTGAATATAATCGATCTAACGGTAATTACCCAATAAAAAATAGCACGATTATTCAGTTTCTACCAATACAATAATGAATCAACTGAATAAATAATCTAATTATAACGCAACAATGCAGCACGCAAAAACACACATTGATGCGTGATCCCGCAACTACGCATTCCGCGTTTCACCGCTAATCAATCGTGCGACTGGTGTACCTTTTTCCGCTCCTCCTCTTCCTCCTGAGCGCAGGCGGCAATTATATGTATCGAAGCCTAATGGGGCGCGCGGGTGGGTTCGATGGGCTTTGGTGTTTGGAAAGCCACTCGATCTTTGTCGGCGCAGGCTCATCCGAGAGGGGAGTCGCCCTTTTTCTCCGAAGATGGCTGAGTGTTTTCAAACGCTATCTTTTCTTTTCTTCTCTTTACATTTGATGAATCTTTTAGTTTTATCCATTTGGTAATTATACGTCATCACTGTCTTCTTTGCGCGTGTCGGCAAGTATCGAAACTCATAAATTACTTTCAATACTAAAAAAAGGTGCCATTGACGGTATGTATACGAAGTCATTTCTTGTGCCAATTCTCAACTAGAGGTCTCGCTGAACGAATTAATAAAGATATATTTCGAGAAGAGCTGCTCTTCTGCTCGTGAATTTGAGTTATCAAGGAAAACTAGAATCAAACTGTTTGTATGAGAAAGTTGTAGAGTGGTATATGTATATTTCATGAGTCAAGAATTTTTAGATCTTCAAAATAACGACGCCTGAATGCATAGTCTTGATGTTGATTGCTTTATCATTAGGTGAAATTTCTCGTTTAAACGATCCTTCAAATTAGCACGTTTTAAATGTAGCTTATCTCGCGGTGTGATTAATTAATTTTAATCAGGAAAAATTCAAGCCTAATCAATCCACTAACAACTCATCAAAATCGAATCTCATGCTCGCAGCGTGTAAAGAAAAAGGGTTGGCTCGTCTTCCTTCTCAGACGTTAAAAATCGCGCGCTCCGATAGAAGCACAGGGAAAAAAGGGGATGAACGCTCTTCGCCCTAAGAAAAATAATTGCTCGTGGGACAGAAGAGAGAGAGAGAGAGAGAGAGAGACAGCTAGAAAGAAAGAGAAAGCACTGGCCCCTTTCATATCTGATGAGGCGAGAAATTACGAGTCTGCCCGAGATCTTCGCTCCTTTTGTTTCCGATACTTAGTTTGATAAGTTGGCTCTCTTCTCTTTTCCTCCGTTTACTTTTTCACGCGTGCGACCTTCTTCTATTTCCCAATGAACCTTTCGTTTGTTCAGTACCAGTTTCTTTTCCTACGATATGTTTTTTGTGTATATTTCTAGCTATATGTTGAGGAAATTACATTCAAGGACGCGTTTATCAGAATAATTAACAGTCTGCAATTTCCGTTAGTTATTGGCTTCATTCTGTAAGCTTGAACTATCCATCAAGGTGATGTGAAACAAAGTATGAAAATATTATAAAATTAAAACGCAACTTATATTTTGCATTTAATTCTAATTTCACGACACGAAAAATGGACTTATTGCAAAAACAAAAATGGATTTTGAATCAAAGTTATTCTATCACCCGAAACATATAATTGTATCTGTAATAAAAACCACTTTTCAGTCATATTGACCAATCATTATTCAACGCTGAATATGTCAGTTTAATTCCGCAATTGGAGAAAAAACTGTAAAACAAGCAATGTCGATAGCAATTAACGCACACCGATAAAGCCAGAGGGAAAAAAGCTATAATTACCGCGACGCGCTGGACCGAAGCTGCGTACATACGGTCGATTAATATTTCAACGAGAGGCTGTGCAGCTAGAACAACGATAATAATTCAATTGTCGAGAGAGCGAGAGAGAGGGAGAGAGAGAGAGCATAATAAACACATTACGACCGATCCGTTATTTACAACTCTCTCGCTCTCTCGAAAACTCTTGGTGGTGGGTGCTAGATTCGATAAATTCAACCTACAGTCAGGAAGCTGTAGCCGGAAACTGGCCGCGCCAAACCTTTTTTAAAGTGCGCGAAAAACTCCGCGGATATCCTCCCGCGTTCCTCTTTTTTCCGGTCGTCCAATGCGATGGGGTTCGTTCCCTAGGATATTTTTTCCTCTCTCGTTTATGTACGCGTGATTCTCCGTGATGCACGGATGAACGACGTCGACGATTGGGTTTGGTTTGATATTAAGCTTCATTTTTTTCGAAAATTTATTTTATAAAGATTTTATTATCGATGCACCGCCAATTTAAAAAGTTGCAATTGTAGTTATAAAAACGTGGACACTTTCGACATACTGAATATTTTCGAAGTCATATTACGTATAAAAACTTTTAAAATATCGCTTATTTCAACAAAACCACAGGCTACTTCGCAAAAAATTTTAAACCACAACCCTTCGAGCCGCTTGTTCATAGGGGGCGGCGCTCACAGACGACAGATTTTTCTAAAAACGCTAGAGACTTTTACTTTGAGGGTGGAGGAAAAAAAACACGTGATTCCCCCTTATCCAATCGGTTGCATGTGTATTGATCAACAACACATGGGTGCAACAATACGTGTCTGCTTTCGCTTAAGGGGGAGCCGTGTCAAAAGGGGAGAAAAGATGGCGTAAAAAATGGACGACCTGCAGGGTTTCGTACTTCTTTTCTTCGTCTCTTCTTTGGGCGTATTCTGCGGTTTCATTATAACCCAAGTGTTATGATAATGGGGCAACTAATTTCATAATTTTTTTCGTCGTTCATTTTTTTTCTATTAATATCGCGCAGTATATTTGGATGACACTGCTAGGTCATGTGTGAAAAATTATCTTCTTACCATTCAAATTTCATGGATGTCACGATACAGTACGAATTTGTAAAAAATGTTATAGAAACCGAAAGATCAATTTTGTCTTATTTGTGTATGAATTTTTTTTAATTTGACTAAGTATTATTCAAATCAAAATCATTACGTATCTTATGAATATTTTTGAAGAAGCAACAATGCAACACGTCAAAAATTATATCTAATATCAATTAAAGTGACACTCGCTCATAAATAAAAATTACATTCGATGTTGCTTTGCTGAGATAGAAATAATTTAAAAATATTAATTATCAAATGAAAACCACTATAATAATTTGCAACACCAATTCGGAAAAATCCCATCGAGCATTTCGTTTACTTGGAGAGTCTTTTAAAAAAGATATATTTTTACGTTTCTATTATACTTCAAAAGTGTAGCATTCGAAAACAGAAAATTCTTGAAAAAAAAATCAAATGCCTGGGGAATTTCTATCTGTTTGCTATTTTGAATTCCACGCAATCAATTCATCAGCGCGACTGAGTAGAAACGCGGACGTTAATTAACAAAAACGGTATAATTGAACTCGAATGAAAAATGCGTATAAAAATTGCATTTCTACGTATGCAAGTATACTCGCCGAATGTAAATTGGAGTATGTAACACACAGGCGGGTCACACAGCAATCATCCGCGAGCGTTCGGCCATATTGCGTTAACCGTATTTCAGGTAGAGAAGTCACAAACTAAATTACGCGATACCTGCGGAAAACGATTGACTTCGTTAACGTGATTTTTTAATTATTCCACTCGTGCAGCCCACGCATCTTCTCGTCATTAATTCATGTTTGTTTTATCAACGACCACTGCGAATATTTTTGCGGCAAATGATTCTCTTTCTTTTTTTAATTCGATCGTGCACACAACCGACGGAGGTAAAAATATTTTAAACGATTTAATATCAGTTGTTCATACGATAAATTTATTTTATACTAAAAAAATAAATATTTTTTTTACGCACGCCACAGCGCATCACTCATCTCACAGCTGAATTTCTATCGGCTCTGCCTGTCTGTCTGTCTCTGTCTCTCTCTCTCGCATTGATTTTGCAGGAGCCGCGCGTTGTCCATTATTCACAATGACGAAAGCTCATAGGAGAGTGCAAATGCGCCACACGTCCAATTGAATATAAATCATCTAAACTAAAAAAAAATGTTTACGCGCAAATGAGATACCTATAAAAAAAAAGATAAGTAGACGATAATAATAACAGTGTAAAAATAAATGAATACAACCCCTATATTCCGCGTCATTTTTCCATTGACGGGGATTTTCGAATTGCCGCGGCGATTGCTTTTGACAGCTGCCATGAAATTTCCGACTAGCAGATACATTGTTTTACCTCTCTTGCGCGTATTTTTCTTTTGTCGCGCAACTGGAATTTCAAACTTTTATCCGCGAGCGCAGTAATTCTGTTATTAAGCGTATAATCGTCCGGTCGAGAGTTTGTTGCATTAAACTCGCACGGGAGGCATGATTTATATGCTAATTTGAGAAGCCGTATTGATCGCGCGCGCACACGCGTAAATTGTAATTTCGCATTTCAATCAACCTGGGTATTTTTGTTCGCCGCTATTTACCAACGAATTTGTCGAAATAAAAGTCGATAAACACAAATCGCGCTGTTTATTTGCCCCGGACACGTGTGTATCATCGTAACATTAAAATAAAAAAGAAAAACGAAAGAAGAACGACATGCTGTAAACATATCGCCGAATAAATCATCAAAGCTTCAAACAAGCTTGCGTAAACATTACGATTCCCGTTTTAACGGGCTTGAATAATAAATCAAAAATCAATTGCATTAGCCCGACTCTCTTTTGGTCCGCACAGGGTCCCATTAAAAAGCGAGAAAAGTTGGCCAAACAAAGGGCTCGAGGCGCATCTAAATACCAAATATTACAATACGATCAGTCGCACAACCCTTGTGCCTCCATTACTCCTTATTTGCCGCGGCTGCATTTCCCACATTTCCATTCTGTGTATATCTCTAGGGACGACGACGACGACTCAGCCAAGAAAACGTCGAAATTTTATATCGCGCACCCCCTACCTTCTAAACGCCCCAAGTTTTTAAAGCTTCCATTAGTGCTGATATCGCCACGGGGTTTCTTCTCTCGACTCATTTGCAAATGGAAGCGTCTTTTTTTGTATCACCGGTTGTTAATATTGTAATAAGATTCGAAAGAGAGAAAGAGAGAGAGCTAAGATTTCCATCCGGTCGTGGAAATTTGATTTAACGTCTATATAAAGTTTATAGGTATCGAGAGTAACAGCATATTCTCTCATGTAGAAAAGTTAATGAACGGAAGAAGAATAGTATTTTCTAAGATAATTGTGTGATTTCATTGTAAATCCTTTATATATCGAATGGAATTTTGAAGTACTTTCTGTTGATATAATAAGAGAGAGAGAGAGAGAGAGAGAGAGAGAGAGAGATGCGGCGTTACATGTCGTTATTTTTGAATGCGATTGAATTTATCATCGACGGATTCGAGCTCTACGGAGCGTGAATTCATTGTAGGTATATAGGGATGTGAAGGATTAATGAACAAGAAATGTAATAGTTAAAAATGTAAAATCGAATGTTAAAAGATATAGCTTCAAATGCAATTTTGCTAGAACAATTGCGAAATTCATGCGCGGCAAAGTTGGCTTTTTGCTAGATTATTTTAGAGATCGAAAATAGAAGCTTTTGGTTTCTTTTGCTGACAAAAAAATGGCGGGTCGCTCGCTTCAACCGGGGAGAGCTGTTCTGGCAATTTGCCCTGTACGCCAGCTCTCTTTTCGTCGCCGGTCACGCTTTTCTCTCTTTCATTTTCTTTGCCGCGGAGTCTAGCACCAAGGCGGCTTTCCACTTATCGAGTAAAAATGGACCAGAAAATAGCCGCGCATACTAAATACCGCACAGCCTGACTCTCTCTCTCTCTCTCTCGGACTTCTAAAATATTGCCCACGTTTCTCATTGCATCTCATCCCAAATTTAGTATGGAAAATTTCAAAGTTTTAAAGACTGCAACTGGAATACCAAATATTGTCAATTCTTACTTCGAGAAATGAGTTGTTTTTTTCAATTATAATCGAATTTCGAGCAAGTGTTTTCTTTTTATCGTTGCGCGAATAACAACTAAATCACTGGAATATTCAATTATATTTCTTCGTAATTTGACTTTTGAAATAAAATAACTGAATTTTCGTAGAAAACTGTTTTCACGTTATTTCGTTATATCGAAATAAATATTTCCAAGAATCTCTCTGATTTTAATAAATGAATCATTTAGAAAATCCAAGGACTTTTCAATAAATCGAATAACTCGTGAAATATAAAAACAATACGAGTGACAATCAATTATTGTATTTTTCACGAAACAAAAATCATTAAAACACCACGCCTCAAAAATCCATCAACAAACTCACACTGGCGGGTGCGACATATCGAGCGTCGTGTCATATCTGACACGTATCACCAGTCAACGCGGCTTGTTAATTAGATGCCGTGCACTTGCCGGAAATTTAGCACGTGCCCACATATATTGCACACTTTTCCTGTGATCGGAAAGTTCTAATTTTACGAGACTCTCGAACTTTTCAAGGCTGTCGACGGCACGTTCAAATAAACAGAGATTTTTTTTTACGCGGCGCCAAAAGTGCATCTCTGTAACGCCCTTGCATAAGACTCGGAAAATAGACAATTCTTTGCGAATCATCGCTTGAGAATGCGTGCAATTGCCTACGCTTAATGTTATTTTTGATTTAACATTCGAATTTTGTACCAAGCTTTTGTGTGAATAAGTAAGCATTGGTGAGTGTTAAATAAATCCAAAACTTACTTTACAGGTAGTACGCGTTTGCGAACGGAAACATTTTAAAAATTAATTTCTTTATTTTTACGTTATTGCGATGCACGAGATTTACCGAATTAATGTAATTCAATTTTTGAATAGCAACCAATTGTAATTACTTATTAAACAGAATATTTCCATGACAAGCAACGATATGAATTAGTTATATACATTCAAAGCAGCTTCAGGGTTTACTATGATAACATAAACATATTATTGTTAATATGCTAAGGACATCATAAGCTTATAAATGGTTTAGTAATAGAGTCCGATTAATCAATTTTCTACTGTAATTACCGTTAACCAGTGATTAGTAAGTACCGAATTAAAAATCATATTCCGTTTCAACCTTCTTCCCTCTAATTTTCAGCGACCATACTTCACACGAAATAAACGAAAAATTCAATGCACTCTCTGCGTTTATTTTCACGGTTCTCAGCAGGACAACAATGAGCGTGACAATTGTTAAACAATCGTTTGGACGCGGGTAGTAACAATAAAAGCGGCAACAATATATAGGCTTGCGCAGGGCAGCGTTTGGACGAAAATGAAAATCAAACACGAGGACTCGCGCGAGAGAGCGGGCGGTTGGTAAATACGTAACAATGATGGTGAATACACTGCGGCAGTTGCATCTGAAAAATCCACCGAATTTAATGCGATCGAATGCATTATGTATTTGCCCAGGGCAGACTCGGGAAAAGAGAGAGAAGCGGCAGGCGCGATAAATATTTTTACGCCAATTGCGCAAAATCTCGAGAATAGCCGGTATACGATTTTTGCTCCGAATTTAAAGCAAACTTTTGCCAACTGTGTGCACGATGATGATGATCATGATGCCTTATAGGCCGTAGAAATACGTTCAAGGCTATATGCGCTTAGTGTCGAGATTTATTTCGAGTGTGGCCATCGATTGTTGAGCGCCCTCTCTTTCAAAACTTGGACGCTTGAGTCATAGCCGTTAAAAATTTTCCTCTTTTTATTTGATTTACTGCAATAAACGAAGTTACAGTTTGAATTATTTTTAATCGAATAACTTTTTTTGAATTATTGTCAATTTCTATGCAAATATCGTGCGTTAACAACTAGTAAAGTGTTATTTACCAAATTTCTTGTCCGAACAAAAGATTTTGATTTATTTCGATCCTAGAGCTTGCATGAGCTTTTAAACGCTGCCAAATAAATGTCTCATTGTCGTTCGGCTTTTAAATTTAATTATAGCCCTACTTGTAGCACGCGGCCATAAAGATTTCAGTATAAATGCAAAAAATATATGCACTCGCGTAGTCGCGATGAAACGGCTTGGCACTGCCCAAGAACTTCACTAAAATTCTTTCTATCAAACGTGAAAATAGCATTTCTGGCTGAATCTCAATGTAAATCTCGGAAAGGATATCATTATTTTTTCTCATTTTAATTGATTTTTCGACGATAAAATTATTTAAAGATCACGTGGCATTGGGTCAAACACGGGTAGAGTCCGAGAGAGCCACAAGTCTTGGTTCTATATATATATATATATATATTGTCTTGGGGTAAGTTCGGCACATAAAGATATAGAAACAGTTCGAAGGCGCTCGTTCGCGCTGGGAATCTAATTTTTCATGGATCCTTCTCTCTCGCGAAGTCTTGCTCGCTCGCTTGCTCGTTCCCTTAATTAAAACATCAAATTGATTGCGGCGAGTGGCCTGGGCGCGCTAAAATAAATGAAAATGAAATCAATTATAAAACTGTTTGAGGAGCCTTCAAGGCACTCGATAGGTGAGCGAAGCTTCGCACCCGATCTTGAGTTTTCTTAATTAAAAATCCACGCGCTCGCTGCCTCTCGCTGGGCTTCGCTTTCAATTAAAAACCGACTAACCGTTCGCAAGCCCTTTTCTCTCTCTCTCTCTCTCTCTCTCTTCCCCCCGTCGCGATTTCATTATCTCGAATCGCCGTGAGAGAGAGCCTCCATTTTTCTTTCGCATCTTGCATGCTATATACCACCCTCCATGAACGAAAAATGGTGGATGGGGTATGCTCCTTCCTTTTTTCCCAACGTTCAACGAGGGGAGCTGCGTTGCTCGATACTTTATCAAAATTTTATTTCTTGTTTTTTTAATTGCACATTCTACGATCAATGATCCCACTAGCTATATTATTTAATTAATAAACTAGTTATGTCGTTACCAGCGCACTGCCATTTGCTCGATTGCGTGTCGCTCAGACAATTTTGGTGACAACTAAGCAATCGTAAAACACGTCACTAACATCAATTAAACCATAAGTACATTGATTCATATCTTTTTAAATTATTCAAGGTCACTGAAGAGATGTGCAATCCAAATTGACATGTATCGCTTCATTTGGTCTGTTATTCATATCGGATATTTTATATAGATATTATACACATAGATATACTACATTCTACTGTAACTGTGGCCAAATCCCCCCTCCCCCCTATATACACACAATCATGTGGAAGGTAACTACTCTACATTACTTATTACAAGCGATGTATAAAAAATAGTATTCTATAAGTATTTGGAAAAAAGTATTGTTTAAATAAAATTCTTATACATGAAAAATCCAGTAGAGATGAAAATGTCATTGTGTGCTCGCTGGAGCGCGATTCTCTAACTGGTTGCCAAGCTCCGATTTATTATGCCCTTAAATCTCAGGGCCTCTTCTTCTTCTTCTTTCGCCGCGGCGCACTTTTACAAAACTTTCCATCGCCGCGTCGCCTTTGCGCGGAAATTTCATTATGACCGCGACGTCGCCGGGCGATAAGAGAGAGCGAGCGACTTTCTCTCCACGTGAAATATTGCGAGCTCCAGCGCGGCGTGAGCTTTTTCCCTGCTAATTGGCCCCGGAGACAAGGATTAGCCCAAGGAAACCTCGCGTATCTTCTTCTTTTTTCTCCGCTGTCGTCGAACTTTTTGCAAGGCTTGATTCTTGAATGCAGATTCATTGTACTTTAATATATTTTTAGAGTTTCTTCGTTAACTAAAACGTTTCTCTTGAAATTGACATTTTCTATAATTTTGAGCAGAATCTTGGGACAATTTAATTTTGAAATGAGAATAGTTTAAACATAGGTCCTTTTTTACGTTTCGAACAAGCAACCTTACTGATATTTCATTTAAAATTTCAAAAGCTACTCTTTAAACTAAAACGTTTACCTTTAAATAAACTTTTAATTTTTTTTGTAATCTTAAATCGAAATTTCTAAAATTTCATTTTAGATTGAACGTCATATGAAAATTATTGCGTTTGTTACGTCTAAAGCAAATAAATTTATCAGTAGCTCATCTAGGATAATTTACATAAACACGTGTAAAAACCATCAGTGGTTTGTCGTTAACGTCAGTCTTACTTTGTCCTTACGGACGAATTCGACCATTGCCATCGACATCCCAAAATTACATTGGCGCACTGTTGTAACACGTTGGGAAACTTGTAGCCGCAATCCTTCGATCCGTGTAACGATTATTGGCAGTTTAAATGAACGCATTACAACTTTGCTGCATTGCAGTAAACTATCAATGTACCTTACTTTTGGCAGAACTTTGATTGCCGTGTTGGTGAAACGTGTGACCGATGTGGAGTTCGATACGCGAAAATAAAATATGAAGCTTCGGTTCACGAGTTTTTGAAATTTTTCTTTTCGTTATTGTCTCGAATACAAAGATTCCGATCCATACCCGAACCCCATATTTTTAAAACTTTGTAAACGATCAATACATTGAAGTTCTGCTCACGGTATTATATCCAAGTATTATTATATTCATTTGCCAAGAATAGGCCATGACGATCTCCGTCCCCAAGACGAAGTATTAAATTTGACCTCAAGAAGCATGACAAAGCATCCAATGCCCATTGACTTTCAATACAAAAAATCGTCTTTCAAGACAGTATCCAGTTAGTTGTGTCACACGACTCCGCGGTACGGAACGGAAACCTCGCCTTTGAATGCTCGCACATCGCAAGGTTGTTTCATTCAAAAGTCGTCCAATAAAAGAATCAATAACATCACAAAAGTTAATTGTACATATTCGATAGTTCTTCGTTTTTTTTCGTTGCATGTTGGTTGGCTGCGATGGTGGTTTTAAGAAGCAAATATATGTATATAATATATAGAAACCTATATGTGTGTATTACGCTTGTGTGCACGCGATGAACAGAAGAGTCCGGAACTGGCGATTAGCTCATTGTAAAAAGGAACATACCGCTGGTGTAGTGCTTTCGGCCTCTTTATTTTAAGACATCCTGCAAATACAACTTAGTATATCAGATTTTTAAATGAAATCAAATTTTTTTTTCTTCCTATTGTTTCCTCTTTATTGTGATACGCCACAATAAACGGCCAATGTATAATAACTCTTGCTGCAAGGTATGGGTTTTCATTGGTAATATATTAAAAATATCTTTTATTCGTATCATCGTAACATTGATTTTGTAAATACGAATTCAACAAGTACAGCACAGAGCGGGTTTGTTTCTCTAGATCACATCAATTGGATTTGAAAGCTCTTCATCAAATCGAAATTTGTTAGTCTAAGATAGTCTTATCCCGTGTCTGCTATGCGAATTGCTTGCAGTACAGATCAGACACTTGATAGCATCGCTCTTCTTGACAAATATTGTCAAGCTCCAGACGATGTACTACAACGTCTTCAGTTGATATTATTCATCTGGTTTTTGTGCAAGATTTTGCATGTGGGTTGTAGATCAAATAAATCTTTGGCGTTCTTTATTTAAACTTTGATCTTCCTCGTTTATCATAATTAATTTTTCATAAGCGTATAGCTTGAATGATGTTAGTTTCAAATAAAAACATGTATAAAAAGAAATGAAAGCCAAAAAGCCAGAAAAGGAGAGAGAGCTAGAGGTATAAATAGAGTGAGAACGTCGCAAAAATTATAGCCACGACGTTATCTAAAACAAACGATCGTCCGCGACAGTGTGGCGGCGGCGGCGGCGATCTCCCTCCGTCGTCGTAGGTCATGGCACCTAAATTCGCGCTCGCGCTGTGAGCGTGGGTGGCATGCGTGCGCTCGCACGAACACGCATGCATAATACCGTTGCACACGAGAGTTGAAGCGGGGGCAGTGCGCTTACTCTCTCTCTCTCTCTCTTCCAACCGAGAGTATCGATCGCAAACTATCGCGCGCGCAAAGCGAGCGCACCAAGGAAATACAATCTCGCGCAGCGCTTACGATACAGCATTTTTGGTGTTTTTTTTCTTGGTTAGCAATGAAAGGGTTAAGAGCTTTCTTTTGCTCATTTGAAGGTTTGTTGCGGGTAATAATAATTTTCGCGTGCACATACCAGGGGAATAACGAGAGAGAGAGAGAGAGAGAGAGAGAGAGAGAGAGAGAGAGAGAGGCCGAAGGGAGGAAATTGAGCGAGGCCGAAGGGAGAGAGACGAATGCAGTTTCGAGAGGGTACAGCCTGATTGGAAAGATGCAGGGGTAGTTTGTTGACCCCTCTCGGTCATCCTGCATGCAGGACTTTGTGCTTGCGCAATGTCTCTCTCTCTCTCTCTCTCTTTGAGCTTTAACTCAAACAAGATTTTCCTAATTTGTTTTGATTCTTTCAATTTTATTATAAATTTCATTTTTTTAGTTTTTTAATATCAATTATTTCACCATCATTAGTGCTGGCTTGTCGTGCGGACATGGCAAGCAATAAAATATGTACTCTAGAAAGCTTTCTCGTATAATCGTTGAATGAAGCATACACGATGCAATAAATATTAATCAAACCTTACACGTATATATATAAATACATGTAAGTGTATATGTATGTATATATATTTATAAGCGAAGTTTGCATGTGCGTAATGAATGATTGTGTGCATCAAGATACAGTGATCTCCATAATAACAAGCGTTCCTCTTCGATTTTATTTTCCTCCCTTTATATCTCATGGCAAACAAATTTCAAGATTGAAATCGCGTGGAACACACACATACACACACCATGTATCACTGGCAACTTATCTCGAACGCGAGCGCGACTAAGTCTCAAGGCATAACCAGACGATCTTTCTTCTAATACTGCACATCCATAAACCACACGGGCAAACAAAAACAGGCCATACTTTAAGTGTACTCTCACTTGCGCTAAAAAAGCCCCCCTGGAACGACTACTTTCCACTCCTACGCGCCTGCTGGCTCAAGATATAGATCTGCACCTACGTAAAACTAACGGCTCGTCGCGTCCTCCTTCTCAAAGGCTGGCTTGCTATATAGCAATGTCCGAGAGAAACCCAGAGATTATTTTCTCATTCGGATTTTATCATCCGAGTCTTTCTTTTGAAATTCCTTCATTCCGGCCTGGAAGAGCTTGCAAGCTCTGCCTCTGCTTTGTTAGCTACATAGAATATGGCTCCTTTGTTTTTACTAATTACCTCCTTGACTTGCCGGCCCTTTTCGCACCATCATTAGGCGGCTGGCCAAGAGGCTATATTGCCCTTTAATGACATTTTTTTATTTGTCCTTGCTCGTTATGGCTTCGCCATTTCTATTATATTAAATGAGAGACTCCACCAAATGTGCAATTACACGATATATATCCCAACAAAAAGGAGTCACTGCTTCTACATGCGAAGCCGCGGTCGCTACAATCTCGGAAAGAATAACGAGGCAAACAGAAAAAATGCATATGATTGGCAAGTGGTTGTCAGCAGTATGTTCGAAATGCCAACTGAGTGAGAGAGCTCAACTAAAATTTCGCGATGACCTCGGTACATTGTCCGTTATGCGCGACTAGTCTGTACCTGCGTGGTGCAATTTGCATGAATAGACAGAGAGGCAGAAGCAGCAGCTGTATGGCTAGGCAAAAAATCAGGGACGATTGGTCAACCGTGCCCGGCTCATTGTTGCTATTATAGAGCGAGTGCGCACACGCGGCTGCGAACTCTCTGTCCCCTTTCGACGCCTTCGAGGCAACTCCGAGGGCCGCCCGTTATACTGGGCGTGCGTGATGTTATATATCCGATGCTTTAAACTATTTGCCAGATTCAATTTTTATTCGCATCGACGCTATTTTTAAGCGACACCTCGATTGTGCCTAGATCGGCAACATTTCCGATAAGATTTTCTAATTTACGTTAACTCGGATTCTTCGTCAATCTAATGGATAATGTTATTTCATATGATTAATTTATATCCATTAATATTTAATATTTTAAAGATAATAATGCGCTTGAAAGATATCTTTTCATCATTAAAACTCTATAGTTCTATGCTCAACTATTTTTTCTCAAATAAGTGAAAAGAAGCGAGTCTATTGACTAACCTCCGAAAAAAAAACTAGTATAACAGGCACATCTCGACATTCTAAGACTAGTTTACTGGGGCAGAAACTTTTAACCATATGCAGATCATATTCTTTCGGGATCTAATGAGAGCTTTTCGCCTCGACAAAAGCCCCGCGGCGCGTCCCTTTCTTTCTCGCTCTTGTCTAGGAACACCAAACTCTATTCTCTTCCCGTCTTTTTGGTCCCCGCCAGCCTCCGCTTTTCTAGCCTTCAACTATTGTATTTCTTCGTTGTCTCTTTTCATACGCGAGGTGTCAGAGGGGGTGAGAAAAAAAGAGAGAGGGTTCTAAATTAAATGTCGGTTTTTAATGTATCCATCTGCTTGTTTCGTTGGTGACATTCAAGAATAAGATGGAAATATTCTTATTAGCTTGATTTTTTTTTTCGAAAGATAACATTGAATTTAAACCATATCAGTCGCCATTGGATTCCTGAATAAATTGTTGCAAAGTTTAGCAAAGTAAAATATTAATATGTGTTGAGCAATTCTATGCACAGAGATTGAAGTGTTCGTTAAACCATTTTCCAACACAAACTATGAACAGATTCTGGCTGAAGTTTGTCACAACGAATCCAAGTCACGCAGTCAGCAAGAGAGCACTGTCACTCTCAAAGCTCATCGTCACTGCTATGCGCACGATGTGTGTGTCAGCATAGATATAGCACAGGATGATCGCAGAGCAGAGCTAGGTCGCGCACTGCCACGAGGAAACCGTACACCGCTTACGCACGTATGCATATATGCATACACAGACGCACGCACACATACACCCGCGCGCACGCACACACATATATATATATATGTATGTATGTGTGTATACGTACGCTGTGGCAGTGGATAGTAGCACGCTAGCGTAAATTGTATCGATTGTCTTAAAGGGCGTCACTAGCCGACCGTTATAGCTCCGCGAACGTGAATGGCTTGATATACATACACACATCGTGAACCCTGCATGATGTACGCGGGGCCCTTTTGACCTGGATTTTCTTTCCGCTTTTTTGTCGTCAACCTCCGGAATACACAATGACAATTTGCATATATACCCCAGACGCGTCCGCAAAAATCAGAGTCTTCCTTGCCATCCTTCTCTCCTTTTCTTTTTTCTTTCATTTTTCATTTTTTTCTTTTTTTTGAAGCTCGGTTGAATGAAGGGTAACTAGGGGAGATTATTTCATCCCCGCTTTGGACACTGGGCGAGAGCTATACGCGTGATTCGGGCATTGTTCGCTAGCAGGATGGCGCGCACGATATCTTCAGAAATTTTGCGAAAGTTATCTCGCGCCCAACGAGAAATAGAGAGAGAGAGAGAGATTATTTCAGTTTTGCTATTTTTTTATTTGCTATTATTCGGGACCATTATTCAATTGCATTTGCAAAAAAGTTATTATATATTTAATGTAGGAGCAACAGCTCCGTATTAGCGTGCGATTGCGTTTACGGTGGATTGCGAGTTCACACGTTACAAGTTCATATGTTTATTTAAAAGTCAATAACAATGAATTTACAGATTCGCAAAGCCATTTCTATTACTGTCAATCCACTTGATAATTTGAGACTGATGCCGATCAAGCGTGCCTTGATATATTTAGACAAAAAAATTTACTTTTTTGATTTTTTCTTTTTACCTCCCTTTCCTCAAACAAACAAACTGATGAAATCTCATCTCCCTTTACACATGTTTCATTTCTCCAAGTGCAATCATTGGTCAGTCGCACGCGCACACACATATATACACGTTCTCTCCCTTTACGTGTGGACGGGTGAAAATTTCGCCTCGGGTGCATAACGGCAGTGCGCATAGACATGTTGCGCTCTCTCACGTATTATACGTTATACTTATGGGGCTTCACGCGCACAAGAGAGAAAGAGCGAGCCTAATGGATATGTTTTTGCTCGTTAATGGAGCGCGAGGCTGCCTGCATTAAGATTTAGTAGTCTGCCACGGGCGAGCATTTTTAAGGCGGTTCGCGTACTTTTTCCAAATGCTTTGGAAGCTTATGTCACTTATGAGTTTATTATGCTTAGCACACTTTGGATGCGATTCGAATTGCTTTTACTAAGCGAAACGCTATATTGATCCTTAATCGAATGATTTTTATTTAAGATGATTTGGTTTTAGACAAAGTTGATTTAAGTTTACGTAAAACAGTTCTTCGTGTAATAACTTGAAATTAAGAACGAAAGAGTCAAATTAAAAAATAACGAAAAGC
The DNA here is from genome assembly GCF_024137745.1 of Phymastichus coffea. Lineage (NCBI taxonomy): Eukaryota > Metazoa > Arthropoda > Insecta > Hymenoptera > Eulophidae > Phymastichus > Phymastichus coffea. The sequence goes on from NW_026706880.1 coordinate 24,456, forward strand.
CATAAATATTCTTGTAAAGGAAGCTGAGCTACAACACACTCCAACGAAAATAATGATTATAGCCGAGGTATCGTTCGCTTCGACAAACAGGTAATCAAGTAGTCTCTCGAACGCAAAAAAAATCACATCCTCTGAAAAACTCTTCACCAACCGTACACACTCGGCAGCTGTTCTGCCCGTCGCGTGACCCTCTCTCTCTCTCTCTCTCTCTCTCTCTCCCTCTCTCTTACATAACGCGCAATACATCCCTAACATTACAGCGTTGCAGGCCTCGCCCGCGCGCGAAGGAATGCCGCCGCCGGCGAGAATCCAAGCACTGCCTGCGGTTAGCCAACCCCTTCCCTCCTTCCTCGTACGTCGCTTGTGCGCGTTTTGGAAATCACTTTGTCTCTGATGGGGTGATATCCGTATTATGGGTTTGACGCTTCGCATACGTTATATCACGTGCTCATCCGTGTCTTTTTTCCTCGCTTGCGTTCGGTCGGTTTAATATGATTGACAAAACTGTCAAACTTCTACACTGAGTACCTAATTTTTTAGTTATATAATCCTGAGGAGGATTTACGATAGTGATATTTTTTCCAATTAAACATCATCTTCCTAGACAAGAATATAAAAATTCTGTACTTTATCAGCGAACAAAGGCATCATGAAAAGCACAAAATCATCATCATCGGAATTCCCGAATTTTTGATTGGAATTTCATTTTGATTGGAATTCTCTGCTGCTTCGTACATATATGCATGCTTGTCGATTTTCATTAATGAAAATTCATTTGAAAAATTGAAAAATCCCTTCGGAATTTTAATGATTATTGTAGTGCTCGTTTTCGGAATTCCCGATACTGTTTCAAGTATGCGCAACCATACCGTCCCGCATTTCGTGCAATGCCGAAGAGCAGAGCTGTAACGTTCCCGACCAAATTCTCTTTTTCCTAAAAATGTACAATTGCGCGTAAAAAATATGAATTGATGCTCTATTTATATCTTTTTTTGTATAATTCTTTCTACTTTTATGACTTCTAAAAAGCTATAAATATTTATCTTTAGGAAAGTCCGGAGAATAACTTATAATAATTCTGTAATGGGTAAATTGATCAAAGGACGTGGGTTGCACGTCAATGACCAAACTCATTACAGTAATAACAAAAACATCAATTACCGTAGCCAACACGACCTAACATTGTCACACCTACCTATGTATAATTATACAAGGCGTCAAGCCAAAATTTGCCTTTTGTCAAAGACGTGTCGATGCTCTCACACCCAAAGGCAATTTAGCCTCGTAGAAATCTTTCTGACTGGTTATGTTATCGAAAGCTGAGGCTTCAGCTCACGTTTAATTTCGATATTGATCTCTCTCTCTATCTGCCTCGCGCGCTGTCATCATCGTGGACTTTTTAATTCCAGGAGTCAGCGACGGCGGCGTCACCGAGAAAAGGTGTGCCTAGCAACCAGCTCGAAAAATGATTATTTTTTTGCGTGTGCTGTTGTTGTCCGAGGCTCAGGCAGGCGGGCAGGCAGGCAGGCAGGCAGGCAAGCAGGCAGGCAGGCAGACAGGCATGCAGCGGTAGCAGCATCAGTGGTGGTGGCGCGCTCGGCGAATCATTTTTCCGCGAAAAGCTCCCCGCCTTTCGGCGCGCAGGCGTCGATGACTGCACGCGCACACCGACGCAGCTCACACACGAGTTTCGGAACTCCCGAACTCCCTCTCTTGCACTCTCTTCGATGACGATGATGCAGACCGTGCATATGCAGGGCGGGGCGGACGTTGTACACGTATACGTGAGAGAGGGTTGCCGGCGCGGTGGTTGCGGAGGGAGCGAGCCACGTCGAGTGAGGTGAAGTGAGGTGGGGGTGCCCGGCACGGGGCCACGGCGCAGTTGCTACTCAGACACGGGGATGCTCGCAATGCCTCTATCAAAGGTTACGATAAATCCTCCATTTTTCGTAGTTTTTTGCAACTTAAAATTCAGTGTTTCGCCGCGAAACTTTGTCAAATCGTGTTATCTGAAGATGGTTACTAGGCCGATTTTACGCGGAGTGCGGGACACTTTATTCGATTGAAATAAATTAGCCGCGATAGAGAGATAGGTCGTGGAAAGCTCGGGCAGTTGGATGGTTTGAAGTGCAAGGCTGTAGGTGCGCGACACGACACAAGCCAAGTCAAGCAAAAGGAGAGAGAGAGCAGGCAAGCACGTGGAGAGAAAAGTCGCGGGAAAGCCGCGCGCACGCGGCAAAAGAAGAGGAGGAAGAGGAGGAGGAGAGCCACTGTTGTAGCGCGCGTCTTAGGCGAAGGAGGGGGCGCGTATAGGCAGGCTACGCCAGCGACACCAAGACGGCCGCCTTCCTTCCCCCCACCTACGTCACGTGATATCGCACCAAGCTACGCTTAAGTGCCTTTACTTTTTCCTATACTGACTAGCTCACACTCGAATGACTATCATGCTTCAAGAAGGACCACCGCCCATCGCGCCCGAAGCCCCCCGTTCGCGTCGATGCATGATGGCTGACTTCGATGATCTCGCGAACGCGCACACTATAGTCGCGCAGACGCGCAGCCTCCATTTTGTCGACGCTTCTTGAAGCTCCATTTGCAATTTTTTTATTCGACGATTTTCTTTTATTCGTTTCTCCTTTATTCTTGCCGGTCGTCATTTCTTTTTCAGTTTGTTTATTTGCACTTCAAGATTTTATTTTTTATAGACAATTTTCTATAGTATAATTTTTAAGAGGTATCTATCGACTTATATAACAAACTATGTAATGAATGGCAGATTCTCGAGAACAACTCTATTTACAGATATTTCAGTAAGCATTTTGAAATAAATTCGAGCTTTCTGGTTTTTATAAATGATACTTTTTTTTATTGATCGATTGATTTGTTTCTTTTTTTGTTTTCGTGCTCGACTTTCATTTATTATTATAACACTCTAATCTTTTTACAAATTAGCGAGATCATCGATACTCAAACTCAACCCAACCCCCACGTATCAGTAATGATATAATGTACAGCCTTATAGCATATGTAACACTTCAAACCTAAACATTGTTCCGAGCTTTCTACGATATCATTAAACTCGATAAATTCACATAATTTGAAAACAATTCAAGGATTATATTACTCAAAATCTGTATCTCGGTATTAGAATACTAAACACCGCTAATTTGTTCATTTTTAAACAATAATCAGAATAATTAACCGATATAAGCATTGCGATCAGTCATATCTTGCACAAGACAATGTAGTGTGCAAGTAACTGAAATCCCCTTTTTCTGTTTCTCTTTTACAGACGCGTCGCACTGTGTTGTTATGTGTTGTCATAGTTATTTCATTGAAAAATTAATTTTACCGTTTATAAAACACGCACCGATATTTCTGTAAAAACAAGTCTGAACAACTCAACTTATTATTGATTTTGCCGGAAGAATATCAACCACCACTACAATAATAACTGATTCTTACATACAAGCGACTCACTCAAACTTTTTGGAAACAATAAACGTGTCTCATTTCAAAATTTTCAAACGACGAGCTCAAGAACCAAGATAAACATCAAGAAGTAACTCAAGAACGTAACGAATAAAATAAGAAAAAAACACAAAAAGCAAGAAACGAAAATAAAAAAATTATAAAAAAGCACAAAAAAAGAGTAACAAAAATTAAGAAAATAAGCATTGCCTTACAAAAAAATATACCCTCGTTGTCAAGGAACAAAGAAAGAAACGAAAGGAGGAAACTTTAGATGTTTACCAAGTAAATTGTAAAGAAATGACTAAAGTATATTTTTAACAAGTTTTGAAAACTTTAGATTTTAAACGTAAATTTAAAAAGAAAAAAGCGAGAAAATGAAAAAAGCGCTAAAATTCTTAATAACTAAACATGTGATCTAAAAGTCGTTGCTACCAAGAAAGCCTTATGTCCTTGTTTCAGTTAACTCGGTTCCAAATGTAAGTACAATTACTAGCAAAAATGCATGATTAATGTTGTTTTATGTTCATTTATAGAGAAGACTTTAATTAACCCATATGGGTTTTTTGTGTTATTTCAAATTATCAGTAGTCAATCGCTCAAAATTCATTATAAACAGTTTTATTGCTTCAAATTTATTCCTGCGTTGAAAAATGTGAATTAGATGTTGATTTTAATTTACTTTACCCAATGATCGACCCTCAACTTCAATTATTTTACAATAGTTTATAACATTTATTACATACATGTTCAATTGATTTACCTACGTAATATACAAATCATCATACAATTGAAACGTAATGTCATATATGAAGAACATCATGGATGATTTAGCTTATGTTCTGGTTAGTACTTCTCTACATAATGTTCAATTCAATTTTTAATTATATAGCATTAAAAGCAATTTAGTTTTTTAAATTTATTACAAATAACTTGACTATGCTGTGATGATTTGTGTAAAGTAATTCCTATTAGTCAGATTTTTGCGTTAAAATATGTTTGTAAAGCTTATTACTATCATGTTAACATTTACTCGGTTGTAGTTGCGTATTACGTAGTTATATTGTACTATCGTCAGCTCCGCACTTACAGACATATACTTAAATTTTACATAGATTTACCGATTCTCAATCAAAATTAAAGAAGCATATTGGCAATTGCTGTGTGAATTAGAATCAAAACTCTTTCTACTGTCTATAATTTAGTGGTGTAGAAATTATCGGTATTATGTCACATTCACGAATTTCCACTTTTAATATGCACGCGTAGTCAGTAGCAAATAACTCACTCGAAAATTCAATTTGCAAAACACAAAAACTCTCTCAGTCGCGTTCACCCTTCGCTTCTGGGGTATCGTTCCGACCCCGGACATCCTCGGAAAGTGCATCGGGCGTCGACCATCATTCAACCAGCTCGCATATTAGAAAATGACGCCGCTCTCCCTCGCGCGTATGCAGAGCAGCATGGATTGTGCATTCGAAAATTCCAATTCTGCCGTTGTGAGCATCATCAATCCCGAGAACCCTCCTCGCGAACCCGCTTGAACTTCACGATTTTTCTCTCTTTTCCTTTTTTTCGACGGCGTGAGACGGGAGAGGCGAGGGACGAGGGAGCATTTTTTCGCTTGGCTTTGCGCTCGTATTGATCCCTGGGAATCATTGCAAAATGGCGGCGCCGCAGCCAATGACTGGGCGAATCGATGACTGCAGCGAGCCACCCCCTGACCAATGGGGAGCTCCGCCGGCGACTGCGCTTACCCCCTACACTCGGCGCCGGCGTCGATGACCTGGGTTACCCGAATACGGGAGAGGAGTGAGAGAGAGAGAGAGAGAGAGAGAGAGAGAGAGAGAGAGAGAGAACGAGCTGCTGCTGCATACACTCGATGATTTCGCCGAAAATTCCAGCGAAAAATATTCCCGGGCGAGAGGGAGCCCTCTCACCCACACGCGCACGCACACACTGCTGCATATATATTTCCCGGCTAACTCCACACCCGTGCATATGCAAATAGCTTATCGCTGCCACTGCATGACGCTGTACTGGACCAACAACGGCGGGGTGGGTCGAGCTGGATGCAATGATTTTCCGGTACGCACGGGGAACCGAGAGGTGTTTGTTTTATCGGCGCACTGCTGTTACTGCGACGAGGAAAAAAGAATTAATTATTTAGCCCGTCGAGCTCCGAATAAATTTGAGCGCGGCAAACAACGCCTTGTGCGTGCGTTCGATAATTATACGGCGCTAGAGGATATCAGGGGAAGAAGGTTGATTTTTTACGAGCTTTGAACTCTTTTTCCTTTCATGATTTTGTTTTTCTTTCCGCGGCACATGTGGTGATATGAATCACTTTCAATCATGAGAGAGACTATAGTTCGCTTCGGATATTTAACGAAGTTAGGGTGTGGTGGTGACTCTCTCCATAAAAAGGTTTTTAAAGTCACCGATGTACAAAGATAATAATGTTACTGAAAAAAATAAAGCAAAATAGATAGTTTCTCAAAATCAACGGTCACCGTGCTTGTCTCGTAACGTGGAGTACCGACCTAATTTAAAAACAAATAACAATTTTGCATAAAAAGAATCTTCGATCAGTCAATAATTATGAAAAATAAAGTTAAACACTTTACAACGCAGAAAAATATATTTTCATGAAACATTATTACAAGATACGAGACAAAAAGAACTATCGCAAGACAGTTATATATTTCAAGTGGTTCGCGATATTGCAAAAAGCGTAAACACTCTCATGCTCGCGCGGATGATAAGGCGTCCGTCGAAGGCCACAAGTTTAAGGCGGTGCGTTATCTCAGGCAATCACCTTGATCCGGGATACGTCGAAACGCATTCTTATCTTATCTAGCAAAAGAGAGAGAAAAAGAGCGAGGGAGAGAGAGAAAGAGAGAGAGAGAGAGAAGAGATCAGAAAATAAAAAAATATGGCGTATTCCTAAATGAATTTCCACTTGCTGTCAAGCCGATAAAAAAATTCTGTTTTTCTCGCAGTTCCTGGAAAAATATGTACAAATAAGTTATCATAAATTTTCCGACACTCATCTGCCATAGTCATTAAAAAAAAAAACCGTACTTGTAATATTTTAAGCTGGGTGGTGTAGATACTTTTTTAGTACAGAAGATTTTTCAATGATCACTGCTTTCGGTGCATATATCATAACAGTTACTGACCATGCTAAATATATAAAAATTTTGAGTACATTAATAAAAAATTAATAAAAAAAAATGTTTGTATATCGTAATATGAAACGCAAATATAGTATAGCTGATGATTTTAAACATTGGTTCTATTATTTGTTAAAATGATTTCTCTCAAGCTATCATGGTTCGCCAATGAACATGATTCATAAAATTCGTTCAATACTCAAATGTTTTATTTGATTTTTTCATATGTACAAGTTTATGGTTTTGACTAAGCCAACAGAAATTTTCATATCATTAAAACAATAAAAACTGTAAAGTCATTCTAATCATTAAAAAAAATATTATTAAAAATATTGAAGAAAAGCCTTGATACTTATAAAAATATCGAAATGAAAAAAGAACAAACGGTCGATTAAACAAAGAAAATAAAGCATTACGAAGAGTATTCGAATCTCGACAATCGTTCGGCAGGTACATAAACGAAAGGGATAGACAGATGCTTTCGATCTCTGTCTGTCTGCTCTTCTCGCTCTCTCTCTCTCTCTCTCTCTCTCTCTCTCTCTCTCTCTCTCTCTCGCTCTCCCTCTCTTGTAAAGAAAGAGAGAGAGAGAGAGAGAGAGAGAGAGAGAGAGAGAGGAGAGAGGATATCGAAACTGGCAGCAGCGTACTCACACGATTGCATCACGTCACTGTCTGCTCGCTCAACTGCATTACATCTGCACGCGCGTACACTTAGATTAGCTCGGTCAGGAAAAATCAAAGCGACGCGACGTAGCAGCAGTATGCAAACTCAAGGTCGGCATTCGGATGACGCGTATTCTTCTATTTACTAATCGTTTTGGTAAGCGCCGATCGATTGTCATCTCCGCCTAATTGCTTCTTGAGCTGGATTTCGGAGTGTCAAGGTTGCTAAATAAAGTTGCTACCGAAATAAGCCGCGAACGCCGCCATTACTCGTCACACCTTTTCCCTTATATAGTTTCGATCAACTCCAAGTATGAAATTTACATTGAACGGTAATGAACACCTTGGCGACTAAGGAGAAAAAAAGACTTGGATGAATCAACCCGTACCGCGCGAGTGCTAGTCCCGCCATGTATAACGCGCACACATGAACTTCAAAGTGACAATTACAAAGCCGCCGATGGAGCGGAGCTGGCTACAACTTAATAATTAAAGGACTTGTACTGACGATTAATGGCTCGTTCGAACGAGCGATGCGCGCAACTCTCACTTTCTTTTTCTCTCTTTGTCTCTAACACACTTTTGTTAGTAAGGATTTTGCTTGTTTCGAGACCTCTGCCACGCTACTATACCTTTACATTGAAATTACGCTGATGTGTAATGTTTTGTCGTACCCAACTCAATTAGTTAATTACAACTGATGACTCGTGGAACTAGTAGGAATAACTTTGCAATGACGGTGATTGGGCATGACACTATGTATTACTTGCGTTGAGTCATTCAAAAAAGACATACTACGAAAATTCAATTAACGAATTTGAACGATTGGTCTGAAAAGTAAAAATTAATTGCGTCCTGTATGCGTTTATTTATTGAGCATAGCTAGTCAATTTGAAAAGTAATTTGAGTGGGCATCCGAATGACCGGATGAAAAAAAAAAGTTGTAAAAGCTATGCTTTATAAAGTATTTTCGTTTCTGATTGAAAACAGATAACGGATTAGCAGTCCCGGACAAAGCGATTCCTTAGACTCTCGGCTCGGAAAATGTAGGCAGTTCAAAATACACAGAGAGCTACATTGTTTGAAAATACCAGCCGTAAATTTTCGTTGTAGCCGCGGGAGCGTATTTTTGCACAACGGCAGCGGCGGCGGTCTTAGTACATATTTTTGGCCTCGATATAGGCTCTTATCCTCTTTTCTTGTGCTCGCACGAAAGAGAAAGAGAGAGAGAGAGAGAGAGAGAGAGAGAGGGAGAGAGAGAGAGTGCACCGCCTAGTTGAAAATTTCAAGCGTAATTTATTGGCTTGAGATTGTCGTGTAATTCTAGGAAGCTCGTACATACAATTAAAATTAGCTTAACCGCTCTCAGAATTAAAAATGATGTTTCTGTTTCCGACAGCTTGTAGCCGCATTCGTTACGTGGCTGAAAATCATTTTTGAAATTTACGGACAATTAATAAAGCGAACAACGTTGGTTGTTGATGACGATAAATTCAGCAGCGAAATTGAAAAGGGGGTATCCTCGCCAAAAGCGATAAATCAGGCAAGGGAATAGCGATCGAGCCGGCGGATAATAATCTCGGGCGATCGCTCCAGAAAAGCAAAGCCTCGTTCGCCCGTCGCGTCTTGTTGGCACTACTCGGTCGGTTTTTCTAGCGCGAGAGAGCGTGTAAGGCAGTTTTTCTATTAAGCTTCATTTGTTTCTTTCATTGCGTAATGCGCACCGGACGCGCCGCTCATCTCCCGTTAAAATTCTTAATCCGGACGCGCGAACGTTACATGCACAATGCATGTGCTCGAAAGAGTGGGCAAGCGAGCGAGTACAGCGAGCCCAAGGCCTATGGCTACGCTCAATCAAGGTCGCAGCGATTTCTTTTTGCACTGGCACAAGAGAACGAAAGGGAACGACGACGACGCAGCTCTCTAGGCTTCTGGCTTAGCTCGGACAAACACCAGACCAAGTCGTTTGTTCATCTGCCGCTAGGCGTCACCTCGACTCGGGGTTGCTTCTTTCTCTCTCTCTCTCTCCTGTACGACCCCTCGGCTTTTACTACACCAGTGTGCCTCGTCTATCGATTGGCACCTATAGGGGAATTTCGAATGGACCTTCAATTGAACGTCAGAAAAGCGGCAGTACGCATATGCAAAGCTGCCGTGCTCATTAGAGCCTTGAACCTTTTCCCATATTAACAATCCAAATTTATTCGCATGCTTGAAAAACATCATCGGCGTGTAACGCAGCCAGCTCGTGCTCGGTATGATAACAAATTACAGGTTGCATTGCACACGGCTGTGCATAAATTAACTCGGAGTGGAAAAATGTAGGCACGCGGGTGCAAGGTGCCTCTCTCTCTCTCTCTCTCTCTCTCTCTCGTGCGTCCACCCGCACCGACCGCGCCGCGCCTCAAGACAAATGCCTTCCTACGCGTGTATCTGGCCGCCGAATCTCGCGCTCGTGCGCGCCCCCGAACTCCAGCTGCCGATCGCGCCCGAGTAAGGGAGACAGGAATTGCGATCGGGATGTGCGTTATTCACGTGGCTGGTTGCACACGCGTGCACGGGTACTTGATGCATTTTCGGTTGGGACTCGAGTCGAGAGTGAAGCCGGACTGAAGGGGGAGTAGGAGTAATTATATGTGCTTTTTACAGGCTCCACGTATTTATTACGTATATAAAAAGAGATTCTCGTATCAAGAAGGCAACCGAGTGCCCATAACCTTGTGTTTACATTGAAAAGTTGACGGATCAACTGCTCGTACACTCATTCCGATGACGAAAAGTTTCATTCCAACGATGTGAGTTGGTCGAAAGTCGTTCAATCCAGGCATAGCGCTTCCAGTGAACGGTCAGCCGTACTCGCGTAACGAGAGAACACATGCGCTTTTCACCTGTTCCTTAGGGTAGCGTTCATTTGTAATTTAAAGCAGAGAGATAGCGAGCGAGCGAGGGAAAAAGGCTTCAGCCGATTACGAGCCAATATACGCGCTGCGCTTAACCGCCCCCGCAGCGGAAGTGCAGCCCAAGCGCGTACTCGCGCTCATCTCCACGGCCCGCGCACATGCTCCGCTCGTTCGCGCGCATCTATATATATGCGCGCACGGCCGGCGCTTTGACTGACGGCTCAGCGGGCACTCGTCGACGGCTGATCGAGTGATAATGCCCGCGTAATTCGACAAAAACGCAAAGCGGACTCGAACTCTGCCAGGCGCGAAGTGCGACCCGTCTGTTCAGCGGGAGCTACGAGTTGCCCGAGCGCCAATTAACGAGGCCACGAGCAGCCCCTTAGATAGAAAGAGAGCGCGCGCGCAAGGAACACACGTCAACGGTATAAAGGAGCTGGCGCGACGCCCATTGGCCGAGTTTGTCTCACCCCCGCCCATCGAAGAAAAAAATAGGGTGGAGCGCGAGAATGGAAAAAAGTAGGCGCGCCCCCACACGTGGCGCGCACGTGGGAAAAAAAGGCGCAGGGGTGGTGGCGGACGATCGGCGACGTGGTGGGGAAAGACGTCGTCGTCGTAGAGCCAGAGCCGCCGCCGCGCTGTCGAGGGTGGAGAAAGAAGTGGGGAGGCCGAATGTTCTAAGGGCGAGAACCGCGTGGAGGGGGGGCAACGTTAGAAGAGCGGGGACTGACGGAAAGAGTGCGCGTCTGGCGAGAGAGCAAAAGAGACAGAGCGAGAGAGAGAGAGAGAGCGTGAGAGGGCGGGAGGGAGCGCGCGTAAGATGACCGCTCTCTCGAGGAACTGATCGGCGTTCCTTGGATTGTCCGAGAGCGAGCGAGATTCGACCGATGCCGGAATGGACGGAGAGGGCGATGGGGCATAGCTCCCTCGGGCTAATTGTCATTGTGCGCACCAATTGCTTTTGCGTCACCGACTCGCTTGTGGCATTTGTCCTGCACCTTCCTTCGTTTTTTGATCTCTCACAAAAACAAGTTGTCGGGCGAATATTTAAAATAACAGAAGTGATAAGTGATTATGGGTACAAGTAGCGAGACTACAATGAAATTCTGCGTTATAGACTGCGGCCGATCGTTCAGCCCCCAATACCACGAATTATTTTTCACAGAGCTGTATTAGTCGTTTGAATAATAAACGAAGAACTAGAAAACGAGCGTAAAGTTATAATGATAGTTCGGAGCGCAGCCGACACTTAAAAACAAAAGCGATGGCGTATACACTTCCCAACGACGAATCGAACGGTACGCACGCCTGTAATTTCTTTTTTCGAAAGGGGGAACTGAATTGCACGCGTGCATGGGGGCGACCGAAAAAAGAGAGCACTATTGAATTTTATTCTGACCGTCGTCGTCTCTTGCAATCGCGCTCCCTTCGAGTTAGTCACGCATGTGTTACTAGCCCGCGGAGGCCATTTTTAAAAGAAGGGCCCCCACCTTCTTTTTTAATAAAACTTTGGTGTACACCCCCTTGCACGCTATGCGCGTACGTAGCACCGACGCCGCGTCTTTTTTAAAAGCGTTAGTTGCACTTAGCGATTTGTGCCGAACGCACGCACTGCACTCGCGGCATAGCAAGTCCTCAAGGAGTTGCATTTCTATTCCTTGTTCCTTGTACTCTTTTCCTGCTGGACAGCGGCCACGCGGCAAAGCCTCCGTCGACAGGGTGTAAGTGTAACCTTATTGACGCAGGTCGGCAATCCGCGCCAAACAATGGGCTCGTCGAGAGAGTCTCGAGTACAATGGCAATTGACAAAAGAGAACCAAGTGAGCGTCATCAGTCATCGCAGGGCAAGTGTATCGTCAAACAGGTTACAAGGCGTGCCTTGGGCCTTTGCTAGTCATTGGTACAGCGCGAGGCTCACCGCCGAGCACACGCGTCCAAGGAGCTGGAAGTCGAGCAGGCAGGCAGGCAGGCAGGCAGGCAGACCGCACATACAGACGTCGGCCCTTGACCGTTCGCATCCCTCGGACCTCGGCTAAAAAGCGAGCGAGCGAGGCGCACGTCGCTAGAGGGGAAAAGCTTTCTCTCCGCTCGCGGGGTAAAAAGCTCCGTTCTTAGGTTGCGCGGCTCCTTCCGCGCCGACGCGCTCGCGCGCTCTCCCCTCCTCGGTTGCTCGCATCTTACCCCCGCGAGTGCGAGCTTTCCTAAGCTACGGCAGAAAGCGTGGAGCGCCAACCCCCCCACTCGTCGCGCCCGTCCTCGGCCGCGAGAGAGAGAAAAGCAGCGGCGGCAGCAGGTAGAGGAGGAAAGTAGGGGTGGCCCGTAGCTGGCGAGCGGCGAAAACTCAGTGCTCTGGGCACCTTCAGTTTTTAGCCGAGGAGCCGTGCGCTCGGCTGCCGTTGCCTCTCCCTCCCCCCTGCGCCGCCACGCGCGCGTGCGAGCGAGCGACGTTAGGGGAGAGGCGTCGTCGTCGTCTTCGGGGGAGAGAGTAAGACACCGACGGTGGTGGCGAGCGCGGCACCGAACATTTCGTCGTCGCGGCCGCGCATCACCTAAGACAACGCCCCTCTACCGCGCTCTCAGAGCGAGAACGAGAGAGAGAGAGAGAGAGAGAGAGAGAGGCAGGCAGGCAGCGAGCTTGCGAGCGAGGAAGAGAGAGAGAGAGAGACGGCGCGGGTTCTTTAAGGGGGTGGCTTTTAGTCAGACGCACGCGGTCTGAGACGCGCCGCCGCCACCACCACTCGCTCTCTCGCTCTCTCTCTTTCTCGCGCAACCCTTAGCACATACACGGAGCCAGAGCGCGGCAGCGGTGGTCTACAGAGAGCAGCGACTTAGAAGCGCGCGCCACCCGACCGACTCAGTTCGCTTCCTTCGCCCGCTAAGGATCCGCGCGGAGGGAAGAAAAGGAGGCGCTCGCGTTCTCTCTCTCTCTCTCTCTCTCTCCTCTCTTTTCACTCTCCTCCGCCGTCGTCGTCGACGACGTCGTCGGCCCGACGAGAGAGAGAGACTCTCTACCTAGTCGTCTTGGACCGCCAGACTAGAGGAACAGTCGTGTCTTGGCGTTCGTACCCTTGAACACGCAGCAGCCCTTAGCACTTCGAATGCCGATTATCACTTCCAAGGAGCTTACACTTGTACTCAGATTCGCAACTCAACGGACCTTCACGCTGTGTCGCGAAAACTGATTCTCTACAACTGACTCGTCGTGGATCTCGAGCACGGCATCTAGTAAGACGAACTTTCGCCTGCTGTCAGTGAACGATATTTTTTATCTTTTGGGCTTTTGTGCTTGGATGGAGATGGAGGCACTTTGAAAAATTTCACACCTGCAACTTCCAAGTTTACTTCTGTGATACGAGTCGTGTTAACGAAGACTTTTTTCAAATTCAACAAGTTTTCGTACTTTTCGTTCGAGTGATAAATCAGTGGGACTTGTGGTGCTCGAAGTGACATTTTTTTTCTAAAATAGTGCCATCAAGTGACTTTGTGAAATTTTTCAAAAATTCACCTCCATTCGGCTATCCGATTCGGAAACGAAACATTTTAGTGAATTTCTCGCGTTTCAGCCCGAAAGTGGAATAAAGCGAGTCACAGCATTCAGGATACACCTGCAGCAACAGCCAACCAAGTGAACAAGTGTCATCAATTTATTATTTCTTTGTTGCGTTCGCGACTTGCTCCAACATAGTGCCGCGAGTTCACTGGTGCCGTTGCTTCCGGTTTATCTGGTGATCACGTCTTCCCCTCACTTTTGGTTAAGCACCCCGACTCTTGCCCCCTCCACACAACACTGCAGTCTGACACATGCCCGCGAGCTCGGCCCCGTCAAAGTTAGTGGCAGTGTATAGCAGCAAAGTCGAGCGATAGCAAGATCTCGTTTTGGCGGGCGTCACTTGGAGATGGAAAAAAATCCGTGGCTTTCGTTACGTTGTGAAAGTCGCAGATCATGCTTTTCGCGAGCTTCCGAAATAAATAAAAAAAGTATTCAAAAGCTATGTCGACTTTTAACCATACTTTTTTCAATTCATCAAGCCACGTTCAATGTCAGACGCAAGACAGAATATCCGATACAATATTTTTTCCAGGTCGCTCTTTTCTAATTCAGTGTGAAATGTGACAGCCGTTGATTCTTGACCCCCTCCCCCCGGTTACCGCCGTCGCCGTCACCGCATCTCATTTCCTATGTGCAAAGCTGATTTTTCTTCTCTCGCGAGCAGACCTCATTCAGCGTTTTTCTTCGACAGCCGCGGAATGACGTGTGCGACGGCGGCGGCTGGCTGTGTCGGAAATTACCGCGAAATAAAGGACGTCGGCGACAAAGCGTGCTCTCGACTCATCCTCGGGCGCGAGAAAAAATAATGAATCGGAACTTTGGTGTGCATCGAGTGCGGAGAAAAGCCGTGTGTTTGACGTTTCGCTCAGGGTTCAATGTCGAAGTTCAGTGAGCCCATTTTCATCCCAATTCGAAAACACTATACATACACTCACGCAATAAAAATAGTTTAGTGAAATATAAATTGCACCATATGTTAATTATAATTTGTCGTTTTACCGTATCGTTAAAAGTAAAAAGAAATGTTTTTATTTTGTTGTGATTGCAGCTTCGAGCGGGAGACGCGTTACAGCGAGTTATTCCCGCGCAGGAGAGGAAGACTGGACGAAGCGGAAAAAGCAGAATAAGACAAGAAGAGAGCAGCAGTCGAGCACAAGAGTGGAAGAAAATCGGAAGAATTACGGTTAGAAGAGGAAGTAACGGGGTAGCAAATCGAGCATCAGTAGCACTACCAGTGAGAGCGAAGAAGCGATCGAGGTTGATCAAGATCATCATTTGAAGAACAAGAGAGAGGACCTCGAGCAGAATCAGCAGGAAAAGGAAGAGGAAGAGTGATAATAAGGAATCGAGTGAAGAATAAATCGAGACCCCGCGCCGCATACATATATATTTCAGTGTGTTCAACAAACGAGTGTACCTAAGTGCAATATTAATTAAACGATAGTAAAAAAGCTACCATCGACGATCGGTACGACGCGGTTAATCGATTTAATAAGAAAAAAGTAAACCTCTTCAAGATTAATAAACTAGAGTCGCATTTTTCTCGAGAGGGAGTTGTCGACGGGCTTTGACGACGTACAACCAATCGAGGAGTGTGAAACGCACAGACCAAGACGAAGAATCGCCGAAAGAGCACCGCCAATCAATCTGTGGTGACGCTTTCGTTCCGCTGAATAATAAATAACTCAACGTATAATAAAGACTTTGAATCGACTGATAAGGTGAAAGTCGCATCGTCACAGCACACAACATTACACACACCAAACCAATACACACATAAAAAGGGGCTTAAAATAAATAAAATACTCAGGGCAACACGGAACGACTAGTGCCGTCATACACACATCAACATTGCGATTCTTCGCTCCGAGCGCGAGAGACAAATCACCAAGAAGATATTACAGCAGAGCCACTCTCCTCAGAGCGAACGACCAAATACATAAGTACGTCAAAGTGTCCGTGAACTCTCCATCTCGTTCACACCGTCCGGGCTGGGCAATCCTGAATTTAACCTGAACTTAAGTGTACGTATAGGGTTTAAGTAAATAGAAGAAAAAAACGCGGCTGTCCTCCATCGAGTGAGAGGACATCCACGGAATTAAGAGATAAACGCGCGCGCATGATAATACTCATCAACACACACACACCATAGACAATCTTCCCCACACACATTCACACAGCTTTTATATACTAAGGACCTGACAACTATCAATCAGCATCAGAATCTGCAGAGGGAACAATCATCAGCATCGTCATCATCATCGCGAACGCTAAGTATCCAAGAGCTTTGATGAATAGAAGATAGTCAAGGTCACCAATATAGCCAAGACGAGCAGGTGAGATCGCCGACGTCGACTGAGGCCCATCGGTCGACGCTCAGACGATATCTACGCCGGCAACTACGACGACGACAACGACGACGACGACGACGACGACGACGACGACAACGACGACGACGACGACGACGAAGATCTTAGAAGTGGACACGACGAGGAGTAGTAGTTGTTTGGCTAGAGAGCCAACGCTGCTACTGCTGGTCAGTGAGGAGTGACGGCGGCGACCACCGAGCGGAGGCGCGCCCGTCGTCGAGCTGCTTCGCGAAAGGAGTGCCAAAAAGCGAGCAAGCTGCGCCGGAAGGGGGTAGCCCGGGCTTCTCGCGAAGGCCTCAAGATTTCGGACGCGACGGCGGCCCTGGACCTGCGCGCCCAGTCGCAAGCCCAATCGGAATTTGGCCTGGAGCAGCAGCCCCAGCAACCCCAGCAGCAACACCACCACCATCATCAGCCCCAGCAGCCGCAACAGCAGCACAGTCCCAACGAGCAGCAGCCGCAACCGCCGCAGCAGCAGCTTCACCACCATCATCAGCAGCAACCGCCGCCCCACCAGCAGCAGCAACAGCAGCAGCTGCACCTCCAGCAGCAGCAGCAGCAGCAGCAGCAGCAGCAGCAACAACAGCAGCAGCCACAAAATCCGGCGGAGGTGGTTCGGCCTCATCAGCCCTACCATCATCAGCCGCTCCAGCAGCAGCACCTGCAGTACCATCCCCAGCACCATCCCGGTAACCACCATCACAGTGGCGATTCGGGGGGTGGGATAGACGGAGGTGGAGGAGGTGGCGGCGGAGGAGGTGGTGGCGGCCCAGAGCACAATAGTGGTGCTGCTGCGGTTGCAGCCGACGGAGCGGGCATCAGGCCCGCCAAGCTCCACAACGAGGACGACGAGGACATCACCGAAAGGGACGAGGACGAGGACGACGAGGAGCCAAGCTCACCGGAACCCGATCTCGCACCCGAGCCAGAGCCCATGGAGGTTCAGGCATCGGCGGTATCCGCTGCGGCGGCCAATTTACACGCGCTCAGACAGCATGTTTTCAAAATGTCAGATTACTGGCAGCAACCTCAGCGAGGTCCACCTCAGCACTCGCCAGGCATGCAGCACAGTCCGTTGCAAAACTCGCAGCAACAGCAGAACCAACACAGCCAACAGAATTCCCTACACAGTCCTCTTGGTCAGCAGCAGCAGCAGCAGCAGCAGCAGCAGCAGCAACAGCAGCAGCAACAGCAACAGCAGCAGCAGCAGCAACAGCAGCAGCAGCAGACCAATACCCAACAGGTGCAGCAGCATACGGCCAACGGTGGACTCGCGCAGACTGCTTCGCAGCTGCAGCAGCAGCAGCAACAACAGCAGCAACAGCAGCATGCGATATCCATGGCACAGGGTTCTCAGGGAACACAGCATCAGTCTTCCCCAGCGCCTACCACGCCATCGCCGCAGGCTGACCATCAGAACGCTATTGCCTCGAGCATGGCCCAGAGTCTACACAGCCTCGCCCAGGCACAGGCTCAGCAGTCGATGTCACAGGCACCGAGCCCATCGCTGGCCGTGCAAGCGGTTCAAGCAGCTCAAGCGTTAAACACAAATCTCGGCCAGGCCTTAAGCCAGGCGTTGCAGCAGAATATGCAGCAGAACCTCGGCCAAACCCTTCAACACAACTTGGCCCAGAGCCTTACGCCAAGTCTGTCACCACAGCAGCAACAGCAGCTGCTGAATCAACCACAGAACTTGAGCCAGGCGAGCCAAAATTTGCAGCAAAATATGCAGAACCAAGCGCAGAACCTCAGTCAGTCGCTGCAGCAGCAGGCGCAAAACCTCAGCCAAAGTCTCAACCAACAGACGATGCAGCAGCAGGCACAAAACTTGGCACAGCAGGCCCAGAATCTCACGCAGAATCTTCAGCAGCAGGCGCTCAATATGGCCAATTCCATAAGCCAGAACGGTCTTGCTGGCATGAACGTAACGAGTAATCAACAGCCGCAAAACAACCAGAACTCGATGATGAGTCCTGGACCTGGCAGTCAAGATTCGCACGAAGCCGCGCTCACGGAGAAGCTCGTCAACGAGCTACAGGTACGTTTACAAACTTATGCATTTCTTAAGATTTGCTCCCTATTCTTTGACAGCAAAATAAATATCGCTCGTATTATACTTTAGTTTTCGCGATGTACAACTAGGGTATCCTGTCAGTCAAATTATAGAAACCCTTGACTTTAGAGCAGTATGTAAAAATTCGCAAAGAACATTGTACATTTGAAAAAAATTAAACAACGGCCAAAAAAAAGTAAATTCAGACTCAAAGCTTTCGTGGAACGATTTTAATTTCGCAAAGCTTATCAGTCATGTAGAATGCGTAAAAGAAAACTCGCTCGCGCGTTCGCGGCTGGGCATTGAAAAACCGGCCTGCAGCAGAGAGAGCGGCAGCATCGTCGCGTTGTACGTATCTGGCTCGTTCGCTCGTTCGCTCGCTCGCTCGCCCGCGCAGCGGGTCGCGAACACACCACCACCTTAGTCGCGTACGTGTGCATGCGCGAGACGCTCAAATGCAGATACGTCTCTTGCCGGGGTTCTTGACCCGCGCAACGCAGATAATACACGCGCAGCGAGAGAGAGAGAGAAAGAGAGCCATTGAGCGCGAACATACGTCATCGCGAAGAGCCGGCCGGCAAGACGTTTTTACCGAGAAAATATATGTGATGCACAATCCATCGGAGCTACGAGTAAGAACGTTAGTTTTTGTTCGATCGATAAATAGAAGTGTGCCGTTGAAATTTCGGAGATGCATTTTCGTGGTGATTAGGTTACGTCGAAGCTCGCGCGCGTGATCAGGGCAATATAGCCTCTCAATCCGGAATCCTCCGGGCAAATACAATTGACGGTCAAGATCAAAGACGAAGATCCCGACTAATGCGACTGTCCTATGTCTTTCCCTCTCCCCACTCTCTTGCTGCTGCGCTCTCTCTCTCTCTCTCTCGCTCTCTCACTGTGCATCGCAGTCTCGAGCAGCCAACCTCGTGGGGAGCGCCGCCGGCGGTGGCAACGCGGCCGCAGCTGCAGGAGGAGGAGGAGCAGGCGCCGGCGGCATGGGCAACATCAGCGATCGCACCCTCGAGGAATGCTGGTCCACTCTGCAGCGAGTGAGTTGAACACTCAGCCCGGCATCTCACCCCCCCCCCTTTTTTTGCTCATCAGCTTGTTTTCATTCTTTATTTGTTAATTTGTTCTCTTTTATCAGGACGTTTATTGCCGTTTTTTCCTTGTTTTTTGATTTTGGCTTTTGATACCATTGCCGTTTTTTTCTTTTTTGCACTCTTCAACGTTTGCAGTTTCGTATTGTGGATGTAACTGTTGTTATCACACTGTTATTATCGTTTCATAAACTTCCCCGATCATTGGCTTACAATTGCATGTCGCTCCATTGTGTTCTGTGTTGTCGATGTCATGTGGTAATGTTATTACATATGTTGTGTATATAATCAGTTATAATCGGAATTCGAAGAAAATCGTCATATTCCAATGGCAATGTTCGGCAAAAGTGGGACTTGCTCTATATACATCGAGGTCGTCGTCTCGATGTATATAGAAACGCAATCGTCGATCATAATTATACGAAGAGCGCATGCGGCAACGTTTCCTGTGATGCAACCAATGTTCGCAGCATTAGCTCTGACATTGAATCGTTTCGACCATTGCCGTTCTCAATCGTACTCAAGTCAGTCGGGCTCGTTATCCTTGCTGCGTATATACACGCAGGCAAAAATATACGCGCGTTTAACCAAGTGCAGCCTCCCGAGGAAAAAGTCTTAAACAGCAGCAGCACGAGCGCAAGGCGAGCCTGCGACTTGAACGCGAGAATAAGCGGGCGCAATTGCCGGCCCATTAAAAAAGAAGTTTATCAATTTGGCCGGGAAAAAGTTTTTCTCGCTCTTTCGCGAGCGAGCGGCAGGCGCGCGCGCGCGCGCGCGCGAAGAAAGCTGAGCTAACGAACATTGAATTTCGTTTTATGAGTCTCCGTTTTCTCTTGCCGAGGAAATAAAAGTACACGAGAAACTTTTAAATTCTTCTACTCTCACTCTCTCTCTCTCTCTCTCCCACAGTGGCGAAGCAACAATTTGTTTCGCTAAGTAGCCGCGCGGCGCGCTCCTTTGTTTTCGCGGTTCCTTTTATTTTATTTTTTTTCTCCCCTTCCTTTTCGCCGAGCTTAATACCGGAGCCACGAGCGGCGGCGAGCGAAGCTCGCCATATCGCGCCTTTCTCCGGCTTTCTTTTTCTTCTTTTTCTTCTTTTTCGTACTTTTGCGCGCGCAGCCGCGCTACTTTGCCCCGGCTACCCGGCTAACTTTTTCATTTTATCAGCAGTCGCATTTTCTCCTGAAAGCTTGATCTATCAAAACAATTAGCGTCTTACCAGAAACAGCAGAGGACGAGCAAGTTAAATAAGCAGCTCTTATATAACTTTATAAACATCAATCAACTATTCAAACTGTAGGTATTGAATTTTCGCGATGAAAATTATTAGATAGAACTTTTTTATCAATTTTATCGGCAAATCAATGAGTTGTTTCAGAAACCTGTTCTGTCGGACGAAGGGTGACGCGATGTATCCTATATTTCTGCCTTTTTACCGCCTAAATTAGTCCCTCGAGGGGTTGCGTTACAACACAATAGTGTACGAAATCGATGGAAGGCAAAAGAGAGCATAATATGAGAAACACACGAGAGGACGATAAAAATGTTTTGGGTGATGTGGCAAAAGAAAGAAGCTTTTAATTAAGCGGAGAATTTTATTAAAAGTGATCAACAATGGTTAATTATTTAACGATGATTACTCATTATATATAACTACGTAAAGAGAGTCAATTTATAAATAAAATAAATAAATTAGTAATTATAAGTTGGTTAATGTAGCTCGTTATTAATGTAATGTGGAAATGACATGAAGTTGCATACAGAGAAAAAAATTGAAACTCCGATTTAATTAAGTCAGAAAAGGGGAAAAACCAGAAGAGTACGCGCTTCGCATTGAATACAAGTAACGTTATAACTGGAACTTATCCGAGCGAAATTACACGCAACTTTCCGTAAGCAAACTTTGACACGTTAAAAAGGTGTGTGTAAGCCTGAAAAACGTTTCATTTTCTCTCAGTCTGAAAAACATAAAAGATAAAAATTTCTCCAAGCTCTCGAACTTTCCGTATCACTCTCATACATTTATTCAAAACTTTTGCTTTTTAATTTCGCGAAACAACGTCGATATACGCGCTTTAGTTTAATTAATCTCCGTCACGCTTTAAAGAAACGAACATGGAGAGTTGAAAAATCGAAATAGTAATTAATTGTAACAATGTGAGCGGAAGTGTCGCTTTCAGCATGGTTGATCCAGATTTTTTGCATCATTCATTTGTCACGAGAGAGAAAAAACAACAAGACAACGGGCTAGGCAGCTCAAGAGGACCGGAACGTGAGAATCGCGAAAAAAGGTGTTACCCAAACACTAATTTCCAAAACTAACTGAGGGGGAGTTTTTTGCGCATCAAATTGAAATCCAATTATTTCGGCGCCTCGCGACATTATATAGCTTGCGGGCCTTTTTCCTCGGCTACAACCCCCTTTCGTTCGCGGATTCAAATGAATTTTTTCGAGACCAGCGAGCTGATCGCCTCCCCTTTTTCCGTTCTCGCGCACGCTGCTCATCCTCGGATCTGTTGGAATTTCTCTCTTCCTCTTTCAATAGCGATGACTCGCTACAGCAGATTGACTGCGTGCGAGTTATTATTTTTTGTTGCTCTATTGCATGGGAATTTCATTCGCTAAATTGACTTTGTATCTAACAAACGGCAAAACGTTTCGGAATTGAAAAATGCCAATGCAGCCGCAGTAAAAACATCATTCGTTTCAAAAGATTCGTGAATATCCGATAACTTTTCATATGGTTTTCATCGTAAAAAATGTCATTAGGATTTTACAAGATCAGCTAAGTTTCCTTTCTACCATGTAGCGCTAGGAGCTGTAATGCCAATTAAAAGAGTTCAACATTATTATTAAAACACGAGCGAACCGTTTGTTCTCGCTCACCGAACCTCGCAGCTTGAAGAAACAATAGGCGCGAGCACTCGAGATCGCAACTAAATAAATTCTAACGCCTCTCCAACGGGCATCGCCCAATGAGCGCTCTATTTTCGATCCAAACAAAACGCGACTCGCGCTGCACCTACGAGGCAAAAAAACGTCCATTTTCATCAGACGAGTCACGCAGCAGCCACCAGCTGCTCTCTCACCAGAACCGGCTTTGACGCCGCGCCGCGCGGAAAAAAAAAGTTTTCGTGAAAAAGGCCCCGGAACTACACGCGCACGAATTACGTATGCGCCAGTCAGCATTGTCTCTCATGCGTATGTAACTCCTTGACGAAAATTTCGATCCCTCTTTCTCTTACAGCAAGCTGCTTTTACCCCCTTCTCGTTGTACGCGCAACTTTTTTTTTCCTTCATTTTTGTATTTATCGAGATGCGAGATGTCTAACGGTTTTCCAACCCTTGATTTGCGAGTGCATCATTGTCGGATTGATAGTGTTGGTTTCTATGCCACTACGAGCCAGATAGGTGTAGTATTTAGATTGAGATAATGAAATTTATTACGTTGCGTTCGCGAGCGCGGCCAAAGAAGATTGTAGAAATTGAATAGCCAACTATCGTTTTGATTATTGAGGCGGATCGAGAAAGAAATAGCTCCGAGTCACGAAACACCTTTCCATTAGCTTTTGCCGCGTGTATAGCAGGGTCCGATGTCTGCTCTAGAAAATATTCATTCGTATAAAACTCTCTCAATCTCATGCGCGTCCCCTCTTATATAGAAACTCTTTCTCTCTCTCTCTCTCTCTCTCTCTCTCTCTCTCTCTTTCTTTTTTTGCGCTTCATACATCTCACGTTCGCCTTTTGTCCTATTCCCTTGAGCTCTACACATGAGATCTCGTGCCGAACGACCGTTACATCGCTGAAATCGCATAACGTCTTGCTCGCTATTACGAAAAAAAGATTGTAAGAGACACACGCCTACGCAGACGAGAGATTGTCCGCGGTCGATAAAAAGACGCGACGAGCGGCTCGTCGCGAGCGTTTTATATAAAGCGATCATTCGTTATACGCGCATGTTGCTTGCTTGCTTGCAGTCGCCGGCTGCACTCGACTTTTCCCTTCTTTTTTATTCTCCTCTCGTTGCTCGCGCTCTTCTTCTCCTCCTCCTCATCCTCCTTCTTCTCTTCTTCTTTTCTTGCGCGCTCTTCTCGCAGATCTTTTTTTTTTCTTCTCTCCGTACAGCGCGGCTCTTCATCTTTGTTTAAGGCTTGTACTCACTCGCAATTTTTCACTATTAGACGTCTGTACTCTAGAAGAAAATAACAAAGCTATTCGATGGGCATCGCCTATTCTTAAGATTCATTAAAGTTTGAGCATTAAATTGCAAGCAATCGAATTGAAAACGTAAAAAAAGCAAATAAAACTGAACTGGAGCGTTTTTTTAAAAGTGAATCCAAAAAAAATTCAAGTGTGCTCTACCCTTGATAACGCCTCTTTCTTTCATTCCTCTATACCCCATCTCTACGTCCTTCACCTCCTCCTCCCGCTCCTTAGCCGTCCCCACCAAAGCAGCTCCTTCCACACGAGCGAGAGTAGTACATACTTCACGATACAAGCGCTTAGGTTGGTTTAGCTCTCCGTGACCTACCCCAAGCGCCGCACGGAGAGACGTGTTGCGCCCACACGGCAGAAGAATGACGATGCAGCAGCATAGCTCGGCCGCCTGTGTGTGTGTGTAAGAGAGAGAGAGAGAGGCTTATTCACTGTATGTAGAGAGACACGCGGTGTAAGCGAGCGCGCGACGTTTTTTTTATCGTACATTGACTCCGAGCCGCGCGCGGCCGACGGCCGCCACCGCCTCGCAAACTCATCCCGTAACTTCGATAAGATTGCGCCGAGTGCTGCTGCTGGCTGCTGTTGTTGCCGATGCAGTTTGTTGCAATTTCGCCGGCGGAAGAATTCAATACCGTAGTCGGCTTTCGTCGAAGAAGGCCTGAGGCAAATTTTTTCGTGAGCTTACCCGCAGAGACTAATTTTGTCTTATACAATGTTAAGTCGTACTTGGAATGCGCAATAATTGTTCTTTCAGAATATTTTTTAAATGTGTGACTGAAAAGTATCATCGAGGTAATTGCCGAAAAGTCCGTTTATTTAACAGCCTCGTTAATGAGACATTGTATCGCGCTTAACACGTCGGAAATTGATGGTAAAAAATCAATAAAATGAATCACGAGTCTGCAATGAGCGCTGCGCCAACAAAAAAAGAAATTATCTCAGCGGCGACGTCAAGGAACAACTGTGTCATTGGGGCCGGTCATCAAACTCGCCTTCCCCAAAATAGCCGCCCACTGCACTCTTTTTCTCCCACCCGTGCGAGCGCGAGCGCATAAAAAAGTGAGTCGGTTCAAGGTCCCGCGAAAAAAGTCGCGTCGCGGCATCCGGCGTCAGCGGCAGCGGCAGCGCTCCGTTGCCGCCAACTCTATACAAGCCGCTCTCGCCGGCAACAGATCGTTGCCCTTCTAAATATAAGCTCGCAAAATCGAAAAGCGCGAGCGAAAACGCGAATGAGCATGGACGAGAAAAAGCCAGTGCAAGAGTATAAACATATAAGCTGCATGCGGATTGAGAAAAATGGCTGGGATCGTGCGGTTGTAAAGCGTTCCCCGATAGGCTTTTCGCGGGATTTCATCAAAACACGTGTTCTCCTTTCATTTTAGACCGATTACGTAAAATTTCATTTTCTTCAGTGAAATAAACAATGGAAACGCATCAATGCTAGATTTTAAAAAACCACTTGAAAAAACAGTCAACACTTCGGTGTAGTCATAGGTCAGTTCTGCATGTCGTCGGCAGTACAAAAGGAAGGAGACGGCTGCAGATAAAAAAAGCATCGAGTTTACACTGTGATAGGAGAAAGAAAAAAGAAATGCGATATTAGGAATGTGGGTCAGGAGACGACGGAGTGCAACGGCCAATGTCGCGGCAGAGGTCAAAAAATAATCTAATTTATTTTTTTATATCTACGGCACGGCCAAGGAGGATGACCTCAATCGAAAAAAAATAACATTCAGTATATTTTTTCTCTTTCGTTTTATAATTAATGACTTAACTAACGCAATGATATCGTCCAAGGGTAGCCTTGGAAATCTCATCGAAATTTCAAATAATGCTGCATTATGTATTGAAATTGGTCAGTTACGGTAGGTATTGTATTTAAAAATGCCTTGTTGCAAAGTCAATAAAGAAAAAACGATATAGCAGCAACAACTAGCGTACCTCGGAAGAAAAAGCCACGGTTAATCTACGCGAAAGGAAACATTAAAACGCGATTAGAAGGCATCCTCGTAAAACACGTGAGCGCGCATTTCTTATTCCTGCCACTGCGAGAGTAAAAAAAAGGGACATAGAGCGCGCACGAAAGGAACATCTGCAACATTTCCCCCTTCGGTCTGTCTTAGTAGTGTACGCGAGATAAAACGCAGTTAAAGGATGATCGCTCGCGTAAGAAAATTCAAATGCTTCTAATTACCTCGCGTGTCGGGCGTAAAAAGCTCGAGGGCAATAACCAGTGACCGCTAATACGTACAGACTCTTTCTCTCCCTCTCTCTCTCTCTCTCTCTCTTCTCTGCATCATCATCATTTTCTCTCTTGCTCGCTCTCGACCGTGCGCGCGTGGGTGAATATCCTCGAGGAGGAACTCGAGCGCAGAGAAGAAAGATGGCCTCCTCTCTGGTTTCGCTCTTTCTCATTTTCTCCTTATCTCATCTTCCGCTCCTCTCCCTCTCTTTCTCTCTCTTTCTCTCTCTTTCTCTCAGCTGGCTCTTGGCTTGAGAGAAGGGGAGGGAAAAAGTGCGCGCTTAATCTCGCAAAATCTCGCCGCGGAAAAAACGACACGCGCTCAGCTGTAATTACTTTTATAATCTCGCTAATTCGGAACCGGTTTTTCTCGCGCGCTCGCGAGCGAAGCACTCACTCTCCACAGTACCCGCGGGGAGGTAAAAATATGTGTACCTTGTGTGTGTGTGTGTGTGTGTGTGTGTATGCGCGCGCGCGTGTGTGTGCTGGCTGCAGCTGTGAAGGATCCGCGATCTTAAATCAATGGGATTTAATTACGCTTTATGACCTTCGAAATGCGGGAGGTAAATTATCGCTGACTTTCACGCCGAAAGCCGCCGCCGCGACGTTTTGACGTGGAAATTGAAAACAAAGTTGAATGCTCCTTCGCCTTCTCGGCTCACGGCAGACTCAACGCTATAAAAGTATAATTGCATGTGTAAGTAACTAAAGTCTATGATCAAATCAAATTTTAATACAGAATGGCACGTTAAACCTTAATTTTCCATCCGACGACTCTGGGCAAGAGCAAGCGGATGATATCCAAACAATTATTTTATAATATATTTGAAAGTTTTATTGATCCGCCAATAACCACTATACCGCGAAACCTGATCGTTTTCCATTCGCACAATGTAACTACAATTGAAGACGATTGTTTTGCAGACAGCTGCGGTTAGTTATTATTCGTGTCGTGGATTAGGAAATTGTCTAAAAAAGCAAAAGACTATAAATTCGTAAGTTTGAGAAAATGTGTTACGTAAATCTAGAAAAGACTGGCACGCACAAGAGATCCGTGCCAATCTTAAACTCGCTTCTCTTTCGGGCGTGCGCGCGAAGAAGAGTGCACGGAGGAAAGAAAGAAGGAAGGAACCGGCACGGTTGCACGGCAGACAGTGGGTCATGGGGCCAAGTTTTTTCGGCACGTCGAGCCTCCTCCTACGTCACGGGCGGCTGCGTGACGCAACGGCAGTACGCGCCGAAATTCGAGTTCGTTCATCTCTCGCTCCTCCTTCTCTTATATTCGGGGCCCACAGCTGCTCGCTCTCCCACTTTCGCTCTTCACGGGCATTGGCCCGGGTTGTACTCTGCATCACGCATGCGAGAGTCCCACTGGCCGAAATCTCAGTCAGCACACCGAGTTCAGTCACATCGACGCAGCTTCCGCGTTCATCGCCGTGCTTTTTTTTACGCGCGCCGCTGCTACTAACTACACGTCGGCATAAACGCACCGCAGTCCGCGTGAGTAACGCACGTGCGCGATAAAAAGGATAAGATATGCGTAATATAAAGTACATACATTGAGACATTTGCGAGGGCGATGCGATACCAGCGAACGCATAATTCCCGCGTGGTGCGCGTAAATTACGACGGTCTTTTCTTTTTTTTCATTCCGAACTGCGATCGTAAAGTTTGATAACAGTTAAAGAAAAAAAAAAATAGATGCTTCTCGATAAGAAGTTTGATAGTGTGCACACGAAAACTAGAAACTGTGCGCTGGAATGTCACGCAGTACGAGACGTGCAGAACGAAAGAGAATGTCAGTGAATCACGACGGCGACGCGGTGCTTTTGGCGCATATATTCTTTCGGCTGTATGTTTGACGGTCGTCGCGTGACCTTGACGACTTTTATCACGATAATTGCCTGGACAAAACATTTTTCGTGAATGTACTTTATTTTATATCCTTAATTACATTTTATTTTTGGAATTTGATCAATTTAATAAATTGTTCGAATTTGCATAGCGATCGTTACGTTGAAAGTGCTTCCAACTTGTACGTTAAAATGGAATAATTAACTCGATTGAATATCTGCGTTCCACATTTCTTTTTCATTGTGCTTGTGAATATAATCAAATTTAATTGACGATCGCTGAACAATGCCGCGTAACAGAAATAAATTTAATAAAATTCGTAATCCATAAAAACTCGACCTTCTACGAATTGATAAAAGTACGGATGGATAAAAATACTAATGTCATTAGTTAAATTGTTCTTTTGAAAAAAGTGCACGATCGATCAGAAAATCCGAAAATAGAGCGGGGGATCGCTGGCAAAAGCTGAATGAGAGTAGGGAATATATGCGCGGTGGCGCGGAATCGAGTATAGGGTTATAAGAGTAGGGAATGGCGCGTCGTGGTGGTAGTGGGAAAAAGTATATACGCTGAGCAGAGTAGGTGTGTGCGAGAGAGCGCGACAGAGAGTAGCAAAGCCTAAAGAAAAGAGCCGGAAAAAAGGAGAGTCGCTGGTTGGATGTTGGGTGGGGGAGGAGGAGAGCACGTAGCCGTACAACAGCAGCAAAAGTAGGAGGAGGTGGAGGAGGAGGAGGGGGAGGCGGAGAGCAAGCCCTCCTCCCACCCGCGCAACTCGCGAGAGAGGAGAGCAAGTACGCGCGAGTAAAGGCTCTTCTTTGCTTGTGCCCTCGCGCGTCAAGCGGCAACGATATATTCGAAGAAGGGACGACGCGAAAAGAGCTGCTCTCTCTCTCTCGCGAAGCCCAAGTGAGCGAGAGAGAGAGAGAGAGAGAGAGAGAGGGGGGGGAAAATCGTGTGCGTGCGAGAGAAAGAGAGGCCGGGCTTTTACCCATACTGTACACACTGTGTGCCCACGAGAGAGAGCAGAGAGTTTTTTCTTCCGACGCCGACACCACGTCTCTCTCGCTCACTCGCTCCCTTTTTTCCATCGCGCGGCGACACACCGAGCCTTATTCTTTTGTGAGTGCGCGGAGCTTTCGGACGACGGTGCGGTGCTGCACACGTGTGCGTGCAGCATTGTCGGCGCACGGACAAGGTGGAGGCAAACGATCATGCACCAAAAGACCAACAGTGTGCCATATTCTGTGATGTTAGCCGAGAGTTTTCACTGCGACCGCGACATTCTGTGATTCCGACCCACTCACCGGTGCCACCTTAACCTTCAATTCTCACGTACACCTAGATGATCGTAGCGCACGTCAGGACTACGCAGACGAAGCCCGCACTGACACCGGTTCTGTGAGGTAAGCTCCAAAACACTTTTGTGCGCGCGTGCTGTGTCGAGAAGCTTGTGTGATCTTGGTGAGCATCTTCGGTTGAAACGCCGCTAATTATGTCAGCTGACCACCGCTGTAATCAGGCGGATTTATTCGAGCAACCGCGCGCTCCCTCCAGTGCAATTACTTTACGGTTGTGTGTATATACCCACGAAACATTTGCTACGACGACGTTCAATTTTCAATATCACCGTCATGTATTTGGGCTCATGTGTCGAAGACCGCGGATATTGTCTGTGATGTCGAGTTGACCGGGCGACCGGCCGGCACTCCAAACTCGTCTCTGTCTCTTGCGGTTCGATTGCCCCCTTGGCCATGGGGAGAGATACGCGCGAATTCCGGAACGAGGACGACGCGCTTCTCCGAGCACGAATGTAAGCCGGGGAGCGCCCATAATGTAATACTGACGACGACGACGACGACGACGACGACGACGGCGATACGCGAGACGTATACAATCGACTCGCGTGTGCTGCATATGCGCGCCGTCATGTCGCTTGGGGACACACACCGCATTGCTATGTTACAAAGCCGCAGAATTTCCGAGATTTCACGGGAGTCTTCGATTTCGACGAGCGTTTCATTGATATCAGGTGACCGCCCTCGTCAGTCGATTCCACATCGGGACATTTTTCGCCGCAACATTCGTGCGCCGCGCTCGCGCACACTCGGCGAAGCATCGCAATGCCATCTAAACTTACAAACTTCCTTCGAGGAGTCGTCGCGTCTCTCTCGCTCTCATCAACCCTGGACCTAGCAGCAAGAGTGCGAACCGGCTTCCTCAAAAACGCCTTATTAGATTCCACCTGTTGCGCGTCTCGTCGAGATTCGGAATCTCCACCCCGCTCGAGCTTTTTTTCCCAGCCGCGCGCGAGGGTGGGATGAAACGTTTGCTCCGTCTTTTTATCTCCTTTTTTCCGCAAGCGTGGATGGGAAGTCAACTCGGCGGGAAATTGAGTTTTAACGGCCAGTTACGTGCGGCGTGGCATGTGTTTATATCGGTATCGTAACGCTTTGATAAATCTTTTAAAATTGATATATAAATTCTCGGTAAGCGCATGCCTACTTATCAACGACAACAAGAGAGAACCGCCTGGCTATTATTCAATTAACCTATGCGCACTCGCTGTCGTAAGCAAACAATGAATCACACGCTTCGAGAGCGTAATAGTTGCGCAAAATTTTCCTTCTCTCTCTTTCACTCGTCAAAAATATACTTGAAGCGCAACAAAGAAAGTCTCTCTCTCTCTCTCTCTCTCTCTCTCTTTGCACCCGTGCGGAGAAAGAGCAGACGCGCCAAGATAAGAGGAGAGCGAGAGCGCCTGCCTGCAACCGCAACCTACTCCAACCGCGCCGCACTGGATTATGATGCACGCAGCGCAGTGTCGGCGTCGTCTCTCGCTTTTTTGGTACTGCGGTCAGCGTGTCATGGGCATTGCCCTTATGCCTGCTGTCAGTGAAAGTGCTTCGGTGCGTACGTGATGATTAATTACTTGACAAAAGGGGATTTCAGGAAGTTTACGTCTGACCAATAATGCCCTTTACTACTGGTTTTTTATTCGGAATAATTGTTTACACCTTCAAAAAATGTGGATTAATGATGATTTCTAATTACTTAAAAATATATCATGCACGATCATATTCAACAATGTACTCGTCAAATATTCAAGGATCAATGGACCGCGTGAGTCACACACATACACACGGCTTTCTTTCTGCTGTTATTTTTCCTTTTTTTCTCACTCTCTGTCTCTCATTCGTAGCAGCGTCCCTCATTCCAATTCGGTCCGCACGCAGCTGCAATCGCATGTATATGCGCGAGCTTCTCTCTCTCTCTCTCCTCTTTTTTCGCGTATGTACGTACATGCATGTGTACCTCTACATAAGTTCCCTTTTTCCGAGTTCAACGACACCTTATATTCGTGCGAGCTCGGCAGGGGTTTTGCTGAAGTGTCAAGAGTCGAGAGAGAGAGAGAGAGAGAGAGAGAGAGACTTTGCGCGGGAGGAGGATGAGCGAGAGGGAGAGAGAGAGGCGAGACGTTTATTTATGTTTGCGGGGAGACGGGCAAGCCAACAAGTCAGAACTAAGTTTTCTTTGTACAGGGTTGAAATCGATGAGCTTTTGTGAAAGTGTTTAAAATTGGAACGAATTCACCTGGCTATTGTTATTTTGTACTCTATTTATCAATTGAACATTATTATATATTTGTAAAAGTTGTTTATCAAAAAGATTGATTAAGAATTATTGTCTCGGTCATACAATACGAAGTAAGAAAACTTGATAAATAAATGAATGCCGTGTCAACTCTTATCTGCGATATTAAACGTCATCATTATTGAACTCGTACTGCCGCTGCCGAGACAGAAAGAGAAGCGAAAGAAGCGCGGAGCGCGAAATGAAGAAAAAGAGAGCTTACTGTAAGAAAGAGAAAGAAGAAAAAGCGCAGAAAGAAAGAACGAGGGAGTAGTACCAGACGTGGCAACTCCGCGTCGCCAGCTCGTATATACTTATGCCGTGCAGCATCCGATGTAGAGCGACCGTGACACTGCTGCGCCGACGACGTCGAGGAAAAATGAATCGACTTTGGGTGCGGTAATTAATGTTCCCCGTCTCGTCGCATGCGCTTCGTCTTCTTCTTTTTTTTCCTACGTTATCAGTCGCTTGCAATACCTCAAGGTCGTTCGCGAATGAGCCTTCGAATCGAACGAGGGGGTAAATAAAAAGAATGTATTTTGAGAAAAGAAGCGGCTTCGGTTCAAGGAGGTGCACGCAAAACTCAAACAAACCTTGGTATATGCTCGCATGCTGCGTGCAGAGTTTGCTGCGGCAAAACAGCATTCAAAGATTTCGCATGTGCAGGCTGCTGAACCTGACCTCCGACAACACGGCGGCAGCGGCGGCATTCTTCGTATGTGGGTGGGATGTCGTCGTCATCGTCGTCGTTGTCGCGGTTAATTCGTTTTAGACTACTCGCGAGATCCGATTAATCGTCGAGGAATAGCATTTAATCATGTGTATTGCATTTTACCAGACGTAAGCCAATTTAAATAAATTAAACATTAACAACGTGCGCACAGCCTTCATTTACTTCTTTTTCATCGACCTCGAACCCGACAGCAACGTTCTTGCGTCACTGCGTGTGTGTGGGCCTTTTCGCTTGTTCCTGGTTCGCGTGTAGATTTCTTTCTTTGCGAACGTTTTTTCATTCGGTAGAGGCCGCGTGGTTCCGGGTAAAAAAAATACACGCGACTCTCCACTCGACATCTCGCTACAAGGTCGCGTGACATTTGTTTCTGCTGAAAATTATTCGAAACTCTTTGCAAGAGCTTTGCGCACAGGATCGTGATTTATTATTGGGTTTGATCGGATCGCGAGATTTCTATCTGACTAGTGGTTCATTTAAAAATTTGAAATATTCTTAATAAATTGAATGTAAACTAAAGAAATGATCTGCACGGCCTTGAGAAATATTTAGTTTGAAGAAAGAGGGAAAGAATACATTGCGGAACTATCGAAAAGAAAAAGAAATAAATAAATAAATGCAAGGTTACTGCAGCGAGCATGAGCCTGCGGTCATTTCTTTTAATCAACCTGTTTGCAGTCGATAATGATGGCTTTCTCCGATCGATCCACGAGGCTCGCAGCATTTCTCTGATATATGCAATCTAAAGCGGAATAGCCAGTTTAAGGTCAAATTGTCGATGAACTAAGCCGTCGTCTGTCGCGCATTCATTTTTTATTCACATCGCGGACAATTCCCAGTCTCGATTCATTACGTCCCTTCAAGTCCGAAAATACACGGAACGTTCGAAGGAGAAGGAAAAGGAAAAGGTATTATAACGCGTGCATGCCTCTCTCTTGCTCGGATGAATGAAACATTAGCGGTGCAAGCGTAAGAGTCATTGTCGCCACACGATGTAATAATAGATTTTCATTCTGCAGCCGCGGCTATTCTCGTCTTGGAGCTTAAAACGTATAGGTGTATTAATAACGGGCAATCAGTCAAGCTGCATCGCTCGGGTAAAAACAATCGTCGTCGCCGCGCAAATTGAATAATTCAGTAGGTACTTGCACTGCGCTGCACTGACCCACATATCGGCGCACCCCCAAAAAACGCTCGACAACTGACATAACAGGACAGGAGAAACCAGTTCGCTCTCCGCGCCGGCAAGAAACTCGTCACTCGCTCGTTTGCCGTTTCCGCGGAAGTCGCGCGCACCGCCGCCGACGCGAGAGAAAGAGAGCGAGCGCCGCGCGGCTTGTAAATTTAGATTAGACGCCCGTGGAAAAAGCGCGACAAGGTGCTCTCCTCGCGTAAGCTTCTAATTGATCGCCGGAATGTTTATGGGCTGTGCGCAAGCTAACGACGCCGTCGAGCGCTTTATGGACTCTGCGCGCCAGCGAGCGAAGCACACTGATTTTTATGGGCTTACCAGCGGCGGATTCGTGATTTATTGGGCTTTGATTTTATTGTTTGACGCGTTGTTTCTTTCGACGTCAATTTTCGTACACCATCCTTTTCTTTTCTTTTCGGTGCTTCACGCCGACCCTTCTGTATCTTTTTCGCTAGACTTTACGTAATACTATTACAAATTGTGCTGATGCGTAATCTCGCTCGCATCAATTCATTGAATGCCTGTCTTCAGTCATGTCCTCCGTCATAAATCTATAAATAAAAATTACTTTTCATGTCTCTCAATTCTTGTTTTAAATCAAATAATTTCACTTTATGACATACTTTCAGGAAAGTGCATTTCAATTACTTTTTTATCGATAAAAGAATGTCCGCGGGGTATTCGCAATGATAAACTGATAAGCGAGGCAGCGATCAAAATAGATTTTTGATTAGCATTGATTATAGTAATATTCATGACCTAGCAGCTCATTAAATCAATGATAGTCTACACTTTTTCCGAAATTCAAGAATCATTATCAATCAAAATAAAATAAAATAGATTAATTTCGACTAATCGCTTAAAAAATCGTATCTTACTACTATCGACCGAGACTTTGAACTTTAAAAGTGCATCGACGTTTGGCATTAACCTCGCTTAAAAAAATGCGCAGCTCAACATACACAAAAATATGCGCATACATACTCGACCGTCGTCGTCGGCGCTTCTATTTATAATTCCCTCGGTGCAGTGTAAAGATGCGCTTTCTCGATTTATATTTTTGCGCAAGGGAAAGCTCTGCGCGGTGCATTGGTTTCGCTGCGGGATCAAATAAAAATGAAAAAAGATGCGCGCGCGGACAAGAAAACGAGAGCGAAGACGTCTCTTTACAGCAGTACTCGCGATGCATTATCGCGTGCGCGCATGCATCTCTGGACCAGAGAGAGAGAGAGAGAGAGAGAGAGAGACTGTCGGTGTGTATATAAATAACATTCGCGTAGACGTTACTCTTCTCTCTCGCACTTGCTCTCCGCCCTTTCGTTCTTTCTTCTTCATGCTCACTTGTCTTTCGCTTTCCAGATACATTTTTTTTCGCTTTTAATTATGATTTCCCAATGATTGTTTATTCTTGAAGAAATAAATAATATGTTTGCATTAGGTTTGATCGAAAGATTGTTCCATTATGCAAGTAGAAAAAACAACCACAGCGTTCAATCTATCGATATCTTTGTCCTCGTCCCTCTCAGTCTCACAAGCTTTTCAAGTGCCGCACGTACATATACACTGAACACACTTTGTTATCATCGTGAATTTTTTTTCTTTTCGCTTGCGCTCTCTTATCAAAAGCCGCACATTGGAAAATTTTTCACACTATCTAATTCGTACAACGTGGCGTTCGTGTTGATTCCCATCGCGACGTTCTAGTGAAAAATCTCGAGTATTATATATTCAAGAAAATGTCAGCACATCATTAACAATTGATTCGTTAATAATAACTCTACTCCTCATAGTTACCGATCTCTGAAATTATACAAGCAACACTTTACGAACTCTCACAAAGTGTAAAATGTCTAATAGAGTAGAGTCATAAAATGCAGGTAAATTCTGAGCGCCGAGAAAACGGTCCATAGAGATAGGGGAAGCGCTCGCTGCTCTTGGGATGCGAAGGCGAAAGAGAGAGAGAGAGAGAGAGAGAGAGAGAGAGAGAGAGAGAGAGAGAGAGAGAGAGAGAGAGAGAGAGAGAGAGAGAGAGAGTCGCGCGCGAGCGGCGCAAGAAGAAAGACATTCATTATACCTGCACGCGCGTGCGAGCGTAATGTAAGGCGCGTGTACGCAAATGCATTTGTGCACAATACTGCACACGTAAGATGACTCAGAAACGAGTTCGGCAAAGAGTCGAGGCACAAGAAAGAAGAAACCTTTACCGAGCACGCGGTTGCTTTCAATGGCGCATATAGATATGCTCGTCCTTTCCGTTTTTTTGTTTTGTTTCGAGCAATTTACACTTTCGTTAGCTTCGGATGAGTGAATCTTCTATTTGAGATTACATCAAGGACGAGGGAACCCCTTGAACGACATGCTTACATTAGTACACTTTTCAACTAAGTGAAAATCTTTATCGTGCGTGACCGACGAATCCTAATGCACCTATTGCGATTACGGCGTATACGTCAGCCATTTAAACTGACTATCTCAGCAGCACAACGCCTCTCATCTCGATTTCACCTCTGGGAAAACCGAAAACCTCAAAGTACCTCCTCTCATCATGTACTGTTTTTTTCTTCTCGCTACACGTATGTGTATGTAACACGATAAACAAATGAGACTTGGCAACGCGGCGGCGGGCAGCGGCCAAGGCCTACCGGCCCAAGAGAACTGCACTTTTTATTTTTTTATCTTTTTCGCAAAGAAAAAGCACGCTCTTGCTCTCGTTGCAACCTTCTCTTCTTCTTTTTTCCTATCTTTGAGGAATTCGACTTGGGGGTGGACGTGACAGCGGCGACGATGTAGTGTACACCGAGGCCGCTGGTGTATATAGTTGGAATTCCGGATGCGATATTACGTTACGAGAAACTCGTTTGCTCCGGCTACGACGATGTCTTTCTTGCTAGAAAGAACTTCTTTTTTATGGACACCTTCTCTTATGACTTCTTTTGTAAGAAAGCATTAAGCATATTCGCTCGCTAAAAGTAATTGAAAAAAAATCGTCCAAGAATGTCGCGTAGTAAAAAAATTTTTTTTTCTTATTTATTAATCATAAAAAAGACGCGATAAAGTTGGTAGGCAGGCAAATCTCATTAAAAAAAAAACATAAAACAAAAAAAAAAGACGATAAAGTGTCATAAAGCTTGCGCGCAAAATCAAGGAATAGAAAAAGAAGGCCGCGAGCTTGGGGGTTTTATTATCGGCACTTTGCACTTTGCACGTAGACCGTATATAAAACGTTCTGCTGCTGCACCGAGAATATCGGCGCAACAGCAGTGCTGAAAAGAGAGAATACGGACGAAAGAAAAAACGAAAAGAAGTAGTAAGAGACGAGAGCATAAGAATAAGAAACTCGTGAGGTTCTCGCTTGAACAAGTCTCCTCTCTCTCTTTCTCTCTCTCCGCCTCCGCAGCGAGTATAAGAAAGAAGAAAGAGCTGAGCGCTAACTCGGCGTTTATTTTTATTACTCGTCGAGAGGAGAGGAAAAAAGGAAGGAGGGAAAAAGAAGAGAGGCCTCGCTCGTTCATTGCCCATGGTCAGTAATTTCGAGTAGGGGGTATGCTCCGCGGCCTTCGCGCGCTCCTCCTTTTTTCTCCGCGGTCCTTAGCCCCAGTGCCTTCTTTTATTTGCGACTTTATTTATATCAAGGGCCCCGCGCGCGATCTCGCTCTCTACCCGCCTCCTTACACTGTGTACATACTTTTCTGCCTGAGATTTATTCTTGGAAAAGCCTGCTGCTGCTGCCTGACTTTCACTATGGCCTAAGCCCTTACCTCTTCCCTCGCTCTATCTCTTTCTCTTTCTCTTGAGCGTAGAGTAATGGAAGGCGCGATTCCTTCTTTTTGAGATGAGGTGAAGGAGAGGAAAAAGAGTAGCCAGAGAAAGAGAGAGGCTCACTTTTATTGTGGGGCTTTTGACCTCCTCACGGTCAAGTTCTCTTCTCTCTTACTATGTTCCGCTTTTAAATTGCGTGAAATCTTTCTTTTTTATTCTTACCTGTTATTTCTGATGAGTTGTATCTCTCTAGAAAATAATTTTTTGTCTCTCTAAAATTGTTATAATTGCGACGAAATGGATATTTACTATGGCTATTGAATTTTTTTTTCTTGCAAGCAATTGTGAGTCATTATTTAAGATAAGTTGCATTCATGGCCAATGATACATGGCAATCAGTTGAAATGTTTTTTTTTACATTTTGATTTTATTTTCTTGTAATAACGTTGTATACACCATTTTGTTTTTTAAATTATAGAATCTTAATGAGTAATCTTCGTCGTCGTTTGTGAAGGAATAAAACGCAAAATATCTGAATGCCACACATTGAAAACTCGCGATTATCGAAAAGCGCACAGTATTCTACAAATGAATGGCACGCAGACGTAGTTTTAAGTTTTCAGAGACATCGGGCGCGTCGGTCGCTTGGGTAAAAGATGCTTGCGCTAGCGCGGTGCCTGCTTATCGTGACGTCAGTGATAAAAAGCAGCCATGATGGATAGGGAAGTAAAGAGTTTCTTCTCTCTCTTTCTCTCTCTTTCTCTCTCTCTCTCTCTCTCTCTTTCTCTACCCACTTGAGACTCCGCCCCATTTTTCGAACGAGCAGCAGCGTCGTGTAAGATAGTTATAGCTCGATTCAATCGCGCCATTTTTCCTCTGTTTATATATATATATATATTTCACTTGCGAGCCGCAGCAACGCCTCAAGCGAGTGAATTATTATTAGAACTTCTTCGCGCGTCACGTTGGGCTTTCGGCAAAAATTTTGTTTCAATTATAGTTTTAGCTATATATATATATATATATATATATATATATATACAGCGTACAATTTTTCCAGTTGTTTATCTGTATAAAAAAGCTTTATCTTGCTGCTGATCTGACTAGAATGCATCAAAGATAAGGAATATGTAGTACCTGAAAACAATGAGCAAATTTTGATTTGATAAATGTTACTGTAAAGGAAAGATATGTCGTGAGTGAAAAAGACCAAAAAATACAAGACCATCGGACACAAACCTGTATACTGACATCGCATTCACTTCCTGAATCGTACGAGACGAGTTGAGACCTACATTACTCATTAATCTATTTAACTGTAAGATCAAGATATATGTACGAGTATCCTGATTAAATGTTTCAACTTGTCACAAAATTTCTTATAGTATGTACATATGTGAATCATAGTGGTTGCAATGTGCAGACTTTATCCTTCGAATTTATATATTGGGCATTCTTGGTATATCTATTTTCAGATGGATCGACTAATTCGAAGATATTATTCTAAATTTAATTCGAAATTCCATGAAGGTTTTCTCTTGTAATTCAATCGATCAAGTATATGATATCAGAGGAACGTCTAGACTATTTTCGCGTAGTGATCATATCGTAAGCAAAAGAAAAATGTGTTCCAAGCTGATCCAACTTGCCGTCGAATCATCAACGCGGCTATCTATTAGCTATATACTTACGCAGACATACGCAGTCCACTCTCCGACTGCGAAAGAGACGGGGTGGGAGCTAGAAACTAGCGAAGATAAGACGACTAGGCTGTCGCTTCCGGATTTCCCTGCGCGCTAACTGGCCGCGCGTCAAATGTTGTTCCAATCGATGCGCTCGCTCGCTCGCTCACACGCACACGCACACACACGCGCACCACACGCACACACGCGCGCGTCGTCGCTTCTAAAACGTGTATGCCAAGATATTCTTTTTTTTTCTTGTTGGGGCTTATCAGCGTGTGCTTTTTTGCCAAGAGACGAACGCTCCAAGCTGCTAGTTTGCTCGCTGGCGCTATACGCGCTGCGCCCGAGCACCCTTTTTTTTAAGATACTTTGGTGCGCAAAGTTAGTTTTTTGCCTAGATAGCTGTTATTTTTTTCTCGCTGTTCACTTGCGCGTTCGAACTGTGGAAAAACTTTCTGATTGCCTTTCATATCAAAAATATTGGAGTCTTTAACAACCATAAGTGTTCTTATATGTTCATTTGAAAATTTTCCTTATCGATAATTTCCGCGATGCTGAAATTTTGTGCAGTCAAGTGATCGAGTGACTATTTCTATCTCAATCTACTCACTGCGAAATATCAATGTGGAACGTCGACATACACGCAGGGAATGAGAAAAATTTTGGAAAATAAATAGACAGACGTATTTGCCATAACGTTTTGAAGAAATAAAGAAGGCCAAGCGGTACAAACATAGCCGTGCATTGCTTCAAAGCCAAAGAATATTTATAAGAAACATACGAATCCAGCAGCAGCGAGGCTCGTCGTCGTCAGCTGGAACATCCGGCACAATTCGATAGGAATCTTCGATGCGACCGCGCGAGTATCGAACTTATGCAACTTTACCGCGCAACGTTTCCCAACCCGAGTTATTCTTTCATTTCGCTAACTGTTACGTCAGCCGACCTAATTTTGCCGACAATGTGCCAAATGCAAAAACAGTAGCAAACGAATGAACGAGGAAAATAAGGTTTTAAAAAGAGTACAAACAAGATGTACGCGACAACTGAAAATCACGGTAATTGGACACCACCACCACCTTCGGTCTCTGCACCGCCACAGCCAGTTCAACCACCACCATCTAACTTGAGCATTCAACACCAACTACCTGGTGGGGCTCAACAACTTCAAGATCAGGGACATCCACGCAATCATCATGCGCCCTATGTACCGCCGACTTATCATCAACCACACCCGCACCATCATTTACCAAGTCATCAGGTAATCAACCGCTTGATGACAATTATCATAAAGAAGTGAATGAAGATGGGCAATGAAAGATATGTACTTTGATAAAAATAATTAACATTTTTATACTTTCGCCCATGTAGATGGAATCTTTTACTTCAAAATATTCATCCTCTCTGACGAAGCAACAACAATAACAAAAATATATAATCTCGTTAGAATATTAATCGTGAATCGGTGTAGGCAAAAAGGGCATCGATAACTTAGAATATAAGTAGTTATGAACAACAATAAGGTTAGAGACGCGCATATGCGGAGGAGCGAAATGCGCTGTATAACGACGCATTTTTCCAGCGCACCAAATTGAATTGCGCGCTCTCGCTCTTTCTCTCGATAGCATCGACGAAGAAGAACCTGCCTATTCATGCGGCTCATGCTAGCATAAAAGGGAACTCCGATAAAGCCCACGAGAGAGAGAGAGAGAGAGAGAGAGAGAGAGAGATAGGTCGAGAAGGAGGAGGGATGGGGGTAAAAAGGGGCAAAAATAACTAATCCATTGTGCAGAGAAACTTCATTCTTCCTCTCGGGAAAAATAAAAAATAAATGCGCGAAGCCAGATGGCCGCATCGCCATCGCCGCTATAATTAACGATAGATGCGAGCGACCAAAAAGGAAATAAAAATAGTGTTGTAGCGCACGCAAGACGCTCGTAGGACGAGTATGCGGCAATTAGCTGTCTTTTGAATAATGGAGAAAAGACACGTCAGGAAAAATGAGTAGCTTCAATTGTTAATACATCGATTCTCTCTTTCTTTATTTCTCTTCGATCAGTCGACTTATAACATCACGTATGGATTATTCAGGGTCGTCGTCTTATACTTGATGGCAATAAACTTCACTGACTACTTTGAGACATTATGCATAATACGAGAAAAAATACAGTCGGATAAATCATTTCCTAATAAACTATTATACGTAAGATAATCAATTAAACTTTTTCAATGTTTATCGGATTGTGACCATGAATTTTTTGTACTCTTGATCCAAGATATCAGAAACTCGTTGGCATAACTGAGTCTGTGTCGACAACTGTCTAAATGCTTACTTAGCTACATTACAATTTAATCAAATACAATATTAATAATGTAAAATTCGTTTGCATGGAACTTGCTCGATATGAAAATTCTTGAGACAAATGGGAAATTTGTTTGAGAAATATTGTACTAATTATTGAAATAAGAAATATAATATCAAATGAATTGCTCAACCAACTAAACTTATTCTTAGCTCTGAAAATGTCTTTCCCAACATAACAGTCACAAACCGTCTCACTTTTCGTCTTACTCATCAAAATAAAAAAAAAATCTAAACCGCCACCCAATCCTCACGCATGATCGAGCCAGCCTCGCAAAAAAACAAAAGTTCAACTTTGCGCGACATCCCCGAGAAATGGAGTGCGTTCTCGCATTCCGTTGCGCGAAGGCCGACCAGCTATAGCTAGCTCCGCGGTTTTACATAATCCGCGCGGAAAAATGACACCGGCCCAGAAAGCGATCCGCGCACAAGGTGCCTGTCAACGTTGCTGGACGTTTTTCCAGTAGTAGTAGCGCACTTGCTTGCCTGCGCGCTCGACTTTGCTCGCTTTTGCGATTGGATTTCGCGCGGTCCGTTACACGCATACACGCAGGACAGCATATACGTCTGCAACGAAACGGCGAACGGTATCGGCCCCGCGAAATGTCAAGGAGGTGAGGTTCGTTTCTTTTCCTCTTGGCGTGTGATCCGTGACTTTTCGTCCTGTGCGTGTAGTTTTGTGCGGTCTCAGTGTATGCGCCAAGAGTTGCAAAACTTGTCGCCACTTGAAACTCGAGAGCTACATGCACATGCAGATATCTATTCAGGCCGTTCGTCAATTTGTATACTTAATCACAACTACTCTTATACATCGCGTACTCAAGAATTTACGAGCGGTTCGTCCGGAAATACAGGCGCCTCGATCGTCCAAAGAATACGTCACACCAGGCAAATGTTTGTCTGTGAAAAAATAACCACAGCCAAAAATTCCAAGCGTTAATTAAAAGTCAATTACTCGCTTTGTTAGCGAATT
Organism: Phymastichus coffea; assembly: GCF_024137745.1. NCBI lineage: Eukaryota > Metazoa > Arthropoda > Insecta > Hymenoptera > Eulophidae > Phymastichus > Phymastichus coffea. The sequence continues at coordinate 66,383 of NW_026706880.1, forward strand.
CGATTTGCCCTGGCCTGTCAAAGGGAAAGACAGAACAAGCACAGAAGAAATTAGCGAACGCGCATAACGAGACGTATTAGTTATTGACGTGGCCTGGGCAAGCCAGCGGAGGGCATTTCTATAGAGCCACCTATTTACCGATTGAGTGTCCTCTGTACGTTATAACTCAAATACATCCGCCTAGGCTATAAACGCTCCTAAGTCTCCGAAAATGGCCGCTCTGAAATCCCAGCAGGAGCACCAGCAGCAACAGCCACCGCAGGAGCAACGTCGGCTGCAGCGCAGTAGTATCTCCTCGGCCATTTGTCTCACGCACGAGAGGTTTTCCCTTAATTCCAAGAGGGAGCCTCGGGCACACGCTCACGCGCGCAGCTCGCCCGGTGCATTAGCCTCTCGCTTGCTCTTGAGTAGCGTGCACACAGCCGGTGCAACCAACATGTGCGTGGGTGGCGAAGGGCTGCGCCTATGCTTCTGCTGCTGCCGCTACTCGAGGGGAGAGGCGGCATACGCGCGCGTGCGCGCGCACACGCACACACTGCAATATACGTGCGAGGCGCATGTACGCGCTGCGCTACAAGGGACTGGTGCATAACGTTTTTGGCAGTTATAAACAAGCGCCTGCGATCGTTGTTATCCTTCGATACCCGCGCCCTGATACGTATCAACTTGGCTCGCACGGGGCATGACGCTAATTGTGAGGAGAGTCGTTAAATGCACGTTCGTTAGCGAGATGAAATTAATTCAGTAATTAGGCGTTTAGCGCTGCGTTAGTACCTTGTAAAATTGATACTCGATTGCACGAATCTTTTTACACGCGTACATTACATCTCTATTACTTTTTACGTCTTAGCTATAAATCTAATTGTAATTGCGATTCATGTATTAACCGTGAACGATCATACGACTTTGATTTATTATGGCAGTTTAATGCGTTCGATGTTTAAAAATCACTTTGTCGAGTTGACGCGTTCTAATGAGCAAAATGTAATCCAGTTAGGTTGCCATTAATTAGATGTTAATGTTAACAAGGATGCCAATTGATTCAGTGCGCAACGAATTATATTGCAGTTGAATGGATTGATCGCCAGCCGTTGTTGTGAAAAACAAGTAATTGAAAAAAAGGGTTCGAATTCAAAAGTCAAAGAATGAAGGAAGAAAAGAAAGGAAAAAAGAAGAAGAAGAAGATAAACGCATGGGAGTATGGGAATGCGAAAAAAACTGGCGTACAGGCGCGCTGCGGAAAAGAAAGGCTGGCAGTATCAAAAGCAGATCGAAAAGGGCTATACAAAAAAAAGAGAAGGAAGGCTCGATTACTCTGACTTACGATCGGAGCGCGTGTAGGAGGGCATATGGTGGGCGCCGACATCGTATATACAGCGCAGGTGAGCGACAGAGAAAAAGATCTCTGGTTCGTCGTATAAAAAGGGCTCCGAAACGCTAACGATCCCTTTGATCGTGCTGTTCAGTTGCCGTATGCAGATGTGCCAAACGAAGCAGTTTTTCCGCGCGTCTCGCCGAAAGAAACGAGCTTTTCATTCTCATTGTTATTAGGGACATCAGCCTCGAGGCTATGTTATGACTTCCTGGCTCAATTTTTCTTTTTTTTTCTTCGTTTCAAGTACCGTCGCATAAATCAGACACAAAAAAAGAAGAAGCGTTCCGAAAACTCTTCTCTCTCTCGGGCGCTGATAAAAATTTTGATTAATGCGCCGAGACGCTATGCGGGCAGGCCTTCGTGAGTTAAGACGTCTCCAGCTCGATACTTTATACGCTTTTTTGTTTTTTCTCTTGATGATGGGGAGAACATCGCTGTTGAAGCACTTGGTTACATGTGTAATCCGTTATTAATTGTTATCGCATTCGACTTTTGCTCGCCTTGGTTAATTTATTTAAGTACGTTACGGCGATGACTTCTAATATTACTAGGACTTGTGTGACAGAACATTAGAAACATTTATTATTCTTGTATAAAAATAGTTGAATTTAATTTTATATAGAACGAAATATTTTCGGAATGACAATTTTGCTCCAAGATCGCACTTCGTTCAAATGAACTGTAATCAATTATTCAAGGATAAAATATTCACAAAGCACGTACCTGGAATATCTCGTAATTAAAATCAAATATGAGAAAGACCGACCATGAAAAACGTTTTGTCACGATTACGTGAAAGGGCGCGTGACAGAGACGAAATCATTTCAATGACGAAAGTTCACCAAAAAAATCGCTCGCAGAATTTCCGGTTAAGTCTCGAGGTCGTTCAGACTTGAGCCTTTGAAAGTATATACGGGAAACCATCGAAAATACCGAAGCGCGTTTGCCGAGGAGAGCCACTCGAGTCGGACGACGAGAGTCGTTAAAAATTCCTCCTTCTTCTTCAGGTTAATCGCTGGAAGGCCGGCGTCCACTCGCTTGCGTTCCCTCGTAGTCTTAATGATCAATCGACTGCTTGGGCTATCGCTCGTGGAACTTTGCACCCTGAACATTTTCTGGAATTATCTTTTCTCGATGAATTGTCACCAAGATTTCAGCTTCATTATTATAATTGTGTTTGCTATGAAAAATAGTAATAAATTATAAATGTTGTAATTCGAATTGATTCAAATTCAGATGAATACCAAAACACGTGGTATTTCAACCGAAGGATCATGAATGAATCGTTAATATAAAAATAAGCGAACGAGAGCGCAAATAAGAAAACACTCCATGAACAAATGTTGAATCAAAGCAAATTATTCAAAATCCGTTAGTAGCAAAAACAGCAGAGTATACCTTGACACACTGCGCGAAAAAAAGTGACCGAAGAATCTGTTTGCAGATCTAACAGCTCGTAACTGCAAAAGAGACTGAGAGCAAAAAAAAAATGGATCGGAGAAAATCGCACAGGAACAGGCTTTCTCTCTCACGGGAATTAAGAGAGTCAAGGGATACCCAGAGAGCATACGCAACCCTTTTCTGCATGCCCCCTTCCGCACTCACACAGAAAGAGAATCGTTTTCTCCCGTGGGATCGGCTGCTCGAGAGAGCAAGAAGAAAAAAAAAACGACGAAGAAGATGAAAGGGGTGACATTCGACTTTTCTTCGGCGAAACTCGAGAACCCTTTCCATGACAATTTCAATTCTTTTTTGTTCCGCTCTCGAGAGCGCGCGCGAGCTAAGATTCTTAAAACTTCGCCGAAGCTCAGATTTTTCGATTTTAATTACAGTTTTAACATATTTTAATAAAATCCGCGAGCTGCGGATCTGCTTGCTCTCTTTTCTTTTACCGACTTTAAGCGTCGAAATTTCACGGATGGATTTCGAGAGATTTTCTCGGACGATGATAATTCACTTTTGAATGTTTTCTTTACTTGAGAGACCTTCGCGACGAGGATTTCTCGTTAATATCCAAAGTAGTGCAGCGTTATAATTTTCATTTTTTACCTATCTTGGTCTGACATTCTGCAATTAATTAACTTAAATTAAAATATCCAATCCTGTCCTTAAACATCTTTGAGGGTTTTCACTATCTGTGGGTCAGCGCCACCACTAAAAAGAAAAGAGAAAAAGAGAAGAAAAAAACACAGTATTTACCTTCTCTCCAGACTCGGTTCGGGTAAACTTCCACTACGGAGTATACACACAGCAGTAGCTCCAGGCTAACCCTTTCCATACGCCCCCACACTCCATGGATTAATCCCGGGCGCGCGCCACAAACACCTGTTCGCGAAACGGCTCCTCTAGTCGTCTCCTTTTTCCTCTTTCATTTTATTTTTGCCCGCGCCTCCTTTTGCTTCCTTTCATCGCTTCTACCCGAGTAAAGCGTAAGGATCAGTCTCGCGGGATCTACGAGAGGCGCCGGTGGTAGTTCCCCACGCGATGTATCTTTTCTCTCGTGAATATTAGGCATGGGCGCATTTAATGTTATGGAGCAGTGCTTCATTTGGTACGACCAATAAAGAACAAGATTTGTATATATATATATTAATAGCGTATAATGAGTATTGTATGGAAAGCTTTTTTATAAGTGTGCTCGCATGACAGTGCCGAATCATAATTGTCCGCGAGGTGGAAGTAACATTGCTGCGTACAAAGTAATCTCAGCACTGTTAGCTCGACCTCCAAGAAATCATTCTGCGATGGCTGTTGAGTGTAAGCCCCATAAGCATTGCATTTCACTCCCTAAATGTGTGTAGTTAATAATAAAATCGCCATCGCAGTCGTGCTCGTGAAAGAGCACAGCATACCAACTAACCCCGGCAGTTCTTCTCGCAGATATTCATGCACAAGAACGCGATGCAGATGCACGCGCGGGAGCTGAGCGTGGCGCAGAACGCGCTGAACGCGGCGGCGGCGGCCGGTCGTGGACCGGGAACCGGAGGCGTCGGTGGCGTCGGGGGTGGTCTTGGCAGCTTAGGTGGTGGCCTCGGCGTTGGAGTTGGCCCTGGTGGCATGATCACCGGCAACGAGGTTAAGCCACATCAATGTCAGCAGTGCCTCAAGTCATTCTCGAGCAATCATCAGCTCGTGCAACACATCAGGGTCCACACGGGTGAAAAACCCTACAAGTGCAGCTACTGCGATCGCAGGTTCAAGCAGCTCAGCCACGTGCAGCAACACACGAGGTTACATACCGGTGAGTACATCTATAAACAGAACTCTCACGCTTATTTTTCATTGTTTAACGACGCGGAAAGTAATGACGTTTGCATTGCATCGAGTTCCCGTCGTCATTGTACAATTTAGCACCTATACCTTGATATCGTTAACTACGAGCACAGCCCCGACTGGCATCTTACAATTAAGCCATGTTGAAAAAACTTTACCCTCCGTCATAATGAAAAAATTAGCATAAAGGGAAATTTGTAACGACGTCAAAAACTTAACCACACTGCCTTTCGGGCCATAAACCACACACACATAAGAAAAGCGTCGTCGTCGACGCGATAAAGGGCGACACCCGCTTGCGTGCGCTGATAAGTTGATAACGCGTTTGTGTTGTTGTATATATACAGCGATGTATCTCGTTATTTAGCTTAAGCCGCCGGCGGGCGTCTACCCCGAGATAAAGCCTTTTTTTCCTTCCTCTTCGCTCTTTTTCGGAAGCGGATTTAAAGCAGAGAAAGAATTTCATTAAGGGATGAGCGCGAGCGTAGTCACTTGGAAGGTATTAGGGACTTCCTGTAATTCACAATTTCTTTTTCTTGGATGGAGGTGTGCGAGATAACGTGCGGAATTTCGAATACAAATTTTGACTTGTTGACGGCTACGTTTTAAGTTTACAGATGCTTAGTCATTGCGTGATCATATCAAGCACAACATTATCGCGCGGTTTTCTAAAATTATCGATCAAGTGAATCAGGGACCGCACATCTCAATGTAAATATATAAATATGCTCAGTGTCAATCAAATAATCAGCGCACAGCTCGACACCATAAAGCTCAAAATCTTCAAAAGGAAATATATGCGAGGATGTATACGTATACCCGGAAGGCAGTAAACGCACGCGCTCTCGAACCTTTATATAGAAAATCTCATTCTAACTGGCGCGAGCGCGAAAGAAATTCACTTTGGCCGAGAATAAATAAAAAGGGTAGCAGCAGCTCGCGGCGCGGGAATTTCGAGTATTTAATCTGGCGAGTTACCAAGATCTTTTCGGATCAAGCGAGCGCGGCCTTTTTTCCTTTTCCCACTCCCTCTCCCCCCAAGAGCGGACCGTAAAAACAACTTTACTTAGCGACGACCCTCTTTAATAGTTGGCTCGCGCGCTGTGTACTTCTTTAATCATTTGCATTAAACTTATATATTTGCTTCTTTGGTGACTTTTTGGCTCTATGCCTTGATTTTTTGGAAGAGAATTTGGAATTATTTCTTATCTGTTTTTTGCCCTACTTTCTTCCTCGATATTTTCACATACTCATAGTTTTTTACAATTGTCGATCTTATAACGAAGCCAAACTAACAACTCTTTCTCACGGCGTTCTCGGATACTCATTAACGCAAATCATTTCTTTTTAACCCTTCTATTTTCCTAATCCACACAGGCATTACCCCATGCTCCTCCACCCACCCTCGAACCAGAGACGAGAGAACTCAGCCAAGTATCATCAAACGCATCGAAGCAATTTTAATGCTTTTTTAATAATCCCTCTTTTTAAGTTTCACTTCGCATGTGCGCGCTGGCAACGTACAGCACAGGCGGCCAAACGAATGCAAAGAAAAGGGTTAACCCTCGCGCGCGCATTGATCTCAGCCGAATGACTACCCTTTGCATTAATAACCCGCCCCCGGACGAGAATTCCCCAATTTTTTTTGTTCTTGTCCTCGCTCTTGGTGATTAGGACTGAATTATTATAGGTTGTAAACGTGCGTGTACTGTTTGTATTTGTCGGATTGAAAAAAAAGTGATTCTCATACGGAGTGTATATTTTTTGTACGTAATGGTTAATCCTATATGGTGCTATATGCTGTCGGATGAATAGAATGTAGAATTAGTATTAAATATTGTGGAACATTGTCAAGCGACAATGGTGAATATTAATTGCATGTTGAAAGGCATTTCTTTCGATAAATCTTTCACAAAAAATCTTGTGTGCACCTTCGCGTAAACCTTCGTGCAAACGAAATTTTGAAATCAATTATAAAGTTTTGCATGAAAGTAATAAAAAAATTAACCACCGATCGTCGAAGCGCTGGTTAGTGTAGAATAAGGCAGGTCTAAATAGAATCGAGCGATCATCTTCAGGCCTATGCGGTCGAGGCCCACATAGGCCTTCGAAGCACACTAATAGAGGCTTGCATCCCAACCAAGAGACACACACATACACAGACGTAGTGGCTGCCACGCGGGAACCGCGAAATCAATTTCGCAGGGCATAGGCAGGCGATTCCGAGCGATTAGGACCGACAATTATAGAGCCGCCAGCCGCTTTACTTCGCGTACTAGCTAGCTCCCGTGTAGCAGCGAAGGCTGTGTCACCTCGATGAATATTATGTCGCACGCACCGCTGCTTCGCGCGTCCGCTCGATAGAAACGATGTTTCATTATGCCGTATTTATTGTATTCGCGAGATTGGCTTTGCAATTTTTGGGCACGTGTGCTGATTATCGTTTTACTCGAGTGCGTCAGGTTGTCGAAAAATGAATTATCACCGATACCTTGTGTGTCTTTACTCGTAGAATAGATGAAGCTGTGCATATACTTCTTTTCGCTTCTAACGACAATAGTAACAGTAGCCCGTCGATTCTTTCCTCGCAGCTAATGATCCCCGTAAAAAGGAACAATATTTGAATAGTTTTCACACGAACAAAATTGAAATTACACGTCATTTGCGTCAGCGGGCTCGCGGTGAAAAAGCAGCAGCCGTATTCGAAAATGCGCATCGCTCTTAACATTATTATTACGTAAATGCGTTGGGTATTAATAATTGTGCAGGGCTGCGCAGCGAGTGCAGACGTGCCTATGTATTCGTATTTATGCACTCGCGACGCGAGCGACAGATATTTAAATGATATATAGCCTCGCATCGCCTTATAATTTAATCAAAAGCTAATGGCACCGATTAATAATGCTTTATGGTGTGTTACTTCCCACCGAATATTTTTAATCTTTTGATCGCGACGGTCTTTCAAGCTGAATGGGAATCGAATGGTCGCAAGTGTAGCAACCGCGAAACAAGCAAGGCAAAAGAAAAAGGGTAACAGTCGGTAAACCGCAAAACGACTAATAATCATGATCGAGTCGTCGTTGTCGTAGCCGCAATGAAATCGCGATTTGGCGCCCTGGAATCGCGCAAAATTGCACTCGCGCGATTTACTGGCGTATCCCGCGTGAGCAAGTGCGTATTATATGCGCGCTGGATGCGCGCGACGTGCGGCATGTAGCTCGTTTATTACGAGATGAGAGAGGCGACGCCACGGCCGCCATGCGTGCTATATGGTAATTAAATGCGAAATACGATGATTTTTCTGCTTTACGGAGATTCTCAAGTTTTGCCTTATATATGGGATGTGCCGTGTGCATACATGGCAATGACAGGCGCGAGTATGTCATCGCCAACAAAACTACAGATTGATCCGACAATAGTAAGTAGCTTAATGTCGTTGCGCACAACTATAAGCTAACGTTAACGTGCTCTATTGCCTATTACCAAGTCTAAACGTCTAAATGCCGTGAACACGTCTATAGACGCTTGTACAGATTTTAAGTATCGTTCAAGCCTCTCCCTTCTTGCCGCCAATCGAATAACACTGCACTTCTGTCGTTAAATTACCTCTCAAATAATCTCTCGCATGCACTAAATAAAGAATACACGCGTAAACAAAGAAATATGATTTTCAACCATTAATAATTCTCGCGAACTGGACGCTCGCAAATTCGCGATCAAAGCCTTTTGAATATTAATGGTGGAAAGCAATTAAGAGCAAACAAATATATAATGCATGTGCGAATAATGCATAATTCCACGTAGGCCGGTATAACGTTTGGCGAATAATCCGGGAGCACCAATAAAGACAGAGCACACTCGGGAGACCGCACACGAACATTCTCACACACACACACACACACACACACACACACACATATAGCGAAAAGCTGTAGCAGTACCAATGCATTCCCCAGCATTGGCGGCAGTAGCCAGTTTCCGTCCATTATAATGTTTATACCCAGGCGCATATATATAATTCATTAACCGAAATTCGCTCGTCCGGGTTATCGGATGTTCTCTCGCTCACACCCAACTTATACGCAAGCACGCACACGGACGTGCGAGTGTGCGACATCGATAGCCGCTCGATATACACGGCTAGACAAATACAGCAGAGGCAACCCTTCCTCTCTTATTCCCAGCCAATCCCGGTGTCGCCCGTTCGCCCCACTATCTCGTGAAAACCGAGAGGGGAGTGAGAAAGAGAAAAAGCGCGGGAGTCTTTTGAAAGCACGGTGGTGGCGCTGTTGACGCTGCATAGCTGCCATTCATTCAATAACAAAACTCACGCCTAAACGTACACACACTTGGACGCGTTCTCACGTTATATGCAAGAGAGAAAATGAGACTGAGGAGAGAGAGAGAGAGAGAGAGAGAGAGAGAGAGAGATATTATCCCCGGGATATGGCCGACGAAATTGAATTTTCAGGGCGCAGCAAATATGTCCATATGAAATCGAATCAAAAATTCAAAATTCAAATTTCCCGCCAATATTGCGAGGGAGGAGGTGTCTCGGGCGCATATAGAGGGTGCGACGTATGTCGTTGATTGAGATACGTGTGTTTGTGACTGCAGTATTGCAGCACAGGGGGGAGAGAGAGTGTTGATTGTGTTCGGAGAAGGTGACGTGAAGAGGTTGTGGGTGAGGTTAGGCTTGTTGATGATGATGATGATGACGGACGCGAGGCAATCATCGCTTCGGCCAATGACGTTTAACGCGCTCGGATGCGCTCTGTAATTGCGTGTGTGACAGCCGCTCGAGAGCGAGAAGGAGAGGGGTTGGGGGAGAGGGAAATGGTGCAAAAATTTCATTAAGAGCCTTAATTGCTTTCGGAAATCATCATGATGATGACGATAATGACGATGGCCAAACGTGATTTTGCTTGCAGGTTCGCGGCGAATATTTATATCCAACGTCTTTTTCGTGTAACTTCGTTAAAATGCAGTTTCACGAAATTCAATCGGAAAAATTTTGCCGAGATTTTAACTCGCTATTTCTATGTTTTGAACACCCGGTGTAAGAAAGTAATTCAGTATCGCTCAAATTAATCTCGTGAGAAGACCAAAAAAAACTCGTAATGGCAGATAAGGTCAAGCAACCTATGGGAAGATCTAAAAAGAAACATCACTTCGTCATCGAAATAACACGATCGCGTCATAAAGAGATATTGATTCGTCGATTGCAATAAGAGAAGAAATGGAAGTTTGATTAGAACGAAAAATCGTTGACCCGCCAAATGTCGTATTTTTCTCCCCTTACTACGTTCACTATACCCCTTTTTCCCTGGGGTCGCCGGTTTGAAAAAAGCGTCACGTTCTCGCCGCAAAATTGACCGAACAATTTTAAAGCCTACTTAATGCCTGAGAAAAATTGCCGTTTTGCTGTCGCATGAATAAAAATTACAGGGCTGCGCGAGGAAACGTGGAATAGTTAACGTCGCCCGGAAAAAATGCATCACTTCGAGGCTGAACATTTATATTGTCCGATACGACAGGTCTTAAGTAAGATGCAACATCTCGATTAATTAAGCATGCAGCATCGCAATTTTAAAGTAAAATTCAAACATCAAAAGCATTGTGCAGCTTGAAATCTAGAAAAATGAAAAGAACGCGCAAATTGGTCGGTCGCGAGCCTCGTCCCGATTATAATTCGCTAATTTCCCGGTCTTAAGAATTCATGCCGCTCAGAAGGAGAGAGAGAGAGAGAGAGCGAGAGAGAGAGAGAGAGAGCGAAAGAGAGAGAGAGCGAGCGTGAGCGAGCGAGAAAGAGAGAAAAATCAAAGCAAAACGAGCTCGGCAGCAGTCGTCGTCGTAGCTGGCTTTTTATCGCTTGCTAATGGCGCGGAATTAAAGATTAAACAAAGTGGCAGCAGCAGCAGCAGAGCGCATTCGTGACATTTTCATCCACAGCTGCCGCCTGCTTGTTGGCGCGGAAAAAGAGCCACTGCTATTGCTTATCCCTTTCCAATGAATCAGAAAGAATATTACGCTATGGAATTTCTTTCCCTCCCTGGATTCTCCAGATAAATATTGCAATTATTGATTAGAGCTCGTTTACGCAAGCACGCATACGACATATTTCCCCACCATGGCGTAATTGAACTGTTATAACGTTTGTTTATTTGACGCTTGCACGCTTGCTATATTGCTATTTGATAACAAAATGTGCACATTTAAAAGAACGCCGTATATTAAAGGTAAACATCCACAATTTGAAGCGTAAAATACTCATTTTTAAACCCCTCATCATCATCACCACATCGTCGAAATTAATCAATCGCGCGCGCGCATCCTGTCACTCAAACAGAACGCATGAGCGACTAGCAAAAGGAATAAAAATAACAGAAGGATATGCCCGAGTAGCCGTGCGCATGACATGCTCTTCATTATGCGTCTCTGCGATCATATAGCCGAGAGAGCTAATAGAGACTTTCTCGCACAAGGCATTACGCAACGATCGTTTTGTGTGTTTAAGCTAGTCACGCCGTATGCGAGCCACGTCTTTTTTGGGCTATTCTTTCTACGGGGGTTCGTTTCAATCAAAGCACATACGTACGCCTACATATCTACGTATCTTTTTTTTTCGACGCAACTGGGGTCAAATCCTTTGTGCGGGCTTAATAGTTAAAGATGGTTTTTTCTTCGTTTCGATCGGAAGTACAGACGCGCACGAGGAAAAGTTTTGTCGTCGGTTAATTTATTCAGGTTCGTTGTTAAAAGCTCATGCTATCGCACGCCGACAACTTATTAATCCGTAATTACCCACGAGGAAAATTATTTTTAATTCTTAATGGTCGCAATTTAACGAGTCATTTTTCCCTTGCATAATGTATCTTCGCTATTAATTATTCCCATATCGAAAAATCCATACTTTTGAAGTAAAACTGCCATAGCTGTTTTTACTTTAATAAATTGAAAATCTTCGCATCGATCGCTCGACTATCGGACTGCTCGCCATCCAAACTGTAGAGATACCGTTGCTACGGAGGACGACCGTCTCGTTACAACTTCATTTTTTTTTATTTACTTCGCACGTCCGTCTCTCTTATCTTATCGCGACTTGTACCGATAGTCTGCGTGTAAATTTCTATATGAACTGTAAAGAAGATCATCGGGAATCTCGTGCAAAAGAGGAACGAGAAAAAAGTTAGTTTCTTTTTCCTTAACGCCATTCAGGTTTGTGGAATTCACAGACTGCAGCTCCTTTTTTACAAGGCGCGTTTTCTCAGCGATCCACTTTCCTGCGGCTAATTTGTTCTCTCGCGGTGCGCGATGGCTTATCTCGTCCTGGAAGTAAACTCGCCGTAGGTGCGCCTGCCTATACGTTAAATAAAGTACACGCCCGCGCTGCCGCAGAGAGAGAAGGAAGAATGATTCGCTGATTTCCCATATATGTATGCCGTATCAGGCGGAAAGAGCAGCTACACGGGAGATTTTCCTTTTATCCGTTTGGTCCCTATGATTGATGAATCATTGTTTTACGATTGGAGCATTCATTGATACGGATTTCTCGCTATTACGAGTTATTTATGTTGCCGCGCGAAAATTCGAAGAAAAATTGAAATCGAAAATGTTTTTCGATAAATATTGAAAAGCAGAAAAACAGCAATATTCTTCGCGCTCGTATAATTTATGACGTAATCGAAAACCGATAGACACAACCCTTAAAACAGTAAATCGTCAAGACAGTAAAACTCGCGCGCAAACGCCGAAGACAAGGAAAACAAAACAACAACTGTTCTCGCACGGTAAAGTGCTTGAGGTGTCAATCATCGATTAACGATCAATAAAATCTTTGGTGAGTGCAAAGAGCTCGCGGCGGCCGTTAAAGTGTGCCTCGCCGTGGACGAAAAGAAAAGGATATATACTGCCGTATACATCGACGTACATTGATAAGTCTTCTCTCTCTAGTTCGCGTATTTATGGCACTTGTTATTCGCGCGCGTGCATCTCAACCGTGTATAATGCATGCTCAGCGCGCGCGGGATTAAAATGTGGAGTGCCGCATCTCGAGCGACTTTCTAATCGACTTCTAGCCGTGTCTTTTATCGGCTTGCAGACGCTCGTAGCCGGTCAGTAGGTTAAACATCTCTTGCACGTGCCCGCGTGCATGTCTGAGATATGTTTGTGTACTTTCGAAACGTTGTAAATAATCGGCTACAGCAACTCTAGATGTCCACATTTATATTTTTATTATTTTACTATTGATGCATCGCATAGTCTCCGCGCTTTGTGTTTATTATAGACGAAAGCTCGCAAGCTCGCAAGCTTTCGCTAGTCGAGGAAAGAAAAACACTTATCGGACTCTCTCTCTCTCTCTCTCTAGTGTGTGTGTGAGTAGCGGGAGGCCGCGCGTCGAGATTTATAAGCGCGGTGCTTTTATCACCGGTTTCCCGCGTGGAATATTGAGCTCGCTGACTTGGAGGCACACTGTTCAGCCAAGGCAGTAAAATAAGATATAGATTTCCATCTCTTAGGTGGACTTTCTAGCCAATGTACGCGAATGTGTGTGGGAGTAGTCACCGACGAGAGAGTCTTTCTCCTCTCGCAGGCAGCCTTTTCTATCACGTGTGTATATTTATACGCAATGTTTCAGAGCCAGAGAATCCGGTCTTCCTTTATAAGCCTTTTTCTTTTATGTGAACGAGGCGATTAGTTTAGCGGAGGTGGGCTTCGATGCTGACGATTAACTATTTGCACGTTTTATTGACCCGAGAGGGAAATGTTTTTCAGTGACTTTTACGCGATGGCGATTTTCTGATTGTGATTGAACATGACTTTCTTCCTTTTTAAAACATAAAATACCCAGAGATTCAATTACGGTCCCGTGTGTTTTCGACAAGAAGAAAATGTTACAAGTTACGAGTTACGATTATCTATCGAATTAAAACGGATAATATTGTACAGACGTTATTTATATAATAAGAAACGAAAAAGTAAATTATAATAAGAAGCAGGTATAACAGATTTATAGCATACATGCTCATTATTCGCGACATAGCAGCATATTTGCAACAGTCAACGCACACACACAATATATCACCTGCAAGTGTCGGCAGAGCTTTAACAAACGATAAAGTTAAATAACAGGCGGCGCTAGTTCGCGCCGAAGAAAGTTATTATTAATTAAACGCGAGTGCGAATGAGAAAACTCGAAGGCGGCCATCGGCTGCGCGCGTCTGCGTCACGCTCTAGCTACCCTCCTCGTTCTTCAGAGCAAAAAGGCTCGAAGAAATGTGGGTTGCCAAGATAAATTTTAGTAAGAATTTATTATGCGAGCTTTTTCTTTTCCTCGCTCCCCCCTGATGGTCCAGTTTTCTTCGACGCGTTTGATGTAATTCATTTAATTTAATCTTGATCCAAAACTCTGGACACGCAACGCGCGGAATAATTTTAATTAGAGCTCCGTGAGAATATGACTCAGGGCGAGCGAGCGCCGAGCACGCGTGCACACAAAGTCTCATGCAAATTCGCAGCGAGATGTGGAATTTTATCGGCGTGACTTTTAGCCTCGAATATGTGCATAGAAGTCGCGACTATAATGCCAGTCTCGTGTTATCTGCGAGCCGAGAGAAAATGAGTGGGAAATCGTAGTGTCTCTTTTCGTAACTGTAATTTATCGCAGTCTCGCAAAAATTGATAACCTTTTTAAACTTCACACTTTGGAAGTATAGACTACTTGCTTATTTCCACGCGAAAACTTTGCAACAGAGTTATGCCGCAACAGCCTTATGCAAATGCTAATTGAACCAAGTCAAGACTGCGCCTTATCGATCAGAAGCCACTAAGGTACTCACACAGGAAAAAACGAACGCCAAAAGGATCAAATAAGACACAAAAAACAGTTGGGGTTACGGGCTGGTATAGAAGAACCGTGTGACGGGCGCAAGGTCGCAGTATTTTCCGTTCTATAGCTCACAAGAGGAAAGAAAGGGATGATCAATCTTGAAGAAACACGTATATACAAAGCGTCACCCCGGCGGGTGATGGATCCTCTCGAGCTGTTATTACCTGTGTGTGCGTGTGTGTGGCAAGCTCTCTCTTTCTCAATTAACCCCGTCGCTTGAGCCAAATTTATTTCGAGTCAACGTTTATAGAGCTCGAGATACTTTTCTGCCGAGAGGATAATTAAGCGATCTTAGCGTAGCGAATGTTTTTCTGATAAGACGGCTGATAAGCGCGCGAGGCCTGAACGCCAAAAAATTACGTAAATTGATAACTATAGCGCACTTTGATCGCAAAAGAAATCTTCCGGAGGTCGATTTACTGGTAAAAGAACGAGCATCGTGGAAAATCAACCGATAAATAACGTGTAATTTGATTATAGTTCATCTGCAGATGCATTGAATGTACACTTAATAACAGTGCTAATATGATTTTTCTGTCTTGCGGGACGGACACGGATATTAATCAGCAATAGCGTTCCGCGGACAAACGGCTCGCGATGAAAAATCGTAAAAGGACGTATTCATTTCTGAGACATTAATTTTTAAGCGCGAGGCGCTCTTTTTTCGGCCGTTACTCATCCGCGGCACTGCTGCCCGCTACTACCGCCTAATGACCCGAGTCGCGAATACGACTTTCCTCCTGCTCCTTTCTCTCTAGCGGGGCACTTCCTCATCCCTTTGAGCGATGTCTGTTTTCGGCGGGCGACGTCGTTACGAAGCCCCGATATTTGAAATTCACGAAGGGGAAAAAAAGGGTTGACGATGAAGGGAAAAATAAAATCTGTGACTATACTTTGCAAGCTAATCGATTGAGTACTACCTTATTCGGTGGCCCAGTTAATGGACGTGTATTTTAAAAATTCATGTAGAGTGCGACCTTTTTTGTGATATCTTCTTTTTGAAATTCAACGTAAATATTCAAACTGAGTTCTGCTTAAAATAGCGTGACATTATAGAATTTCAGTTTCTTATGTCATATGTAAAATCAGTAAGTTTGTAATTTAATAAAATATGATCCATTGTGTTAGAAAACTTCTTCTTGAAATTTTAAAATATGACATAGAAATCATTTTTTATTTTATGCTACAGAATATTAAGTTTATCACGAACACAGCTTGGTGAATGGACTAAAATTATCAATGAGTTTTATAAGAAACTCACATAAATAATAATGTAGTGTCATTAAAACATCATAAGCGTAGACAAAGTTCTTGATAGTTGGGTAGAGATTGAAATTAACAATTCATTCCTTGTCTAAATGTCTTTACTAGCCACCCGGAAAAAGAAACAACTCTCTCTCGCACTCTACAAAGATGCCATTCGTGTTAAGTGTCGGAGAATCAACGACTCGACTTGTAACGACTTAGAAGTGCTGAGGGTGCGAGAGAGATGAGACCTCGTTATTACGTAAGCCGTGTCTGATACTCTCCGAAGACCGTAAAATGATATCGTTCGACTTGAATACATATTTATAATTTTTTTCTTTTCCCTTTTCAAAAAATAAAATTAGAAAAAAAAAACTCGTTACATATTCCTTCCCATGGTTTTGAGAGCAACCCTTTTCAACACCTCATCGTCATTGTAAGACGTTACGCGGCGCTCCACCCTCTCGGCTCTCTCTCTCTCTCTCTCTCATTCTGGCGACAGTACACCTAAGGAGACAAAGCCGCGCCACCTCACAATGGGACTCATCAGGCATTGGGAATAAATTACTCCCTGAGAGAAAAATGATCGAGTTCGTACCATCTGCTCTCTTCTTTTTATTTTATTTTATTTTATTTTTTTGCACTCTGCCGATAGAAAAACTAGATGGTAATATTCTTTCAAAGCGACATCGACGAATTTTCGAATTAAAAGGGTTCATCAACCTCACGTTCGCACCGTTGCAATACTCCCACACACTTGGCTGAGAGAAGAGGGAAGGGTTACCATAGCCCCGGGGTCAGCGACCGGCAGCGCAAGCGCATGTGTGTGCACTACGAGAGAAATTCTTCTTTCCATTTCGATATAAACTTCTTTTTTCTTTAAAGCGAATTTGATTTTGGGGCGGAGTAGGTTAGATTAGCCTCGCGGCGATTTTAGGGGCGATGCGATCGTTCAGTGGGTTATTAGATTTTGGAGAGAGTTCTAGCTGGTTGACCTGCGATTCTTAATTAAATTTAGGTTGACTTTGTATATTTTGATTAGATAATATTTAATGTAATAAATGCATGTTTCATTCGATAAAATTTTATTGCTTTAATAAACATTTCATATAGACGTTTAAAAATATTCGTTAAATAAAGTTGCAACTATTTTATATTCGTATATTTTTTTCATTTTCTTTTTTATAATTCGACGACATTTCTTCAAAGACTTTGATATAGAAGTCTTTACCGTTAAAATAAAAGTCAAGGCCAGCAGTTTCTGTTATTCGAAATCAATATTATCAACTTCCATGCGATTACCCGCCGAACGAGTTGGCAATAGAACAAAGAGAACAAAAGCGGAAAAAAAGAAGAAGATAAAGTCTGAGTCGAAAAGAAAGGAAGGAGGATGAGTGAGAAAAAAAGGGTTACATATATCGCAAGGCGTATGTGCGCAGGTGGAGTTGCCACAGAACCATATGCTTAAGCGCGCGCGAGTTGTGAAGTCAAACGATAGCCACCCGCTACCTGCGCGCGATCTCGAAGGGCCGGAAGTCCGGGTGCACACGATAATCTTCCTTCCCTCAATTTGTAGCCCGTGCCTCTTTTCTCTCTCTCTCTCTCTCTCTCTCTTTCCATCTGATATCGCCGTCGTCACTTTTGCTCCCTAATTTATACTGCCAAGGTGCCGACTGATTCTTCTTTTTTTTCTTTTTTTTTTATTCAAATTCAATCGATATAAATTTTTTGTAAAAAATGTCTAGAGATTTCATGACACTGCGATGAGGGGGTGTGTATTGTAGGGGCGTGTCGGACAGTTTGGCTTGACAGGCGGCTTTTTTAAAGTCTGTGCGCGACGTGCCGAAAGTGGCGCATAACAAGCTCACCACTGAAGCGCATGGAATGAGAATTTCAAAATACGCCACTTGTCACTTCGGAAACTTAAGTGATGTTCATAGCATACAAACAATTCGATTGAAAGAGTTTTATGGCGCATTATGCACCTGTGATATGTCAATTTGGTAAACTTCATCGGCATTATACACATACGCCCGCACACGCAAACTCGTTTCACTGTAATTTACACGCACGTCCACTCAAGCAATTATTTCGGGCGTTTTCGTCTGTGAAATCTCCGCGCTGTGCGTTGCCCATTTACTTCGATACGATGCTTCTCTCACTCTCTCTCTCTCTCTCTCTCTCTCACACACACACACACACACAGGCGCGTTCAGTTATTGCATACTGTAAAGTAACCTCATCTAAATGAAATATTGCGGTTCATTTATTTGTGCTCGATGTGCTTTAACTTTTATACAGATCGACAAAGTTTACTTAAAAACTCGAAGATAATGAAAGGTAAAATTTTGTTGTAATATTTCCAATGTATTAATAAAAGTATAGGAAGAAATAGTTAGCCAATATACCGCGAGACAAAGTATTATTTTGGATTGTTAGTCTCGTTTATAAAATGCCATTCGCAAGTAAAGCCCCCGAAACACGAAATCACGCTGGCGTGCAGCTTGGGACGTCATTACAATAAATTGCCGGAGCGAGCTGCGCGCGCGAAAAAGGCTATTCCACCAACACAGACAATCTAGGGGTATAAAAATCGTGGAAAAGGCGTCATCATCAATCGTATGCTGCAGCACGCATTTGAAAATGGTCTCTGGCTGTGGAGCTCGGCACCCTCCCACTAATTTCGGTCGAAAATTCGGCCCATAAATTCAGCAGCTAAAATTCCCTGGACGCTGCTGCTGCTGCTGCTGCTGCTGATGACTGTACCTCTTTGGAGTAGGTATGTGTGCGTGCGTAGCAGGGGGTAGAAATCATTAAAGGGGCGTGGCGTGGGGGGGCCGTTGCCCGGATGACGGTCACGTGGGCCAACATGGCCGGCCAGTTTCCTAGCAGGGCTCGCATACACACTACCTTCCCCTTCCTTCTCTTTCTCTCGACCGCTGCAACAGTCATTCGTTATCGGCCATTTTATTTTAATGATTTCCATTCCCCTACCGCCGCCGCCACTCCGCCGCGCAGCCGTGAGTGTCATCTACGCGCCAAATTACGTTAGCGCATTCTGCGCGTTAGCGCGCGCACATTGCTGCCTTTTTCGGGGAGCGAACGAGGGATGGGAGAGAATGTTGGTTGAATATGTAGGCGCCATGATTTTGCTCTCTGTCTACCTACGCGCCTTGTTGATTTTGGACGCGGCGGTGGCCGCTTGCC
This sequence comes from Phymastichus coffea, assembly GCF_024137745.1. Taxonomy (NCBI): domain Eukaryota; kingdom Metazoa; phylum Arthropoda; class Insecta; order Hymenoptera; family Eulophidae; genus Phymastichus; species Phymastichus coffea. Next base: position 85,372 of record NW_026706880.1, read on the forward strand.
GCCACGAGATAACGATGTTTTCCGAGAGAGCGAGTGGAGGCTTTTTTCGCTGCAGCGTCATCGACGATGACGGGAAAAAGGGAGGGACAAAGGCCTTGTTGGTCATCGATGAATCGCACGGGACTTTTATTCCCGGCTGTAAATCTATCTCGCTTTATGGAGGGGACCCAGCGCCAGAGCTACGTGAGCGCAGGATGGCATTTTTCGCGTACACCTATGTCCGGGATTTCGCGGACGTTGCTCGGGCTTTGTTGTCCACATTTGCCAGAGTTAATATAGCGAATTCCGATAATCTTATAGCACCTCGTGAAACTTCAAAGTACACATACATACTTCGATGTAGTGAAAAAGTCAACTTGATGTACAATTATTCTTGAATATTACCTTCGTTTGGGAAAAGACACGCTTTTCAGAGAACAATGTCCGTAAGGAATTCGAATTACAATATAAATTCGCCTGCGCGAAGGAAACTATGGCAAGCATGCGTCCAAAGTATAGCGACAAACTATGAAATATTTATGCTAATACCGCCCCATTTGAAATCCACCATTATGAAGTTCGCGTCCTAATATCCATTTTAAATGTTATAAAGAACTTACAGTACAGCTTTTAGTCTACATGCAGCGTAGAACGACAGAGCATCTCGCAGACTTCTAAAACAAGCCGCGGCACTGCATCCCGTTATAAAATTGTAATTACATTTTTTTGCACGTCCGCTCAGTCGGCTCGGTTGAATTATGGCCTCGGCGTTTCTCTAATGAACGGCCTCGTTATTTTAATGCCAATATACGAAAAATTTGCGCCGATATAGACCGGCAGCTCCAGCAAAATCCACCCACACGCGTACACATAAACAACGATAACAGAGAGAGCGAACCTTTCGGCCTCGCTTCTAATTAAAACGAACTCGCTTGAAGTAAGCTTCCTCGATGTGTAGAAGTAATCCGTACCAGTGATCTTTTCCTTCTTGTTGCTGACTGCTGCAACATTGGAACTGGTCTCGGAAAAGAAGCGCGCATAGGCCGACGACTTCCTTAAAACCCGTCTCCCGCGCTCACAGCATTTCTGAGTTCACGGGTCGTCTGTGTATACATATATATACGCAGGACTGCTGTGTGTGAGATGTCTCAGTGATAAGCAGCATCTAGCGCGCGAAGATGAAGATGATGATGACGAGGAGGTTTTCATGATTGCGTTTCCACATCGTGCCGCCGCCTAAGTGCTGCAAACTTTGTTGAGCTGACTTCATCGGGATTGTTTTACGATTCTGTGCTCCGGCTGTGCTATGCGACTTGTTTCTCTCTCTCTCTCTCTCTCTCTCTCTCTCGGGAAAACATTGTTCTCTGGCTCTTCGCATCTTCGTCATTGATCTGGCATTTTTTCGAATTACTTTTTAACGAGAACTCGGGGTTATCCGATTGTATTTGACACTGCACTGTTTTGCGTTTTTCACCCAACGAATTTTACTCTCAAGATCGTACAAGCGCCAAACGGTTTTCATTAAAAACACTGAACGAAAACGAATGACGCTCGTGAATAATACCGGAATCAAGATACGAGCCGTAATCAGCGAGCATCGTCATCATCTGGTGAACAACACACAAAAGATGTGCTTTCCAGCCGATAAATTTTAATTATCGGCGTCAAACGCACGGCGTCGGGCTGGTAGTGCGTACAAAAGAGCCTCGTCGCGCCGCGCACGCGGCCAAATCAACGCCAAGCGAAGCGGATCGACGCAATTTTTAGCGCTGATAATGATTGCGCGTCGTGCATGCATGAAGCAGCGACGTTGGCTAGTGGGTGGCAGCGCGTCGCCCATTCTCTCGCTCGACTATTTGAACAAGATTCATTGCGAATTCATGGGCGGCGCTTTATGCCTCTTCAAACATTAACGGGGTCCGAGCGAGCGAGCGAGCGAGCAAAGAGCACACCTGATTAACGTTGCCCGCCCTGAGAATACAAAGTCGCGGAATCAATCGCCAGTACGTACTCGCGCCAATCAAAAATACACGCTTGCCAAATACACTATCCCACCGCCGATCTCCATGCATGCTTCCGCGCGGCTGCACACTCGACGAATCGTCATCATCGTCGAGTCGGAATCGAATGAAACAGAGAAATAAGGCACGCTATCACCTTTTCGCAATTGCACGTAATTTCGATATACATGGCGAGGCGACGCGGCACCATAATGCGCCTCCAGTTCAAAGAGTCGTTATCCAAAAGTAAAAACCAGAAAAACAGAGCTTTATTGGTAGAACGAGTGAGCACACCCTTTGTCGAAAAAGGCAATATTTCTGGCCATGTGTTTCCAGCAAAACAAGGAACACGGAGAGGTGGACGCTGCCCTGCTTGTGCATGTGTGCATGTATGCGTGCTAGCGAGAGAGATGAAAAGGGCTGGTCGTGTGCTGTGTGTTCGGGTCGATAGCGCAGCCGCAAGCACAAGGGAGAGAACGTGTGCGCGTGCAGTTTAATGATTTTCAGGCTCGGAATTTCGATGACGCCGCCGCCTCTCGCCGAGGTTAAGCTTGCTGCTGCCGCTGCCCGATGACGACGCCCCTCCATTTAAATGCAGTCGAGTTTCGCGTAAATTTTACAGTCCAGAGTGAGAGAGAGGCCGAAATGCAAATGCATTATACATGGATTGCAGGGGACATTAATTTTCTGCCGTGGACGTGGGAGTGAGAGAGAGAGAGAGAGAGAGAGAGAGAGAGAGAGCGCGAGAGAGCGAGATAGAGAGAGAAGCAAACATACGCGCGTACGTGCGAATTCTTTATATATTTTTATCCTACTATTTTAGACTAGCTTTTCAATTTGATATGAGTAAATGAAAGCGAGAAAGAAGCGAGTTCTTGAGGATGACGACAACGATGATGATGATGATGATGATGATGATGATGATGATGATGACGATGAGGTAGAGTAGGGAAACGATTATCGATCGGTTCAAGCCGAGCACGCTAGATTGCCGTCGAGAGTGGAAAATTGCGAGAGAGAGACAGCGAGAGAGCTTCGATGCCGCCTATAACGGACAATTGATTAATTAGGTGAAACGCTCTGCGTCGCTGATTAATAGAAGTTCGCTCGAGGTCGTTTTTCCTTGCATTAGTAATGGGGAAAACATAATGAATGCAGTTTAATAATTCAGTAAAATAAGCAAAAAAAATGGTACAATGTTTTAGGTGCATACCGACAAAATATTCAAAACAGCGCAAGACAGCGTCGAGAGCGCTAAAGTTATGGCCACGTAAAAGCATAATTCTCAAGTTCAAATGAATCAGTGTAAGAGTCAAATTTATTTCTCATGCAATCACAATTCATGTCCGCAACGCGAGTAAGACAACCACCCCAGTAAAAAAGAAGAAAAAAAGAAGAGTTGGCGTAATAACCGTGACGCCAGTAGCGATCGAAAAGAATTCCGGCAACGAAGGGTTGGGAAAAAGAAGAAGGATTATACGGGGGTGGCACGAGTGCAGCGATTCATTAGAAAACTTCTATCTCGGAGACGGCAAAAGAAAAAAAGAAGAAGTGACGGGGGAGAGGGGAAAGAGTCGTTCTCGTTTTAATATCTTTTCTCATCCACGATTTTTAATTTAATATAATTCTTCTCGTGCCCGCCGGCCAATTATTGCTGTTATGTTCTCTCGCAAGCGAATTCATTTGATTCCTCGGGATGCGAAGAATTCTTCAAACTTGGATGCAGCAAGCGAACGATGAACAACGACAAGTAGCACAAATATTTTCGCTTATGACTCGGTTGCAAAATCAAGCTCGCTTTTTATATTTCGGCACGAACTAGGTCGCTCGGGAGCTTCATCGATTGCGTTTGCAATCTTTATTTTTTCTTTCTGTCACGACCTATTTCTATAAAAAAAAATCGCTTGAATTAATGAACAACTAAGATAGACATCCAAAGAACTTTCGCAAAACGACTCGAAAAATTTCGATAGCAAGAGGAAGATTTGTGGGCAAGTTCAGCGCGTCTGAAACTATACAAAATAGTTCAGCAAACAATAGGTATTATCTAGCGAAATAAGCACGAAGCGAAGAATCGCGCACACTCGAAACGTAAAAGCCGCACACGCCACAAAACACTCGCGTGCCAGTAATGCCTTTGCAATCATCGCCTTGACTCACTAGCTAGCGCGTTAAAGAACTCGCTCCTGGTCGTGTCTTTCGCACACACACGCGTGCGCACACGCACGCACCCACACACACACACACACACACACAAACACACACACGAAAGGATAGGGGAGAGCGTTGCATTAGCCGAACTTTAAGTGGAGTCGATCAGAAAAGGGGAATGACGGCCCAGAAGCGCGCGCGTGTGTTTCTTTCCCAAAGCACATAGTTTGCTTGCTTTTACGTCTATAAAATTGCTGATGCTAAGTGTTAACGGTTTTACCGTTGGGTTGCCGATTTGACCGCGAAAACTTTCCTATATTGAATGTACTACTATTACGGGGATAATAAACGTTTCAACTTTGACACCTTGCAACTATGCTCAGATCGATTTCACGAGATTCGTTCTTTAGATGCCCACGGCAATGTCTTCTAACTTTCAGCCTGTCTATTCCTTTCGTAAAACTAATATTATTCACACACGTAGGGTAGATAATGTACAGATGTAGTAGGTCTTCGTGTTTTTCCCATTGGCTTTTGTAGACCACAAGCCCGCGAGAGCGCAATTACTATTCGTAATACCGCATAGCTCGCCGCAATAATAAGAAAAGAAGAGAGAGAAAGACAGAGAGCCGCCCACAACTGTATACTTTTCCATTTGCGTTTTCCATATTAATAATGCGCTTTTAATTGGTATCGGCGAGCCACCGCCGGCCCTCCTCCCTCGCTATATAGGCTCATTGTTGCGAGCACACGTACGGGGTCTTCGACACGCATTGACCTTTTCTCTCTCACTCGCGGGTGGCTTCTTCTTATTCTTCTTATATTCCCTTGCCTTTTTCGCCTGTACGCCCGTTTCCGCGGGACGCGCGAAAGGGTTATTATTGGAATCAATACGCTGTGTTTCTCTTCGATGCGTTTTATATTGTCGAGGTAGACGTTTTCTTTTCTCTCGTGAGAGCCTATTGTTTAAATACCTTATGCATTATTTAGGCAGATGCCATGCTATTGATATCTTTTTTTTTTTGAAAAATTGGTATTAGTGGATGCAAAATAAAAATCAATTGCAAATGACCTCTTTCATCTGACAAACATATAATTTTTTTATGCTAAAATTGTATGATACCTTAACATGTATTATTCTTCGAAAATACACTTTCAAACATGTATAATGTGACGTCATATCTATCTGTCATACTTTTTATTTCAAATTAACTAGCATTCAACGAGCTTCATCGGCGGGAAGTTCGTCGCACAATAAAAGAAAACTAACAAATTTTGAGATTCAATTTTCTCTCAAAAGAACAGAGTCAATAGTAAAAAATATACATCGGTGTTCTCTCTCTTTCTCTTTGTCTCTTTTCATGTACTCGGAAATAAATGAAATTAGGTCGCTGCCCAGTGAGCTGCGAGATATTTTTATTAAAGCACGCGCGCGGATATCTCATCTGATGAATCGTCCGCGGGGCGATTGAATAAAAGATGAAATCTCGCGCGCGCTTCTTCATCTTCTCTCTTACTCTTTTTTCCCGTGTTCTTTTCCTCTAGCACTTGCTCTCTCCACGGCTAAAAAAGCACCGAAGAATGTCGATATTAATAAAAGTTAAATTGAGCCAATCGCCCGTGGAAATTGCAATGGACTCGCTTGCGTTCGAAGGAATGAACGAGAGAGGCAGCGGAGGGAAAAAAGACGAAGAACTGCTCTGTGTGTTTAAAGTTCGAAGCTTGCCACGTTAAACTTGCGACTCGTGATAGACGGCTACAGTACTTTTCTTTGACTTTCGACAGATTTTTGCTGCAAAGTCGATTCTTACCGAGGCTTCTTTTTATTCGACGTTGTGTTGCACGACAGTTATTGACACTACTTAGAACCGCAAATGACCTATCAATAAGTGATATCGCGCGCCTCTCCATTACCAGATCACTAATTGCAGAAATAACCGTTGGCCGTGCGCCGATATTGCGGTGAACATAAAAAATTTATCTCTAATCAATCGACGGCCGCGTGAGCGCCAACGACTCGTGCAACAGTTCAATTATCGCGTTATATCAGCATCCGCGCGCGCAGTTAATCTCGTGCTCCGTTCCATTGCTACTAGCGTCGATGAATATTAGAAGCATATAGTGAAAACTAATTCGAAAGTACATCCTGTCGTAATTTATAGCGTAGTCGTTCGCGATTAATACATACATGACTCATCGTAAACAAATCATTTTGGCTAAGGCAGAAATTAAAATTGAATTTTACGCAAGGAACCATATCACGATTAGATTCTCTCGATGTCAACGAAAGTAAAGGACATCATAAGTCTCATGAAGGATCATTTGCGCTTACAAGGCACCCAACGGAGATGAACTCATCGATTTTCGGCCCAAGCCTCAACTCTCTCTTACTCTCTCTCTCGTCTACGATAACTTATTCGACACGTTCGGAATTTGATGACAAACTGCAGATTGTCTGAAAGCAAAACCATATTCATTGACCTGTTTGTCCTTTGATGATACAATACTGATGACTTGTTCGTTGAATAATGTACAATGATCACAACAATAGCAAAATCATTACTTTCTTCCATTGATTCCGAAATATGGCTTTCAATTAAAACCAAAGATAATCACGCTTTTATTTCACAGGCGAGCGGCCGTACAAGTGCCACCTACCCGACTGCGGCCGTGCCTTTATCCAGCTATCAAATCTGCAGCAGCACCTGAGGAATCACGATGCGCAGGTGGAACGCGCGAAGAACCGGCCGTTCCATTGTAACATTTGCGGCAAAGGCTTTGCTACGGAATCCAGTCTCAGGACCCATACGTCGAAGGTCAGTCATGTATGTACCAAATCCGACGTCCATTTTACTTTTTTTTTAAATTTATATTATTTTATTAACGCATTTAATTTGTTGTTTTTTATTACCTTTTGAGACGGCTTTGGAACAAAAAAATTATCAATTATGTTTATTATTACGTTTTGATGATTCCTTTTTTATCTTGTTTTATCTTTCCATAAATCTTTCTGTGAATATTCAAAGCCGTCTGTACAATAACGTTAACTATTTTGCCGGCCACATTACATTATCAACATGAAAAAATATAACATTCCTCTGGCTATTAAAAAAAATTTTCTTTCTAACGATATATAATCACGAGGTAAACGGTAACACCCACATTACTTATATACACACCTAATACACATATCTTCGTCTTCGACTTCTCTTTTTTTCTCAATTTTACCTCCGAATAACAAAAATGGATTGGTTATTAATTAATTCGGTATGGTGATGGTTTTATCGCTTTAATCATAAACACACGAGAGTTGTACGGGTATATATCAGCAACAAATTGCTTTCTTGTCCGTCCTTTCTGTATGTTCACATAGTTTGTTTATTCTGTACATTCCACGCAAAAAGCTTCAATCGCTGTTTCATTCTCAAATAGATAGATAAAAACTACATTAAATTCTAGCACCTACGAGAAGATCATTCACATATTGAAGAATCGCGCGATGCCCTACTTGAGCGGATTAGCACCGAGCTAAAATACCGGTACACGTATGAAACTATTATTAGCATCGAACGCGCTCGAGGAAAAGATGACTAAAAACAGTGTAGAAAATAAGGACCTTTTAATCAAATTCACCCCCTTTGGATAACAAAAGCGCTTAGCTCGCATGTCGCCAGAGCATTTCTTTTTTTTTTTACATCGACTAGCCAACAACAGAAAGTCGCGCATGCGTTTTCAACCCTTGCTTCTCTCTCTTTCGTATGTATATACGCGATCCCTTGGCCAGCACATGTCTCGAAGAGGAAGCTAAAAGGGGGCCAGATGCCTTGCGAGAGAGAAAGAGAGAGAGAGAGAGAGAGAGAGAGAGAGAGAGATTCTTGTCCCTTGTATACACTTTGAAACGTACGATTCGTGTGCGTTCATCTTCGCTGCTGCTAACCCGTAATCAACGCTGTTACATGAAGACACGTACGTACGGCGGGAATTACTTTCGCACGCACTTGCAGGAAATAACTTATTTTTGAAAGATTCGTGTTGCAGACTTTTTTTTTTTATTTTTTTTTTATATTTGGAAGCAACGATATTGGGCGAATAGAACTAGCATTAAACAGTAATCATTCGGCGATAAATATCAGACGCGCGACAGCCACGCGGCTTCCTAATTGAAAGCTAATCCCCGGGCCAACGTTCAGTTTTCGCTTGGGCATCGATAAATCTAGCAAGAGCGCTAATCTGACTTCCTAACGAGCCGGTTCTCATAGATCAATCTCCGGTAATTTTTTTTTTCCTTTCGTAAGCTTGGCCTGTCGTATATTTTGGCGAGAACGCGCTAACCCGACGTGAAAAAAAAAAGAGATTTGCTTTGGCGCATCCCTTATTTAGCCTCTCCTCCCTTCATAATGCTCGAGAAAGAGAGACTCGTTAGCTGGTCCATTTTCGCGAGGATACAGCTTTTAAAATTAGTTTCTTTAACCATTTCTCTCTCTCTCTCTCTCTCTCTCTCTCTCTCTCTCTCTCTCATTCTCACTTTCTCTTCTCTCTCTTTCTCTCTTTTACCCTTAAGGGAGCCATAGCGTCGTCACCGGATTACCGCAGGAATAAAGTATCGCGTTGCAGTTGCTCTCTCTTCGCGGAATTAAAACAACGCGCTAGGCAGCTCGTTCTAAATGGGAAAAGGGAAAAACAGATGGAAAATAAGAGAATAGCATCCCATCTCTGTTGGCTCTAATCGAATTGCCACCGTCCTGGCAGCAGATTTCTGGAAATTGTTTTCCTCGTTTCGCCTAATAGATCGTGAACTGCTAGTCTTTTTTCCTCTCCGATGGTCAGGTATTGCCTTGGCGGAACACGGAAAATTAGAGAGAAATTCATGTTACTCTGGCTAGGGAGTTTTAAGTAGCGCTACATTACGTGTTTGGTAATGCTGATTTTCAATTTACACGAGATTTAGAATATATATCGTAGTTGAAAGAAACAACGAAATAAATATATTTGTCTGATTAAACGTCAATTCGTACCACTTATGACAATTAAAAAGGATATCGATTTGGCTGTCCTACTGCTCCCACAGGTACAATATTCGTAGTTTTTTTCTGTTCCAATGGCTCGCGTCTATACAAAAAAAAGAGCAATTCGTGCGGCAGAGTTGGCGTGTCGACGAGGCATTACGCGCTGCGGCGAAATCGAATATTATAATAGAATGGCGTTGGCGGCGTGTTGTGCGCGCTGTGTGTATCGCCGCCTCTCTTATTTCTTTGCTTTTCCTTCTACTCTCTCCCTCGATTTTCCGCTCGACTTTGTACACTATATATGCGGCGGCGGTGGGCCGAATTGCATCCTTCCGGCTTCTTCTCTCTCACTCTCTTTCTCTCTCTTTCTCTCTCTCTCTCTCTCTCTCTCTCTCTCTCTATCTCTCTCTCCTTCTAGATCGAACGATAAAAGGGAATAACCTAATTTAGGCTGCGAGCAGACGAGCGTGCAAACTCTTCTTATTCCGTGCGCGGAAAAATATGTTTACGCTGTAATCAAGAACTCCGCGGATAGCAATCTAGCTCTAGGGTATTTTCTTTCAATGTTGTTATTTGTTACTTTCTTCAGTTTTGTTTAATTACGCTTGATTCGCGATAGTGTCTTACCAACTCGCGATAATAATACGTGTCTGCGAGTGCTGTATTAAAAAGAAGAAGAGTATGTTACAGCAGCTAAGATAAATTTACGTGAGTACAAACAACTAATCACGATCAAAATAAAAAAAGAGAGCCCTCATTGTTTTCGCAAAGTTGTCACAACTTCTATCGCACAATAAAGGCTTTTCCAACAAGAAGTCTTCTTTGCTGACAATGAAGGAACGCGCGCGTTCTAAGTTTACGTAAGAATCTACGAGAAAACTTCAACAATGACAATTTCAAAAAGTTGGAAAAAAAACTAAACCACAAAGATCTGTCTGCTCACCTACATTCTCGGCGCGGCAAAACTTTTCTCTCTCGCTTGTCCGGGGAGCGCGTTAATAGTCTAGAGGCGCGCCGTGCAACGCGATACGACCAACCGACCTCCTCCTTCCCGTTGTCAACCTTTTCCTCTCCACTTTCCCTTAATTGCCCTCTCGCGTAAAAACTCGTTAGCCGCTCGCGCTGGCTGGGATTTATTTTTCCCGGAGTGTGGCGACAAAAATGACGAGCTTAATCGTCTTGATTGCCCATCGAGTACGATGACCTATCTCGTTTGAATTTATTATTATTCATGTGCAACGTAAAAGTTTATCAAATTATCAAATGCGGGCGTGGATTAAACTTATTGCTGTTCCCAGTTCACTTCTCCCCCGCCCTCTCTCTCTCTCTCTCTCTCCCTCTCTCTCTCTCACAATCTCTCTTTCTTTGAAAAATTACACATCGGTGCTGCTCGATATACGGTGAATTTCAATAAAACACGAAACTGCAATTAAACAAACAGACACAACTGTTTTTGCTTTGATTTTCGATTGAAATAAAAACGAAGTTTGAAAATGAAAAGGAAATTTAAAAAATTGGACGATATCGGATAATACATACATTTTTTTTCAAAAATTAATTGCCACACGCATTTGTGTGTGGCGATGAACTAACGAAACTTTAGATTCGTATGTTTTTCATTTTGTTTAGAATCATTGCCAAATGCTACTAGCCTCACAATTACTGCCGAATCAAGTTGACATTAGGGTGAGTTGAATCTTTATCATAACTTCCACTTTCGCATAACTTTGTTTTTTTCTCTTTTGTTTTGTTTTTTTTTTCAAACTTTGCATCAATCTTTGACCAACTCACCTGTCTTTTCTTCTTTATCTAAATCTTTCACTATCATTCATCGTGAGTCTGTCAAAGTCATACTCCTTTACATTCACACATGTTTGTATACATATCAACATCAACTCAAGCAGTTAATTAACAAATCTTTTCCTAAACTAAACAATCTCAGCGGTTGGCTTGATCCTGTTGTTTTTTTTCATGAAACTTACATCAGAGTGTCTTTTTTACCATCCAACAATCACAAATCTAAAGTTGCACGCGAATGATGCCGACCAAAAAATCTCGTCGTAATTTTGCAGTGTCGCACGCAAGAGCATAAAACCGACGGCAAAAAAATAATGCTTTTCCGTGTTCATTACACTATACACATACAATTTCTCTCTCCCGCGCGCACCAGGAAGATAGTTCCTCTCTTTGCGCGGGCGCATCACGCTACGCGCGCGCTAATGGCATTCGCCCGCGGCGGTATTTATAATGAGAACTACGCCGTATATATACACGCGCTCTCTACGTCTCTCTGACTTATTTATTTTTTTTTTCTCTTTCTCTTGCTCCTCCTCCTACTACTACTACTACTACTACTATCTCCTAGGAAAGCGTACATATAACTTCATTAAAGATTCATACCTTCTTTCGTGGGCTTTATTTTTCTCGTGACGAGCTGCTCGTAAATTATTCGCCACAAGATGGAAATTCTAATGGGAATTGGATGAAGCTTCGCTTGAAAAATAGAACTGCATATGTGCATCTGCGAGATATATATATTTTTGTATACTGAGATCCGTCGTGCAGGATTGATGAATGGATTCGAGCAAGTTGCCATCTGCGAGGAGTCGCCAGAGAGAATGGAAATCTTGTTTTTGAAGATTGTCGTACACTTTTTATAGCCAACATCTGAATAACGATAAATAACAGTTAGCGCGCCAGACATATATGCTTAAAAAGAAATGAGCTTTCTAAAATTTATTTCCACGACATGAAAAGACGTTCGGAAAAATCTTTATACGATGGCGCATCGTCATTCGCCGTGTGATCGCGCTAAACTATGCGCATAAAATATCATAACTAACTACACATCGTAGAGTGACAAAGCTCTTTTTCGATTCAATATCATATTTTTTGCTCGCGCCGTCATTCCAAAAGCAATTACGAGTACACAAAGCTACCCCCATGTAAGAATCATTCCAACCCCTTCTCATCGGAAGAAAAAGGAAAAAAGTGCAACACTTTAGAGCACAATGTCGAACGCGCACGGAGTTCAATGGAATCGTAATCCTCGAAAATTGCAAAACAAAGAGGGCAGATCGCCGCGGCGCAGCCGCCCGTAGCTCGCTGCGTTTTTTTCTCTCTTCTCTATGCGCGCGACGGTGCTCCGCCCCAGCACCCCACTACAGTTTTTTTCCCTCGTGCGCTCGCCTCGCGTGTCCCCATCCCCACCCAGTTTTTTTCACTCGCTCTTTTTCCCGAGCGGTGTCATGGTACACGCGCTCAGCGGTAGGAAGACAGGCGTGACGTGTTATTGTGTTACGCGCGTTAAACTCACTCCTTTTTTTTGCCGAACGCGTGTGTATAGGCGCGAGTTCATTAATTGGGATTAGTCGAGTCACAGGTCGCTCTCACGTTAATAATACGATGAAAGGCTTGCGAAGAAAGACAGAGAGAAAGAGAGACCGAGTGAGTATATTCGTCTACTTTTTGTTGGGAATTACACACTTGGGCAAGTATGACCGTTAACGATGTAACTAGCTAATTCGTTCGATTGGTGACTAGCGTAAAAAACAAACCAATCGAGAGAGCCAGGCATGCTTAGAAAAAAGCTCGAGGCGTCTGGCGATAAGGACAAGCGCGAAATAGAAACGAGCGCGCGGCAAAAGGATCGTAAAACATGAGGCGTCGGTAACGCCCCGCGCGAAGGCTGTCCGGCTGTCGGTGCAGCAGCCTCGAGATGAAAAAAGGCCTCCGCTGAAAAGAAAGCCAGTCTCTTCTTTCTTATATTTTTCATTCGCTGTACTCTGCTCTCAGACGAGTTTTCAGGCAAATTGACTTTTAAGGACGCGAGAGAGGCTGAAAGAAGGCAGGCCGCTTTTATCGCTCGAAAGGGACTCTTACTTTGTTCATTTTGCGGCGATACTCGGAGAATTGCTTAATTTACCGCGAGACGAATTATCCACGCGCGGCGCGTAGCCTTGTCAAATGATTAGAGTGAAAAGCACAATCCGACAATGCATGCTGCTCTCCAATTCAAATTGGTGGTATAGGAAGCTCAGAGCTGAAAAAGGTCCTTGCTAATTGCAACTAGTACGCCGTGGCCGTTGGAAAACCGCTATAACGTTTCACGCACACACAACATCGCGCAGACAAAAAAAATCCAGAGAGAAAAGGCCAGACACGGCCAGTTAATTATAATCGGGAAAAAATCGCTTATCGAACCATTAACTTCTCTCTCTCTCTCTCTCTCTCTCTCTCCGCGTGTCTCCTCCTCCTCCTCCTCCTCCTCCTCCTCCTCTGCCTCCTCCTTTCATCTCGCTTCGGCTTCGTTCCCGCGCAACGAAAGGCTTCTCGACGAGCAGCCAGCTTAGAGGACCCGTTATACCCTCCGCGCGCGAACGATAGATGCATGCATACACACACGTGCTGCTGCTGCTGCCGCTGCCGCTGCCGCTGCTATGTACGAATCCTCGAAACGGGATCGCCGGCCCCTTACATATACCGGCTCTTGTCAATGCGTATGCTGCACACGGTTTTATGTATATATGCTGCACTTCCGCGTCTTTTTCGCATTACCTTTCCGTGAGCGCTTATAATGAGGCTGGTTTTTTCGCGATGTTATGCGAGATTCATCGATTGGCAATATTCAGCCGAATTTATTTTCGCGGACGATCGCGCGAACGAGCGTGCAATCGAATGCTCTGCAAGCGGGAATGTGGTCATTCGTGCGACCGCGCTGCAGCCCGAGCCCTTGTCTTTGACACCCACGCGCCCAAGCCTGCGAACTCGTACGTATCAATGATGCGCGTCGCTTTTCCCAACTCTAGGTTAGCAAAGCAAAATGGCCACACATCGCGGACGGAATATGTGCGCGCGGCGTCACGCACCGCTACACGGCTGCTCACACCCACTTCCTTTTTACGCCACTCCCTAAGCAGCGGCGAGCAGAAGCAGCTTTTGTGCGTGCGCAAGCACGGGGTTTTTCTCGCGACGGAGAAAGAGAGAGGCCCTCGTTTTTTGCTTGTTACATACTGCCGGTCACGCGATCGTCCGCGATCGCAAGGCGATTAACTTTTCGGGCCATCTGCGACTTGTGTCTCCGGTATTATTTATCGCGAACGTGGGTTCGGCAATTGATCTTCGTGATTGTTAGGTGATTCGCCGAAGCGGGAAGCTGCGTATATTTGGAAGCACGTTCGTTCTCGGTCTCTCGCCCAAAGATCACAATTCGACTTCAACCGGGAGCTATTATTATTTCATCAAATCGAAATCAAATTAATGCCCCTAAGCTTCGATCGCTGCTCGCGCAGAATATTTTGCCCTCACGGCGATTCTAAATCAGTCGTCGCGGCAAGATGTAGAAAGTAAGAAAGGCGTAAATATAGGCTAGTGTATTCAGGGATGTTTAGTCTCTCTCTCTCTCTCTCTCTCTCTCTCTCTCTCGAGCATACATGCAACAAACAACGAAGACGCTCGTTATTCGCGCGATAACGAGTTGGAGAATCCTGCCCCTTGAGCGCGCCAGTCGCAATTGGGCATATAAGGAATCGCGCGTCCGCGATGAATTCGCCCATGCGTCTCATGCCCAGAGAACTCTCTCTCTCTCTCTCTCTAGCGAGAGCATCCTTAAAGGAGCAAGGAGAGGAGAAAGAGCGGTTGGCAAAAAAGGATATAAGAAAAGAGCGCGCCCGCGCGCTCGCCTGCTCGCGCAAGGAAGAAACCGGTTTTTTCCACTTGGGCCAGGTCGGGGCGTCGAACCTTTCCGCCGGACACACCAAGCTTCTCCGAGAATAACTTACATGCGCCGCCAGCAGCGGAGAATGAGAGCACATGCAGTCGCGGCAGCTTTACCCTAGGTCCGGCATCGAAAGAAAGCAAAGCGGAGAAAGGAAAAAAGAAGCGACGAAACTTTCGGGTCATTGCCGCGGAGAGGGATTCTTATTTTTAGACAGCGGCGACGCCCTTTTGCGCGCACAGTGGAAGCCCGAGTGTCGTGCACTTCTTAATCCGCTTTTCTCGCGCGCGACACCTTTCGCAGTGCGCCTTCGCCTACACGACTTCTGCTACTCCTGTAACTTCAATTTTTGCGATTGGAGAAACAAGTTCCTCTTTGAAGGATTAATCGAGACTTCGGGATTTCTTCCGCTTTGAGAAAATACTCTTCGACTTTTCCAATGGAAAAAAAAAATCCGACGCGAGTGACTGACATGTGGGATTGTCAAGGAAGGTTGCGAAATTGCGAAATTGCGAAATTGCGAAAAAACTAAAACTCGACTCGCAAGCAAAAGAATGAAGAGGAAAGAAGCGAGCCCATTAAAATTAATTCCCAACGAAAACTCACGGACGAGTGCTACACCCCGCGAACGCGCGCATTATAAAAAGCAACCAGACGGAACTTCGCCTCAAAGAATTCCTTTCTACTTTTAAACCCGAGCGTATCGCTCGGGTCTTGCGAGGTGGAGGAGAAGAGAGAAAAAAAAAGTAAACCGTACTTTCGGCCAGTACTGCGCAGCGCGCGCTCTCGGCAAGGTCGTTTTTCCGCGCTCGCGCGGCCTTGAATGCATCGACAATGTGAAGAAGGAAAAAAAGAAAAAGAGCCAGAGGAGGCTGAGAGAGGAGCGCACACGCGAATGTTAAAAAGTTACACGGACACGTACGCGAGGGCCCCTACATCTTTTCTCAATGCCAACCTGTGCGCCACTCGGCGAATTCGTCTCGTGTTTCTTCTTTATGCACTCACAGATATGCACTCTTTTTGCGATTTCTTTCTTTACCTTTTAGGTTATCTCTTCTCCTTCTTCTTTTTTTTTTCTTTCTTTTGGTTTGACTTTCAACACGAACATGCCGAATACACGATACACACAAAAAATGAAAACGGCAAAATATACGTTCCTCTTTGTTTTTTTGTTGAATTATTTATTGACAATTCTTTTCTGTTTAAATTTATAATGGACGTCTGATGTAGGCTACGATACTTTCAATTGTGAATTTATTGATAATGAAATATAGGTAAAAAGCCAATCATTGATACTATGCTTTGCGCATATTTGCTCAACTATCCCACGTCCCATTCTTGTATACTTTGTATAGTACATAACTACAGGGTTTTATGCGAGGTCGATCAAAAATGTATATTCGCGTCGCAACTATGCACGCAGTCATTATCGAAAATGTCTCTCAGATATTGCGTGAGAGGCGCTTTGTGAATGGAGCGCTCAGTGTACACGCTCTTACACATTGCCGGTATTTGAAGAGAAAGTTGCAGTCGATCGACATCCTGACCCTGAGCTTTCATTCGTCTTAATTTTTGGCTTTTCTGCTTCTACCTGTTATTCATATCCTGGAGTATCCTGTCACGTCTTTGCTGATAAAAAGTCATTAAATCAATGAAGGATATTTTTCGGCGAAAAATCTTTTGTAAAAGAACTTTTTTATACTGCGCAATCACACCAAAGAAAAGTCTTGATCTTGCCGATTATGAAAACTGTTTCAATCACAATCTAATCTGATAAAAAAGAAAAAAATTATATATCATTGATTAAATAGTGCACGTACAGCCAAACAATTTCTGCTAATTGATAGATATTTTAACAATCCTTTTCAACTATTATAAATAATTCGCGAACGATATTTTTTGTCAGAAAATCATCTTACAATCCCCACACACCTAGTCCCAGCATCCCCCCGTATGTGCAAGGCGTAGGATGCCAACAATGGTGGCGGCAGCTTAATATTGGTCTAACTTTGGTATCGTGTTCTTGTTCTGTTGTTTGAAAATCTTCGCGCCTGCCTGGGGTATAAAAAAACAAACAAAAAAATCGCTTGCGTCGACACACATCAATCCATCATCGCGCACATGCAAAAAAAATCTTCTGCTACTACACTACTACTGCTACTGGTGTCTGCTACTACTACTACTACTACTACTACTACTACTACTACTACCTCTATCTCTTCGGGGGTGTGTTGGTGTGTTTGGTGGATGCGATGATTATCACAAACACACCTTTCGTGGTTGAACACGCGACCCAACCAAAAAGGAGCTGCAACAGCGTGTCGTGTTCCAGCAACACAACTCACTAATCGGTGGCCCCAGCGCCACAAGCTGTCCTGTCTGCCATAAGCTATGTCTCGGTGGTGAAGCCCTCATGGAACACATGAAGATCACCCATAAGGATCCTAATGCCTCCGGTGTTGCCAGTAAGTATAGCCAAACAGAGTGCAACGGTCGTCCAAGTTTTCCCAAAATTAAAAGAGAATCGTTGCGCTCTAGTTTTCGATATAGACCATACTTCACTTTGAGAGTCATACTTTGTGATTGGACGCCTAATTGACACGTTTACAGTAATATACATTATGATGACTTTCAAATTTAGTAATATAACTTGAATGAAAATGCTATTTTCTTCGTAGTAAAATTTTTTAAATTTTTATCGTACACGATGATAGCAATAAATTAACAATGGTGATGGTAGCGTTTATAAAAAGAGATGAAAATGACGTATCTGGTGATGGGATAAAATTTCAAGTTTAATTTATGTATTAAGTCCCCAAAATTGCTTTGGGAAGCAGGCAAATTTTGGTACATATTTCTTAAATTCTATCCACATAATGCATTAAAATATTTTCTGACTTTAAAAATATTAAAATTGTAAAAGGGAATCTGTACTAACCCTATCATGACACAAGCTTGAAATTCAACGAAAAAAGATATCATGTAGATTTCAGATAAGAGATGTGCCCATCATATATCGATCGTAATCAATAATGCATGCTACCATCGCATTATCCGAGAGTGAATGACGTCTAATTGCTTTATCAACTCAACGCGCACGCGGGATGGAATCAAATCATTAGTATAATCTTTTGCATTTTCTCACCGTAAAATAATAATGGATCCTTGAACAATTAAGCAACTCGGGTAGTTGGCACTTTCAATCGGCACGTTTTCATAAAATCGAGTCAAGCAGAGAGAACTTCTCGCGGGTAAGAATGATTCGTTGATATTTCATTCCGGCGTGCCGAATATAGAAAACGCTTGAATTATGATGCAAATCTAATTATCGACAGCTTATGCCGCGAGCTAGCTGCCGTCATCACTGATTGAAATTAATAATTTGATAAACACGCTAGAGTCGGGATGGTCCTTTGTATTTCTCGAAATACGCATTGGTTCGCTAAAAAGGAAGCTTCTGTCATTCGCAAACTGCAAAACAGATATCTGCGGGTCGATTGCCGAAGTCGGAACGAAAATAATAGTCTCCGTGCTAATTCATACTTAGACCGCTGCGGGCTAGCGCTCGTTCAATATTAGCATAAGATCTCATTTGGGTGAAGGGTGTTACGAACGTCACATTTCAAACAAAGCTTGGGAGCGCACGCGAACGACACGGGTCCGTCGCCTATCAATCGGCAAAGAGGATCGCGCTCGCTCTGCAAGCTTTGACGGTGTAGCACTGGTGGAGTTGTCGTTTGGGATGCGCTTTTCCTGCTTTGGCATTGACCTTGACAATTGTGTCGCCCCACTGTTCCCACCGCTGACTGCACGACCTCCGTTGCCGGGGTTTACTTAGCCAAAAGACGCACCGCCAACCATCCGTGTCCGGTATGCGGCAAGCACTACGTGAACGAGGGCAGCCTCAGGAAGCATCTTGCCTGCCATCCGGAGACCAGTCAACTCAGCACCAGCCTAAGGATGTGGCCATGTTCCGTATGCCAATCTGTTTTCACGAACGAGACTGGTGAGTGTTCTTCAGCGATCGGCGTCGTACGATGAACGCTCCGAATTCCGATTAACGCGAGATCGCTCCAGGTTTGCTAACGCACATGGAGCACATGAGGATGGATCCGAAGCATCAGTTCGCAGCGCAATACGTGCTGAGTCGAGCGGCAGCGGAGAAGCGGGAACGCGAGCTCCTCGCTGGCTCGAGTCTGGGTAAGTTATCATGAGACTACACAAAAAAGAGCGAAAAGTACAGAAAAAAAAAAGAAAGAAAAGCAAAGGAGTCGAGTTTAGAGTTGTATGGGCATGGTACTTGAGCGAGAAAATTTATTTGGAATTGTGTTGTGGTGGTCGATGGGAAGAACGTTATCTCTCGTGTTCAGGAGCCGGCTTGGGTGTCTTCGGCAGTCAAATGGGTGGACCCCAGAATCTTCAGCAACCACCGATGTGTCCTTCGCCATCAGCTCACTCGGATAGTAGCAGCGGCAATGGCAGACTGTCGTCGGCCGGCAGCGAAACTGGTACGCACCACTTTCAGAATTACATATTGTAGTCTGCTTTCTTCCACTTGAAACTCATTCGAAGTTTCTTTTCCGAGATTATAGTTTGATAGCTTGTAAGATGAACATTTGGTCATGTACTATTTGAAACTGATACTTGCTTGTACTGACGAGAACAGATTTTTACGCAGGCGCCGGTCTATTGAATAACAACAATAACAATAACAACAACAACAATATGGCGTCGCCGGGTCCGAGTGGCAATAAGCTCAGTGAAATGCTGAGAGCTGGTAATCAACAGACGACGGCACAACAGTACCACGACGAGATGCAGTCGCAGCAGCAACGGATGGCCGTTATGGCAGCCGCCGTATCAGCAGGTACAAAAAACATGATAAATAGTCTTGACTATTCGCGAAAAATCAAAGCACGACGAAAATAGCGTTGCACAGCGATGATTGAATGAAAAATATGTCAATTGTTATCTTTCTCTTCGGCGCGCGCGCAAGCCAGAGAAAATAATAATAATAATAATGAAAGTATAGCAGTAGTCATTCGTGCCATTACTAGAGAGTGATAAGTATTTATAAGAGGCCGCGCGTAACGGCTTTTATCGAGACAGCAACAAAGA
The DNA here is from genome assembly GCF_024137745.1 of Phymastichus coffea. Taxonomy (NCBI): domain Eukaryota; kingdom Metazoa; phylum Arthropoda; class Insecta; order Hymenoptera; family Eulophidae; genus Phymastichus; species Phymastichus coffea. Next base: position 105,342 of record NW_026706880.1, read on the forward strand.
GAAAGAAAGCTGCAGAGTGCCGGGGTAAGAAAGATCGCGCGCCGTTCCAATTACCAGCGCGATGATACCGAAATGTCGATCGTTCGATGATTTATTATTGAATTTCTCTCTCTCTCGCTTACTTATCAATACTTATCGTGATCGCTCAATTACGCTTCGTTTTCTCTTCAACAAGCCAAAGCATCTTTCTGCATCGAAGTTTAATATTTTCAATTCTCTCTCTCTCTCTCTCTCTCTCTCTCTCTCTCTCTCTCTCGATAGGCTGTTTATAAACTATTTTTATTTATATTCACGTCATTCATATTTATTTATTATTGTTTATTTAGGATTTGATTTGGCGAGGTGAATGTTTAATATTGTAGTTATCGAACAAAAATAGTAAAGCAAAATGATTGGCAGGTCTGCAAAACTCGGTATCGCCAAATCTGTCGCCCGTTGAAGTGGCGTCGCTCGCGGCGGCCATGCGAATGGGTAACAATGGTGACATGAGTGGGGCAGGTCAAGGATCGACAGGCGGACCAGGACAGCAGCAGGGCGTTCAGTCATCGGGCACTGAACAGGCAATTAGGCTACAGCAGGCCGAGGCGCTGCTACGCTCGCAGGCCGAGCACGCACTTAGGCTCGCTGTATGTTACCATATACTACCAAGTCTTTGTTGCTAGTTGTGAGAAAAGTGACTATTGGCAAAATAAATGATTTGTTCAGGTGTCGCAAGCGGCTGCAGCAGCGGCGAGTTCTGCGAATGACATGAGACATCATTTGGGACAGCATAATGGCGGGGGTAGTACTGGCATCCCAGGACACCACACTAACCAACAGCTTTCTCAACAAGACACGCTATCTCCAGACTTGGGTAAGAATTTGATCGAAGCGATCAGAATCCGGCATTAGTTTCTTGTAGATGGATTGAAAGATGTCTGGATGTTTATCAGGAGAGGCATTGAGACTTCAAGAGCAGCGGTTAGAACATGCGCTAAGGTTGCACACGGACCCGCGGGCCCTGAGCTTTACCCTCCAGCACGTGGTTAACCAACAGAACAATCAGCAACCATGAAAATTCAGTTACTACTGAGACGAGTGGACCCCTTGGACGCAGGACAATACAGCGTCCGGGTCACTCAACTCGATGGACAGTCTTCACGCACAGCAGCAGCAGCAGCAGCAGCAGCAGCAGCAACAACAGTTACAGCAGCAACAGCAACAAATGTCGTTGAGTAACGACCAATCGCAGCAGCAGCAGCAGCAGCAGCAGCAAACACAACAGCTGCCACAAGGTGGCGTGAAGTTAAACATACCTCAGATCCACGACGAGCAACGTGGTATCAAGAGGAAGTCCGATGAGATGAGCGGCAACGTCGTCGAGAACGGTTAAATTCGTTGCTCGAAAATGCGCGGCGTCCAAGTGAGCGGTCAATCACACAATCACTCATTGTTCTCAGCTAGTAACGGAAACTAATACACAAAACAAACAGACAAATGAATGAAACACACAAAGCGACATAAGCGTGCAGAACTTCGAGTTCAACGCGACAAAAAGGACAATATATCGGCCGGATCTTGAAGAGTCAGTCGGCGAAACGGTCACAAGGCACGCGCACTTTTTTCGTCGGATGCGTGAACAATGTATACGTATATTAAATGTACAATGACGCTAAAAGTAAGTCTGAATATGTGATGTATAGATCGCGCGCGTCCATAATAAGCAGCGTGTGTTTTGCGCATTATAAGTCGCGAGTATTTCAGCGATCGAATGATGAGGATATGAAGAATCGTATACGAGTCGAACGCTGGAATCGCTCGCGATTCTAATGTTTAGAGCTGTAAGTTTCGACTGACCTTTCCGGTGAGAGGAAAATTAGACATTTAAGAATCGTTTGTTGGGGTGCCGTTTTGCGAATCAACGCGATGCCAGCAGTTCCCAGCTGCTCTCAGTGTTGTCGCGTTGATTCTTGGGCTGCCCTTAAACGTGCCATAATTAACTAAAAGTAATGAAAACGAGAATGTGAAGCCATTGTAGCACTGTTATAGAGGTCGACCAACAAAGCTCCCTTGCGTTAAAAACTCGATGATTTTCACCTCAATGGTTGTCGAGAGCAACGGGGCTGTCGCTATTGGTTCGAACGCAGTGTTACAACAAAGGAAAAAATAAACGCGGAGCAATGGGTCTCGGGCCACCCAGTGTGCTCCGCGGGAGAGGCTTCAACATAGAAACTCGAAAGCTACAAGACATTGTATAGGACTTTACCAGACTTTAAGGTTCCCTCCCTTAAACGCACATACACACAAACACACATCTTTCCCTAATCGTAATTTTTAGAAGTAGAGTTGTTGAATAAGTCTGTGCGATACAAATTGTAGATGATGCAGGACTTCTCACGACTGGAGGCACGACGTCGCGTCTTTTTATCGGCTGATAAATAAAATAAATACCACGAAAATACTTATATATAAAGCGCCGCTGAAATTCAATAAATGAAATGGTAAAGCGCGCGAGCGGCGTGCAATTAAATAAGTATACATAGTAATGAAGTAAAGCCGAGCGGGACAGACAATTTGATGTCGTGCAAACGAGCGGATGTTTTTTCGTTATTTTCGAATTGACACAAAGACGTTTGACTGACTGACGATCTTTCAATGAAACACCATCCCCCCTCGCACACTCTCTCATACGGTGTGCGTGTAACGTGCACGATCTTTTTCGTATAGAGCGCACGTGCACGCGTACACATGTACATAAATACGATCAGGATGGAAAGCAAAAAAGCTACGACACATTTTTAAAAACATTTATGAACGCGTCGTTACACTTGCGTGCAGAATTGATGACACGCGACTGATGATAACGGCACGAATCGTTAGTTATACATACGTATTACACACGCACACACACGTACACATCACAAAAATAATTCAAAAAAAAACATGAATACATGCGCGCAAGTGTGCTCGTTAAAGCACAAAAACTATTAGACTGTAAGCGAACAAACAAAATATAATTATTACAAACAAGTTATATTATATATATTATATATACATTGCAGAATATGACGAGAGTGAAGGCGAATAAAAACAAAGCTGTAAGAATGCGTAAAAATAATATCATCGCGATCCGATAAGACGATGAGAGAGAGAGAGATAAAAAAATCTAAATGCTAAATATTATATATATTATATATATAAATATTATAAATAATTGAATATAGGGTCTATGAGACTAGTGTAGTTAGGCGAAAAAAGATAAAAAAGTGAGTGAGAATTATTAATGAGTGTGAGCATGTAAATGTGAATAAGTAGAAAAAAACGCGTGCGTGAATGGATTTAAACAGAAAAATAAAATAATAAAACAATGTGAATACGTGAATTTTAAGAGAGAAATGGTGCGCATGAAGATAAAACAAATTTTTCTGCTAAATACGGGCGTGATTGAGAAATAATCTGAGGTCCTGTGATCGTTACTAAGCGAAATATTTTTTTATTTCCGAATATGTAAACGCGTAATGAAATTTTGCGTCGTTTCGAACTTTTTACTTGCAATATATACCGTTACGTTCTCGCAATACTATTAGGGGAAAAAAGCGAAGAGATTTAAAAAATACGTGGGTGGGTCTTTCGAAAAAAGGGTATTATAAAAAAAGACGAAGTTCTAAAAAATCGAAGATATGGATTGTTGAAGAAAAAAAAAGCACTAAACGGCTGATAGGCGTCTTAACGATGGCAAAAAAGGCACAAAGGCAAGTCCATTATAGGTTCTAACGAAGATTAAACCGAAAGAGCCACGGGCGATCTATCGAACGAGAGCGAACTTTTGATCGATGGCTCGAACGCGCTCTTTCGACGTCGTAGTCGTTCGCGCTTTCGATGGGGATACCTTTCGACGAGTCCAGACGATAGACGAAACAAAACCGTAACATCGATTTTGAAAAGTGAAACTAGCTAACAAAAAATGAACAGCAGCCGATACGCGGGAAAGGGGAGTTGTAACTGTTGAGCGGAAAACGATTTAAAAAATCCATTTCAGGCAACTAATGTTCGACAATGATCACACGAAAGTACAAGAGAATTTTTTCTACTCTGAATCTGAAATCCGAGACAAAGAAAAGTAACTTTCGAACAATTTACACGTGAAATCGTTTCTTAGCCAGCACGGTTGAGCTTCTCTTTTCAATGTCGAGCGCGGAAAACGCGTAGCTCAAAAACCAAAGCCGCGTCGCCCAAGGCCTTTCTACTATCGGGAAAGAGATGTTTAAAAAGAAGAACGAAATTTTAATCAAACGATCGCTAATGGATTCATCGTCAAAGCTACATTTTATCGATCGCCGAGTGCTGTTCATCACGGGACTCGCTTGATTTTCAAAGTCCAAATCATTCTTACAGATGAGGGATAAATGTCGCGAAAAATTGGTTTTCTAGAACAAACAATTGACGCTTCAAGCGAATCCCGAGATGAATGCACGAGCGCGATCATTGGTCGGTTTTTATTGAAAAATATTTTTTTATTTAACAGGAGCATCAATAAATGTGTGGCATCAATAATTTTTGTGCTCGTTAACCCCGGATAAACGAAAAAATGGTATTTAAGTTACAGAGAGTTTTTCCCTCGGATTAAGTAGTATGTAAATACACCTCTTGATATTCACGCAAAGCATATGAGAAGTTTGACAGATAAACAAGTACATAATGCAATAGGGTTAGTTTTTCTATGTAAATACCTAAAGCGCGGCGGTGAGTGCGTACCCTCGCCCGCGTAACCAAACGATAATATACTTTTATCGACCAGAGCTTCTGTTTTGTGCGTCGACTCGCGCGGGCAAGTTTATCAAAATAATACAGACTCGATCTGACAAAATGCAGTTTTTACAAACAAATCTCGTTCGCGTTGTCGAGATTCCGTCGCTCGCCTTCAAATGTAAACTATTTCACTTTTCTCAATTTCACTTTTGACATTATCAATGAACGACCAAAAACAAATGATCATTCCAAAATTAAGAATGATTTATGAAGGCTCGCGAATGAATTGCAAGATGGCGGGTGCAGATTTGTAGAAAAGAGGGCCAGCGGCTTCGATCGGGAAAATTCTCGTTTAAAAAATTACTATAAGTGTATGGTTTTTTTCGGAAAATGAGCTATAAAACGCGACACGCGAATTGATAAAGTACATCATTCACACTGACACACAGCCACTCACGAGTAAAAAAATACAAGCATCGAGCGATTGTATAGAGCCTTCGAATTATACGGGATATAAATACACTTTTCAAATGACACACACGAATGAACACACACCTCTTGCACTCACCGGCACCACGACTGGCCGCCTCCTTGGTAGGGACCAATGTTGTTTATATCCAGCTCCTTTTTTTCAATTTATTTTGATGAACTGCTAAAAAATCACCTATCACGCTTCCTTTTTATCACCTCGAGTCCTTTGTCCCTATTATAATCCAAGTTTTATGTAATCGACGCTTTTTCACTCTTACTTCCTGGTGAAAAATTGAATTCGTGCAGGAAATCGTGGATTTTTATTTTTTTCTCGATGCATGCAAAGAAAAATAAATCAAGGCTTTCAAGCTTTTTATACAATATAAAAAAATTAGATTTTTCAGAAACTTTAATGTTGTTTTTGATACTGATGCAATTTCCAATCTGACGTGTTGTTTTTCGGTCCCTAAATACGATAATTGCTGTCACATCAGTAATAATATATGTGTATACCATATTGACGAAAAGATTGTTGCAATCGTATGTGTCAATGAAGGTCCTTAATAATTCTACCGATATTCATTCCAAGAACTAATATTAACATCGATTGTCAATTGAAAAAATCGGGAACCAGGAAAAGCGGAATTGAGTGCATCCTTATGCGGGCCAACGTTTCCTCTTTGGCTGCCGAACTTTAAAAACATGAACAAACTCTACAAACTACACAAAAAGTTAAAACACACTAAAATAAAAACGAATTCGCCCGTCAAATGCGAGCCGTGCCCCGCGAAACGAGTACAATGAAAAAACTCTCTTTTTTCAAACTTCGATGGAAAGGTTTAGGTGAATAATAAAAAAGCCGAAACGAAGGAAAGAAAATAAAAGAAGCCACAAAATAATACCAATAGCTCGTAGTGTATGTTCTGTAATCGATTGAAAGTTAAGCCGCGAACAATTCAATTAATGAAACCGTGTAACGTAACCAGTAAAGTAACGAAGTAAATAAAACTTAAAAAAAATATAAAAAATCGCGTTGAAAGCGTTGAGGGATATTGTCGCGGCCGTACCGGCGCGCGGCGGTCGCGCCTCTGCGACGCGTGTAGACGCACCAAAAAAATACAACAAACATAATTTACAAATATATTGATTTACATATGACCGTAACTTGTAAGAGGGCCAGCGGAGCAGATGAGCGAACAAATGAAACTAAAACTCGACACGTCGTGGCGAAAGCCAAGATTTAAAAAGAAAATAAAAGACGGTCGAGTAAATGATAAATGAGCGCGTGATTCGCAATCTGCAAAGCCGGCCTTACCCAATAATCTTAATCTACTTCATGTAAATTTGCCTAAATGTTTATTAATCTAAAAAATGCCATAGCCCGGATGCACTGGTGCATACTCCCAGTGCATACACATTCACAAATACGACTCGAATTAATAAAAAAAAGGATCAGCGGGATGAGTTGCGAACTCATCCCCTAATTTTAGGTGAGGCGGCGAAATTGGTGATCGCCTGTCAAGCCACTATTAACAATGCAAAGGCATTTTAATAATCGAAGCAACAACGATACATGACATTTAATGACTAGCCACCCCAATGTACACACAGTTGAACGGCCCGGACACGACGGTGCCCACGTCGTTGTCTAGCGGCCGACCGGATTTTAAAAAGCAGAAAAAAATAAGCCCTGGATTTCTGGATATTAAGGCGTGTGCGACCCCGCACGCCTCTTCATTCACATTGCATACACGGGAGCTTGCAAGCTCTCACAACACGCTACACTCTACAAATAATTACACTTAGCACACACTATCGTCGAAATTTTTTATACACATACGCTACGGATATGTAAAGCCAATTGATTTTGTAAATTGTCCAAAAAAAATCTTCGTAAGTTAGAGAAATAATTGAATTTTGATTTTTGGCCATGAAAGGAGACAAAAATAAACGCATCGTTATCCTCGCGTTCGGTACGGAAAAACGAACAAAACACACACGCACCTGTTGAATCGTGTGTGTAGTGACGCTGTAATACTGGGCGCCAATTGGTGGGGAAAGCTTTTACAGGCATTTCCCTACCAATCAGACACAAGAAGTGAACAGCGTCAAATGTTTCTCGGTACCGAACGCGCGAACGAATCCAATTCGAACCAAATGAAGAAGCAAAATTCTTTTTGTAAGAAAAAAAATACTAATGAAAAATAAAATAAAACTTCGTACGTTGCAAAGTTGTGGAACGGCGAATTCGCGGCCTTTGTTTGGATGCACGAACGGAAAGTCGAGGAAACAAGGAAAAAACGTGGAACGATATACAACATAACATCACCCGGACACGACCAGTTATACAACTCGGTACTTTTACCGACATACACATTTGATAAGCACCACCACCCCGATTGTGACGCACCCGGATTTGACGAATATTGACGGGAATTGGGATCCATCTCGAATCCTCATAATAACTCTCGAAGTTTTAAAGAGACAGATGTAGTAAGCCGACGATCGAGAGAAAGAGACAACGCGGCGCGACGTTTTTTCTATGAAAAGGTAGCCATTTCTTAATGATGATGGTGAGAAAATCGTCGCGTTTCGCTCATTAAAAAGTCCGGCTTTTTAATAAAAAAAAAGTAAGTAATGAAAAAAATATATGAGTATGATAAAAGAAGCAGTAAATAAAAAAATTTTTTTTATTGATCGGGTTTTAATTTTTTAATGAAATAATCTTGCACGTCAAGCAAATATCGTCTGCAAGAAACGCACAGCGGCGTTAAGAACGTCGATGCGCGGATGTTTGCATTGTTTATTCGCTTGGCGTAATACCGTAATAATGCGCAGCAAATGAAAACCGACAGTCTTGCAGTGCGAGCGCCTCGGCGTCTACGTGCGTTTTCACGCGCGCGGATCACTGTCCGAGCCTCCGTGATTAAAAACCGGAATAAGTTGTTTTAAATGTCCACTAGAGAACAAACAATAGAGCAAAAAGTTGCTAAAGCGGTTTCTTTATGGTTCTCGCGTTTTGCCTTTCGAATTCTCGCTGATAATTGCAGACAATCTGAAAAGCACGTTCAAAATTTTCAAATTCAAAATTCATCGGAGTTGATTCAGAAATAAACCAAAAACAGAAAAATTATACGTGCGTTTTAACGAACAGCAATTTGCCGAATTTTGGTATTAATTAATCAGAAATATTTTCTAAAAAAGGACCAATCCGCATTAACGTTTGTTACTGAGAGGCCACCTCTGGAGATTTTCCGATTTCCGGATGGTGAATCGCTTCCTGTAATGAACGTAGCTCTTTTCAATATTCTCCAACATTTCTTTTAATGGGAATATTTTAATTTAGCCCCCATTGTCCCGAACAAAAAATCCACCCTCCACATTCGAGTTCGAGCCGATGACTAAGTCACAATCAAATTCTCTTCGCAATTGAATAATAATATTCCTAAGAGTTATAAGCATTGACCAAAAGTGATGCAGAAAATCAATAATAATTGATAATTACAAAGATATTTAAGATATAACAAACCGTCAAGTGGGTGCCTCTGTAAGGGTTTTTCCGTTACAGTAACAAAGATTTTTCTCAGATATAAACCACAAACAGTTAGTAGTGCTAGTAGAAAACAGTTATTACAAATGTACCGCAGTTAGACAGTTGATAAGTATAACATTAATACAGGAAGCACGTCGTCGTCTTTCTCAGTGTCAGCTCTTTGTGTATGCAACCGCAGTCTCGCCATCCTGCGAGTGTGCCATTCCTTTGCCCAAAACAAAAAATTCTTCCTTACAGAATATATCCCTGAATCAAGAGATCGTTTTGTCCATGTCCAAAGGTTATAAAACCAACTCAAAATTTTATCAACTTTCCTGAAATAAATAACCTTCCATCGTTTTGAAATTTAATTTCACATCCCACACACACTCGTTATCCAAGCGGGATAATGCGCATAAAGAGTAATTTATTGATAAATAAATGTATCTAAATGTTCGTAGTTCTAGAGAAGAAAATACGTTGTAATGTATTTTCCGAGGAATAATAGATGGGAAAAAAAGAGAAAGCGCGATGGAGCCGTTTATTCATATTATAACATTTACTGGATATACTTAAGAGTAAAACAGAAAAAAAAAACAGAAAAAAATGAAAAAACTTCCACGCAAAACAAGCAGCAAACAGATTAATTATTAACCGTAACCGCTCTTATTGGCCTGATTAAGGGCTGTCAATTGTTGATTAACCACAAGTTACAATAATCCATATTCGCCATAAACTCACACAATGCATAACTATCTTAATTATTAATTATTCGTATCTTGAAGAAACAAGTATCTCAACAGTGTTTACAATGAATAATACGAACGCGCGATCGCTATACCTACATAACGTGTCGCGCAATACAAGCGCGGAGGCACTCACTACGGTAAGAATAAAGGGGTTCCTCATAAAAGGGATCACTTTAACAAGACTTGGTACTCGAACACGAACTGGAGAGTATCCGTACACGAGAGCCACCTGCCTTTCTTTCAATACCAACTGTCATTATTGAACAAATCTATATGAATAGGATTTTCTTTCAAGAAAGGGGTGGAATCCGTGTGCGGATGTCCTGATTTTTGTTTTTTAAACGAGTGCAGCCTTGAGTTATTTCACTTATGGCGTTGCTTTAAAAATACACACAAATACAAACTCCCTACAACTTGCCCTACCGATACCCCCCTCAAAAAATCCTTACAACAAAGCAAACCCCCAAATCCGACCCCTACAACAAATCCCCTCAGTCTCATAGGTAAAAAACGCGTTGTTTCAACTTTGATTATGAATTTCTGAGTTAATTATCAGTTGATTTACGTTCTAGTTATGGTTTCCTAGTTGATGTTGATGAAATTAGATGAACATTGAAAATTTTTGATGGATGAGTAATGAAAAATTGCAAATATTTCTAGGCCCGAAATAAAGGAACATAACTCGAATAGAATCGCTGATATGAAAGTAAAGTGTTACGTTTCAAACTTCAAACGTTTACGTACAGTTAGTTACCATATAATACAAGTACAGATTATCGTTGATTTGATAAAAGTCGAATATTCTCATGTCATTTTATTGAAAAAAATATTTAACAACTGTTTGATACGAGGATGAAAAGATCTGTGATGAAAAATGTGTTTAATTAGATGACATGGGAACAACATTCGACTGACCTTAATGGTATTGATTGAGTTTCGTCGAAGTCCCCTTTTGGGCAAACATACCGACGCACTTTGACATCTCTCCCTGTGAATGCTATTCGAATACAATTCCTTCAAATCTCACGTTAAATTCTTAAAAATAATTATTAGAAGATTGATGATATAATTGTATATCATTTGAATGAGCTTCCGAATGAGAAATTCTATTCTAGTCAAAAGCGGTACAAAGCGAAAGAAACAAATCGGTACTTATTAATTAATCTTTGCGAGAGGTAAGAATAAAATAACAATCAAAGTTATGAAAGTTCTTTAAGGAATTTATATTTAAGGAATAAAAAGAAAAATTGTGAGAATCAACGGAATTGACGATAGACATTGCGGGACGAGGTGTACGAAAAAACATCAGCGTTGACAAAATATAGCCTCTTTTCTTTGCATCAAACGTCGATCGATCGAATTCAATTAACTATCAAATCACGATCGATCGATCGGTCGATCCCTGTATAAGCAAAAGCGACACTCTTTCAAAAATGGATGTACAGTGCGAATGAATTTTTCAAAGCTTATGTTTGAACGAAACCATTTTTCCACTTTTTTTCTATAACCCATGCGTTACAATTTTTGTTTTTTGAAAAGGAACAAAATTACGGGCTTGAATAATACTCATACCCACGTTTTGTTTATGTAACTCCGCGAATTATGGCTTCATATTGGTTTGTTCATTTTTTGAGATAAAAAAGAAATAATTGAGCGGGAAACTGAAGCGATAATTCGTGAGAACGCCCCTTATTAGATGTTTGATGTCGCCGTGACTATTTATAATATCTTTTTATTTATAATTTGTATACAAACTGGAGGCAATTGAAGGCGTATTTTACAGAAAAAACCAATTGGGGATTGAGTGAAACGCAGTTCAATGAAACTGCTCGAACCGTCGGAGCTCGAAAGGTATAATTGAAATTTGAACTTTTTGTATGGAGCCAGAGTTGAAAGACAAGAGCGCATGTATTTTTAAATATTCTCTTTTTTATATTAATTATATGTATGTTACAAATATGTACGACAAACTGAACATTTACATTATAGATGACACTGATAACTTCGTTAGGGTTAAGTTTCTTTTTTATATGCTCGTGGTAGTGTTAATTAAATATTGTTGACGTTGAAGGTGTTTTTTGTGACGCGTAGCAGCGGATGCGCCGTACACGACTGAATGTTCCGTTTATTATTATTATTATTATTATTATTATTATTATTATTATTATTATTATTATTATTATTATTTGTCCGTTATTTCTAAGTGTAAAATAGCAGATCAAACTCATTGTCGAAACTTGTCACTAATTAAGCTTTGAAAAAACTTTTCTTCTACATACTTTAAAACTTTTGGCGATACGCTGTCAGGCTTTTTCTTTTTCTTCTTTTTTTTCATTTTTCAGTACTTTAGCTTGACAATTATGCTCTCGAAATTCGTTCGACAGTTTTGGTTTAAAAATTTGATATTAAATTTTTATTATTTAAAAAATCTAGCATTAAAGATAATTGTAGAATAAGAATTAATCGGAAATTTTCGAAAGTTGACGAACGAATTCCAACGCTTTGCTTGCTAGTCAGAATTGGTCTTCGAGTCAAAAAATACAAGTTAGACAAATGCGAATAAAATTACTAACTTCTTGTGTAAAATATAAAAAAAACGAACTAACTCACCGATCTGCGTTGAGCCTGAGCGTAAATACTACGGTTCTTTAGTTACTATTTTTGTAGAGAGTATCGCGCGCGTCATGATGGACGTAGGTGTTTTTACGTTATCTTATTATTTACGATTATTTACTATAACGCGTTATCAACTTAAATAAATTTACGTTTCTTTTCTTTTGTACAAGTCACTGCTATACACAATTTTTTTAGTGATTAAATTTACGTTTTAAAAGGTTTATATGAAGCTACCGCTACTTGCTGCTCGCTAATTAGGAGTTTATTTTTTCTATTGCCCCTTATTTTTATTATTATTATTTAGATAGGTGAACGTGTTGATTTATTAGCTTTCATTTTTGGGTGTGTTTTTTACTTGATGTGATATTTCTAGTTTCATGTGTGTAATGCTGTTTCCATAAAATTATGATATAGAAATATGTCTTAAAAAAAATTTCATTCTACTTTCAATGAGTTACATAAACTGGTTCCAGTAGAACATTAACAAAAAAGAATTTTTGAAAATTAACAAATACTTGTCTATAAAATACGCTAACGATTGTCGTTCGAAATTTTAGGACACGTGCATTTATTAAATATTGTATCGTTATTATTATGAGCTGCATCGAGAGGCTAAGATGATTTGAGAATGAAACATGTGTATAAATTCATTGTTCTTCTGGTACAATGTATTTTTTAGGAAATATGCTTATTTTGATTGTTGAACAGTTCAAAATTTTACACAAACGGTAGGTTAAATAAAAAAGTCTTTTTTGAAACTTCTTAAACTCTCGTTGCGCTAGTTATTATTAATTATTGCTATTAGCTACGATTAGTTATATTATTGCTATTTCTATGATTATAACGATTATTATCACTATTACTATTATTATTGTCAATTATTAGTTATCGCTTTTGATAGGTTGATTGACATATGAAACTAATTGATTCCAACCGTTTCGTAATCTATTATCACAATCGTGTTTCGGCGAAAAGCTGGATGATCGTTTTTGCAATTTGGTATCTCGACTCAAAGAATAACTAGTAATTCGAAAAGAATGTGTTAAGATAAGACTTTGAGGAGCACGATGCGAAATTTTGAAAACAATTTTCATCTAATTTATGTGAAAAATAATTTCATGAAAAAGGAAAGAGGATTTTGAAAATTGAAATAATAAATTTTGCTATAGTCCATATGTGCCGTAGACAATGATTTTCTTATGCAGCAATTTTCTAACTGCGGTGTTTTCGATAATTTGTAAACTTACAAAAATACGTAGAGAATTTTCAAAATTCGTTGCGAGATAAATCTTCTCCGCGGCACATAGTAGAGATAAAAGCGAGGGAGAATACGAGAGCGAAGTACGGCACGGAGAAATAGTAGTTACGGCGTGCGTATAATGTTCCAGTCTCTTTCGGTTACGAGCCACAGTTCCGCAAGTGTAGAATTTTTGAGCAGCATGTGCATAATGGAGCATGAAACAGAAAAATAATAAAAAAAGTAACCACAACCACATTACCCGGATAAATCCACGAATATAGGCGTAAGAATTACGAGTGCATATAGACGTGAGAGATTTAACGAATCCAATATCTTCTTCATGGACACTGATATGAGATATGAGAGTACGATGGAAGTATAAGAGCAAGCGACCTTTTCCTGGTGCAGGAGAGCGAGAGAATTTGACAAATTTTTTTCGCAAATTCTTCGCGCGTGTCGTCACGCGCGCAACGCGGTTATTGTAAACGAAAAAAAACCCATCATGACAAAATCCTCTGGCGCTGAGGTTAAACAAACGCTAATGAAAAAATAAGTAAAAAGAAAGACTTTTTTAGGAACCCTTGTTCGATGTAAATATGAAATTGAAACCCCTAGGCACACAATGTTTTTTAGGCTTGTACGAAAAAAAAACAACACTAATAGCCATTACGCGCGAGAAGATTCACGCGGAGTTGAGATGAAAAAAAGAAAACGATAAGTGGGAGAGAAAAATGAAGGGAAACATAAACGACAAATTTTAATCTAGTGATATAAGGGAAAACGAGAAAAATTTTTGGAAGCTTCCGTGGATTAAAGGGCCTTCGAATGTTCCGTCGTGTCGTTAAAGCGGACACTTTGTACAGAAACTCGCGACCGCATTTTTTCGATTTACCAAATTGTTAATTGAAATCAAGATGAAATTTACTCACATTGTAAATATCCGCATAATCTTCGCGCCGCTCTGCGCGAATGACAAAACCAGTATTCGGTACGCCCTGGCAATAATTGTTGACACGATGTATAACGGAATATAATTGCCAAAAGAAATCGAAATCAAACACGACGGAATATCCGTAAGTCATCTGGGGGCTTCGGCTTTAAAATTAAGGATTTATAGGAATTATCAAGAGAAAGAGCGAGATGGAAAAGGCGAGTGTGAGCAATGATGCGTGCGATTGTGTCGATACAAAAGAATAAAATGCGAGAGGATCAATAAATTATTGTGTGTGAAAGAGAGATTGTGTGTGATTGTAACAAAATTTTACTACCAAGTGGACTAGAATCGCAACCGATGGGCATTATTAAATGAACAAAAGAAAATGAAGAAAAAATGATAATGTTTTTCTCGGAGCGTTTTTTCCGAATATTGCGAAATGGAGAGAAAAAAATGCGTCCAAAATTGTACCTATTTTCATTTTATAAATTATATAAATAAATAAATATATATATATATATATATATAGATATACGATGAGCTCCTAGAACGATTAAACTATTATGTGAAGTATATAATGTAAAAGGGTCAAAAAAGAAGATTATTGTATCTATATTCAGGACTGACGCAGATGACGATAATAAATATTGCACCCGAGTGATGATGACGATTATTATTGTATAGTTAAGTCAACGAGAGAGAGAGAGAGAGAGAGAGAGAGAGAGAGAGAGAGAGAGAGAGAGAGAGAGAGAGAGAGAGTAAGAAAGAGTGAGTGAACTAAAAGTCACGTTTAGACGCCAAAAAAATAAAACGTTGTATATCTCGAGGTAAAAAAAACTGTTGTGTCATGCGAAATTTTGTCTTGTACATTTGTGTATGTGTCGGTACAAAAAAAGGCGACTGTCCCCCTTCTTTCGTAATGTAACTCTTTTTGACCGACAAATGAAAAAAGGCGACGAATGTTTGTAAAGGTATGGGCAAAATTTCGATAACGTAATCATTGGTGTACCTTGTTTCTTCTTTTCGTATATAAATATATATATATATATATACATTATAAATAGATATTCATAATTTATATGACGCGAAGCGTTTTCGCCTTGAGATCCGAAAGGAGCCGTGCAATTATGAATCCTTTAGAAGAAAAGACATTTGCTACTCGGTCACTCTCTGAATGCAAGCAAAATTAGCGCGGAAAAAGAAAACTACTATATTCTCGGTGTAACTTGCGAAACAAAAGGATAATCGCGTAATCGCAATCGGCTCCTCGGTAAAGCGGCGTCTCAAAGCGAACGCAGTTGAAAAGCAGAAAAAAGGGACGCAGCGTAATTATAACTCTCTCGGTGTAATTCTTCGATGCCCGAAGGATCCCCGCAAGTTATTTTACTTTTTTTTGTATAAATAAAAACACGAAAATAAAAAATGAAACACACAGATTATAGACTACGAAGTAAAAAGAAAAAAAAGGCGTTACTCACGTAACAAATAATGCGACGCCGATGAACACGATTTAATTGTGAAACCTTTCGTTCTTCATTGTTATATACGAAGATGACACGCGATCCGTATTTTTCACATTGTTCTTACACTCCTCGGTAACGAGCGATTCGCTTAAAGCGTCAGCGCGCAATACGAAGCGACCGTCGGCCATATATAAATAATAATATATATTATCCAACAACTTTGTTCGCGAATGCTGAGAAACTTTTCTATTGATATATGGTGATCGCAACGAGAGTCGTCAAAACCTCGGCTTTTTTAAGATTTTTCGCAACTCTCGTCGCGAGATTCGGAAGGTTGAAAGCTACTGCAAACAACAGTTTTGTTGGAAGTATGAGTATGCGTTAACAACCATCGAGATCCTTGCAAGATGAAGCAACTGCCGGCCGATGGTCGTAGCTGGATCTCGTGTCGCGCGCCTACGACAACGAATCTCGTGACACTTTCTTTTATTTTGTATAATTGTCCCTACCGGACAAAGCGGATGGACAGTTAACAAGAAGAAAAAAAGATAAACACACTTCCATTCCAATTGACCGCATTTTTTATCCCGCCCACGTTCCATCAAGCTCCCTAAAAATTTTCTTCTTATCCTCGTTCCCCATCCTTCATCCCTGATGGCAATTCTTTAATCTACCAGTGTGAATGTATGTTGAAATGAAAAAAACCTCTTAAAAAAGTAAAAAAATTGTGTAAAAGGGAAAGCATCGAGCAAAGAACGACTAAAGCACATATTCGTCGGACCGTAGGGACATTTTGCATTAATTGTGTAAACACGAGAACTTAAGGGAAAAAATAAAAAATGCAGAAGCGAAAACTAACAAAAAAATTAATTCTAACGTTGTTTTAGCAACGTGTCTATTTATTCATCATATCTCGTTATCTATCCCTTTTTTCCTCTCGTCGCATGTTATATATAACCAACTATGAGCATTTTTTATTATGGTTTTCTTTGTCCTTATTTTACGCATGTGAAAATACTTTATGTTTTTCAATTCAACAAGTACATGCTGCAGTTGCATACATGAGTTCATTAAAGTGGCGACGCGTTATTTCTGTGTTCGAGATGCTATGTAATTATGTTATTATTATTTTTAGTTATTATTATTACTATACTATTAGTTTATTATTAATAGAAACCTATACTGTTATTATTTTATCGCTTAAATCTCTCCGATACTCATAATTGTGGTTATACAAAAGACAAACAATGAATAAAAGCATCACTACATTTTATTTTGATTTATTATTGTCCACGCCACATGCGTTTCTCAGTTGTACCCTTCATTCGTTACTTCTTTTGTTGACGAAAAGGGTCTCTGGTGTCAATCTTGATGAAAATGTCTACGCATAATTTCAAGGTGGAGGATAGCACTAAAAATATGTGCTATTATGCTACTCGCTGTCGAGTTCGACACGCTTCGTTTCTCTCTCTCTCTCCTCCCGTCACGTAGCTGCGGCCTGTGCGAACTTAGCGTCGCGATGCTGTCCAACTTTCCGATTGGACACCTGCGAAGGGACCAAACGAAGAGAGGGCAATTCGTTCGCTTTTCGCAAGGCGTCCACCAAACTTTTGTCTCGAGCGAGTCTCCGCCGCGTTCAATCGTATCTTGAGCCATTGCGGCCACTCAAGTAGTTGGTGCCAACTTTTGCTCGCTTTTGCTCACGATGTCTTCCAGGTACCCTACCAACTCCGTGCCCGCGGCTGCATAGGGTGATATCTGCCATTCGGAGGCTCCACTTGTGCCACCTACGGTTTGTGACTGTGGTGGAGCGAGAGCTCCCGTTTCCGAGACGTCCAAGTACTGACGCGTGCGTGCACGGGGGATACCTTCTACGAGCAGGACCTTACGATGCAAGAGCTCTCACTGCCCTATTCGGAAATGCATTCGATTAATTTTTAATATTTTTGTCCTACCTGCGACTTTTTTACGACTTTATTAGCAGTACTTTATGTATATTTCTCGACACTCCGTGTGCGAGGATTCAATTGACGCACGCTGGGAAAAGCAAGCGTGCCTTCAATCTCTTCGTTCGGACGCAAACCTCCGCACGAGTATTAAATCACTTTCTTGCACTAGTATCGAAATGTACTTTTCGCACACGCGCATGAGAATTGGGTATGTTTCTTTTTTTTCAAATTCAAATCATCTTGTCGATTATTATTGAATAAATAATTCCATTTTATTTACACTTTTTCAATGTGTTCAAATTAAACATACAATAAAATACATTACGTTATACAATAAAAATTCATTGATAATGAACATCAACTCTCGTGCTTAACCTTAATTATCATTTATTTGTGTAAATGCAATCGCAACCCCCCTCGTAGTTGGCTTAATTGACGAGTCAATCTATCAACGCAGAGTTATACTTTGGTTTTTTGCCATATCGCTCGGTGACCTATCTCATTGGTATTTCTCAAGACTTAAATTTATCCAGTTATGTTGAAACTTATATCATAGAGATTTATTGTACAGAATAACATTCAATTAGCAATTTTTATAGATACGAGAATTTCTTTGTTAGATCTAATTACTTCAATTGATCAATTAGCATTCAGAGCTAGGATGGAATTGAATTCGTTGGAAAAGAATTGAACGCACTGTTCATTCATACTCCGAACGTTGCTCAGATGAATTAACAATTACAATTATGATTGCAATATACATTTTTAAATAAAAAGAAAAATCACTTTACGCATAGTATTCATTTCAACAAATGATTATAATTTTCATATCCCCCATGAGATTATTTCATAAATTCTTTCATGAAAATATATAATATCGTTATACAGAAATCAATGATTTCATATAATAAATCTATGAAAATATCACGCGATAAAACAAGCTTAAATAGTAGCTCATCGTCAAATCGTAGATTACCGACAAGAGGTGTCGCAACGTCGATGCGCCGACTGTGAACACGCCGCGCGGAAAGTTTACAATTAGTCGGCTGGATAGAGTCAAGAAGATGGGATCACCGAGCGGTATCATGCTGAGGCGACTTACACGAGGAGCTGAAGCGACTTTTACACGGTACTTCGCAACCAAGGCTGCTACTGAACCTAGAAAGACATGTTTATATGATATGCATGTTAATCATCATGGTAATTATAAGCTTTTTATTGTTTTATCTGTATTTTATAATAGCAAAAAAATATTCTCACCATTATATTATTATTTATTATTTGAGAACAATTTTTCAAGTAAAAATATGATTCGAAATTATTTCTAAATAATAAAATCTAATATAATTATGAAACTGTGTTTTGTATCTGTAGCAGCTAGAAACTGGAATATATCACAAGCGTCCAGCTCAAATTGAACTGAAAACATGTGATAACTGGTAGTAGATCAGTAAAAAAACTGAATGACAAAATAGTGGTGTACGTAGTACACTTTAATTTATTATTATTATTACTCATTACTAATAACTTTAATTCGTGCATTTGTTAAAGATTAAATTTCCAATAGATTGTGCGCTTAAGAAGTTTTGCATGTAATACTTGTCAATCAGAGTAAATGGAATATGTTTGATAGAAAATCAATAAATTATCAATAATAAAATGAACATTGACAAATAATTTTTCTAAATAAAATGCAGGAAAAATCGTCGATTTTGCCGGATGGCTTTTACCAGTGCAATACCGTGACGCTATCGCGGCATCTCACCAACACACACGCACCCACGCTTCGCTCTTCGATGTCGGCCACATGTTACAAACGCATGTTACCGGCCGCGATGCAACTGAATTTCTAGAATCGCTCACCACTGTTGATCTGCAAACTCTTGGCCAAGGATGCGCTAGTTTGACTGTGTTTACAAATCAGAATGGTGGTATTCTCGATGATCTCATTATCACGAAAGATCGTACTGATAAGTTTTTCGTTGTGTCCAATGCCGGAAGAAGGAATGAGGATATAAAGCTTATGCTCGATCGACAGGTGAGAGATTGGAGTATCACTCAATCCAATACTTTTTAATTGTTATTGTTTGATTGCGAAAATTAACTTGATCGGTCCCTTTTTTTCTTTTCGTTCGTAAGTACTAAAATTTATTATCTGATATGCTATGTTAATTAAAGTTATCATGTTATACCAGAATGAGATGAAAGCTCAAGGCAAAGAAGTAAATATCCAGTTCTTAGATCCTTTAGAGCAAGGTTTGATTGCGCTGCAAGGACCAAGTGCAGCGACCGCACTTCAATCATTGATTAACATAGATCTAACAAAGTTAAAATTTATGACGAGTGTTGAGACTGTTTTGGACCAGAAACTAGTGAGGATATCCCGATGTGGATACACTGGTGAGGACGGTTTTGAGATTTCAATACCAGGTAAAGATGCTAAAAATATCGCTGAATTAATACTCAGTAAACCCGATGTCAAGCTCGCTGGGCTTGGAGCGAGAGACAGCTTACGGTAATGATCTTATTGATAAATTTGTAAAGTTTGTAGTTTTATAAATATATGAAAATATGATATTGCAATTTTTGTAGGTTGGAAGCTGGATTATGTTTGTATGGCCATGACATCAATGAGGAAACAACGCCAGTTGAAGCAACGTTATTATGGTTAGTTGGTAAGTAAAAAAAGTCGTTTTTAGAGTTTAATAGTGAAAATAATACATGTATCTGAATAAAATGTTGTGTTAGCAAAACGGCGAAGAGCTGAAGCCAACTTCCCAGGTGCCGAGGTTATTCTGAACCAAATAAAAAACGGCGTGAAGAGGAAGCGCGTAGGTTTGACACTTGGTCAAGGACCACCAGCTCGTGAAAACGCTGCAATTCTAACAGCGGAAGGTGAACGAGTTGGTAAAGTTACCTCCGGAGCGCCAAGTCCTAGTCTTGGTAAACCAATCGCTATGGGATATGTTCCAACCGAGTTAGCCAAAACTGGTACCAACGTTTTGGTTGAGATTCGAAACAAGACTTATAAGGCTGTTGTTACGAAAATGCCTTTCATAAAATCAAATTATTATACTGTAAAGTAAAAATGCGAATTCGGTTGCATTTATGCGAGTGTAGTTCAAGAAATATTTTTCAAATTATATACTAAATTATATTTGAATGAAATACTTTTTCATATCTTCTGCCAAAAGAATCTCAAGTATCTATTGCTATGTCGTGGAGCAGAACGATATTTGTCTGTACATAAGAGTTAAATATAATTGTTATAATTAAAATTTTATATCTAACAGAATAGTTTTTATTGAATTAAATAATTGTGCCAATTTTACATAGTAAATTATAAAATAATAATAACATTTATGGAATAGTCGAATTTCTTCATGTTCTTAACATTTTAATGTAAAATTGTTTAGAATGTAAAACTTTATTTTGATATTAAAATATACACAAATAGTTACAGCTGATAAAAAAAAGCAATTTACACCCACACACACACACACACACACACACGCGCGCGCGCGCGCACACGCACACAAGAGCAAAAGAGACTTTCTTTATCACTATTGGGTACGTCTATCAGATAGTTTTTACATTTACAACTAGATGGCGTGTACTGAGTTTACCGATAGAACATATATCAGCACATATATTTCCAGTCACTCCTTGAAATTATAGCAGTAGACATTTGTTTAGCTTCCAAACGAAACAATGGCGGAAGCTATGCAAGAATTAGTTTACTTCGATTTGCGAACGGTTCATGATCATTTCGATCGTGCACTTCTTCAAGAAGATGATATTGATATGAAATATTACCTTGAAGCTTATAACGAACTTTATAAGTAAGTGTCTAACATAACCTTTTCTTCATTGTTTTATTTTTAATATCAACACGGTCACTTTTATTGTTATTTCTTTGTTAGATTTTTCCAGCTGATGGGGAGCGTGTTTAGTTTTGTTTCTTCGGATCTCAAACAAAAAATCGAACATCTACAGTCGTTAATCGAGAAAGATCAGGATAATTACGTGTCTGTCAAACGAATGATCGAGCACGAGAAAGAAAATAAACTATTGCAGAAAAGTGATTTTATTAATGGTGCTAGAACTCTTTTACGACTGCATAGAGGATTAGGTGAGTGTTAATAATCTTTATATTGATTGTCGTGTTCTGCAAAAAAAGTGTACAACAATAAAATTGATTTCGTTACAGACTTCATATCGGAATTTTTACGTCAATTAGGCGAGTTGTCAGACAGCGATAGCACGTCGACGGTTTGCCAAGAAGCGTATAATAAAACGTTAGCCAAACATCATCCGTGGCTTATACGAAAAACAGCTGTTGTTGCTATGTACACAATGCCTAATCGGGGAACATTATTCAAAAAGGTAATTTCCTCTCTATTAAATTTTAACAGCAACGTAAATGCCTTTATTAAATAAGTAGTGAATAATAAACGACGTTCGATCTTATCATTTCAGGTGTGTGGAGAAAACGTTCAAAGAAACATCGATATATTGCCCAAAATGTTAGACGTGACTTCCGACGTCATCTCTAGGACACACACAGTTTATGAGATACACGAATTACATTCGTTGTCGTAAGTTAGATATCCCATTTTAGTTTAATAATGGAGCCTGAAAAGAGATATATATGTTTTAAAGTATTACGACTTTTCATGTACCTAAAAACAATTTAGGATCATTCCATGCATAGTTTTGTTCTTAACATATATTTAAAATATTCTTTGTACACTTATTGTCTGGTATGATTGTTCAAGTGAAAATATTTGTATTAATTAATGTATTGATAAGATGTGCAATTTTCTTATTCTGTGAATTTTAGTGTGTGAAAATATCGAATATAAATTTTTTCATATATGATACAGTTTATAAATATTGTATTGCGCGAACATATAGAAATCACGATATATATTTTTTGTTCGTATATGTGATTATTGTTGGCATTTAAGCGTGATGCATTTGTTGTACCAATATTACATAAGGGTTGTAAAAATGTATACTGCTGTAAGTTTAAATTTTTTAACATTATTTATTGTATAAAATAATTGATTATTCGCGATATAATTCGAGATCACACTTTTTATTATTATATACAAAAATTAACCCTACCTATACAAAATTGAAAAATGAATATGACAAATGAAACAAAACTATACTAATTTTTTCACTGAGTAAAGAAACAATTTTTGAAATATAAGTTGTAAAGTGACTCAGTCTTTTTTTTACAAATTACGAATATGACATCAGTGTTTGATGTATTTCATTTTTTACGATTTTTGTTTTATCAACCGATTGATCATATATTTTGAAATTATTATTATAGTACTTACATTATTTATAATAATATAATTGGTAGATAAACTCAAAATGTTTTGTTTTTCACGAGCAATTTAAGCGTGATGGAAGATAATATAAAATTGTTCAACTTGAAAAGCAATATAGTCTAATTTAAGATACAGTTTCGAAGTAGCTATCGTCCATCAATATTCCTGAAAAATAATGATTAAATTATTTATCAATTAAACATTATTTTGAAACAATCAACTAATAAGCAAAAAACTAACCTGCGATACTTGCTGTCAAAAAGGTAACCATACTTCCAGCGATGAAAGACCTCATAGCAATGTTAGTAATTTGCTCTCTTTTCTCTGGCGCCATAGTACTAAGACCGCCGATCATAATGCCAATTGACCCAGGATTTGAAAATCCACAAATAGCATAAGTTGCTATTGCTTCACTTCTTGCCGACAATCTCTGTTCTTCTTTGAATTGGCCAAGTTTTTGGTAAGCGACAAATTCATTTACTACGGTTTTCAAACCAATAAGTTGACCTACGTCTTCACATTCTGTCCATGGCACACCGATCAACCAGCTCAGTGGCATGAATGCTTTCGAGAGCAACCACTGTTTTACATATTCAAAGATATTCAAATTTTACATTTACATGTTTATAGAGAAAAACTTGAATACTAAGAATAAGTATGTACTGACCTCGAATGTTATGAAATCATATCCAATCAGTTCACCGAGCCAGGAAAGTATGGCATTTATGAAAGCCACAGCGGAAACAAAAGCAATGATGTTAGCAATTATTCCTAAAATAAGTGGGATTCCTGCAAGTGCACCCTTGGTCGCTGCATCAATTACGCTTGTGTCTTGTCTAAAAATGGAAACAGTATTGCTATCTTTGCTAAATATATTTTACAAATTTTATGAAAGAAATGGTACTAACGATTTTTCCAAAACGATATTTTCGAAAGTTGTGACGCTTTTTTCAGTCTCCGGGTAAAAAAGTTTAGAGAAACATAAAGCTGCAGGAGCTGACATTACTGTCGCTGTTATTAGATGTGTAGGATTAGCTCCAAATTTGATATATGCTGCCAATACCGTACCTAACATATACAATATATTTTAATTTTTTGTTTGCAAATTGAATAGCACAAAATATTTTTGTTAAATTACCAGAAACTGTAGCAAACCCTGAACACATTATTGCATGAATTTCCGAGTTAGTTAATTTGTTGAGATAAGGCTTGATCAATAATGGAGATTCAGTCTAAAAGATTTAATTTTTCATTTATGATGCATATGAATCTTCTTAGATAAACATAATAGCAAACGTTTATACCATTCCAAGGAATGTGTTAGCTGCTGAATTGATCGACTCGCAAACAGTAGTACCCATTATCGAGTGTAAAATCCATCCAATATTTCGTATTACCGATTGCATCACTCCCCAATAGTATAATACTTGTATCATAAAACTAAAGAAGAATATAACGGGAAGTGCCTGAGATAATAAGATCGTTAAGTCTATGTAATAGCGTTATTACTACTTTGAATGAAGAAACTTACAGAAAAAGCAAATACTCCGTTATCCACGAGTTCATTAGAGAATACGAACTTAGCACCTGCTTGTGCAAAATTTAGAAAAGTTGCCACTTTATTTGAAAGACATTGAAAAATACTTCGACCAACAGCCCATCTGATAGTAAAGAGTCCAAATGAAAATTGAAGAATTAAACCCCATATTACTGGTCTCCAATTGATCTGTGAAAAGAAGAATGGTGAATTAAAACTAATGTACGAACAAATAATTGACGTGAATATTTCAAAGTAGATTATTTTACAGCGACAATAACAATAGTAATTTGAACTTTGAAACGAATAATTAGCTTACTCTGGTGGGATGTTTCGAAAATACCCATCCAAATGCTAAGATAGCAGCGACACCAGTAAAACTTATCAATCGGTTCCTCGATTGCACGGTATCAAGGATCAAGAAAATCGCAATGCCGACCAATACAGTCAAGCAGAATACTGTCTTTATACTACGGACAAAACATCTGAAGAGTAATTTTCAATTTAGTAGCTAATGATCTCGTTATATTTTATAATCTTATCTATTTTATCTTTTCAAAAACTACGTCTTACCCTCTCTGTTTACAACTTGCAAAGTGACTCTCACAAGGTAAAAAACATGTTATTATCAGCTTGCTCAAACATTTCTTAAAAACCTTTTGATAGAGAATACCAAAATATGAAAATCCTACTATCAAAATTAGCATTCCATAGCCATCACACCATCCGAAATCCTCAGTTTCTGAATAAATAATAGTATTATAACAGAATATCCTTTTTAGATAATAAACCATCTTCTGCTTATTATCAAAATATTCAATCAAAAAGACTAAATACTTACTGTGATTAATCCAGTAAATGCTAGCAAATACAAAATAAGTAATGATTATGAGATTCAAGATTGCTATTCGAACATATCTGAAAAATGTTCCATTTTCATCAATAAAAGCTCGCAAATAATTTACAGATCTCTTATCACTTTCGTTATTCTGAAATGAATGGAAATATTGTTTTATTAAACTTCAAGTTTTCCGTTTGCGATAAAACATATCTATATGTCAAACAACTTTATCGTCAGTTTAATGATGAAGACATAAATGGTTTTTATTTGTTTGTTTCCAATCAAAATAATTTAATAGATAATAGATAAAAAAATTTCATTGAGTTTACCTTAATGAGATATAGTAAATATTTTTCGGACATACCGGTTCTTTCGATGGACGATCTTCAGATTCTACAGATTCATCATCCTAAAATATATTATTTGATGAAATTGAGTAACCAAATAAATGTATGAAAATTATACCGATATTCAAGTAAAAATGTTACATTAATGAATTATTTGTCCCAATTATTTAAAAAATTTCACCATAAATAAATTAATAAAAATGTACTTTTATGTACAAAATAATTAATATATATAAATATGACTATTTTACCTCGAGCTTAATCGAAATGTTAAGGCTATGTCGACTAAGTTTCCTTCCCACCTATAAAATAAAATAGTAACTAACATAAACACGAAATAAACACGCTATTAAAAAATACGAAGAATTTGAATGATTCAAATGTCAGCTATATACGTTACTTTTTAAAATTGATGTATCATCATATAATTACTTTTCAATAAAATTTATGCTAGCGATAAATTACTATTTTTAATAAAAAATATACCATGTAATATTTCATGAGATACGTTAAATATAAAAACACTGATTATTAGGCGTAAAAAACATTTCGAAAACATAAGCTTTACTTTGATGTTACTAAAATCTTTTATGTGTGAACAATAAGTTTTTATCGTACACATAATTTTTTTATCCGCAATAACATGGTGCGAATATCAGCGTAAATCAATTTTTACGCTATGTTACTGTGTACAGTAATCAAAAAAATATTGCAAGATTATCAATTCTGTAAATATCAAAACAAAGTATACATATATTAATATAAATTTTCTTATAACTTTTACTGATCTTTGCTTATGCAAAAAATCATTAACGAAGATAAGTCGTATACTTTCGCAAAGCCAATATAAGGAAAAGAACCTAATAACTTAATGAGAAAACCAACCTCGTTAAATGCCTGATTAGTTATACCTTCAGTCATGACTCTCGACAAACAAATTACACATAAAACTGTTGAAATTCAAAATTTTGTTCTTCGTTTAATGACATCAATTTTTCCCATACAATTTAAACAAGCAATAGTTAACATGTACAAAGTTGAAGTTCTTGCAAGGCTAATCCAAAAAAATACTGAATTATAGTCTATCAACAATGTGGTTCACAACACGTTATTAAAATCGATCTTCTTATAATGCCATCAACACCTTCCACGACGTTACTTGAGTTGGAATGATAAACGGAATATGCCGGCAGTAAGAAAACAAAGAGCATCGTAACTCCGTGCAGATATCTGAGATAACCAAGCACAACTGACTCAGGAGGCTTGTGCGAGTAAATTATCTGTGTCACTCTCCTAAAGCGCACTTTTTTATTATTACTGTCGCGTAAATAAAATGACGCCGTTGCAACTTAAAGTAACAGTAATTTTTTATGATTTTTCTATTTAGCATTGAGTTTCAAATTATTTGTTGTCATTTAGTTCGTAACCAATGTCTTATTTAAGTTTGTATAGTAATCAGATTTTTCATCAATACAAAAATTTCTATTGTATTTATTAAAAACAATTATAATACGTTATAATAAAACCATTTCTTATATTAGATGCAGAAATACTTTGATTTCAAATCATGTTGAAATATTTTTCAAAATAATATATCCTGATTGATTAAATAGGACAGAGTTTTGACTTGTTGAGTCAATCAATCGAGATCATCAATAATAACTTTTAAATTACACTTCGCTGTAGGATTAAAATAACTTAGATGAAACTCTTCAAAATATAACTAACGTAAAATTTTATGAAGTCTAAAAAAGAAAAGAAAGTAATTTTACGAATTTCAAATTTGTTCACAATTTAATCAATTTTAATTTTTTCAATATAATGTATTATGCAGGCGTATTTTTAGAATTGTGTACATAATTCTACGATATACTTCTAAAGTACTTGTGTTTTTATGAAACTACGCACAATATCCTTTTCATCCATTCTCTACATAAAAAATCTTTATGAAAGTTCAACTGTTTTTTGTGAACTAATTATCGCCAGTTAGTTTTATTCAAATATTTTTTAACAACTGATTTCGAAATTCTATTTTGATACATTTTTATCCATTTCGCCTTTATTTGCCGACTAAAACTATCTTTAATGGATCACCATTAAAATTGAAAGCATTTACGCATGTGTTTGAAAAATTGAAACGCACAACACGGAATGGATCAAGAAGTCTAAATGTGTGATTCTATTAGCCTTGTATGATACTACTAAAATTATACATTGGTAGCAATAAGAATTTTTTAATTAACGCTGTAACTGTTTGAGAAATATTTTTGAAGTTGACCTTGCGGTTGACAAAGATATGAACCATGCTATAAATTCATAACTATACTTCATTTTTCAAAGATGTATATATCAATCCTCTCAATCAATGTATTTAGCAATGTATTGATCAACGGAACCATCGAACAAATTTGTAATATATATTTTTACGAATGTCAAAGAGCCCATGAAGTTCAAGATAGTGATAAATATATTAATGTATTCACTCAATTACAAAAATGATTTTATTTTACAATATGATAAATCAGTTACAAGTCAAGATGATCAGAAAAAGATAAACTTTAGATTTATATGTAAACGATGCATTTTTTCTTAATGTCATCTTTAATGTTTTAAACTGACGTATTGAAATAATGGACCATGGGATTCAAAAGTCTCTTCATCAGTTAATATTCCTAGAACAAAGTAATGAACGATAAATAAATTTCAAATTTTATACATAAGTCATGATTACAAAACCATTATAAATGTATATTTATACATAGGCTAAGGATTTCTATTATATTTCAATCCAATAATACTCAAACTTAAGTGAACGGTAAAAAGTACTTATAGGAATAACAGTACCAACTAAAATTTAATAAACATTATACTTGTGAAACAAGAGCATAAGTAAATTGTTTTAATTCAAGATAAGCGTTGCTACTAATTGAACAGTTCAGTAACACATTTTCTTGAATGTATCTTAACTGGAATATATCTTCGACTGATGAATCTAAATTCGATTTAACAACGCACAGATTAATTGGAGTGTATAAAGATCAATTTAATATCATTCTTATACATTAATATCTATTCAGAATATCAACTACAATAACACTTTTTAAAATAAAAAAATGATAAAAGGGTATTATTTCTTAGAATTACTTATTTCGACCTTACCGGCTATACTAGCAGTGAGGAAACAAACTGCACATCCGCCAATAAAAGCTCGGAATACAGAACCCAAGATATCTTTTCTTTTGTTTGGCGCCATAGTAGACAAACTGCTAATCATGATTCCGAGCGAAGATGGGTTTGCAAATCCACATATTGCATAGGTCGCAATTGCTTCGGCTTTGGTCCTCAATCTACCTTCACTTTTAAATTGGCCAAGTTTTTGATAAGCAACAAATTCATTTACAATGGTTTTTAGTCCAATTAGAGTTCCAACAGCTTCGCATTCTTCCCACGGTACACCCATGACGTAACTCAATGGAATAAATGTTTTTGCCAATATTAACTGAAAAGAATATAATGAACAGATTTTTACATTTTATTGGATAATAGATTACGTTTTTCAAATTAAAATCTTGAAAAAATTGGTAAGGATTGACAGATTTTCATTTTCAATAATAAGTCACAGCGTAACTGAGTTACGTTACATTTTATTGTAATTTACCTCGAAAGTTAATTCAGGATATCCGACAAGTGTACCCAACCAAGCGAGAACAGAATTTAAAAATGCTACAGCGGAGACAAATACTACAATGTTAGCAACAATACCTAACACTAACGGAATTGCAGATAATGCTCCTTTCGTGGCAGCATCTAGAAGACTTTTTTCTTCTCTAAAATTGTATGGTTATTATTTGTTGCAATATATTAACATATTTCAATAGTAAATCGCTTTCGTATACCTCTATATGTGCGTGCGCGCGCGCGTGTGCGTTTGTTTTTCGAATAAAAATTTGGATTACTTACGATTTTTTCAAAACTATATTCTTGAAATGAGTAGAGCTTTCTTCTCTTTCTGGATATAACAATTTGGCAAAACATAGTCCCGCTGGAGCTGACATAACGGTGGCAGTTATTAAATGTACTGGCTGAGCACCAAAGGATATATATGCAGCCATTACCGTTCCTATGAAGATACAATTGTGTACAATTGCGAGTGTTATGCTTTCAAAAAGACTATAAAAAATTATTACCAGATGTAGTGGCAAAACAAGAACACATGATTGCGTGCATCTCCGAACCTGTAAGCTTGTTTAAATATGGCTCGATGACAAGGAATGATTCCGGCTGAAAATATAATTATTAATATTAATCTTCTGATCCGGTGAAAATGGCTATTTTATAATATTTTAAATATACCATTCCTAAAAATAAAGTCGTTGCAGCATGTATAGATTCACAAACTGTTGTACCCATGACTGCATGTAAAATCCACCCAACAGTTTTAATAATACGCTGCATAATACCTAAATAGTATAAAATTTTTACGACAAAACTAAAAAAAAATAAAACCGGCAAAACCTGTAAAGTATTATCAAAAAGTACTTCATTATCAAATGTATTACCCGGTGATGTTTTACTTATGATCAGTTTGGCAATAATCGACTAACGGTAAAAGCAAAGTTATCTCTTCTAACCAGATCGTCTGAGAACATGAATATAGCGCCATCTTTTGCAAAATCGAGAAATGTGGCAATTTTTAAAGAAAGACATTGGAAAACAGATCTACCGAAAGGCCATCTAATAGAGAGAAGACCAAAAATAAATTGAATTATAAGACCCCAAGTAATTGTCCTCCAATTAATCTGCAAAGTCAAATGAACATTTATTAAAATGTAAGGACACTCTTTTATAATTATATATATATAATTATCGGTTATGTTCTCATTACCCAAAATTATATAACAATATATGTTCAAAAAATAAAGAAAATGGCTTTTAAAAATTGATTAAAAATTGATAAGCCTATTTTTAATTGATTTTACTAATACTCACTTCAGTAGGATGATTCGAAAATATACAACCAATAGCCAACATCAGAAAAACTCCACAGCAACCTACTAATCTGCTTCTCGAATCACTAGTGTCGATAATTAAAAATATAACAATTGCAAATACAATTGCAGAACAGAGGGCAATTTCTCCTGTAAAACTAAAAATATACCATCAAATTAAAATGCCTTATTAAAATGAAAAAAGAAAATTTTATCTCACGAGTATTTTCTCCATGACCGATGACAATGTAATAATCGATACAATGGTTTCAAAAATAGACTTTTAAGTACCGATCGATACAATATACTACCATAAGTAAAAAAATAAATTAAAACTAATATTCCATATCCATTGCACCATTCGATTTCGTCATTACCTTCTAAAATTTGCAAAAATTACTTCAATTCGTAACCTCTAAATATAACAATACAATATTACTCACTATCGGTTAACCAAAAGATTGTGGCAGATATGAAAAATATCCAAGCTAAAAGATGCAAAACAGCCAAACAGAATAGATAAATTGCAATGTGATGTTGTTTAGTAAAACGCTGTACCATATTTTCTTCATTTATCTCTGTTAAATTATCATTCAGATCTGTTTTCTGAAAAATTTGTATTCATAAATATATTTCATATACAAATTATATCGTCAAATATAAAGAATATCAGGAAATGTATACACTGCAAATATTAAATTAATGTACAAAAATTTGCGCCTGACTTTCGTAATTTAGATTTTTAAAAGCATTTTTAATAAAAATTGAATGTTTATGCTTTATACTTTTTTAATTACACTGAAATCCATATTTACGTATACATTATATTTATAATTTCCATGTTTTAATATTATTTGTCGAATGATAAAAACTATTATTCAAAAGTATAGGGTCTCCGGGACCATAAATTCTCGCTGTCGTCTTGGAAAAGTCGAGAAGAAATTTATGAATGTTTTTCGGAGCTCCATCCGATCTTTTTATGATCAGATTGTTGACCTCCTTACAGTTTTCATAGATTATCACGATAATATTTTTGTGAAATTAACTCATCTTATCTCGAATATAGCTGGATAAGTCTATTTCTATATTATTTTTGTTAAAATCGACATACTAAAGCAAATGTCAGGAGTGCAATTTCTAGTATTATATAATTGTATAATATTATGTATTGGAATCTGAATTATTCATTACTTCGCTGTAAGTAATATTATACCGGTCTTCAGTTATTCTTGTAATTTATATTCCAATGAATGTTAAAATTTTACATGTTTTCTAACTATAACAATAATAAATCAGTAAAACTACTTCGTGATTGATAAAATTAATAGAATATCCATTATTTGCTCACGAAAAAATATATTTTATCTTTGAACCTATTGGCGTTTTATCACTGAGCCTAGTTATGATCAGAGAGTACTTTAAAACAATGTATTACAAACAAATAACTAACTTAAAACAAATAACTAACTTATTTTCTTAAAAGTTTTATAAGAAACTTATAACTATCTTGAAACATTGTACAAGAAATTTTTACTCATACTATAAATAATTGTAATTACTTCATTAAAAAGAAAAAATTTCATTATAATTTCATAAAATATCACATTATTATAATATTTATTTATTTTCGATATAACATTTTTTTTTATTTTACATTTTACGAATTAGAAAAACATTTTTGATAACGTAACAGATAATTTTCTGTAGTACCTTTATTAGTCAGTGTTGTTATAACTATTGTATACTTTAACTCATTGAAACATAATTCATTATAATTCATTATAAGAATAATTTTGAAACGATTTATTCAATACTTAGTTATTTTAATGTAAAGTGTTAATAAATTGTTGTACGCTTCAAACATTGATTTTTATCAGTGATGAACAGTTTTATATATTTATTCGTGATTTTCAATTTTTAAAAAGAACTCACTTTCAATATTGCATTTATGATGAAATACAATTCTAACTATTTAATGTTTTATTAACTTTTAATATTATTATCAAAAACACCACTACTATAAATATTTTACTGAAGAAATTATCTGTAATAATTTGATTAAAACCGCACCTATAGATTAATTTCATAAAATGAATTTCTTTATAGAGTACAATAATCGAATCTATCTTGCAAGACTTTGACTTAAGCACTGATCAGATCCTTTGACTTATTGGTATAAAAGATATCGTTATCAGATATTTTATCTGCAATGATATAAATACTGTAATACATAGAATCAGATGTTTTTAACAGTTTTTAACTTTTATTTAATTAATAATTATTTACCACCAAAAAATATTTACACTTATATAGGTTAATTTGAATGATCAAGATTGATAAGTCCACCGTTCGATACAATTTGGAAATCTATCGCTCGGTATTCGTAAGCGCCGAAAAAATTAGCATTGTTTATTACGTTCACTTTCAATATTTATTGTTTTCTTGGAAATCAGTCCGATCCTGACATGCCCAGAGTATAATGTGACGAAACGCGCATAATTATTTGTCTACCCACACAAATCTGTAAGGGAAATAGTTCACAGATTGCCTTTAAGATAAATGCTTTTGTGCTGACGTAAGCTAGTTTCATTGAGTTCTTAAACTCTTGAAGCTAGTGTTTGCCGTTTATCTCTTTTGAAAATCTACAACTTCAATTGCGCAGAAAAGTAACCTGTCGGAAGCTAAAAGGTTTTTATTACAGCTCGCTATCAGAACATAATTTTAATTTTTATTATATTTAGATCTTTTTTAATAATATTAAGAGTCATTCGTGTTTTTTATTCAAAAGCTATTAATGTTTCACGTATAAACACTACATTTGTTCAAAAATGTTTCCAGCAGTAACAGAATAAAAGATAAAAAATCTTGTCATCTCCTGAAATAGTTTCCTAACCCTTTTAATTTTTTTTAAAATAATGTCTTGATAAATTTTAAATAATATTTGGTATTCCTAAAAATTGACAGAGCTTTATTTTATGAAAATATATTTTAAATACTGTGTTGTTTGTTCTTTCAATAAATGATATAAGTAAAATATTTCTGCTAAATTCCGAATAGAATTTTTATACTAAAAATTTTATCCGAGAGAAAAAAACACGTACAAACTAAAATATAGCGATAGTCTTTCAACTTATATTGCTCTTAGGAAAGTTAAAACTGGCGTCTCATCTGCCAGACACTTCCGTACATCGAGCCCCTCCCCCTTTTAACATCAGGACCCATCGACGTCTAGACGTTCCAAGAGTCCTTGGTCCAGTCGATAAAACATAAGACTAACCACGTGCAGATGCGAAAATTCACGCAGCCCCAGCTTGAGGGCAACGACAGAATGAGAGATTGCGGGAGAATGTAAGAAAGCAAGATGCTGAACACGTAGATCAACACGATTCACTTTCACGCGTACCGATTTTAACATAAAAAAATTCGATTCGAGGAAGGTACTAATTTTGATGATCGCTGATAAAAATATACTGATGCGAAAATGTATTCTAGGTAGGTAAAAACGTAAATGCGGCACGTGGTTCTCGGAGAATCGCATTGTCCTTACTAAACTGCGCATAATGTCGATATTTACCAGGAAAGCGAACTTCAACAACGAAGAAGTATAAGGTATATTAGGAAACAAACTGAATGTGACCTTCTATTTTATTTTGCTGTTTCACGTGTTCACAAATATACGTATACTCTTTTCGGGCTTTATTTTTAATAAGGAATTAGGAATACGGATATTCAAATTAAATTACGTATTTGCATATTATTTGTAATAAAATATCAGTATCACCTTACCATCTATAGACTTATTTCGTCGTCAATTAGTTAATAAAATGATTCTTAAACTATTATTTTTATTTTTGAAAAATAATTACACTATCATAAAATAATTTTAAAAAAGGAAATTTTAATGACATTTACTACATTAAGATTTTTTCATGTAACTAACGGAAATTTTGATTATTACGTTATATCTAAAAGGAACAATTGAAAAATGTAACTATAACTATAAAACATAAAACAATTACATTTCTATGTCATAAGAAATTTAATAGAGCACGAAAATCCAACACGTGGATGGAAAGACCTATAGGTATACAAAGCTATACCTAACCTAAGTTCTTGGCTTCTCATATACTTTTTTGCTTTTGGTCACTAGATTTTCTGATAATTATTATTCACGATATCGCATGGCCATATATAATCCTAGAGACAGATATGAATATTTGCGACGCGGCGTATGCATTTCCTTAAATCATCTATTCATGTTCGTTCTTCGAACACACACACACACACAATGATTTTATAAACGACGGTAACATTAAAATAATAATTACTAGTTTTATCAAAATAAATGTAAATTCTTTATTACATTGTGTAACTAGTTTTACACATCCTTTCAAATCACTAGCTACAACATACTTTTATATTTTGTGATAATTAACTTTAATTTTAAATAATAAAATATAATAAATAAGTGATCAAACCATTAGGTACTAATGTATTTATAGAAATACTTGATAGCATCACATAGAATACCATTTCTATAACATCTCACAAAGTTAGAAGAATTTGTTTATTCGAAAGGAATTAAATTTTATAAAATCATACAATTATATACTAAATCAAATTGATTCGAATATGTAACCAATATCAATGTTTAGAAACAATTGCGTTAAGGATGAACATCTTTCTTTTAACTAATCACTCGGTCGAATACATAACATAAAATACGTAATTAGATAAAATATTATTCGACAACCTTTTAGGCGTAAAATGTTATCGTAAGCGAGTTACAAAGTAATTTTAATTTTACTCAGCATTCCCAACTTCATGTCGCACTTTCAAGAAGACATATACCCTAAAACGAACATTTTAAAAGGCATTCTAAAAACACCTCGAAGAAGAAGAATATATAAGGCAATTTAAGCTTCAATTACACAAGAATCGCGTGCGCGTTGAGAGTCATCGTATATAAAACCACGTGAGTCGAGACAGCGCGCGAAACCATGCTGCGACATAGCGGTGGGCTTCGATAAACGTGAGAAAAGTCGAACGCGAAGAAGGAAATTATACGGGAAAGAATTGGATGCGAAATCTGACATTTTTGTTTATGTCTAGACGTCATTTCGGCGAAATTAGAAAGAAAAATATATTAGAGGCCGGACGTTATTGCGAAAAGAGTATGCGATTTTGTTTTTCAATGTGACTTTGATTTTATCTCAAATTAGTTGAAATTGTTTATCACAGGTGGTGACTCGAAACATCGCATCGTATTTGAAAGAAATGAATCTATGGGTCAAAAAATTAATTTTCAACGATTAATTTATATTTTATATAAGTGTTTTGGTTTTTCATTTTTATGTAATATCTACTATGTCAAGAATAGCTGTTTCATTCAATCAAAAACATGTAAAATATTTTCTGAAAATTCAGAAGAATTATCATTTAACCAATTAATTAATTAAAATATGTTTTCCAAGACAAACAGTAGTGGGTATACATAAGAATCTCAAATAACCGGAGCTATGACAACTTTTTAACGCTTCAGACTGATCGAAAGCCGCCGGCTAACCGCGAAAAGGGAAAAAAAGCTGGTGTGGTGGTCGTTCGCGAGATCGAGGTGCTCCACGGGGGGATCTAAAGCCTGTGCGAGAAGAACTTAACTCACTTCTCCTTCTTTCCATCACCGTGAGCCGTGCAGCAACAGCAGCATGCGATACACCTTTAGTAGAGAGAGAGAGAGAGAGAGAGAGAGAGAGAGGGAGAGAGAGAGAGAGAGAGAGGCGTGCGCGCATGACGTATTTAGTCTGGCAGAGGCGAGATTTTGCGGTTCGATATATTTATAAACGCGGCAGCTGTCTCTTTTTCGTCCAAAGGAACGGAGAAAGAGCATACATATATGCGTCAGTTCGTCGCGACGCGGTTTTGCGGGCCACAAGGGGGAGAAAGAGAGACACACCGAGAGAGAAGAAGCTTTATAACCCCGTTTAAAATCCTCGCTACCTCGTAATTCTGGTTTACGATCGGCGACCTAAAACGTCGACAAGCACGATGTATCGAATAATATTTATCGGCTAAAAAGAGGGCGACGACGATGCCTCCAAGAGCTACGTTTATCGACCGATTGTTTAATTAAGACTCTGATTGCTCCGGCTGCTGCTCCCTCATTCGGTAGGGCTACGTCGTTTTGATGCACATTCAGAGGCAGACAAAAATAACGACTTGATTCCTTACAGAGTTTATCAAATGTAAACAATGATTTCAAATACAAAAATGGTATATAAGACGAACGAGAATAGAAATAAGCTTTTCATATATACACATCTTTGTATTAAAAATTATCGTGTGAATTAATTATTTTAAATGAAAATATAGCTCTAGATAAAAATATCTTTCGAGTTATTTGTATGTAGCATGTCGATGTAAATTAAATATTTTTAATGTACATTAGTCTCGGTGCCCTTACCTATTAACACATTTCTTATAATTTCTTCAATTTTACAATGAACTGTTATAATTAACTTTGAGGTAAGGTAAAAAAACACTGACTGTCTGGAAATATTCGCGTAATCTTGTGAATTATGATCAAATTTAACAACAAACTAAAAAGATCATCATTTATTTTAATGGTAATTACACGCGGCAGAACTCTTCTTGCTTCTTAATTTCCAGCTTTCAAACACAAGAACAAGATTCCAATTATGTCAGACAGTATATTCGATTCAATTTGATCAAACTTAATCGATTTATACGATTGTCATCTTGAAGTAGCTTGATATAATTCTTTAATGCTCCCACATAACTTATCTTAAAACATAAATAACTTTAAATAATTTCAAAGATGAAAAATAGCTGAAAAAACGTATTTATCCCGCCATATAATTACGTGGTACCTACACTTTTATTATTTTTTTATTATTGAAAGCATTCTATTGTAATATAACAATTTTGTTATTTGAGAAAATGCTTTTAACCGATTTTATTTATTTTTAATGATTATTTTTTTAAAACTTTAAAAAAATGAGTTTGTTGACTAAATATTTAACACAAGTTCAAATGTAGATTATAAAAAATAAAATGAGCTTTCATGAAAATTTGTTTATTCGTTCTGTGCTCTAAAATAGTGGACAGCATCTTCTTTTTGTTATTTTATGAGGTGTTATATAAACAAAAACTTTGTGATTTGATATTAAAGTTTCAGAGCTTAAAACAACGAAAATTACAATTTTGTGAATAAACAAAGGTTCGTAGTGTTTAATGATGGATACTTACTTGTTCTCCTTACTTAATTACAAAATTATATTTTAAAAAATGCTAGAAATTATTTTTAACATTACTCAAATACATAACGACTTTTTAAAGTAATTTAGTTTCTGGAACGTAAAAAATAAATAAGTATCAATTCATTTCCAATACAAAAATGTTTTAATGAATCAGAGTTCCTGTGTCATTACTGTCATTTATTAACTTTCATACTATACAACACTGGAGAAACATTTATTACTCCATGTATGCATGTAACATATAGGTACCAGCCTTGTCGCTGGTAACCCGGAAAAAGGCATCGATGAGCGCAATATATAGAATAGAATCGCGCGTCTGGGCTAGGTCAGCGTCACTTTACTGGACTCTCGCCAGGCGCTCGACCGAATTTCTCCCCACTTTCTCAGGGGGCAACTCGACTCGCGGAAGTTGGCGTGCACGACGGAAACGTTAAACCTTGACGGCTAGTGGTGGAGGCGGCACGGCAAGGCAGCTGCAGTGAAAAATTAAGAAAGCCCTCAAAGCTTCATTTATCTCGTTTCTCTATCTCTTCTCGCCCATCACTAACATCTTCGCAGATATACAGCAAGCCAGCAACTATTCTTGTATTGTTCTTATATCTTTGCGCTTTTTCGTCATCTGCCGCGCTCTTCCTCTTCGTGTCCATTTTTAACGGCTTATCTGCGCCACGGCGAGCCACACGACGAGCCTGGTATCTTTTTATGCCTTTAGCATACTTTTTCATCAATGGCTTGTTAATTTTCAAATCAAATTCATATACGTCTTTTCAAACAACGATTTCAAACGAGTTTGCTCTGTTGCAGCTGATTAAGATCAATCATCATTGACTATGTCAATAAAAAATGAATTGGTTAGCTTTTACTTTTAAGTCGATACTAATTTCGATATTAATTAAAAACCATCATGTCATTGTGACACCTAATAAATTTAACCTCGCCTATCAAAATAGTATGAAAATAATTTTAGAAATGACGCTTACGTAATAATGAAAATGATAACGTACGTGGTAACTGGGAGTGATTGAAGGCTCAAGGAAAACTCATTCGCCTTAACGAGTTGGTCAGTATCAGCAATGCACTTTTTAACTTGTGCAGTGAGACGCACACGAGAAGCCAAAAATTCTTCTGGTAGGCAAAGCACACTGGGCAACACGCACAATCTCAGCACGAGCCTGTCTGCGGCGTATCATCATCATCAGTAGCAACGGCAGTAGTAGCAGCTCAGCATCATCAGCATCAGAGTATAGCGTTCACTTCATCTCCATTTTCTCCAGCCGTTATCTCGCTCTCTTTTTACGTCTCAGCTCCTCCTCCTTTCTCATCCGGAATTACGCGCGCGCACGCCAGCAGAAATGTCCATCGCACGCGATACCCGGAAAGGTGTCTCTTATTTTTTAATTCTTTTCCACGGCCAGTAGCCAACGGAGAGAGGCCCGCCCTCTTTTATATGCAACGCGCCTTCGCTCTTTCTTTCCTTCTCTCGAGATTTATTTTGCTCTTACTTTGTGTTTTTATGTGCGTACGCGCCTGCAGCAGAGCTGCTAAGTCCCTCGCCCCCTCTCTCCTCACTCTCTTTCTCTCGATCAGCCAGCGATTAATTAGCCCTTGGGCCATCTCTGCACACGCTTCTCCTTTCTTTCTTTTTTTTTCGTATTTTGACAGACGCACCATTTGCGTAAGATGCAGCACAGTAGCCTCGAGCTCCATCGGCGAGATGCTGTCTGAGATACGAGGCGACCACGTCATTTGAGGTAGACCGTCACGCGAGCCTCGTTTTTTACGATCAACAACAGCGTCCAGCCGGGAGCATACTGGTTTTTTTTCAAGTGCAAGAAAAATCATTAGAACGGTAGCACGATCACTTTTTTTTCTCGATTATGTTTGTAAAGAGTCATAAATCAGAATTTGACACGCTTTTTGAATTATCTTCAAAATAATATTCTCTAATTTATGCACATTCACATTTTATTGGGAATTTGATGTAATAATTCAATTGTCCGTCTTACAGTTGATATTGAACAGAAAAATTTGTTCCAGCAAAGCTATGAAAAATTGTAACAATAATTATGATTATAAAAGGGACTTGTTTTAATTGTTAAATATTTTTTTATAGGGTTACCAAATATTTCAGAGTTTTAGTTCAATTTGAATGAATAATTAATATAATGTGAATAAGTGGTTCTCTTTTGCAGATGATAGATGGAGTATCATCCTAGCAATCGAAAGTTGCAGTCATCAGCTATTGATTATACCGAGTTTGTACGATACTTACTGAAATGATGTAATGATGTAAGCGTTAATTAATCTGTTAAATTGAAGTCGGTGAATTGATAAAACGTGAAGGACTCGCGCGGTTGATGATATATATGTACTGAAATTATCAATGCAAAGTTGGAAGAGAGCGTATATCGCATTAGTAATTATGAATAAAGCACGCAGGGTAAAAAAAGGTATGTTCCGTAGCTATTAAGACATCAAGAAATTTAGCAAAAGACCGCAGGTGAATTCAACGAAACACGCAATAGGCATCCTCATGTCGCGCACGGGCGCGCGCCCCGCGTGAATGATTTGCGGCGCGCGACTCCTTTCCCAGGAATGAGCCTCGATCGTCTGGGCGTCTGGACGGCGTCTGCGAGCGTATAGTTCCATGAAATCCGACGTCGCTCAGGTATGTAACTCGCTCTTGTTTTTCATTTACCGCGTGGATCATAATTGCACCAACCTTCGACCTTTGCCCACTGGAATTTTCTGCTTTGGATATACACGTATAATCTCTGGTCGTTGTCGACGATTCGCGCGCGTGAATGAAAGAGAAGGAAACTGCGACTCACTCACTCTCTTTTCTTCGCCGCGATGTGTTTTTGTGGAATTGGCTTTGTTGATGCGATATGAGACAGATGCACCGGATGATCTGCTACCGCAAAATCTCGGTTTCTTGTTGTTTTCTTGATTTTTAACTCTTCAGCCATTGTATCAACGCTTTGTTTGCGTTTCGAGAGTTTCAATGGCGAAGAATGTAGGTTTTCGTGACTATGAAAAAAGACGACTTCTTCGGTAGAATGACGAATAGGTACGTATTGTTCTTTCGGACTCTTCGCGGTTTATTTCTCGGGCAATTCAGTGAGAAAATTATAACTCAGTCAAGTTTGTTTTTTTATTTTATCACTGTCAATTCGCTTTATTAATATCATTTTTCAAATTTTTCCTACAATTTAATAAAAGAGGTGGTATTTAATAAAATTAATTACTTAACATAAGGAATAAAGCCATTTTAAGTTTTTAGAGAACCTTAAAATAGCTCAAAACGCAATAGCTTCACCAAACCTTTTATCTAGTCAATTACCTTTCACAAAAAGACATTCTTTTAAACACGCGAAAACGTCAAAATAAATAACTTTCCATACTTAGGTTAATCATCATTTTTTAATTATTATTTCATTTTTATTTTTGAAATTTGTAAATAGCAATAACCATTAATTGCTATTTGCAAATTTTAAAGAACAAATTTTACGTACTTGTTTTAAGTATTCACTCAAAATAACTCAATAAATAGATGCATTGAACGAGAACATCATTTATGTGAAAGAAAGATTATTTGATGTACACTTGTGATAATAAATGATTCCG
Organism: Phymastichus coffea; assembly: GCF_024137745.1. Lineage (NCBI taxonomy): Eukaryota > Metazoa > Arthropoda > Insecta > Hymenoptera > Eulophidae > Phymastichus > Phymastichus coffea. The sequence goes on from NW_026706880.1 coordinate 146,986, forward strand.
CTTATTTTGTTTCATAATATGATAATTTAATATAATATTACAATATACAAGTGAATTTTTTAGTTGAAACTTTTATTTATTGTTTAATGTGTTTACGACATATCTCACTTTGCTGAAGATATAATACTAAATACGACAGGAAAACTACGAATGATATACAATAGAAGCAGGCGCTCACCAAGTGCGAAGTACAGTTCGCGATCCGTCTGAGGGGAGCAATGGTACGATGTCAAAATAAACGCGTCGAGAAACATCATGCATCTCGTCTAGCGATCTCTCAGCGCGTGGGAGTGCCGTCGACACGATTGCGCAACACATAGCGCGACCATAAATTACACATTCGCGTCTAGTCTGAGAAAAACAAAAAAGAAAAACGACGACCCTTGGGGGCGTGTTACAATGCAAATTGCATCACAAGCGTCTCGGAATTTTCAATAATTTATTTTCTATGTACTCTCTTGCGCTCTTTACAATTCCGATCGACGTTTGGATTTGCCGCATAATCAGCGTGGGTGGGTTCAACCATCGACGTACGTGTCCGTACAAATCTCCCATGGCAAGATCCGATGCTTCGATAATTATTGACGCTCCGACGCGTAGATAGGAGCGTCGAACCTTTAAGGATGGTAGGTTGGATAACCTTCGAAATTAACTATTGTTTGCTGCATTCCAAATTGTATATTTTTAAGACTTCCGAGAAGATTCGCTCTATGACACGGATCTGATTGGATTGTTAAAAGAAAACATGTGAGTTTCGCGAGGATCGATGTTAGTTTGGAATCTTGCAACATTTCAATAAAATATTAGAATATTACGTTATTTTACTAATCATAAAGGAATAAGCCACTAGGTATTTATTAGTCTATTTGAATTGAATGCTACGCGATTCGGTTAAATAATTTGATTGTAATTAATCATTATATGGACCCTCCTCAAAGACAATACAGTAGCAAAGAAAAAAGTCTCAAATTTCTCGCGAATATCACTGTCCGTGCCTCGAACAAATCGACTAAATTGTAACTGGAGATGCATAGAACAGTCGAGATATTTGACTGCTGGGGAAGCGTCGATCGGATTCTGAAATTGATCCCCGAAATCGAATGCTACAATGAAAAGATTACTACTACTGCGGCTTGCGGATCTATATCGGAAAAAGGGTGAGATCAAAAGTAAAAATATTGTATTACTATTTACGTGAAACGCCATGAGAAAGTTGGTCATGGTGGGATCTAATAAGATTTAAAAAAATAGCGGGAACGCATAGCCGAATCAAAAATCTCAAAAATACTTGTAGGAATACTTGTATTTCTTGGCTACAATATCGTTCATAAGTGTCAAGTTGACAATCGGAATGGAGTTTCTACGTTGATATTTCTCTGATTTTAGGACTTATCGATATCATTTGTTATGCAGATACTTATCTGTTTTGTCCGATTATTATAAAATTTATTGACGAAAGTACAATTGGTAATTAGATGAGCACCGAAAGCTTTTAGTCGTCTGAAAAAAATACGCCGCAGTAGAAAAGTAGTGGGTCCTACTGAGAAAAATTTCCATTGAATCAGACTTCCTTTAGAGAAAAAATGCCAGCAATCAAAATGGTCGTGTACAGTGAGGCCTCTCGACATTGCTAAACGAGAGCTAACGAGGCGCACGCGTCTATGACCATCATCGTGCATCACGGTATAGTGCAATCAGAGAGGACAGGAGAGAGGCAGAGTGCGCACCAAACAACAATTTGATTCGCCGAGTAGCGGCATTATTTATTTCGGTACGTCTAGACGTCAGATTGTCTCTCTCGGCCGATAGCCGCAGACATGACGTCAGCTCCCATATAACGCATTGCCCGGGAGCGTAGTCGCTCTGACTGCGTTGCGTGGACTTTTAGGTCAAATTGCGCGCGCGCGCGCGCGCATGTGTTTTACGAGCGGCAAATTGCGGCCGCGACGTCACTTGTTGCTGCTTTCTTATGCAGTTCGTCATTAAGCAGTAACCAGCAGAAAGCGAGACCCCTTCGAGAGAAAGACTCGTTAAATAAATTTGAATACTCCTTTGGCCCGAGAGCGGCCCTCTGCAATTGCTTTTTTTGCCGATTGCCCGAGCGCGAAACGATGCCAGGTGCTCTCCGCTAAATTCTAAGTCGCGTTGCTTTTTGCCCTCCTTGGGCTTTTGCAAAAGAGAACAGCGGAAAATCCTAATTGGCTCGCGAGTTTTTCTAAAGGGATCCCCTCCCCCTCCCCCACCCGCTCCGTTCCGCTCGGGATCCATGGCAAATTTGAATAATCGTTTTGTTGAGGGTATGCAGATTGTTTAAAGGAGGCCTTAAAGTCAATTTCTTTAAGAAATCGATTTTGGAGCGTTAGAATATTCAAGCAGGCTCGAGTGTACGCAGAAAAAAAACAATTTTCTTTTTTACCTACTTGTAGATAATTTGCTTTTTTAGAACAGCAGTAGTAGCTAAATTTGAGTCCATTGCCAATTTTTTTTCAAACTTACTTGCCGATATTGTTATTAGCAAAAAAAATTCCAAAGGTTTGGGCAGACGATATTCCATAGAATTAAGAAAAATTTTTAAAAATCATTCCAAAAAATATATATAATTGGAAAAAGGATCAATGATATGAACAGAAAAATTGTCTCTGCTAAATTCAGTGTTACTCATTACCAAGAAATTCCTTGTGATTGATCATCAATTTAAAGGATATCCAGTTTTCAATTGCTTATGAAGATGCGTGCTACGTAAAAGTATAAATATGGTGCGATATTCTTCAACCTTACAATTCAATTTTTACTCGAAGTATACCACTTATTTTCTTTCTAAATCTGAAATTAAAAATTGATAAAAAGATATTGCAAGAACACTTATTTCTTCATACGTCGGCAGTTATGTGCACATGCCTCTAAATAAAATCTTTGAAGGTCATTTATATAGGCCATAATCGATCTACATAAGCGGTTTACATAAACGTTTGCAAGGTGATAGTAAAGGACGAGTGCCTCGTACATTATAAAATAGTTTTCCTTACTAGTTTACCATTGAAAACTTTGTACTGCAGAGAAAGAAAAGAATGTATCCACGTAAAAGATTTAGTGAGTCAAGAGCAGCGTTGAAATCAAAGCATCATAAAATGGTTTTCCGCATAAAGCAAAGTATTCAACTAAAAAGAATTTTGCTTGAAACGAACGAAGCGAATTGTAAGGTAATGGCTAATAGAACTGGAAGCGAGCTTGAAAGGTCCGCGCTACCCGGACAATGCGAGATAAGATAAGGGGAGAAGCAGTAGGCAGGCTAACGCACGAGGAGCCTGGAAAGGGCGGCTGTTACGACGCGGAAATAAAAGCGGCACTTTTTCCGCTACAAATTCCAGCCAAATGAATTCTGGATTCCTACGCGGTCGCTGGGAAACCTTTTGAAGAGATGATACATATAAACGTGGAGAATTTTTCGCCGCGGGGCCATTTGAATTTTTCAGCGAAATCCTTCCGCATACTCGCCTCCTCGTCGTCGACATACATTTTGCTTGCTCCGAAGTGCTTGCGGAGCACACGTGCGATGTTGCATGCTCAAGCCGCGATCCGCCGGGGAATTATTTATGAGTTGGACCTTGGCATAATCCGATGGTTTATTTTTGCCAATCGAGAGAATATCTAAAATAGCCATGTAAATTGCTTAATCATTTTTTTCGCTTGTGACTTTGATAATTATCTTTCTTTCTGTTTGTTTTGGTTGTTGGTTTGGCACACTGCTTGATTGAAAACAAAACCAAAGTGATAAGCCTTGACGTAGCTGTGTCGAAGTAGTGTAAGCGTGGAATTTTTATCTTTTCGCGTTCGCAGCAGATTTAGGACATAGATAGTTCGATGAAAATGTTTGCAATGCGATAAACATTGTTTTGGCTGGAATCTTATTACTTCTCACCAGAGGAGTGAGCAAAAGAAAAATACGAATTTTCGTTTCATCTTTTAAAGATCAAGATTTAGTCAGACACAGAAATTTCCACTATTTATTACGAGTGCATGCTCCTCTTATATCATGCCACCCTTGACCTACTTCATACGGGATTTTCCATCTTTATACGTTATTCAAACATCATTAATACATAATGTTACATAAAAAAACTTTCGGATTTACAGTAATTGCAATAATTAAAAAGGAATTTTCAAATTGAATAAAACCAGACTAATTCAGATAGTTAATAAAATAAATCATCTAATTCAAGACCTAACTTAATCCGGTAAAAATTGGTATGCACTGGATCCAATTGACGAAAGCTACAAATCAGCGTTAGTCGGCTTTATTTAGTTATATTAACTTTTTTTCGAACCAGTTAGACCAGTTTAAACCAATTACAGTATTAAATAAATTAATACTGTAATTTTCCATGACATTAACATAAACGAAAATTAAAATAAGTAAAGTTTACATTATAATTCATTATATAAATACATATTTGATAACAATAAAAATGATTGCAATGCAAGATCGACTACTGGAACAAAAAACATATCTAAAATCCTCAAGCTACGCAATCAATACACATTCTTAAAATCGGCCAAGAGATCGTTTTTCTACCGGTGCTAACGGTACATTTATATAATTTCTGAAAAATCATTACGTCAAATAATAAAACCGCATTCGCGCAAACGTGCCAATCCTTAGCTCTATAATGATTCGCAGATGCGCGATGAGTCAAACCAAAATTTAAAGGAGAGATGGTCATCGACATTGGACCACTGGCTTACAATCAAGTTTACTCACGTATTAATAGATAGCCATCGATGGTTTCCAAGATTCTTTAACCCAGTTCAAGCGTGTGCACGTGCTCAGACCTGCGACTGCTAAAATTTATGGCCCAGACAGTGCAGCCCCCAATTTCTGAGCGGCTTTGCTTTCCCTTCCTTAGTCATTTGTCAGTTATGTGATCCCGTGTTATACGTCTATGGCATTTATCAGATAATTCGTTATTATAGAAATGAATTAACTATTCATTGCAGTGTGTTGGTTTTTTGTCAAGTTCATGGAATAATTTAATTATTTGTTACCATGTTGCTGCTTAACATTGCTTACATCAGATAATCGATAATATTGCGAATTGGACTTATTTTAATTAGCCTTGGTATGTAGCTTATTTAAAGAAGTTATTTGACATAGATCACATTGTTTTCAATTTATCTAGATAAATTAAATTGCAAGCCTGGCAATGTTATGCTTTACTGTTCTCGCAGCATATTTCAATCCGAAATATGTCTCCTATAAGAAATATTACACACTTTCACTTTCAAATCTAACGGAAATTTCGTTTGCGCTTTTTTAATGATTAGCACTATTCTCCATCGCATTTTTGAAGAACCGTTAGTTTCGATGCTCATTCCTAAAATTTTAATAGACGTCCGAACGGCATATGCAAAAATGACTCATGAAACGTTAATCTTAAATGACTCATTAAAAAAAAATAAATTTTACGAACTGTAAAAAATTTACAGAAAATCATTTTTTTGGCGGCGAAGTCAATCGAAAAGTAAGATAAGATTCGATATCACAAAATAATAAATTAAATTTTCAAAGAACGAACGGTAGTAGACTTTACCTGGAAATATTTCGTCAGTGAGAGAAAAAGGCAAAAGAAGAAAGTAGGATCATTAGCGAGCACCTTTAACTCAAAAGTTTTTATCTGGTACATTGGAAAGACTGGCGGTAATCGAAATCGGAGAGAGTAGGGGTTGTCCAAAAGCTGTAGGAAAAACAAAAAGACGCATTGGCATATAATGACATGTGTGTCTGCGCGTCGATCACTGGTCGTACACACCTCGCCGAATAAAAGGCAAAAGCTTAGCTCTCTCTCTCTCTCTCTCTCTCTCTCTCTCTCTCTCTCTCTCTCTTTCTGTCGAGGCCTGCACTCGGTTTTATTAAAACGATACATTACGATTCAAAAGATCATATCTTACGAATCGTCTAGACGGCGCGGGACACCCTATAAAGCGCTCGCTCGCTCGCGACAGCAAGCAGCAGCCCCTTCTTTCCTATATATCTCATTCGCTCTCGTCTCGCCTCTTTCGTTCTCTCTCTCTCTCTTTCTCTCTCTCTCTCTCTCTCTCTCTGTCGAGCGAAGCGACGGCGTTCCATCTTTTTGCAACGTCTCGTCGAGGCGCGATTATTCGGACACCAGGTTTGAGGCCAGACGGATAGCCTTTTTTTGCACGCGCGGTCGCGCGCACACGCTGCTGTACACCGGTGTCGACGGGGAAAATTTAAGACTTTCCACCAATGGATGACTTTGACGTTTCTATTTTATTTCATCGCCACTCTGAAACTCATTTTCTCGGGTGATTTTTTGTGTTGGCAGAGTTTAATCTTGTTTTTGTCGATATCGATCGATCGCGAGAATTGAGCGTTCGCTAAAGCTACCGCACACTGCAATGCACGCTAAAAGAACGAAACTGCAAGCCTTGTCGTTTGGCACAATGAAAGTCTAGGTTTTCAAGCGGCTCACTGCTTTTCAGAATAGTGCCTATAAAAGCAGCCAAGTGCACCATGTTCAGAGAGAAGTAGCCTTTCCTGCAGATGCGTCAGAAGCTTTACAATTCAATCGCGCGCGAACAATGACAGCCTTGGAGGAAAGCTCGCAATAAAGCTTTACTAGGCAGCAGAGCAAAGAACGCAAGGCAAGGCATCAACCACTCGAGCAAAAGTAGGCCGTGAAAAATCAAAATTAAAGTCGTTCGCGGGGTGCGGGGCAGAGTAGAGAAAGAGAGAGAGAGAGAAAGAGCAGCAGAGGTGCGAAGCAAGGGGGATAAAGGTTTTTACGATAGCTTTATACGGGGCGTCTGGAGGAAATTTTTCTCGCCCCACCTATACAGAATCGTTCGGACGTTCCAGCAGCCGCCGCCGCACGCGTGTGTTGAGAGCACACCAGCACAGCCAGCGGCTGCGGCGGCGAGTAGGGAGAGCACAGAAGCTGCGCGCCTCCGTCTGCGAGCTGTCTGCTGTGTTTACCCCGAGCGAGCGAGCGCACGAGAGCGTAGAAAGGTGGGGCGCAGCGCGCGCGCACACATCACTCCGGTTTTTGCTCGCCGAACTTGTTAAAAGAGCACGCGAGCCGACGAGGGCCCAGAGACGAGCGATGACTTTTTCGCGCGGTACATCGTGGTATAGAGACCCAGTGTCATGTCCGACTATATAGCTTTGCCTGTCATACATACTTGATTGATTTGTCGCTCGCGGCTTTCCTCCTCGGTAACGACTCCAAGCTCTGCAGTTCGCTCGAACACGGTGTGATTTGTTTCCAAGGCTCGATCGGTTCTGGCCAATCGGTTGTGAACATTTCTCTCTGGTCTTCGACTGCTTAGCAAGGCGGGAGCCAACGATGACGATGATTTACAAGCTGTTGGTCACCGTCGCGGTGATCTGTGAGTGCGCGTTGGCCCATCACCTGCGCCATCACGGAGACGCAAAGAGCTTGCAGGAGAAGGAGCACCTGCCTTACGGCTACAAGAAGCTCGACAAAATGATGAACAAGGCCATACTGCAAATAATCCTCGGGGAGCTGCATCCCTCCGACGTGCTTTTGCTGAAAGCTCTGAATTACACGCTCGAGGAGGTGATGGCAATCCGCGAACACGAGCTAAGTAAATTGAAAGCCGAGAAAGCGTTGGGTGGTTCCAAATACCAAGTGCATCATCGTTCCTTTCAACGTGACGCAAGCCTCGACACCTACAACAAACAAGCGGTCTACGATTACGAGAACGCGCAAACGGAGGAAGACAACAAGCCGACGACCGAGGACAGCGCGAGGCAGACTTTCGATCGCGCAATGGAACCCCACGTGGTTTTCAAAATACGCTACGACGATGCGGACTTCGATCCGGCCTCCGATCAAACAGCCAAGACTATTTTCAAGAACCATCGCACCAAAACGATCTTCGTACCCGATCGCGGCGTCAACTCGGCTGCTAGGCAGTCCTTTCAAGTTGACGGGGACCTTAGCCCTGGTGCTGCTCTCAATGTTGCTGCTACTTTAGAAGCCACTTCCAGTGGTAGTGTCAATCTCGAGGACTTTAATAAGCAAGCCATTGCCGATTATGAAAATCTCGTACCCAATGGAGAACAGGAGGATAAACACGAGTTTGCTAATCAAGAGAATTTTTTAAGATCGATCAATGATAGTAGTAGTACTACTAGACCCATCGGAGAATACGAAGGCTTGGAATGGATTGGAGATGATGTATATCGCGTCGTACCCGAAGCTATCGAGGCGATGCTTAATTACGAGGATCCAGAACAAATTTCATCCGCCGATGCGCTCAATGATACGCTCGAGTATCAGAATGATGCTGAGGCTGGAGATGCTGCAGCTGCTGGCAACTTTACCGAGAATATGAATCTCACGTCGTATCAGCGACTTGCACTCGCTCAGCGAAGAGAGTAAGTTTACCTTCCTTTTTTCGGTTATTATTTCGTCAGCACTTAATTTCGTCTGGCATCTATACATTTTGTTATTCCTTTCTGCGCGTAGACATTATTTATCTCATAAAGCACCTGATAATTATTAAATGCAAATTATTTTCGCCATTTTAGCGAAAATTTGACCTCGATTTTGCATAGGTAAGTGCAACGGAAATAAAAAGTTTCAGTTTTGTTTTGTTCAAATACCCTCGCAACGCCTGAATTTCATTAACGTTTATTAACGGCATCTAAAATCGTGTTTGTAATTAAACTCAAAATAACATTCGCTATTGTTTACACTTTCACGCTATTCAATAAAAAACTATTTTTATGCGCTTCACTACCAAGTAGATAAATCACTTAAACATAGAATTCACAAATCTCGCATTAGCATACAAAAATATCTCGCAGCTTTCGTCGAGCACAGAAAATGTACATGACAACGTGCCTATTTCTTTTCGCGCTTTCATGTGTTATTGCAAGCGCGTATACTACTAACTAAATCGACTGCTAAAATTAGTTTGGGAGCTGAAATTGAGAATGAGTTTTGAGAGGAAACGACGTTTTCCAGAATAGATATTTTATTTATTGCATCCCTCTTTTAACTCGAGCAAAATAGAAAGCTATTATAGTGAAATTCAATTATTTTTAATTTAATCAATAATTTTCACAATTATCACTTAAAAGAGAGATATATAATGAAATATTTTACATTGGCTTGGATTTCTTGTTTGAAAATTAAGTAGATTCAACATGTCGAAATAGTTGCGTCGATTGATAGCTGAAACGGCATCATCAAAAATATGTTCAAAGCAACGATATTTCTCGTTTATGTGCATTAATTTTCGTGAATGTATGAAAATATATTGTATAGGATTATTCAGATTTTGTATAATTTATCAATCAGTTTTATAAATACTTCAACAAGTGATTTTCAAAATGAAACGTTTACGAAAATCTGAATAATATATTTATTGCTATATGTAACATTTACGAAATTTTACTTTTAAATGGAAACGATTCCGTCTTTTATATAACGATGTTCATATAGTATAACACAAAAGTAAAAGCTTTCAATTAACACAAGCGCCAATGACTGGTTACAATAGATTATGCACGAGGTCACAATGATAATTTAAATCTTTGTGGCTGTTTAAAAAAATGTATCATCGGGAATTGTTCACCAGGAAACAATATAAATGACATAATTTAACAATAACCAATTTGATTGCTTGGATTCGAGCTAAAAATCAGACTGAGAAGAGAGAAGGAGAGAAAAAAGACTCTTATAGTACGTAATAGAAATACCGCTACGGGACGTTTTTTTTCAGCACGCAGGCGGCTCGTCGGTCCTTTTTTCCTTTTTTTGCTAATCTATATCCACTATTCGCTAGCCGCAGGTGACTGTTTCTTTTTTATTTGGGTAGTCTAGACGTGAATAGCCGGAGGCATTCAGTCAAAAGTTGCTTGAATCCTTAAAGACTTTGTTCCTGTTTGTGCGGCTCATTCAAAAAAGGAGAGGGGCGACTTCATTCATAGAAATCTTTTCCATTCGTGCTTATAATTCGGACATTCGCAGTCGCTGAAACACACACGCTTCCTTTTTGAAATGATGATTTGTCGTTACATCAGCGAAAGTTTGTACAAACAATAGAAGAAAACCAGGTAAAAGGATGCGATGATGTTTGGTGTCTGTCGGAGCTTACGCAATGCGCGCTCTTGAATTTCAGCATGCTGACCTTGCAAAGTCGCATCTCACGTAGACGAGACGCGCCAACGATTGAGGTATTTCCGAATCTCCGGTATGCGCAATATCGCGCGTCGCTTTCAACGAACCTCTTTAACGCTGCATTTTGCAAGCAAACAGCCACTAAATTGCGTTACCAGTAAAACTATTCTTTTTATTCAATTAATGCTCCAAATTACGCCAATAATAGTAATTGTTCAGATGCAACAAGTTTCCCCGACAGATTCCTTTTCAAAATATCAATTTAGAATTTTCGAAATATTTGAAATAATTATGCAATATTGATTGCTATCGCAGCTTGTTACGGCTACTGCATCTCAAAGTAAACATATAATTCTAACATATAATGGGCTAATCTCTTTATTTACTCCATTATAAATGACAGGGTAGAAATATGAAAAATATAGTGATCGATAAATACTGTCAATTTTTTCATGTAATAGAATGGCGTTAAAAAACCTGGGGAAAGTCAGAGGCTACACTAGGTTTCATATCAGACTAAAAGAATATTATTATTTTTTAATTAGTGGTTTTTCAAAATATATCATAATATCATATTATTCTAACAATCTGACAATACGTCTAAAAGCATATTACTTTTGAATGATGCGTGTCGAATTGTTTTATGAATGATGACAGTTGAATCGTTGTAAACTGACATCTATCTTTAGCTCTAAGAATCAAGGATTTTGTCATCAAATAACTCAAAACTCTTAAAGTGAAAGCTGGCAAGTTTACTTTTTATCGTTTAGTGATATTATTTTACGCTTGTTGAAGTTGTCCTTTAAAAGCTGACACTGCGTTTCCAGTAAGTTTTCATTTTATTTCGATGATTACACCTGTTAGGAAAAAAATGATTCCGTAATTTTAAAATAAAAATTTTCTTTTCGAATGTTCTATTGCGAGATTGCAGTTTTACACGAGTTAAAATTACAGATGCTCATTGTTATTACAATTATTTTCAGCCAAGCAACGAAATGAAAGTGACCTTGCTATTTTTTTTGTATATTTACATTTACTATCAATATTTGCGAAAGGTTATTAATGGAATATTTCATGCATATGCATTTAGCATATGATTGAATTTTTCTATAGGTAAGATATCCATAAGATCGTGATATGCAACTTTGGAAGTTGCAGCAGTGTCATAAATGATAGTGTGTTTCCACGGCGTGCAAAGAGGGAGGGGGTACGTGGTGCTTGGGTTGTTGGTCGGTGTACATTTTTTTTCTTCTCTTTTTTTTACGAGCGCCTCGCTCGTTAGTCTCTGGTTTCCCAGACGGCGGCCAGACGAAGGTAGCAGGCATGCATCGTAAAACGCGTGACTTGGCCGCCAGATAAACGTGCGTGCCGCCGTCGTAAAAATGCCAGCGCGTACGCATATTCGACTACTACTCGCGCGAGAGACGACCAAACAAAAAGCGCCAAGCAATCATCATTGAAAAAAAAATAACCGTGGCGACTTCTTAATACGCGTGTCTTCTCACCTGCATATTGACCTTTTTACTTGTCTCTTCTTTGTTTTTTAGATTAGGCAAGCGAGGAGATACGTAGATTTATTTTTAAGCTTTAATTGTCGACGGAGAGAGGCGACGAGACGACATAAGCGAATATTATTAAGAGAGTGCGAAACGGGAATGCGTTGTTTATTTTTAAACACGTCGCGAGAGGAAATTGTCGAAAACCGGTACAATTAAACTTTCGCGTCTTTTGTCTCTCTTTGTGCCATTTACCTCTTCTTCTTCCTGTCGCGTCTGTTGCAGTCGAGAGAGAAAAAGCAGGCCGGACAGTATAAATTCTTTCCCCTTTGATTGCGCGTCTCTCCATCCCCGCGACTTCGTTTCATTCGTCTGTTGTTGTTGAATAAACTGTCCGAGTTTTAGTGGTTCTTTTGTTATTCTTCAAATTGATGAATTTTACTTTGCATACTTGATAATCGATTGAGTAATAGGTAGAATCAACTTTTGCAATTACGAGTGCGACAATGTTTTGTCGGATTTTATGCCAATGGTTTTTTTAATTAGTTTCGATGGTGGTTGCGCGATAATAATTTTCATTTAGCTGTCATTTAGATAAGAATTTGCTCTAACCAAATAGTAAAAAAACCGATACGCCAAAGTATAACTAAAACGTAAGAGAAATAAAATAAGTCTGTCGTGAAAACTAGAGAAAAAGCAACAAGGTGCAAAGCCCCTATCAACACTTCTAAACAATGAAAAAAACTGGCGTGGTGACACGCACGTGGAAAACACGATGTAGTGCGAGAAATAAAGTGCAAAGTTGCAAAAAAGGAAGACGTAAATCGGTGTGTATGTGTCTGCAAGGCCGATTTCTTCGCATGTCGGGAGATAGAACGTTATACCGGTCAACGGTCGACAGATGAGATTCCGGTTGAGGGAAATCGGAGAGAGAAGAGAAAAAGAGAGCGAAAAGAGGATTAGCGTGTGTTGCGCGACTCTCTCACTCTTCTTCTCGCGTCAGCAGCAGGCAGGCAGTAGCAGCAGCAGCAGCAGCGGCAGCAGCAGCAACAGCAGCAGCAGCAGCAGCAGCAGCAGTAGCAGCAGTGGTCTAGTCGGCGTCTAGCCGCACTGCTCTCGGATGATTAATGCAAAGTGCCGCCGCCGCCGCCGTCGCCGCCGCCGCCGACAGGCGCAACAGGTATCTCCCCCGGCCTTTTTCCTTTTTCCCCTCGTGCATCTCTTCTCCTCTTGCAGCTGCTTGCATAACTCTGTTATGAGGCGCTCATTCGCTCTGTCTGTATGCTCGTTCGTCTTCTCTCTCTTCTCGAGATGATACTCATCCGATCGAATCCATGCCGCGTGACTCTCGGCCATTTTAACGATGATTTATTTTGACTTTTAAAGGCTTTTAATGAAATTATTAGGTTTATGTCCTCTCGTAAATTAACAAAGTAGAGATCAATTTTTTGAAGTGTGATCACGATTACAATTTATTAACAGCTTGAACTGGAGTGATGCAGCGTCATATTTAATTGTATTTTTAATGCCGAATCTTTGCGTTTTTTTGTCACTCAAAAGTATTATTTTTTTTATTGCAGTCAAGGACAAAAAGCTATCGAAGACATAAAGATGCGCGTCTTGGCCATGACAGGAAGATTTAACCTTAGTTCACCCAACAATCAGGTGCAACGTGAAAAACTGACCATGTTCTCGCCTTCCTGTGAGTATTGAAACTTGAAAGGTCTTAAACATAATTAAACGACTTGTGTCACAGTCAACGCTCATTATTTTTTTACTAGGTCAAACGCCACGGAACACAGACGCGGAAGCGTGGTCGGACTCATACCTCATGAACATGCACTTCCAACTGAACCTGACCTCGGGCGAGCACGTGCTCGCGGCAAAGTTACGTCTGTACAAACTGCCCCAAGAAAGTCTCGCCTCAAGCTCATCGACGTCAACAAGCAGTAGCATTTACGAAGAAGACGAGGAGGACGAGAAGAAAATTAGAGTATCGGTTTACTTCTACACCAAGTCCCTGAAGAAGCACCGAGGTGATTATCGAATTAACCCCCTTTCTTTAATGAGCGCACGCGTACACATGCGGCTGAAAGACCTCCTCTTTTGAATATTTAAAGCCCCGAGAGGGAATCTCGGAATTTACGCGCGAGAAGGCATTTGCATAAGGGATTCTGGATATGTTAACTAGTTTAAATACCGCGCGCCTACGCGATTTGACGTGGCCACGTCTTGCTGCAGTAAACAGGAAAGTTATTAAGGTGTTCCTTTTTCTCATCAATTAGTATGCAACTTTATTATCGTCTTATCCTGAATAATATGCAGACACTTTTGAAAGATTAGTTTATACCGATAAAATTTTATTTGCTTCTCTCTTATTGGTATTTATTATGTTGCCTTCATTATCATTTCTCATTCGTCAATCGTCCGGTCACCTTAAAAGCTCTGAAGGCTGAATTTCTTATAGAAATGAATTACAACATTCTTCAATCATTAAAACAACTTTTTTTCATTTCATAAAACTCTCAATGTATGCTAAGTATTTACAATTATCAATTCTTATTTTTAGTGAAAAAACGCTTGATGGATTCGATCGTAACACCACTGACAGCACAAGGTAGCCACTTAGCCCTTGACGTGCGACAAGCCTTGCGCTTTTGGCGACCAAATGCTCAGCAGCATAATAACAGCAACCATGGTTTGGTAGTGCAAGTCGAGGATCAAGACGGTAGAGCTCTCAAACCCTCATTATACATCCAGGAGCCAAACTGTCAGACGGGTCCTAGACAGAATCCAGATGAGAAGGCATGTGAGTGTGTGCTCTAACAATACTAACTGCACTATAGCTTTTGTCGCTTTTTTTTTAACTTGTGTTTTTCTATATGTTTTTTTATAATCTAACTGGATCAATCTCGTAATTGAAAAATATATTTTCCATTAAAAATTTTATCTATTTATCGCTTCTGATAATAACGTAATTTATCATTTTTGACGATATCGTAGATTAATTTAAAACAGTTAATATAAAATGTGACGAGTTTAATCAAGAATAATTTACAGCTGATCGAATATTCAAATCAATATTTTATTTTCAATTCATCTCTCAGATAATTTTTTGAAATCAATTGAAAACTGAAAGAAAGAATTTCACACGATGACCCAGATGAGATGTGCAAAATAAAATGAGAAGGCATAGGCACGTAACACGATATAATGCCATGCTTTGCGAATGTTCTGTACGTGTGTGCTTGGGCAGTTCGTGCGAAACTCGACGTTGGCTCTAGCCAAGTCATCGGTTTTTTACACGTCAAGCTCACACAGATTTCAGCATGCTTTTGTGGTTCTCTCTGTATGTCTCTTTTTTTTGTGTGGCCTTGTCTAGCGTTCTTACATACTAGTATCTAAATGAAACGTTGGTCTACGCACAAAGAATGTATGCGTAATTTAAACAGTACGTCGACGTCGTTGTTTGTTAAAATAACATTAAGTCAATACAAATCAAATAATGACATTTGCTTCGTTTGCTTACAGACCAATTCGTCCCTGCACTTTTCGTTAGAGCCTGCATTCGTTATGTTCGCTTCGTAAATGGAAAAATGGAGATGTACGTACAATGTCGACAGAGGCATTGACCGACAAAAACGATACCACAATCAGCACGAAAATTGAAAGACTTTTGAGTGTTGAGTGAAGAAAAACAACAAAAGAAAAATTAGTATTTGTACTAAATATATATGCATTATCCAATCAGTTTAATTGATCAGGTCCAGATACTTAAAATCGCTGCGGTGAATTTGTTTTTTGATATCCGAGGAAAACGATAAAACCGAGCGGTATATGACTTTGATAAGAGCGTGAATCCTACGCGCAGGTTTTGATGTTACGACATGCTGTAAGTCGCTAGCACTGATGAACCACGTACAATCGAGCGGCTCATCAAATGGCGAGGACAACGACGCAGACTGTTTTTTTAATTATTCTAACGAATCGTAGATTACGACATATCTTAATAATTGATAAGATAAAATATGCGGACTCGCGAAAGTCAAGAGTGCAATAATGCTGTTGACGGAATCGAGTCATTTTTAAAGTGTCTGAGTGTGTATTGATTGATGTATTGTAAATAGTTTCGTTGTTTAATTAACTCCGAACACACAATTTAACTTTATACTGCTTCCTCCTTCACGTTACAAAACTACGTTGCACTTACTTTTAACGTGTAGGTTTCAAGCTCCAACGACTGATATAGCCAAATGTAGATAATAAGCCCTGCGTGCGAGACTTTATATATATTTATGATATTTTTTTTGCAAACAAAAGAGAATGAACTTGTAAGGTTTATTTTAGCTTTTTTCTTTGTTGTACTTTTCTAAGCAGCTCATGAAGTTGTTAGTATTTTATAGATAAGCGAGATCAATGCAGAAACACTATGTTTTTATGTGTACTTGTAAATAATGTATATTTTGAATCTTTTTTCTATTTGAATAAGGAAATAAATATATTGATGGAGATTTTTTGTTGCCTGACTTAATCAACCTTATACCCCTTAAAATTTTATTTATAAGCTGATATTTTCAATAGACAGTAAGGTTTAGACATATTTATGATATTATCGATATTTAAATGGTAAGTATAGTGAATACCTACCACGGGTGCTATCAATATAAATATATCCGGATGCGCAGAGGCTCTATACTGCAACTGCGCAATGTGCAGTTGCTACTGCGCAACCGGACTTGTGCATCTCAAAAAGACCCCAGTTTTATACCTTTTAGCGCTATCTTGCGAGACACAAATCAAGTCGCTACGTGGATTCAATGTTGGTAAAGTCACTTTCTAAATTCCAATTTACAAACGTAAATTAAATTCATTCAAACAATATCAAATCATTGAAAAATGTTGGCTGATCATTTTTTTTAATTTGCCGTGAAAATATTTTCAACGTATTTAACTTATTGTAATAATTTTGAAAGACACAATCTATAATTAAGATACTATTTGTAAATTTTAAATATTTATCACTTTTAATTAGCATATTTAAAAGTCGTATAATCCAGTAACAGCGGCATTTCGAGAATCCACTATAGAAGAATAATAATAATATTTTATCATCGATATACTAGAAAGAAGAATGTCTCAATTGGCTGAAGCATGGTTGGAACTTCAAAACATGTAAAGCACTTCAAATTTTGAGCTTCGAAGAAGCATTTCTTTGTTATAAAACTTGTACAGCGTGTCAAATCTTGGAAGTACGCGACAACTCACTAAGAATAGAAGCTGTTTCTATAGTTCAACTAGTCTTATGTAAATCGCACGCAGCGAAAGAAGAATATCCTTTAACCTTCCCACCGATGCCGGTCAAAAGGCAATTGACAAAAGATTTGAATAATTTAGTTTTGGGTGGATACCTGGAGATTTTTAAACACCTATCTGCTAGCGTATCAATGCTTGCACATGGGTTCTGTTTATAAATGTTCGAAATAATAAAGTAAATTAAAATGAAAGTACACAGTTGTCGAAGATCAATGAAGCTGAGGATAAAATTTCGTAACTTATTTAGGAATTTCGATTCGGTAAAATTGCTCGAAGCGTATCTTGCTGAAATTGTTTCGGTCGATTGTTTTTTTTTTTTTTTTTTATTGAAGTATAAGCGTAGCTAACAATCGCAATTATTGCGCATTTTCTTACACGTACCAACAAGTTTTAATTAGATAGATATCTTCAACTAAAGATTGAGAAAGCAATTGGTTTTATCTGTTATATATTGGGTTGCTGCAATCGTAGGTAATTCATGTAAATTACTTTTGAAAGAGTGTAGCTAATGTTTCAATTGACGCAATTGATTCGCGCGCGATTTATAAGAATCATAATGATTAAAGTGAGTCCCAACGATGAAACCATAAATATGTAATTTTTAATTTCACAGGACCTATTAATAATCGCTTTGTCTCTTAAGATAACTATTTGCAATTGTTATATATTATATTCACATCACATAGATAAAACATAATTTAAAAAATGAGATGTTATAATAAAAGATTATAGTATGTATTCTTCACTGTTACTAATTAGCATTTACATTAAGTTTTATTTAATTGAGTTTCGTATTAGAAAATATTTTTCAGCGTATTGCTCAAGAGAATAAATAAGTGCAAGAACAATCACCGAATGCGTTCTTTTATTTAAACTCAAACAGCGTTCTTTCAAATGCTCTAAGAAAATTTCAATGCCTTGTCTGGCAACCTGCCAATGCTTCCGAGTATCACAAGACTATTTACCTCTCGGCTCTTGATCTCGAGACTCGACTCTTGACAAGCCTCGCACGTCAGAGGGAGCCATCTAACAAGCGGCATTTAAAAATCGCGCGTCGCGCGTGCGCGAGCCTCGCGCCAATAATATAGTGCACCTTTAACAATCCGGAGCAAAACAGTTCGCGACGAGGAGGCGGCTTGCTTACTTGTGTTTTTAAGCTTGTTTGTTCGGCACAAGTTTTGTTAACAGGATGAACGAGATGAGTGAAAGAGATTTGCAACTTGCTAGGGCAATGGTTGAACATGAACAGAACGGCGAGGTCACACCTACCAAAAGCATCATTAGCCGTATGCACGACAAGCAGCAGACGCTCAGGTGAGACTGGTACAAATATAGCGAGGGTTGTGATTTTCAGGGGAGGGCGGGTGACGTTCTGATGTATGTCTCTACTGCGTGCATGTCTCTTTCCCCCCAGCGACGACAAAAAACTTCGACCAGCATGTTTTTTGTCGCGTATTATCATAATCTCATATTTTAACAATTCCACTCTTGTTCTTTTTATGTTGACGATGTTTGGAAATGACATCACAACATAGACTTGGTGTCTATATGAAGAATGGTAACTTTTTTTTTGTTTCGAACACAAGAAATGTTGTAGTTTGGACATATTAAAAGACACGTGATATGATTGCTCATAAATGCAAATCTTTTTTCGTAAGCTTAATTTTCACGAATGACCGTGCGTTGTATTGCATAACACTTAGGCATATTAGAAATATTGACTGAAAATCAAACAATATACAGAACATTAAATGCTATTGGAATTATTATTATTAATGTCCTAAGTTAAAAATAATTATAATTTGGTTTCGTCGAAGAATTTTAAGTATAACAGTAAAGTTCAACGTCTTGGCGCTAGAGTGCGGTAAAAACGGGTATGTGCATTTAATAACACGAAGTGCGATGGTGGTGTAATGGTCAGCATAGTTGCCTTCCAAGCAGTTGATCCGGGTTCGATTCCCGGCCATCGCACATTTTTTTTAAGTTGAATAAATTTTAAGATATATTTAAATTTACATAATAATTTTCTTAAGACTAATTTCAATAATATTTTAATATTTTTTGTAGTAAAACACATAATCTTTGTCAATTTTTATGAACTTTGAAGATGAATGGTATCGGTTATTATAAATTTAACAATAATATTTTTTGGGATAGACATTCGCGATCATAATAAATTTTAGATAACCTACAAAAATTACGTAAAGATTTGTATAGTATTTTTTAACTTTAGTAGAAATTGGTTTCAAGAAATATTCTCATAAATTCCTCGCAAGTATTAATGTTTTAATCGACCAACTTTGGTAAAGCCGAAAAATATTTTGAATATGGAAGGGATATTATAAGAATGCTATAGTAAGAACCCAAGCAAAAGTGTCAATCATTTGTCGAAGGCAAATGATAATAATGAACATTTAAAATGCCTGTCAAAGTTATTATTGAATGTGTAAATTTTTACAAATTGATGTAATACATGTACATATTATAAAAAAATAAAACTAACTTAAAAATTGAAAATCATAAAAAATTATTATTGAATCTAAATTATTTTTCCTTTGTTTGGACGTTCAAAATTCATTGAGAAATATTCACAACTTATATTGTAAATATAGATATATTTCAATTAAAATGAGAAAACAATTTTGCACACTTTAGCTTACAAAGAGCAATTCCTATTCATTTTTATAAATATTAAAAGAACAATGAAAGATAATTTTATAACTCAGTTTATTTTTCTCTTTGAAGCAGCACAAATGCAAAGTTCGAGTTGACAGTTGAGCAAGTGGAGCCGCGAAGGTAAAACAGTTTGTTGATAATGTGCCTGTACGCTAGCGCCACTCAGCATGTATTAGCACAATCATTTTTCGCGAGCACCAATGTATTGTGTTACCCAATTGATAATGATGATTACTGTTTCTTTTCAAATTAACGTTGTTTTTAAAAACAAATAATTTAATGACCTCGTATGTCATATTTGTTATTTGTTTCATCTTATTTGTGTTTGCACAACTCTGTATAATTATTATTTGTCATACACAGCGATGGATATAATCATTATGACTAATTTATCTTAATTACAAAACTTAAAGATTTGTTTGATGATGCAAAAGAACAGAAAATCGAATATTTACAAGAATTGTTTTAAAAAATTAGTTGTGTTGGTATTGATTGAAATAGCAGTAAAGTAGTTTGCAATGGGCTAGTCTATGAGTTTGAGCATGGTTTTCTAGTGTAAAAATTAATGAAAGTGCATTTAATTAGCGCATGAAGCTGCATGCATGTGTCGTGAAGGTTTTTATCTTATCAAAACGTTCGTAGACAAAGTAAAATTAAATATTTAATGCTACAAAAAGTGAAGACAACAGGTGTTTGTGGAGAGATATAAAACGCTTCACTTTCACTTTGCGACGTATGTCGTGACCCAAATAAAAGCAACAAGGTAGATTAATCATCGGCGGACTCAATTAGAGTCTCAAACGAAGTCGCTTTCACAACGCGCGTGCGTGTGTGCATGAGCAAGGCGTGTACAAAGGGATCTCTTGTCAATCCGAATTGAGTAATGCACATTTAGCACGCTGCATAGGTTTTCTCGATGTGCAACCTAGTCGCTTGCCGGTCCATTATTTTTAGAGTTATTCGCTCGTGTGGTGAGTTAGAATCAAAGGTTGTGCAGTCATTGTCGTGCTTTGCTCTTAATGTCCCATGAAGAAAGAACGACGCGGGCACCCACTTTGTATAATTAGAAATTCTCAGTGTAAACACACAGACAGACTGCATCTGCGGCAGAAGAGTTCGTCGACCTCATTTCAATAATCGCACGTCAGCCGGCCAAACATAGTTACTGTACTTGCTAATAAATGCACACGACATAGCAGAGTCTAGTCAGCAATGCACATCGACATTTCACGTGCGCGACAACGCACTGCAGCTCGATCAATTTGCCGGCAGTTACGAGTTGAGCTCGCGCCAGCGATCATGTCTTTGTCGTCGTCGGCTAGCAGTGGCTTTTACTCTCTTGAAGATTTATCCGACTGGTGAGTTTGTAATTTATTAGGACAATCACTCTGCCGAGCTTATACTTTGGATAAGTATTCTTTTTAATTTCGAGAATCGCATTGCTGTAGGATTCAATTCAAGTGCATTCGGATCTCTTTGCATGTAGAATTCACATACAAATTCATATTTTATTATACTACGAGAAGAATTTTAGAATAACGGAAAGAGAACCCGAACAGACAAATTGTTTCATTTTTAACACTCGAGGTTTTATACGAATGTCACATTAAAACTTTAATGAGGAATAAACTGAACTTTCATCATTAACTTAACCGGTATAATAAACACAATAATATAATTCTTAAACAAAAGTTTTCGTGGAAGTTTCTATCGTTGACCTTATTATACCCAAATCCAATTACAAATTCTTTCCATCAGCCACTATTAAACAATGTGTGGTAATCAAGTTCTTGAAAAAATTTCTAATTGAAGGCCATTAGGCTAAAATTCACCTATTCCACATACATGCCATTGCCTGATCATCCAAGCGTCGTGGATCGTTATCAGTTGAAATGAC
This sequence comes from Phymastichus coffea, assembly GCF_024137745.1. Classification (NCBI taxonomy): domain Eukaryota; kingdom Metazoa; phylum Arthropoda; class Insecta; order Hymenoptera; family Eulophidae; genus Phymastichus; species Phymastichus coffea. The sequence continues at coordinate 168,540 of NW_026706880.1, forward strand.
ATTGAAATCGTCTATTCCGACGAATCGTTTCGCGCGCAATGTCCAATTTCATAAGCTTTCTTACCCCAAAGTGGATAATACAACAATTCTTAAACCACGTTGACGCGAACTATAACGTTCTATCTTAAATTGGGCCACGAGGTCAGGACTATCACAGCGATAAATTTCGCGACACTCCCTCGAGACTTTCACTCACATGCCGAATCGATCTGTCGACTACTGTCGCACCGAACTTCATCGTTCGAATGATAAACGCAGTGCTTATACGAGGATTGTCCAACTCTCATTAAATCTCGCCAAACTTTTCGTTCAATTTATAAAATTACTATGCTCATCGATATAATTAATTTAGTTTTTCAATGAAAGTAAAAGTATCGTGAATTTTAAACTGGGCTGTGAAATAATTACGCGACTCTCGTTTTCATCCGACATAGCAGACATTCTAACCAAAAATATGACGCGCGCGCGCACGTGTATGTGTGGATCCACTTTTATGAACTTTCACGTTACGGCAATGTTGCGTAAGTGTGATGAGAGATAGCGTTTATCTCGAGCGAATTCAAACGCGAGAAAGTACATAGCCGTCAGGTGAAACGTGGATTTCGGTATTTATGTTTGCGAGAGCACGTGGCTAATTGAATTTGACCGCGAGTGTGAAAGAAGACGCGCGATGCTCAAGAAGTGTTTTGTGCCTTGTGACAATAATAAGCAAGGTTTGTAGTATTTTCAAAAAAATTTATTTTAGGTAAAATATGATTCGATATAATGTACTCATCAATTGTTAAATGATAAAGAAAGGCTGTGGTTGTGAAATGTAAAACATTTCGATATGTGTCAATGTTATTTGCTCGAAATATTCCACTTTGCTCGGTGAGCGTGCAAATAAAAAAAAATTGATCTCATCGAACGAAGCAATAATAATAACAATTGAGGTCCTTCTTCAATTAATCAACGATAAAATATTTATTTTCAGCAATAGCCATTTATAATGTAGGTTATAATCGCCATCTGCATTTTTCAAAAAAAAAAAAAAAAGAAAAAGAAAAGTAGGTCGAGTTTTAATGAAAATCAAAGTCAATCGCAATTGGTACAATTCAATTAAAACAATACTGTTAAACTTTTACCGTAAAGCATAATGTTTAATAAAATAAATGATCTCTATTTTTAGCTGAACTAGAAATAAGCTGAGAGTAAATAACTCGAGATTTATACCAAACTTTTAATTTATAAACTCTTTCATTGTCACTTATCAACCGATTACTTGGCAAGCCTTCTAACAAGAAAGTTTTTTTATTGACAATCACAAAGCTTTATCACTTGACCAAATTCACATTATTTCGGTATTTTCTTTTATTTATTTATTTATTGATTAACTATAAATCCTCGCGTTTCACAAGTTGCAAAATATAAAGTTAAAACAAAGAGACTTTAGCTAACTTCAAAAGCTCGATATCCGTCAACATCTGGACTGTAAAACCCGGAAACTCATATAAACCGGTATCCATAAATGAAAGGTCCCCTCGGAGGCGGTGAAAATCTGAAACTGGAAAAGTGAATAAGATAATTTTTAAGAATTGCATTTACTGCTTATATAGATAAATGTGTAAAGCGCGTTGTTGAGTTATCGCTTTCTCGTTATCTCAGTTTCTCTCTCTCTCTCTCTTTCTCTCTCTCTCACACACACACTGTGTGACGACGATGAGACGTCTCTCGTGCGCGCAAAGAAACGTGCTACTCAGTCCAGTGTGATGTTCTGCTCGCAGGCAGCTGCCCTCCTCATCACTAAAACGGCGCTGCGCACTCGCAACACACTCGCCGCTTGCATTATCAGGTATCCACACATACACACATGTATATATAGTATATATACGTATTGCATTAGATAACGACACAGCAGTTTAGTATGTGTATATATTCGAGATAAAAAAATGAGACAACTATGTATGTCCATGACAACTATGTAGTTTCCATAAAATGACTTCTAGCGAATTGTTTGCTTTTATTGGCTGTGATATGTTGTTTCATTTATTGACTACCACTGGTATATCGCGCTTAACAAAGCAGTTTCTCGTGGAACGACATCATTAGTTACTGCTTTTGATATCGTATGTGCACAGTGATTGATATGTCTTCGCGTGGAAATTGAGATTGAAATGATAGAAAATATGTTGATTTAGTCAACAAATTGATGTTATCAATATCGATTGTAAATAATTATTTAATTAGTTTTACGGCGAATACATCCCATAGTTGATTTATTTTTGCCCAAAAGAATGTAATGATTAATCATTCACTAATTTTTATCTCCTACTGATTACATTCAGCACTGCATTGAAGCATAATAACATTATCAAGAAGATGCATTTTTCAATATAATCAGTATTTAAAAACATGTTCTATAAATAGGTAATATTTATAGAAATATGTAATCGAGAACAAACATGCATCTTTAAGAATTCTTGGTTTTTTATTGTTGACTACGCTGATACTTGATTTTTGACATCATTGACATTGAAGTTGTTTTTTTTTCTTTTTTTCATTTTGTAATATAATAAATATGATTTTTAGTTTCTCTTAGTAAGTTTTTCAATCGAATGAATCCTTCATACTTAATTGTAATAATTACAATCTATATCGTTGATAAATGTTCAAGAATGTTATCAATGATATTATTCTCATTTGCTACTCATATTGTGTAGATTAGAAATTATCAAATTAGAAAATGTATTGTCAAAAATGAATAATTAAAGTGATAAATTCATAACAATAACACCTGTAATTTAACTGTATTACTGCAACATATCTCTTGATACCCACTTGTAAACACTTAGAAGATACAATATGCGCACGCTACTAGTTGATTTTCTATTAAAAGCTTGTACTAACGATTCGTTTGTAATGGTAAATGTCAACGAATTCCGTTCGAACACGTAACAGCATTAATTATGCATTGAAAACGACTGGCTAAGAAAGCACATGAGTCGCGGTCAAGGAATCGAAGCGAGGGATCAGGTGATCGAAAAAGAAGAAAAAATTGAGAATTACACCACCGTTTCGTGCGTAACAGCCGACTTTCTTTAGATGTCGATCTCCTTTTTTAGGTCACTAGAGCAGAGCAATACGCAATGATCATCAACCCAATGTTGTCTGTATTTCATGCAAACGACGATTGATTATTGTATAATAATACTTCATGCCTAAAATTTTTTTTCATTTGTCTTGATAAATGCTGACGAGTGAATGAAGAGGATTAGGTTCAGGAAACGAGATAAAATTAAATGACGCGCTAGTTTTCCAAGTCAATCAATGCCTGAACATCTTTTAACGTTTGACGTGAACGCTCAGTCTTCAAGTTAGCGATAAGATATTTATCAATGATAATGGTGCATGAGTATATTTTAAAATTAACAAATGTTACATAACTCTTGAGAATATCTTGGGGATAGTGCTTTATACATATCTGATTTTAAGCACGATATGGTTAAATTTCGTTACCATTTAGACTTTGGTATCAACCTTAGTTTCCATTTGATATTGGTTTGTTATTACTGGAAAATTCAATTTTTAATAGTTATTTTTTTGCAATAATAAGAAAAATTCTTACAATTAATCATTTTCCTATAAAAAAATTTACATAATAGAAGTGGAGTTACCAACCAATTACTAATCGTTAATACGAAAATATTTCACATTAATCTTGCAGAATTAACCATTTCATTTTTGCCTATATACGCAAGACTCACGTAGTTGTTTTAGATCACGTGTACATATAACGTACAAGTATATATAATCACGAGTTCTGCATCCGCACTATAATATTTTATCGAGATTAGAATTGCACAACAACATTTCTATTTTATGCTATTATGAGATGTATAAAAAATACGTATAATTCGATCAAGTACAATTTTTATTTCTGTCTATCGAATTTATATTACTTTGATTGCTATAGTAAAGATATAAAGGAGAATAGGAATATTAAGTAGAGCAGAAAATATGATCCGGCACAAGTCATTGCTGTGATTGACTAGTACTCACGTTGTACTTTTAAAAAATCATTGCTTCAAGTTTTTTCTTGTAATTCATAATCACTCGTAATTATTATTAATTTCAAATTAACAATTGCAACGGTTAACCTAAATTATGAACAACTTTCAATTAAGCATTTTTACATTGTCAGCCTAACACATTTCGGGTCGTTACTTTCACTACTTGGAAATTTTTCACGGACTTCCGGTTCACCATCGGCTACGTATATTGTTGGAATGTCTCTTGAAAGAAACGAGGCTTTCTTGGGTTTTCCTCGTGCTATTGCGTTACACATGATCTTCTAACTCATCAATTATGTAGTTATACTGTAATGTTTATGAGGTATGCTTTTTTGTAAAAAGATTATTAAACTAAACGCATTTAAAAAAGGATATTGTTCTTAGTTCTTAGAAATTTTGATGCACTATTGTTGGCTATTAGATCCTACTAAATTTTTTAGTGTGATTATAAAAGTTCCAAGTTAGAAACAAAGCTTTTTTTAATTCTACTTTTTAATCACGCAGCAATACTAATTACTTAATATTATTGATGCCTCAACGTGTAGAGAAAACAGAACTTGCAATGTACACTTCGGCTCAGTAATCGAATTAAAATTATTTGAATAATACCACGAAATGTAAATAGGAATCACAACATATTGGATCAGATGTCATCTCACAATACATTTGTACTTCGTCGTCACTTCCATAAATAAGTTGATAAGATAAAGATAAAATGATTGCTAGTGCGCGTTAGATAAGCAGTTACCGGAGAGTAAAAGTCGAGCAGTTCGTCACTTGAACTACCCTCGAGAGTCGTTTGCTAGATTGCAACAATAATAAAGTTATACGTCACAGGCGCGACGTTTACTTTTCGTTACTTACATTTCATCAAATATTGATAAAGTTATTTGAATAATGAATATTGTTGAAGATTCACAAATGCATTCAAAGGTAATATAACATATTTTCAGATGTATTTTATCTCGTGAAAACATTATAACTGTAGTTTGGTAACGATAAAATCTTCTTTTTCATATACTTATTAGTTTCTTCACGCATTAATCTGTCAAAAATGATGAACCAGTAAGATAAAAAATATAAATCAAAATTACAAGTAAATAATAAAATATTCTTCTACTACGCTTCTATTAATGCGCGCAAATTCCACGTACACACTAAAAGGAAAATGTGAACTAAACGAAAAGAAAAATAATCTAACAAGCGATTATCCGTCATAACCAGACGTTCACCTTGAACCAGTAAACTATCGCAGAAAAACTACGCAATGCGCAGAGAGCTTTCAAACTGCTCAAACTGCATACTTTGAGGGAAAAAAGTAAAAAAAGAAAAGCTGCTGTCGGACACGCGCGTGATATAGGGACGAATCGTGTCAGAGTATAGGTTTTACGCAATTTTCTCGCTGCAGCGCTCTTTTGGAGAGAAAGAGTGAGAGAGAGAGGGGCTTGCTAGCGTCGGTAAAGTCGAGGTCCACATTCGTGGCGGCCCTCAGTCAACTTACGACCGCCGCGTCGATCGGTTCTACACGTTTATTTTTACATTGGAAGTGCCATATATGAGAACCCAAAACACGTGGTCGACCTTTTAGCATTTCGTGATAAGGGGGATACTTTTGGTGACAATTGATTTGTTACGTGCTACTGACTAGCCGTGTGATTGATGAGTCGGGATTTTTCTTTTCGAAGGATTTGCCGCCTGAACGTGAGCAATCAATAATCGACACTGCTTTTTCTATGGAAAGTTCTAAATTTTGATTGATTAACTATGTGAATAGATATTTTTAGTCTACTTGCATCAACTGCAGAAGATGGTATTTCACAGTCGCTTGATGAGCACAGTTCATATTTTTTTATGAAAGTACATAATATAGTGACACAAGATAAGCAACGACAATTTTGAAAGACTCAATTGATTGAATTAGCATTTGTGTGAATAAAAGTCCAGTTGGTGCTTAATCGATAATTTTTTGACTTTCCGTGAAAAAAATTAAAGTAGCGTACATGACCGAAACGGTGTAAAAAGCAAGAATTCTCACAGATTCAAACTAACGAGACTGAAGCCGTCGAGGAATTCGCTAAGGGGAGAGAGAGAGAAAAAAAAATAAAGTCAAACGAAGGATGCCACGGTAGATGGAAGTAATAATGAAAGAACGCGCGCGACGCTGTAGTGTGAGCCATTGCCTAGAGCAAAGACTCCAGGAGCAGCTGTTCCTCGAAGATAAGGAGCCGGAATTTCGTAGGAGGAAGCGATCCGGTACCTGGCCGTGAGTTTTTTTTTAGAAAGCTTTTAGTTGCTCTGTTAGATACGTCTCAAGGACACCAAGTTTACGTTAGATAAGTTTTTTTATAGTTGAAGGGACATTCTTTTACTTTCTATCTGATAAATTTAGTATTTATAACCTGGGCATAATTTATTGCAAATTCTTTATCATAAACAGCTTTTTTTTAAGTGTTGAATCATGTACTTCGTAGAAAGAAATACATGATTCAATTCATCGCTTTTTTAATGTGTGCATTGACATTTAGAATCAGGATTGATTAGTACTATAAAAAAGATCAAGAGTTATAAGAATTATCAGACGACGGGGATGCAAACAAATTTTTATAATATTTTCGCTACTGCGTGCGCGAGGACTCAATTTTCGCACGCCCACAACAGCAAGCGTACTTTATATCTCTTATCCGTATTCTAACCTTCAATCGCACCCGCAGAAACGAAGCGTTTACGACATGAACCGGAGGTGAGTCCCATATTTATCCGTTAAGAAATGTACTTATTTCGATACGCCGGGCGAAAAATACGACTTTATCACACGCTCATCGAAAAACGTGTGTTCCAATTTCTGCTTTCTTCACGTTGTTTTAAAAAAATACCGTATCTATACCATGTTTGGGAAAGAGATTCTCGTCTCGCGTACCTCTGCACCCTCACTTCGCTCGGGCATAAACCTTTACACGAGACAAGAATCTACTGTACCGTACTAGTTAGATAATGTAATATTAGCCTCGGGGAGATATTCGCGGACGAGCGCAGCAAGGATGAAAAGACCACGCGAGGGTGAAATCACTTTTTCGCACACTTTGTGTTTTGATACGACGTGCGTGGAAAGAGATTTCAAGCACGCTCAATTTCTATCTCTTGTTTCTCAAATCATAAAATAAGAATGATATCGAAATTATTTTTTTCAGTGCTTCAACATTAATTAACATAATTTTATTTTATTGGAAACCTCATTGATATCTTTATTAATTTTTAAGAAAAAAAAATTTTATTAGTCGTTTTAATTTGGAAACAAATTAGAGGAGAATTGTAGAGGCATGATTGATTTTTTAACTTATGTTCTCACTTCTCTGATAAGGTCTAATGGATAGGATACCTGGTTCTCATTCAGGAGACTCAGATTCCGAAAATTTTTTTCTAACAACTATATTGGTTTCTTAGTAGATATGCTTATCAATTTCTGTTATTATTATTTTTTAACATATTGTTTGAATAATATTAAATGTATCAGACTACGCAGATAAGTTTCATCCACAAACGTGGACTATTGCTCAAGGAAAAGTTATAAAAATATTGTCATCGTCTTCAGTGAATTTTAGTTCAACAAGAAAAAAAATTAACAATTATCGCATTATTATCTCTATCAGCTTGCGATAAAGTGTCATTGTGTTTTGACAATCTTCTGCTCCTCTTCTTTTGGTACGTCTGGCACCTGATACAATTTTTAGCTCAATGCTCTCTGGTGTGATGTCGCTATAGAATGCTTATACAATTGTAGATAATTAAATTACTGCTGATTTATTGATGCAGTGACTCATTCGGAAAACGTTGCACGCTAAATGGATGCCGGGTGTTTGAGTATGATCGATCGCATAAGAAATATGTATTTCACTTTCAGTTAAGAGGTAAATTAACGCATACTGACGCATTTTTATCAACTGGCTCGATTATAATCTAATGTGAATAATATTTACTAATAGCATTATAGTTGCTAACAAATTTTGAACTTAGTTTTTCCTTCTTTTAGAATGTTAGTCGTAAAAATTGCACAAGATGTATTATCGAATTATTTTCTGATAATCATTTTGTGTTTTACGGTAGTCGATTCATTAAATTTTCTGCTGCAAAGTGAAATTAATTTATTAATCGCAAAACACAAGGTTGTTATAATTGACGTAAAATGTTGTAAATTTATGAAATTATTTTCTCACACTCGTTTATTTGCCGAGTGTTTCACTTGACTTTTTCAATCTAAAGGCAATGGAGAGCAGTCGATAATTTTCTAACAGTTATATGAAAACGTGATTCATTATTTAGTTACAAGTTTATTGTTTCGGCTTTGAAAATAATAAAAAGTTTTCTACAAAAAATAATTACATATTTCAGTAACTCTGATCTATGAATTGATTGTTCCCCTAAACATTCCTTTCATTGTAATTACAGTTGGCACTCCTACACTCCACAAAAACTACAGTTAACCTGTTACAAGTACGTCATACATACATTAAAGATCGATACTCGCCTTGCACCCTTGCACTTAGGACTACAATGGTCATATAAGAAAGTAGGCCAACTGAGACAAGAGAGAGAGAGAGAGAGAGAAAGAATAATTAATTCATCGCGAGCGCGGGAATTAGGGAATTGAATCTGCCTCAAAGGCAGGCGTCGAATTGATCTTCTCCGAGACATGCGCGCTTTGGGTGGCTGGCAAACTATGCGGGTCGTCGACCATGTTGCTGGCGTTTATAACGTGGCATTTGACGTTGCAGGCCTGACTAACACCACTACACATCCACCTACACTTATGGATACCGACAGTCAAAGTGAACTCGAAAGGTATGTTCGTTTCTGCGTGTGAAAGAAGATTCAATGTGAAAATTGAACAGTCGGTGGAATGAAAAAAAGTTGGTTTTAACCTCGAAAACGTTGCTCGTGCGCGAATCACTCGCGGAGACCTATGTACTTGTATGTTACATAGGCGATGGACGAACTCGCATACAAGTCGTGTATTTTTAGATGGCAAGTGTTTCCTCTACCTGTTGCCTAACTTTGCTTTATCGACTAAGAAGGTTATTAAGTTTGATTGTTGAATGTATTTGAAGGATAATTACGTTTCACCATGTTCTCATTGTTGAAACAACCCTTTAAAAATATTGACTTGTTTCCGACTATATACATTTATCATGGAGACTGAAAAGTAGTACACGAGCTTGATATTATGCAAGGCAATGCGATTGTTGGTTTATGTACAATATAAGAGAATTAAACAAGTAAGTGGCTTTATTGAAAGTATCAGTTTTTAATTTACAAAAACTTAACGCTTTCATTTATCGAAATGTTGTTATTTATCTGAGGATGCAATTTCTATTTCTTTTTTGGATTTCATTTGCAGCGTTTGTTTATAACAAAAATATACGATTAAATTGACTTTTGAAGTACTAGTTCAAGCACTTTATATAAATAATCAATTAGACAAAAATAATTAATTGAGTCTGAAAATAGACTCATGCCACTGTTTTGAAGTGTCTTTTTTTTCTAATTCTTTAATTTAATAATATAACAAAATAAAATATTCAATAAGTTCATGATCCTCTTTCGGGTTAAGATTCATAGTGTCATAGACCGTAAAAATTAACTTTTCATCAATTGTCTGACTAAGCATATCTTTGATATCGTTTAATTGACAAAACAACAGATTAATATACACAAAATCGTAGCTGTAGGATTACTGTAACTCAAGTCAAAGGAAATCATACTTAAAATTTTTATTAAAGAAAACTGTACGTTTCTCAATATTCACAAGTCTTTACAAACTACAAAATAAATAAAAAGTTCAGTTGAGTTCTCATATATACGCAAAAACTACACAAAACACAGCATCACTTTCTTTATTCTCTAACACGCGACTTTTTCATACTCACTGAAAGTGCGCCACATAAAAACAAAAGAAGTTCAAAATCATGTAGGTAATCGCGTCTCTTTGGTGACCCGAAAAAGCCAAAAGGAAAAGCAGCTTTCGAAACAATGGCCGCGTGAGCAGCCTAGACCTGTTTGAGCATGACGACAGGGCGGTGGCAACGTCAACCGGTCGTCACAGATGATCGATTGCGTATGTAAGCATCATGGGCACTCGGTAATCGACACAAGGCCTGTTCAAATTGCGCGCATCTGGGTGTGTCGCTCATGATCAATAACTTTTACAGTTGCAATTTATTACTACTATATCTAAGGGAGATTTAACATGCTTTTCGTATCACGTTAAACAACTCAAATTTTTCAAATGTCTTATGCGATTGCCAATCGTAGGCCAAGCTAAAATCAAACGTTTGATAATCTAATGTTGGAAAACGTGTTTAAAATAATAAACCCCGTAAGAAATATTCAAGCAATAAAATAACTAATAATCGAAATTACAATTTACGTTCTGTTAGATTGCAAATAATAGCGTTGCTCTCAGTTGCACTTCGATTTGTTTTGGCGCTTTATTTGTCAATGACTGACTTACCTATTCGGCGTATTGACATCCACTAGTTTATCTAAACTATTCCATGTCATCAAGCTTATGTTTTGTCACTACAGCTATCATCATAGCATATATACAAGTCAATGAAATTACATTATTGGATCAATCGCGGTGTATTTATTATTATTTTCAAACATTAAGATAAAAATCTTTAACGGAAAAGTCCGAGCGTGTATAAATATTGCGTTTTGAAAACTCAGTTATTATAACTTATACGCATGCAACACACATATCAGTGTCGCAAAAATATCGGATTTCCAAAGCGCACAAAGCGGCAAAGGAGCACGTTATGTGTACGTACGCATACGATACGATATATATCCAACTATGCGCGTATGCGCGCGTGGTGGAATCTCGTTAATTTTTACAGCATGGAACGCGTTTCCCTTTCGCCGTTCGCACGCACCTCTGCATACCACAGCCATGACAGCCGATTTCATTTTCCTTTCCTCGTTTTTTTTTTAGTTCTCTGTCGCTGCTTGATAACGATTACGTGAATGGCTTGGCGATTATCCTGATTGCATCTTGCTCCTATACTCATGGCAGTATTTATTATGCGCTTCTCTCTCCTTTGTGCACCGTCATTATCGCAATTGCCACACGCTTAAGAACCTTGATACTTTTTTTTGTATTTACGCGGAAAAAACCAATCTCCTGGAAAGTCTTCTTGTTTTTATATCGTACAGTGGTTCGCTGCTTTGAATCCAACTTGTAATCAACCTTTGTAACGTTTTTAACATGTATACTTTCTGTGCCGTTTGGATATTGACAGAAACGATTGTAATAGAAACATGCATGAATGCTTTTTCCATGAATGAGAAAAAGTGTCGATGACGTGTGCATGAGCTGAATCGAGGCTTTTTCGATGATATTAAATTGCAATTGCGGCGATGCCGATTGTATTCGTGAAGTCATTCGAGCCGAGTACAAAGAATGTCGTTATTCTCAACCTCCAGCAAAGTAATAAACATTTAAACATTCATGACGGTAGTTACCACTGGCAAGTTTACTGCAAGATTTCTCCACATTCAAGAGAAAGTTCCTCAACTGTCTACTTTGAATGTTTATCTACGAGAAAATTCCGTTAATAAAGCGAGAAACAATGGTTCGATATTTGCATGCCTTATTCTGTAACTTTGAAATGTTTTTGTGCGCTATTGTATACTGATGAATTACAGTTAATTTCATCAGCGAAGTCACTAACTGTAAAGCATTGATTTTTTAAGATACATTAGATCGAAAAAAATTGTGAAATACAGACATATTTTTATTGAATTTGCTCTTGAATTTAATTTATTATTTTTTCCAACTATTGAATTTTTACAAAGATTGCATTATCAGGAACTCAAGATAAACATTTGTGCTACTATTACTACGAATTTAAATGAAAAGTGAAATCGATTCAAAAATAAAGATCTGAAAAACTAAAAAGTATTATCTCAACCTTCGTTAAGATAGCTATATGATCATTGAGCTGCATTCTTCACACGCAGGATTTCGTGTAAACCCTTTCACCACGTTCTAGAAATTCCGAGCTTGTCGTTTCATCACTCAATCTTACGCTCAAAAGATCGGGAACTGCATTACCGATCGACCATCTGATGAGAATTGCTGTAATTGATGTTCGCTCCTTTAGTCTCAGTCCGCTTTTTGGGTCCGTATTGTGCGCGTGTGGAAATATAAGCTCTGTCAAAGAAGTTTTCTTTTTCTCTCCCTGCGTACAGAGGGAATCCGCGTTGGTGAGGGTAATAACGAAGTGCTCATTAAATGTGGATTATTAATGGGATCAGCTGATTTGCACGTGCTCTCTTGTGCTGATGAGCTTCGCTCGCGTATCTTATCTCCATACAGATGTTTTCTTCTTCTTCCTTCTAATCGCACGCGATATTACAGAAACGGCAATGTATGGAAATCTCGAGACTGAATAACCAAAACATTTTCGATACGACGCGGTTTATCCTCTTTTCCACGATGGCGCACCTTCACACATCAAGGCTTAATTATCAACTGCGCACATGTGCATCGCGGACCAAGAAGTGCAGCGTCACGTTCGCGCGCGACCACGTCTCCTGGGATATAAATGAGCCATTTGCGTTTATGTTACGTAATTAGATTTTTCGTGTTTTCACCTGACATGTACAGTTACTTCTTGAATTTTAATTCCTTTGTTCGTTTGGTTGGTATTTGGAAAGTTCTTCATTTGTTTTGTTTTGTTTTTTATGCTTTGGTTATGAGTTTCGAAGGATTAATGGAAAAATTTCGGGATATGATTGTGGTTGATATTAACAAAGCGTTACGTTGGTTTATTTTTCTTTGGTAATTTTCTCTAAAAATATTGGTGGGACAATGGCAAGATATTTTCAACTGGTTTTTCCTTAATAAATCATTGTTATACGTGAGAAGAAATCTAAATATTCAAACACATTTTGGATTTAGATTGTTTATATCGTTGTAATCGCATGATATTTAGATGAATAAGAAATACAAAAAATTAATATTTACTATAAAACAATCCAAAAAATATTAAAAGAAATTTTGTTTCTTTAATTTTTTAATTTTTTCATGAAACTATTTTTATTTAACATATTAATTTAATTCATTATTTTATTTCACGTTAAACATAAATAATAGACAACAGAATCTTACATTTTTCATTTTTTTAAGTATAATGCATCACATTTCAAATTGTACATGTTAAAGCAACATTAAGATTAATGTGATTTAAAAGTCATTGCTCCGCTGCAAATGTTTAAGAATTACTATTTTTCGATGCAACCTAATCACTCGTTTGATTGAGTTTGTTATGTGGGCCTAATCAAAATCTACAGAACCATTCTCAACATCATTTAACCAGTGTATTATGATATAATGAAATTACATTTTCAATATTTTCGGAGTTTATATGTCTATCGAACTGATATATTTCATTTCGTAGATTGAATTTAAATTTTTATGTGAAATTTTTGATATTGTATAAAAATTATATAGACATTTAATGAAAAGACTTGGCAGTAAAAGAAATACCTTTACTGCGCCAGTTAATCAGTCAACAAAATTTGATATTAATGGAATTCTGGAAATTCCTTGTACATTCGCAATTGAAACCTTGAGTCGAAAAACCAGTTGTGACTGTTATTTACCAAATTGAACTTGTCTCACATTTGCTGTGATTCTTTCTTGAAATTTTTATTAAACACCTTTCACTATAAGAGTTTTGAAACGTCTCTCAATTAAATGCATGATGAAAGTTTTTGGCAAATAAAATATCATGTTACTTTCCAGACCAAGTTTCATATTATACCAAGACAGAGGTATTTAAAATTACATGCATAACAATAATTTAATTGCGCATACAATGCAATATAAAAAATTATGCAGCGTTCTATTAAAAGATTTCAGCTGACAATACTGAGAACTTCTTAACTTTGCAAAGTCTGACTGCATTTATATCTTTGGTACAAAGCGCCAAAACACTCAATATAAATAGTTTCCGACGCCTAGATATGCTTAAAATACTCAATTACTCTCATCAATCATGCAAACTATCTAATTTGCAGTTGTGTATTATAACAGCTCAATTAATCCAAAGAATCAGAACACGTTCTGATTTCAACCGCTGGACGAAACTTACGTAATGCAAATTCCACCAGCACACGTAATCATGGTTGTGACTCGCGTATGTGCGTGTACATATCAAGGTGCAATTAGATTGGAATACTGCAGTATGTACCGTCTCAATTGATCGCAACCGTTTGTAAAATTCAGGAGCTTTCAGAAAAACACGGAGCTTTGTTTGGACTTTGTAGCTTATAGGCGTCTAGCGCTCGATAAATGTGAAAGCTCCTTCGTATAAAGTGCGACTTTGCATATCTTCAAACTTCACGTTCGTGAGTGTCTAACATTTTTTTTTCGTATATTCTCATTCAAGCCATTGTTTTTATGTGCAAAAGGGAATGACTTCTGATGACGCAATCTGTACTTTTCCATGCTGCACTTCAATTTGGGAGATGTTTGTTTATTTTCCATTCTTAGATTTCTTCGTTACGTTATTACAACATCAGCTGGAAATATTGCATTAAAGGAAGGTTTCGAATATTATTCATAATGATTTCGTCGCAATCGGAAAAAATGTGTTAGTTGAAGTATATATTAATAATTGCCTTTTAAACTTTTAATGTGTTGACTCTTTAATTGGAAACTGATAATCGTTTACTGTTCGTTCCATTACTACTTAATTTCTCAAAGTTATCCTTTCTAGATTCTTGAACTAGTCATAAAAAGTTAAGGAATCTATAGAATTGCTTTTTTTCAGACTCTTTTATTAAAAAAAACTTCTGAAAAGATTTTTTCTTATAAATGAGACAATAAACAATTTTCAGAAAATTCTCTTTAGATATTTAAATTGATTTAATTACAGTTTCAATGAAGATATGATTTGTGCAATTATATGTTACCAACCAGTTCGTAGGTTAGAATTATTACTAAGAAATTATATAACAAAAAAATACCGCAATAAATTTTCATGTTTTTAATCACTCGTGATACAAGTAAATGTGAAACAGCATAAAATATAAATCCACATTAGCAAGCACATTCATTGAATTTTCAAACTTATAGAATACAAAAACAAAAAAATCTCACGGAAGTAAATCGGTTTCAAACGAAGAACAAGAAAATGTCTCGCGAGGAAGATGACGGCGAATGGTGTTGTGGCGTAGGTGATCAGGTGTCGCCTTTGCGCGAAATACCACTGAACGGCGACGCTGCGAGTGGCTTCGATTTTGAACAGCTAACACTACGACAGGCCCGCGTGCTCAGGTAATGACTCAGTTGTCGTCGTCGTCGTCGTCGTCGTCGTCGTCGTCGTCGTCGTCGTCACCGGAGAATGTGCTCCGTATGTGAGAGTTCGTAAACGTCAGACCCGTGCTAAATTACGCATTTTGTTCTCAAGCAGGGAACGGACAAAATTTATGACTTGCTGTTTAGATGAAATTATTGTATGAATATCATGTTACGTGATAATATTTTAAAGGATCTGTGTCCATAAATTGTGCCTTTGCAAACAGCTCGTTCGCTCGATTTTGGGGGAGACTAAGATGGTTATAATTATTTTTATATGAAAAAAAAGATTCAAAACTTATCTTATCGTAAACAGATTTCTAGTATTCAATCCTAAAAAAAAGCTTTTTCGACACTGTGCGCAAATTATGTCTTTCCCGCTCGGCAAAAAGCGTACGTTAAAAATGGCACTTTCTATACGTCGTGTCGAAAAATACAGTACGACACATGTTCGCGAAAGAGATTCTTGTATCACAATGTATTACTTAATAATTTGCGCTAAGCATTTGGTGCGCGTTACAAACTTACTGATAATCTAAATATATCTGCAAAACTTGCATTTTTTAAAATCAAATTAGATTATTTTTCATATAATCAAATTTATAAGCAAACAAAATAATGTTTTATAAATTTGTAATAAATTCTAACTGATATTGGTTTTTGATAAATGCTTTTAGTAAACGTTTTTGATAAGCTTGTGATGCGTCAGGTTTTATATGTTTAAAGCATGATTTATTAAAGACTGTTCGATTTTTAATTATCGAGTATGATTAAACTAATATTTTCATTGTCTTACATTAAGTACTCTGACGCTTATGTTGCAATTATTTCGCAATAAAAATTATAGGTTTTTATTTTTTCGAAAACATTAAAAATTTACGGCCAACAATATTTAGTTGTTTTACGAGCATAAATAATAGAAACCTGATATTTTTATTACAGGAGGACAAGGAGCCTTAACGCGCCCAGTCCCATTCAACAGTTTGGACCATGTGGTCGTATTATGAAAAACTCAGCGATGGTTATGTGAGTATATAAACAACAATAATCAATAAACCCATAAACAATATTTCAAAATTTACACTTCCGATGTGTTTGGTGATAAAAGTTTACAAGAGTAATAATTGAAATACCAGCGACATGCGTAAATAATCGCGTATACACGTGTCTTTCCGCACTTGCGCAATAATATTAAACAAATAGTCGAGGAACGGCGTCGCAATGGAAAATTAAATATTAATCGACAGAAACTCACCATTTGCAATTGCTAAGCCACTGATCTTTCGTCTTAATGAGTGATTACACGCAAATATAACCCCTATATATAACTACATAAGAAGTCCGAAAAAAGTTAGAAATAGTCATTACTTATCTTATCGATAATTAATGTGATTCTCTACTTTAATTAACGCGTTACAAGTCAATATTGTTGGCAATTCTAGGTAATTAATTGTTTTTAATTAATACTTCGTTTGAAGTTTCTGTTAACGATCATGATGCCATTCTATTCGAATCATGGAAATTTCTAAGGTAATCGATAAAATCTTGGAAAATAATTGTTCATTTATCGAATGAAACAAACAAATTATTTGTTGTATCAACATATACACGTATGATTACTTTGTAGTATAGCAAAAAACCATGACATGATTTATAACGTATAGCTCGAGCGATTGTTTTTTCTTTTAGCAATTGAAGTCAATTGTGCAAGAATCATGTGTCAAAAAACGTAATTGTCTCATCTTTCATTTACTCTGACAATCATCGAGATTGTCAGAGGAAATGAAGGATTTAATGAAGTACATGTGAAAATATTATGGAAATAGACAATAGCTTTACAGTTTTAAATTCGTCAGTTCAACGATAGAACTTTCTTGAAGGTTTTACATATTGAATAATTCAAAACAATAGTGACTTAACATCTATTATTCCGTAAGCCGTTGATTGTTAGATAAGAAAAATCGTCTTCTTATTTTCGATTCAAATGAGACTTCAGACCTTTTCAAATTAGCAAACAAACACAGTGCAGTGTCACTCGCGTGTCCCATGTACGCTCGTCTCATGCATGTGCATCGTTGTGATTGGACTATTGCAAACGAACAACAATAACAAAAAATACACCTAAAAAATGAGCAATAACCTTTCATTTATATAAGTTTGCAATCAGTAGGTTATAATTAATTTTTTTCATAAGTATTATTAACGTAGCGAGTTATAAAGTGGATAATGTAAAATCATCAAACAATATCCGATTTATTTTCATACTCATTGTTATTTTTGAAAAGTCATTCGATTAAAATTGTTGGTAAAAAAAATAACGTAATTGTGTATAATAATTTAACCAATAAAAGAACAAACTTTGGAAGTATTGATTTACATTGTCGAACATGAATATTTATAAATCATATATACCTCCACTACTCAATTTGTAGATTAACTTATGTATGCATGTCAAGTAACATGCGATGAACATTACTATCTGTTATTTCAGTACACGGTAAATGTAGCTTACATTTTAGTATCGTCTTATTTCCAAAATAAAATGTGAATTGTATCATTGCATTTCTTTTCTGTATGAGTTGATGCACATTGAAATAAATAAAAGAAATGTTCATAAAGCCGATCACTGTAAAGCGCAGTTGATTTAATCTGATACTGCGAGACATTGGGATGCAAAAATAGGAGACATGCAGGCACTGCATGAATCATCACAATAATTATCATTTACGAGTGTACAATCAACTCGGAAATCGATTTCAGCGTTCTTTATTTGAAAAGACGAACTGAGATTATTCATATCGATGACTTATCGACGGAATTATCGGAACTGCAAAAAGTGCATCAATCGAACATTTCGCTGTCGTCTCCGTTATGTGCTAAGTCTAATTTGAAATGGTTCGAGCTACCACCCAAATCTCAGCGATAGCCAAAAGCGAGCACAAAAGCCTTTGTCGAGAGCCATTGGTCTTCTATAAGAGTACGCGAGCCACAGACATTATACACAAGTGTAAGAGTGTACATCGAAGGCACCCAGCTGATAAGCTTCTTGCTGCGGCTCGAAGCCACTTGGCGGGGCGCATGCGCGTGCGCGTACTACGCGTGTGCAAGCAGCGCTTAGCCGACGATTGTTGTTTGCGCGAGTTAAAAAACGCGCCGCCAAGCTGAGCGTTCAGTAGGCGCGACGTCGACACGAGGAACGGAGGATCGATCGTACGACCTAATTATCGATCATCGTATCGCGCACTTGCAAAAAAGTCCTGTTTTTAAAGTCGGAGAAAAAAATTAGTCGTCATGGTCGGTACTGTAAGGATGGTAGCCAAGCGTAATAGAAACAACAACGAGCCGCCAAAACCACGTTACGCACTGTACGTCTAATTATCGCACTTTGGCAATGATGATTTCTTTTTTCATTTTTCGGGCCGATGGTTGTGCCTTGTGTGCGTGCTCGCTGAAGGTGCCTTCTCTTTTTTTATAGACTTTGTGAAGTGAACTTTGAAATGTTACTTACTTTTTGTTTGAAGGCGTCGTATCAAGGGGACGTGAGAAAAAAAGTGATATAAGAAATCTTAAACAGTTTTCATGTGCTATCCATAAATTTTGTTTGTTTTCTTGCGTATCTGAAGATTCATTATAAAATAAAAGCATAATCTATATTTTTGAGTGATAATTATGATCAATTATGAATTAAATATATTCAATTTCGATATTTTTTTGAATCAACAGAAAAACGTTGTCATTTACTCTAACAATATAAAATATGTAAAATATGTAATTTTTACTTTTCGTGATCAAAAGGCAAGACACATAATTGTATAATTGTAAAAGTTGTGGTAGGTTATTTTCCGAACACATTGTGGTTCATTGGAAAATTTAAAATCAGCATGTTGGATTTAATTCAACATTTGTAATCTGTTAAAAAAAGAAACTAAATAAACCAATCTAACATCAAGCTCCAATGCACTGCGTGTTTCCAATAAATTTTCATCAGACTGTCGAAAGAAAGACGCACTTAAAAATCTGAAATGATCAGGGAAAAAGAGAGAGCGCATATCGCGATAATCAACGTAATCAAGCGGCAAACATTAAAGTACTCGTTAAAGCATTGATCGGTGCCAGAATCACGTTGGAACTCGTGTGACATGTAGCATGAACTAACGAGAATACTGAATTTGACGAACTTCTTTGCATAATGCGACTATATCAGCAATATTCTCAGGAGTTTGTTCACCTCCTATTTTCTCGTCGATTGATGCAAGTTTCATGTTTATTGTGAAAGGTGTTTACTTTGGTGAACGCGGAAAAATTAGATTTCAGAATACAACAGTTTTCGAGGTCACTGTGGTTCGGTCTTAGACTTTCAGAATTGTGAAAAAAATGATTTTCTTGTATCCAAGGCTACATTAATCTTTTCAATAATTCACGCAGTTGTTTACTGTATGGCTGATCAATTGCCTTAATTAAAGTGCTTTTTATTCATTTTTTTAATTGAAAATTCATCATTGTTTATGGGATTGTTGTAATATGAATAACATTTGAATAATGTTATAACATGTTAAGTTTCTCAAAACGATGTATGTACACAATTTATATAATTCAAATAAAAAATAGTTAGCGATTTGTCGTTCAAACAGTATGACGAAGTAAGCTATGTCTAATAATATAATTTAGTAAAATCCATTTAAATTTGAATAAATTCATTTACATGAAAATGTAATAGACTTTCCTTTTGTACGTCAATCAACATTGAAATACACCCAATAAAAGCAATACACGTACGTTTTCCACGAGTTTAAAATGATATCTATCAATAAAACATTTATCTTCAACAAGATTTCGAAGTTAAAATTTGGTTTTTCTAGGACCATTCAAGATCCAGCCTCACAGAGGTTGACTTGGTACAAACCACCGCTCACCGTCCTTGTGATCAAGAAGGTCCGTGATTCGTCTGTGTTGCCACCGTTCGTACAGCTTGTCACATGGCTGATCGAGGTGAGTACATTTCTTGTTTGAAATTCTCTTTCACTCTCCTTCATTTCATTTCGTGATCTTCGTGGATTGGCGATCTCGTGAAAAGTATTCCCCAAGTTAATGGTTCTCTTTTCAGTAGCTTCGTACGTTGTCAATATTGACTCAAGATAAAACTGACACGCGGATTCTTTATCGCAGCAGCTTGGCTTTTGTGACTTAGACGTCTTTCCCGTTCATTTATATTAGGTCATTGAACGAAATTCATTGTTCAATCAATTCGACAAGCGTAAAATTAAATCACCGAACATGTAAATCATTCATTTCTGAATAGATAAGCACCCGTTGATTTGTTGATTGTGCATTCCACTGTTTGATGATATTATATATGGAATTTTCAAAAAGTAGTCTCCTTAAACCTTGAAGTCATTTTTAATTGATGTGGATCATAAAATAATCTATAGGATTATATATCTTTTTATTTAAAAAAAAACATAATTCACATGCTGCAGAAAAAGTAAATTAAAGATAACATTCGACATATTCAACGATAAATATTAAATATACAATTATCAATCAATATAATAGTAAAATTAGTACAGTACACGCGTGATATCACTGACGCTCGTTATTAGTCAGCGTGACTCCTTCTCTGATAATTGAATATTGAAAATCTGCACGCAGCCGCTGGGGGCAGGGCAATGTAAATAATAAATTGTTGATAATGTCCGCGTTGTCTGACCTCAATGGTGATAATTGACGTTCGCGCTCTCCAGAGAGGCACGTCGATGGATAAAATTGCGGATTCGGCATCGCGGAGGCGAAAAATATTCTCGTCACTGAGGAAGCCAATTAGTTGAGATGCTGATTACTTCGTAATTAAATCACGCTTCGCAATCGCGACACGAAAAAAACATTTGTCTTATTTGTATCGCTGTATTACAGGAAAAGAGGATGGTCGTTTTCGTAGAAGCGACGGTACTGGATGATCCAGCACTCGGTAGAGATTCTAGGTTCCAGAACGTAAGAGATAGACTACAGACATTCAGAGACGGCACCGACGATCTGCAGGTAAGCATTATATTTTATGACTTTGTAATGCATCCTATTGTATAATGCGAATCGATGACGTCTGAGTTTAAAGTCGTTTAATGACGTACGATTTTCATTACTTTCGTCATAGCATAAATGTTTTAAGGTGATACGTGCACTGATGTGAAGATTTTGTTATTCTGATTAACGATTTATTTGCATTTCAGGACAAAATAGACTTTATCGTATGTTTAGGAGGAGACGGCACATTGCTGTACGCTAGTCTTCTGTTCCAGCAGTCAGTTCCGCCAGTTATGGCATTTCATTTAGGCTCTCTTGGATTCTTGACACCGTTCGAGTTTGATAACTTTCAAAGTCAAGTTACAAATGTTTTAGAAGGTACATTGTCATTCGTAACAAACTGAAAAATTAATTGAATGACTGCGATAATTATGTTGGACATCAGCAACGGTTTATTTATGTCTTCAATTTCTTGGGTTTAATATATTCAAAAGATGATAATAGCATAATTGCAAAGTTATGTTGATTAAAAGGTGATTAGATATTCATATTTCAGTAAAAATAAGAAGTATAATTTATTTGTTGCCCAAAAGGTTGCAAGTTTAATAATTCAGTTAATTAGCAGATTGTCATCATGTTATAGTAATAATTATTTGCAATTGTTAATCGATCTTGCTTTTTTCATAATTTAGTAAAACACATTTGATAATTCCGCAATATGTCTTAAAATATTACCCATTTCCATATAAATAACTAATATTAAACTACACTAATTACTATTGAAATAAAACAATTTTTGCAGGTCACGCAGCACTCACATTGAGAAGTCGACTTCGTTGTATAATCATGCGAAAGGGCGAAGAAGGTCAACCGGCCAAGCCACCTACAAACCTTCTGGTCCTCAACGAAGTTGTTGTTGATCGTGGTCCATCGCCATATTTATCCAACATTGACCTGTTCATCGACGGCAAACATGTGACGAGTGTTCAAGGTGACGGTCTCATCGTCAGTACCCCTACAGGATCAACGGCTTATGCCGTTGCTGCTGGTGCCAGTATGATACATCCATCGGTACCTGCGATCATGATCACACCAATCTGTCCACACTCGCTGTCGTTTAGGCCTATTGTCGTGCCAGCTGGTGTTGAACTCAAGGTAATTAATTTTTTAGAGAGATCGGGAACATAATCACTTAAAAATACATTGATTTATTTCGTATAATTGCTACCTAGACTCCTCAATTATACTCATAGCAAAATTTCAATCAATTAAAATGCAACTCTATCCAATAGATTTCAGTATCACTAGACAGTAGGAATACCTCATGGGTATCGTTCGACGGCCGAAATCGGCAGGAACTCCTTCACGGTGACAGGTGAGCCACTCAGAAAGTTATTAATCTTGTGGCTTTCCATTTATTACAGATAGTGGTGAATAACAAGGCACGCAGCACAGCCTACGTCTCCTTCGACGGGCGTAATCAGCAAGAGCTACGCGTTGGGGATAGGTCTGTCCCGTTTTTTGAACTTTCAAGAGAACAAAAAAGCATTCAATTCCTCTCGGTGGCTATTTTCTGTTATACTTTCAATTCTTCCAGAACATTTTTTTCATTAATGTTTATTATCTGTGTGTACATTCTGGTATAAATGGTGTTCAATGATTCTTTAAACATTCATTTTCTTGGTCGTTACTTTTGATTAATACGTACACTACATTGAATAATACCTCATTGAATATACATTTCTTATGTGGACTAAAATTTTCTATTTCAAAGAACAATCTTTGTATACATACTGCCATAATTTAAAACAGAGCTCATCAATTATTTCAATTTTGCTCGAAAGAGACTTGGGCTGTGGGCTTGGATTGCTGTTCCGGTGATGGTATCTCTTAGATTTTAATGTCACTTTTTCTCTGAATTCTTCATGAACGTAATGCATGAAAGGGGTATCTTATCATACTGTTAATTGAAATATCTCTTTAGAAATCAATGAATAAAATGCACATTGTTGCGTAAAGATAATTTCAGACAATTAAAAATTTAGCCTTGAACCAGAGTATTATCGAAAGAAATAAGTTGAGTTGTAATTTCTAGTTAATTGGTCAGTTGTGTAAAATGTCTTGACGTAGTAAATTACAGATAATCAGACTTGATAGTTGCAAATATGAAAGACTAACTGTTCTAAAACAATGTCAAACATGAAGGCAACTGTTAAATAGAACAATTTATCGGTATTTGTTATTATGTTGAGTTACCATCAATTACTATTCAGTTAATTTCACATTTGCAACAATGGGGTTTTTAATATCAGCTTACTCAACAACTTATTGGGTTACTGCTTTAAATATAAAATAATTCAAGTAAACTTAATTAACAAATAAATAAATTTCAGCCTAAGCGTGACGACATCGGTATACCCAGTACCGTCAATTTGCGCAGCAGACCAGATAACTGACTGGTTCGACTCATTGGCAGAGTGCTTACACTGGAATGTGCGTAAACGTCAAAAGCACCTAGACGAGCTGAGTGATCTTACGCATTCGTCGAGTAACGACACCCTGGATAGCCTTGAGAGGGACAGCTAGACCAGGCTTTTACTCGTCGAGTAGTCTGGAACATTAAATCACGCCCGCAAGTGGTAGCGATGAGAAATATAAAAGAGAAAGAGAGACGATATATAGTTATACTTCTTTTCTTTTTTTTGTAGCTCAAGTGCAAGTGTGCAGTTTGTGTGTCGTAAAACGTAATATGTGCGAATATGTACGGAAATTGCGAATGAGGGTGAAAAATTTTTTGTAGCGATATAAAAACGATGTAAACGAAAAAACCTACATGCAATTATTACATGGAATTTCAAATAGCGACCCACATTAAGTAACAATATTTTATAACACGGACCTTGTGTTCCTCATCAATCAAAAGAACAAAAAAAAAGTAATAATAAGAATCATGTAGGTTTTTAGCAGTGTATACTTACGTAGCTTGGAAAGCAAACAAAATGAGAGTTTTTCATAGATTTTACTTTTCATGCATTAGACATCGATAAAAGATTTATTTGTAAGAATATGGAATTCATTTTTAGATCTATTACGTTGTAAATGTTATATGGTATTTACTATATCCTTTTTAATAAAATAATTTTTATATATTTTTGCTGTATCTTACTCTTAATTTTATACATTATGCAAAATGATTATGCAAATATACATTTTCTTTTTAATATTAATATGTAGAATGTTCTTAGTCTTTAATTAATAATTGATTTAAAAGTTTAATACATGTTATGAATAATTTCAGTTCTAGTTTTCAATATACCAAATAAAAAATTTTATACCTTACTGAGATTCTAGGCAAATATAACTACGATTTTTTTATTACTGTTGTGACATATTACTTGAAAATTAATATAAATTAGTAATATGCGTTATGATTTATACAAATAATAATTTCATTTTCCACATATATTTTTAAACTTTAAAAGTCATCTCCGTTAACAATATCACAATGATATAATAAATATAAAAAATCGACAAAGAATATCTATGTTGCACATTGATGTCAGATCTATTGATAATGTGAACATTAACGTCGGTAAAGTTGATAAATATGTGCGTTCAGTTAACATTTCACGTTCATCACATAATTTAGATCATTAATTGATGAAAGTAGTCAATTGATATTACTATTCATTAGCACAAACTTTTACTTCAAGTTTTATGGCCGTCATGAATGGAAATTATTTTAAAAATAATTTTAGACTTATTAAAACTACAGAAGAGCAATTACAGAAAGGTGAAGTTTCGTTTTGCAGATATCATCAAAAACTTCCTTTTTAAATAAATAAATAAACTAGACAAAGTAAATTGTTGCAGAATTTTATTATCTAAGTATAAATTATGAAATCTATGTTTTTTCTAAAAATTGAAAAAATTTTGAATACTTTATAAATATTAAGATTTTCTTGCATCGAAGTAAAAATAATGGTTGCTGTTTACGAAATATTGAACAATATTCCTCAATTAAAAACAAAGTAAGGGCACAGTCATTATAAGTATTCACATCGTGGGTTATTTTAGTCATTTATTACACTTACGTAATACATGTCTTGCTTGTAAAGAAAGATTCGCAATATACCATAATCTTTATTGAATTGATATATTTCTTTATATAAGTCCGATGAGCTGTTCCAGACAATTATCCTCCTATGTGTTTGAAGCCCATTACTCGTTATGAGAAAACAGCATACAAAGTTTCGTTGAATTATCTCTCTTCCATTAGTGGCTGATCCATCATGTTAAAATTGAGAATATTTAATGATAAATCAAGAAAATTTGCGTTCAATAAAAAATTTCTGAATCCTTGGTTTAAACGATATCTCGAGAAACTTTATGATATACGCAAAAACGTTGATATATGATGATATGATATAAAATCGAACACACGCATACCTTTATTATAATAACTACAGTGTAAAATGCCAAGAAGTGTATCCTTGATTCTACCCTCGAAAAGCAACGCGCACAAGCATCCTTTGTAGAATCTCTCCAATTACCATCAATCAAGCGTATAGCAGTTGAGATAAAGCAGAACGTCGAAAAAAAGGAAGGCGCTGAAAACGTATAATAATGTAGTAATCGGAAAGGCTGTTTTGCGTTGAGTTGCAGATTACGAGGCTGTTGCTCCAGGATCAACGTTGGTTTGCAGTACACACACACACACACACACACACATTGTAAACAGAGATCTGCAGAGAGCAACTCGTTCACGCGTACCAGGTGAACGCAATCGATTTCACGAGACACACACCATCACAGCGGCGACTTTCTCGATCGGAAGATCGATCTATACACATAGCCAACGTGTAATATCAAGGCCAGTTCACTCGATTTATTTCAAGCGCAAAAACCGATCTCGAATATACGTACGTACACGCGCGTGTGTTTCTCTCGCCGACTCTTTCCTTTTGCGATTGACAGTTTCGTTTCTAATTTCGTACGGCGTCTAGTTTTCGTTTATGGAACATTTATTCAGATTAGCCTGTGACACGTGTTTTTCAAACAAGAGTTTCCATGAATCTATTTTCAATAAAGTCATCATTTGAATTTCATGAAATACGTATAGACTGAAAGCGCTTGGAATTGAATATTGTACGCTTTTGTCTGAACTGCACGAAATTTGAAAACTCCCCTTTTCGATATGGAATTTTACTTCAGATAATCAGCTATAATTTTATCAAATTTTTCATCAATTGTAGTTTAATAATTGAAAAAAAATTTGTTTGCTTAAATTTAAGAAACTTTTCTCACGCTACATTGTAGATTTTAAAAAGAAATTCTTAGGATCAGCAATAATTACTCTGTTTTTCAGAAAAAAATCTTTGGAGCTTAATATAGGTTTTAAGATGAAGAAACTTTATATTTTATTTTACATAATTTAGACTAACAAGCTTCTTAAAACAAGAAAAAATGTTACTAAAATAAAAATATGTCAATGAAATCAACTTCGACGATTACACAGTAGCTGTTATCCATCATTTGGTTTCGAAAGGCCGGGTGACGAAGGAGGCGGTACAAGACAATTACATTTTTTTAACAAGCAAACTTTTTACTTTTGTATCTTTTTAAAAATAAGTTTTTTTTTAAATAAGGCTTTTCAATGTTTAGTCATGTATAGTTTTCTTGCACGTTGAAAAAATTTTTCGCAATACAAAAATGTCTTTATACTAAAAATTACCAGTTTAGGATTGTGATAAGATATAAATAAAATGAAATTATTTGAAAATAAAAGATCAAATTCTTCTTCCGAGTATGTAAAATAGAAAGAATTAAAGTGTGCAGAGACTGGACTATATACACGTACCTATGAATGGCCGATAAAAATCGCCGGGCTAGAGATACAATTCTAATGCACAACACCTCATACATAACACTAAGTTAGAAACTCTCCCGGACACTTAATTCATTCTCGCATCTTAAGCAAGCGCGCAAAATAAATCAGAGTAGTGTATATATAACAACAATAGAAGCGCAACGGTGTATCGGAGTAGAGAATGAATACAGCCTTTGGAAATCCTATTAGGCGCGCGTTAGTTTCGAGTTTCTCTTTCTATAATCTTACCGCGCACGTGTCTGCCGCTTATCTATGCGTTTTCCATTTCACTCGTTCAATTTAATTAACCGACAATACACATTTTCCCCGCACACACACCATAATGATCATCATCAACGATTTTCTTGGAAGAAATCACTAAATAAATATGACGTCTGTAGGTATAGCCATATATCAACTTGAAAATGTAATGAGGTGATGACGCTTCTCTTCCTTCGAACCGATTATTTTTCTCTTTTTTATATAATTTACCTACTCGCGAGCGTACATCTGACAATCTATAGGATCAGAAGATATTCGGATTTATTGCGTAGTCACCGCCCAACGGATTCCCCAATTTCACATTTCTCTTTGATGATTTAATGATTGTCCCGACACCGAAGTGTGCATATGATTTACATTTTAAACGAAATACACTACAGAAACAGTTCTTATATTAATTATGCAGCAAATTCAAGACTATTTTGCTTTTTTAATACTTCGGACGAAAAACTAAACCTAATAATACTAATTAAAACATTTTACCGCGTAGAAAATATTATGTTGTTGCGGTACCAAAAGAGTCATTTATGTTAAACGTCGAAAATTTCGATTAATTTTTATAAATCAAATCAGCTCACAGACAAATCATATAATAAAACAAATAAAGTAGAATTAGTGGCGACTTTCGGGTATCAATGAATTATAAGTTTGCACAATACGAGTAAATGCACTAATAAACGATTTTCATTGAAGATGCTACTTTGACTCAAGAACAATAGCTGAACTACCTTAATTACAAGGGTCATCTTAAGTGATATAAGTCCCATTCATCTTCAGTTCATATTTGCACTTCATTAGTTGAAATTTTTAAAATAATTTTTCTTCTGATTTTAAAAACTGTTTTATGGTAAATAGTAAGAAATCCAAATTAGTGTTTAATTATTAAAATTTATTGCAAAGCGTACGGTAAATCCTGACTTACGTGTAAATGATACGTTAATGAACTCCTTTTATTATTTTCAAAAGAAATTCAAACTTCTATATCTACATAATCTGCAATTAGAGTATTCGTTAATCGAACAAGAGAAAGTAGTAGGAACAGCAGAGAAGGCACATCAAAATTTAACGTTGAAACTCCACCGCATTGTCCAACAATGACGAAAATCCAGCGATCGCTTTTAAACATTCAAATCAATTTGCAAATCCGAAAAAGAAAAAGGTTATCACCGGAAAATCGGATAAAAGTGAAACTACATTCCATTATACGAAGGAAAAAAGCAATTGGCATTATATCTAAATGCACGAAGTCCAAAGCGCCAAATGAACATACCAAATCAAATTGATAAGCAAGCTCTTCAGCAATGTTTGCAATCAAGTCAATTAGAGAAAAACCGCGCGGGAAATAACACGCAAGACTTTCGAAAAATATACATCAGGAAGCGAAATTCTCGGTGCATTGTATACTATATAGTAGTTCTTGGCGTGAAATCGGGAAGAGATCGCTCGTTATATAGCATTAGATTGGTAATTAAAAAACGTAGACAAGCTTCACTTTAACTTGATAAGCTTAACCGTCTTAATTGTTCGATGAGAATTGCGTAAAATATATTACACGGCGCGGACACATTGTGGAAGAGCTTCATCTCAACAGTGTATTTCTCGGATGGATACGATCTAGTAAGCCAAAAGTGATAGTACGTTTTATAAAAATATGGAAAATTAAGGTTTTCAAGGAAAATGAAGTCCAAGGATCTCCTATCTAGCTATAGACGACGGTTATCACGAACATTGCAGCTTCCGCATTCGAAAGTTTTCAAGCATCGTTTAACGAGCGAAAGACAATTGCTATTGCGGAAGTGAACTTGAGAATTTTCATAAGATTATTTACATTTATGGCTATTCTGAAATTTAAAAAAGATACATACAGCGTTGAACTCATGGTTGTTGAAAGATACTTACCCAAATCCGTCCGCCGATGAGTCAAATGTTTCTCATTGTCGAATTTATTATGATTATAATTTTACTGTTGCTTTTTCTAATATTTTCCTAGACTCAGTATCAATTAAAATACTATTTGTAATTTTATTCTTGTAATACGTAATATTATAGACATATTTTTATGAATTGCATAATTTATGAAAGAAATTCACTTAATTTTCACTTAATAGCATTACATCAAATCTATGACCCATTGGCATAGTTAGCTCACGTAATCAGAATTTTCACTCGCCAAAAGTTTCATAGAAAGCATACAATGCTTAATAAACTGAATAAAAAATAGAAAAAATAGAATTTCAATGAAAGTTTTTCTTGAAAAAAAAGCGATACATTGCACTTACCCAATCATTCTGATTGCTGTTAAGTAAACAAATATCTGCTTTGTCGCGCAAGGAAAAATTCAAGAAAGAATGACAAGGAAGTAAAGGGTGATGCGGACAGGCAATAGAGAAGAAGACAATGGTTTAATCCTTTATATAACGGCTATTATTCGTCCTTTTTTTCTATATCATTACAGTATAACAAACGTAAATACAAATAGAAACTTAGCGGCGCGTGCGCAATTAGCGCTCGTCACTGATTTATCACTTACCTTTCTTAATAAACGTAATGTATGTATGAGTGTGTAATGTGAGTTATGCATTTAAAAGTACGCACGCAAAAAACGAGAGGGAAAGCGAAGAGACGAAGAGACGCAAATTCTCTTGGCTCGTCCGCACCTCCTTATTTTTCGTAGATTCCTCGTGTGTCACACAGACATCACGACATGCACGAGGGACTAGAGAACCTCTTTGGCGAACGGTCGATGCGACCGTCGACTTTATTTATTATTTTTATTTATTTATTTACTTTTTTTTTGTTTTAACAAACGCGACGTTGGTTAAAACACGTGTTTGCGCATACTGTGGTGATCTTATTTTTTTGATGTAATTGCACCATTCAAATTGTTTCTTTCAATGACAGTGTGCAATGAAATCATTGAGTTCCGTATTTTACTGAGTTATACGAATAATATGTTTATATACAGTTCTTATAAAATCTAAGTTCGATTATAAATTCTATGGAGGCTACTTTGCACATTCTCTTAGATGCCGACGACGACGAAAAGACGGGAAGAAACAGAGAACTCGTGAGCCTAAGCGCTCGTTTCAGAGGCCTGGTGCATGGATAATGAGTGCGACTTAAATAAAACGAGTATATATCTTACAAGATGAGCGGTTATGATACATGTAAACGTGAAAAGACTAAAACGCACTGTCTCACTCAGTGTACACACATTGTCATACAATTATATTTGCCGGCGCGCTGTGTTGTTGCGCTTTCACTCATTTCTCAAGTCGTTAACGCTGGCTACGATCGTGAGAAGCTGCTGATATTTCAATCGTTTCCGTTTTTGACACCTCTCGCACGAAGGATTTCCCATAAAAACCAGCTCGTTGTTCAAAACAAAAAGTGTATGCGATCATTTTCTTTCCCTTTTTTTTTCGATCGCTCCGCGTTGTTACATGTATCTGTTACGTACCGGATGCCAACTGACCCGATTGCGCGGCAAACTACAGACGGGAAATGAACGATGCGCGCACACGAGCATACAGGAAGTGAGATTTTTCCGGGTCGAGTAACTGCGAATTGCAAGGTCGCTTCCGAATCCCATTGATCTCCATTTTCCCTTGAGAGTTCGGCAGGAAAAGTCGACCCACGATTGATGCGACTCAACTGTTATACACGCACTCTGTATAAAGTGGAATTGTGTGTAAGGCTAAAAGATCTTATCTCGTTCTCGATGCTCAAACTTTTCTTTTACCTTTACTGTTACTTAAGCCGATTTTGTTTTAACCTTGATTCATAATGAAAGCTTATACGCTGCAAGTCTTGCCAAGGAAACATTCTTACTAGGTCACAAAGACAGGAAAGTCTTTTAGGATAATCGCTATGAGGCGCAAAAATTAATTTCGTTTCTATTGTGTAATCTCAAATGGTGTTTTCCAAATAATGAGTAATATGTGCTGTTCATTTTACAAAAAACACTAATTCAAAAAACAATAGCTATTACCTACTCAGTAATTAGAAAACAAAATTTATTTCATACGACATTGTAAGAACCGTTCGATACTTAAAAGAGGATTTAATTTACAAAATGAAATCTTTTTTCATTACGTTATCAAGGTATAATTTCTTTAAGAGCATTAGAAAGATTTTATCCACGAATATTCGAGTGGGACCATATAATCTTCCGTACGCTTAGCGGAAAAATTGAGCATCATCATCGAGGGGTCTGGCCCCTTTTATTATTCAAGGTCAACTGGAAAATCAAAATTAAAACATTCCAACAACGGTTGCCGTGTTAACGAACTCATCAGACGTCATACTTGCATGTCGAGCGATGAAGCATCGATTGTCTCTCTCGGTCGATGTTCATTTGGAAGGTTTCTTTGTCGATTGACTTTTCACGCCTGCGTGTTTTCAAAGCAAGTTCTTGTGTGTATCGGGCATCGTTAATTTCTTATCAAAATCCGGGGACGCTCGACTGCTTTTGTCGACGCACGAGCAAACAACAAATCGACTTTCTCTTAGCCGCGCTGTGCAGCATAAAGTACCGGCTTAACATTTTTTTCTTCTCCTTTCGTCTTCTCTTGGTTCTAGAAGTGCTCACGCTCGCTCGTTTGTTCGTTCAATCGAGTTTCGATTAATTGCTTCTCCCTCCGTTTGTTGATCAATGACGCAAAAAGATACGCATATACTGTTATATTTATCGAAGACACGTACCGAGCTTTCTTTTTTTTCGATAAATAGAACACGCGTCATAGATCGAAAGTAAAAAAAAACGGAAAATTTAATAAATAAACAATTTATTATGAAAAAAGTCAATTTAAAGAATGCGTCGATTGTTTTAATAAGCCGCAGCAGCCAGAAACGATCTTCAAAAGCATATTTTTCATTAGTATTGTTAAAGGTAAGCGTCATCAATAATTTATAAACATGAAAAACCATCACAGTATGTTTCAGACTAATTCAAATATTCTTTTTCGATCGATATCACTAGTGCCGCCTTAGGTGATTTTCCACAATACATATTGCATTCAAATTCCATTTTTTCTAATTTCATCAACGATTTTTACCAAAACTTGAAAATTATAAGCATACAATGATACACTTACAACATAAAGTAAATATATACAACAATTATTCATTTATTACAATTCTGAGAATATTCTTTTGCTCACTATAAAATATACGCGACGATTAATAATCAGCTTAGAGAGAAAGAAAACAAGAAAAACATAGATAATGATCGAGCTATTGTTGCTTCCAAAGTTGAAGAAAAATAAAAGTCAAGAAGCATCGGAAGGCGATGAATACTGAGGAAACAATTGTGTAGCTTCTCACACTTGCGACTTATGCACAACGGTAGCGCGCAAAATTATTTATTATAGAAAGAATAGAATTACTTTCGTATCAGAACAGCA
Source organism: Phymastichus coffea (assembly GCF_024137745.1). Lineage (NCBI taxonomy): Eukaryota > Metazoa > Arthropoda > Insecta > Hymenoptera > Eulophidae > Phymastichus > Phymastichus coffea. The sequence goes on from NW_026706880.1 coordinate 201,525, forward strand.
CCAGCAACAGCGCCACAATACTGGCAGCAAAAGAAGCCAATGAAATTTTCCCATGATCCCATGGTTAATTACACCGAGCTGGTTATCATGTAAATTGATCGTAAAATAATCATCAACGCACAAAAAGTACAGCAGAAGAACAATACACACACATAAAGAACGCTCGTACTAACACACATACACACGCATACACGCACGTACACGTAGAAAAAAGAAATTATAAATAGTCAAAATTAATTATGAATTCGCGCTGCGCACGGTTTATACTTCGAACGATATATAACAAAACCCGACGAAAGAAAAAACAACATATTATTTGGCGTAATGCTTCCTTCTAGCAGACATCCTGATACAGGGAGCATTGGGATTTTTCGGTGGATCTTTCCACGTCGATGGACTTCGTCCAGTATTCGTAAGTGTGAAGTCGTTAAATCTCGTTCTCGTTGGATCTTTTTTCACGGGAGTCTCGTTATCGGGACTACCATTCTCGAAAAACCTGCACATTTCACGTACAGGCACTGCCTTTAATCCTCTGTTCAAATCGTGCAACGACCTAGCCCTTTGTTTGCCTTTAGGGCTAGGATTAGAACTCGAGCGCCCAAGATCTTCGGTACTCCTGGCTAAACGACCACCCATACGAGATAAAGATTCAAACAGAGTTAATTTCTCGCGAACCGGAACGTAACGATCTACCCTCTGACAGCGTTCTAAAAGTCTGGCAACATCTTCCTCGCACGGAGGTTCGCGGTAAAGGGAGAGGGATATGTTGGTAGCTAAAGGTGTCCTGGGAGACTTAACACCATCTACGCAATCAACAATGATTTCCGGGAATTTGATTGGTATTCGAGTAATCGTTAGACGCTCTTTTCGTTCTTTGAGTGTTTCTATATTGTTGTTACCATTGGAGATGATGACTGGTAAAGACATCAAAGAACCTCTCTCTCGTACACAACGACGTTCTCGTGCCCTACTCTTTCTTTCAATAGTATCGGTTCTGAGGATACCAGGTTTGACTGTATTGTTTGTGAGCATACTATTTATTTGATTATTCCTGGAATTACTGTTATTATTCCTATTGTCGTCTGGTGCGTAGACTCTTGTTTCCTCAAACCTTACGGTGGTGGTGATGTCGTTCAAAGTTCTAACTGGAGGAAGTTTCTCTTTAGACGTCAGAGAATCCTCAATTCTAGATGACAAAGTACCGAGTTTGGTCACAGTATATTCCTTTTTAAGAGAGCTGTTTAGTGACAGATCATCATCCTCTTTCGCGAAGAGTCTGGTTCTGATTTTGGAACTTCTATGTAGAATATCATTGTTGTTTTCCTCGGCAGCTCTGCAAGCTTTTCTTCTCCTTGCATCCTCCTCTAAAACTTGTCTTCTTCTAGCCTCGTTCTCCCTTCTTCTAGCTTCTTTGTACCTCTGCATCCTCTGTTCTCTGGTGGTGGGTGGTTCTGTCATAGAAATAGCTGAGTCTACCGAATCAACACTTGACCTGCATGGACCAGCACCCCAGGGTAAACTATCATCGCTACCTTCACTACTCTCACTACAACCCCAAGCTCGCGTTTGCATTATACCCTGGTCTTTGCCAACTCCCAAATCCTCGTCGCTTGAGTTACTGCTAGACCAGCCACGCAATTCGCTTCTTGCGCGTCGTCGCGAATCTTCCAATACGTGGACATTACCGATCTTCTCGATGTTTAAGTGTGGCCAACAACGTAACTCACTACGTGAACGACGCCTTTGATCAGTTGGACTGTCGGGTAATGGAACAGGTCCACGAGGACATGTCGTCAAAATCTCCAAGAAGTTAAGACAGCGCTGTGCTCGAAAGGGTGTTTGACGTACGATTTCTGCAGCTATAGCGCGTACCCATGACCACCAGATTGGCTCTGTGTCGGCCTAGAACATACATAATAATTTTCTATTTAATTGGAATTTTTGTTCTCATATTAATTAATAATCAGCATTTAATTTTTAGAATCACAATTACGTTGTGATCTTTTCATACTCATAATGAATTATTTTTGCAACTCTTAATGTCGTTTTCTTCGAACGATTTAGTCAATAAAGGAATCAAAAACTTGTTAAACGTATCAATAATGATAGATTTATTGGCTTTGATAAAAGATTTTAAAAGAGAAATCTTTCTTCAAAATTCATTTTGTTAACTAACAGTGACAAATAATCAATTCATGATTAAAGAGGTTAACGCATCTGTAAACAAAACCTTAAACAAGGTTTCGATTCCTTTATTGTTTACACCGATTCAAAACGACGACGTTGGCGCCTAAAAATGGCAGAAGAGAATTCAATTTGTGTAAGCGACATGAATAAGTTTTTTCAAATAACACTCGCTTTTGGCACGTGCTGTAGATTCTGTTTTTCGTCAGAAAAACTTTCTCATGCCCCTCACTTATGGGGTACCTCTTTTGTCATTAAGACTATTTTTACCTCAAAATAGCTTCTGAATGTATGTTTTATTAATCCAAAAGATCTAATATTTACAAAAGTTCTTTCTTATAACAAGATTTCTTTCTTAACATGTTAATTTGATCGTGATGACTTCAAGACATTGTTGAATTTGATTTTAATAATTTGTTTTGAAATAATTAGTAAGGATTTTCTTTTACTTGAACTTATATAGAATTTTTAATTGAACATCTATTTCTCATTGATACTTTTTTATTCACAGCGAAAAAGAAAAATTAATAGATAGAAATAATAATCAAGTGAAATAATGATTTAACACGAAAACAAGCGCAATATCCCGTGCACTCTAGTTTTTGCATTTACTTTATCCAAACATGCAACGCAAGCATATAAGCTTGTTTAGCTTAGCAAACTTTTCGTAGTCAGCACCGCCACGGCCTACTACGGAAACAGGCTAATGAAAAAGTACTTTAAGCGTATGGAATTTGATAGGTTAAACAAAATGAAACTAGTTTCGACGACAGCAACGTGTTTTCGCGCAAGCGCCAACTTTAATTAAAGGTTATCTAACGTCTTAGAGAAAGTGCAGAGTCCATAACTAAAGTTCTTCCGGAAATTTTTTCTTTGAAAATCTAGTAGTTGCCAATTAATTTCTCCTAATATTTATTGAATTGTAATCAAAAGATGTATGTACTTAAAATAGCGTCGTAATTGCATCAATTACCAGAGCAAAAGATCTGGCAAACGTAAATCGTATTTCATTACGTGCGAGACTATAATCGTGTGAAAAAAATATGATCGAAGGGTTGAAAATAATTAGAAACAGAGGTAATTAATTATTTTCGTTGTTATTATTCGCTTACACACAATAATAAACAGACGGTACAGGATATTTTCCTTAAAATGCACGTTTGATAATTAACTTGGATCTGCAACAAGTAAGTTGACCGTGAGCACGAGCAACACGTTGCATTAGATTTGAAAGTCACTCCGTACCGCGAAAATCATCTGTATGTCCTTTTCAGCGGAAGTGAAACTCGCAGTTTGTGGTCGACGTGACAAAGCGCTTTGGTCTTTATGGTTGCTGGATTGCAATCGGAGAGCTTGGAAAAATGTGCATACTCTCTCGCGCGGCGGCCTAATATTTATTCCAAACATATTCTTGAAAAGATTTATGTAACTGGATTATTTATCCGTAGATATTATATATGGGAACTATTTTTGGTGAACTAAAACTTTCATTTTTTGGTAAGCTGTTGCAAAACACTTTATTTTATGAAAAAGTGAACAATTGTATGTGTGTGTGTGTATAATTGCCTTCTTTCGCACAGCATGGGCATTATAAAATTCTAGAACAAAGTGTGCATGCAAATTAATGACTAATTACACCATCGGCTCGACGGCGCTTGGAAAAACTAAATAAATTATGATTTCATAAGGATTTTTAGGGTAATTAATGGTGCGTGTATGCAATGATTGGCTAATAATAATTTTTGTATTACAAAAGCTGCGAGAAGCGCGATATTTATGTCAAGCTATCTGAAATTAAAGTATCGCAAGATATCCTGTTAAATGCCCATGATGTCAGGAAAATTAATGAACTAGATCTCATAATCATCGTCGTCAGATATGAAGCTGTCGGAGCAATAAAAAAAATCATCGACGTCGCCTAACGGAATAGCATAGGAAACGAGAGCAAAGGATTTATCAGCTTGTCGAGCGAGAGCGAGTGCAGAACAGACGGCCTAATTATGCAGATCGATTGTTCGCCGGGATACGCGTCCGGCTGCCCACGCCTCGCGATATCCCGTTTGGCCTGATTCCCCGCTTCGTTAGGCTTGCTTTTCAGATTCATATTGCGGCCTAGCCACGATGATTAGAGCCGATAGCCGCCGAGACGTTATTTTCCCTTTTGCAAAACTCGCGGTGGCGACGACGACGACGACAACGACGACTATCAATACTCGATCGCATTCTAATTAGGGACAGATAGACTGGTTTTCACTGCATCATTTTTTTATCGTTAGGTTAGGATAACGTGATTTTTTCCTTTTTTAACTTGGTCGAGATACCAATTGATGGCACTTGGATCAGATAGGTGATTTAATTATAAACCCAAGAAACTGCGATTGCCATAAGGTGGTATCGTTACTGCGTTATATGTGTATGTAAAATGTATTAATGATGTCACCTTATGTATATATATCGAAGAAACCAGTGGGAAAACTTGTTTATTCATGGAGAAATCTATTATACGAGGGTAATACCGAGAGATTTATCGTTGCACGCGCAAGAACGAAAAGGAAATTTGTACTTTAAACCGTTCGTGCGAGATATATCAACCGTATGGTTACAAAAGTCCTCGTGATATGATGTAAAAAAACATAAACGCTTTTTCTTCTCTTAATCTCGAAAAAAAAGGCAGAGGAGTTATATTTCCGTAAATGACATTTATATTGATAGAATTTTTTTATCAGTTGATCCGACTAATGACGATGAAAATAAGCAGTCGTAAAAATCAATTTTTTTAACGAGCTGTGAGATTTTACAACCGTATGAGGATAAAAGATATATCATATCAGTTATTAAATATAAGTTTCTCCATTTTTTGTGCTATTATCGTGGAATGAAAAAACAACTCCTTTCTATATTTTTAATATCAGAAGCTCGTCCAATGAAGACACCAGCACGTAACAGGCTTACAGCATTGTCTATACATACGTAGTGTCGTGTCTTACCCAAACGAGTCATTGTCAGTCGGTTGCGCACTATCAAAGAAAGTGAAAATCCACGTCCTTCTCGTCCCCCCCCCCCCGCATTCTTCTTTCGCGCCGTCAATGAACGAATACGAAACAACACACAAACCGAATCAATGGAGCTGCGTTGAGTCACCAGGTTAACGAGGTAGTAGCCTAATGAAGCACAGACAATGGAGATTCTCTAAAAGCCGAACCTCATTTCCTCTCTGCAGCGATGGGAAATGCCGTTACGCGAATTAGCACCAAAACAAAAACCGATTTCTTTTCTTTCTTTTTAGAGTCTCTGTCTATATGAGTAAGAATATTTACATCCGAAACGTGCAGGCACTTAAGCCTGCCATAATTTTCGTCGAGATAACAGAGACGCACTTATCTACATCCTCGATTTTCACGGTGTGTAAGCGAGAGAGACTGCATCGGTCACGGTATAGTGTATTTTAAAGGGGCGAGCTTGTGAATTTCAAATTTGCTTCTACACTTCATTCTTCACGTCGTTTGTTTGCTTTGTTTAATCTCGCAACCGAGAGGTGTTTAATTGTTTGCAAGCTCGGTTCAGTGATTTATGTAGATTGATTGTGCGTGATCAGGAGAATGCTAAATCGCTAAACCTGATTTTTATGCGACTGCGAGTTATATTATTTTTGTAATGCTCTGCTCTGAATCGTCGTTTAATTTTATCATTGCGAGTATGTCCGTTTTATATGAAATTTAAACTAGAGGACGAGTAAAATAAATAACGCAGGGTTATTAGAATGAAACTTCATCATTATTTCTTTAGCTTATAACTGTATTATAACCTCGACACGAATAATTTTTTAGCGTTTTTTTGAATTATGTTAGTACCAAAGTAAAGTACGAAAATCTTACAAATTTTAAAGAAAAATTTTTTAACCAATGCGCTTTACCAATTCAATTCTCGCATTCAAAAAAACTCTTCAATTGTTCGGTAATTATAGTCGGGAAAAAACCGATTTTACAGAGGATCTAACAAGCATTGAACTTAAATACTACACGTCAAGTTAGCGCATTTCCGTGTTCCTCGACGAAAATAAAGAACAAAATATGCACAACGCGTTTGTAACGGAAGTAACGAAAAAAAAAAAGAAATGACGCGAAGGTGAAAGAACTCGCCTCGTTTACAGCATCAACAAACGCAAAGTGCTTCTGTAGACACGCGGGAGTAGTCAAACGCCTTAATGACAAGCGCGAGCAGAGCGCGCTATTTTAATTAAAATAAAGAGAGAGAGAGAGAGAGGCTATAGGCAGTGAAAGTGTTGAAGGAGGGAAAAATCACGAAGCTAAGATAAGGCCCGCGCCATTTGCATGCAATTAACTTTTATACGAGCACGAATAAGGCCCTTTCGTTTTCTTTTTCGTTTTTGTATCCTTGCCGACATTTTTCTCAATAGGTGATATGACCTTTCTTTTTTCAGAAACATCATTTATGGATATTTTTAAATATTATGTTGTTGTTATAACTAATTGCTAAAAAAATTTTGAGGGATTGTTCTGTCCCATTGCATTATTTTTGTAACATATTGACTTTATATAAAAAACAGTCTAATTTTCTGAATTATACTAACACAAAATAAACCGATTCATAAGTTCCTAACTCATTAAACTCTAATCGTTTCTTATATGAAATAAAAACTCAAATATGGATACCACGAAATTACTTAACTCTAATACGTTGCCTGTAGCGTTTAAAAAAGATGACGACTCCCCTTCTCCAGCGTTAAAACCCATCAATTAATAACCACTTATTCTCAGTTACATCAGATCCCTTCCGAAGGTCCACTTTATTAAATCTTCCATAGCTATACGGTAAACCATCAGATACGTGTCGCAAAGATTAAAGACAAAACAAACATTTTTCAATCCCATCAGTATTGTTTTGTTGTCTCTGCAACTGCCTTTGGTATGCCATGCTCATCAGCATGCCGGATTCGCTAGTCTAGGGAATGTACGTCTGGCCTGGAGCATCGCCAGCGGAATATCGCATCACATCTCTCCAATACGTAATCGCAAATGCAGGTCTACTTGCTATCTGCCGGAAGACTTAGAAAAGTTCTTTTTTTCGAATATTGATCGTCGCGGTGCGACGAAAATTTTTTCATTATTGCGCAAGGAAAAATGTTAGTTTTGTGAAAGCACATATATATGATTGACGATAATACCGTCTCGACCGAGGGTAATGACGTAACTTGCGCGCAAAATTTCATTATTTTCGAAAGCCCAGCACGAGTTAGTGTGTACTCTGTCCGTTAATGTTACTTTTTTTGACAATCTTTTCTTCCTGATGATGATGATGATGACTATTCGGCACTAATTGTACTTTAAGAGCTGCGTGCACGCTTTAATATCGCTCTGCAAAAAATGTTTCTGATTTCATCTCTACATACTGAAATTCGTAGTATAGAAACGATGGATAATAATAATCTTCACGTACTGAAATAAACACTGAATTGCGTATGATTCCTGTCGAATATTACCAGCTAATCTTATTGACGAGAAATAAATTATTTTTCAAGTTCTTTCTAATAAAATACACGTGTATACCTGCTATTGATCGAATAAACTGCCCAATAAAAGATCCTAATTCGCACGTTCATATACGCGTCAAAAGAAATTTTCGCGGGAGCTACGTCTATATAAGGAAAAATAGCCTAAGACTTTATTGTTCTCGGTGATTTATATAGTCATGGTAAAAGAGAGGAAACAATCTGGAATTAAATCAAGCCAGTAATCGCCACCAATGTTCCCGCGAGTGCGAAGAAAGCGTAATAGACTTTTGCGCGTATCAGGAAGTTGACTTACCCAGAAGGTGGCAAGGCTGTCTCCTTGTGAGTTACTGAGGGTGAAGCCAAGTGCAAGGGCGTGTGGTTGACAAATGCCTGGTGTTGCTTGGCGCAGATTCAGTGCACGCAATGCCAAGCGCATCGGGGTTCCTTCTACCCACAACCAGCCCATTCGTATCGAGACGAAACGACGTTCTGCCAGGTCCTCCACGTACAGTTCACCTGTTGCGATTCGAAAAAAGTTACGTTAGTTGATTCGATTGTACAAGTACCGATATGTTACGATGTTGTTTGATAACACGATAAATTAGGTAGTGATCATCCTATAAATATATTACGAAACGAGTTTATAAATTCTGCTCAATAGTCCAGAAAACGTTTTCAAATTATAAGAAAAAATGTATGTAGATTCGTATGCAAATATTCGTGTTTTTAGAATCATTCTTGATATAAATAAACACAATTGAATATTTAACAAACATTTATGCGTTTTTTAGCATATCGTAAATGCGAGTATAACAGTAGGTCAATATAATTCACACAGTCAGGCATTCGATAAAACATCGAACATTCTCGCTCGGTCCTCCACAGCTATTTCCCAATACAATGCCGAGTACGTTGACACGAAATAGGCGAATAATAGGAATCTTGTCATTAGTTCCACGCGATATACCTGCCTTGTCTAACAACCTCTCCGCCCGCAATAAAAAAAAGAAAGTTTCGTTCGAGCGTAAGCTACGTATCACGCTAGTCTTGTACACGCCTATCTGTCCGTCTCTCTCTTTCTCTTTCGCTTTCTATCTGTTTGTGTATTTATCAATGTAATACACCCTCGATTGTCACTAAAAAGTCATTAGATCATCATGTTTGCATAGTTAACCTCGCGCTCCGTCATATAACAGCGGGAACCTGCGCATTTGTTATTGAGAAAAAAGAGATAGCATCCTCAAGAAGCACGTAGGTTGACACGAAGGAGAGCACCCGCCGCGTGCGCAATTCTATTTTAGTAGAAGAAACGCCGTCACGAGAATAACTGCGGGGGATGATGATAAGCCACTCGCCACTGCTTCGCTCGGGATGACGCACGAAACTGCTGTCATGGCGACGAGCATTAATGCTTAAACTTTGTTCGTTGAGTGTGAGCGATTAAAAAAATGATCTACATGTCTCAATAAATAGAGGAATTTTATGAATTGTTTGCGTGCATTTTCAATTTTCTTGGCAACTGCAGTATTGATTTTCACTCTTTAATCTTCAATGTTCTTAATTTAAAAAATAAACACGTGAAAATTTTCTATATTGTGGAGAAACATGTTTTTTTAATTAGTAGCAAATATTAGTATCTTTATATTTTGTCAACGTTCGAACTGAATTTTGAATTTAGTAAATTTTTTTTATACAAGTGGTTTACGAGTCTTTTATAATGCAAACTTGAAATGTATCAACTCGTAATCAACTCGCGTCCTACCCAAAGTACAACGTTTTCCGTAGACGGCATTCTCTCCCCATTGAAAAACACTCGTCGATCGCGAAACAATCCAATACAAGAATCGTTATCAAAGAGAAAGCAGTCGCATTGGGCGATCCCCGCTAATTTCACAACCCGAAGGCGAATGTTTGCATGGCAGCAACAACGACAATAAGGGCCCGGCTTTGAAAAAGGACAGAACCAGCGTAAAGCACAAAATGCAATCGCATAGCGACACGAGGCAAAACAAATCTACGACAAGGCCTAATTACATAATTACGTAATTGCGCGTTTTTCCCCTTCTCCGCCTTCTTCGCGAATAAGAAGACAATGGTCGCTGCGCGAGCGAGCGAGCGAGCGCGAGAGCTACTTCGCATGGTGTCATTAAGCTAACTGCACTGGATGGGTGCAGCCAGCGAGCAGCTACCTCCTTCGGACAAGGTTTTTTCAAAAATAAAGAAGAGCGCGATTCTCTCTTTCACCTAGTTTCGTTTTATGCCGCTCTCTCGCTCGTTCTCTCTTGGAATCTGTAATTTGTAACGGGCGCCAGACGCCTTTGCCCGTTATCGATGACTACTACTGCTAGTCCCAGCAGACATTTTGCTTTTCGTCGGTTCCCATGGACGAGAAACAAAGCTTTCTCGGATATCTGTTAATGATACATAAAATCAAGCCTCGTCTTCATTGAAAACTACTCCCATCTTTACAAACAATGAGTCGGCCAATTGATTTTTATTTGACGATTTCTCGGGATACAGTTTACTGATTTTCGTCTTCGCGTCATACATTGAGAAAATTACGAGTTCCCCCTTTCAACTAATTAATGTGATAATAAGGGGTGCTTTGTCAATTTGACAATGATAAAAACAAAGAGCCGTTAAAGATAACAACCGCTATATAAGCGACATTCTAACGATTGTCGACCGAGGCTATTATCACATCTATACGGCATTGTGACCGCGACGAACGTTCTTGAATTCGATTTCGCACGCGCGCTAATCAATGTGAGCGATAAAACAATGCGGTTCAAAGTTTATATAAAAAGTGGATGTGGTTATTTTCTTGTTGTCACCTCCACAGTGGTCATTTATTTTCAATCATTATATGCATTGAAAAACTGTGATTACTAATTTTCAGTGAAATGCACCAAGTCGAATCGATTGAGATTTGCAAAATTGATTATTAAATTCAATTAAGAGAAACGATAGACACAAATTAAAGGGATAGATCTTAATCGAGTGAAATGATAAAAAAATAAAACTTACATCATTCCAAGAGTATAAAGTTCTCAAAATAAACAACTATGCACCTACGACGGTAAGATTATATTATCATACACTTTCCAAAAAGAAAAAAAAAACAAACAAAAATCCATCAGACAAATGCATTTTTGCAAAAAATACAAGTTAGTCCAGGTTGAGCGAGGAGCCACTTGATTTACAAGCTAAACATCACATACAACGTATACGACGACAATAGTAGTAGTGGTCGTTATCATCGTGGAGGCATATGCGTGAGAATGCTTGAACGTTTATACGTGTGTGCGTGTGTGCGTCTGTGGGTAGCAACTTCGAAAATTTTGTTATCTTTGGTCGTTTTATTTGCAGGAAGTTGGCGCCGTTGCTGACGTAGCTGTTGTCTGCCATAGATTGATACACATTGTTTCGTTTGTTTCTTTTTTACTATCGACGAATTCCGATAAAAACCGCTATCATTTTCGTACTCTTCAGTGACTAATGAAAATTTTTTTCAGTATTATCTAACGTCACGGCACAAAAAAAATGAATGACTGTATTTCCACTCGTGAGCAGAAAACGATTTACCTTAAAAGTAGAAACTTAAATCGTTGACAATCAGTAAAAAGACTGCAGCGACAGAACCGCCAAACAAGAAGCCCCTTCTCATAGAACCGCAAAGCCAAGAGAGTGAAAGTCCAATGACTCTTCTCAACGCACATTTTCGCGGCAGACGTAACATTTCTGCACACCAAGCGAGGTAAATATTTTTCGTGGGGGAGTACACCGACTTACTTTCATTGTAATAACGTAACCGTCAAAAAGTCCCGCATTCTCGGGCTTCCGGGGAGAGAAGTACCGCAGGCACAGAGAAGGAAGTGAGAAGTATAGCGAGGGGAACCCTTTTTCACCGAAGGTAGCTTGGTTAGTTGAAGTGAAGGAGCATCGCGCATTTTTTTATTTGGAGAAAGAAATCTGAGCGACTCGAGTTGCTAGACAATTAGATTTAATTATTATTGCAATGTTATCGAATACGCCATTAGGTTATTTTTCATTACGGCGAAGTAAAAATTTTTCCATATCATTTAGCATAAATTTTATGAATATTAGATTATTGTAGAAAGGTCCATAAAATAAACATTAGATATGATTTTATACGATATGCAACGCAAATAAGTATTACATGTAAACATTCATTCGTAAATCTACCAAACTCATTAAGGCGAAAGCTATACTTAATACACTGTAGTCATGAATGGCATAAGAAGGAAAATTGATCCACCACCCACGACTTGTATACGTGCGTATATCGCGGAAGCTTTTTCGCGAAAACGTTAGAGCCGCCGCCGCCAAGCATAACAGAAAACAAACAAACGACTCTAAGCGGGTAAAGAAAATGCCGTGGCATTAGCACGTCAATGTCGAGCTGTCTTTACTACGACAATGACGGCGTGACGCGAACGCGTGCGCCACTAATGACGGTCAACTTGTAGTGTATGTGTGTGCAGATTGCATAGCTGCTGCAACCAACTATTTCTCCTTTTTTTTACTGGCGACTTTGCGATGAATCTAACGGCGCCTATTCTTTTTAGATTGGAGCGGAGTAAGAAATTTGAGGAATTTATTGAAAATTTTCTGCAAATAAGAGATAGTTTACACTAAATTCAATGTTATATTTCCACAGTTATATATCTGCATGTAAGTGCTTTTATAGGAGTCGAACAGTTCGATAAGTTTCTCAATGAAAATTTTATGGTATTCATCTACTTCCTCCTCTATTGGATTTTCTATTTTCGGAACTTTTATTGGAGATCCCACTATATAAAAAAGTAATTGCCAATTACGTCTCGGTATTCCATAAGTCGACGACTAGCAGAACTCACCGACTACGTGGATTGGTGTTCTTATAGGCTTGAAAGAAAAAAAATTCTTAAGAATATTTCCTCTGATTACAATACTCGGAAACAGGCCAAACTTTTTAATGGAAAAATTTTTAATCTTATGCAAGAGAGTTCCTTCCTTTGGATGGAAGATGTCATAATAATCAACCTCGCCAAATGAAAATACAGGCACAAGTGGTGTTCTGAAAAATAATTAGATTTGATGATGATAAAAATCAAGATGAAGCTTCATATATTCTTTAACTGACCCGTTTTTCAATGCTGTTCTAATGAATCCTTTTCGATTTTTTAAAACTATCCGATAAACACCACGTCGAGTCCTGAATGCATCATCGGAACCGCCAACTAGGAGAATGAGCGCGCGACTTTGTTTTTGTGTTTGTGGTTTTGTCGATAACAGGTATTGCATGCTCTCTTTACTACAGCTACAACCACCTATTTACGAAACAATATTATACTGTGAATGAAGCCAAACTATAAAATAAATCTCACCGAAAATAAGTGCCAGCTCTCGGAAAAAAGGCACGTAGAAGAATAATCTCAGCGAGAGTATCCTGAATTCCAAGCCAGGAAACATGTCGTCGCAATTAGTACAATTTGCCCCAAATGCGGAAGCAAATCCAAATGCAAATAGCCCATGCGGAAATCCACAAAGTATGTAGTTACTCGATGGATCGAGATCAGTTGTTTTTATCAGTTTCACAGGAAAATAATTCGCGCAATGCTTCCAAATTTTTAGATTTCTCAACTTTTCGGTCCATTTTCCACTTTACATAAAACCAAATCGATGCATATAATAAAAGAAATACCGTACGGTTGATTATCAAGGGTTTACCTTCGACCACCTCGCCAATGCGCATCACTGTCGTAATAGAAATATATAAGATAAATCACAAAAAACGCTTTCACCCATCTCGAGCCGAGAAATAATACCGACACAGAAAAGACGCAACTGCAAACGAATACGCAAATAAACGTGTAAAGGGTTGCGACAAAGCATATCGACTGCAACTTTTTATCAAATTCTGAAGTAGAAGATGTCAAGTTTTCGTTACACTTTGTCATTGCCTTTTCGACGACAGCACTTAGCAACACATTGCCTACGACTAACAAAGTGAAACTAATTAAACTAACTAGCAAAACTAGTTGATACTTTGCATTTTATCATATCTTAATTACATAATTATTCCCGAAAACATATGTAATTCGCAGTATTTAATTCTCACGCTAAACACAAACTAAAAATTGACAAGCATTTTGAAAAAATACCCACGTCAAAAATATATATATATATAACTTATCTGGTTTTTCAGTTGGGAATACTTCAATGTACACATGTTAATAAACAAAATCAGCAAAATACAAATCTACGTAAATTTGATGTTTGTAAAATGCATCAATTAATTCTTATTAATAAAAAAGAAATGAATAGATGTTTATCTTTTAATAAAATATTTGCTTTCGTTTAGCTAATTCACCTTGAAATTCGAAAACCGTTTGTGGACCGAAAATATACGTATTCTATGACCAAAGAGTCCCAACGCGTGCTAGAAGCCACATTTGAAAAAACGGTTTTTTTTTTCTGTGGGGCCGCAGATCCATGGCGGCGATAAGTGGTAGGTCAGCCGTACCAACTGCCTTCTAAACACTCGTGTTCGCTCGACAGCTGTTTTTTCGTATTCACTAATCGACCAGTCAAATCTTCGATAGCTACTAAACTCATGCTAATTAAATATCGCGTTTATACATCTGATAAAGCCTCGAGCGTAATTGGGGAAGGATATCCTAGTTTGTAAGCTTAGAGATGGATCATTGATGACTTGATTATAACAAGCACTCGTTCTTTGATCTTTCCGCAGTAGGAGAGTGCAGTTAGACTTGCGCGTGAATTCTGCGAAACATCAACACCCCAATTAAAAAACAAAAACACAAGCATTATTTGTAGATGCCACGAGTGTCTCTCGAGAAAACGCTGCGTGTACGCGTTTACACATACACACCGAAAAAATTCCAAGTTCTCGAGAGTCACGTTGTCGTAGATTATAGCAGATAGAATGGTAAGTGCGTTCGAGACGACGACCAGCCACTCGAGGGATTGGATTTCCGTGGGAGAGAGAAAAGACACGTCTAGTACATACACCAACCCGGAAGAGGGCGTGAGTCGTCTTCCTCCTCTTTTTCACAGTGAATAATCCACTGCGTCGATTTATCGAGTACCAATAAAAAAGTAAGATGGTTTAAAGAGGAAGAGAGCTTCGAAAGTTTCGCACGATTACTCGTCCATTGTTTAATCGGGCGTGTAATTGCTCACTAATTAATGGGCGATGGACACGCATTGTTAATTAGAGCAGAGAGCATCAAAGGACGAGCGATTTGTAAATAGAAATCGTTCCATCCAAGTCGATTAAAAATACTTTTGGATGGTAAAACGTTTTTTTGTAATCTCGCGATTATTTCTGTTCTTAATTCTTTGTTATTGTGAAACGTACTGTTACGTATGAATTTTAATTATAATCCATCACAGACATATGACACATTGTGCAACGCGCATTAAACCCCTTCCAAAAAAGACCCATACAATAATCACGGTCTAAGATATATTCCCATGGAGTCAAAAAATCCGGTCTTATCGCGACATTTTTCATTCGTTTGACACTGACTCGTCAGCGAAACTTAAGGGACATCTCTCTCTTTTTATTTATTTTTTTTTTCCGGTCTATGAATTATTTATCCTCGCTGACGAATTCGCAACGCACGTCGGAAACCCCGGGACGAATGGCATAGACATACGTGAAAGTTACGTAACACGCTAGCGGCAGCAGCAGCAGCAGCAGCAGCTTCTTGTGTTTAGTTGTACTTACCCAGGGACATTTTTTCGACGTAGATTTGTCCAGAGAATCACGGTTTCGTAAACGTAACATTTCGAATACAACATTGGAGTATCTAGATGGAAGTAAATAGAGTCAATTATATTTTACTGGGGCATGGAAAAATCTTTCAAGGTAAAGTCGCCTTCAGTACATTGTCTTTCCAAGGGTAACAATAAGAAAAAATTGCACGACTGTTTTTCTTGACGGCTTTCCACGTAATTTATTTTATTTGTAGCGTGTGCGTGTGGGCCTTCAAATGAAAATAAAAATAATCAATTTAAAAATTATCCTAATTATTTTTTTACTGCTATCGCTCCAATAAACGACAATTAAAAATCACTAATAACTAATAATTGTACAGACAAAATAATGTAATTGAGCTTTGCAATAGCGAGAAGAAAGAATCGTTAATTTAAAAAACTGATAATGATGGAAAAATTATATTCTTTTTCGCAACGTTTAATCCACCATAAGAAAATAATCATGACGCTCTTAAGTATAGCATGGAATCCCATGCAAATTCATGGATGCATTGAACCCCTCCCGTCGAAAATTAATTTCTCTCTGAAGGTTAGGGAGATTATCATAAGCGAATCGTTTACATTTACGTACGCCGATTAATCGCGGCAAAGGGACTTGACGGTTAGTAATGATGATGTTGTCTTTTTGGGATAGCATCTGAGTCATCTAGTTTTTCAGGCTCTATTTAACTTTCAAATGGTATCAAGATCTCATGCAGATTAATTCATTATTAGAGCAGGGAGAACGTAAAGAATAATCAAAGGGTTGTTGGGTTATTGAACAGGAGTTTATTTAATTGATTGAAGTCAAGCATAGCACCCTTTGTGCTTATGCATAACTAAAGCTTGGTGTGACGCAATAAAAAAAAATTCACACATACTTAATTAGTTTTTTTACTTTTGATTTTTAACAAGTGATTTCAATCAAAAGTTTTTGAATCAAGAACTTTTTCTTGTGTTTAGAAAAATTGTCTCATTGAAATTTGTTTTAAGAATGTTACAAATAAAATATTTATTTTATAATGAAAAATGACAGAAGGATACAACTATGAAAATAATAATGTCTGTCTTTGATTTCACTAATGCTACATTCTCAGTTGAAAAGAGCAACAAGAAATGCCCTCATTATTTACCAAGGAAAATTTTCATTGCACACATCTCGAGCCATCAAGTTAAATTAATAAGTACATCAAAGTAGATACTTAGCGAGAAAGCAAAAAAGCATCGGAATGTCCGAACAAGCAGCACCAGCAGGTACAAGCAGCAGCGCGGTGATCAACAAAGTGTACACATATACAGACGCTTAAAGCGCGCGCGGCACTCAATTAAAGCTTGCACTTTGCAGGGGAAAAACGGTATCGAGTGTTGTCGTCTTCGTCGTCGTCGGTGGCGATAATTGAATAACGGACGGTATGTGTGCTGCAACAGTTGTCTTCTTTCGTTGTGTACTCATTTTGCGAATCGTAATTGCTCCTGTCAAGAAGGAGGTTTATTAGCGGACGTTAATGTTGGATATGTGAATAGAGGTGTACCTAGGATGAGGCTGCTAGTATGTAGTACAAGTGTATGTAAAGGTGATTGCCGGGTTCTTGCGAGGAATTGATCTACTTAAATGCGATTCCTTTGCGTGCGCTATATATGTCGAACGACTGGTCATTTGCTGTTGCGCGAGTAACTGTGTTTCTCGCGAGACTTTTTATTTTCTTTCGCGCGCACGTGTTGTTGTCCTGATGCTCCTTTTAGCTAAGCTGTATATTCATGAAACTATCATTACTCTTCGCGTCCGTCGGTCTACATTTTCTTCGGACATGCCTACATTTTAGTGAAAATTGGTTACTATGGACAATGGGTCAGTGGCATGCGGAAGCCTTCCCGACGCGTCGATTATCCGAATTTTTGCCAGTACGGCAATTCCACTGGAAAATCCAAGCGAACAGGTGCAAAGAATGCACAAAAGTTCAAGTACGTTATACATAGTTATAACTGTATGAATTCGATAGATAAAAGTGAAATTGCGATCAAAGTGGCCACTCGATTTTACCAAGTGACGTCAGGATGATGCAAGTCATTGAAAAGCGAAGCGAACACAACAACTGTCTCTTTTGATCTCTGACACAATCGTCACAGGTGCACAGCAACGACAGCAAACGCGAGCTCGTTAAAATTGCTCTGATAGACCAACAGGCGCTGGTGATCGCGCATACCGCGCCCGCCCGTTCCAAGTTTCACTTCGTTCGCGCGCACCGTTACACCAAGAGTCTTACCGTGTGTATTTACTACGCCGCGCCGCTGTGCTTCTGTCTGTTTTTCTTGCCTTTTTGTTCGTAGAACAATTTAACTCCTTTTTTTCCTTTGCTCGCAAATAGTTTGTACTGGCTACACTCTTGTTAACGAGTTCTTTTTTCTTCGATCGTGCAACTTTATTTCTGTTTGTTGTATGCGTGCTCAGATTCATCATTTTGACTGGTTTCTAACAAACATCTTTTGCATAGTAGATTACGAAAATTTCCAGCCATTTTTTCGTTTACAAAATAGGAAAGAATAATGTTTTTAAAGATTTATTCTCGTTCATCACGCTAGCTTCGTAAATTACTAGCGCAATTCAACTTTGTCTGTCAATAAGTTACTGACAGTTGGGTAAAACCACCGTTAGCTAAATATTACCTTGCAGAAGTAATTTTGAAACTTATTGTTAATATTTTTGTAGAATGAAAATAAAACTTAATAAAAGTTTCCTCCCCGGACGAAATAATAACCTGTGTAAAAAAACATTCTACTGGAGTTGGTCACAAACGTAAAAGCTGTCAAAGAGAAATTTTCTCTAAAAATATCTTTGCTTCAAAAGTCAAGGAACCCACTGTACGTGTGTGGATCAGCGTGAAAATAAAGATAGAAATGAAAAGACCTTGACCCTCCTTGTAAACTTTTCTGTCTGGTCACGCGACTAGATCAAAACAGATCGCTCATCGATTGGCTGTCGATTTCTTTTTTCTATTTAATTCAAAATAAATCGTCCGGAAACAGGAATCACTTTGTGCATTGAAGATTCCGCATTCAAGAAGGAACATATTCAAACGTAAACTTGTCAATTTAACTAAATAATAAAGCAATGTATGATATAGTCCGTAATAGGACGACCTTTTTTCAGTAAATCGTGTGTGTACATTGGCTATTGATTATTTTATGATTAACGTTATTTTTTGCTTTCTATACTCTGAGAGAGAAGACACTTTTATAACTCGGAGAAAGGCCTTTCCTTTTGCTTGCAATCGTAAACATGTCAATTTAGAGAAATAAAAGTCAAGACTCAATGTGGTTTTCAAGAGGAACAAAAAAATGTTTAAATGGTGTCTTAAAAGTCATCTCAAAAAAATCACTTTTATTACAATTATTTCATTTTTGTATAAGCTTTCGTAAAACATTTTTTGTTTATAGCTTTTATAACATGTACAAAAATACTGTTTTTTAATCTAATGCATTTTAAATATAGCAGTCTTCTTCAGAAATTTAGTGCAAGTGAAAACTTCTATGAGTGATAATTAAGAAATCTTATCGTCGATGCAGTCTGCAAAAAATCTCACCCATTCTAAAAAAATTACAATAGTGAAGTTCATGTACTTTTCTAAAAATCTATTGCTTTCAGTTTAATCAAATTGGAAAATTTTTTATAAATATATGAAATTTTATAAAACTTTATAAGATTATATCATTTTTTTTATAAAAGTTTTATAAAACATTTTTACGTGGGATTTTAAAATAACAGAATTCACCTGTTACCAATTAGAAAAATATACAATTTGTGAAGTCAATTAAGCACAATTCACATATACACATTAATTTGTCATCCTCTCGTTGCCAACTGGAGCAAAAAAGTCTAACAATGAGCTGTAATCCGCGCAAAAAGAATCTCGTGCAGACTGCATTTCATTCATGATCGTTGCAATCGTCTGACATGAAATCCCGTAAAAGTGCATCTTCTCTCTTTTTTCTGTGTTGCCGTGCGTGTCTCACCTATTGTCTACGTTGAGACATTCTTTTTTCATAAGCAAATGCTCGCTGTACAAAACAGATTTGAGTTGCAGTTTTTCTAGTTTTGTGGATATACAGACAGGATGGTGTAAAAAAACTTTTTTTTTTGTGTAAGGAAGATTAAGTAGACAAAGATTATCTTTCAATTTTCAATTGCATTTATATTATATTTGAATTTAAGATGTAAATATTATGTCTTATCTACAAAAGTAAAAATAGAAATGCATTTACAACAGCAAACAGATGACTGACACTTTAAAGTAAACGTTAATGCTCGATGATTTTTCAAAATCTTCAATATCTTCAAAAAATGTCTATTATTCTATATTAAGACAGTGGTTTATTACATTTTAAATGTTTTAAATTTCAAAATAAATTTCAAGTGATAAAATATCTTATAAAATACCTTTCAATCTTATGAAATTATGCGAAAACGCAGATAAAAAAATTAAATCATCAAAATCAAAGTTTACCAAGTCTGACAAATATCTTCAATAAAAATCATCGGCGTTACGAGGAGAGCGGTTAAAATAGCTCAGAGTCCCTCATACTACATACATCACAAAATTCCAAAGCTTAACTCAGCAAAGTGATCGGCAATCCTCGCACATCAATCCTTAACACGAACGTACCAATAAAGTCGCGTCGAATGTTGCCAGCATCGCCAGAAATAGAAGAAGGATTTTTTAAGATTGAAATTCAAGTCGCATCGTCAATTCAAACGACATAGACTCGAACCTAGTACAACATAACAACAACGCAACTGAGAAATATCCCGTACACGTAGACAGGACGAGGCTCCCATAAATGCAAGGCGTTGTCGTCGTGAGAAAAGCAAAATACCACATTGGAAAATTCTCTCGTCATACAAATCACACGGCATTTATTACCATTGGATTTGCGTTTTTAGGGGACGTATTGCAGCTTGTTGAGTAAACCGTAGAGCAAAACGGAGAGAGCTATGACAATAAACGCCAGATTCATCTTGGAAAGGGAGATTTTTACGTATATATGAGGAGAGAAAGCTAGAGACTAACTCAAGCTTTTCTCAGGTGGGAATTTTACGGGTACTTGAAAAACTAGCTCGTAAATGTCGCTTTAAATTTGACATAACAGTGTCGCATTTATCTGTCGAGTGTTATACAGAACGATATGTTAGTAGATTATTTCAATGGAGAATACATACTCAAATTGTACGTTAGAACTATGCAAGTGTACCAACTTTCTCTTAGTTATATTCGAAGTTTGAGCGAGTACAAATATTTTTTTTTATATTTATTTTTTTATTTAATTCAAACTGCATTTCATCTAACGAATTTTGTTTGTTGTATTAACAAACTTATAACGCAGTGCAAGAACGACTTTCACGCGCAACCAAATTTCAAGCACTGCTTTTATAAATAGACTGCATGTAGTAGCACACATCCCCCATAATTCAAAAGAGTCCCGAAGCAAACGTTAGTTCGAAAGAGAAAAGCACAAGCATCTGCAAGATAGAGAGAAGAAAGTGCAGCGTATAAAGAGGCTTTTTATGAAAAATGAGGCAGAAACCGCCAAGAAACAAATGTCGATAGTTCCATCACCTGCGTAAGCCTTCTATGACCGTTAATTATCTACGGGTACTAATGAAACGTTACATCAAATACTGTCTATTCCACAAATTACTTTTTTCTTCTTTTTGGACAGATGCTGTCTGGTTAAAGGTGCGTGCGATTGATTGCTATAATGATGTACAGCTGATGATGGCTCAAGGTTGTGTTGTTGGAATGATTCGGTATTATTAAATATACTAGTGTATAAATGGAAAGTAGAAAAAAGTTACTCGTGCCGAAGAAAACTATTATAACATTTGATTTCAACTAACTCCGCGAACATCGATCTAAAATAAGTTGAGGTATTGAAGTGCATAAGTATACTATACAATGTTCATTAATAATGAAGATACTAATACTCAGGATTTAAATACAAAAAAACTTTCCCAAACATGTTACGTATTGACCAATATCAAAACGTGTATACACATCAAAATTACTAAAATCGTTAAGATTGACATCATACACGTACATTTAAAAATACACGATCGAATTTAAAATCCTTGACATGAATAAAAGAATAAAGCGGATAGTATTTGCGCTTGATGGATTGATCTTGACTAAATGAGCTGTAGTACGTTGGTATCCAGGTATAAAATCCTAATCTACTTTGTTCTGCAGAAATATATTGACGACCAATATTCTCAATTTCAACGCTATTGATTTAGAGTACTTCCTTCACAGGATTTTTGCCTGTTTTAACGAGACGGGATAAGACTAACGTATATAAGATGTTAATTTATTTTTTGATTGAAAGTTTAATGTATTTTTTTATGCGTTTGCTTTTTAATGAAAACATATCTCACTCACCATGACGTCGCAATCGCGGATCTAGCACACTCTACGCACACACCAATTAAGAAAGAAGATGATAAAGAAAAGTAGACCGAAAATCCGTGCACTTTCAAAGCAACACAAGCCGTTAATTATTTTAGCACGCAAGCCAGTCGCGAACCATAAAATCATGTTTTTAGAAATAAAATGAAGGACATCAATGAAAAGAAATTTCAAATAGAATGTCGGCTCGTAAAAAAAATTGAACAGAAGTTCTTCGTGTGTGCGCATTTTGTCGTTTGTCGAATTAATGCCACCAATTCACAGCTCTCGCTCGTTATACACTTATACTCAAGATTGCTGCGCCGATTGATTCACCGCAGCATTTCTTCCTCGCGCGACTTATTATTCGAGTGGTCGGTTGCTTTTACAAGACGACAGCGATTAGCCGTTGCCCGAATATATATCGGTGTTGCTGCTTGTTGCCTTTCAAGGCCATTCAAGTTAAGAAACAAAAGCGTATGAAATTACTTTTTTTTCACCAAGTTTTTCATTGACCTTTTCTTGAATAGCACTTGAAGTCAATGTAACACGTATATTACGTGTTCAAACTGTAAGGAATTTTTATGGTACGAACGTTTGTTTGAAGGATTTATGTAAGAATTTATTGTGATTTATCCAATGTCGGAGGAGATTTGTAGCATAATAATCTTATTTTTATAAAAAATTTCTCTATTTAATCATGGCATGCCATTACTGTCATTAAACTGTTATTCATGTTATAATTTATAAAATCATATCAATTATAAGCTGTCGAATAATATTGATATTTGGAAAATAAATGTAAACATAATTTAACACTTAATTATTGATCGCAAAGCAAATAATGGAAAAATTATAACACTTCTCGTCATTCGTTAAAAGTGAGCAAACTCTGAACTCCAAAACTTACGATTGATGTCGCGAAGCAGGATATACATCCGCCAAAATTCTCTACAGTTCGCACACACGTCTATTTGGCCAGCTGCGTGCATGCATACGTATATCCGCGGGCCCGTTTTTCCCGCAAGATTAATGACATGTAGCATGGCAACCAACGAAGTATATGTATACCACTCGCGCGAGGTGAAAAATTGAAATTGTACGTTCATCGATCAAAACGCTGCCAAGCAGCTGCCAGTACGGTTAAGTTATTTCGGCAGCAGACAGATGAAGGATGAGCATTAGAAATCAAGTTATTTGAGTAGTTGATTTTCGGTCAGTTAGCACATACATCAGAGGATCTACAAATTGTTTACTGTAGGAATATCCAATTGATCTCCATGGGTATTGATAGAACTGAATGATTAGGAAACTCGTTTTTTTGTTCGGTTTTAAGACTATAACCCTATCTTTCATATCCTGTCAAATATAGAGTAAATCTACTAATAACTTTCGTCTTGAACTGATATTTTAAAACACAACTTGTCAATTGATTTTTATCATGCTTGTCCAATACAAAGAAACTTGTCAGTCTTGTCATTGGCAAGTATGCGAGCGCTTCGTCACAAACGGAAGATGTAGGGCCAAGATAGAACATCAGTGTGTGTGTGCGTGAGTCACGTGTTGAATTTTCATGGAAAACTGACACAGGGCCAAGGGAGAAAATCAATGAATTATTAGATACATAAGCTTTCCTTTTTCATCGCTAATTATTATTATTATCCTGGTGCAGATATCAACTTTCAAATAATTACAGTAGGCCAGTACTTGATTCCAAATCATAACACCCAGTATATGCATCAATCATCATTCACAAGATATACGCGAACTTTCGCTGCGATAATCGCATTTCGCGTTCATGGTCGCGAGATTCTGTTGGTGCACACACGCGCGGAAGCTCGAGTATAGTGTATATCGCATCCGCGACGTTATAATGACGGAAAGTGCTTATCGTCACAAGAGAGGAAGAAAAAAAAGGCGCGCTTCTCAATTGTTAAATGGACAGGGCCGAGAGAGAGTTCCCCTACTCCTCTCGGCCATTCAACTGTCATCAAGTCTCATTGACGAAACCAAGCAGCTGATTCGAGCCTTCTTGAGTCGCACAGCGGATCGCGAGAAATATTTTCGATGTTACTTGCCACGAAGGTTGTGCTTCTTTTTTGGATTTACATCGTTCAGTTTCTTCGATTTTTGGAGACAGAGATAATGACTTTTAAATAAAATTCCAAAGTGCTGTGCTTTCATTATATACAGTAATAATTCAAGTACATATTGTCATAGTTTCATATTTCATACGTATCAAAAATCGAAGAATGTAATTTTCCACTTGGAGATTGAGATTTAAAAACACTTTTTATTTATCGCAAATATAGATTCGCATGACTTTTCTGATATAATATTCATTGACTCTTTGTCTTAATTAACCTTTCAACTTGAATATTACGGTTGATTTACGATATCAATGTTTTGTTATACTCTATAATTCTGACATTTTTATGTTTACTTTTCTGACATGACAACTTTAATTATGAATAAAAAGTAGAATCAAGAACAAAATTATGTATGACTACGATCAGCGAAAATAAGCTTTATGAAATTTAAAACAATACTGCAATGATAGTTCCGACGATTTCTTTATAATAATTTTTTCACCTCCTGAGAAAAGAGAAATTCAATGCAAGTCCTTGATGCGATTCTCGCACAGTTTTTGTCAAATTTATTTGATTCCAAAAAAATGAATACGATTTTCATCGGAGTTTCATCGCGCAACAATGCCAGTTATTTTTCTTCAAATCGATGACAAACTTTCGAAATAGAATCTTCACCTTACTTTTCCAGTGGATTACATGAAGAACTAGAATTTGCCTATCGTCGATCCGAAAATAAAAAATCACGTATAAGTGCAGTTTTCAACTAAACCCTACTAGAGATCACGAAAGGCGGAAAGAGCAAGTTACACGAGGTCACGTTTTCTACGTGAGGCAAATTGTCCAAACCAGTGGGCAATTTGCATTAGAATTATTCGCTAGTGAAAGGGGTAATTCGAGAT
The DNA here is from genome assembly GCF_024137745.1 of Phymastichus coffea. Classification (NCBI taxonomy): domain Eukaryota; kingdom Metazoa; phylum Arthropoda; class Insecta; order Hymenoptera; family Eulophidae; genus Phymastichus; species Phymastichus coffea. Next base: position 226,435 of record NW_026706880.1, read on the forward strand.
AATTTTTTTTGTTTCGTTTTTATTAAACGCAGATATTTTAGTGTTTGTCAGTTTGGTCAGTTGAGTATATTTGCATTTTAATTGAACTGTTTGGTCGCTTCGTCACAACATAAAAAGAGAACAAAAGAGACTCGGGTGGTTTTTCATACAGTACACCAGTTTAGTGCACATCACAAACAACGAAAATGAGAAATCTTTCGCGTCGGGCCTCCTAACTGCTAAGCATCCGAGTGATATTCTTTTGTTTTCAGCAGCTCTCTACCAAAATTTATGTATTTGTTTCCCTTGACCCACTGGTCGAACTAATGAATAGGTCAATTTCATTAAGTTATACAAGTGGCTGAGATGCATTAATCTCGTTTCCTTTACGTGAATAGCTAATTTGCTGACCTATACTTCACCAATGCCATGGTTATACCTCTCATGTCAATTCTGCCGTTATTGTATACCGACCTGCAACAGAAAAACGAGAAAAGGCATTTAAAAAAAGCTTCCACAAGATCTGCAGAAAATAAAAATAATGGACAACCCGGAAGACAGCGCAGATAGGAAACTGAAACGTTACAGCTACAGACGAGACATAGAGGAAGCGACAAATAAAAATCGAGCAGCAGCAGCGGTTCATCGAGCCTTCAATGCTCCGTGACTAAATGCGTGTCCGACAAGCGCATCGCACTCGTGTCAATCATTCCTGTCTCTCTCTCTCTCTCTCTCTCTCTCTCTCTCTCTCTCTCTCTCTCTTCTCTCTATAGTTATATATTTTTGTTAAAGTAGCGCCCACATTTCTTTCGTTTTCTTCCTTCCGTTACAGCGAGCGAAAGCTGTTGCCTTTTCCTGGTTTTCACTAGCTCAGTGGTATTGTTGTTACTTAACATGATAAAGAAGCTCTACTACGCCCGTGCGGCTTCATGACTTTCAGTGCCTTTGTACTGCTACTTTTTTCCCGTACTTTCGATAAGCATGCCGGCGCCTTTTGATAAGAAACACGCTGTGAAGTTTCACTTTATTAATCACCATGGAAAATAACAATGTCTAAGTGCAGTTACGTCGATATAAATAAAAATATCGTTTGTCACAGGAAAGCATAAGGTTTCATTCGAGCATGTGAATAGGAAGAATTAGCCAAAGCGACAGCGACACCTAAAAGCGAAAAGAGAACAAAGTAAGCAGAATAAATTAACGCGCGTGTATAAGAGAATCTTCTCACAGTGCTCGAAAAAGCGTGAAAACACTTGTTTTACCCATGGTGCTGCTGCAACTCACAGACACGAAATATAAAGGGTAAGCTTTCCGTTAATCCAAAACATCCCCGATCTCCCGCGGCGGACCACTGTCCATCTATGCTATAAATCCTCTCGCGAAGAGAGAGAGAGAGAAAGAGAGAGAGAGAGAAAGAGAGAGAGGGAGAGAGAGAGAGAGAGAGCTGGGGGAGGGGGCAGAAAAAGTGGTTCAACTAGGGGTAAGTATTACTTTACTGTGATGTTAATCGAGGAGGCTGTGGATAACTGATAGCGAATGATCTCATTATCCACTTCTTAAAATGCTTTATTATTTAACTTACGAGGATTCCGGTTTTGTTCGATGATACCTTTGTAGTGTTACATGTGTGTGATCGAGTTATTTTCGTACTTGTGAACTGCAACTTGAACTCAGTTTCTCTCCGAATGCCCGATAAATGTGTCAGATGAAGTTACTTCTAAATTTTCGGCATTCGAAATTAGTTAAAAAACTGTGCATTAAGTTTCAACGTCTGCCCGTTATTTGTTAATAGACCGAATATAAGTAGTACTTTTGCATCGGCTTTTTCTTTCGCTTGTACAAGAAATTGGAAGTGATCACTAACGCGTCCCCCTACCGCACGAATGATTTTACGCCTTAAAAAGAAGTCATTCAAGAAATCTCAACTGACAAAGTATCCTGAATGGAGCTGGGGAAAAAAACCGGCTTTCTTGTACGATTTTCCATGAACGATCATCGCTTGCGCGTATTACGTTGTCAATGTGAGAAATTGAGATAAGACAATGCCTCAAGTCCTTTAATCAGCGCGTCCATGAAAAAAATCCATTGAGACATGATTAACGGCATGCGCGCTGCTGCGGTGCAGCCTTGAATTTCCAGTTTCCGTCATCGCAAGAGCGAGATGATGAGGACCGGATGCACTAAATCTTCTCTTTCTCTGTATACCCGAATGTATGCGTGTACGTATGAAAGAGATAGAACGATGCGAAGAAAAGTGAGAGTTATGTTCTTTTCACATAATTGCTCTAATCGCGAGAGAAGCGAGGAAAAACGTTGAAAGTTAATACTGCTGATAATGGTGTCAATTGCTTTGGCGAGACAGAGCCTATTTTCGTTAAAATTGAAAACGACTTTTGTCACACATTTTAAACAGAATGAAAAATGAGCTGCGTAAATTTATGAAACTCGCAGCGATGTACGCATTTCGATGTTACTGTCACGCGTATCTGCCAAAAAGTCGTGCAGGTATACAGATGCATTACCGAATGTTTTCACGGGCGATCAACGAAGCGCGAGAGACAAATCGTGTTGTTGCCGAAACACAGCAAGACACGATTTCACACTCAAGCAAACTTTGGACAGCGAAGAAGAAAAAAAAACTGTGCATATAAACCCTTTTTACGCACATCGTCAGAGACGTAAACACTCGAGGACAACCACAGAGAAAGAGAGTGAGAAATGCGTCTTACGTGTATATACACTCGAGACTGTCAAAGGTCCCTCAAGGCGAAATAACTGGCCCCCTCCGATATGGTGTCCGAGAGGTGTCGCGTGAGAAAAGGGTTTTTTTCGTTCAGCCGATTTAAGAGATGTTTCATGCAGGTGATGCCTCAGCGTATGAATTAGCTCACCTTTGCTTTTGTTGATCTTGTATTTGAATTTTTTCGAGGCTACGAAAAAACTCGAGATGGTCAATTATGGTGTGAAAATGACTATTGGCTCTATGTGCCAGCTATTATAGAAACCTGTTGGTGTTTTATTGCTCGAGGATAAACATTCTGTGCGCTCGGTATTATTCGATGTTAGTTTTATGGCTCGTAAAAATATTCCTTTTTGTCAACGACAGATGCCAAAGGTGTTTAACGTTTGTTTTTCTACTTTACCATTTGTAACCACTATTCAAATGTAATGTCGGCTATAAACAGCTGACTGATACAATTTCTCAACGTTTGACATTAGATATACATAATATTAAATGAATGGGAAAATATATTTATTCGGTTACTTTTACTTTTACCGAAGAAACTCTTAAACAATGCTTTCATAATATTTCCAAAGGATGTGAATATGTATGAAAAATCTATAAATATTCAACATCACTTTCTCTTATGTTTTTAATAGAATTCTGATATCGTTTGACTTTTAAAAGTGATTGCGGCAATTAAAGACAAACGATTGATTGCTCAAAAGCAGTTCTCGAAAAATTAGTGGTTTCAAGTTCAACAAATGTTACATAGCTAATTTAACTTCAATCCCTCTATCCTCTCCCCTAATTTCCAAATACCTTAGCTTAGCTCCTCGTTTCTGTGTCGCAGCGACAATAATCTCACAGACATGCACGAGCGTCAAGATCAAGTCCAGTTTTAAAAACCAGCTTCAGGCGTTTAGGCAAGGCGCAACAAAGACGCGAGAAAAAGAAACACACAGAGAGATGAGACACGCGCAAGAACAAAAAATACCAAAATAAACATTTTTTCGCTAAATGGAAATTAAATTGCGCGCGAAAGAAAGACCGACCGGTTAGTTCCGATTCCGCAACGATAATATCCGAGGAGAGTTGCAGAAAGAGATAAGCGGTAATCTCGTTTCGTTCAAACTAATCCTTTATCGAACCGCGTACGCACGATCATGCAAATTCTCGAGGATTCGTGTTTCTTTTTCTTTCTTTTTTTATTCGGGTATGGAATTCGCGTGCGCTAAGGCTTATCGAATAATTGCACTTGCTACCACCATCTGTTTTCGATCCTCATGTTTTTTTATCTATTTGGTGTGCAATTAGAAGAAAAATATTCTGTGAATTACTTTTACAATTGTTATTGTAATATGATTTTACGTCGATTTTCAAAGTATAAACGATTGAAATACTAAAGCAACTTTTCAACATAAAAGATAGAAATATTACGTCTACAATATACATTACGTAACATATTCGCAATTCAATAATCTGCCAATGCCTTTACTGGATTGTATCATTGTAATGTTAGTCGTAAAGTTCTCATCTCCAAGTTAAATGTTCTCATATATGAATTCAAAGTGAATGTCCATATGGTATTAGAATGTGAAATTTTTGAAAAATAATATTTTGCTTCAGAAACTTCGCATTAACATATATTTAAAGAATTATACACTCATAAATAAACAATCACGGTTTTGTTTCATTTATTTTATAACTGCATAGGATTTTATAATATAACTGCTTCTGTCAGCTGGTCGTTGTCGAATATTTATTAAAATGTGTATTTTATAACTTTAATTTTCTTGTGTCCAATAAAATAACAATAACTCGAGAAAATTATCAACCAATCACAGTTTCAATTTTCGGTACCTGTTTGGTAAAAATAATCTCAAACTAACCGTAGAGATCATTATTTATTTAAAAGCATACCCCTATTTTTATAGGAATCCCCCAAAGCAGCTCAACAGCAGCACGCAACGAGACCTATATTTACTTGAAACCCCACCCGTCGTGGACGCAGAGTTGCAGCTGCTGTCGCCGCAGTCAACAATCTCCAAGGCTAGTCTGCCCGCAGAGCGCATACGACTTCATTTTCATCTCGACTTTGTAAAAGAATAGATGCGTATCTTGTCGACCCTGTAAATAGTCATGCATGAATGCCACATTCAACGATCAACTAAGATAACCTCGTTTTTCTTTTCATCCATGAGCACACAACCCTTAAATACACTACCTCGTTTTAACCGCCGAAGAACTCAATCCTTTTTTTTCAGCTTCACGTGTGTCAGATCGAGATAACATTCGCGCGCTCTTCAATTTTTCATGGAACATTGTAGATGCTTTTGTGTGTGTGTGTGCGTGAGTGTGTGTCTCCTTGTGATATTTTAGGTAGAGATTTGGGAGGGGCACTATTACTTCAATCCCTTACGTCGAAGGAGACATCATATCTCATCTGCCTCATATAAGTACAACCCATTGTCATTCGTTCGAGCTCAGCTTATACAAGGTATATTTATGTGAAACATTTTATGAGTTATCTATTATAAATTTTCATATCATAGATTTTCATGACATTTGCACGCATTGGAGTTCTCAAATTGCATTTTTATGTGATGTTGCAAATACTAAGTTTTATCATGCTTATTTTATAATGAAAAAAATAAATAACAATCAAAAACTTTTTCTGACGCTACAAGATCTATCCATCCCACAGTACGATTAATACTCGTTTAAGTGATAAGACAAATTATCAAACACACACACACAGTCTTATATGAGTTTCATGTGGTGTGTGTGTGTGTGTGTGTGTGTGGTGCATATGTAAATATATCATTACCAAAAGTGATAAATATTAAACAACAAAGGTGATAGAATTAATTTAGAAATAAATACCACATAATCTTACTAACGATGACGTACATTATACTGGTTATTTACGGCTTCTTCAGGTCTTATTAAGTAATATAAAAATTGCAAAATAATAAAAGTATGGTTGTTTAAAATATAAACAGATCTTACCAACAATCTTAAAAATTAATTTTTTGGCTGATATGATATTAAGTGAATTATTTTCTCGAGTCAGACAAATATAAATTATTCTACTTACATACATAAGACATTTCGTTACGCTCACTAGTATTACATTGAAGAAAACAAATAACAATGTGAACTATCATTAACATTCGTGATTAAAGCTACTCAACACTTATAAGAAACAAGATTATGAATTAAAATTTCCAAAATAAAATTATTGATAAAATGAGAAGAAATATACAGAAAATCAACGTATTATTCTGATGGTATAATATTAGTTTCACTAATCATTATGGAAATATGATTTTATTTAACTCACTTTTCAAGGCACTTATAACTTTAACAAAAAAATTCATGTTTACTTTAAAAAATTAATTTTTAAGATTGTTGGAAAGATATGCATATATTTTAAACAATGGTATTTTTAACTATTTTATAATTTTTATATTACTTAATAAGATCTGAAAAGGCCGTAAATAACCAGTGAAACGTATGTCATCATTAGTAAGATTATGTGAGGTGTTTATTTTTGAGTTAACTCTATCACCTTTATTGTTTGATGATTATTACTTAACATGGAGAGTACAAGAAAAATTTATTATCAAAAGTGAAATACTCCGTTTATTATCTTTAAATTATAACTAAAATATATTTTTCCAAAGATAGAAGGGTAAAACCTATGAATGTGTAATTCGAATAACTGCACAATTTAGTCTAGCAATCAATGGACTTTTGCTTTAACTAGACAAATGATTCTTTGATAAGTATTGACAATGCCTTATTGTTCTTACTTTTTGTTTTGAATCTGAAGAGATCACACATTAGTGGCGAAACGCGCTTTATCTAAGAATCATGATGTATCATTGATTTCTTTTTATCGGTTTACTTTTCCATCTTTGAGAAAATATATTTCAGTTACTGAAAAAATGAGTGGAAATAATAATAGCTTTATTTAAACTCTTCAGATACACATTTTGAACTATTACATCCCTCTATTGTCAATAATTGTAACTCATTAAAAGTCATGTAACTTATGAAACCTTCAGCTAAATCAAAAATAAAAGTAAAAATTTTTGTAATTTATGAAAAATAAAAACAGATACTAAAAATGTTAAACCATAAGGATACGCTAAATACAAATTATTACACATCCACTTCATTCAGCTTACCAACAAAAAAACATCGAAGAATTTCATTGTCCGTATATATACCGCCAAACGTTTTATATTCTTATTTTTTTCTAAACCGCATTTAACTTAACCTTTTTTATAGATCGTCAGTAAGTATCGCGATTTCAATCTATCGAAATACGTGTGCAAAAGTTCAAAGAACCACACACACTTGGCCTTGTCGAGTAATTACACTGGACAAGAATGAAAAAGAAGTAGCTATACCGCGACGACGTCTAATCTCCTTTTAAGATCTAAGCTTCCAGACCGAGATGTATATCAGGCCCGTTCATATTATATTCCGTATTTTATGAGCCCGTTAGGCTACAAAATGACAAAGACAGACAGTTTATACCATCAAAAGGGCCTCAAAGATATTCGACTTGAAAAACTTGACTGTGCTTCAACAGGTTCTAATTGACCTTATAAAAAGAGGCCTAAGAGGTGTCAACTGTGTGCCTACGCAAAATTAAGAAAGACAGAAAAGATTTCATACTGAAATCAGAGCATCGATCAATCAGTTTATAATCAGATAAATATATAAAGCCAAGGTAGATTCACGGTACGTTCATTTCATTGAGGGTCACTTTTTTCATTTACGGTAGTCATTAAAATTCTAATACATAATAATGATTTTATGACAGACAGAGCGCAGTTATATTTCATAGTTATATACGTACCACCAAAAGCATACTCATATTTTAACCGTCGAGCTCGTAAAAATGAAATATTCACTTGAACATGTGAGATATCTCTAGCGGCAAGAGCGCGAATCCCCGTATTATTTTCCGCACGACACCCCATGATATTTTCTTCAGGTCAGAGAGAGAGAGAGAGAGAGAGAGAGAGAGAGAGAGAGAGAGAGAGAGAGAGAGAGAGAGAGAGAGAGAGAGAGAGAGACCTGGAGGCGGGTCTCTCTTTCTTTCTCTCCCCCTGAAAAGTATGTAAGATATACGTATAATTAGGGTGGGGACGGGGTACCAGGTGTGAGCTGCAGGAAAAGTAATGCAATTAGAAATTAGGCGAGCGCGAAAAGCCCGGCAAGGGGTCCTAACGTTGTTTTTCTTTTTGCATCCAGGGAGAAATCAAAGGCCGCTTAGAAATTTTGTTTCGTGGTGAGCCATGGATACTTGAAACTGTCATTAATTTTTGGCGTTGACTAACGATTTTATGGTTGGATTGAAATATTTTTTTGCAATTGATTATGCAGATTTAGGTCATCAAAATGCTGATTTGTAAAAGTGCTTAGAGGTAGCGAGAATTTGACGAGCAACTTTGTAAAGCCTATATTATAGCTTGAAATATAAAGAAATGAAAATATTTAACTTCATATCATAAATGATAGCCATACCAGATGTTAAATACTAAAACTGATCGAGAATTTTTTTGATTATTATTTAGAATGTAATAGAATAATAAACAAAAAACAACTTCTGCAACAGAGCGTCATGTTCACGGTCACTATTCAGAAATAATTCTATTTCAAGCATCACAAATATCTTTCGACTGTAGCTGACTGATTTATTGCTACACAAATTTTCTATCGAATTCATATATAATTAATTGGCGTCTTTCTATTGGCAAGATGAAAATAGTATAACTTAATGAAAAAAAGTATCATTTTACACGTATACAAGCAATAAGCATTACAGGAAAAATGAAATGAAACTGCATTCGAGAAGAAATATGAAAAATCTCTGATTCTTAACAGCCAAGATGTAAAACAGTGAAGCACGGCTGTACAAGAAGAACGTACATACATCCTCAAGCACCCTACCGTACGTAAATACATTTGAAGAGCACAAAGCGCATCGTATAAGCATCATTGTTCATTTGTATAAGCAAGTCCTTCTCGTTGTCGCATGCATCAAAATTCATTGAGCGCGTTTTCCCTGCATGCATTTTTCTCTCCACACTCCTTTTTACCCTCTCATTACGTCCTTCTCTCTCTCTCTCTCTCTCTCTCTCTCGCTCTCTCTCTCTCTCTCTCTCTCTCTCTCTTTCTCTGCACACGCTTATACCAGTTCCGAAATAAGCCACGAGAGCAAGCAAGCAAAGTCTGTAAAAAAGATGCTTCTTTTCCAAAACCAGATCGCTCGCTGCTGATCCGAGTTGAAAACCAGATCTATGGGCTCTGCACGGAAAAAGTGCACACACGCAGGATTGCATTTTGCGCGCCAACAAGCATTTCCAGGCGTAAGCAACGGTAGCTTATATGCAAGCAGCAGTCGATGAGAGAGAGAGAGAGAGAGAGAGAGAGAGAGAGAGAGAGAGAGAGAGCGAGCATGAAAAACTTTTTCTCTTAGTCTGTGAATGCTTGATGAGAGTAGCAAGCGCAGCAGGGTTGGGTTGTTATCTTTTTGGATCGAATTCAGTACTGGCATTTTTCCTTTTTTTTACCGCACTGCAATTTTACATTGCAACGCGCAAATGAGACCGACGTTTTATCGGACTTTTCCAGTGCTGGATTGTGGAATAATTATTTTTTTCACAGTTGAATACTATATTTTTCAGAGAAAATTCGAGTAAAAGCTTCAATATATTTTTCAAATATAATGGTAAATCATTACCTCGTTTATTCGTTTACCCATGAAAAATAAAAATCCGCATTCACGTCTACACAATAACAACCATTGAAAGATGAAAAAAAATGTTCGTTATATATATTATCCATAAACACGAACAATTAGCTCTTTCCCAGGTATCAGAATAATAAGTAAAAAGCTGGTACCTCCACGGAAATCGGTGCATTGAACCCGCTATAGATCAGTGCACAGTTATTGCGGTGTACGTGTGTTTAGCGTGATAATGCCTATCAGTCGGCATTGTGCATATGCAGATATACACATGTGGTTTATATATGCGCGCATTGTGTACCTCGAAACCGTAAGAGCAATAAGCTAATGCGGCTTTCTTTTTTTATACGCCGAATGCTTATCACCGCAATGTTATTATTATTATTATTATTTCGTGCTATCTAGATTTTAATTGCGTTCTATGTCTGTTCTTTTGCGTGCAATTTTATTTTTATTGGAAAAATTGCATTCTTCCTAGGAGGATTACGCGTTTGATTCGATAGAATTTTTTTGTCGATGTCGTCTGCATGTAGATGGTTATGTAAGTTTGTACGATTTCAAATAAAATCTGTGTCATAGATTAACCAGAAATGTTTACCTTTTTTGTTAGTGCGCTTGATTGGACGTAAATAAATTGAAAGTTTCAGTTAATGAATCACGATTCTGCTTACATGGAGGCGCTAAGTGTTATATATGTGACGACACGAAAAACCGCAGAAATGCCAATTATGTGAGATTGTAAAAATGTTCATTTAATAAGAAGCATTTTTCTCGAAATGATTCGAAACGAAAATTCACATAAATTTGTTGTTGGTGTCAATAATACAGTTAAAAAAACATTAAAAAGGTAATATAATTTATCACAGTCTGTTCTCCTTTTTAGTCACTGATTTATATGCCTAGGAACCAAATATCGACATCATGAAAATTGTATATTACGCAGTGCAATATCATCGCTATTCTCATACCTTTCGAAAAAACCTTTTTTTTTTCTTTATATCTAGGTCAAACACAGTACGTGCAGGTATTCCGCTACCTCGAGGGCCGATAAGTAGAACGACGACGCATTGGCTGCCGTGAAAACTCAGTATTTCCTGAAACGTGCCCACGCCACACACCCGCCATCACACACAAGACATCGCTTTTGCATTATTTGGGGGATATCGAGAAACGGTCGTTCTCCAATTCTTTGTTTTTTTATTGCACGGGACTTTTTTTATTTATGTATGATTACTTTTTTTCAATTAGCTGCTCGTATTTCTTTACATTCAGGAAAAAAAGTGCATTTTTTTAACGCTATGATCAGGTTGGCACTAAATAAGAGCGTATGTATTCTAACAAAAGTAAAGCTATTCATCAATGACGGACAGATTACATTCCAGTCAAAAACATTGAAAGATTTATGAAAGGTTTTTTGCAAATGAAAATCTCACGTGTGTAATAACATCAAAATCCCTTTTGAAATCGCGCGCTGCAGATCACAATTTGCTAATCGGCTGCAAGACACGCTCGAAAGAGTTTGGCAGCCGTAGTCGATTGTGCGAAGACTACAATTCACGCGCGCGCGTGTGGCAACAATACACTTACACACACTCATAAAGTATAACCCGAGTATGTTATTATACCATTGCTCGCCGTTCTTTTTTTTTCTGCTGCTTGGAAAAGCTTATTTCGATGAAAAAAAACTTTCGATTTCAAGGTATTTTAATTTAAATTTCGACCGATCAGTTTTGCGTATCTTGCCGATCTGCTACTCACACACATCGAATTAATTAAGATGTTTTTTTCCGCGTGCGGAGATGTTTATGGCCTGCCGACGGTTTGTATGGTGCAATTTCTACTGCACACGCGACTTTTTGACGTATAGCCTGCTCTCTATTCGATATATACCTATAAATTGTATTGTTTTCGCTAATTAAAAAAAACCCAAAGTAAAAATCGAAATCGTCGGCTTGCGATATCTGCGTGGAATATCTATAGCACTGCTGTAGCAAATGAAACGTACTACAATTGATTAATCGTAGTCTGTTTGAAACCCATAATTAACGGTCATTTGTTATCATTATGTTTATTAATTAGCTTTCTCAGCAGACTTTCGTTGCTTGCGGTAGCACAGGCAAACGTAATTTACAGATTTATGATTACATGTCCTAGGTATAATAAGTTCAATACAAAGTTAATGAACAATTTCTCTCCTGACAGAGAAACTAATTTTTGAATGAAAAAGAGCTTGGAGTCTTTGCCAGTAAAAGGCGGAAAAAAGTAGTATATAGCCCCGGCGGCGGCGGCGGTAGAAACTGAAAACTCGAGATAAGACTCGCTGATATCATCAAAAGACGAAAGATGAAAAAAGGCGGCGAAGAAGACGAGGCGGACTCTCATATTAAGATCCGGTTCTTGCATCGACCTCGTTCTTTCTCGCTCTTTCTCTCTCTGTCTCTCTGTCTCTCTGTCTGTCTGTCTGTCTCTCTCTCTCTCTCTCTCCCTCTCTGAAAGAAGGGAATACCTCCTGACGGGGTTACACGGTACGAGCACATGGCCATTAAGGCGAACGTGAATTATTGTCGCAGGAACGGACTATGAAAAGTCAGGAGCCCTCGAAAGAGAAACGGGCCACTTACACTTTTGCTCGCTATGATTATGTGCGTTCCGACGCATTGCGCTGTCAACGACTGGGGTGTGCACAACGCGAGAGATGCAATTTCTATACTCCTGACCCTCTGTCAAACGAACACTTTCATCCAAAGTTGAGTCAAGTGATGGTTTCTTGCGTTTCAGCATTGTCTGCCTTTTTACACTCGATCGAGCCGAATGAGAAAATCGCCTGTTTCTCAAGTGTTGTTCGATAATGCAACGTATCTCTGCTAAAACAATCATCAACGAGAACGTACAGTGCCAATCGACTAATTTCAAAACAATTCGCGTGATTTCCTAATTGAAAAATCTATTTTCTCACTGTAGTCAGAGAAATTCAATTACAGACGTAAGGGTTCGAGCTCGCGAAAACCGGACACACGCGTGCACCATTTTTCTAATTAGTTTCCAGAAAGGACACGCAAGGTAACGATGAAAAGCCAGAAGGGCTTCCAGTACCATCAGAAACCATACGTGAGCAATGAACGCTAGTATTGAAATGCGAAAAACGGCCTTGGAAAGAGAGACGAAGGAGTATCGATCAAACTGCGCGGGTTACGCGTGCGAACGGGGGATTTTTATTCTCTCCGCCCTTTCACATATTTCACGCAAAAAAACCATCCACCTCAACAATGTCATTGACTGCACCGATGTTGCGCAAGAGAGAAGCGGCTCAATAGAATTAGAACGATTGTAGAAACGACAAAGCGCACAAAGCGTCCACGAGAGGCGTCGAGGATCGAAGAGGTTCGCTTTCCACGCCGTTTACTCAACTGCAGTTGAATCTCAGAGGAGAAGAAAAAATGTTGAGCGAAGGCTGCAATGCAGAGCGCGGAGGAGTGAGAGAAAACTGCTTGCATCCTTGAGGAGATCTCCGCGCGCTCCTTCTCTCGAAATAAAGAGTGTGTGTGTATACAGGCTGCGCTTTATCGTCGTCTCTTTTTATTGTGCGCTACAAGCTAAAGAGCGTGCGCTGCGCGGAAGCTGCGTAGCCTTGAATTACTCTCGCGGCGCGAGAATTCCTTTTAAAGGAACAATGCTACTTGTTAACGTTTCTAGTTAATGCGCATTTATATGAATTTTGCAGTTTGCCCACAGTGGAGTGTCGCTGAACTCCACTCGCGTCGACACGCTTTCGCGTAGCAACAATGCACGATTTCAGATTAAGCCATATATGCAACAATAACTGCAATTCAAACTCAAGGCCTCGAATTCATTAACCGACCTACAAGACAGTTACGATCGAGGGATAATAATTGAGAGAACGAGTGGGCAACATATAATGTCCAATTCTACTCCGACGCAATCATGCATATGACCGCGGATTGTTTTTGCCTTGCTTCCAGATATCGAAAACGATCAGCAACAACGCGTAGCGTTGTTCTGCAAAATGATGCAATGGGCTTATTTATTCGCGAGAGAATGAGTCAGTAAATTGAATTAGAGCGAGAGGAGAAAAAAAGAGGGAGAGTTTTTGAGGTCGCATGTGTGCTGTTTGCTTATCCTTCTCTCGTGTCCGTCGTCACTGGGTCAGCGTACGCGTAGTGCAACGCCCTTTCTCTCTCTCTCTCTCTCTCTCTTTCTCTCTCTCTCTCTCTCTCTCTCTCTCTCGTGTACACTATTTTTATATACAAAGGCGAGGCACTTTCTCCCTGCAACGCTTTAATTGTTCATGATTTATTAATTAGTTCCCGAAGAATACGTATGACCTATATATCTCGGAGTTCCGATTAGGTGTAATTAGTATGTTGGCCACAGAGGAGAACGTGAAATCGCAATGAAGATCGTGAATTGCCATGTGCCGCACACAGAGGCGCGTTTTCGTTTTTCTTAGCTGCATTTAATAATAACAGTTAACATTTTACTCTGCTATGAGGTTACGCACCAATTAATAATGTTATGTCAAAAAGTGCAACTTGACTGATGAGCCGCAAACAAGAGCCTATCGAGATATCTCGTTGAAAGATGTTGTAAAAGAACGGGAGGATAAAATGATCGACATTTTATGCGGCAGGAAAAATAGAGAACAGACACAAAAATAAAAGTTGATTGGTTTTTGCGTCACGTATAAGTGTCTCCCCTTTCAATTGTGCTTGCTTGCTGCCTCTCCACACCTTCGCACGGCAAAAATGATGGATATTTTCTCTCTGTGCGCGCAATGCTTACGTATGCGGATTGTATATGTACGAGGCAGTCGAGGACAACGGGTTGTGCACTTGTTTCGCTCAGTGTCGATGCGCGAGAGACTGATATTTTTCATTGTTAAGATGCATTCCAGTGTCGAGGTTATTGTAGTAGTAAGTTATATGAAGATGTGATTTCAACTTTGATTGTATAAGTAGAAATGTATTTATTTCTTGAATGGGACTTAATTATGTACATTTATTCGTGAATATTATACTTTCGATTTAATTTTTTTTTTAATTGACATAGCACCGATACAACGTCGTCAAATAATTATAAATTACTTTCTATTCATTATTATAGAAATAAAACTTAGTGAAATCTTAAGTTTTTTAGAAATGCATTTTTATTCAGTACCCAGGTTTATCCATCTCGTGTCAATGAATGAACTAGAGTTATAAAAATACGTAATTAAAATATTTTTTCGTAATTCTGATGGCAACGTTAATTTTTATCACGTTATACATAAAATAATAAGTGAATCTTGTGTAATTTAAGCGAAATTTCATCTCATAGATTTAGGCTCTGGCACATTCATCTATTAGTGCCGATGAGTGAACTGTATATTTATGAAAGTGCGCGCAAGAGAAATTACTTTATTTATTAGTTTCTATTTCGACTTTGAAATTGAATATTAAAAGAAAACATTAGAATACACTTTTCCCAGCTTAAAATGCAGCTCGCTATTTTTTCCTTAAAGTTTATTGTCGCTGTAAAGACAACCTCGCAATCAACTAAACGAACGAGACAAAATCTAATACTTTCTCGTATTTTCAATCATCCGCTTTTTTTTGTCGCGCATTTAAAAATTGCACACTTTAGAGGCCGCAATAGAAAAACATCAACGCGGCAAGCCGATTGAGCCGGAAGAAAAAGCCTAATCAGGAACTACGCTGCGTTTGGGATATACGAGCGCAAAAAAAGAAACGAAACAGGAGCATTAGCTAGCAGTATTTTACTTTTGTCGCCTGTCAGTCTACTGCTACCACGCGAAAAGTGTGAGTTATTACTATCGAATTTCTAAAGCGATTCACTCGCAAAATAATGCTCAAAACACTTTCACGAGCGCCTCGGCAAAAACAGATAACTATATAAATGAATATTGACGTTATAGGCGAATGTTACAAGTCAACATTCATTAAGTAGATCAGCTCTCGTCTTGAGAATAGGTCATAAACATTCGATTTCCCGTCAGCAATAATCGTCGCAAAAAAACACACACACTGCCGCCGCCGCCACCGCCAATCAATTTTCACACGACTCATCCGGTGCAGCCCACTTAGAAAGCTCTTATCTCCGAATGAGGTTAATCGCTCGAAAACGATTTCCTCTCGCGCGCACATACACACACATACACCAAGAAAATTCGCGCGACGATTTCACGACGAGATTTTCTAAACGGGACTTGCCTTGCGCGCATCCGGTTCAAGACGCCCGAACGACTTCTTTTTTTCCTCTGTATTCTGTATTTAGTTAAGGTTTCCTTCTTTTTTTTTACTTCACGCGTTTTCTTCTAAACTGGAAAGGCTTTCACTCTACAAAACTAGTTTTCATTGATAAGACCTGTCGTCGCTTGTTGTATTTCTCTCCCAATAGATCTCTCTTTTTTTACTTTCGGAAGCTGACTTTACGTAAGTGTAAACCACAGGAAACATGCCTATTCTGATGTGTTTATTACGGTTACAATAGAGATAACCCGATGTTATGACTTTTACGTAATCCATCATTTGGTACACGAGGAAATCAATTCATCAGTTTTCGGAGCAGCAAGAAGTTACGTAAGGAAAATCAAAGATATAGTGTATCATAAAGTGATGGAACCGATTAAATTAAAAAAATGGAGAAAGTTTATTACACGGTCATAATTAACACTTATTCAATGATTATACGAGAGAAGGTACTTTTTTCTCTTCAACGATAAATATATTTTTATTCGGCTGCAATCATCCTTCGTCAATTGTGCAATTATACGCGCAAAAAGATTCAGTTGTCATCGTCGAAGATCATAATAATAGAAAAAATTCATCGTCGGTATAAATAGACTTTGCACGAGAGAGTCGTCAGTGTATCTATTTCAAAACGTAACAAAGGGGGAGGAGGCTTTGGAAGACATCGCGCGTCACGTCTACGGAGATAAATATGAGAGATCGAGCATTTATTGACAATGCATTGTTCGAATCGTCGCCGCAGCTACCTCATTGTTTATGTGTGTATATATTATGTGCAATTAACGTGCAACACTGATGTATTATGAAATTATTTTCGAAAGTACGCTTGGTTTTTCTTCTTTTCTCGATTGTTCCTCATAGAATAGATAGTTTCACGCTTGATTATTGTTCTCGGCGAAAATTAATTAGTTGAAATCCAATCAACTGAAAAAGAATTCAGTCTATATTTTTGTATTAAAGTGAACATTTCATAGATTACGGCAATCGCAAAAAAGAAGTCATTTATCAAGCTTTTCTTGCAAAATTAAAAAAAATTTTCCATTAATCGACGCGTACGAGAGAGGCAAAACACTGATAAAAGTCAATATTTTATGAGTCATTGTTAAAGTTATATACGCGAGAAAGGTTTCAATAATAATACGCGCACGGCAGTGATACACGAAGCATATTATTTCTTTTTCTTTTTTTTTTTCCTAACACCTGCGGCTATGTATTACGTAAAAACCTCATTTTCCACGATTATTCATAACCGTCATTTAGCTTTTCCGCTGTGTGTGAATATTAGAACGAGATATCAGTGTTGTTTGGGGCTGTAGCAGGAAACCCGAGAAAAGGCAAATCAATTAAATTTTCAAGTCTCTTACGACGTTCGTTCATTGGTTTGCGTAATACGATATTTTTACTTTCTGCATTTATCAATTATAAACTATCTCTTATTAAAGAAATCGCTTGGAAAAAATGTTGAAAACATAGTACATCGAGAACTGCGCAACATACACCCATAAAGTGATTGCGTGATGTATCTCCGATTCGATCGAAAGGAAATCCACGGGTATGTACGTATCTGTATATAAACCTTTCAATATTTTGATACGCAAGGAAGAGAAAAACATTACAATTTCAGCGTTGCATTGACGTAACGTATGGACGTTAATGTTGTAATTTTTGGTATAATGCACAATCTGTAAGACATTTTAATCGACGATAATGATTATTCGTTTTTTTAATAAATAACGAGTTAATCAGCGTACCTCATGTGGGAACGTGAAATCACTATTTTTTCTAGCAGACCATATCAGCTGGTCACGTCCATTTTCACATAGACTCCCATAATTTTGAGATGCTATTATGAAGCAATCGATAATATCGCGAATCGTTAGGCAGTGAAAAGCTTTTATGGGACTTTAGAGGGGAACGGTGTTAGGTGCGATAAGAATGGCAATGCTGCGCGCGAGAGAGAGAGAGAGAGAGAGATAGATGTCTATGCTAAGTCGAAGGAATTAAAATGAATTTTTTCAAGTGGAATTTTTCAAGGTATTAATGAATTCAGTTGAAAATATAGATTCTGCCGAAGTTAATGCAAGTTGAAGGCAAATAATTTGTGAGTGATTCTCAAACAAAGTTGTATTACGCTAATAATAATTGCGTGAGAATTTACATTTCATCATCTTGTCATTATTACGTGCGTATTTAAAATTATGCAAATCGCTTTTTATCTATCTGACAAATACTAATTGAATGTACTCTCGTAAAGTCTGGCTTTTACCAAAACGCGAAAATAACATCTTCATGCAGGAAAAAATATTATAGCGAGGTAGTTGGAATCATTGTTTAACGAAACGTCACAACGACATCGCTCATAAGCTTTTGAATGCGCATTCACACATATGTCATCATCGTGTGGCTACTTTCAGCCTCCTGCAACTCTAAAAAAAACACAATCTGCCACGCGAACCTTGATCGTAAACAATGGCTGACACTGCCATATGCTCGTGCAGCGGAAAAAATGAAAAAAAAAATCGATTAGGATTCCACGCAAAGGAACACTGTATCCTTGTTCCATGGGAAGGGGATTTCTACAGCAGCCGTTACTGCTCCTGTTGCACGTCAATTAGATGGGGACGCAGCGACAAACGAGGGTGTATACCATGGGCAGAGAAATGCCCACAACCATAAGTTTCTTCATTGAGACAATTTCCTTACGTGTAATTGAATGAAATTCCTCGCGATGATTAATACATTTAACGAGCTTATAAAAAATGATTGCAATGAAGACGACAATCACGCGAAGTGATGAAACGAGCATTGAAATCGATTATACGTTTATATATTCATTGTGCGCGCACATTAAAAAAAGCGACTTGACTAATCTAGGTTAATAAAAGCCAGGCGTGTGTGTACGTGTGTGTCCTCGTGACGCGACGATTATTATCAGCATAAGCAGCAGCGCAACCATTTCATTGCAAATAATTACCTGTTAATGCGACGAGCGAGAGTTCCACCTGCTATCGCCTACTGTAAATATTTATGTTGCTGCTCACACATCGCAGAGAGGACTTATCAGTATACTCACGCGCCTTTGCAATTTATAATAACGGCGCTTTTCCTAGCAATCGCACGCAAACACCTCCATGGGGAAATATCGTAGCACGTGTGTCAGAGGGAGAAGTTTATATGCATAAATTATCAATTGCGCTATCGTGACGACATACACATAATTGTCATTAAAACCGAGCGGGAAAAAAAGTCAAGGAGTTCGTGGCATCGTTGGCTCGTGACTCATTTAGGAAAAATATCATTCTTAATGGATTTGAGATGAAAAAAAAACAGAGGTGTGCAAAAGACGTGATATCTAGAGCATGAAACTCTCCTGTTGCTGCTACTGCTTTTTTAGACTGGAAACTATTTGCTTGGGGAAAGATATGTCGACTGCGTGATGTGTTATGTGATGACTGGCTTGTTGTGAGGAATCTGTTACGAATTTTATGTCTGATGTTTAGTGATAATTTTTAGTATCTTTTAATTAACAGCCAAAGTTGCATGGTAATGTTGTATAAACTAAGTACATTCTCCAAACTTTTTAAATTTATTTGAAAGTATTTAATTTAACAAATCTAGTTCAATTTATATTTCCCGGTTTTCGTAGTCGTCAACTATTTTTATAGATCAAATCATTACTATCAAGCTATAAATACGAAGTATCAATATCACCATCTACTTTCGCTAAATTTATTATCTGTAAAAATAAAAAAATATAGTATCATAAAAAATGAAACAAAAACTAAAATCTGAAGTTCGCTACGCATAAACGAGAGAAAAAAAATAGTATACGAAGAGCGGCGTACTCGTGTAGCACACGTGTATTTTCAATAACGAAGCCTTTCACAGTAAAAATATCTCACAAATATCCAGAAAATATGAAAAGTTACCACCCAGACGCTTCATCATCATTGTCGGTGTACGACAATCACATACATAAAGCGAGAGAGAGTGGAGCTCTCGAGTCTCTCTCGTGTCTACTAGGCTATCGATAGCCTGAAGCTCATAGAAGGAGAATGGATAGATCGATAGTTTCGAAAGAAGCGCGCATGTTAAAGCACACACACACGCGCGCGCTCATGCAATCTTTCATCGCAAACTCGAAGCCTCGCCATAAGTATCGGAGGCGAAATTTCTCGCGCGCGTTTATTTCGCAACTCAGCGCGCACTGGCTGGCACAAGTCCCTGGAAATATGGATTTTCGACAAGTTGCGCTTTAACGTTCTTTCCTTGCGCACTGAGAAACGAGAAAGTTTCCGAGTGTGCAAATATTCGTTACTAAATCATTTTTACACTCAGCCTGCAGGATTTATTTATTTGCTTTAACCGCTTGCTAATTTATCGTTCACACTCTTTCTTAATCGTTGATGATAAATCTTTTTCAACGTGCACGGGAAATATAAAGTGTTACGTGAACTGTTGTTTAACTTGTGAAAATAGGTTTTATAATAATTTATCTTACTTTTTAGTGTTGCATAGAAATTACAAGCGTCCGAATGGTTAAGTTTTCAACTGTTTATGATGTTAACGTTTGTTTTATAGTATTTTCAAATTCATTGTCAATAACAAAACAGCGACTCAATTATCCAAATTTCTCGCCAAAAATATAATCTATTGAAATGAAAGGCGTCATAGTCATCATTTTTATACAGCTAAATTATTTTGCAAGATTAAATTTTGTACCTCATCAGGTTGGATTTCAAACTTGATCGCATCCAAAAATCAGGGCGAGACAATGTTTAAACCACACGAAGCTCGGTGAACGAGCGTACAGCGAGTGTATATGTCGCTCAAAATGACGTGCACACACGCAATAAAGGAGTGTATGCACGTGAGTGTATGTCTGCTTATTTGTGTGCACAAGCGAGAATTGACACATCCAACCAAGCAGCACGTGCATGCAAAAGTGGATTGAATCTCGGTCAGAGACGACTCTTATAACGCTACCTTTCACTGTAGAATCGTTGCTTCTCGCACTCGCAGCCGATTTGGCGCCGCAGTTTTATATTGCGTGCCAATTAATCTACCTGCTATCTTCGCATTGTGAGCGTCGATGAGAACTTTAGATTATTAAGTTTTGACTTTCAATTTGAGAATAACTTACGTAATTTTAGGTGACCGGTAGAATGTTTTTCTCGAAAACTCACCTGTAACACAAGAACGGATAATTATGAGTAAGGTTAAATAGCGTTACATGACAAATATGAAGTTCGAGTTTCTCTCTGGCCTACTTTGTAATTTATTACATGATTTAATTTTATATAGCACTTGTTTCATATAACCGTATGATTTAAGTTCTATCTCTTTACTAATCATTTATCTCAGGTATTGTATGAAAAATGATGATTTATTGACGGCCAATATAAAGTGAATAGATTACACTAAAACTCATCCTTTATAAGACAATCATTCGTTTACATGAAATAGCATACATTGACGAACATTCAAACTTCAGTTGAGAACCTTTTTCTTAATTTATGAAAGGACTATTCTTAATTTAAGAAAATTATTCGTATTTTATGAAGGATTTTTCAGAAATACAACGAATTCAACAGCTTTGTTGTAGTGAACGTATAACGAATAAGAATAGAAATAAAATGCAGACAAGCGACGCAGACCTCGATAATAAATCGTGCAGGAAATATCACTCTTCGTAATCCTGAAAAAATTTATATCGATGATAGTATGAAGAAAACACCAGCGGAATCGACATTATCAGTGTCTAAATGACGAAGCGATAATTGTAATCCCATCTCTTACGCTTTGCCGGAGAGTATAGTAGTTACTGGCGTATGCAAATATCATCCCGGCCTTGGAAGACGCACGCACACATTGACCGATTTGCTCTCTCTATACGGCAAATATTGATTGGTTCTTTAACTGCGGCATATCATATAGATTTAAACAGAGAAATCGGCCAATGGGATTCTCTCTAGCTATCAATTTCATTGCGCGTATTTCGAAGAAACCCGTGAGAACGGTATTGACATAGATACACCGCAAATTTATTAGTTTAATAGATGAAAGTTAATTTATAGATGAAAGTGCTTAAGTGAAAATGAAGAGAATTGTTCTTATGCAATGTGTGCATGATCTAGATTTGAATGCTTGATTAAAATCGATATCGATTATCGTGCCTCGATTATTATGTAGGTTAATTGAATATCGTTGTTTCTAGTTGAATTTTATTCCTCGTGGAAAGTAGTCCTCGGTGCCTGTATTAATGCATGAAAGCAATGACGACAACTGAACGTTCAATTGATACGATAATTGTTTGCGAGTGCCATGTATGATTTCGTCTGAAATACCCACAACAATTGAATGTGTAATCACTCGTCAATCGTATAAGTCATGAGAAATGTAAATAATGTCGTCGATGATTTTCACTTTATTTCGATTAAAAAAAGAGATATTGCAACTTTTAAACAAAAACACATGTGTGGATAAAAGAGCAGATATCACACGAATAATAGCCTACGCATCTCTTTGAATGAAAAAAAGGCAAGAGAGAGAGTGAGAGAGAGAGAGAGAAAGATCGACGACCCGTTACGCGAGAAACAAAGTATCTAGTTGTCGGCGTAATAATCACTGGCCATGCAGCAAGACAAAGCTGTATAGACATATATATATCAATGATCTCTAGATCTCGATCACATACGTTGAGAACAATTGCGTTTCCTCTCTCTTGTCGCCTCCTACTGAGCCGCAGCGATTTCACTCATTAAAAAAAAAACTATTAATTACCAGGAGCGTTTTAATGACCAATAGTCACACATTGATTGAAAAAAAAAGCGAAAGTCCACGTGCTGCGTGGGAAAAACAGTCTGCAAGTGCTTGCTCTTGTTGGATTGCGAGGTCAGTGAATTTTTGCGCGAGGAGGGTTGATTGCAGCCGAAGTGATATTCGTGCCATGCGTTTCTCTCGAGACATTTCAATTTCCAGACTATTGAAGAATATTTTTCTCTTCGTTTCCATTCCTTTTTGCTTTTACAAACAGATATAAATTAATTTATGCTTAAATCTCGTTTCTCGATGATTAATTCATGACATAAAAGCCCATTGCACACGGCAATTAATACATTTCTAGAAATTGAAAATCAATTTTACCAAATCAAAAGAGAAACATTTAAGCAGTATAATATATCGATTTCACTAATTAGAGAAACAAAAAAATAAATCTTATTTTTCTGATAACAAAAAAAAATAACGTAACGTTCTTTTTTCTACTTTTCAAAGTCACTCTTTTTTTGCTCGCATGGTGGCCACTCGAGCACCCCATGAGGTCCTTAGTATACACAAGAGATGCAGAGACCCCACGTATTACATCTTTGCACCGAGGAAGTTGCAAAAAAAGCCGAGTGCTTTGGAAAGAACGTCTGCAATGGTGCCCCGCGGGTTTCACCAAGATTATTGTCAACGTCAATGAGTGACAATGAAAACTAGTGGCATTTCGAGTATTTTCTTTTGTTTCTTTTTTCGATAGTGGTTTGAAAAAAGGGTTGTAACATTTAGTGTAACAACAGTAATTGAACAAGAAGTTGAAGTATAATTTTCGATTACTTGTCTGGTTTTAAGAATTTTTTTTGATAAATCGAATATTGACTAAAAAATTTGATGAAAATAAAAACTATTAAACTAAAAATGTAAATACCTTGACGAAAATTGAAAATCGAATCTCCTAAAATAAACACAGCGTCAGTAGGAACATCAATCAATCAAACCCAACC
Source organism: Phymastichus coffea (assembly GCF_024137745.1). Taxonomy (NCBI): domain Eukaryota; kingdom Metazoa; phylum Arthropoda; class Insecta; order Hymenoptera; family Eulophidae; genus Phymastichus; species Phymastichus coffea. The sequence goes on from NW_026706880.1 coordinate 249,940, forward strand.
CTTTTCTCCAAAAAGTAAACATCCTTCCTCACATTCTACAAAAACGAAATGCAACCCTTCTTCAACCTCGTGCTTTTCGAAGCACCTTCATTCTCTCCGTGCGTATACGAAGGAAGTAAGAGAAGTGGCGACACGAGAGCCAACGCGTTCTCGGATTATAATAGGGAGAACGAAAGGAACGAAGAAAACCGTCATACGGAGAGATATAGAAAGGCTTATAGCCCTTATATGGGAACGTTAAAAAAAACACCAAAATTTTTCGCTGTGCGTGACGTATCGCCTTAGAAACGGGGAAAACTTGAAAAAACGTGTCTTGAAAGGGTGAAAGTCATTACTACTGTTCCATAGGAGTTTTTATAAGGAAATGAAAGTAATGTGCATTAACAGATTGTCATTACTCGCTGATTAATGATATAAAACTAATTTTATAATGAGTCGTACATTTAGCAATTAGTTTAATCTGATTGAAATCGGAAATTGTGTTACAATTGCATTTCAATCGATAAATAAATCCCTATAACATTGAAAGTGAACGTTGTTTATTTTTTTTTATGAGTCATATTAGAAAGGATCGAATACGTTGCTGAATGATTTGATGAGTCAGTTAACAACAATTATTTAGATGATTACATGCACTTGCGCTTCTGGCATCTCTTGGCTTTTATTCGTAGTGACCGTAATCCCACACACGGTGATTCATTTAATTCCATCTCCGTACATTACATTTTCATAATTGTTCAGATATTCCGACGTCATTTGCATATGCTGTACCTATTGTTTCGTGGATCAATGCCATAAAAGGCTTATAAGACAATGTATCTTAATTAAGAGCTTGAAAATTTATAAAATTTAATATCATTTGAATAATCGACGAAATTCTTTCTGTATATGTTTATGAATCTTAAAAGGTAAGATGAATTCAGAAATTTATGAAATCGAAAGTTTAACTTCATTAAATACCATTTTTAAAATACAAATTGTCGCATATACTATATTTCTACCGTGAATTATATAGATGCAATTATTTACATTGCTCGCATTACTAAACTTGTTTCACTTGCAGTTACACATGAAGGAATAAAACTTTTCTGTACCTTTTAATTGTGAGCAGCCTATATATAAAATGTGCAACGATGTTAAGAATCTTGTGCTTGAGTTTTAGAAATTTTGTAGAAGTTTAAACTGTTGAGATTGCTGACGTCGAGTTTGGAGTCGTGTTTAAAAAATCTCTAATGCTGCAGGTTCACATAGTAAAACTTGATGCATTTTACGGCTACTATTATTTACAGCAATTAAAAAATTTTTACTTTCGAATACGAGAAAAGTGCATTAGCAATCCATCAAAAGTTTTATCCTTAACAAACACCAAACTCTTCAAAAGGAAGAAATCGCAAACAAAAAACTCGTAAAAACTTTCGGTCAACAAAATCGAAGCTTCTCGAGACTGAGACGCCAATACATTTAGTAAAGGAATTTTTCTCGTTGGTAACCTACTTTTCTCCCTTCGTTGGCATTCGTACATATGTACATAACTATTTCCCCTCTATTAGAAAATGCGTGGTCGCCACATCTGACAACGAATCCGGCGCCTATCTCAATGGAATTTAATCAAATGGCGAGATAGCTTTTACGGCTTTGCCCTCGACATCTACTTGCGAAATGTCGTTTTATGCCCTCTAAACGTGAGATGCCAAAGCTTCATTGGCATCACGCTATGTTTAATCTTTTATCTTCTTGATTGGGTTTTCGCCTGTATGTTTTTTGGCAATACGTAGTCATTGCCATAATCTTTTATACTATTTTGACGGAACATTTAAGAACGTCTTGCAAATTTTTGTATAACTATTTTAGCTAAGATACTCGCAAATGATCAATAGAAAAATATGATTAAGCACAATTAAATGTGGTTCTATCTGAGACTAAAGCTATTTCTGTTCCATGCTAAATTGAATTAGTAGATGCCGTTTCAAAAATTCCAACACTTCATGATTCCAAAATAACATTGAAAAGATTTGAATATACAATTTCTTCAAAGAAGAGAATAACGTTACTTCTAAAACTGAAAAAATGTCACTAATCCTTCGTTCTTTTGTTTCAACTCAGAAAACTTAAAAAACCATTTAATGCTCTCGAAATAGTTGTACCCAGAAGTCAATCGCAAATGCAGATTTTATAAGTTAACTCACATTTTTTTCTAAAATAACCGGCATCCATAAAAAGTGGATTCGCGAATTTACCGCAACATATTTACCCGAAACATTTTTGTTTCTAATTTACATTAAAAAAATATATTTTGTTTTCTAATCCTTAGCAATGCACGAAGAAAAAGTCATCGTAATATTGCATACAAATGTACTTCATTAAAAACCAATGATATCCAGCAGGGACCACAGAAAAAAACAGTTTTTTCCTACCCCTTAAGAAAAAAGTGCCAAAAGTTACTTATGTATGCAAAAAGAAGACGGTAATGCACAAGTATAAATACATAACGTCAATTGCGGTGTGTGAAAAAGAAAGAAAGAAAGACAGTAATAATTATATTTGTACACAGCGAAAAGGCGCACACGCGGAAGGCACAAAGAACCCAACGAAAGGGATGACACTATATATATACCTACACCGAAAGAGTAAAAAGGAACCCGAGAAAAGAGATTTATGTGAGCGCAAGTGTGACGCGCGCAGGGCGACAGGCAGTCTCGAGAAGTCAGTTTCAGGTACACTCTATATATATATATATGCGTTTCTCAGTCTATCTCTTTCTTTCTCTCCCTCTCATGCTGTCGTAGTTCAGTCTACCTGTTGTATATTCTCCTTCTTATTTTGCAGAAGGGTTACCAAGCTGGATTTTCGATTCGTGAGAGCCAAAGAGCTTCCGCAGGCTTGTACACGTACGTGTAGCTCTGTGCTTGTAGGTAGTTTTGCAGTCTTGCGTATTGTCCAATCTTGCATATTCAGAAAAAACGAATTATATGAATTTCAGCAAATAGAAATTCCGTCTCTCAATGGGATATTTTATTGATACACACGTAACTTTCACAAAAATAAACTAGAATTAAAAGAGCGATCGATCCTTTCAACTTTCAAATGAATAAATTATTCATGGGCATACACTCCGAATCAGTTACAAGCTTAACCCTCCATTTCCTTGCACACGGTCTCACGTCAGTCGATCACAATAAATTCGACTTTTCTTTGAGTTTCTCTGTTATTAAACTATCAACGTCGATGAACGACAAGCACAAGTTTGCTTTCGATATTAAACCACAAGTCATTTCGTATGTCGGAAAGGATAACTAATCGTGACTTCTGTCTCGTTATTTTCGATCGTCCCCTGTAATTTATGAATTATATGTGACGACGAACCGATCCTTATTTGCGTTTATAGCATAGGCGAACGTGTTCAAGTTAATGCGTACAGAGGGCACTCAATTGATAAATAGGTGATATACGAGCGAACCGCTCCTCGGAATCCTCGGCTGTATAGAAATTCCCTTCGCTGCATGTCCGGCTGTATAGAGTTCTTTATAGCCCAGGCAGACGCATTCGAAATAATACGTGCAAAGGGCACTCAATCGGTAAATAGATGGTATACGCGCTAGGAGCTGCTCAGTTGTACCTAGAGGTCTATAGAGCAGGGGAGGGGAATGGCTGCTCAGCTATAATACAGTCGAACACAGCGGTATTGCAGCCGTGGATCACATGTTAGAGAAAAGGATAGTACAATGGCTCGAACTGTCAATGTACTGCAAAATCAATAAAAGAAGGTGTAGTAAATTTGTATGTAGTTACGTCGTAAACGAGCTATTTACCAATTGCGTGCCACCTGCACGTAACACAAATGCGTCTTCGCCGAGATTATAAAATTTTTAAAGTGCTATGGTCGAGCTAAGGTACATAAATAACTAATACGTGTTTGGCGCCATCTCACTCAAGTGCCTTTCTATATCTGATATAGTTTTGTTTACATTGTGATATCACTACTATCGAGTGATTCTCATTGAAAATCGAGTGATAAATGTGCTATTGGATGTTTTAGAATACGAATTGGCAAAAGAAAACGATTTATCTCTGCATGGAAGTAATGAATGATTACTAAAGTATTTTATCGGTATTTCATTAGTTTTCCTCTCATCAATAAATTGGTCATAAATGACTGATCGGCCGGCCTCGATATTTACCTTAGACTCAATCAGTCGTCAAAACACACGTCCTCGTATCAAAGTCCCGTAATAGTATAATCAAAATGTATCTGATGTAAGTTTCGATCATAACTCATTTTATAATAAAAAGAAGGAGCTATAATAAAAAACAGAATGAAATATAGAAATGAATTATCGTCGTTAAATTTTCTCTCGAGACTTTGAAATCAATGAATCGGAAAGCACACGGAGAGAGAGAGAGAGAGAGAGAAAATACGGGTCAAAGTCAAATTTCGAAACGATCGTGATACATAACTAACATCGTGATCTTACTTTTGATGAAAGCAAAACTGACGGTTTATCCTTATGGATGGATCATTATTCGCTCTGGACACAATGATTATCGCGTTTCTAACACAAAGAGGAAATTGCTTTTTTTAATATTCAAAGCAAATATCGTCTTTCGATGCGAATTCCCCAACTACATCTCCATGACAAAAACACAAGAATACAAAATAACTCTTAAATTTTATTGCATTGTTTTTAACCTTTCTTAAAATGCGTCTCTTAAATTATTCGAATAAAAAATTTTTGTTCTGAAATTGAGATACGTGTCCATTGCATTTCCTGGAAAATTGGATCAAATTAAGAAATCTTTGTTCTTAATAAAAATAATTTCTTTGTAAAGTTACCATTGGCAATTGAGTACCTCCATTTAACATAAAAATAATTTATATTAAATTATTAACTTTCACAGTTAGAAATACAATTTAACAAAAAAAAATACATTTTCATTTGAGACTTAACAGTATAACCAAAACGAATACCCTGCGGATATCCGAAAGTAGCTAAGTGGTAAAGCATGCCGTGAAACCAAAAAAGTTCTTAGTAAAATTCACACGCATACCATAGGACGGACCTCTCCATCCCACGCAGTAAAACGTAGGATATCTATACCGTTAGCGAGTGCGGCTAGCCCAGATACCGGATTACGGAGCTCGAATTGTCAATGGCTGTTACGTGACCCCCTCGTCTTCGTCGCTTTTTTCTCTCCCTCCTTCCTCCTACGCGCGAAAATGACAAGGTAGTACGTACGCAAATGCCTACCTATGGGGACGACGGACAACGACGCTGGGCTTAAATCTAGCTGTACTGTCGCGGGCTTGCATTGCTAACGAGAACGAACAGACCTTGCATATACACAGGTACGTGATGCTTGAAAACATGTTTGGATTGTACCGTTTTACCACTATTTCCTTTTTTTTTTTGACTTGTGTACAAGCGACTTTTATTGTCGGTGTGGTTTCAAGTGTAGTTTTCTCATTTAATTTTGGATGTTACGAGACATTATGTTATTATAAATTACAAAAGTTTTGATTCGAGATTAGATTTATGATACTGATGCAATAAAATTATTTCAATTTAAATGAAAATTTCAATAAACATAGTAATGACGAGATAAATCGACTATTAATTTTGTAAGACGATTAGATAACTTTCGTAATTATTACAAATTATTTTTTAACGCTTTTAACTGTAAAATCACTTAAAAAGTCGAGCTAGTTAATAATATTCAATTAACATAATATAACACTGCAGTCAAAATGTTTTAATTGAGAGAGATTTCTTCTTACAATAAATATGCAGCAAATTTTAATAGCCGTTGTCTATTAATAATATTTCAAATTCTTTTCAAAGTTACTACTTATTCCATAGTTGTTACTAATTTACTTTACTTTCTTCAACGCATCACTGACATTATACTAACATGGCATTAAACGCGAGAGAAAAGTTATTCCATTCTTCATGAGATTGTATAATAGTATTGTCGTGGAGTTTTATTCTAAGTTTAAAATGTCTAAATTTAAAAAAAATTACCAAAATCATTGCTCTTAAAATAAGATAAATCAGTTTGAGTATGCAACAAATTTAAAAATTGTTTTGTAGTGAAGAGGAAAAAAGATTATATCGATGAGGAACGTTTTATCAATATTTCTGCCACGCGTGCCCCTCCTCTACGAGTTGCTTAAATTACCATATTTATGAGTTTACATATATTCTGTTCTCAGATAATTCAATTCGCTCAGCTGTGTTTTAAAAAGTCCACTAAACTTTTCTCACTTCAACACCTTAAAATTCAGCAAAAATTAATAACATTATGAAATTGAATTGATAATTTATGATTCCACTTAAAGTACATACATACTCGTTTATAATAAATAAAATGTCAGTGCAAAGAACATAAATAAAAAAAACTTAGTCTCTAAATAGCTGAACACAGTGTTTATTCACTCCTCTGCCGAAACGGATTTACGAATGCCTTGTTGCACCTTTTCACTTTTCACGGAATCGTCGCCTGCAGAGAGAGAGAGAGAGAGAGAGAGAGAGAGAGAGAGAGAGAGAGAGAGAGAGAGAGAGAGAGAGAGAGAGAGAGAGAGAGAGAGAGAGAGAGAAAATCCTGTACAGAAGCAGCTGCAGCGTCGATTTTCTCCCTTCCATATACTGTCAACAGGGATTTTGAAACGAGATTCGAAAGAAATGCTAATTTTTCTAAACGCGTTGACTTGTGCTCTGTGTGATGATGCACGCGCGCAAACGATTTTCTCTTCGACGGGAGAGCATTTTCATGCTTTAAAGTGGTCTTAAATAGACTGTGAGTGGCTACTGCAGTGAATTTCAATCTATACAGAGAGTGTACCTTCGTGTGCGAGAACTATCGGACTGCACATCATTGAATCGTCATTAAAATTTTCCAGTATTAGTTGCAAGATTTTCACTTGCGTGATACTTCGTAATTCGATATTAATTCAAAGGAAAATGATTGTTTTCATGAGAAAATGATTTATTATTTTTCTCGACAATTTCGTAAAATACACGGTATAGAAAAGTATTTTTGCAAATCGCTTTAAATACCTACTCAGCAATTCAGAACGTTTATTAAATTTAACTTAACATAAAACTGAAAACAATAAACTCTCATTTTAGTTATAATTAGTAGTTTTATCATCAAACATTATTCGCGAATGAAACAAAAGACGTCAAAAAGTACAAATTTAACATGCACCAATAACATGAATAAAAATAGTGCTTCTCCGAAATGACGCACCCATAAGGCGCAAAATCCCGCGGAGAGGAAATGCTGATTTATCGGTGCAGTTTTGCGAGTATATTTTCGGAGCGAAGTTGTACCTCTCTCTCCGTTTTTTTTCATCATTTCACGCGTGAACTTTGGTAATTTTAATATCTTTATATTTAGGCATTATTTTCTTCTTTCTCTTCTCGTTCGAGGTGGGCATCCATGCTTCACTTCTCTGCGCGCAAGTCGAAAATGTACCATCCAGTCACCTTAAAGTGCTGCACTGCTGTTGCTCTGATTAATCCACTGTTTTCTTTTACGAGTATTTGAATTAATTTTTTTTTCTCACGAGTGACTATTTTCGTACAGTGTATGATCGTTGCTTTTGAACATGACGGTTAAAGCGAGAAACCTACTGAATGAACAAACACTCGTACATAAGATATATCATCGTACAAAAGGATCTCTTCTTACGAAACAGACTATCATTGAAAACGCCCTCGCGAAGGTTGAAAAAGGTCGATGGTACAAAGATTGAATATGACGTTCTCACGCGTACGTGGCTCATCCGTGCGAATTCTCGTCATTCGGACAACAATGAGAATCTTCAACCTTCTTATATTGTAAAAGTACACGTTAAATTTGAATCTGGATTTAATGTGGCGTTGCATAATCGTCGGTTAATTTACTGTCGATTCGGAAATTCTCCTTGTCGCGTGTCGCGCGTGGATACTTATCACCTGCTTAAAATGCTAATCGTTTCGAAAGTAAAAGTAATTGGAAAGCTAGACGTAAGGTCTTAAAACCTTTGGATAGGCCAAAAACCGCATTAACAACAACGTTGTTATTTTTTCCTTCCTTTACATAAAAGTGAAAGATTCGAAACTTGCGGGCTTTTTCGCGTGCCCATGCGCTCGCAAGAAAGTCCAGTCTTCCCCGTGTAACGTAACGTTCGCTTACTCGAGTTTGTTGTCGTTATCGAGTTTTTCTCGGAAAGTTCAACACATATTTGTCATTTTCCTTTTCGCGTTTCCCGTTTTACCTGTACTAAAATTATATAATTAGTATTTACATTTAAAATGCTTCTACAGCTGTTGCTGCTTCATAGCATACATCTGAATGGGCCTTTTATCTCTGCAGCGACACAATTTCCTTCGTTGCTCGCTGTCGCAATGTGTATACATACACATCGTCTCGTTATGAACGATATTGTGATTCGGTGTCATGGCGCGCACTGCGTTTCTTATCGATAGACGTTTTATGAGGCTCCTGTCACTCTTTCTTCTCTTCGTTTTCTTTTATTATGAAACTTACTTTTTTCTCTCTTTCAACTCGTTCGATCGTTTATACGACTCGAGTGAGTGGAATTTTAGAACGCGTTGAATGGCTTTCCGCGTAATCGGCACTTTGAGTGTATAGGCCAGTACGAAGACAACATATACTATCAGTTTCAAATATTACATTTTTTAACAAAAATTTATATTTATGCATACAATTTTTTACTCACTTAATGTATTTGTTTGTCAATTTTAATATATGTGCACTTACTGAATTTCAATTTGAGCCTAATCGAGAACCTAATGATAAGTATGTTACGTAAGTTAAATTTACCATAAAAATTCTAGAAATATTTAGTGACATAGTCAGCTCCGAAATTTCTTCTATTTGGAAACAATAAATTTCTGATAATCATTGGAATCAGATGGAACGTAAACATCACAACTTTACTGTAGAAAAATATTTCAAGAGTCGAAATGCGTATTTCAAAAACTATTGCTTTGAAACGCATGAATCAATCATGAAAAATCTTGCTTAACAAGCAAACTTCATCTTTCGATAAAAAAAGCCAACAGAAAACAGCTGAGTGATGTATATGATGAAGGCGGAAATAAAAACGCCGGGTGGTCAAGTTAAAAGTACGCAACTAGTCTATATAACATTGTAGTGGAAAACGGAAATAACAGTAACACTTACCTCTGATTTTAGTCTCCTGGGGGTCAATCGGTGGAATCCTGGGGTGGCTGGTCTGTGGCTGCTGGCCAGGTTTCTTCAAAAGGACACCCACGACTTGCGGCGCCATCATCATCTTGGCTATCGTCGTCTCTTTTTTTCAGTCACACAACTTCCGGCCTCACTTTACTCATTGTACCATTTTTTTTCAAATCCTATACTATAGCACTATATCAACTCGTCACATATCGTCAACACACGACGCACTCGACATTAACAACTTTATGTCGATTTATAAAACACGTTAAGGTATCGAAAAAAACCGAGAATGAAAACGTTATCTTCTCACACGAACAGGCGCGCATTCGCCGAGCGACTGACTTGTTTCTCGTCTCTGCAGAGCTGCGAGCCGCAACCGCTGTCTCTCACTCGCGCGCTCTATCCCCACCACAATCGCGCGAGCGGCGTAAGCAACCCTTGACGACGACCATCATGTGTAGACATATATACGCGGCCGCGTTTTTATGGGATTCTATTTTCGCGCGCGAGAGGCTTTAATTAGGTGAGACACTAGGCGACGTCGTTTTTTTTATTCCGCGTGGGATGATGATGACACGAGAATAGCTGACAGGACTACGTGATCGATTGGCCTTTGATTGAATTGTTGACGTGAATGAGTAATTGGGTGAAAATGAGTGACTTTATTTATTTTTGTTTTGTTGATTATACTTGGTTGAGCAATAGGTTGTTCTTCATTTTTATCAAAGGACAGTGAGTATTTCTAATAAGATCGAGCGAAAAGACATCAGTGAAGATTTCTTTTCTGTTTATATTATTATATTTATTAAATATAATGTTTCTATTAATTTATATAATGGCTTTTCCTATAATGATACATGATTGATTATGTTGACAATTTGATTAAAAAACAATCCATTAGGCAATCTATTGCTAATTTACAATATTTGAGGTTATACGATTTTTTATAAGCATAACAAATATTTTCGTGTAAAATGCACTTTTATTGAATAATGTTTATTGTTATTAAGAAATAATGATGACAATGACCATCCATATGTTATAATTATGTGTACGAATAATAAAAGTTTATAATACTAGAAAATGCTGAAAAAATTAAAAATGTTACCTATATTATAATCAATTATAGATGCCCAAAAACATCATAATTCATCCCTTTAATGAATGAATTTAAGAAAAATGTCGAATTGAGAATATAATAAATTGAATAAAATTTTCATATTTAAGAAAATAAATAATATTTTCTACGGAAAATGTAAGATAAGTGTTAGGCAACTCATAGTAGAAAAATTTTGATGAGCGTAATGAAGCGTTATCACAGTAATTGTGAATCACACGAAAGAGACATGGCATATTCAACTTAAAATAATGAGACATTACGTATATTCAAAGTCCTAGAAACTAATACATTCATTAGGCGATCCCCACAATTAACGCAAACTTTTTACCACGAATGCTGCTGCAGCTCAACACCCCATGACCCTCCCTCTTCTCGCGCGTGAATTGCAATTAATTTTATCAAAATTTTGTCCGACGAGTACAAGTAAGTGCTCTTGCCGTTATTTCTTCTGTATTTTCGTTTCGCTCCATCTCACGTTCTTTGTCAGCTTGGCGGCGCACGAGCGTCTCCGCAACCGCACGACCGCATATGTCGAGCTCGTAATCTACATACCCTTCGAAAATAGCAGAAATAACCCTTTTCTGCTAGAAGGCTGTATAAGAAATGCTGCTGTTGCTGCGAAATATGAGTGTATATGTATGTGTATTATTTTTTTAAACCAGAATATGAGGCTATCCGTATTCACGGGGGACTTGGCTAAATGTATAATCAAGATTGATAAAAATATTTAGATATTAGTTTTACTCATCCATTTGAAAGACACGCTATTGATTTGTTGTCTTTTTTTATGCAGAGCTAGAATAAGTATGAACTCTTTCAGAGTGCGGTTTGAGAGATGGAACGATGGAGAGGAACGAATCGATTTTCTTTCCTCATTCGTTTATTATTACAAAGCTTTGTAATGAAATAAACTTTCGAATAAAAAATATACGTGTGATTGAAATATTTTTTTATGTTCATAAAAGTTCCTTCGATTAACATTGGACAATTTTAAATAACATTGTTATCGATCGCCTCCGCACGGACTTACTTGGACGCAGTAGAAAAAGTAGACTTTAGATATAAGATAATTTTAAAAGAAAAGTAATAAATTTAAGAATTTTTGTGTGTGTAATTTTAGGAATAGATCTAGAATATTTAAGAAATATTATATTATTAATTAAATATATAAACCGAAACGAAATACAAGAAAGTATTTATATTTAGCAAAAATATTTTTTTGAATCAAAAAGTAATATATAGAGTATTATATATGGTAAGTAGAGTAGCATAAACAATATTTTTCCTATTGACTACACATTCCATACAATGAGCAACAAATCTCGGAAAGTCCCAAGTCGTTATAACGCAACCATCTGTGCAAAAGCTGTATATACGGGATCACGATGAAAAAGAAAGCATCGTGATATCGTCGCGAAAACTACAGCCATAAGGCTTGGCACACGCGAAAATCCCAACAATAAATTAACAGTCTAGGGTGCCTCTGTACACACCGTCGACGCCCGCAATATTGAACTTTTCTCCACAAGTCTGTGCGTCACAGCAAAAGCTACATGGGAGCATTAAAGACTGTTGTGTGCCTTGCTCGCCAGTTTACGGCCACTAAACTAACACAATGTGAGCGCACGCCCCAAGAGATGCGAGAAAGAAAAAAGAATACGACACACGGGGCGGTGTCGAGTTCTTCCGCTTTTTCTGTGGTTCACCGGGTCATTTGCGGCGCATTTCTTCAAGGGGATATTGCAGACATTGCCGCGCGCGACAATTGCCCTGCAGGTGATACCTGAGAACATTTCGGTCCATTCTTATTAAAAAAATGTCATTTTATTGACGGGAATATTATTCGAATGATGAGAAGGAAAAAATGCGTTGTAACTAATCCCAACTGATATATTACATTGTAAAACAGTTGAGCTCGTATTTACATTTGCAAAATAAATTTTACGAGCAAGTTTTTAGATTTTTATTTTCAAACAATTACATTGACGCATCAAATATTGTCAATAATTTTAGTTAAATTCATTAAATACTCATCATTAAAATGCTAGATAACATTTTAAATATAACGCCAACAGACACGTCGATTAATTATTCATAGCAGAGTATTTAAATAATTTTAAAAAATATAAGCGAGATAATTTTGTAAAGACAATCAATAACGTTGGAAGAAATAATATCAATAAATTGTTTGCTGTATATTTTTACAATTTTTACATTTCTTTGAAAATTAAAATTCCTTAAAATTGCATATTCTCTTAATAAAGTGAGAATATACAATGTAAAAAGGCTTAGCGACGTGCCTTGTATTGTTCTGATACATGTATTAGAAATCGAAAATAATTTTTATAAAGACTTCAAGGTTTAGTTTGATCCTTCCTTGAAACAATGATGGATAGAATTTCGTCGACGACATTCAGCGTCGTAATCGGTCGAGCGTTCAAAAAGCGCGAAAGTTCAAATGGTTTTTATTTTAGTGTATGGATGATCAAATTTTTATTTTTTTTTAAATAGAGAACAAAAAATATATCATTTAGATGGATAACGTATGAAGTAAGAATGAAAGAATGATATGAATTCGATGTAATTAACTTTTATCGTTGATAAATAGTAAATGCAATTATTTATTTTCATTTCAAACTTAAAAAATCACTGTTTAATTTAAAGCGAAAAAAAATAGATGGCAGTTTTGTATGTCAACATTCTTGCATTTGCTCATATGCGGCTAAACGCTGAACACCTGCGTTTCATAATTATACAAATTGCTAAGTATTTATGCAAGTAAACATACTCTGTTATAATATTTAAGACAAATCACTTCAGTGATCACAAGTTGCGTGAATCCTATTTTTTTTTATTTAAAATAATTTATGTGTAGTCGATCATCCAGCATTGTGATTGGTTTGTGCAAACAATGGCGCCAAAATTTGAATGTTGATGACTCTCTCTCTCTCTCTTTTTCCCTATTAGATCGCTGTCTTATTTTATCCATTCTCACCTTATCATCGATTGAACGAGCATAAGTCAATCTACAACAATTCACACTAGAGCTGCAGTGGCTTAGTAGATGGAACGTCGGTCTCCCATGCAGAAGGCTAGGGTATCAAAGGCTTTTTTTCAAACAGTGTATGTACAAATATTAGCACTGTGGTTCTGGTGGTTTCGGGTAGCACCTTCAGCTATAGATTCTGTATTCATTCTTTCTGTAGACGTGATCAAATGACTATGTTTAAATAGTCTGAATGTTTTTCGAGAAAAGGGCCTTTATCATCTACATATATGTAATAATAAAAATCACATTTACGTACAGGTATCTCAGTTAGAGAGTCACCGCCATCTAATAAAATTAAAACTGAACCAGCAATTCATATTGTACATACAGCGTGAGTCAGGCAAAGCGAATCAAGCAGAATAAGTCCAGTTAGCAATTTAACGTTAGCCGTACTCATCTGTTCTGCTTTCAGTAAGAAAAGTTTACTTGATAGTATCAGGTGATAAAGTTTCCCGGAATTGTATTAATAACAGATGCAACTTCTGCGACTATTGTCAATGTAAATGGATAAATTTCATTTGGAGCAATATTTTCTTAAGATGAAAAAATAGAGGTCATACGGTAAAAAAATGTAACTGTGTAAAAAATAGGTTTTTTTCGGGAAGAATGTGAACGTTATAAATTATGATAGGAGGAAAAATAATTAAGTACCATTTACCCATGTAACTTTTTTTATTTTGATATAAAGGAATATGCAATATACAAGGTCTGGAATTTCCAGTTAGAAACAGGGTAGAAACTACTAAAACTGGCATAAATTTAGGTATAGCATTGGTATTTCTTCATCGTACTTACTTGTTGATTAACGATTTTGTTTTCTCTTATACCTACTTACGTATAACTACCTGCGCGTACCTCTGCAAAAATTTACGATGCAGTTGATTAATAAAAGAAATAAACGAAATGTAGGTATATTCTCAAAAAGCGCCCTCACTATGTGAGACGAGTATCAACTGAAATCTAATATTTATGACAAGCCCACTCCTTTCCCTATTTGATTCGTAACTCATCGAACCCCAGTGGTACGCCACACCCTTGGTAAAAACGTTTAAATTACTACCACGATCACCTACACATACCTTATGTGGTCTATACGCCTGAAAAAACTAGATATGGTATGTAACTGTCATGTTGATTGAATGATATCTTCATTCCGTAGATCAAACTTGAAATATAAACGGTAAAAAAGTTTTTAACAGTAGCCATTTTCATTTTTTTACGAATTTCAATAAAAAGCATAATTTCACATAATCAATTAAACATGTTTTTAAATGATTTGAATGCAATAAAAACTCTTTACATAATTATTTTATTTCACTTAAAAACGAAATATATAAATAACAAATCTCGCTAGTAATTATTGTGATTATTATCTTATTATTATTTAAAAAACCGACGTTGCTTTTTTAAATAAAAGCAAAAAAGTGCAGCCGTACGAAAATATTGAAAACATCAAAAGTTGCATCAGCATAAAAAATTAGTTTGTTCTACATTATACTTTGCATTCGTCATCTCAACGTGCGCTGATGTATTTAAATTTGCATGCGTAAGCATGGGTTTATCGTTTCTTTTCGTATTACACTAAGTGACGCTCAAAAACAAAGGAAGTTGAAACGCTGTGACATCGGTTAGTACCACTGGATACATCGGATGACCAAACGTTAAGAAAGAAAAAGAGAAAATTCATAAACTGTATACAATGCTATACGTAGAATATACATACGATATGTGGATATAGATTTGCCAGCTTTAACGAGTGTGAAACTGTTTATTTACATTCATTTTACACTTACGGTGCTCGGTTACATCAAAGTACTGAAATTTCACTTAAAATTTTTCAATTTACTAAAATTATGATAGTTTCTCTGAATTGTTACATGAAAATTAATAAAATTGTAAAAATTGGAATTTTATATATTCGGAACAACGTAATGTCCGAGTTATACACTACTGTAAAATCAAACGACATTCGATTTGAACATCAAACAACAATTGCAAGTAGTTAGAATAAAAAATTTCATATTCCTTCCTTCCACGAATGCTGTACACATAAAATAACAAAGAATTGAAAACTATTTAAAATATAAGATTAATAGAGCATTGACATCATTGGCACTTAATCTCACAAGTGTAGTGTGCACATATGTGCTTTTCAAGTTCTGTTGTCAATTGTATAACAAAACAAAAATCAATAAACTATTTTTATTATGATCTACGTCTTTCAGAAGTGTAAAACAAGAAGACTTTTTAATTTATTGTCAACATAAATTAAATTACCAATCGATTTCTTTCCAAATAAATGGAGATGTTATGAAAAATATAAGTGGATGAATTCGTAGTCGACAATAACTGATTTTATCTCAAATTTGACACTAAGAAATTTATTAATTTCAAAGTAGTAGTTTTTTTCCTTTGCTATAATTAATTAGAGTTTCTGTGATTGGAAAAGCGCAACGCATGAGATGTATACTGTCATGAAAACAAATACTTCAATCATAACATACATTATAATGAAATATAACTGAAAAAGAAATATAGGCTTCAATATGATCACTTCTGAAATACACAAACCTCGGTAACAATAGATAATTATTTTTCTTTTTTAATTTATAATCGGCAAGAAAACTTTAAAAGCACATATGCGTTCATGTGCACTTTCGAAATTATGTGCCAACGATGTCAATGCTTTATTACTTTTACATATTACCTAGCTTTATATTTTTCCTTACTTTAGCTACACGCTATCTGTGAAAGGAGAGAATATAAAAGATTTTATTCAATACATTCCCTTATGTAGTATTTCTTCTCACAGCATAATACGACCATGAATTATCACATTTTCAACCACATAAACTCCAAAAAATGTTGGGCAATTTAAAATATTACTTGGAAATTCATTAAATCCTTAGTGTTGAGTTTGAAAACAATAATAACTGTTGATTGAGAATTCTTACAGTCAAAATTTGATTTGGATGAAAATTCAGGTTGCTTTGAAAGAAATCGTAACTTATTCTACATTGATGTAGAATTACAAATGAATCAAAGTCTTCACAATTCACACTAGAATATGTAAAATTTAATAATAATAGGTCAATTATTTTTGTTTTTAATTTATAGTGGACAACGGACTTTCAAAAACGCACATGTGTACATCTACGCTTTTGAAAATGAGTACCAAAGATATCTATACTTTATTATATGTATATTTCAATAAGGCCTACATTCTTATTTAATTTAAATACAGGCCATCTATGAAAGGAAAATGTATACAAATATTTTCCGTAAGTTCCATTTATACTCACGGCAGTAGACGATACGGGTGTTCAATTTTTCAAATCATAGAAAGTCCCACAAATATGAGGTATAATGAAAAAAGTAGAAAAATTAAAAGTTCACAAATTCCTTAGTATTGAATTTGAATAAAAATCGGTAAGTTAGTACTGAGAGTTCTTGTACTCACTTGATTATTATCAAAACTATGGATGTTTTGAAAGAAATCAATCGGTATCTTGTTTTTGATTTATATTTCTTCTTTCCACAGATGGCGTGTATGAAAATTAAGGAAGAATGTAAACCTAAATGAAATATAAGTATAATAAAGCACCGAGAACATTGGCACTTAATTTCAAAAGAGCACATGTGCGCATTGCGCTTTTGAAGTTCTGTTGTCGACTATAAATTAAAAAACAAAAATAATTGATCTATTATTATGAACTGAATATTTTAGATGACCGAGTCTTAAAGAATGCCATTCTTTTTCATGTTCTGTCCGATCGATTTTTTCTAATTCAACGAAATTTTGATAATTATCATGTGACTGCAAAAATTCTCAGTAAATAGCTACCGATTTTTGTTCCACTTTAACATTAAGGAATTCATTATCTTTCCATTTGCAAATTTTTTTAACAAACCCGACATTGATTGGAGTATCGATGATTTGAAAAATGGAACGTCCGTGTCATATACTATCGTGAGAACAAATGGGATCTTCATAAATCGGTAGAATAAAAATTTTATATTTCTTCCTCCCACAGATGTCGTGTATCAAAATTAAGGCAGAATGTACACCTGAATAAATATAGGCGTAATGATGTATAATTAAAATTGACACTTAATTTCAAAAGAGCATATGTTCGCATTGCGCTTTTGAAGTTCTGTTGTCGACTATAAATTAAAATACAAAAATAAATGATCTATTATTACGAACTGAGTATTTCATATGTTGAAATCGTAGAGATTGTCATCCTTTTTCATGTTCTGTTCGATCGATTTTTTCTAATTCAACGAAATTTTGATAATTATCATGAGACTGCAAAAATTCTCAGTAAATAGCTACCGATTTTTGTTCCACTTTAACATTAAGTAATTCATTATCTTTCAATTTGCAAATTTTTTTAACAAACTCGACATTGATTGGAGTATCGATGATTTGAAAAATGGAACGTCCGTGTCATATACTATCGTGAGAACAAATGGGATCTTCAAAAAGAAGTAGAATAAAAATTTTATATTTCTTCCTCCCACAGATGGCGTGTATCAAAATTAAGGCAGAATGTAAACCTGAATAAATATAGGCGTAATGATGCATAATTAAAATTGACACTTAATTTCAAAAGAGCATATGTTCGCATTGCGCTTTTGAAGTTCTGTTGTCGACTATAAATTAAAATACAAAAATAAATGATCTATTATTACGAACTGAGTATTTCATATGTTGAAATCGTAGAGATTGTCATCCTTTTGCACGTCCTGTAAGATCAATTTCAGTCAAATCAGTGATTTTCCCATAACTATTACGTGACTACGAAAATACTCAGTAAATAACTACTGATTTTTTTGAAATTTAACGCTAAGAAATTTATTATCTTTCAATATACAACATTTTGTAATGAACCTGACATTGATTAGAGTATTTGTAACTTAAAAAATGGAACATTCGAGTCGTATACTGCCGTGAGAATAAACGGGCCCTTCAGAAATCGGTTGAATTAAAATGTCATGTTTTTTCCTTCTACAGATGGTGTGTATCAAAATTAAAGAAGAAGGTAAACCTGAATCAAATATAAATGTAATGAAGCATAGATAACATTGGCACTTAATTTCAAAAGAGAATGTGTGCACATTGCTCTTTCGAAGTTCTGTTGTCGGTTATAAAGTACAAGACAAAAACAATTGAGCTATTATTACGATCTGCATATTCCAGAAGTTGGAATAATAGAGACTGCATTAATTTTCCAGCTTTATATAAATGAAAAATTATTTAGTTACTAAAATTAAACAGATGTAGTGGAAGCTGTTATCATTTTTTAATAATATTTTATTTAATCTTACTGATAAATACCCAGAAAAGATAAGATAAAAAGATTAAATTTCTAATAAATAAAAAAAAAAGATTAAATTGATATGTATATATCCAATTTTGTAAGGATAAGTGTACTAAATGATTGTATTATTCGGACAAGAAGACTTTGAATTAGGCAAATTTTAAATTAGAGATAACATTAGAATATTTTAACTATTTAGACCGTAGTAAATTGGAAAAGAAAATAGCGAAAAAATAATATCATTAATTAAACCAATTAACATTTCATTAATTGAGTATGCGATCTATTTGTTATTTTAAAAATTTTTATTCAAACGATTCCCGAAGGTCCCATTTGTATACGACGGTAGTATACGACATGTACGTTCCCATTTTCAAATAATAGATACTCCAATCAATGTCGGACAATATCTACGATTCCGACATCTGAATTACTCGGTTCGTAATAATAGGTCATTTATTTTTGTATTTTAATTTATAGTCGACAACAGAACTTCAAAAGCGCAATGCGAACATATGCTCTTTTGAAATTAAGTGCCAATTTTATCTATGCTTCATTACACCTATATTTATTCAGGTTTACATTCTGCCTTTTGATACACGACATCTGTGGACGGAAGAAATATAAAATTTTTATTCTACCGATTTATGAAGAATTGAAGGAAAGAAATTGATTGGTAAGAAATTGTTCTTTCATATAAAACTTCTTACGATGAAGATTCCACAATGGATATCATTTATATTTTAGTGTTTAATCAGATACTTTTTTGGTTATCTGTAAGATCTCATTGTATTTATCGACGTATTATTTGCGATTCTGTGTATTCAACCAAACTAAACAATCTATTAAAAATTATTATTTATCTTATTAGCAGTTATCATAATTAATTCACGTTCATATTTTCAATGACCTTACTAATTGTACTAATTATTTTTATCGCTAGATTCATTTTCCTAATATTAATACGAATATAATTATGAAAAACCTCCAATATTAATCAATACAAATGAAGCTTCGTTGATGGCATCCTTAGCGAACCTAGGTCGATATTTTAGCAGTATTTGTTTTAATAGTGACAGTTAATTGTGGACCTAAACAACCAATATGTGCTAGGTCAGTAACAATGTCATAACATTGATTTTGCCTTTTTTTAGCGAATAATGTAGTTGTTATATACGTAATACATAGGAAGAATACTCATTTAACTAGAAGTAGATACAGCATACACTTGTTTCATTTAATATTTTGAAGAGATCGCAAACCAAAATATAACATATATATAAATATAATATAAATATAAATATATATATTTAACCAAAATATAAATAAAATAAATAATAATAATAATAAATAAATAATAATAAATTTAACCAAAATATAAATATATATATAAATATATATAGTTTTTGGTTTCCCATCTACTCAAATATTAACAAGTATATCTTAGGCCTTCTTAGGCCTCCTCACGTCTCTTCATGTCAGTTTACTGTAACTATAATCTTAGTCTTATAACCACCTCAATTTGTATTTGTATTGTGTTTATTTGTATTTTAATTAAAATAGGAGGATGGCGAGCGGAGCGAGCTGGGGGCAGAGCCCTCCTAGTATATATATGCTTGAATCTTCATATGATTTAATAAAAGTTAGCAATTGAGAAACTGATAGCTGGTACAGATCTGACAAAAATAAACAAGTATTTGAGGCTGCAGCAAATTTTATAGAATTTGAAAATCCCGGATAGATTACAAATGATTCAAAATCCAAGTATAATAGAAAAGCAACCTATCACGTTATTAAAACTTTTTAATTCATGCAAATTCTCATTCTATACAGCTTTCTATTGTATTTGTAATCTATTTTAGGAAAAGCTAAATGCTTTATCATTAGTCCAGCGGATATTGTCATTTACATTAAAATTTGTGCAGCTTTGGCTACTCTAATTTCACGATATCAATATTATTACTCTTATATATTAAACAGCTCTACATTTTTCATTAAAGTAGGTACACGCGATCTGCGGAAGAAGGAAGTATGAAAATTTTTACTCAAACAATTTCTTTACGTGGTATTTATCCTCATGTCAGTATGCGACTTTGATTTACCATTTTTCAAATTACATAAACTCCAAAAAAGTTCGAGCACTTTGAAATGCTTTCATTTTAAAGTTTCTTATCGACAATGACGGTAGAAGATTTCTTTTTGCATTATCTAGTGCTGGTGTGGCGATTTCATGTTCGATCTAATGAGTCATTTATTGCTCGTCAATATGAATTTCAATACTGATAATTGACAATATTTGTCAATAACAAGATTAGTGTCTTCTATGTTATTTTTTTTTATTGATTTATTCCTAGTTTCCAATGCTTTAATAAATAAAATTATTTCATCAAAGGTTAAATCTATTGTCAGTTGTCTAAGCAGTCTTACAACAGCAATGGCTGTATTTTTATCTCCTAAAACATACGAGTCTAAAATTAACGCTATAGGTGAAGATCACATGTTTTCAATTTATACCATATTTTCATTAGCTGTATTGCTGTGTACATTGCTTCCAATGACAAAAGCGAAGGATAAAATTTTATAAATGGTATAAACGATACAAGAGAAATTAATAAAGAATGTCATGCATGAAGAAGATTTGCTCGTGAAGATTCAGGTCTTAAACTCCGAATTTTGGCTAACATGTTGAAAGATATAAGTAGTGTCAAGCGGTTACGGAAAGGATTAACATTGAATATCTCGTAACTTAAGAAAAGTAATAAAATATGTAAATATAACACAGTACAAAATAATATCTTAATAACGTAGTAAAGTAAGATATAATTTATACAAATGTAATATTGAATAAGATAAAAATATAATTATTATCATCATAAATGTATTTGGAAAGTTTTCAATTTATGTATCCAAGGTCATATAATATGATAAATTTACTTCAAGTGATTTCCATTTATATTGAATAATATCTCACAATAAGTCTTAATAAATCTCGTGAAATTTCAAGTTTTAAACAACTTGAATTCAAATATAATTATTTTAAAATATAAAGAGAAATTGAAATTCTAAATAAAGTATCTTTAAAAATACGTGACCTCATTTTGCACAAAGAAAGTACATGCCAGCGAATAAAATCCCAAGAGTTCAAAATAAAAACTCGTCGTTGAGAGAAAAACGAAAAATGCGCAAGAAAGAAGACAGATTAAGCGTTCGCAAAGTTAAAGAGGGAGAGGAAGAGGAGAGAAAGAGAGAGAGAGTAAGAGGGCAAAGAAGAAAGAAAGCCTTATCCAAAATAAATACATGATCCACCAGAAAAAAAATATTGTAAGCTACTATATCAACACTTGCGAACTTTTTTTTTTCTGAGGCACCGTGTAATCTATGATTTTTCGTATTTTCCCAGGATGGTCATGTTTAGTTTTCAAATTTTCGAGGTGTCAAATTAACGGACGAATTAATTTTTTAAGTTAGGAACGTCACGCTCGATCAGTTCATGCAAGATTTTTCAAAAATCTGAGGTATGAGAAGCGAAATGACTTAGTACTTTATGATATCCTAAAAAATAGATATCTGTACCTGACAAACTTGTACACTATTCTATAATATGTATAATGGTCGTTTAGAATAAATAAAAAAAACGTAACTTAAATATTTGCAACACAAGTTATCATTGAAAAGAATTGAAAATAATAAATAATAGTATATACGATTAAAGATAAACACACGCGAAAGTTGTCCAGCTGAATTTCTCTTGGGCAAATTGATTTTCAATTAGGCTCGGTTTTATGAGTCTCGCTGCTAAATGACCGGTTCCGGTGTGCTGCAGTTTAAAAGCGTGAAAATCGAAATAAATAAAACGCATACACATTGATAAATCGTCGTATCACGAAAAACGGGGGATTAATTATTATTGTGAGTATGCAGTCGTGTATACCGGAAAAGGAATGAAAATTCGTCAGAATTTATGCAGATTTTTTCTGCGAATCGCTTTACGTCGCATATAAATCAACCACTGTGTTATATGTGCGCTCACACACTAAGTTCAAAAATATACTTTATACGCTGCTATAGGTATTTATATATGCTAATTTATCTTTATATTTAATCGCTGTGTGCGCTAGTGCAACAGACCGAAACCATACGGAATTACTATATATTTTGGTATAGATTAATGTATAATACAGTTTTACTCATTTGTCACCTTAGCAAAGAGATAGTATTACTGTCATTTATTTAATCTATAACTTCAGATGTGCTATTTCTTATTTCCATTATTTATATCGACTTGATTTCCTTTCCTGATAACTTTTGATAATATACATTTTGAAGGTAATTCATAAAAAAAACGTTTGAAATCAGATTTGAATTATAATTTATGTTTAACGAACACGTTCAATTTAGAAAAATTATATTTTTTTAAACTGCTATTCTGAAATCTTAAAAGAATGTGCTCGCTCATTTCATCGAATTCAGGTGTACATTTTACTACGCGAAACTTGTAACTGCCACCGGCTTAGTCATAAAAGTAATAGACCAGTGCAGGCGCCGACTTTCTTTAATTTTACGACTTCAAATACCTGTATACTTGCAGTACGCTTGTAAAATTTCTAACTGCCTCTTCAAAAATTTCGACCTTCATTCGCTGACAATCATTTAGAAACCCTCATGAAATTTGAGTGATGCATGTAAGAATTTGGATAGGGGATGAATTTTTATTGTTTCGAAGTACTGATAACATTTGAATTATCACTATTTACCGCAATCATGTGTGCAAGTAATACTTCCAGCAAACAATAGGAAAAAAATATGACTCGGTAATATCCCTTTTACCTTCGTGCTCTATAATAAATGAATCCGTTGGATTTTTCGCGCTCCTTTTTTTCGCGAGGCTCGCATTAGTCACCGACTCACTCTCTACTTGGCGCAAAAGCAAGACCGCAATTAAAGTGTCGCTGAACTCGCGGTTGCCACTGAACGATCGAAGAAACGACAGTAAGAGAATGAGAGAGAGAGAGAGAGCGAGAGCGAGCGAGAACTGATCATTATCGAAGCGCATAATAGCATAGCTGACTATCCGTGTACTGCCCGATAAACTTGGCACTGCATTGGGCGCTAGCACGTTAAAGTATTTCACGAAAAGTTTAACCATTCATTTGAAAAGAGCACGGATAAACTGGAGTTTTGGAAAGCGAAACAGACATTTATAATTCTATGTCGAAATCGTAGTGAAGATTTCGATTTTCATACGAATAATACAAAATATTGAAAACTATTTTGTTAAAAATCATTTCTACACATTTTAATTTTACTTACAGGATTGCATTTGTAATTTCATTGGGACACACGAATTTGAATTTTTGTTTTTCCTAGGAAAGTAATTTTATTATATGAAACAGTTGACTGCAGATAGCACGGTCAATGATATGTGTGATTAACCATGTTATCTGTTTTTTTGTCATTAGACTTCAATTAACATGACGCATTTAGAAAAAAATGCAGGTGAAATACTAGCAATGCATTGGCCAAGCGTAGCGTAAACCTAGACTCGCTAGACTGACTGGCTCTATTCGAATCGTGTGTATATATATATTTACTTTTACTTTCACTGTTAAAGGAAACGCATGTTGCATACACACACACACACACAGAGCAGTTATATATATATATATATATATATATATATATATATATATATAGCAGCTGCCACGCCAGGATAACTTTGTGGATCAATTATGAAGCCGTCCAGTATGGTTTATTAATAATTTCGAAACTTAAACGCGTGCGTATGGACACAAGTTCCATTGCACACGTTTTAGTACCTTATCACCTGCTATACTTGCACTCGCGCGAAAATAAAGTGGAACCTATGTAATTCTGCGCTAGTCACGGCAGTGTGCCTTTTAATTGCAACATCTGGTGAGTGGAGGTTTGTTTTGATGCCGCTGGCGAAGGTGAAGGACCTGTTCTGACGTTATATTGCCGCCAACACGCTATATGACTCTTTCTTGCACAAGTTGCAAAGAGCTTTTATTCTTGTATCATACTTGTGTGTCTTTCCCGGAATCCAGACTTTTCCCTCTTTCTTTTTTTCTTTTGATACATAATGTCTCCATTAGCCGGATTTTCATTGTGTGAAAAAATTTTTCTTTCTACACTTTGCATAAATTATCTAAACCGTGTCAACGACATTATTTATGTTTTCATAAATAATGCTTCTGTGGTATAACTATTCATTTTTATTGTTTGTATACTTCATTTCTACATTCAATTCTTTTACGATGTTTTCAATCTATGTTTAACGTTTATAAATTGGTCTATTAATATAATGGTAAATTTTAAAATTTTAATAATTCCAAACCAAACTTTAGCAATCCGCTGATTTTCAAAAATTCTGATTAAAAAAGAGCTATAGTATTTTATTCTGTTGTAAGAATACTGCATGATGCTCGTCAATTTTAAATTTAATTCAAACACGAATTTCAAAAAACTACAAATATATGTATTAGTACTAAAAATTTAACTTAATAAAAAAGCATCTTATGCTTGGTAATAATGAATGCAACAATCAAAAAATTCAAAAGACAAGGACGAAACGGAAAAACGCCCATAATCCTCTCATAACTCATTCTTTTAAAATACCAACAGCTTGTCAAAGTAACAAATACATCACAGGTAAGACTCTTCAGTGAAAAATCGCATCAGCATGACACGTCACGTCCGCAATAAAATCTCAAGGCGCATTTTACTCTTAACTCTGTCGTCGCGTTTTACGGTCCGTGCACTTAAGCTTGCTGCGGGCATTGCGCGCTCGGCCCCAAAAACAGGTGCAGGCGTTTCGCGGACGGCTGCAAATCGTTATATACGGTAGGGGCCAAATTTAGACTGTAATATCGTGGGGCTTTTATTTTCCTACGAGCTGAGTTCTGCGCATCGGTACGTTTTCAAGGACTTTTCAATAAGGAGAGTAGAGTACACACTGCACACCACACTGCAGCAGTCCGCGATTTGTTTGACTTTTTACGATAAACGAGTACGTTAACGCTCACTATTCATTGCACGAATGCTTTTGACTTACGACGCGGATATTTAACTTTTGTTTGACTTGCGATGTGCAGTTGACTTCGATAAATTGGAATACGTCTGGTTTTTTTTTGGGCTCAATTTACTACAAATATTGGTGTTTTTAACTACTTATCAAAATTTTTAGTGGTATTAGAAATTTCAAGTGTTATACGCATTCTTATAAAACTATCAAACCATATATTTTTAATTTCATGAATTATCGGTAAAACTTTCCATAGTGCTTATAAATACTTTATATAAATTTGCTTTAGAGTTTTGGCTGTAATATGCTGCATTCAAAAGCGAAAGACAGGGAAAGAGAAAGAGACACAAGTCTGTAACAAAAGTAATCTCTAAATTTAAACCTCAAAGGACAAAGCCCTTGCCTATTGAAAATCAAAAAGAACCGAATAAAGCACCTGGATCTTGGCTAGACGGAGAAAGTAAACTTTTTTCACGTCTGTTTGCTCGAAATTTTTCTCGGTTGCATTGTCCACAGACATACTGCAGACATAATCGCGTAGGATTCGCGTTGTTAAAAGCTTTCGTAGATTATGAGAGACTCGTCGGCTTTCACTCTGTATACAACGTATTGCGCTGGAAAAGACAGGAAAAAACCAGAGACGCATCGACTTCATCGATCGCACAGCGCAATACGTAGACACACACGCGGAAATTTCTCCGTATAGATCGCGCAATAAATTTTATAACCGTTTAGTTCTGTATTAGGATAGGATTGTGCTACGGCAATCAATCTTACCATTTTTTTAATTTACAGTAACTTTGTCTATGTAAACATAAACAATTACTCACAAAGATCACATCGTTTAAAATGTTTAATTTTCTTGAAAATTATTTCTCCAAAACATAAACTAAAAATAATTGAGCAATTTTGAGAATGATTTTAATTAAATTCATCAATATGTATATTCTATTGCACGTAATAAAATATATTACAATTAAAGACACAAACTTATCATTGGGTTAATTTTAATAAAATGATACTAGTTTTTAAAATGTCATTCAACTCTATCTGTAACTTAATTTACTACAAATTATATCCGCGAGTATGCCGGTAAAAATTTGCTAGTTACCGACCAAGGTATATTACTACCAATCTTCCAATTTTCTCCGGAGAGAAAACTGTGTCAGCACTGCTCGCACATTTTACCGTCGATAAAATAGATTGCTGCTATAAAATTTTTGAATTTTAATTTATTGATTCTATTTTAGAACTTTTTCCTACATTCTTTCGTTATTACTTAATACGTCTGATAATAATTAAATCTAACTTTATATCAATCGATAAAAGTGTGAAAGAAACTGAAATAAACGAACAAACGTTTCGATCGTTTTAAATATTTTTCACAATGGCTTGAACGGGTACTTTTCATAGAAGGTGAAAAAGAATACAAATCCAATGGCTCTTTCTACTTCTATGTAATAATTAATAATTTTTTAGTTTGAAGTTGATATGAATTTTATATACGAATCACTAAAAAATCAGTCAATCATTATTTATTGGTAAATATATAACATATAATTTTCCAATAATCCATTAAAATTTTATCTTTCAGTGATTGAACATAATCATATACGAAAAAATAGAGCACAACATTCAGTGCCATGAATTGTGTAATTCTTTTCATTTGAAATATTTGTCACTGCATGTAGATTAATTAGAAATAAATAATAAATAAAGCTAGTTTAAGTTTCAATATTTATAAACAATATTTAGTTCACAATATAGAAAATAATTATTTTATTTGCGTATCAATTAAATTAACACAATTTAATTATTTTATAAAAAAAATTAGTCTTATAATGAATTCTCTAATTTAAATACATTTGGTAATCTCGAAAGTTTTAGATCTTTTACTCGTCGTTTACTTATATTTCTAAAATTTCAGATCTAAATACTATTCAGTATTTCTATTATTCAGTATTTCTACCTGTAAGCCTCTTTTATTACTTATCCTTTCCTCTCAAAAATATTAACTTAGTGGGATAACTAAATATGATTTACGAAGATTAATTGGCATGGATTAACATCCCTTTTCCATCTCAACTGATCAGTTCTTTTAACTAAATATCCTCAATTTTCGCTACTCGTACATAGGCTAATTATTAATAAGACAACTGGGTAGTGGAAAATAGACGAAATGCCATTGATGAAGGGCTTGGATAAGCTCCGCCCTGGTCCTGTGGGCCTTGTGCCGGGCAAGCGAGTGGTCGAAGAGAGGGAAAATTTGGGCAGTAGTGCGCACCGGAAAACTCAAGCCGGCATTACTTCTCTAATAGTCGTCCTGTACGCTTGTTCAGTAAATACCGTAGAAGTGCAAAAATGCTCAAGTATGCTGCGATCAAGTTTCATTGTGATCCGGAAAAAATCTACGTGATTCGGGCGAAGAAACATTTGAAGTTTGAAAAAAAATTTTATGTAGACAAATTAATATGTAAAGCGCGTTGGAAGTGCAGACAATCCTGCAAGGGATCTGAGCATATGGACGATGATGATCATCGGTGTGCTGAAGTCCTTCTTATGGGCAGTAAGTAATAAAAATTTTTCTATTTCGTTGAAAGGTCGTAAATTTAAAGAATATTTTCAAATTTCCATTTGAAGTTAATTAAAATAGAAGTAACCGGCTGATGATTAAAATGAAAATGACTGACATTTTATAGACCGATAAGTTCAATATCAATTACCTTCCACAGATTGCCATGATAATATCGTAACCATGCTGCAACGTTATCATCAACTTACCGTGATCCAGATCGAGGAGCAACTTGAAAATTTGCCAATTGAGCAAGAAGCAAGTGATAGAAGCTGAAATATTATAAGTTCGTAAATACTTAAGATAATTTTGCTTATTTGTGACGTAAAATAATCGTGAATATTTTTTTTCATTTCAGATGTAAACGAAAGCGAGAGTAGCTGAACCAATCAAGGTGACCAGCCAGGCAGACATATTTTAACAGAGGATGCTATCTGTAATAGTGACCAATACAGTCCGGAAGGGAACGATAGAGAATTCAGTGCAGTCGTAGATGAATCGTACTCGATCGTATTGAGGCTGAGGAAAAGAAGCCGTATGGTTGCGAAATAAATAGTACAACAGCGATCAGCAGGGCACCCATGCGGCTACCGATGCTACACTGCAAACTTCTGGCGATTCAGTTCATATTGTTGTTTACTTCACATCTTATCGTGATTGAATAATTTTTTAATAGAAAAATTGGTTTGGGTAAAATAACTAATAGATATTTTATGACGCAATTTAATGTAGATTTCACACGTATACATGAGAATATTGAATAAATAGTCAGAGCAAAACTTCTCTACATTTATTAACATATTGTCAAACCTTTGCACAAACCACATGAGTATTTTCCAAATTGCTGCCTTTCTATCTTCCATAGATTTGTCGACGCAGCCTGCGAATTCTGACAATAAGACCCATCCGACAATACACATCGCAAGCGTACGCTACAAAGCAAAATCTCTCGCTCCTTGCGCGCGCATTTAGCAGTTTATATATCCCACGGAAATGCTGAGACGCCGGTGCTCTAATTACGTCATTCCGTTAATTTCATGCAGATTGCAGAAGCGCGTAAACAGCCCCCGGGATCATCGCATGCGCCCTGCACGACGCCAGATTATTGTTCTGCTGCACTTTGCCTTGCTGCCACCTCTGCTGTCGAAATACTTTCGGGTTAATTGTTTTCAATGTCGCGTCGCGCGTTGGAATGACGTGAGCTTGCTCGTGGAAATCGTTCTGACGCGTAATTCGACGGAACTTCGATGTTTTAACGTGGAGTTCAATTAAACTCATGTGTGTTTAATTATCTTTGTAAAAGAACATGAAAATCAGAAATACATAATAGAATGCAATTTTTACAATTTAAACTCTACAAAGAGACAAAGATATTAAATAATGAGAATTAAATCAACAGCGTAAATATTTAAAATTTTACATCTATAAGTGTGAATTAGTTTTATCTGCCTGTAGTTGATTTCAGTCCGGCATTTATTATCTATGATCGCCCTGTTTAATGAGCGAACGACAACCTTAAATAACAATTTAAGCAATTAGTAACGCCATACATTTCGATTTTATCACATCTAATTAGTAGTCGAGTCTAATAGCCTTAGCCAGGTATCAAAGACACGAAAATACCCACTAAAGACTTAAAGCTCCATTAGATGAAGAAAAAAAGGGAGGAGCACAGAAATGTCCAGTTTGCAGTTTTACCTCTGTATATACGGGCAGTATAAGCATTCGGCCTCTCCTTTTATTGCATTAGGATTTCTCTCGAAACTTATAAGAAAAACTGTATGAATAGCACGAATATTTTTACAAAATAAAAATTCAAATTGAATTAAATTCACGTATTTATTGAACTCATTCGAGAAAAAAATTACGTGATAATAGCTGGCAATGTTCAACTAATTCTATCTAAAACTAAATTATGCAATATAAAAAAAATATTATATAATAAGAATAATGTCTTAAAAATTGAAAAAGCCAAGATTAAAGATTATATTCTACGGGCCTATCAAACTCTCATGAACAAACTAGAGTGTAGCCACGAAATTCATCCCCTCGTCGTAGCTCAAAATCACTCCACAACTTTTCTCTCAAGCCACATTACACCGCAAGTGTGCACTGGGGCGCTCTACGGCATCCGTGCTGCTGCAGCGTCTCTCGAGAGAGGAAAGCGCATGCAAATGTATGTGCATGCTTTATTGTTCAAGCTATAGGATTAAGGTCGGCTTCAAGGTAGACCGACACTATACCAGCCTATACACCAACCTGAGTGCGGGAGGGGATGATAATTTCTTGGCTTGGTTTCTCCGAGAAATTTATGAATATTAAATCTTGACAAATTCAGATGGTGAGTAAGAGATATTGCGGCTGAGTATTGTTCTTTTGATAGCTGTCTTTGCATAAATTGTGTTTGTAAAATGTCTAAATAACTTTCAAATGAATGTTTGATTCTGTTTCAGAAAATATTGTATTGATAAAAGTTTTTAATTATTTTTTACGCAGTACAAGTTTGAAACACGGGTTTTTTTAATCAAAAAGTTGCTTTCTTTCCCAAGAAATAATGTCGATTAATTCTGCTGTTTCCTCTAAATTTATCATAATGCTATTTGTTAATTCGCTCAACTAGTTACATAAATTACATAAATTGATACAACAAATATCATTGTTTTATTTCTATTCGATATAATCAGTATCGATCATTCTAAAAAAATTAAAAAACGCATCCGTTTTCTTTTATAAAAAAATATTAAAGTGACGACATATGTATATATTTGTTTCTTTAACTTAGAGGGCGAGAAAAACGAGGGAGTGTTGAATAGTATATGTTTCGTGAAGGACATTTAAGCATCACTTTAAAAGAAAAGTCATAAAGAAGGGAAACACATTATTTAAAAACTTCTCTGTGTAGGTCACGCTACTGCGTAGGTACGCTAGACATTTCTATTTTGTAAAAATTAAGTCTCAATAGAACTATCTTTAGCTGCACATATGTCTTTTAAGATTTTATGTTTAATTACAGACTTCCAAAGTTTTAGTCAAAAAAAGGTCTCTCCAATGAAATTTAAAATAAAAAAAATGTTGCTCTAGGGGCAAACGAGAAAAGTGTTGAAAAAGTAGTACATAAAACTCAAACTAGCTATGGACTTGAAACTCGGAGGAAAAGTTTACCTACAAGTGCATTTGGTGCGTAGTCAAAACCTATACTGAAGATATAGCGATGTACTTAACTTGTCAATTAAACAAGTTTTTACTAAATCCGAGATGATCGAATATAAACTGCTCATTGGCATATTAAATGATCTATATAACAATGAATTAAAATAATTAAAAAAACTATTTGCTATGTTAGAGACGTTATTTAATCATTGGAAGGTATATCATGCCTTCTACCTAATTTGTAAGAAAAATATTTTTAATAAAAAAATACTGTGTAATTTAATTAACAGAACTTTTACTACCGGGAAAGCTACAGGTCGCAAAAATTTCGTCATACTGCAAGAATAAAAGAAATTTCGCTAGCAACAAAAGTGCTTTAATTGCACTACGAGCAGTTCCCTGAATTATTTCGAGATGAAAATCTTTAGAAAAAACATTTTTCAAGACTTTTCTAGAATATTACTTGCTTGTAAAAAAAAGGAGAAAAAAACTAATAGAAATCATCTCACTATATATTATCAAGAAAACATAAATCATGACATTTATTTTAATAATTATAACAATTCTGGAATAATGAAACTTCATTGCAAACAAATGCAATCGTTTTATACAGCTACATAATGTCACTTGTTATAGTCACAGCTAAGCGTTTCTAAATCGTAATGATACCATTTTATCCTTCAAAAGTGTCATTTCCCAAATGTTTGAGATCTGAAAAATTGATAGGTGAGATAGCTAATCGCAATATCTTAAACAGTAACACTTCAAATCATTAAGATAACTGTCGCAAATACCGATAACAATCACACGAACAACATCAACTTACCCGGCATTAGCACTAGCTTGGGCTCCAGCTCCGCTACTAGCACCACCAAATGGACCCCCTCCAAAAGCTCCGGCTGCAGCATTAGCCTCCGCCTCAACTAAGGCACCTGCTCCAGCGCTGCCGAAACCGCCTGGAACACCGAAACCCGGTACACCTGCATGTGGGCCGTTGCAGCCGCCATGATGAGCTGCTCTTGGTACGCGAGCTTCTACTCATTATTTTGTATTAATTAATCATTCAGGCAATTTTTAATTTTAAGCGTTTTTACATAAATGACAAAATCAAATTCAAAAGAATTTCTAAGAACGTTTTTTTAATAGATCAATCGTGTTAAATTGTAGAATTATTTTCTTGTTTATCATAAATCTTACAACACATTTGTGCTAAAACGTAAATACAGATAACGATTGTATGTTATTGAGTTGTAATATATTAACAGTTATACGTTAAACTAAATTATATATCTGGAATATAGTAGTAAGTTGAAAGAATACCAATTTGGTCTGCTGGAACAGCCTCGGTAAATGCCATCAGTGCAAAAAAAAGCACAATTGCACAGTTGAACATTATTATAAACTATTCTTATTTTTGTAACGATTAATGTTTGTCTTTTTGGCGACAAGATACTGAAAAATACGCGGCTAGCTGTTTCTTTTATAGGTAACCTATTCGATTGAATTTAGGAGAATAACGAATCGCATTTCCGTTTGGACACAAGGAAGGATCAAAGCGTATCAATGATGCAAGCATTGTTTCATTTTTTATTTCATTCGTCAAACAACAAAAACAAATGTAGTGATTACACAGGCCGATAGAATTTGAAACAATTCCGGACCCAGAGACCAGATAAGGTATTTCCGAAGGAATTCGGTGCGCTGAATTCGAATCCGAGCTCAAAATTGCTCCATCACCCTCAGTTTTCGAAATATCCTAACATAATATTTTCCAACAGAGATATATCACATTGAAGTATGATAAATTTGCATTTTTGCAAATGTTGTTTTAGCAGAAAAGAGTTTTGTTGAAAGATGATAGTGATAAACCTAGTAGGGTACAGGGTTAGTGGGTTAAGGAACTTAGAATGTAGTTGTCGGTACCGGTACTTTAGAAAAGGTACTCGGGATATTATTTTATTTTTTCAGCGAAGATTATATCTCGGCGAAATTTTCCTCTGCTTAACCTGTTAACCGGGGAAATCTCTTTCTAATTACGCAACATATAACGGGCGCGTCCTTTTCCACTAAGCGTGTATGAATGACGTATTACCATAGTAGTAGTAAAATATACGTCCCGTCCGTTCCGGGGCGCAATATAAATATCGAGGACGTATTCATATGTCTTACCCGTACCCGATATTGTTTACTTTGGACGTATTTATACGTCCCGCTCGGTTAACAGATTAAACGAGATTTGCAAAAATTTCAAATTATCATATAAATGATATAGAAAAAAATGAGGAGTGCATTTTGATGGACAAGAGTAGCATTTTTATGATGTCGTCAAATTTGTGAAAATTTTTTTTTTACAAAATATAGGGGTTAGAGAACAGAAAAAAAACGTTTTTGACGCTTTTAGGTTAGGATATATCGAAAACTGCGGTCGATGGAGTAATTCTGAGCTCGGATATGGATTCAGTGCACCAAATCCCTTTGGAAATACCTGGTCGGATCTCTGTATCTGAGAAGCATCGGCTTGTGTTATCAAATCAAAAATATTTTTAATTAACATGAAGTTGTAAGATCAATAAAAAAAAATAAACTGCTCTGAATGCTAGTTATCGTAGGTCGTAGTTCAATTAAATCTCGATTGTATGAATCAGCGAACAGAGAAGATACGATCAGAATTTAACTTCCAAAGCATATCTACAATTAAACTAATTTCTTAGTATACGTTTAGTGTTAAAAGCTTTAACACCTGTGCTATTGCATATAATGCTCAAACTCATGTAACATTTACACAATTATCGCTATAATGACGATTTTTTAAGTTATCGAATGAGTATAAAATTACGCAACCGAATGAGAGAGAAAGAGAGAGAGGAAAGAGAAATAAAAACCTACATTATTTGATTATTTATATGATTATTAGGATTATTATTATTTTTTTAATAAAATATCATTTATCTACTTCATCGATAAGAAAACAAAGAACGGTCTACTAGATACAAATTCTAGACAGAAAATTGAATGCGAAATTATTATTTCGATAAAGCACTTTGTCTCACGCTAAGTCAAAGGAATTCTCAATAATTTTATTTTTTAAGATTGTATCATTCGCAAGAAGTCTTAAAGGGGAAACTGTTGGATGACAAAGACCTGCATACTTGGACCAAGAGCGCAACGGCCAATTGATCTCAATTGCTGATTCAGACCCGGACAGCACGTTACGTCAGTTCGCGTCACGCGCTCACTGCACGCAATCCGAAGAACTGAAAGCTTTCCATTCTCTTCGCGCTGTAATAATGTACTTTTTTATAATTGATTAAAAAAAACAGATTTATTATTTATTCGATATGAACTTATTTTATAAACTTTCGTAGAACATTTGCGCTTAATATGATAATGTTGATACTATTGATACTACTGATAATTATATGTTCGACATGTACGCTAATTCAACTTTCATCATTATGTGTGTGTGTGTGTGTATGTGTGTGTATAGCATTAATACGTATATGTATATCACGTTAATATGGCATACATTGAATTGAAAAATTCCATTGGTAAAGGGGCCAATTTTCGGTATACAATATCGTGTTAATTCAGAATGTAAAAGAATTTTCATTCAAAATATAATACTAAACTTAATTAGTGTCTGGATTAATTATTCTCATTATTATTAATTAATAATGATATTTACGTTTTGACAAATATACTTCTGATTAAAAACTATTTATTTTCCGATACAACTCACTAAAATAAAATTAAAGATTCTCAATATAACCGATGAAGTTACAACTTTTTTTCCATATTAAATATGCATTGCATTCATTCGATTGTAATATAATTGTTAACTAATGATTTCCTAGTTGTGTAAAATCAAGATTTTTTAGCTCATGGTTTTTATTGAAATAAGTCGTTTTTTCACAATCAAAATGTAATAACGGGTTTGATTGCTAATACAAGTTAATTGTCAAAACTCATTATGATCACTCACAATAAATCTCTTCATATGAAGATTTCGGTACATTATTCCATGTTGCAATAAATAGATCGCTTTTCTATAACATATAGGTTTTATTTTGAACAAAATATATAAAGCATTATTTCATTAATTTTTTTTTTATTTTAAAAATATAAAATGAAAACGATACGACGACGTAAATTGTTGCAATAAAATTCTAAATAAACGTCGTTGCAAATATACTTTCAATATCGTCTGACTTTCCCATTATAAAATATTAGTATTGCTTTTCCGACGTTGACTTCCCATGCTTGAAATTCCATCCGATGAATTAAGCACTTAGATGATCACTAAACCGTAGCAGGCGCTCATTGCATTTGAATGCACTCTGGTGGGTCTCTTCAATGGTCCCATTAATCGGTTGATTATTTCATTTGTCATAATTCGACGCGACAGGAAACACACTAGTAATACACAACCTTGACTCAGCAACGTCTTTGCCGTCGTCGGCAAGGAGATACCTAATGACCCTACTTTACGCAATGGTCAATTGTCGAATCAACTGCTGAGATGCACCAACAATCAAACTCAGACTGGTTGCCGATTTATTAATGTTTTTCTTCATTCTTTGCTCCGGAATTTTTCCTAGGATGAGATATAAATTGCATAATGTGAATGATTGATCACATTTTTTCTATCTCTTATAATTTTTAGTTTATTTATAAAGAAATTATAGTGCAAGCTTTAGTCTTTTTATCAGAAATAGATTATAAGTCCAAAATAGATCTGCTTCTTAATTACGTAGAAACGTGATTTATCTTCTACTTAAAAATGTAGACGAATAATTTTTGAGTAGAAAGTGAATCATCACAGTAATAAATATTGTAATAAAAACTAATCTTTCATTAAAATAGTTATGATAAGTAAATAATAAATTCTAGTCTATTTAAGATCATGTTTGACATCGAACCGTGTATATTAGTCATTTGTATAATTCAAATTTACTGTTTTGTCAATCATGTTTCACCCGAAATTGAAATATTACACTGCTATTATCTTTTCTTGAAATGCAATTAATCTTTAATTTTAATATTCGTTTTGATAATATGTCTTTCTCTTACACTCAGCAAACAATTTATGAAACCGAATAAATTTATTATTTTTTGTAATATGCTAAAATAAATAATACTTGTTTGTAATTCTATATTTCTTAACTCAAGAAGGGAATGATAATTTAATTAATAAATTATTTTAAAGCAGAGAAAATATTTACACAGTTTTTAATCTTAAAAAATAAATTCACAAAAATATCTTATATCATTTTCATAGATTAATAATATATAAAAATTTAATGTGAGTAGAGTTTGATTAGACTTGATATCAATGCAAAAATAGTATCACAAGCTCCAGTCAATGATCTATTTAAATATTGTTTATGAATAATCAATAGTGAGTTTTACAGTATGTTCACTATGGACGCTTTATAATAACTTTATGTACAAATATATTATCGACGACATGTTTTAATGAGGTAATAAGTTGATAACAATGCACTTTGATTTGATGCTGTGGTATTTTTTAAGTTTTTGTCTCATTTCTTTGTCAGTTCATCTTGTATCTCTCGCAAGCTTTTACCTTTTGTTTCTGGCATCGCAAACAGAACATAAGGTATTACCGACAATGCGAATAACCCATAAATTAGAAACATGTATGCTTCACCCACAAAATTGACTAACGGTTGATAAGATTTACTTGATAAAAATGCAATAATACCTGCAGTTAGACTGCCCAGGCAACTAACGATACACTTAACATTCGAGGGAATAATTTCACTAGATACAGTACTAGGAACTGAATTCAAACCAATAAAAAAGAAAAACATAAAAGATATCATCGAAGCAATCGGTAACCATTGTAAATTCGTTACATCGAGATCCACGTCAATAATGAAAAAATAACTCATCATACTGAACATAGAGATAGTAACGCCAATACTAGAAGTAAGTAGAAGAAACCTTCGGCCACACCTATCGATCAGAAGCATCGAAAACAAGGCACCAATTGTCGCACAAATATTGATAAATATAACGATCTCAGCGGCTCTACTGTTCTTTGCTCTTCGCATTATAATTTCCAGATAAAATACTATGCTGTTTAAGCCGCAGATTTGCATAAATGTAAAGAGTATCATCACATGATAAGTTATTTTTCTCACATCGGAATTTTTAAATTCTCGTAGTCTGTTAATAAATGTTATAGTTTTCTCAGACGCCATAAATTTCTCTAGAGATTCTAATTCTTCCTGTGTGCCTTTACCAGATCTGTACCAGTTTATCGACATTTCAGCTTTTTTCCGATTTCCAATTTTGATCAGATGATGAGGGGATTCAGGTAAGTAAAGAAACAATGCCATTAGCCATATACAAAATGTAAGATAAACGCACGCAGAGACACCTATACTTAAATAGTTACTAATTATACTCCCTAATAATAGACCAGTAGGACCACCGCATGTAGCTAAAGATACAAGTGCACCTCTAACCTCGGGCATAGCAATTTCTCCAAGATAAGAAGGAAAACAACTGAAGGCCATTCCAGCCCCTACTCCACTTAACAGTCGAGCAATGTATAAAATTTCAACACTCTCCGCTATTGCTATCCCGAGCCAACCCAAAGCTATTGGGATCGAAGTGGCCAATATAGCATTTTTTGTTCCGAAATGAACAGTCACTAATGATCCAACGATTGCACCACAAAATCGACCAATGTTAACTAGGGATGCCATCCATGATGCTTCTTCTTGATTTAAAGCGATTGGTGAATTCGGACCGGTTAACTTTGCCAGCATCGGTGAGACACATCCTGTTATGAAGCCAAGTTGCATAAAGAGTAGCATCACTGAAAATTGATAGAATCTTATTGTAGATTAATCTCTTACTATTACACATTAAGAATATATCTGTATTATAAAATATTATTCTTCAAAATTATTAAATAAATTGAACTTGTATCTGACTGCAATCTTGTGGAGGAATTAACTCCAACGTCAATCACAGTGTCCAATTAAATTAATCGTAATATAATTGCAAATATAAATTGTCTTAAGAAAATCTATAAATTGTACAAATAATACGAAAATAGGATTACGCAATTTTTGTAAAGAGTAGCGCAAAGGTCTGTTTAGTTATTTGAAATGAAGATAGAATAAATTAATTTTAAAGAAAAGTTTTTATCTCCTTTTTTTCAAAAACATAATCTTTAGCTTATTATCTTGTTGTAAATTAAATGATAATGATCATGAGTAAGAGAAAGTTTAAACTTACGATAACAATAAAAAGCTTAAAATTCAATGGTTTAATGATGCTTTTTTATTCTATCAAAGATAAAGTATAAATACCTCCTATACTGGCAATCCACTGAGGAATAAAACTGATTTTCCGAGATTTGAATATTTGCATGAAGTACGTTATGTACGTTGACGTTGGGCACGAAAAAGTCATTTTTAAAAATATTTATTTATACTTTTATTTTTTGGCTACAATATTACGTGATCTTGATAATTTTGATAATTATCTTTCTGTTTCTAAATGACACATCTCAAAAGAAACCGGAACTGGGAACACTCATTACATAACAATTACACAAAAGTGGTGGTGTATTCAAAATCAATAACCTTGAGCTCATGTCTCAATGATTAAGTTTTGCAAATAATATATCCACTGGAAATGAAGTGTCGAATAATCGACTTTGATGCGGTAGTGTCCACAGGCGATTTCTTGGTTACAGAATGACTTGCGTGGGGAGGCGAGACATTTCTGCGCTCATTGAACGTGCTCAACTATCCTAGCGGACTCCTCGCCACTTCCTTTAGTCAGGCCGGCTTGTTCCAGGTTCGTGCGCGTGCGCATTATTACTTCCACGATTAATAATGTCTTAATTTAGTTTGTAGCTTCGTTGTGGAAGAATAATGTTCAATTACAATCTCTCATCGAGAAGAGGAAATCACATCTGTAATTGAATTTAAGTACGCGATTGTGTGTCGAATAACCGTCGGTAATCTGCGCGCTCTGCTATAATCGAGTCACATAATATGATAAATAAGCGTGTGATAAATAAACACTCTTTTTTTCTTAATTTTAACAAT
This sequence comes from Phymastichus coffea, assembly GCF_024137745.1. Lineage (NCBI taxonomy): Eukaryota > Metazoa > Arthropoda > Insecta > Hymenoptera > Eulophidae > Phymastichus > Phymastichus coffea. The sequence goes on from NW_026706880.1 coordinate 289,494, forward strand.
TAACTTGGTGTAGGTTGTTCTATCATAATACAATACGTGGCAAATTGATTAGAACAGTTGTCAGAAGATACGATCAAGTGATGTAACGAAGACGTTGCAAATTTTGTTGAAATGTGATGAAGCAAGCGTTTGCAAAGGTCAGTTTTTCATCTAATTTTCAATTTTTACACAGACGATTCGACAGTAAACAGCCTAAAATGCAGTAATTAATATAATTATGACAAGCTGACAATAAATGACTATAATTTTTAGTTCACAAATAAATATATTATAGAGACTTCAAGTGTTTGATTACTATGTCTAATTTTATCCGTAGCTTCCAGATGATTAGAAATACGAAGAAATCTTTTTTATTATCGTTATTATAATCTTCAAACTGCTTTTACGATTCGAACAAAAAGGTTCAAATTTCGTAATTGGATTATATTTAGCTATTAACAATATTGATTAACCAACAAAATTGTTCAAATTTAGCTAACATTTTACAAATAAGTCCATTGGTTAATTTTGATGAATAAAGATTAAAATAATAAAGCATTAATGAATGAAGGTAATATTCTTTTCACAAGCAATCAATGCAATTTCATACCAATATATTTCTTATAGTCAAATCAATCAAAATATGTCAATCATTTAAATGAGCAAATAATTTATGCTCTTCTGTTGTACATATAATTCCTGAAACCTTTAATGAAAAATTACAACTTCATCAAAATCATTCAAATAAAAGATCATGAATTCGTAAAAAAAAGAGAGAAAAAGAATTGGTCGTAATTGACTATCTAAAACTTTTTGAATTTTCATATATTTAAAATATTTATATTTAGTTATAGCAAAATATACAATCTATGCGTTTCGAATTTTTATCCAATAAAATTCTATATATTGTAAAAATGCTTTGAAATATTTTACAAACATGCGTATTGAGTATGCAATTTTTTTCGAATAAAAAATAAAATTAGGTTATTTTTTATTTACTATTCAGACCATAATTGGTTTTCAATTTATAAAAAAGTACGTTTAAATTTTGAGAATACCGCGTCGCGCGATAATTGCAGTGATCTTGTAACTATAAGGTAAATGTAACTACTTCTTTCTGACGTAATTTAATCACCTACTCGTATATACACAGTACTGATTATTTTTGAAAAAAGTAATGTAAAGTGTTTGATTGTTAAAAATAATATAACAGATTATTCAATGAATAAATATGTTGGCAGTATTAATTTAAAATATTTTTTGAGACTAACAATTAGTTAGATATATAAAATATTTGCATAGATTTAGGAAACACTGTGAAAATTGAAATTTTTGCTTAGATTGGAATTCCTTAGTGTTTGATTAACGGAAAAAGATCGACATGTTAGATTAAACTCAATAGATCAAGCGTAGTAAATTAAATTATTATGCTTACCTATGGACTTTCCGATGTAAACAACACGTCATGCAATTAAATATTATACAACAAGTGAGATTTGAAAAAAGTATTTTCTTACAATAAGATTGAATTCCATGATAAGCAATGAGTTTTCAGTTATTTGTCAAACAAATTACTTACAAAATTTATTAAAATGTTCTTTTTGATTTGAAGCAAAAATAATTTTTAAACAATCTAATGCAAAATAAAACATCAGAGTTTCATAATATTACTTTTGATCATCAGACATCATACAAAGTTATTTTGTCACAAAAGCTTTACACGTTAATGTTTTTTCTCTTTTATCTACTAAGCTTTTATTTTGGATAAAATAGTACAAAAGAAAACTATCTTTTTCTTTCTCTTTCTGTTTCCGAAAGACAAACGTTAGCTTACAACATTATTGTGTTGGCGTAACTCGATAATTCAACGTTGCACTGTAGAATACACGAATAAAAACGAAACGCGCAATGGAAACACAGCTCAAGAGTTTCGTTCCATTTGCCAAAATGTACATCATAAATAGAGGCCGTTAGGTGGTTCTGCAAACGTTGGGCAGAGCGTCATTTTTATGCATCAAAAAGTGAGCGAGAAAGAGAGAGAGAGGAGGGAGAGAGAGAGACGAATAAAGGAAAGAAAAATAAAAAACAAATAAACGGTACAGTGTGGATGGGGAATGACGATACGCGCTCGTATATGATGTATTGGTGGTCGAAGTTATTGCAAGAAAAAACCGCGTCGAGAGTCAAAATAAAAACGTTTCGAGTTCAACTGAAGTATCGAGTGCGTGGTGTACGTTACAATTTTTTTTTTTTTTCAGATTGAAAAAGGGCTCGTTGCACTCATTTTATGTATCATTTTTACAAGAGCCACGCGCTTTTTCTCAAATTCCTAGAGACACATGATATAATCGTAAAACGTTTTGATATTGATGTCTAATACTAGGAACTTTTCACTGGTGCTCAAAAGGGATGAATGTGATGTAACCAAAACGCTAGTTGAAAATCAATAAGAGAATTTCGATAGCATTTTTGTACAAATATTAACGTGTGATTGAAATTTCAAAAGCGTTTCCGTTTAATCTAATGTTATATATAGTTTTGATCAAGCACAATTTTATTAAAAGACAATTTAAAAAATGTATGAATGTTTTATTAATTTTTTTCAAGACAAATATCTATATCAAATATTTCTAATCAAATATATCAATAACAAAACATTGATGTAATGCAATGTGAATATACCGGTTTTAAATTTTAATACTGTAACGATAAATGAAAAAAAGAGCTCATAATTTGTAGAACTGCAGTTCAGAATATCTATATATATTCGTAAAGAAAAAGAGCAGATCTTTGATCCGAGTTTCCGCATCGTTTTTTCATTAGCACCCTCGTCGTTCGACGACAGTGTGGAGAAAAAAGAAAAAGAGACGGAAAAACATGAGGGTCCGCGTGGGTGAACATGCGTTTCTCACTGTTCATTCGATGCGAGTCACGTTTGCTTTCCACGTTGCTGCAAAAAGAGCACCTACGAGTTTCGGCGTGAAAAGGCAAAAATAAATTGGAGTAGGAACTTTTGAGAGCGTGTGAAAGTTCAATGCGCATGAAATTGAAAGTATAAGTAATTAAAACTAAAGTTATGAACGATACTATATTACAGTTCGATAGCCCGTAGGCTTCTGTAGATAATATTTGCTGTAGCGTCAGATAGCCTCTGAATGGTTATTGAAACTGTTGAAATGCATGTATGTGAGTTAATTGCAGGAACGAAAATCAATCAATTTAGAGAAAAAGCGAGAAAATTATAAATGTAATAAGAGCAGCTTAGCAGCATTATGCGAGTTAACTGTCGTTCTCACAGTGTCGATACTGGGAGAGGATCGTACAATCTAATCATGGAAACACTTCCTTTTCAATAGTTAGTCTAGAATAAATGGTCTTCCGATGCAGACGTCCCTTTGCTAGTACATTTTAATAAAACTTATAATTAAAATATAATTGACACTTTTATTTACTTAATATTAACTCCATAATCCTAGAGAATCAAATTAAAGCTGTGTAATTAAAGTGATTTAGGACATACGATTGTAGCTTACATTATATTCTTTTGCTCAATCTTTGTCAACAAATACAATTGTTTGTTCAACGACTCAAAGAATATTAGTCGTCATAATAGAACTCTTTGTTGGAAGAACCAAGCAGTTTTTAAATCACAAAATTAAAAGATGACTGAGCAGATATTTTCTTACACTTACTAAAATCATGCAGCGAGCACAACAAATACACCTTGGTAGACAAGAAAAAGGGAAAGAGGAAAACGCGACGGTGCGAGGGTAAAAGAGGCCAGAAAAAAAGCCTTGGAATACTTTACAAGAGTGCGGATGCGTTTTACAGTAGAACGCACACACAAGAGCCGCGTAATGCGCTCGCTTTGTTGTAGATTCAGACAGATGTTATACACACGTATAAGCCTTTGAAAATTACTCGGTATTGTCTTTGGTGCATATACTTGCAATAATATTCCGTTCTGTTTATGTGCAGTATTCCTGTTGCTTTTTCCCTCTGTTTTATCCCTATTAGCTTTGAGAGCTTGAACATTTTCAGCCCGAGTAAGCTCAAAGACTTTATGCCTTATCTTTTTTCTCTCTCTGCATTTTCAATTAATTAATATATCTGCATATTCATGATGGAAACTTGTTAGTTCTTTAGACTGAGTGAGCCGTAATATAGTAGTTTTAATTAAGAGTTAAAGTATAATTTTCCCTCTCTACCAAAAGACGAGCAGTTGGCTTGAAATTGAAAAAGAATTTTGCCAAGATTAATTTGGTGCTGTGCGTAGGCCGTATTTTTATATTATAACTACATTTAGACTGCCCGTCATCAACATATACATCCATCCATCCATCCATCCATCCATCCATCCATCTATCCATCCATCCACCCATCCATCCATCCATCCATCCATCACGATTATCGACAATAAGAAAACTTCATAGAATAATTTCTTGCTTCAATAGTATTCAGTTGTAACATATTATTGAACAAGTCAATCGCTCCATATATAACGCGCGAAAACGAAGAAAAAATATATTAGCGATTACTCGTGCATAGCATAGCGATGATAATCGTTGGGAAGCTATAGCATCAAGCGGGTAATAGAATTGGAGCGCGTGCACAGATGTAATTATCGCGCTCGTGCACCCATGCTGCGCCATCCGCACTATTATTCGGAAAATGGATCGAAAACGTCGAAGAAGTACACATCGCTGCGCGATCGCTTGCGTGTGTATACACTGTAAGACTTTTGAATGCTTCTTGCAAGCGCGAGTTAAAGGTTCGCGTGTACATTCGCACTATTACGCGGATAAAAAGAACTGGAATTTTATTATAGTTGCAAGCACTTTCTCTGTATTGTGCGCTAAAGAAGTACGTATGCTATTTTCGTAATAGCTCAATGTTGTTTGTTTATAATACGTACACGTTAATGAGAATCGGCATTGATATATTTTTATGGATCAATTCATAATTGATAACGTTATGAAAGAGAGCTTATAAAAAGGAAGTTTTGTCTATGTAACACAAAGATTTAGTGTATGACTTGGACGTCATGACTAAGATCGTTATTCACTCAACATCCGCTTCAAAGTTATAAATTTCCCTACTCTTGCTTACAACAGCTAAAGGTCACGTAACTACCTGGATTTATAGTTTCTTAGATATTTCTAGTGCAAAATTCAATTAATTTATCATATAATGTTATAATGTCCATAAAAATGGCATAAATTTCTTGTCGAAATGTTATACGTTCAAAATAGATAACTACTAATGGATATTGATTATCCGAACGAGGAAAACTCACTGAGAGTTTCCGAATTAATTCTATTTACCGATACGATACTTTCCATACACAAGGGGATTATATGGTATAACTGATAGATGGGCTGGATGTATGTGAATAATTAAAGCCCAAGTAATTGAAACGAATTGTAGGCTCAACGTACATTTTTATTCTAATGAAAAATTGTAATCAAAATAATAATTCGGCATACCATAATTCCAACATCAATATTTTTTAGTCTAATCACGCCTTTTAATTGAAATAATCGAAACCGTGTAGATAGTACACGAAACAAAAAAAAAAACAAACAAAAAATTAAAACGAAGTAAACATCGATGATCAAACATGGGCATCAAAATATATCGGCGGGTGTTATCTCGTTGGGATTTTCAAGCAAACAGTTCACTCGAGCGAGTGTAACGTGTGCCAGACCATCCAATCGGCTACTGCACCACGCTGATAAGCTTCTCGCGTTTACTTTGGCCGAGTAGACGTCTTCGCGCGGCTGAGGTGTCCGTACGTACTGCGGCTCCGTGAACAAAGGCCTGACCATCCTTGCCACCAACTAAGCAATTTGGGATTGATATGCGCACGCTGGACTATGGCCCTAGTCATCGAATACAATTTGTGCAGTGCTGAAACACTGGGGTTAAAGCGAATCACGTGCATTATTTAATGGAGATGTCGTTCTATTGATTTTGTATTGTTGTGTATTAATGCTCTTATTATTATGAATTTGCTCGTTGTATAAAAGTTAGTTTTAAAAACTTGTCATTGATCAATCGCTTTCTTCCAATAAGCTGAGGAAATGTTAATTTACATTGAGCTTGAGCATTCTTCGCACGGTTTGTATTATGATACGTGATCATATTTGCAAAATATAAGTTACCTGGTTTATGTATACATTCGAGTATAAATTGTAGAAATGAAATGAAAATTTGCTAAAATAAGCTGTCTGCTGACCATAAGTTATTAATATGTTTTTATATAATCAAATTAAGTACAGTTGAGTAGAATGTTATTTAGTTTTTGAAAGAAATGTAGATTTTTATCATTAATCATAAAAAGTAATTTTTTTTTAACTACATAATGTACTAGAAATTAGTTTTTGAAATCAACCCAGATCCTAACAACTAATGCATGGATTTAGATCAGTAATTTAAAAAGGGATATTGATTACTGCAATAGTAACAGTCAAATCCATTGTGTATATAAATTCTACGTAGCGATGAAATCCATATCATCTCATTGTAATAGCGAATCCAGTAAATTATGGTAAGCCATCTTGAGGGCGGAGAAGTTTGTAACCTAATTTGGAACTTAATCCTTTATTGAAATGCTTGTTATAGATTTATTGAAATGAAACTCATCTAATATTTACATAGACGACAAATGATACTGTGTATATAATCAATTATGGTAATACTTAATTTTTAATTGTAAATAATTTATAAATGAATAATTCTGTCATGAATTACATGAGAAATTTTGTGATGTATATTGTATTGAATTTTAAGAATTTGACACACATGATGAGTAAAATTTTTTGAAAGATGGTTGCATACATAATATTCTTTAGTATTTGTCTTAGAGAATAAAAAATCTGGATGATTATTAAAATAATTACTCAGCTCTAATACGATTAAAATACGAGAATATTACTAGATAAATAGCACATTTGAGTTCATTCAAGAATATTTAAATAGAACTCAAGAATAACTCATAAACGTTCTATTGAATACACCGATCATGAACAAAATCATACTTTCCTTTTTATAAAATATATTTGCTTTCCTTTGTTAAAAAAATCTAGCTTTTATTGAGTCGATAATTCTCTTACTCAACGTAACAGCTTTTACATTGAGCTAGTCTGATTGGCATTCTTATCGTACTTCTAAAGAAGATGCAAAAATATTGTATGTCTATAAAAAAATTAGATTCAGTGCGTAAGAATAAGAAGTAACAATAAGAGCCCGAACAACTATTCCGAAAATACGGTTTTAGAATGGTATTTGTATTCATTATACGGTTATGTCTCTCCCGTGTTACAGAATGATTTATGTGGGAGCATATAAATTATAGAAGTGACATGGTGGTCAGAATCGATAGATACGCATCTTCGACAACTAAATCACCAACTGAAAATAAAAGATAGAACGAGATAAGAGTCGAAAATGTTATTCGTAACGTAATAATGCCTACGAGCTAACATAGACGGTTATTTCATTTGGGATTTATCAGTTAAAATAATACATTAGCTATCTGATCTGTATGAATCTGCCGACGTCAGCTCATCAGTCAAACGATGACTTTCATATCCCCCAGGAGAAGAGAAAAGACAAGAAAATCGAGCGTAATTGCCGATGAACGAAGCACACGCGGAGCTTTGGCGGGCTAGAGTGAATGAAGCTGCGCGCGCTTGCTGGAAGGGAGAGAGAGACAGAGAGAGAGAGAGAGAGAGAATGAGTAGGAGGGTTCGTCGAGTGCAGCTCTGTGCGTTCCGAAGGCTCAGAGTGCTCGCTGGCACGGTGGCGTCCGCAGCCCATATACGTTACATATACACACATTCGCCCGCGCGTACGTCCGTGTGCATTTGTCCTATCTGGTGGACGAGGAAAGAGAAAGTGAGTGCGATCGAGAGTGGTGTTTTTCGGAGTGCATCTTTGTAAAATAAACAAGGAAGCAACTGGTGTTCGGTGCAATATATTATCGAATTCAAAAGTCAATATGAAGTGCTGCATCGTTTTGTGCGTACTGTTGGCTGTCGGGACTAAAGCTGTCACCGAAAATGAGATGCTCAACCAGTGTAGCGAACTCATGACTCAGCATGAATTCGATCTTACTAAGGTAGGTTCATCCGACAATGAGCTTTTTCTATAAAATAGAGTGAACGAAGCTTGCGGCTGTTTGCCGCCCAATCTCTTGCACGACTTTTGTTTTATTTTATGGTGAGCTGTGTGAGTGAGTGCTCGAAAAAAAATTTGAAAAGTTTCCAAGTGCTTGTTAAAATTACATTCTGCTGGATTAAGGATGGGCCTTAATTGTAGTTGAATTGAAAATTCGCAAGATTGTTGGAAAAGAGGATAGTCAGAGTCATTTTTATAAATGAACTTATTGTGAAATAATAGTTATTATATAAGAAGGATAATGAAACGATGGATGATCGAAAATGTACTTCGAACCTTTAGTTTTGAGAAATATTTAGGATAGCCGTTATTGATTTTTGATCTCGCAAATTTCAATAGAATATTAATCTTGGCCTTTATTGTATACATATTTGGAACAAAATATCGGCTGTACACAAATGTTACCTGACAACGTCAACTATTTCAGTGCTATCATATTTGCGTCAATCAAACTTCAATGAGATATTAAGTTGACGCTTTTTATAGAGATATTTACGACATATCACTGTAGATATCATCTGCCAACATTATTTAAATTACTGAGAAGGATGACAAAAGGAATATTGTGAATTAAATTTAATAATATCTTCAATAATATATTATAAGGTTCTAGCAAATTTTATTTAACGTCATAAATTTATTATTTCGTTGTTATATTTTCACAAATATATCACACACAAAGAAAACAGTAAGACATCCATTGATGTCAGCAAATCAAGCACAATCAGAGCAAAGATCGCATTCCACACAGTCTCCTAAAGCCAACTTTTCCGCGACGATGAAATGTCACGAAAAGGCTAACATAGCACTCGACCAAGATTCTCCCGCTGCCGCTTATGAACGGCGTAGCACAGTCTTTTTTGAATTATCAAATTGATGACTCAAGGCCGAGTTCATTCGGGTGACATCAATTGCCTGCGGGTTGCCGGACGCTTGTACACGGCGCGCGCAAGCTTGCATATTACATATACACATCGACTTGGTTTTTATACACAGAGGCTAGCGCGTTGAATTTGTGCAACTCCGGAAGAATGTTGTTATTTTTTACTATTACCATCGCATTTCTATCATGTGTCGTTGTTTATGCATTTTAAACACAGTTACATGAATGTTTAGATTGTGGATTAAACTTCTTATATATTTGTTAGAATGATTTCAATCAAAATGTAGATGTTTTTTGCAGAAACATTTTTTTTAAAAGAAACTTTTAAAGTTAGTTTTCTTGTATGGGTTTCATATTATTATGAAAAATCTATGTTTCGATTCATGAAACTGCAATAGGAAATATTGCTGATTAAAACTGTATCAATTCAAAGAGTTTATATTTGCAGTAATAAAATATCCATAGTATTTATTCTTAATAACATGTTTTGTTACTATATTGTTATTTTCGAACCAACTGTAGTCAATAGTTAACTACAGTATTAGTAGTACAAAAAATATAAATAATTGCTATGATTTAAAATTATGGGAAAATATACTATTCTTATATAACAGTGAAATTGTGCGAACAGAAATAAAAAATACAATGTAATTGATTATTTTTGATAATTTATAAAAATAGTTAATTGAATAATACTCTTCCGGTATGTACAATAATCTTATGATATAATTTATTATCGTTAACTATATTCTTTAATAAAATACCTATAGCTTACTAACATGGAATATATAGTTAACGATAATAAATATAATAAAATTGTGTACCACTATTTTTCTCGGCGAGAACAACGAAGAATCATGTATTTATAGTTAAAAAAATAAAAACAAGTGAAAACTTAATATCAAGTGCATATTCCTAATATTTTATTTTAGAAGAACCAATTTTTATTGAATGAAGTCAAATTAAATCAATGCAATTGTAGAAAATGAGTCATGTTTTTTACTACGTTATTGTACATTTTAGACATAAATCCTGAGTAATATATTTCGCTATTTTGTGTGTGCACGCGCACGTGTGTATTTTAATATGTTATAGAAGCTTAGATGAATCTTTGATTTATGTAATAATTTGTTTTTCAAGATAAAAAGAAGAAGGAATACTTTTTATGTTTACACATTCGATTATTTATTCAATCTAAATTAAAAAACTTTCAAAGTCGGTGTTTTTTAGATTAATCTTGTATTATACAAAAATTATTAATATCTCAAGCGTTGTCTATGCATGATCATGAAAGAGTCTTTAACTTCCAAAATTGGATTAAATTTCATTGAGCGATGTAAACCAAACGTATTAGTTTTGATGAAAAATAGTAAAAAATGAGTTATTTGATGTTGAAAGTTAAAGTTAGACTCGTTTAAAATCTATGTAGATAAGGCATTAGTATAATCCTCAGCACTTTTTTTATCATATTAATTAAATTAAATTTCAAGTGACCTAATTTCAATAATGAAATACTAATGACGCTTTGATTATGAAAATGTATTACAAACAGAATGGCGTTTATCAACATTATGTCATAAATAAACTCTTCCATTAGAAAAAGCAATTTTAGAAAACAAGCTGAACAGAAGCAATGCAAGGTGAAAGAAGCCACATTGATATTTCTGAGAACTCGCAACATAGCTTATACTTTCAATTAGGACACGTTTCTAGAATTCCCACACCCAAACATATTGAGGCAGGTATAATCCACTTATTTCTTTCGCGGGAGACATCGACATTCCTTTAGTTCCATTTCTCGCGGCAATAGTGTGATCGTGCACGTGCCTATGTCTTTTATTACCGTATCCGGAATAGCGGCCGGATAAGGACGCGCACAGTGTCGTGGCAACGAATGAATGACGACTATGAATTCCCTCGAATGTACCTACAACCAGACTGTTGTTACGACAAGCGAATGTTACGAGTGTGCTCAAATGGCTTATTAGGATAACAATGAGTTCTATGCCGATGATTGAAAAGTGTCATGCAAATTGATTCTAACACCTACAACGGAAGTTCGAGTTATACTCGCAAGTCATCACAGTTATGAAACGTTTCTTGTTGACCAAAAATCCTATGAAAATATAACTTTTAACAATGTATCTTTTTCTCGCACCAGTTATCAAAGCCAAGCTAGAACCAAAACTTTCGCTCACGTTCTGGTAAGGCTTTATTATTTTTGCTACACGGGTCACTCGATATAAAACAGAATAATTATAGATTTTCATTTTTAAGTGAAATATACGAACTGAAACAATGTATAAAAATTGTATATTGCTATTTTTCACCTACATGAGAATTTATTTTTCCCTCGGTTATTTCTTTTGCTTCGCGTACCCTCTGTTGACCAATAATATTATCTATGTGCAGGATGCTTTCCACGTCGGGAACTGCCGCATGAATGCGAGTATTTTTATGGTAGAGTTATGATAGTTATTTATTCTTTCGTTGAAAAATATTTTTAACGTTGACTAGATTATATGCTAAACAAACATTTTATTACGTCCATTATTAATGTTCAAGTATGAAACGGTTGAAAAAACCAACCAACCGACGAGAACAAAAAGACTCATAAAATCAATTAAAAAATCATTGTTCATGAGTGCGTAAGGCTTCAACGACGGAAGCACTTACGTACCGCTTATTTCTCTATTTGACGTGATCGTTAAAACTTGTCTTGTCCGCACTCTGGCCGTAACGTCGCGACAGTCGTGACTTGGCTGATATTCCCAGTCACATGAAGATTTGTTATTTAAAGAGCATGATATTTACCTATATTTTCTCGAGAAAATTAGATGTTCTATTATAATGTCTTGTCTGTTTGAAAATCAAGAAAAATTACAATAATACAATATAATTTGAGAATGATAGCTAATCTGTTGCAGTACGATAAATGGTCTTTCTGGTATTCGTTTCAAGATTTAAACGAGCATGTCAAGGCAAGGATTTTGCCTTTTATATCTATAACAATGTTATATGTGAAGGAAACGCTTTAACTTGGATATATTTTCTCGGGTAGCACGTACAAAAAAAAATAAATTCACTGTAGGAAATTGACAAATGTACCTCTCTATATATTTTTTAAAAGTAAATATTATAGTTTGCATATATACTTATACCCTTTAACTTATTTTTATGGGCAACAAAAATCTTATATGACATATCCAGGCAGAGTGGATATAAAATACAAAATGAAGGTAAAAAATAAGCGGATGCAATATTGAAGTATACTATACATTCATAACATATTATGTAATATTAGACTGCAATCACGTTTTACTATCTATAATATGACAAAGATTATTAATTCTAATAAGTAAATATAGATTGTTCAGTTGATTACGTAATTAATTCAATATATTCATTTCTTTCTCAAAATAATTCAAAAAACTTTTTTAAAACTGATATCTTGATATTTTTAACTATGTTTTTAAAGTAGACAATTTTGAAATATATATAATGAAAAATAATGCTAATAGTTGTAAAAGTAAAAAATAGATCACTTTTTATATTAGTCAAAAGATACATCTTAATAGACAGCTTCCAAGGGCTTTAGATATCAAAAGCTCTCTATAAAGTATTGGATGCTTTTTTAAAACCTTTAGTCTATAAAACAATTGCGTTGAAAAGATGATCTTGAAAGATCAAAATAAAAATTCCATAAAAGAAAACAGAAAATATATATATGTATATGTAAAGATATATATATATATATATATATATATATATAGTTTTTTCCTATAAATCAATACATCTATGGCTTGATAATTATCTTTAAAGCAAATTTTAACGATAATATTCTAAGTAAGTAATATTCATTCTTTTAATTAAAACTTTCATTTCACATGGTAATTACGATTTAATTTACCGCTAGTTTACTGAAATTCCATTTCTTTATTCCATATTAATGAGAAAGCATAAAAAAAGAACACCATAAGTTCATTTTTCGAAACTAGAATCCGAAAATCTATGTAAGTTTGCACGTGAACCTGGTAATGACAATAATCAAAAGCTCAGCGACAACAAGTGAAAAAAAGCTCTTAGCGTTCTAACGTGGCGGATGCACTGGCCCATAGAGGAGAAACAGAGTTATTCAGGCTTTGTTACTTGGCGCAAGAGGAAACGAAGCGGGGTTAGGACTCCCTTAACATTCGCCTTTCCACAGGCATGCTATTTTTTCTAGCCGAGAATACGAAATCCCCCTGTACGTGCAAGTCTGGACTTGCTTCCGCAAGCTTACGCCAGGATGTTTGTGAACGTCGTCACCCGAACTATACACAAAGTGCAAAATGAAAGGGAGGCCGAATACCCCGGTTTACTTGTATTTTATTTCATTTATTTTTTGTGCGCTCTGCTCTTGTATTTGAGCATTTTTTCACTTGTCGTATTTTGTCTTGCTACCGTGTTTTCCACTGTTTCGACCTTTTTTCTTTGTTTCTCTCTTCGTCGCATTTTTCCCGCTGCCCAGTAGTTTCTCCAGTCTACGCTCGTTACTCTAATTTTCTAATTTCTTCTCTTTTGCTCGCTTAATTAAATACGCCACTCGCACTTATTGCCAGTAACTTATATTTCTTTTGTTGCAGATATAGAACTGCATGTTAGATACGTCCTACCCTGTACAATTGAATGAACTATACAATTATCAATTTTTGAATATAAAAAAAAGGAAGAACTTACATATATTCTTATTATAGTGATGAAATTATTTATATGAAATAGTTGTTTCTTTTAATAAGAAAGCCAACATAGTGATATATAATTTTCGATATAAAGAAATGAAAAGAAATATTAATATTATATTGTAAAAGAAGCCTGGTTTTCAATTAAAATGGAAAGAAAAAATGCAGAATTGATGAATGCTAAGCCATTCAACGCCTCATTTTCTTACAAATCAAATGCATACGTAACTATTTATCAAATTTTCAGAGGTCATATTGCGCTTTTAGCTACTTATAGTGAATTTTTCCCTTGCTCATTTCATACTTTGTCCTCTGAATCCCCCCCCCCCCTTCTCTCTTTCTCTCTCTCTCTCACTCTATCCACTCGTTGCATTTTCTCGCTTACTTCCTAATTTTCAGCATATTGCGAGCGAAAGTCGCATGCAAAAGGGTCAAAAATGAAATGGACACTCACAATGTGTTCTGAGGCTACGAAATTCTTTGTCGTTTAAAAAAATTTATATATGTGATGTTAAAAAAAACTGTTAACGATATTGTCCTAAAAATAATTCTTTTTAGTTATGTATTTTATAAAAAAAATTAATTGAAAATGTTGGAAACTTATTAGGATGAGTATTATTTGTTTTTATAAAGGTTTTTTGGTACTTATGGAAAAAGCAATATATTTAATAAGTAATTTCAATATGCAATCAACTTTTCAAATGTAAAAGAACAGAATATAATATTTAGCAATTTAATTAGAAATCCAAACAAAAGCTATAAATTTACTCAATTAATAATGATAATGATACAACGCAAGATAGTCTCATATAGCAAAAACTGATATAGCTTTAAAGCTCCGTTAGACGCAAAAAGCATTGTGTTCGTGACTAGAAGCTTTGTAATGCTTTTTCGGAGACACTGGCTTATACACTCTCTCGCAGCACTTTGCGCCTCGCGAAACGTACCTTCAACTTTTCGTGTGCAACGACGCCAGTCATCTTCGCGGTCAGAGTGAAAACCACCTTTTATATACGAAAAGCTCTGCGGTCACCGTATTGTCCTTTCGTCATTTTGATTTTGAGAAGCAGACAATTTACTTGACGATAGTATAAACTTGAGGTATCAAGAGATTTTGATTGTTAGAACTGTTTTTATTTAATTTAATATACAATATTTTTTTAAATTAGGTTTGAACATAGTGAAATCAGATTTTTTCACTTTCTCTTTACATTTAAAAATGAAAATATAAAAATCAAAGAATATATAGAATTAGCATTTATTCAATAAGCATGAAATGTATTAAAAGTTCTTTAATGAAAACGTCGATTTCGAATTAACGAGCTTGATTTATACAACCATTTTCCCTTTGTTTATGAGTAAAATATTGATTTCCATAGTTATATAATGAAGTCACGTAATTTATCATTATCCCATGAAATGCTTTTATATGTAGAGACTATGAACATTTTTCGAATAAAAAGGAAACTATGTACACAAAAGCTTATTGCACAACGAAAAATATATACCACCGCTCAGTTCATTAAGTTACTGTTCGCTTTATTCACAATAAAATTTTTAATTTAGTTTTTATATTAATTTTGATAAACTTAGTTATTGAATTTCAAATTTATTCCTTGAAATCATATCGCACTGTTTTCTGATGACATTACGAAATATAAAATTAAACATCTCTTATACAATTAAATCTATATAAGTGACGGATAAAGCTATTCAATTAATTGTACGAAGTATTTGGTATCAATCAATACTGATAAAACTAAATGATGAATTTAAGATGATAGCTATTAAAATTATATTTTCTGAACAGTGAACTCGTAAAAAATTCAATCAATTGCATATCATTATTTATCTATCGTTGGTAATCAAGCATATGAAAAAAATATCGGAGCTTCTAAAAAACCTATAGATTGATTTGTTCTCCATGTGTCACAGGTGTGCAATATCTATTAGCTTTGTTCATCAATAATCTCTTTCAATCATTTTTTCGTTTAGTAAATATATTTTATATTTACTATTTATTATATAACTAAACAGTACATGTCTTATTTTAAATCTTGTTATTGAGTAGAATTCATATTAATAGGAAAATGGAATGATACATGAATGTGTATTGAGTGCTTAATGAAAAAGTAAAAAGACCAATTTAATTTAACTTCTATCGCAGATTGTTTTGTCAAATTAACTCTTACAAGGCTACTCGCGATATTCAACTTTATATATTTAGCCATTCATCTGCTAACTTTGTAATCTGTAGAGATACTTTATGCATAAGTACAAAATATTACGCATAAGTGCATCATATAGAAATATCCCTACGATAAAAATTAAAAATTGTTATAAAAGAAATTCACGCTAAAAATATATATTGTAGCATTTTTACCATATGGAATGAAAATCAACGAAATATTGTGTTAGCTTTCAAACTATTGATAAACTCTCAGTGATAATACCAAACCAAGTTATAGTGATGATTTTATGTTAGAGAAATAGAAGTAGAAATTGAGTCCTGAAATAGAATATCAAACCATCTCTATGAATGCAAATCATTCTTTCTGCATAAGTTTTTCGTTGACTTTTTAAACTGTAAATCGTAGCAAGTTAAAGATTTTATTCTGTTTGATAAATTAATTTCTTAAATTTCTTAAATTTTAATATTTTGAAGAATATTTAATTCTTGGCAACTTCATCTAACTATGAATACACCATATATTATTCCATAGAGGAAATTGCACAAATCGACTAGTAATGAGGATCGTCCTCTTCATCAGTTCTATTTATAAATAATCGCAATTCGTTGGAATCAGTTACAATCACTATAGCATTATTAATAATCATTGATAATGTAGTTCTACTTTAACTGTCATTAATAATTACTGTCAATGCAAAAGCGCAAATTTTGCGAAACTAATAACAACTATTAATCGAGAACAAACTACAAGCTACGCTAAACCCCACTAGATATCCAAGAAAGGAAGCAAGCTCATCAATGCATGAGTAGAAAAGGAAAGGAAGGAGAGCGGTGAAAACCTTTTGTTCATACAGGAAGAAATTTTTGGTGCCATTTTCTGAGATTTATGTTTCAACATTTCCCGCTTGGTGATTCACGAGCATTTTCTTCCGTGGCAGGAAATGACGCTCTCTTACCGCATCCTACGCTCTTATATACACTTTTGCTGTATGTGGGCTTTACGGATCAGAAAGTATTGCGTTGAGACGTTGTTGTAATTGACTTTATTAGAGAATTTTGATGAGTGCGTGGTGAAATTACCATATCAAAAGAAAATTGCGTCTGTTATAATGAAGCAAAAGTGTTCACGATGAAAATTTCAGACTATTTGAAAAAGTAGAAAATAATTTAAAAAATATAATTCAAGGTTTCAAATCTGAAGTAAGATGATAGGTTGTACAAGAATATTTTCATCATTAAGTTTCAAATTAAAAGATAGTTATAAATAGTACGAAAACGTAATATAATCCGACATGAACAATAAAATCATAATAAAAATGCAGTAAATAAAAAGTAAGTTAGTAACGTAAAAATATGACACCATCAAGTTTGAAGAGTTGAGTTATCAAAATTTCATGAAACTTCAAAAAAGAATAAAATGTCTTTGATAAAAGTAAATTTCAAGGGAAATTTGCAATAAACCTTCCCGTTGTACATACATCTGCTACCAGGTATTAATATTCTAAGTATTGTGCGCATTAAAGCTCCTGCACGTAGTTGAACTTATGCACGTAAAATTAGCAGTCTACAGATAAATTTGCATGAGTTCGAGTTCGTATACACGAGTAGGAAGATTTCCGTAAACACGAAACTCGTGACGTTGCCCTCTCTTCTTGCTCCTTTTTCTACCTGCGAGGCTGATTTACCACAGAAATATTGAAATGAAGTATTGTTAGACACGGTGAGATTTGCCTTATCTGATTTGCCACCGCTCATTTCTGTTTTATTGATGCTAGGTACTTCGTTATTATGACTTGTTACTTGTGTTCTTCATCAAGCGATCTATTGTTATTATTTCTGTTTTACCTGCATTTGAAATGTATTTTCGCTCTGACATTGCATAACGCTGTGTATGTAAAAGCCGAGTTGTGTAAAATAATTGCTTATTTAACGTTGCACAAAAATAAAAGGCATTTCTGGCTTGAGCTGTTCAATGTTTACACTTTGCACGTATCAAACAAAAAGACAAATTATTGTGCTCAGTATTGTATTATCTTTGCAAAAATGCAGCTAAATAGTTAGTAAAACAAATTTTCACAGAGTGTTTGTGATCGCGACAAGTTACTCCGCGGATACAAACGCTTGAGGGCTTTAACAACTAAAGCCAGGGGCGCGAATTTTCGCGGTTTTACAATCAGCTTGCCACTACCACAACTTGACCGTTGGGTTTAGCCCAAAATGCAAAGGCAACGAGTGCATGGAATTAAACAGAAGTCGTTTCAGCACCAGCAGTAGCGAACATAACGTCATTTAAACTTTCAAAATGAGAATGTTCATTTTGTAGTTTAGGCGAATGTTTAAGGCAAGTTGTGCTGCATTCAAAATTATTGATTGGGATGGTTTATGACAAGTGATGTGTAACCAACCCGTTGGTTAAGTCTCTTATGAAAAGCTTTACGATTCTAATTTATTATTTGCAAATTTGACAGTATAATTTGATGCTGCTTGTAGATTATACCTGTAAAATAGTTTAGGAAAATAAAATTTTTGGACATTTACTCGAGAAATTCAAGAATGGATTGTGAAATCTATGTATTCAAAATAAATAAATAAAACAGTAATGTTAACCAGTTGAGCGCCAAAGTTGGAAGTTTTATAAGTTAATTAGTCTGCAGCTTATAGCTGATTCACACGGATGGAAATTTACAAATACAGTAAAGTCTGGATTAAATCCTAATGCGAAACATCTCCTCACATGGACATTTATTTATTACGAAGATTGATATTAATAAAATAAAAAATCTATTCGTTGCTTTTTAATTTCATTACAAAAAGGAATAATTAACTTTGATGCAGGTATAGTACAAAATATTTTATTTGAAATGTTAAATAGTTTAGTGTAATGTTCGAGGAAATGTTCAAAAGTTTGCATTTACGTTTATGCCTACATAA
The DNA here is from genome assembly GCF_024137745.1 of Phymastichus coffea. NCBI lineage: Eukaryota > Metazoa > Arthropoda > Insecta > Hymenoptera > Eulophidae > Phymastichus > Phymastichus coffea. The sequence continues at coordinate 308,380 of NW_026706880.1, forward strand.
GAAATTCTCGCCATCACTTAGAGTTTCGAAAAGTTACGGTATGTGTAAATACATAAGTTGTTCTGCTTCGGCACGCGGAATGTCGATTGAAGTCATATACTTTGTTTCTCGAAAAAAAAAATTGTAAATTCTTCATTTGAGAAGTTTTTTATCTACAATACTATAATTTGCTTTCTATCCATAGATAATAAAACTTACTAATTATGTGGATAGAATATTCCAGATTCATATCATGATTATGCACAATTCTGTTTGTAACAAACTATGCCGAAATTGACAAATCAAAAAGTAAGGAACATCTTGAGTTTACCTTCTAACGGAAATTAACGTCGAAGTAGCCTATAATCAAAACTTTTCAACCATTGTCACAAATGAATCCCCATCTATACATATACATACAGCCACAAAAGCAAAACTTTCAAAAGTACACGGAGCTTTTTTCTTTTTACTTTGTATTTATTCATAAAAGGGCCATGGAAGGGCGAAAAGCAGACAGCAGCGTTAAGTAATCGTGAACTTCTGTCTTTCCTCAAAAAGTTTGTTCCTTCTTCCCTTGCACAGTTGTATGTGCAAGCTCTTTCGCATTAAGCTCTAACTTTTCTTCCGCTTGTCTTCCGCGTGGGTTGCACCACCATCTAGTCTGTGTTGTCATAAAAGAAATTAATGACGGGCTAATTAAATTTCACTCCGGCACACTTGTTGAAAAAAGTAAGTTTCACTTAACGATCGCTGTTATGTAATTACGTTTGTAATTGTTTACATCTTACTTCTCTTTTATACCGCGTCACATAGCAAAGGGAATATTCTCGATGGCATTTCTCGTGAAATTTTTCTCTTCTGATTTCTTCCCAGGTAAAATCTTAAGCCGTAGCGAACAAGCGAAAGCCACGCGTTGTTTGAAAAAAGGCTATCTAAGACAAAAAATGTTGCGTCATCGTTCTTGTATCGATTTCAAACCTACGTCAAGAGAAAATCGCTATCAAGACTGACGCGTTTTCGATGCTGAAATCATCGTCTTGGTATGAAGCTATTGAATTTCAACCTAGCACAGCAAAAATAGCTGTTTTTGTACGGCATTATTAAACAGTTATTATAGCGCGACGCTATAACATAAACTCGTATGTCATCAAATCAAAAGAAAATATACAGAGTGACAGGATTTCGATGAACGAAGTAAAAGTAATAAAAATTTGAAAAAGAATGTCTAAGTCTGTAATCATACGAGTTTTTTTTACGTGTTATATGACGAGTTTTTTTTACGTGTTACAACGTACTTCACTTTACACAACTATTGTATTTTCAAAAAACAAAAGAAACGGTGCACAACGAGTTTTAGCTTATCGCGCGATTGATTTTTTCCTCGAAAGCAACGAAAATATGTCAGGTGTGTTAATCGAGAGTAGCGCGCGGTGCAGCGAAATTCTCGCGTGTTATCGCTCAAGGTATTTCGCTGGGGCGCGCGCCGAGACAGGATGCCGTCGGTTGATTTAATGTGAATTCTTCCCTGCGTGCATTACTGACATAAAGCCGTTTTTCCTCCTTGTAAAGTGGGCCACTTTATCCCCTTTGTAAATTAAAATCAGTTGCTTTGTCGACATTGGAATTATATTCCGCGATATAAAAATAACACGACTAGACGATGGATGTTTCACGTCGCTATAGTGTGCTTATATGCGCGAAGGACTTAATTTCCAAGTTAAAGCTTGTTATTCATAACAAAGTTTGAAAAGTGATTTGTACGGAAGCACGTCTGTCGAGTTTGTCACTCGTGTATAAGAAGGGCGTGTGCGAGGATTGCTTATTTTTAATTTTAGACTTTAATTTTGATAATTTATTTATTCAATAGTCATCAGCAGACTAATCTTATCTTCACGCCGTGTTACGAAACGTTATCATTGCCAAGCCTCATGAATTTTAAACAGAGTTAAGGGAAAAGGTTAAATTAATGTCTCAATAAATTTTACGAGCTCTGAATACAGCTAAATTAAGAGTTTCTAATTTGCCGTGAAATTAGTCTGTTTATGCTGGCTTTTTAAATCAGTACTAAAAAGAAAAGATCGATAATATCCATACAGACTAGATTTGAAATTTTCTAATGTCAAATTTTATTATATTATGATTCAAAACTCAAGCGATTATTGTTAATAAACAGTCGAATCCGCACAAGTGTATTTGTCGTTATTTTAATTCTATCGCAGAGATTCTAATTGATTTTCGCATCGAAGCAAACGTAAATTAGCTGGGCCACCAAGAGTTCCATTATAGACAAAATTGACTTCATAATTTTTGTAAGGCCGGTAACTTTCCCAGTTGGGCGTAAGTCAAGCGAAATACAGCGGCGATCCACTCGAGAGGAGAGAGAACGGCTCGTTTGCACTGCACTCGCACTTGCAAAGAAAGAGAGAGAGAGAGAGAGTTTAAGTTTTAAGTAGTTTTCTCTTTCGATCCATTATCAGACGGAAGCTAAGCGTCGCGTAAACTTCAAAAATCCCAGAAGCAGCTCGCAAGATGAGCCGGAGTTTTCGTGGAATTCTAAGAAGAGAGGCAGAAAGGAAATAGAATCCTTAGAGATTCCGTGCTCCTGCCTGAACTTTCGATGACTCTTACTATTTGCCTCGCTGTTGATGCTCGAGTGCGATTTTTGTCCGCATTGTTTTTGATCACTTGAATGTTATTAAAGAAAAGGTACTATACACGTCGCAAGCAATTTTGCCGTAGTATGGGAACTCCTTCCAATACAATTTTACATTAAAAATATGTTTATCACACTTTTGCAATTATCACTCGAGTACGATGATTTACTTTTCATGTCACAAATCATTATTAAAAGCCATGAGCAAATAAAGCTATTTTTACACAGATTCGTGTAACTTCTTGGGCATATATAATGAAACTAACAGAATTCATCTATTTATTGCATTGAATGCAATTTGATTGCAACCACGTGAAAGGTATTTTGATCAGAAATAATAGGAATCAAGAACACAAACATTTTCGAAAATTCGCAGTTACGCCAACCCTTTCCAGTTTACCTCGTAGAAATATTGTAAGGCAATTCGCATGGATAACGCGCGTACTGGCGACCCCAATTCCCTCGATGACGTACTTTCTCATTTGCTTCGCTTCTCAAGTCTAATTTCCAAGGTTTCCGTCATTACGGGAAAATGAAATAACGTCGCTGGCGTTTATAAGCTGTAAAAAATGAAAAAAATCGCACAAATGCATGTTTTCGTCATCATCAATCGTGTGACGATACAAGGTGCAAATCATTGAATTTCAAATGCGCTTTACTACGAAACGATCTCAGATTATGTAAAAATGCCAACGAAAATCGATCGATGCTCGCTTGGTGGTTGTGCATACATCGAACTATAGTTACGAATTTTTGATTCCGTGGATTGCTCAACAATTCCAGCTTGAATCTCAAATATATGAAAATTATCGTAGCATTACGTTAATTCTCGGCGAAAAATCGAAAACACAATGCAAAAATAATTCAAAACTCAACGCATCTTTTTTTAGCAATATCGATGTTGCTTTCCACTAAAAAAAGCTCTCTAATCCTCTGAACAGGTCATGGTGCATGTCCTAGGTATCAAGCCAGGCGTACAAAGCTTACAGGCCTAGTGAGACTGTCGTAGTCCTGTCGCTGCTAAATACTGCCGCTGTTGTCCGTCAGACCTCCCTCTCTGTCTGTCTGTCTCTCTCTCTCTCTCTCTCTCTCTCCCTCTCTCTCTTGCGATGTATGGCGTCGAACATCCGATGATGAAAGTGGGTCGAGGCGTATAGCGTATTACTGCCACGGGGGTAGAAGGTTGTGTAGTCGAGGCCGCTATGTATATGTCGAGCGTTTTCCCTCTCTCGTTGCTATAGCTACGGGTACTTACGCTGGCGCTCTGGCCAAGGTTGCACGCGCGTACGTTTGTTTTCTCCAAGAAAGTCAGAGGATATCGAGGTTGCTCTACCAAGTAATCGAATGTTTGTTTTTAAGCTGCGTTGCTATGCAGTTAAATGGAATGAAAATTTTTATTGTCGTATGAAACTTTGAAGCGAACGACCGGGGAAAAGCTTACATCGAGCGTCGAACAATTGATTGAGCGATTTATGAAAGAGCATAAAAGCATTTTGCGAAGAAAAGTTTCAAGCACGCCTGATATGATCCCGATATAACTACTTACTGCAAGAACGGACTGTTGTCTCGTTTTCAACGAGTACTTTTCAATGTTTCCCTCTCACGAATTATCAATAATCGATATACATCTATTATCGTTGAACAAAAAAGACTAAATTATTAATAAATACGTTTTCGTCGCTCGACAATTTTGTAAAGCGGAAAATCTCGTTTGAATAATGAGCTTACTTACATAAAAATTATTTGAAAGTAATCTGATATTTGAATCAGCCATGTATATAATCGCGTGACTATAATAACGTCATGTTCCACCTCAATGGCCAGCTAGCCCATTCGATGTTATTTAAAGTCGCTATCTTTTCAAACAATTTATACCCAAAATTATCAAAACGTGTTATCATTGTAATGATTATGACATTATATTATTTATTAACTTATTCCCTCCAAATACATTATTCCATTTCTAACTAAAAAATCTTTTTATTTGCAGGTGAGGAAAAACTCATAGCGTTGTTAATATTCGTTTAAAATGTAAGTAAAATTTTCATTAAAATTTGCACTTTTAAAAGATTACAACAGTATCTACGTAAAAGAAATTCTCATTAAATAAATCACTCCACTTTAAGTCAAATAAGAAAATGGAGGTTAAACCAATCCTCAGAAATTGTAAATCCCAGCCTGATTTTGCCTTCATCAAGAGAAAGCAAATGAACGCCACCAATTGCGCGTTTGCTACGTAAACTCACGCCGTGCGGCTTTACCGTGTGCATATCGATAGGAATTGGCTTTATGAAACTCAATTTGTTTGATCTACTACATCAGCGTCTCTCATTCTCTCTCGCTCTCTCACTTTCTGGGAATGAGCTTTCGCGAAACTTTACGTCTCGAGATTCTATACAGACTGTTACTGTGTTTCACGCTTTAACGCTTGGAATCGGTTTTTTTATCGATTTCGTTGATTTGTTCTGAGGTGGCTTTTAATAAGATGCAATTTATAGTGAATGTTGCTTTTTCAAACTTGCTGACTTTTATATTCGCTACATATTCAAAGTTATTCAAGTTTTTAATTTTAGGAAAAAATATGAGGTTGCTTTCTAAAGTCAACCGTAAATATAACAATTAGCAATTTGTTAAGTATGAAATCACACGAAAGCTTCGCTGTACGAAAAAAAAAATAGATTTGCTAAACTCGTTAACTTTCAATCAAAAGCCACTCCGTCAGCCCGAGAGTTGAAGTGTGTCCAAGAATTTGCAATTGAAATGTCCATTGATGAGTTCTCTTACTATATCTCGCCCAGAGCTTGTTTCACGCCGAAATTGATTTGGGCGAGTGTGTTCCCCGTGCTTTATTTTCCTGATGGCTGTCGCCACGTGCGCGCGCGCAAGGAAATGAATAATTCATGAGTTTCGAGTACATGGGAATTAGCATCGATATATACCAGAGACAAGAATTTCCGTTCGATTACTATTCATTAGTAATTGACGTTGTCGTTGAGTTGTGGAGTAAAAATGAAATGATTACCTTTTCTTTCTTTTGTTATCAAATGCTGCGCGAGAAGGCCCTTAATGGAAAAATTCTCCTGGATACCGCACTCGAGAATTCATAATTCAATGGTTTTCGAGGCGTTTAAGTGTTTCAACACTCATTCTTTTTAGTAAATTGAATTTTCTAGTTTGATCATTCGATTAACAAGTAGTTGTAGGTGGATCGCCTTATAATATTGATTTTTCTGACTTACCGTATGACCAAATATACTTTCTCCGATATAGAAAGATATGATGGAATTACGTTATTTAAGTAAGTAGTAAAATAAGTAATTAAATGTTAAATCACAAACATTTTAATTAATTCCGTCACCAATATTAATTGACAGTTCTTAAAAATGAACTTTGAGGGTTTAAGCGACAAATTGGATTAGCAGCTGCTAGGCCATAAGCCCGGGTTGTATAATTTAGGTGAAGCTCGAGAGCAACAGATGCAAGTCCAGCGCAACGTTAAATTACAATGGTTTTAAAGCTAAATGTTAGGTAAAGGTCCAAACAGCCAATATTGTAAACTGCTTTTTTGTAATTAAACAGACAGATAAGAAAATTAATCGGCTGTCAGTTAACACTGAATCCACATCAGATGGAATGTAATGACTTTTTGCATGCTTTTCTAATGATTATTGAGCAATCAGTGCAGGGCAGCAACTAGTAGAAAATGTTATATCTAATTACTCAATTCCATGGAGAAAATTTGAAGATAAAATTCAAGAAACAACAAAGTGCTATAATTGTCAACTAGGAGGCACACAGAATTTATAGATTCAATACATACTGAATCGAATGGAGTAACTGATAAAGATTATTTCGATCTCTTGGATGCTGAATTCTCATTCTTTTCTCAAACTCACTCTTATTCTAACTAGTCTTTTCGGTATGGCATTAAACTATCATAGGTCGGCAGATCGTAGTTGAACATCGCAAAGAAACTTGCTATTTAATTTTTACCATAAGAAACACTTTGCCCTCAGATCGATAAGCTGACTCATATCGACTTCTTCAATATATTTATACTTTGAACGGTAAATGTCGGAAAACTTCAATTTATATCAGATAATTCACGTAGTCCTACTAAATGGCAATAGTATGATAACAGCATTCAATAATACACAATGAACAGCATGAAATTTACGCACGTCTCATGACGTATCTGACATGACGATAACGTATACCTTCCACACGAAAACTTATCTTTATAATTCCGATTATAATGATTTGTGAGCGATGTAGCTGCACACTAAACGGACAGCAGATGAAATTGAATGTTCGAATATACTTCCGAATCTGGCGACTATATGGGTTTGTCACTCGAGAGACAGACAGACGAAGCTGCGCGTCGACCGAGTGGCCTAGTCATCATACACTCTACCTACATGTGGTCACTATCGCATTTCACATGAGTAGTTATCTGTTGTATGGGCTTTTCGCGTGGTAAAGCTTATTGCTTGCATTACAACTTCTCATGGTTATCTCAACTAACCTAAAATTAGGAATTATCATCTCGAATATTATTAATGTGTACCTATTAAATTTAATCTCCATGTATTAAGATCGCTTTTGACATTACGCCAATGCATTTACCGTACAATTGAAATACCACGAACCATCTTGACAAATGCATCTCAATTAAATCCCCGCTCTGAAGCAAGAAAAACCATTTCACCCTCACATCGAAATTAACAACATCCGGCACGGTTAATGGCATTTGCCGCAGAGCAGCAGTCGTAAAAAGGAAAGCATCCATCCGCTCGCCTTCACCACCAACAAAACCGAAAAGAAAAATCTCTCTTGATGCGCGAGGTGGAGATTCTCGCCCCTCGCGCGCGAGCGAGTAAATTACGCGAATAATCGCATGCGCTTGGAGTTAGCAATGCTATTAATCCTGCAGTGATCGTAAATTCCACGTCACGTTATTACCACCACAATGCATGTATTATTTAGCAAGCATATAGTCGCTAATTGTGCGCTACGATTGGCTTTCGCATTCTTTGTGTATTGGGAATATTCGGATTTCAATGATATACCTTCTACATGAACTGTTTGCTTATTATTTTTTTTTCGTCACGTCCAACGATCGATTATAAGCGCGTGTGGAATTGTACATACTACGCAGGGCCTCTGAGTGCTTTGCTTTATTGCATTTGCCAAGAGTTACCGCTTGAAAGCCAATACCCAATATGCAGGTACGCATAATGCTGTTATTGATTGGAGTTTTCACAAATTATATTTTATCCATTGACGATTGACAGATTCCTTTGAAAAGTTTTTATGATACGACAAATTATTATTTGTTTTGTGGTATTAAGGTAAAGTGTTGTGACACAAATAGTGACTGTTAACAAAATTTAATGGGTATTTCACAGCCTGGTTTCATTACGACGTTCAAATTATTCGTCTTTATAGCTTTTGTTATTAGCAATAAATGTAAGTGTGTATTACCCGCGAGTTATGAGCTGCTGGTAAGTGGAGAATAGCATATAAACTACTACGGAGATTTTTAAGTAATCATTTTGAGATATTTAGTTCAATACTTGATTAATAATTCATAAACATCACTGTTATTTTGTGAGGTATTAAAAAACATTAACGATATCTGATTCACATTGTACGTAGTATTGACATTTATAATGGCTTCATTTTAGCTAACAGTAAAAAATTTAAGCTGTCATTTAATCAAATTTAAAACTATTGTTTCTTAAAGACAAAAGATTTTAGAGATCATCTTTTAATCCGAGAAATACTTATAATTTATATACACGAAGAAAATTTTTTCTTATGAAAGCTCTTGACAAAATTCAAGTAATGATATTTAGCATCATTTATTAAAACACATAGGTTTTCGCTAAAATTTTATCAAACATAAAGAGAAGTTCGAAAATCATAAATCCAACTATTCTATTCAAAAGAAGTTGGCCGAGAAAACGACGGAATGTCTATGACAGAAAAGAGCATCATCGTCGTTAACCGTACTTCACCACCACTAGCACATTGCGAACTAAAAGCTTTGCATCACGAAAGCTCTTTCAGTGAGGGAGAAAGGTCTAGGTGATTCATAATTTCGCCAGCATAATTAGCTCGCTTGCTCGCATTTAATGTGGGCTCTTGATTGCAGCTTTACTTCAAAGAAGAGTAGTATCTATCATGAAAGATCTTTCAAGAAGGCCAACGTATGCATACGTTAAAATTTCTTTAACGTTTGTTTGTTTATTTGATCTTTTTTTCCTTTTTTATTTCTTTAATGGCCTGTTGTACTCCAGTATAAAAATGTTATCAGATGTGTGAAAATGGTTCAAGAAGAAAGTTTGTTTTTTGTTTCAATTTAGAAAACGAGAGCTTGGTGATAAGGACTTTCTACTTTACCTCAAGCTCGGTTAGAAAATTACTTCGTAAAACTTTGGTTTACGATAAGTCGAAATTCAATATTTGTGGGGTTTAGAGGCTCTATATGGATTGGGTGTTTTAGCGGATTATCTTAAACTTTGTAAACGTAATCTTAATTAGTTTACGATATCGTCGAACTTCCTGAAATAACCAACATTTTACACGTATATTGAAAGAATCGTAAAGCGAACACTTTTTTCTGATGATTTAAATAAATACATTCTAGAACTCTTAGTAAAATACTTCCTACGAATCTTAAAGTTCAAGAGTTATACCAATGACCGAAGGCAAAAGCTATTACCCTTCCGGCATTGTATAAGAAGCTCAAGTACCACGGTTTAAAACTTTTGTCTAACCAAGTTTACACGTGTCCATTCTCTTTTCTAGCTGTATCCTTAAAGTGCAGTAGTTTGTACTTCACCGACAATCTTCGTAGTTCTTTTTTTTTCTAATTTTACCGAGACAAAGAGTCAGCAGATTGTTTTCTTGAAAGGGTGGCTCTGAGTGCTTCTTCTTTGATCTTGTTCAACCACATTTTGAATGACAGTTTTAATTATTTTTTTAGTATAATAGTATGAGATAAAGACTCGCGATCGAACAGTGAGTGGAGTAGTTATGAATTTAATTGATTTTAGCATAAAAAATGTGGCATAGGACAGTTTTTGATGAGGTGTAACTATACCGAAATTTCTGAAACGAAAAGATGCATTACTATTTGAGGTTCATTCTCTTAAAAGTGACAGTATTCTTATTGCCATATAATTAAATTACAAACTTTTTGTTGCTTTTTTAGTTTTTCAAATGATTGATTTATTAGTGCAACGTGCTTTAAACTTCATTACATAAACAACAGGAAAATATTATTGCATTATATAAAATTTTAAAGAAGGCTACAACCAGTATAAAATTATCAAACTTCCCATTACACTACAGATATTCGAAAGCCCAATCCGCTTTGACCACATGAATTCCCGCCGTTTGGTATTAACCTTAAATTTTCCAAATAAATTGAATGTGGTTTGATTATAGCGCCGAAAATCGAATGTTACGTATGGGAGATTCTGCTATTTCTGTAATTCCTATAAGTACCTTTGGAATCGGATCAAAAAAAAGGAAATTCAAACTGTCCTGATAATCGAAAATGAATTGACAAGTCTAATTTTATCGTTAATTATATTGTACTTAACTGATTATGAATTAGATTGTTTTGTTAGCTGTTATGTCTGAGGTATACTAGATGATTGAGATGATAAGGGTCGAACTGATATACTTACTATTCATCTTCATAATGTTTCGAATTCTTTCATTGATTTACCTATCTATAATGTAACATTTACACTATATCTATGATTTAATACCTACAATTGCATATTTCTCATTGGCTAAAAGCGAAATTTCATTATTTTAATTATTTGGCACTGAATGAGTTATGTTATGAATACCGTTGACGATAAAACTGAACCGTAAAAGCAACAAACCCAAAGAATAGAAGCAGGTAAACCAAGTGACTAAACTAATGTATCTATCTTCCTCTTTCTCGGCCTTCATCCCGCATTTCGGATGTGCATACAGATGGATAACACCGAATTAGCCAACTGTTACTGCTACGCTCACGCACGAAACTTCCGTTCGACATGCATGCATGAGAAACTTTTAAGTCTCCGCTGTTTTCTGGTTCATGCTTTTGCAACACACCGGAATTTAAGCTGTGCGGGTGTATGCAAAGCTGTCGAGATTATATGTTTGAAGTTGAATCGTCTATGTTTTGTAGTGTTACCGACGGTGTGTAACGTTTAATCCTCAAATGACAAATTGTACTGACACGATATAAATATAAAATAACAAGGTACTGATATAATATAACGATAAATATAACATATATAATATACTTTGATTCTTTGAACATAGCAATCGTAATAAATCAAAGATATAATAACATGAAGCTATAAAATAAAAAATTCTTACAACGATAATCAAAAACCCAACCAGGAAACATTTTTACTTAGATAGATCTTCAATCTTTTAACGGAACAAAATCATTTACCGTCGAAAACATTTAGCAAGACGCGTTTCCATTTCAAACAAGAACGGAACAAGCAAGTAATAGCGATCTGACTAATCACATCAGTTACGCTAGAGCGGTGTTTCATGAATCGCTGACTTTCGACGCTTGAAGGTTTGTATCTACAACTCGCGCAAGTCATCGAATACACCGAACCATTTCGGAGAGAAGTTCACGTTTTCGTTGGGTGAAACTTTAGCCAGTACTCTTACCGATGAACGGCTTCAATCGAGCTTTTGCATGGGCGTGGCGGATGTCTGTAATGACTCCTGAAAGTTCCTACCTATCTCTATACTGTTTCTCATTGGCTATACAGTGTCGGTAGAATAGCTTTGAAATTTTCAGCGTTTTCTTGAATATTTCAGTAAAATATTCCTAAAGCTTTTCTTTTTAATTGCCTTTCAATTAACCCTTTGTATCCACACTTTAGGCGAAAACGAAATAGATAGCCAAAAGTAAACTTTACCAGCAGTCTGCGTTTTTCGTACGTAAAGATCTAAGGGAGGGTTGCCGCTTTAGTCAACCTGCTATACCTATATAGTCGAATGTAATAAAGCAAGCCTTTGTCTGGCTATTCTATTTTTAGGCACCTTGAACGTTATCCATCGAATACGATTTCTAGCTTTCGTCTATTTCGTTGAAAATTTCAAGTTGGTATTTATATTCTATCTAGTATATCTCACATTGACGTATATAAAAACTATGATATACTTTGTACTTGTCCGTATACATCAATTTTGTTATTTGATGGAAATTTTGTAAAATTTATTGAAAATCCTGATTCACTTGCATATCGCATATATATTACATTGAAAACAACTATAATGGTTTGTAAAGAATTAAATTAAAACCAAATGAAAGTTTGCGAAATTCGACTAAATATCTTTTCGTATTCGGTATTTTGTACACACTGCGGTTGTACTCAACGTCTTCTTACTCTCTTATAAAAAGGATTTCGCTTCGATAACACAACACTTCACTTTGTGACTCTTTGTCCAATAAAAAAAAATCAATATTTTGAAATATTGCAACGTTCGAACGAGCGTATAGGCGAAAGCGTTCATCCTGGTAAAAGTTCACAGCGACAAAAAAACAAAGCTGCCGCAATATTTTCGCACTGGAAAGCCATAAAAAAAACTAGATGCTATTTACGATAACAAGGTAGTGCCAACGATAATTAAACTTGACTGCGGCATCGTCGTCGAGAACAATAGCCGTGCGCCAATTAAATATCTTGCGAGCGCTGTGAAATTTTTACGACGGGCTGTAATTAATAAGACGCCGATTGGGCGTTGCACTTTGCTGTTTCTGCCCGAGAAAGTTTTCATTAGGAAAATAGCAAACCTTTATAAACGATTTACTCTCTGAAAATTGTATCGGAATTGGTTTGGATAGTTCAATTTCCGATCGATTGCATGCCGAGAAAGAGGATAATAAAGCTCGCAAGTTAAGGCAATTAATTGAATTAGTTGTGGACAATTTTCTTTTACAGATAAAATAAGCTCTGTCGCTAATTTCTTATGCTTGTAATTAAGTTCTTCTCGAAAGTTCAATGGTGCGTTTGATCTAATTGATACGTTGTTCAACACTTTTGAAAATAATTTCTTTTATTTCATGTTATTATTTTTGACAAGTGGCCGTGAAAATTATTATTATTAAATTGTATTAAATTGTTATTAAATTTTACTATTAAAAAATCGATGATAAATTTTATTGAGTCATTAAATAATAAGCACTAACTGCATATTTAAATGGAAAATTTTTTGTAATATTTTAAGTAAATAATTCCTTTTGCATGAGAATTACATTATCTGTATGCGGTGTGAGGACAACTGTGCACGATTTTATTAGGCACACAAACTATGGTATACAGTAACATAGCTAATAATTGATTTACACCATGTTGCTGTGTACCGCAGTTCGTGTACGTAATAAAACCATGCACAATTGTCCGCACGCCACTTCTGCGCGTCCGAATTTTATGCATCTAAACTTAGGCATGCGGAAATTGTGCACAGTTTTATTATACACATAAATTATTGTGCACAGTATTATGGCGTGAATGAACGTGTATACACGCTACATTACTGTGCACAACTATTCATGTGTATAATAAAACCGCGCATCATTGCCTGCACGCCGTAGAGGTAAAAGAAATAATAAATAAGTTATAACGAAATCGTGCATATTTCCACCTGAAAGAGGGCTGATACACTTGAACTTCTAGAAAACCACTTACTCGATCTTTTTCGAACACACCCGCACCGATGCGAGTAACTCAACAAACTCGAATTCACGAGCTTCCTCATCCGCATGTACGTAAGTTCTCGTTCCATGCTATGAAGATAGACCTTCGGTTTTCCTATAACTTGAGGCGAGAGAAGCGTTACTTTCCACACGTATAATAAATTCAATGTGCAGCATAATCTGAGAGAAAGATATTACGAAATTACACCATTATTGAGATAAAAGAGATACTGATGAAGTATTTTATTAAGAAGCTAGAAAAAATATCGATAATATTTTTCTCATATAAATGGTTATGATGGTGTTATATTTTATGGAAGTTCTCAATAGTGCAGACCGATTTGGATTTTCTATTCGAGATACGTAACTAAATATACGTTCAAATTCAATTATCGAAAAACAGGTAGGATAAGAAACTATTCGAATCACATTATTCGAACTTTTCTAGAAAAAGACTTTATTAATAATTCTTTGCACAGAAAAATATTTATTTTTCAAAGAAATAAATTCCAAAGAAAATTATTTCGATTTCCACGTTTGCAAACATTCAACGATACAAAAATCTTCCTCGCTAGAAATTGAAGAAAAAAATCAAATAAATCCAAAGCGAGTCTTTGCAATACTCGAACCGTAGAATGCGCCGCTACGCTCATTTTCCTTTCATGAAAAAAATCTGAGCCGCGAAAAGAGAGAATAGTCGTATAATATTCGAAAGCCCATTCCTTTTTTGTCACTGGATCTTATTAATGTCGTTATCGAACGATTCTTTGAGCACTTCTTGAGTATTCGGTGGCACCTATGCAGTCTCTCTCGTTATCTCCCTTTCCCGGTATTCCCTCGCCTCTTTTCTTCTCATTATAGGAACCATTGCTGCCAAGAGAACGCGCTGTGATTTATATCAGTCTCTCTCTATCTCTCTCTCTCTCTCTCTCTCTCTCTCTCTCTCTCTCTCTCTCTCTCTCTCTCTCTCTCACCTTAAGTCCGACGTGGCGCTTTTACATCGTAGAGCTTACGTCAAAAGATGTGCACTTGCCGTTACCACGTGGAAAATTCATTAAAATACTATCTAATAGATTTTTATTTTTCCATCATTCATCACTCTTTTCCAATAAAACGTTAATTTCGTTCTCTTTTATAATACGTAGATCTTTTTAAATGAAATATTTACTTTACGTCGTATTTCTTGGACTTTTATATTTATTCATATGACTTTTACACCTCTGCCATACTGACACACTTCATACTCCTATCCTAGTCGTTAGCCGTAAATTATAACCGGCTTGTTGAATTTAAAAAATCATTAACGTTTGCTTATATTGATATAAAATGATATAATATTCCAGGATATTATAACGTAATATAAAAAGAATTTTCATAGAAATGATTTGAAAATATTTGGTTTCCAAAATACGACGATACATCCCCAACAAATTTCAAAAGCAAGATTAATGCATAACGGGATAAAAGACTATAGTAAAGTACATACAGCGGGTATAAATTTACAACAGCGAACATGAATTTCAACAGTGAAAAGCTGAATTTTCTCGTACAATTTCTCAATATTGGTCATTAACGCAACCATAATCGTTCCGATAAAGAGAATACGTATCACGCATATCAAAGTGAGAGATTCGGACAGGTCTACTATCAAACCGTTACATCGTCAGAACTACTAATGGAAAAGTCAGTGGTGCCAGACGTATCCCTTTGACGCTGAACCAATTATCCGACACGCTTCCAACTATGCTACTGTATTGCATTCGCAATGGCCCCTTGACATTTCTGTCTTCTCTTTGTTCGTGATTGCAAATGCTCCGAATTCTTATATTTATACTTTGTCACTTGAGAGTCAGACAGTTTTTCATTTTATTACTGCTATTTATGAGATTTTTGAAAAAATAGGTATTATTTAACGATTGATGAATATTCGTACTGAATAATTAGACTGGTCAGTAGTAATAGTTTGCGTTTTGTCAGACAAACATAGTTTCGTCATTTCGCTATTCTCATTTATCAATAAATGTTAGGTTAATTACAAACCATTCCAAGTCGAATCATCAGCTTCGCAGGCGACTGCAAACAGTACGCGCGGGTGTAGAAAATTTAAAATTACGAGAGATCCTGCCGGCTTTGCTGCGACTTTACACCCACTGGTATAATCTCATTTCTCTTGCGTTCGCGAATGTGTACACTTCAATCTCTTGAAAGTGGCTTCGAAACACGCATAGTTTTCGCGTATATAATTGTTACATTAATTGAGTTCTAGTCTATGGAAGTCAAATCTCATGATTACCATTCTGCACAAGAAGCTAAGGCTTATCTCGCGTCCAGTGCACCTTTTTCTCTCGACCTCTAATCGTAGATATTTTAGACGGATATGAGGATTTGATGATGCTACGATGGAATAATATACTACCATTGAACTCATTATAGCAAGTATATTATATTTCATTAAAAAAATGAAAAATAATCTTTAAATAATGTCAATTCCCACTTAGAGTGTACTTAGACTTTTTGAGTGACGATTTATTACAGGGTGATGTTAACTTTTTAGTTTTTTCCCAAAAAATGGTTGTCGAATTTCGTAAATTCGTCACGTATCAGCAATAAATTTACATGAAAATCTAATATGTGTAGTGCAGAGATTGAATCTACTGAGTTTAATGTGCGTGTACAACATTTTTTATTTATTTTTATTTTTGTAATTCCGCGTGATCCGCAAAATTATTTTTTATTCCATACACAACTTTATATACATACACTCATATCTTGTAAGCTTAAAACGACACGTACACTAAAGTACTTACAGTAAGATTTTGATTTTTAGCTTAAATAACTTTATCAATGTTCGACTAATATACTTTCAGTCTTCAACCTTAATATTTATTACTGTATCTACCGTAAATTCACTCTAATAAGTCTTACAAAATTACTATAAATAATAATTATGTTATATGGTGAGTTTGAATGTTATCCTTTAACTGACCAACCTTATAAACTCACGCTTTCTACATTACATATGTCAGGCAGTTGTAACTTAAAGAATAATTCAACTTACATTTCAGTAGCATATAATAAGGATTATTTAGATTCTATTGATTTTTTCACCGAAAAAATCCAATACGTTTTTTATCTGGTTTGAATGACATCTATGAAAGCGAAAGACACGCTCAGCAATTGTTCTGTCAATCTTCCTATTGGCCGGACCGGCAGTCCAATAACCTCGAATAATTGAAGTTCGAATGTGTGCTCTGATTTTTAATATCCCATCGAATATACGTACGTGCAGCACAGCAACATTCAACGTATACGTATATTGCCAAGTGACTGAACAGTAGCGAATTGGGATTGATTATAGTTCTGTGCGATGGCGAATTTCCTATCTCATGTTTAATTAAATTCCTTAGAGTAATGAGATTGTTGTGATGGGTATGTTGAAAATTCCTAAATTGTCTATTAATGTTAGTCGTCGATTTAGTATCAATGTAGAATTAATATTTTTGTAAGCTATTTATTCAACAGTTTTTAAACGTTACTATCGATCGGCTACATTAAAATTTGATACATGAAGTTAGCAATTTCCAATTAAATTCCATCAATATTTTACGCAATATATAAAAGCGCGAAGAAGCAATTTTATCTTTTATACAACTCTTGTGGATTTTTGATATTTTCAAACAATTACAGGAATCATTTTTGTATTGCGATAGTTTTTTGGAAGGAAAAAATGAAATTCAATTCGCAAGACCGTCAACTAAGCCAAGGGCCTCAAAGTTGGAAGCTCAACATCGTAAAGCCACGAAAAGAAAAATGAAACACGTCGATACCACACGTCTTTTTCGTATTAACGTCCTATATAAAAGATTCGCGCCGTACTATAAAAAAATAAGAGGAGAGAAGGTAAAGATATAGAGAAAACGAGCATGGGAGAGAAAGAGTTAGCTTTAGACGTGAAAAGCCCGATTGAATTCGGGTGTATCGCCAAAGAAAATAAAAGAAGTAATAGGATTACTCGGAAGATTACTTTAAGGCAACAGATGAACAGAACTACGCTTATTTGTTAACTTATTTGTATTAATTTATTATGATGCACGAGAGAGGGAGAGAGAGACAGACAGACAGATAGAAAGGGAAGATAGTAACTATGTACAAAGTCAGAGAAAATTGAGGAAATAAAAAATGACGAAAACGAGTTTTTAAAAGTTTGAAATTTTCATTATAATGATAATTTATGTAGATACGAATCAGTTATGTACTGTTTGCTGAAAATCTACTTTCAATTTAATTGAAAATGAAACGCACACGATAGGATTGACGGAGCGCTTTCTTGAAAAGAAAAAATAAAGTTCGCTTCTTTCCTAAGATCTTTTGGGCCTTCTAAAATTATTTCACGGAATTTAATCGATGTTTTCAATTTTTCCCGAGAAATCTTGAAGAATTGAATATCTCGTTTTGTCATAAAGCTTTTTTTGTGACGGAAGAAGAACTCTGAATCTCTTTTCGTCACTAGGCGATCTCAGCTCTCGACTTGTGTCAGTGCATTTTATATCGCTCGTGAATGATATCGCTTAAACTAGCTTTCGTCAAATAAATTTTATTTGGTACTTTTCAAGGAGGTTGAGGAGTCTGAGGATAGAGGTTCAGGAGTCTGGAACGGAAATTTGGACGCATGCAACTTGTCAGTCAGAGCTGATTTTCCCGCAGGTGACACTTGACCTGTTATAAATTGCCATCTGCACACGCTCAGCGTCTTTCGGTGCAAAGGTCGTAAAATTGACGCATAACCATGGGAGACTTGGAAAATAAGAGAAGAAAGCATTAAGTGCTACAGGCAAAACATTTTATTTGATGCACGTGTTATTCGATTTATTTTATCTCTGTTACTCGACTTTGCTTATTAATCGTTCGAAACAAACCTGTCAATGCGAAAAGTTTACTTCCGCTGTTGGATTTCGAACAATTGTAGCAAATAGCCTCACGTTCGCAACTTAAATCCTTGTGAAAGAAGTGCTGCGACGCAATAGCCGCGCCTCCTCTTCTAAAAACAAAAGGCGTGATGTGTGCTTGGTGGCGGACACGGGGAGAGGTGTGCCGCGCACACATAAATTCCGTTGGCCGTATCCTCTCTGGAATATCTCTGGTGTCTCTAACGACGCGCCTTTGTGCAGTGAGAGAACAGGATACGGGCGTCCGTGGTCTCGGGATATATAAATGGATATCCTATATACGATGGATCTTGCTTGGAACGTAACCTTGCAGAAAAGAAGATTCGCTGATATCTCCGAGCTCGCGTCTATATTCGTCAAGTCGAAGTATCGATGTTCCTGTGTCTGTTACTGTTGAGTTTGTATCATTCGGAGAGTTAGAGTTTTTTATTGCTACTAGATATTAAATATAGATAATTTGCTGTTGACTATGACGTAGATTTGTATATAATACAGTAGATTCGTTCTAATTTCACTCCACCAAATTTACATCATTTCAGCGCTGTATATGGTAGGTTATTGAGTATTCGCTATGCAGGCTCTGGGTTGATCCCCTCCCATCATAATTTCACACCGAAGCAGGCTTAAGCTCCTTCGATCAGTCAACCCCAAAATATTACATTCCATCCCTGATGTATATATATGTACATGCCGAGAAACCCTATCAGCTGAGACATGCATGCGTTCGATCATTAATTTTAATAAAATATTATCCCTCTGTCTGTTTTTGACGTAATGTATTATTAATAAATGCTAAAAGAATAAACTATCCGGATCTCTCATACTGTAGAGAATCCATTAGCTGAATTATTCGCTTGCGAATCACACGCATAAATTAATGCATTTCAGCAGCTGAAGAAGCATCGGTCACGTAGCACTCAATCTACAAAATAAACTATCTCATTACACCAACCACATACACTTATAGGGCATTCCATACTGAACCGGAACTACGCGAAGGCGCAATTAACGACCTGTAGCCCCTCTTCAGGGACAGCAAACGCAAATGCGACAATAAGCAAATAACGACAAAAGATAATTGACTACTCGGGTTTAATGTTTATTTACATAGCGATCCTCGCACTGTTTGTTTTACAGACGATGGGCAAGTGGTACGTAGTGGAGGTGATCGAGCACAAAGCTGACACGCGAACGCCGCCGACAGCCGATACCAATAGTGGCGGGCAACTAGCGACTAGATTTCACGTTGTCGATGTTTGTCCAGTGGTTAATCTGCGGCTCCTCGACACACAGGGCCCACCTCGTATAAGTCTACTCTGGGAAGAACGATTGGGTAACCTCGAATACGTCTTTTGGCTTGGCAAGACTCGCGGCAATGGCATCTGGAATTGCGACGTCATCCAGAACGGTGAGTGAGTAGTTTGTACTTGCATAGATGTGGCAAGTTATTATTCAATCGATGCTTATGTGCGAAGATCAATTTTCATAATATGTGTGAGGGGATTTATTGGTGGATCATTATGCGGTAGTCGGCATTTACCGATAGTACTTTGGTAACGATAACCCGTTTCGGGATGAAATTATCAGTGACTCTTTGTCCTTTAGTATGGATTGAAATTAAATTATTTTACATTTAATCAAACTTTATTTCGATAATTTGACGAAATTTGTTTTACTGATATTTTACTGAAAGTAAATCTCACAAAAAAATTCACACTCAATATAATCACAACTAATAAACCATCCCGAAAGTACGTTAATCGCTTTAACAGCCAACTGCAACGTAGAAGTAACCGTCAATTTCCGATCTGAAAGAAAAAATAAAAAAAAAAGGGAATGAACGCGCAAGGGAAAAAGCGATAACCCACGTGAAGTCTCTTCGGCTTTATCAGCGTTTTTCTTTTCCTGCGATCGAGTTGTCTGAGTAGATTAGTTCTCCCATTCCGGCCGAAATATCGCGGACCACGTCATACAGCAAAAAATAAAAACCAGAAGAGCACAGGGAACTAAGTCGAAGGTAAGGAGGACGAAATAATGGAAGGTATGCAGTTTTTGAATACAAACCGGCATAGACAACGGAAAATTTCGTGGATTATCGACGTTTTTTTGTTTTTAAAGTAAAGAAAATCAGAAGATCAAACTGTCTAATTTTACGTAAGCGTTTCTCAATTTTAAAATTACGTATAGAACTTTTGATATCTATAATTATAATTACTATTTTTTCTTTTGCTTTAATACTAATTATTTTCACTGATTGAAAGTTAGGCGAAGTTATTTTGCAATACAAAATTAATAGCCCAAACATTTTACAAAACCAGATATTAAGCCAAACTACTTCACTATCAAGTTTAACCTGTGTGCAGTACCAAGTTAAAATGGCAACCTTCCTTTTGCTACGATTATGATTATCCATAGTCATGTGAGTTTTTCCTCGTATTAACCATCATTTGGTAAACTTTTTGAAAAGTCGGCCGGGGAGTAAATGCATTTAATGATCGGTTCTGTAAAAGAAACTTTCAACAAACATGTCAAATCGATATTTTTTGATCGCTTGCTTTGGGGATTATGTTCTTGACAACGAATCTAAACAGGCAATTATGCCGGAACTTTGGAGAGAGATAGAGAAAGATAGATGGTAGTTTCGAGCCAATTATAGATAAGACGTCACGCTGTTTCGGATTTCCGCTCAAAGTTACAGGCAATCAGACACAAGCTTGTAATCAAATTGAATTCAATTTCAACTGACAACTTAGATATAAATAACAAGAAATCTTTCAGAGCATTTGCTTTTAAGATAAAATAATCAAAATTGAAAATTTAATTAGCAGCTCGAATTACAACTTTTTAGTTATGCATAAAAAATAAAGATTGCATTGCGAAAGTTCATAAAAGTCATATTTTTCAGATAAAGTTATAAACATCTACCAGACTCTCATCCGAATTTCTAATCTTGATATTTTATGACAAAACCTGTGTAATGGACCCTTAAACTGCTACAAGCATTATGAACAAACGGTGTTCAATGTGAAGTTTCAGCAAGATGCATAGCCACTCTTATTAGCATAATCGTGAGAAGCCTTTCGATATTGTATTCAATTTAGTTATGTAAATGATTATTAGCTTTAAATGTTGTTTATTTATTGGATCGTTCCGTATAAGTCAGAAAATTTCAAACTACATTTAACTATTTAAAGAGCTTTGTCGATATTCGAGAATAATACTCAGCTACACATACTCAAAAATACTATGATAATCAATAAAACAACGTTTTACTCGTAAAGGAAACTTTTTAACCGTATCATATAAAAAGATTGTTAAATAGTTTTGCAGTGTTATAAGACGTATTCTCAATTACCAAAGTATTCACTTTTTTTACAACTTCAAGGGAAGAGAGAGAGAGAGAGAGAGAGAGAGAGAGAGAGAGAGAGAGAGAGAGAGAGAGAGAGAGAGAGATGTCTCAACTTTAATGTAAAAGCAAACTCAAAGAACCAATCTGTAAAAACGGCTAAGTCCCTCGAGCGAGTAATCGACTGGAGCGCGTGAACCTTTACTACGTACTTTGTAATCAATTTGTAAGAAGGGGACACCAAACACACCGATAGTCTACGCAGTTTATCGACAGCTGTAAATAGATTTTATGGATTTTGGGGCTCTTGCTTTACGCCAAAGCCGTGAACTAGTTTTTCAAATTGTAATAAAATTTTTATTTCTTGTACATCAAGGAAAGCACATTCTTCTTTTACGCAAACATTACCGTGATATGTGAATATTTTTAAGCTTGGCATAAATCTTTTAAGCTCTTATATAATAGACCTTTGTAAATCTTGCAATTACATATAAAAGTTAAAAATTTTTTACATAAAGTAAAATTAAAAATTTCCAATGACTTTATTTATCTAAGAACTATTTATAGTTTTCTTTAAAACTGATGTTTTTGAATGGTGCTCATTTGGATAATCCATCAAGTATTAATAATTAATAAATGACTAAAAAATGAAAATATCTTTGGTTTCTATGTATCATTCGGAGTTCATTACAACAAACAGGTGACTTCCACGTAACAAGGCATTTTTTCATCATTTGCAGAAAAAACTGTAATTGGAAAGTTGGCTTACCTCTATGTGCACAAAAATTCGCAACAGTGATCAATAAAACTTCGAAAAAGTCATGCCTATAACAGGATTTATTCTCACAGTACCTGTGCAAATTGAAATTACAAAAGATTGGAGATTTTGTTAGCAGTTCGTTGCTCTGGGCTGTTTTCAGCTTTGATTTTATCTTCGTTATTTCATTCTCAAACTTTTGACTGATAGGATATATTTTTAATTGGTACCGAGCTACCAAAACAATGGATATTTTTTGTCCAGGATTATTGAAGAAGAGTGAAACGAGAAGGCTTTAAACGAAAATTTGTTCATTGTAGTTAGTCGTTTAAAAAACAAATTACATTTTCGTTATTACTACCAGAAATTCGAATTCGATAAAATACATTTAAGTGTAGTAAATTTCTGAATAATATTTTCAAAAATATTATGAAATGATCTATGAAAGTGGATGGTATGCTATGTCGGAGGCTATGTTGGTGGTAAATTTAATATATAAATGGAAAAATCAGGTACAAAAATTCATCCATTTATCGGATGTCATATTTCAGTTATTTTTGGAACCTGGAAGTGCTACTTGAAATAGTTTCCGAATCAATAAATCAGAATCAAAATTATCAATGGAATAAATTCTTTGGAAAAAAGAATAGTATTAAAAACATTTATTTTTCATTTATGTTAAACTTTTATACAGTTGTTAATTATCTCTATTTTTATATCTTTTTTACCATTTTTTATGTGCTACGCGAAGCCTCTTCAATGTAGTCTTTTCTTTTTATTTCTGCTCTACAGTTCTCTTTTGCGCTTTTTCATTTCCAATATGCTTCGGTTTTTCTCGATTTTCATCCTCTTTCACGCTTCCCTCGATATCCTTTTTAGGGTTTCGCGCGCACATACGCACGCAACTTCCACATTTTTAATATCAACATCGTACCCTCGAGACAGGCACACGCAGCGCATTTGGCCTCTGGAATAAAAATTGCGCCAGTACGTTAATATTCTCACGTTTAGAAATTCCATAATTGAAACTTCTATACTTTTAAGTCACGCTAATAAATTCTGTCTGACAGCTTGAATGCACTTGAAAGACATATTCCACCAAAAGCTCGATGGGAAATAAAGATTAGTTCTATATTAAAATCATAGAGGAAGAAATCAGAAAAAAAATATTACAAAGTATGTAAGTCAAAACGTTCAAGAATAAATAAGACGACAAATATACAGTAAACAACACCAGTTGATAAAGCAATGGATTATTATTGGCTTTTCAGCCCTTAGATGCCAGAAATTGCATCAAAGAGTGGGCAATTATAAATATTTATGCGCTCCACTATTTCAGAACACTGTAATTATCATCCTTTTTCGTTATTATAATAAGATTGTTATTGCACTTGATCACTTTATAATATAACTAATAGATTATGTAAAATAATTACTAGACCCAATAACAATCATCCCAACGTAGTCTGTAAACTTGAATAAACCATTAGAAATTCGGCATAATCCGCTTTTATTATTTTTCATGTAGTTTGCTAGACCGACTAATTGTTAGTCAGGCTTTTCAATGTTCCGCGTAAAAAGATTAATATGCTTTAATAATCTAGACTGGGACTATTTCATATTTGCTAAAAACACATTCTTGTAAACAAATAATCGTCCATTTCCTCCGTATCAAATAAATTTAGTACACTACGAAAAATTAAATGAAAATGATAACTTCAGCAAAGTATAGTACAGTACAAATGCCTCGAACGTTGCAATTAAATCTGTCTATTTTTATATGAGCAATCAAACTAAAGCTCACCAAGCAATACAAAGAAATCGATATCAATTGAAACAAATCACTGCAAAAACACTTTACACTAAATATAAACACGATTAAATTAATAATTCTAATACAGCCAAAGTTATTCAATTGGCTTTTTTTCTTGTAATCAAAAATCTCGAAAGACTTCTTAGTTTGTATTGAAATAAGAAAAATATTATTTCTTAATCTCAATCCCTTACTATTATTAATTGTAACCCGAAGCAAAGGGAATTATATAACCAAATCGAAAATCGTTAAGTCTGTCTATTGGACTATGTCCTATCTAAAGCAATAGAGTAGTTGCGCGTGTGATCTTGCTCAAGCGAGCGTATCAGCCTTTACGTGGTAATCGTCCATTAAACTGGGAAGTGCGTTGCGATACGATGGTGCAAGGGCGAGGTTCAACTATATCTATATAAAAGCAGCACTGACCAGTTGGGTGATATTACTCCTCGTTATGCCATTGTGTGACGACGAGAATTATTCTCGTCGCTCACGCTTTTGACAATGCATCAGTGTGAGTCTCTGCGACTGAAATGTACATCAAGGTTCTTACATATTGCAAATTTGCAGTTGATTTAGACATTGAGTCATCACTTGCTCTCAAAACAGTTTGTAAAATTTAACTTTTTTATACGTTTCGTATATTTGTTTATGTAGCTTTTTAAACAGATGACAGTTAACGCATGTTTATTTTTAGACACAGCTTATCAGAATCGTAAAATATTAAATATTTAAAAGTCGATTGTAAAATTGATTTTCTATCGAATTGCTATTGAGTTTGATAATTAATAGTTATTAATTATCAAAGTGTTTCAATGATAACAATTATAAATACATTCTGCGTTTATTATATGTGCAAATCATCAAAAACATAAAAAATGAAATCGCAGGATTTCTTAATCTCCTCTAATTACGGGTATTTTTTCACCATATGCATAAAAAACACGAATGCTTTTATTTTAGATATTTTAATTACGACGATTTATTACGAATATACCCCCATGCATAAATCTCGTTAATTAGCTGAACGAACAAAGAAAGAAAGAAATAATTTGGCAAAATCCGCATACCGTTGGCTATACATAAAATAACAATCTGTCAGAATTATTAAAAGCCTGCTCATTTGTCGAGTCACGAACATCGACTCGGTCTGCTCTCACGTCGCCTCGATAATACTTTTGCTATCGAATATAACTCCGTACATGTCGCGCATTCTGGATGAGGCGCGGTTGCGTAACGGCTTGGCTTTAAGCTTTTTGAACGAGCGCGAAAGAATTTGTATTGTGACTGAGATGTAAAAAAATCTCGACGAATCTTAGTCTCATCGGCTTTTCACGCGAGAATCTCTATAAAGTCAGAAGTTGCTGAAGCAAAGTAAAGTTCTGCGAAGAGGAGTCTCGGCATTAAAGGAAAGCCAATACATTGGCCGACTGACTAAATTGAACGCTGAGTTTAATCAAAGTTTCTATTATTGGTTAGGGTATTGGTAATTTGATGCTCTTAATATACTTTGAGAAATAGCGATAAGAGGTGGAGGGCGTTGTTGATTCTATACTGCGTGATTTTTAGAGCAAAATATTTTTTAAGATATACATTTTTTATTGTGTAGAACGTAGAAAAACTTTTTCATAAAATACTGAAAATACTGAAGTATAAATGCTAACTATACAATCCTTCAATCCGACTAAGATGCACTGATGCTTTTATTTGTCTCTAAGCAAATGTTGAACTAGTCAGAGAGAAAACTTATAACATGAAAAATAAAATACGCTTTCGTGTTTGTCTGTTGCAGGTACATTAGCCGACCGACATCAATACACACAGTTCGTGGGCACAGTGCACGTGATGAAAGCAGTTGGTACGCATATGGTGCTGACCTTCTGTCCTCGTAACGTTGAAGCGCAAAAGTTCACGGTACTGGTGTCACGAACACATCATCTGCACGTAACCGAAGTGCGTGGAGTTCGCGATCTCTTGCGGCGACGCAAGCTTCCACTTCTGAGCATTCGCGAAAGTTGCGCACAGGGCACAGCTACCATCGCCTTTTCATCGCCAATTGTAGCAATGGTCACGAGTATCTTGTGGTTACTGCTCTGTCGGAGGGTCTTCAATTAAGAGAGTTACGAATCGATAAATGTTAGACGTGATGCGAGACTGGCCAAGTTTCACACGGGATGGGAGGATTAATCACTCAAGCTTGAGTGGAACTTTGCCGTCGAAAAAAACCAAGTTATGAAAAAAGCGTTAATCACGATTTCAATCTGAAAGTGCGCTCTTTCTTTTTTGTATTTTTTTTTTCCATTCGATGCGCCAGCCGGCGAAGCTACTCGTTGCAATAAATGCTCCTGTCGAATTTCAGCAGAGATATCATTCAACTGGAATTGGTGCAAGCTATCTTATTGCGCTTTTTAAAGAGGGAATATCGAGATCACCAATGTCGATATCATTGTAAACTCGTTGTTCGAATATATTTATATTAGTTAGTTTGACTTTCGAAGTGATTTTTATTCCATTATTTGGAAAGATTTACACCGGTAAGACCAACTTTTTCAGCACTTGTTCTTTGCATTTTGTTATTAATCAACAACGAACGTGTATTCTTTTATTTCAAATTTTCATAAATGAAAGATATTGTCGAGTGTGAAGAATTTATTTGAAAGATGTAAAAGATGAAATGTTTTTTTTCACGCGCGGTAAAAGCATTTTATTCTTGAAGCACGATTCCACGCCTTTGCACGCATTTTCATTCAAACGAAAGACTAAAGAAAAGGAGGTGAAACTAGAAATCCTCTACAATTCCGCAAACGTAATGTCGCTTTACTAGAAAAATGAACCTTCGGAAAGATTGAGAGAAATTCCTAGGCGAAAAAAGAGAGTCGATTTACGAAGACTCGGTTTTACAGTTCCACAAATTTTGATATGTTAGACGAGAAAGATGAAAAATTTTTACGCTCCACATTAAAAAAAAAAAAAAAAAGAAATTGCTGAAACTCCGTATTTTTGATGAATGTTTCTTCGGAACTTTTATTGCTGATGTTCCGCTTTTCCGATCAATGGACATTATTCTTTTTATTGTCGAATGCGTTTTTCTGCTCCACGTGTGAGCGTTCGACTACATTACGGTTGCTAAATTTTTGAAAGAATTAATTCAGAAAATGTCCCATCTCTCGTTAAACTTTTTTCATAATTTGTAAAAAAACATCGTTAAACATATGATTTCTGACTATTTTTACTCTTCTTAAAATAGTATCAATTCGAAATTAATCGTCGTTTGAAAGTTTCTCCGTATTATTTTAGCAGTTGCAGTGGTGAGGTTTCGAGCACTTGGAAATACACTTTGAACTCAAGGACTCATGATAAATCACCATGCCATCTGCACTTGACATTTGGTTCATATCTATTGATTGTACTACCTCTGTGTGCACCTAAGAAAAAGTCATTTGTATAATGAACAACCGTTGCGTGCTATTTTTCGTGTTTGATGATATTTTTTTGATAGATCTTGACATAAACCATGGCTGCACATTTGCATTAAACACTTTTAAATTAGTTTTTTTGATAGATTTTTCATATAAACGTGCACTTCAATGAATATATAAATTTCGATCGTTAATTGTTTGAACGAATTTAAAAAGTGATGTAATGTGAAGAAAGGTTCCATCATTGGTTTGGAACTTTGGCTATAATATTTAAGTGTTCTTATTTGTATAATTGTATAGTTCTAATTTATAAAAGTCCGATAAAAATATGATTGAATCAATTAGTTACGTTAAAACTAAGAGCTATTATAGTTATGAATATTTAGTTATTGCGATTAAAAAGATTATTCAGTGGCGTACAAATATAAAATAATTTATTTGTTGAGTAAATTTATGCTACGTATACTCCACTCTATCATGTAATTCTAAAAATAAGAAATCAATTATAATATTTTCTCGTTTGTATATAATGATGTTAAGTTGCATCGTTAAGTTTTTGAATTATATGTACATCTATTTTTCGTTCATGTGAGAGTATTACTAGCGAGAAATCTACATACTGTCATTAGAATTAATTTATAATCGTAACACTTTACAGTCTAAAGTGAATTTTAATGTTAAAATCAAGTCACCCGTAAAACAATAAGCTTGAATGACCGCCGTTTTATAACTTACGAAGAATGGTGGACGTGGTAAAGAGTGAAATTATGTTACGTTAAAGAAAAATCTGTATACTTTGCTTTTGTCTTTGATAGATGAACCACTATAGTTTCGTCAGCTGTTTTCCGGATTCAGTAGCTACTATATTATAATTTTTCTCTTCGCCTCGTCGATCTTGCTTCAGAGCTGCAAGCGGATATTTCATCAATGATATCATGCGCAGACATGCGAAACAATCTAGGTATAATTACATGATATATTGTCGAATATGGGAGAAAATGAGATAAATTGTAAGAGAAAGAATGGGAATTAGGGAATGAGAGAGGTTATTTGAATCGACGATTGCACTTATACGACGAATACTTGTAATGATTGCTACGACGGAAAAGTATCGCGTATACCTCGTACTCGTTGCAGTTTGTATTGAGAAACATAACGTATATTGTTGAATAACAACCATTTTTCAGATGAATTTTATTGCAAAATAATTACACACAAATTTTATTCGATCATGACAATAAACTAATTTTATCCTAAATAAATAGAATTTGTTGATATGGAAAAGCTATGTTTATCGATTGAATATTGTTGTACTTTTAAAACATTTATGCGCCATTCACATCGTTTATATATAAAGTTTCTTACGAATTGAATTTCAATCCTTTATACTTATAAATTATAAATATCTATATGGATATAATTTTTATGTAATATTGTCAATTCTTCAGTAAAAGAACACACTATGTTTAACACTATAAATATAAATTTACACTTGTCGAAGCAACTTTGGCCGATCCTCTTGAGCGTTAATCGGATAATGTTATACGTCAGAATTTTTCACGTCCATTTATGTTGATCATAGCATTTGCTGGTCGAGTGAATGCATTATGCACGCGAAAGCTGAATTATGGACTTATTTATATACCGATTAAATAATTGTATTTAACGAGCTATCTAGTGCAAATACGTCAAATTAACGCAGCATAAAGCTAAGTTTTACAAATGCTTTAGAGTGTTTATTTATTGTACAAATGCTTCACACGTTAAAGTAACTTAGTACCTTGGTATAAAATATATCGTATGCTTAATAAGTGTATAAGAAAACAAGACTACAGAACAATAAATGAGTGATTGCGACGTTTGATACTTTTCTTCGTTTTTTTTTTAATTTTTATTTTGCTCTCCTTGCGAATTCCTATTTAGATGATACCCCCAAAGTAATAACCTAGTTATGAAAACTTTTGATTACGTTTGCAAATCGAGTTTGGAATTGATACAATTACGAATTTAGTTTACCGCAAAAACTTTAAATAAATCAGTATTTAAAAATTGGAAGCTAACGGACTTAATATCTTTATAAATTTTTGATTGAATTCGAACTTTGATTAAGAATATTTTAAAACTCAATATTTGTCTAATAAAAAAAGGAATTATGAACATTCTGTGCATGCAATAAAAAGACCACCGAATCGATTTGGTGGAAAGTCGCCATAGAAGTGACAGTTAACCAAGTTAATCAGCGGAATAGAGAACGCAGCAAGCGAGTGTATCTGCCAGAGCTGCTCCTACACGAAGGAGAGAGAGAGAGAGAGAGACTGCTGACAATTAAGGTCAATTCGACAATTAGCTTGTGCGCTGCCTTAAAAAGCACCTAGGCTCTTCCGTTCAAAAAAAAATTCCCTAGATGCATGGATGTGCGAGCGCTTGGAGAACGAGATGAAGGGATAGAGATAAGTTTTTTCTTATTATATATCTATATCTTCTTCTCATTCTGAACGAACTCATTGTTGATCCGTTTTTCCTCTTTGTCATCCAGAGTTAAAGATGTTGGAATTACGCTGAAAGAGACTTCTGGAGAATATAATTAGCAGATTCTCGGAAAGACTTAATCATTGTATGATTTAATATTTCAACGGTTGGTGACTCGACTAGTATTACTCAATTAATAATAAAGCTTTCCGTCTGTCTCTGTAATTAACCGACTTTTACTTCCCGATAAATATGCTCTTTGTACAGTTAATCAACGTTGCAGTCATTATTTCGGCTACCAGGTGAATATTCAACTACAGAAATAACAGTTTGTATATTCACCGATCTCTTCATTGTGTTGTAAAAACCATCAACGAGAGTTAAAGCAAACTGCTATCTCCGGGAATTTTATCCCCTACCCCTCGCATTTCATCATTCAAAAATATGCAATCGCTTTATAGCTGCTAAATATACACACGTGAAATAAGATTGGAATTATTCCCACTTCATGGTAAAGCGTTGAAAAACGATAAATTTTTCATGCATACTCGCTTATTCATCATTTGAAACTTTGAGGGTAGTTTTTAATCTGACAGATTCAATGAATTGTTAAAAGGTTTTAAAAATAAACACCGAAGTTTTGGTTGTAAATATTTCAAAAACTTTCAAAATTGTTGCTGGTTACTCTACATTATATTCAGTCGACTCGGTAAAAAAGCGTATACGAGTTAAATTATTATCACATCTACTCTCCATGAATAGAACAATAACAAAGGTAAAGAAAATAACTTCACATTTTTCTTGGCACATTGACGTTTCACTAAATATGTTGTCAGCTTCTTTAGGATAACTAATAACTGTTATTTCTACTAGCTATCAACAAATAAAAAGTTTTAGACATGATACGTATTAGTTATCCTGAACACGCTGACAACATATTTAACGAAACCTCGATGTGTTAAGAAGAATATGAAGTTATTTTCTTTACTTTTGGGTTGACCCTTTCCATTGTAATAGTTTTATTATTATTCCGTACACCTCCAGTCCAAAGTATCAAATGGCAGAAGTTGGAAAACACAGTTGCCAAAGCTATTCAGACAGTGTTTTTTCCACACAAAGAGAGAAAAAAACGCATTGAAACTTTACGCCTCTGCGGACGTGTAGCCTTGCGTTTGCTTCCAGCAGCAGT
Organism: Phymastichus coffea; assembly: GCF_024137745.1. Taxonomy (NCBI): domain Eukaryota; kingdom Metazoa; phylum Arthropoda; class Insecta; order Hymenoptera; family Eulophidae; genus Phymastichus; species Phymastichus coffea. Next base: position 339,683 of record NW_026706880.1, read on the forward strand.
GGAATTCAAAAGTAAAAGTTCAAAGGCATACATTCGGTTGACCCGGAGCGTGCCAACGCCAGAAAACGGATTACCTTCGTGTATGTTCTTGCAAGTTACTGTACATATTATTACACGAAACGCACGAGATTCTATGTTTTTTTAGCTTGTCCTACAAAAGGTTCATCAACATTAAATTTGCGGCAGAGATTACATTCACACGTCTCTCGTAATATTTAGTCGGACGAGTTGGAAGAGACATATATGTTGGCTTTTAATTTCAGTAAATGGAATATAGTGGGATAACAGTCCGTACAATATCCCAGTGTCGCTTTTTAATTGATTAACAGGCACAAATAAAACAAAACATTTATTTATTCTACACATTTTATTTCATTACTCTTCACGTAAATTAGAACATGGTATACGCACAAAATTTATTTGTTAATTCTAAATTCAAGAAAAATTGTTCAATTAATTTGCGTAAATGAGTTATAGGAGCATCACAAAGAAGGAAAAATAATAAAAATTCTGGATAATTGTGCAGGAAATAGTGGGCTTAATATTAGAAAATTAGAGATTGCAGATTCTGAACCACGCTAATTCTTGAATTTCTCTTTCAGCTCGAAATTTTCATTAGAAACCCGCTAGATGTACATGTACGAAGTTTCCAAAGTTTAACAAGACGGCTTATATGCATACATTTGATAGTTTCACCTTCGTCTGGTCGAATTGACGTTAGATGTCTAATCAGATTAATCGCAAAAAAACTATTCCAGGATCTAACTCTTCAGTGATATAGAGACATTTTTCAATAGCTGTCAAAATAATAAACCAAATGATATACTTTTAAGAAGTCTTTATATTTTTAAATGTGCTCTGTTCAATCAATAAATGATGAATTCCATGAAAGATCTCTATTATATAGCTTCTACTAAATGTTGCTTATCGTCCAGTCAATATTGATGTATTGTTGCCGCTGGTTCATTTACTGATTATTTTGTAAATTGAGAAATGCATATCACATTTTTGTAATGTAGTATATCTTATTTGTGTAATTGCGATGTAAATATACGAATAGATTTTTTATCAACTTCCAGTATCACTTCTACGAAGGTATACTTACGAAACACTGCAAAACTCTTGTAATTAAACACGTTGCTCATGCAAAACACGTCAGCGTACTGTGCGCGCGAAATCGTAAGCTCAAACAACTTTACTGTGGTCATCAACGCGTGCCTTTCCGTCATACACATTATAAATACGGAATGAACTCTTATTACACAACTGTAAAGCAAAATTAGCAACTAGATTAGTGAAGTCAATCCAGACGACGAAAATTTTCTACACAAAACTGTAAATTCTTCTGTAAATACTTGTTGTTTTGAAGTACAATGAGCAACCCGTAAAAATCGATCGAGCTTTTTTGAAAATTTTTAAATAATGTCCGCTGGCTATTTTGTTTTTCAATCGTTTCAACGAGCTACGGTTATATTTTGCATACTTTGCGGTTGCTTCAAAGGCTTATTTTTGAAATGAATATTGAGCTTTCGACAATAACGATTTTGAAATACGTTAAATTTTATATAGATATATATACGTAAAAATGTGATTAATCGTATTTAATAATTCAAGTAATCACTGGAGAATTCAATTCGAATCTAACAAAAAAGTACAAGTGAAAAAATTTCGGTCTCCATGTGTAAACCGAAACGAACTCACCCAAAACACTCAGAAAATTTTTTCTGCAGAATCGATTAAATGCAGACGCTTGCAAAGCTTGACCATTGGAGTTTTGGACAAACATTTGCGAAGGCAAAAAACTGTACTATTGATCACTAGATATTCCGCGTTCGTATGCGGTGTTTGTATAGAGTTTCGATTGCGTATTAAACCGCATGGTCTAAAGCTCGTAAATGCAATCACGAGGATTTCGCGTATGCCCGCACCTCGAAATACTGAAGTATGTAGAGAGCTTTGTGCATCGAACTTCGTCGATAGTGCGTAGACTATCGGTTACCAGCGATATCTAACTATGCCGTGTGTTCGTATTTATAGAATTTGCTAACTTTTATTATTTCCAGGTCGCATATTTTTTACGGCCGATTCGTATATTTCAGTGCTTTACGATGGGAAATTGATTTCAATGAGAGAAAATGAAAAATAAATAATGTTTCGGGGTTAATTATACAATATGTTGATACCAGCAAAGCTACTACTAGGTTAATACAATTATAATAACACTTTACTATCTATTTATATTATCTAGATTAAGCATACGTTGATGTAATAACACTTTTATTGTAATAACTCAACTTTTATATATAAAACTATTCCCGGAGTAACTGAAGATTATTGAAAATTAACTTTTACTAAAATTTGTATTCATATGTTTATTTGTAAATTCAAATTTTTACAGTTATTTTTTACCAAATCGTATATTTTTTGTAACTTAAGCATATAACGAAACCAAGTATATTGGTAACGAAACAATATGTAATATTAAACTCGACAATTTGTTTAGATTGATAAAAAGGCTTGTTGTTGTTATGAAAAATATATCTATTTATTGAAAATTGAATTTTACTATTTTTTTAAAATAATTTATAGTATGTTTTAATTTTGATAGGAAAACTCTTCTAATTATGAAATTATTATGAAACTTAAACAAATCCTTAATATAAATTATTTCACTAAATTTACTTAAATACTAGTTTTTCCTTTAAAAATTTAGATTATGAATTCAATTCAATTAATTAATTCTCACTTTTCAAATTAATTAGAGCAATCCATCTAATCTTATTTCTAACCAGCTATTCTTAATTAAGATTTCATTCTTCTTAATATAAATATTCGCAATTAACTAATTTATTTATTTTAAAAAATTCATGTAAATTAAAATTAGACACCTCAATTATCAACGTAAAGGCTATGTTTGTTATAATTTATTCTTGTCTCAAAATTTACGTTTATTTTATGAATTTAATGAAAAATGTCACTACATACTATCCCAATTCTTCGGAAGAATCAACAAAATTATGAAATTTAGAAAAACATGATTTTTAATACTAAGAGTTAAATATAATTTAGTTATTTTACTTGAATATAATTTCTAGCTATCATTCAGATTCCTTAATGGCAATCATTCTTATTTATACGTACGTAAGAATTAGCTAAACAAATTGCTATTTCAGTTCTAGGTGAAAATTTGTTATTAAAAAAAAAGAATCGTATGGGCTTCATTAAACGAAAATCAAATGACATACGTATAATTTGTACATTCATCGAGATTCTTCAATTTATCTTGTACAGTAAATAGACTAGCCAACTCTATCAATTCCGAAAGATATTTAAATAATTTGAAATCATAAACAATTCGAAGGAATTATTTCGTAACATCAGTGAAACAAAATGATGTAGCGATTATAGTTACACACGTGCATAATGTTTCCCGTGATATATCGAAACCAATTAATATTAATTGGTAAGACTCTTCAATAACTTAATAAGCACAGTAAATTTCACGTAGACCCGTTTGCCGCGATTTCCCATGAGAATGTGATATTTCTAGTTGTATTTCCACGAGGGAAAACGCGACTATGTTTTGATCCCGTTGCGTTTGACGTTTATACCTTGTCACACTCTCAAGAAGTTGGAAGTGTATTAAAAAAAAAAGAAACTTTCCTGTGAACCTTGACAAGAACTCGAGGAGGCTTTTTCGATTTAACAATTTTTTCACTAAATAATGAATGTATCTTTGTAGATTATATTGAATCATATAAAATAAGGGAACATTGATTTGCATGATCAATCGCTGTAAGGATAGCTATAAATTCTACTGTGACAATGAAAAATTATAAAATTTGCATATGTAAGTTAGAAATGTTGGCAAACTTGTTTGTTGGCCTGTATAATTCTTTTCCAAGAAGTACATTTTTGGAACTGAAAATGGCCAACGATGATCAACTTTATTTTACTTTTGACGATTTTCGAATCACACGAAAATCACCTATTAATTCCTATTTTTCAACCAATTAAGATCTCTAGCTTTCTATGAACAGTGACAATGTAAGTATGACGTGTTGAAATCAAATTAGAACAGGAAAAGCTTACAATCCCAAAAGAGATTATAAATCTTTACGTAGTTGATGTCATAAAGTATCTGACAAGCTGAACGTAGGTTAATTTAATGGGGTAAGATTAAACTTCATAAAAGCAACTCGGCCTCCTAGAGAATAACATCGATGCATCAAAATGGAAACTAAACTATCCCTTAATCAAACAACGAGCAATAAATCAAAACTTGGAAAGTCTTAGCTATATATACACAAAGTATATAGTAATATAACTGTAGGAGCTTGAATTCCTGCCACCTGAGCATACATCATCTCGTAGTCAGATGGCTCTCGAGGTGAAGCGAGTAATCCAAAATTTTGCTATGCGATAAGTACGGTATACACAAACGCATGAAACGTATGCTCGCGCGCATCGATCGTAACTAGTTTGCCAAGACTGAAGATGTGCTTATAGACGCCAAGAGGTGATACGTGAAAGACGGAATATCGCGGAGTTTTCAACTGAATTTACCATATTCACGTGAGATGCATCACAGATTTTTGGCATGGGTATAGGAGATAAACGTAATACTGCACATTATTTGTAATGGCAATTACAAGAATTTTGCTATAGAGTTTTTTTGGAAAAACAATTTTAAAAAACGTAGTATTTTTACTTTATTACATATTTTATTAGCAATCATTGAAATCGTTACGGTATAACAAAAACTTTCTATTAATTAATTACTAAACCATCCCTATTCCAATTAATTTTCCGTAGCAAAAGTGGACTAAGAATATGGAGAGTGGGTTATTTATGTTAAAATTTCGCAAACTCGCTCGCTTGAAATGTATTATGCAGAATACAGTTATACTATGGTACATGGTATTACAGAAATTATGTAAAATTATAATGACGTGTAGTTATAAAATATTTCAGGAGATTTATATGGTTGACTCAAACATAAGTATAACATATAGTAGACACACCTCTTCTTATTTGAATACATAAAAAGCGAGCAAATCAGGTTGCACGGCGCAATGCTATAATCAAAACAGAAGAGCGCTCACTTTAGTAGCTTACAGGGCGCGGCTATGTGCTTTCACGCTCTAGTGCCTCCGTTATAATGATCCATGACCTGGTCAATTTCTGATTACGAGAAGCGTCCGTTGGCTTATGGGAGGGACTCGATGACTTCCCCTTAAAGTTAGCAGAGCTGAAGCTTTTAACTCGCGGAACATGCATATATGTCACTATGGTTGAATGAGCTGCACTTGGACTCGTTTTTTACGTGCGATACATACAATTTTAATTGCGCGTTCTAGAGGTGCGGCGAGGCTGGATTCGACTATTTTTTTTAGCGGAATTCAATGAGCATAGTAACGGTTCAAACCATTATATAAAGTAGTTATTAGTTTAACCGACAGGCAGCGTCGATCACTCCTAATGTAAATTAGCGTAGTAAATAGAATACGTATACTGAAACTTATCATTAGTTGTCCTTTTTGTGCCTGTGGATTATTCAGAGATCAAAGTGAAAATAAGTTTTGGAATCTGTTCTTTCCGCCTTTGTGGCTGTTATAACTCATTATAATTATCATTGGCTATTATTTTGTAGATAAGCACGTCTTTTTGCATAGCTCTCTTAAATATTCATTTTCAGTCCAATGAGCAAGGTATATTTCCGCAATGATATTACGCCTTGTCATTAAACAATTTATGAACTCGATAAATTACATTTGAAAATAGATTCAGCGGTACAACCTTGCAGCTTCCTTACGCTCAGTTAAAAAGAAAACTGACTGATGCTTCACGATGCTTCAATGGTGTTGTGCAATGACTGGTTTTTCCTTCGAACCGCCGCTTCGCTCGTAGGTCGCCACACGATCTTGAGTTAGTCCTTGTGCTATCACCGAATCGTATTCTCCTGGACCTCTGCTGGTGGTAAGACGGCCTCGAAAAAACGCACGGCATTTGCGTTACTCGAGCTGTAGCGTACGGCCATGGCTGTACTAGGTAGTAACCATGCGCGTCAGCCAAGCGAAACCTTGGAGGGAAAGTGTCGAATAGTCACGGAAAGTGCGAGCTCAGAACACATTTTCTCTTGCTTGTGATCGCTATTCTTATGCTACGCATGTGTTCGCTTCGCCGCTTTCTTCGTCGCAGTTGGGGATTCCCCGGCACAAGAGGTCCCCGTGCGCCATAGTAAAGGAGCAAGGGCCACATGCAGTCGCCGCGCGCTCAGGCGCCGGCCATCCTCAACAGACGCATTGCTGAAATAGATGCAAAAATTTTTATTTCAACTAGACCCTATATCGATAGAAAATTGTTTATCATTTAGGTAATAAATTAAAATTTGTATAATGATTAGTTAATAAATTAAATAAAACAAAACTTATATTTTAGCTAGCTATCTAAAGACAAAGAATACATGGTAGGGTGCTTCATAAGTTGGACACCTAAATTCGTACTTTTACATAGCATTTATGTAGAAGATAAACTTTTTATATACCTTTCCAGTGTTACTTAATGTAGCAGTAGATTTTTTAATAATTATAAATAAGTAAATAAGTTAATTAATATATGATCATATATGATTAGGTATGCTTCTTAGGAACATATGTCATTGTTATGAACCGTGTTGTCCAAAATTAGATTTATATTTTCATTTTTGATACTTTTCAAATAATTAAAATTGTTATCTTTACTAAATAGTATATTCAGTGTCTTTTAAGAACTTTCTAATGTCATATTCTTATATTTTGTGATTTTAATGTTCCTATGAATCCTGAATACATTCGTTGATAAAACTTATTCACAATACTTTTGCTGTCAGTTGGATGAATATTCACGATATATTTCATATCAATCGCGAAATCTAACTCCATAGTTTGCTGCATAGAGTGGCGCAACGATAAAATGCATATACCCGTATGGGGACTCGTTGAAAAATTCGGTCAATGAGGCGATCGCGTGCTGCACCGTAGGTGTAGTCGAAACTTAGGATTTATCGGACTTTTTCTGAAACAAAAAGACAGTGTATGATTACAATTCCATTCTTGTTTTTTATCAGAGTAATATATTGATGTAACTATTCTACGTAGCTTGCAGCGAACGTAAAATTTTTTTTAATGCATGTCATTTCATTAGCATTAAAACATCTTTCATTATCAATTTTACTGTGATTTTGCTGTAAAAAAGGGAATTCAATTACATTAAACCTTTTCCTATGACGTTAAACTCCTTGAACTAAATTTACCATTTTAACACTTGAAATTGCATAACTGAATAATTCTCCATTGAATTATTACTATAATCATAGCAGCATACTCCTAATATCCTTACGGAGATTCCGATAACCTGAAAATTCGCGGACTGGAAGCCATCATCGCGTGACATAGCCTTTCAGAAGGAAGAAAGGGTTATCGACCTCTGAGATAAGAAAGAGCACGTCGCTATAAACTTCCGTTCACAGCCGCTCAACTAACCCTGTGGCACAGAAACATTCGTGAGATGATAGAAAATGATCCTTTACATATTTAATGTAAGAATAATCATAAAGGATCATATTATATTCTTTAGTTGCAGTATATGACAACTTAAAATACGTTTCATTCAAATTATAATATTCGCGGATGAATTTATTAATTAGCTGTTTTGATTTTCATTTAATTTCCTATGACGAATGAAAATTCTGAAAAAACATGCATGCAAACTGAGCTGTATGAGTATTGTATAAATTAAACTTTATAGACAGATCATATACTAGTTTCCTATAGCTTCTTTCCATGCTTTTTTTACAAAGCAGACCTACTCAAGGTAGAAACAAATCAAATAATAATCTCATAACGTAAGTTTCTATGTAGTAGAGTATGAAGCCACGTTTATCGCTTGCGATTCCATGGGAATTCCAATATTTCCCAGGAGCCATTGTGTCATCAAAGATGATACTGAAGTAAAAGATATAGAACGTATCTATATCTTGTATGTAGTCAAGTTTCTAGTCGAGATCCTTTGGTAGAAAGTATGCCTTTCCATTAGAAGATACAAAAGAAATGTTCATTCGAGCCTGAATTTGAGTTATATAAGCTTATTTTGCGAATATGTGTAGTTGTATTTCGAGTTTTATTAATAAATTATACCTAGAAAATGACTTTTCGTAGTTAATTTTCATATGTTATAACATAATATATCACCAAATTTTGACTGTATGATATAAATAATTACTAGGGAGGTCAGAGTGATTATAATTCTACATATGAATTTTATCTTTCAAATTAGTAATTGGAAAGTAAGTCTAAAAATAAACGAAATTGCTCAAGTAAATTTGAATCTGAAATATTTTGTTACAGAATTTTACTTTATTTAATAAATTTTATTAAACTACAAATCATATGAACTATATTGAATTTTTGTATTTAATTTTGTAACTATCTTTAATTTAACTTACTGTATAATTTCAAGTAGCGAATTTGTGATTTATTCGTGTAGTCCGAAATGCTGACAAATATTATTTAATATTACTCAAAAAATTTAGTCATCCAAACTAGTAGTCAAAAGTTACTTAAACTGAGATCTTTTCATGACTTCATTTGCTCAAAATAAGAACAATCATTTAAATTATACTGAGTATAATTAGGTGGATTTTGTATTTTGAGTACTTATAACAGTATTATCCTAAAGAAATGTGAGTTTAATCTCACAATGATTATGAAAGAGGTACACGACTAAAATAAATTTTATCGATTTCGGTATATGCGTGTTTTCTATGTTATTGTAGAAACCGATTACTCATGTGCTAAATGAAGCACAGTCTTAATCGGCCATATTATATATACGTCATCGTTGGCTGCAGCGAAAGAGGCGTCAGTATTTTTTGAGTCGTTAAACCAAGCACTCTTATTTCGAACACTTCTACTATGATATTCGCAATTATCCTCATTCTAACCGCGCTGACACTCCTTGTTATATATAAATATATCAAATATAAAAAAAATTTTGATTTAATAAACCGAATACCTGGTCCGTCAACGTACCCAATTATTGGTAATATGAAGATGCTGAACGTTGCAATAGGTAAGAACATAAAGTTTTTATTAAAAACAATTATTTCGAATTTGTTACTGTTTACATTTTATTGTTGCTAGATGAGTTGTGGAACGTACTCCGAAATGGAAATAAGCAATATTATCCCATGACAAGGTATTGGTTAGGTCCAAATCCATTTATTTCTTTACGTCATCCTGATGACTTAGAGGTAAAAGAACACGATTTATAAATGAAAACTTTTATTTCCTAATTATTATATTTAATATTTTTGTTTATATATATCTTTTGCTAGTTTATTTTTAGTGGCACAAAACACCTGGAAAAAGGATTTGCATACAAGTTCATGCGACCTTGGATGGAAACCGGCCTGTTGACTAGTACAGGTATATACCATGTGTTGATGTAACGCTACGATGTATAGTGTTTTTATAATGATATATAATAAACATTATATTATTAAGGAAACAAGTGGCATCACCGGCGAAAAATCTTGACACCTGCTTTTCATTTCAATATTTTAAAAAAATATGCCGTAACAATAAACGAACGTGGAAGAGCATTTGTAGAATATTTAAAAAATGAAAAACAAACAAATGAGGTAGAACTTATGAAGTTATGTACAAATCATACTCTAAATATTGTTTGTGGTAAGTAAGTGCCATTTTTTTCATAATAATTTTAAAAACACGTTCAACACTTTTGAATATCTTTTCATTCAACAATTCAATATTTAAAGGAAATTATATATTACTTTAAAGTTCATATAAGCAAGTTTAATCGTACGATTAAGTGTATAAAAAAATAATATGATTTGCGAATAGATTCAGTTATGGGTGTTGCGCTCGATAATATAAATGAAGCAAATGCTGAAGAGTATAGAGACGCAGTTACTGCAGCTGGAAATATTGTTATTTATAGGTAATTTCATTGTGATTTATATATTTTATTTTCATTCAAAATATCAATTTATCAAACTATTACAGGTCTTTTAGGCCATTTATTCCTGATTGGATATTAAATTGCATGAAAATTGGCCGAACACAACAAAAGGTCGTAAAAACCCTTCATACATTCACGAATAAGGTAATTGTCAATTTTCTTAATGTTAAAATATTACTTTTTACAATGCATACTAATCCATTGCTATATTTTTTAGATAAATGTTTCAATTAGTTTTGTTGTTTAATTTATAATAAAATTATTTTTCTATTGATTCCAGGTCTTGAAAGAACGAACAAAATACCACGATAATACTGAAAACAAATATTTAGCAGATCTTGAAGAAAACAACGACCAAATAGATTCAGACTATTCGTCGATGAATAACGGTAAACTGTTTTTCTCAAATATGTCATCATATTTTTGTTATCTTCAATAAAAATTTATGTACTAGATTGTCTCTGTATTTAGGTAAAAGGAAAAAATTAGCAATGCTGGATTTGTTAATAAAAGCAAATAAAGATGGTTTAATTGACGAACAAGGTATACGAGAAGAATTGGATACTTTTACATTTGCAGTGAGTTTATATGGAAATACTTGTTTTTTTACACATTAAATGAGAAAATGTAATCGTTGTAATTAAGGGACACGAAACAACTGGTATGGCATTAATGTTCACATTAATTTTATTGGCAGAGCATAATGAAATTCAGGTAAGAGTAGTAGGATTTTATTATTATTTATGTGGATTTTTCTGATTACCGTTATTTTAATAACAGGACAAAGTTCGAGCAGAAATTAAAAGTATCATAAATAAGAATGAGTGTAATATAAAAACCACGGATACACAAGAATTATGTTATTTGGAAAGATGCATCAAAGAGTCTCTTCGAATTTTTCCACCTGTCCATACTGTTACACGCTTGTTAGAAGAGGACGCGTGCATAAGTAAATTGGATTCATGTTCCAATTTAGGAAAAATATCATCATTCTAACAATTTACTTTATAAATTACAGGAGGGTATAACATTCCTAAAGGAACAGAGATAGGATGCTTCATAGTTGATACACACAGAGATCCGAATTTTTGGCCTGAACCAATGAGATATGATCCTGATCGCTTCATTTCTGAAAATACACAAGGTCGCCATCCATTCTCCTACGTTCCATTTAGCGCAGGACCTCGAAACTGTATTGGTATATTGTTTTTGTCAATAATTTCATTTCAAGATTATGTAAATATTTTTTTAACATTTATTATGATGCTTATAGCTCAGAAATTTGCCATGTTGGAACTCAAAAGCACACTGGCTCATATTTTACATAATTTTAAATTAGAACCAGTAACCAAAAGCTCAGATATTAAATTGATACTCGGGATTATAGCTAGACCATCGAAACCAGTGTACGTCAAATTCGTTAAGATTCATCACAATTATTAATTTATTATAATTCTCAGTTATTGTGAAACTACTTTCCTTGTGATTCATTTTAAAACTCATCCAAAATAATCACTATGTAATTAATATGAATAAATGAAATACTCTTATCAACTTGTTTATATTCTAAAATTTTTATTTTTTGTGAATTAATAAATCAACAGTATTATTGAGATCTCATATCTTTGTTTATCGATACCAAAAAAAATTAAGTTTAAAAATTCATTTTTTATAAAATATTTATTTTTACTTATCATGAAATTTATTCAATGTAATTACAGTTTATAAATAGTCAGACACCATTCTAGAATATAAGTTCTGCATTTTTCAGAAGTTTCAAGAGAAGCTGCATGGCGTTATGTCGTATCTTCTCTAAAAACTTTGTGATTGATGTGGGTCTGAAGCATCCATTTATCGCCCATTCGATTTCAATTTTCTATACCAAGAGAATTGAGATATCAACTATAATTTATACAAAGCATGATTAGAAAATAATTCACGAACATTATGAAATGTACTGATAAACGTGCAGACAGAATTATTAACCAATTATAAATAAGTTCACGAAAATTAATTAATTACCTATAAAAGCTGGCTCTAGGAACTTTCCTCTCTGATTTCTTACCTTATCTAACAATTAATATCCCTAAAAGCTTTATTATTTTTGCAACCCAGTAAAAGGCCTTTCGGAAACGACGAGAGCTTTCACTAGGTGAGTAAAGGCGCACAAAAAGAATCGTATAAATGCAAGGCGAGATCGGTGGAGACAAAGAGGAAGATGTGTATAGAAAAAAGGGAAAGAGGAATGAAAGGAAAATCACAAGTACACACAAAGAAGAGCTTTGGAACTCGCGAGCTTCTATTGCTGCAAGACATCGAGAGAAAGAGAGATTCGTCTTTTGCTTTTACGAGACAAACGTTTCTCGAGCAAGTGACAATAAGCGATCCATCTCATACGTCACGAGGAAAAATCTTTATCTTCGTCATAAATCGATTTCCAGATATGTTTTTTCCACTGCTCGAGCAACGGGAAATTGGACTTCGAGATGTTTATTTTGAGGATGCGACGGAGACATACTCAAGCTTTTTCTGTAATATTTTGCGAGGATCGGTGTTCATTTTTACGGACTATTAAGTTGAACTGCAGCGGGTGAATATTACACTTTCATTCCGGTATAATAAAAATGAAAGAGTGGTATGAAATGTTGATATTTGATAAAACATTTGATAAATTTTACAATCATGAATTATATTATATTGTATATTATAAGACCAAAATAATTATGATAATGGAGAAATTTTTTGTTGACAAAAATAAAAAATTATATTCTATGATATACTGCGAAAAAAAATGTCGGACTCATCTTATTTAGAAGATTTATTGAGAAAAAAAAGACGCTACTATTTATGAAAACGACAATTTTAATAGATAAACTATTAAAAATGTATGTCAAAAAATCATTGTAAGCGATTTTGGAACTGATAAATGAAAAACAAGATGTATTCAATTCAAATATTGATGTCGAATTGTTAATTGTTATTCAAATAAATAAAGTTGAATATGTACAATTTATTGTACATCTACAGGAAATTATTTTTGTTATTTACAAAGTAATTTCGAATAAGACTCGTCTACTTGTAATTAGCTATTGTAAAACGCTGATCGAAACCCGTGAGAACGAGTTGCATGCGATAATGGAGTAGCTGACTAGTCTGAACTCATAAAATTAGAAAGATGAATCTTACATAGAAATCGCTTTACGAGCATCATAAATTAATTTCATTGGCGAACCTCGGGCTACTTTATTGGTGTGTTGGACGATCAATTTTTCTTTGGAAAAATAAATTACGTGACAATTGTGAGAATAATGGGATTGCACTTCACGATTGTTTTTAAGAACTATAATGGGATAAAAACTAGGTCATGGTTAATGAATGTCGTTCTTGTGAACTAGAATAAAGTTCTGAATTTCACAAAAAATAATTGAAATTATCGTTAAATACTGCTGCACCTTTTTTTTATTTTCTATACCTTTTTTTTATTGATTTTAATAGTGTAGCTTTTACTCGAAGGCAAAATGAAATCGTCTTTAAAAATATCAATATAAGTCTTTACTTCATAACAATTATTATTAAACAACCAATAACATATTTGAATCATCATCTTCCATTCGAATAAAAAATTATTGTAATTGTTTCTATCGAAATGTATAATCAGGTGCAGATAAGGTCGAGACTGCACATAATTATGCAGCAAGGCGGTGGTCGGTAACTTACCAGCATTATTAGTTCTACATTGATCGAAGAGAGTGCGACACGTTCTCGATTTGACAATAAAATAATCCTTTCCTTCCTATTATTCGAGACTGTTAGGACTCGCAATCAAACAATTGAGCCTAACTAGTTATTAAATAAAATTATAATCATATTCATTCTGAATAAATTAATTTTAATTGAAACTACCACTGAAATATGTATAACTATTATTCGCAGTGACGTTGTATACTCTAGTTGAGATTCGCACTCATCGAACAATTCACTCAATTTGATTAGTAGTAAAAATATTATGCATAAAGTATGTTAAAAATTAACATATTAAACTCTTTCATCAAAAACTCGTTAAAGCTGATTACTTTCTGCTACATCGTATCTGGAAAAAAGACAGCAAGGCGTGAATTACGCAAAGTAATTAAATATCCGATCGATATGAATATTTTACCGAATTCATTCAACGCTCGTGTGGAAATTGACTAATAGAATTACGTTGATAAAATTGCGATTTCGCGAATTTTCTATATTACTATGTGTTTCGTATTTAATAATATAATTAATGAAATTATATTTGTATTTAATTATAAATTTTCTTTTACATCGAACATCTGAAAACTAAAGATCTTGTGACTTGCTCATTCAATATTAAAAAACGAATTCAAGATTCTCTACGACCGACGTGTCGGATCAGCTCATCACTTAAACATCAAGTGTCGTCGTATCGTACCTCTCAGGCGTGGCAAGCAATTTTTTACAAATTGCAAATTCACGCATGTCCCTATGCAATAACCTTATCAGAATTCTGTCGTCATGAAACAAGGAAACTCGCTCGGCGTCGTCCCTCAACTAAGTGAATTTTTTCCCTTTTTAGTTGGATCACGGGCCAAGATTTATCGCGAGGGATTTTCCGCTCTTAATTCTCTTGCGGAATTGAGCTAGGGAATGGAGAGAACCTTTCTCGACGTTGTCGCGCAAAAAAGTTATACGGTCAATAACAAACGAAATGCTTTTTTCACAACAGTTTTTACATTATTGCAATATTCTTTATTTATATACGGAAGTAAAAATATATGAACGTACAGCGGCAGCATTTACTGCATATTTATTCAACGAGGATTTTGCAGACAAAACGTTTTTGTTGCAGTCATTGCAAACTGCGTTGTGACTGATATGTGTGTGTGCCGAAAGAAAAGTATATATATTTTTTTCACGCTATCATTATGATGATTATGCGCGTGTATATACATATAGTCTTCAGGATAGGTGATGTATAAACATAACTAAACAATTAGTGTATAGCATTAAATTATTTTTCTCTTTGACGTAAGTGAGATTTTAGATAAATTTATTTTTCTCGTTACGAGAAATTAAACGAATGTTAGGAGTTTCTTTATTTTATAATCGTAGAAAATTCAATCCAACCTATTCTTTTCCTCAAGTAAATATAAATATTTATATAGATAAATCTACTTATGTGTATCAATGTAATAAATCTATTTTTATTAATATTAATTTATATTTCGATAGTTATGCGAAAAACTTAATTTGTTGTATGTTTCATTATGTAGCATCGATAAAATACGTATAATGGCTTATTTGACTTACTCACTAAAAATAAACGTGCAATTTTACAGTTATCACGAGTGATATAAGTGAAATTATACCGTAGCCTTTAGAAAAATGACGAAGCGTTTTACGTTAAAACAATGTCGTTCAAAGAAAAAGCGCAATAATCCTACGTGAGCACTGTTATCAGATCAACAAAAGTACTTTTTCGTAAGAAATACAAGAGAAAATAAAATTACCGTTAATAATTTTCCATCTTTTTCTGCGAAGATATATAAATTTGTTTCATGGCTAGTCTACACAAAAAACCGACTAGAAAGCTGCAGTAAAAAAGTTTATTTCGGAAAATGTGCAAAATGTACGGTAGATAAATAGAACATTCGGTATAAACTGACACCCTTTTTCCCGTGTGGATTGTCTAGAAGAGAAAAAAAGCATTATGTTTCATCACGAGCAAAGCTTTTAATGGAAAAACATCAAAACACGGCTTTAAAAAGCTCATCAAAAAGTCTAAGCAGCAGTGTCTTAGGCGCACAATCCGTGTATCGAGGAGATCGATAATCTGGTGTTCAATAAAATGGAAACCAATTAGCCAGTAATCCAAGAGATGACAATGAAAAGGAAGCTCGTAGCAACGTCAGTGAAGAGCCCAATTAAAGCACCGAGCTCAGCTATCGAGAGGAAGGCAAGAAAGCTCGCTGTCGAGTGGCATACATAAGTGAGTCCTACAGAAGCGCGGAGCGAGCTTCAAACTATTGCGCGTGCGCGCGTGTGCGACCCACTTGTAAAAAGGAAAAAAAGCTCTTCTTCTTTGACGTCATGGAGATCCTTAGCGCCGATATATTGTTCGAAGGAAGGGAGAAACGGAGAGACATTTTTTTCGTAGATCCACACACTCTGTTCAAGAGCTTCGACAACTCTACGTGAGGGGAAGACGAATTCGGTGCAGACTTCACGGGGCTCTTGCTCAGAGTCGAGGCTACAATTTTCACAAAGCAGAGACGACTTCTTACGAAGATTTTATCTTGTGTAAAATGATGCGTAACTGACAGCTGGGTGCCACATTTAAGTAAAGTTTTGATTCATTTTTTTCTGTACATACTTGGCAACGTTTTGTTAATTTGTTGCCGAGTTAGTCTAAAATTTGCTTGGATAGTTAAATAAATCCCATGGTATATATTGTTCACTTTAAATTTCCTTTCATAATTCTAAAAAAATGACAAAATATATAATATATACAATATAATATTTTCTGGCTTTGAGCAGTAAGCCGATGATATTTGAAAGGAAAAAGTTGATGAATATTGATGAAATAGTTCTTGAGCAGTTGTTATCAATTTTATTTATCACAGACATTTTCTATTAAAATAAATAAAAGTATTTTTGGTATTGTAACGATGCTATTTTTGTATTATAAATCTCACTTTGTAACAGTGGTATTAAACATAAAGAAGATAAGTAATTTATTTATTAATTACCATCGATATAAACAATGCCAAAAATATAAATAGGAGCACTTTTGTGAGATTCGAATATTCAATGAGTACGAAAGCTAATGAAGCTTATTTCACCATAATTACATTCAAAATCAGTACTCTAACCAACTTACAAAGTAATTTCCACGAGTTCCTAAGACGATTAAGTAAATATATACAATTTCCTACACAACTATACGTTTAAGGCTGTGAATGATTGCATAAGTTAACGCACGGTGTTTCCCTCTTGGGGGAGGGGTCGGAAATTCTATATCGTGCGCGCACGGAACACCAACAAGCAGGCAAAACAAGCGAAAATAAAGTAAAATATGGAGTGTAAGATTTCTTATCATGTTCCTAGCTTCCTAACAGGGTCGACATCAATTTTATCAGATTTTAAATTCAAGATTTTTACTTAAGACGGCAATGAATTCAAGCCTAAAAAATTAAAAATAACTGTTTTGACATTGATCTTACAAAACTTCATCAGTGATTGATCGTACAAATTAGTTACTTGATTGAGCTATAAGCCCCTAATATCGTTGGTCTTTTCCTACCGACAAAATTTTCTTTTTATTCTGGATGAAAATGTCTCTAACATTGCACGTTATATAGCGTCGCAATTAACCGTTTATTAATTGAAAAATGATTAGTTAATTAATTGTTGCTCTGGAAATTGTGTCTAGAATTGAATTGTAGCAGCCTCCGAAATAGTAGAACAACGTAAATCAACGTTCTAAAAAACATTGTTTACGTAAATGGTGACGCTAGACAAAATCGATATAGAAGGTATGTCAAGACTTGCTAGACGTATTACTTTTAATTGTTTTGGTAGCACAACGATATACACTTTGTCATTAATGACAAAACGTTTTCCTATTCCTAAAAGCTTATCAAACTATTCCCAACTGTAATTTTGAATTTAACGAAAGCCCAGACAAATCATTTGATTCCAATGCGATAGCGTCTTAGGATCGCAAAAAAGAAAAAAAAAACGTATAGCATCGTTTGCCATTCGAATCAAAAAAGCTTCAATCCTTAAGATGCCTCGCGATAATTACATCCACAGTGTTAATAAGGGCAGAAAAAGAAACGAAGCATGCACGAACGCGCGTGAGAGAGGGAGAAGAGCAGGGGCGCGAAAGTAAACACGGGGAAGGTTTTTCTAAGCCGTTAGTAATCGAGGCGAATCTCCGGTGGGTAGTAGGTGTAGGCATGAGCTTTCTTTTTTCTACGACTTGGAAAGCTGCCGCTATACCACTATTATTCTACCGAGCGTTCTCGTCAGCGCTGAATACGCCGAGGGCTGCTTGGCTCTTGCGGAGGATTGACGTCAGTGCTGACGTCAAGCAGGACCGTGAGCTTCAACTCTGGGTGCCATGTATTCCGCGGAAATTGGCTTTTCCGCATATCATTTTCATCTTTTCATGCCAGCGCAACTTTTATGAATGAATCTTAGAGCTGGCGAAATTATGACGAGCGTATATAACACGTTTTTATGTATGTATCTCTAGGTAGAATTGGCACGTACTCACTCCACCTATCGCGATCGATGTGACTCTAATAATAAAATTTAGGACCTAACATTGTCTCGACGAAACGATGATACATATAGATTTTGCGCCGGCAGTGGTGATTTATAAATTTTCGTGAAATAATAATTACCAGCTGCTCGCTATGCGTACACAGTGATCCCTTGAATATTTGAGTGATGAGGTAGGTGCAGATACGGAGTATTTCAGCTCTATTCGATAATACTTATCAATAAAATGAAAGGAATATCTGATCGTTTAATTAAAACTTTAAATAATTTAAAGTGAACGCCAGCGTTGCGCAAAGTGAAAAATTGCACGACGGTATCGGAAGTTCTAGAATAAAATATGGAGATTTAGTTCGCAGCAATCGTAAGATACACGTTTGACAAGGAAAACAGAAAAATGACATTTTCTCATAGCTGCTTATTTATGCTAGCCTTGGCGAAAACAATACAGGTATGGAAACATCGATAAGGAGAAGTAAAGAAAAAGCAAGTAACCCGTGAGTATTTCATTATCAGGGATCATTGAAACAATCCTAACTGGTAAAATTTAAGCGATACATTTTTGAGAGCATAGTTTTGAAAATAAACTTATGAGATCGTGCCGTGCGCGGCAACCCGGAAAAGCTCTCGCGAGGCTCGAGCAATTAGTTTGGACGCGTATATAAATTCCTTGAGCCAGGTGACACGATTATCGCGTCGTCGTCGTCGACGACGTTAAGTAACAACTCTACATAACTATAAACCAACAGAAGTATACGCGTGTAGAAAAAGCGAGGTCCACCGTGCAACGACGACGACGCAATATGAGCTCAATGACAAAATGAAAGTTTATAATAACGCTGGCTTTCTTGCCTGCGGATGCTGCAACAAACTCACACTGTGACGACTAACCTTGCACGAATTGGAATTGTGCTGCTTGTTAAAGACGACTGACACAGTTTTCTAATGGGATTTAGATATGGAGATCTCTGGAGACTTGCTATACAAATATAATATTCAGACAGCGCTTTCGTACGTAGAAGTTTAATTGGAAGAAAAATGTAAGGCCAGCATAAGTACTGACAATTAGCTTGCGAAAGTGTACAATATAATGACATATTAAATTTTGTGTATGTGTCTTATTAAGATCATACAAATTGGATGAAAAGAATAACAATTAAAGAATTACACTAGAAAGACTAGTTTTTTTATACATATTTTTCTATACAAAATATAAATATATTACTGTATACAAACAGTTTTTTGTTCGAGATATCTTCAATTTATTTTTAGCATTTCAATTGAAATTTTAGACAAAGTCAAGATGTTCTAGAATTTTTTTGAAATCAACAATTTTATGCTAATTTATTAACTCTTGGTTTAATGTTAATCGTGATGAAGTTTGTAATTCAAATCTATAAATTAAACTAATAATTTCATCGTATTATAATCTGATTGATTAATTTATTTCAATTCTTACCACAATTAGGGAAATAGTTATTTTTCATAATAATATATTGCTTTATAAAACAACCATGTAATAATTTGAAATAAAAAACAAAGTTATTCCAATAATTAAACGGAGTATGTGAATTTTTATAACTGACGAAACTAAAATTTGCAAATCAAAAATTGATGCGACCCATTCTTATCGCAGAGAAAAAACCTCGAAATCCTTATCTAAAATAAGTAGTTATTAGATAAATTATTCATATCAGCACTGACCTCGCGAAAACGTTGTTGAAAATTACTTTGGACGTCAAATAATTTGCTGCACGTGCGTCACTAGTCACTTGACATGACGACATGCGGCGGCTAAGTCAGCCAAGTTAATTAAGACCCAACGATAATGCAGTTAAAGCGGAAGACCAAAACCGATTAAAGAGAATTTCTCGCAATGGAACCTTTTAGGAAAAATGTACTTTTGCAATCAATCATAGGAGATGCTCATCCGTTATACTATGACAAACTGTCGGATGGTGGTTGCAATTTTCCGCGTGTCAAATTGATTTGCGCGGAACACCGCTGCGGGTTCATTAAAACGACGGCGGTAATTTTTTTCTTCCCTCTCTTATGTCGCAGATTTTAACTCCGCGTGCGTCATTCGGCAACTGCTTAGCCGAGAAAAAAACAGAATCTGAAGGTTCGAGGTAGAATACAAACGCATTTGAAAAATTCCTGTTAATGCCATGGAAGAGGGTAGATGGTATCTGGCGATTGAATTTTTTCTAAGCGCTGAGCTCAGTAATTGCGTCAAAGTGACTATCTGCTACATAGTTTGAATCAATAAAATGAATAAGTAAGAAAAATATTTCATAATATTAATGCTACTTTTGCTAACGTGATAATTAAAGATGATATGTTTGTAAATATATGACAATTTTACTCTCGGTTCCTTAACTGGTAGACTCCTCTCAACGAAGTATAATTTTAAAAAAAGAACTACCACCCCGCAGCTGAAAAATCTGAGCTAGACTTGTTTGAAAGACCGAGCGCAAGCAACTTAAAAAAATGTGTCCATCGCTGAAAGTGACTGAAAAAAAACAACTCCGCAAGCACTTGTAAAAAACTGCTATTTCAAAAAGATTCGCGGAGCGAGAGAAAGCGCGTAGGTATACATTTGTCAGTTAATTGAATGCTCATGCACTGTCGGTGAGCAGCACTAATAAATAAGAACTCGTCTACCTCTCCGACGAGGACAATCACGGTACACGTATGGCATGTTTTACTGCTTCTCTCTTTTTCATACTGAGCAGAGCTTTGAATGCCAGCTGCAAACTCGTCTCGTTTTTTATGAAAATTTATATAATCTTAGTTTATTTCTGTTGAAAAAAAGTTTTTCCTTTTCCGGAATATTTTTATTGTCATTTTGAATTTAAATATTTTCCACATTGTCTTGAAAAATATAAGGTTATATTATTTCTAAGAGTAGAATTACGAACTCAAACATTTATTGCAAGTTTTATTGCATCGATTGTTTTAAAAGCAGAAGTTACCATAAATTATTGCGAACTATCACATAGATTTAGTTGATATTTTATTGATAAATTTAATTTTCCAATGAAACATCCGGACGTTTTGTCTCTGCATCGTAGACAATACTAATCAGTACAATTTACTCAAATAATACCGATTTTATCCCACTCATTAATTTACAATTAATGTACATATGTAATCGCAACGATGTCCTAATAATAATATGAAATTTGACAAAAATAATAACATAGTCATTCTATAAGCTCTGCAGCTTAATAACGTAAACCAGTCGCAAAAATAATCCGAGTTTCCTCGAAATGAGATTTCCTCGTTGATGTCCGTTTAAACCTCTAATGACGTTAATCCAAGTCGTCGACGTCGACGGCGATCCATCTCAGCGACGAAGTAGAAGAAAAGAAGATCGCGTAAGTCGTGCGTGCGCACGACAACGTTGCGGCTTTATTTTTAAAATGCCGCTTGCCATTAATACGTGTATTTTCGATCGCGTTCCCGCCAAGCCAACAGAGAAGCATACGTCCTTTGTATCGCACGACTTACCGCCCACGGACTACTGACGCAAAAACTATCCGAATCGTTGACGTCTTTTGTGCTGGCTTTCACTTCAACTAGCAGGCCTGTCAGAAACGAAAGTCAAAGCACGCGCATTCTCATTTGGATCGTGTATAACATAACGAAACTGCGTGCGCGTTCTGGTCTGTTCTTTTCTAGTTTTTTAACGTTCAAATGCGTCCGCAGTATAGAAGTAAATTTTATGGAGTATGGATTTGCGTCATTGCAATTACGATTCAGGCGTTGTTAAAACGTGTAATTGTTGTCGTCCAGGAAATTGCTCACAATGGAGAACCTCTTTGCCTCTTGATCGCCGATAATTGTCGCCGTATATTTTTTCTCTCTCTCTCTCTCTTTCTCTGTGCTTTATTTTTAATTCAAAATCAATAACGACCTCGACGTAATGATTCTGTATGACCATTAAGTAACAAAATTTCTGATAAAGTATTTAAAGTATTTATATTATTTTAATGAAACTTTACATGATTGTAAAATCATTAATGTATTCAGCTGCAGAAAGTGCATACGTAGAATTACTTTTGTAAGATTACCTTTTTATACAGAGATAAGGAAGTATTTTAATAAATGCACCTTTTTCTGCAACTCTCCAAAAGTAAGTAAATTTCTATTTCCTCCTTCAGGTAGAAAAACCTCTTATAAAGGCACATGAATTATTAAATGTGAGTATATATTGTCGACACGTAATGGAGTTTTACGTGAAAACAGAAAGCCCGCAGGTTACCAACGCATGAAGACATAACAATTTTTCGCGCAAGAATTTAGCAGAAATTAGCACGAAAAGCTAAAGCGCACGAAACAAAGTCAATATTGTTTCGTGACTTGCTACACGCAAGTGTGTCCGTGGATGAAAAGTTTTATCTTAGAGCTCATTGAAAGCTTTCTGCAAGTCTTGCACTTATTTTCAACCTTGCTCAAGTTTTTGACAACGTTTTGCACGCAAAGTAACAAGTCGTTGTCAACAATGAGTTTTGTTTACTGATAATGCACAACTGGACGAATCGGCCACTCGAGCATTGATATCGATCGACGACCAAAGTAAGAAAGAGCATCTCGTATGCAAGCTTCGCAAAATTAGCCTCGCCTGCTGTTGTAATTACATATACGCTCTCCCACTCTTCCTCCAGAAATACTGAAAGGAGGCAAAGTCGTATTCGAAAACGGAGACACACAGGCCTTGCCCGACATACAGACATGACGTCTGGTAATAAATAGAACACGTGCGCTCTCCTCTGCTCGCAAGCATCTCGCGGCTCCCTTATTTATGAATGACGATATTCCGGTCCATTTTCGGCAAGCAAATTTTTCCATCTCTCCGTGTGTGACTCTGCTCCTTTTCTGTTCAAACGAACGGCGAGTCGCGCGCGATGTGCTTTGTCTTTGCAGCGAGCAACGTGATTGCGCGCCCACTTTGAGAATTTCAATTGCCCAGCTTTGTTTTCACGATAATTTTACGAGTTTGATGCGCGTATTTTCATCGAGCCCGCGAGCTATGTGTGATCTTATCTTCATAAACTGACGCGAAATGAATTTCTCAATGCTAAATGCGAATCGTTTTCCTTCGGAGTGACGCTAAGGATGCCGCTTTAGATTTGCAAGCACAATGGCAAACTTGTTAAACAATCAACATTTCAACTCACGACACGGTTCCCATTCAATTAAAAGACGCTTGCGAAACGACGGCACGCGTGATATTATTGCGAGAACTTGACGTTATTGCACTCTTGTCATTTTAAATATTCACGCACGAATGACAATATTGTAATAGTTTTTTGCGCTCGAAAGTAGAATTTTTTTAAACCAGTTCCTCGTGAAAGTGAAAGGTAAATTCACGATTGTCCGTATTACCTATTTTACGCATTACTAAACTTAAGTAATACAACTCCATCAGCTGAAAAGTTTCCTAATTGCCGACGTGTATGTCTGCGGCATAATCGTTGAGAAGCAAAACGGAAATTCACAAGATTTCTGACGCTTCGCAAGAGATGCGAGAGTGGAATAATGCAACCGGAAATGGACGATCCTCGTTTTCGGCTCACGCATTTTTGTACAATCTTGGACTTGACCTTGCGCGCGGGCGTGAGCGTATTATTTTCGTGCGGACAGCAGCGCGCCAAATTTAAAAATGTTTGCGTACGCTGACCCCTTTTTTGTTCTTCTCGCGAACGGAAATTGTCGTACGCAAATTGGATAGCGTGAATCAGATTTTCGAGCAACTATTCGCGTGACTTCGATGCAGCTTTTACGATTTTTTCTTTCTCTTCATTTGCAAGGTCAATGCTATTTATACTTGAGCGTCTAATTTTACCTTGCTTTACTTTCTTCGATAGTTGACACTTGAATTGTCATTCCATTCGTCGTAAGTTCTTCTGCTGATATAGGAACATTTTTAATGGCTATCCTAGCGTTGACTGAAGTAAGGAATAATTACGAAAATATTCCTTGCATGCATTCAACTTTCATCGGAGTTTTAGACTATTACGTAAACGGGAACAATCATTTATAATGTATGATTCAGTAATCAATTAATTAAATATTGACACGACTCCCACAGTCAGTAATCAGGCGATATTCAATTGAAAAAAAAAATATTCTCACACGTTATAAGCATTTGATATCCGTTAATTAAACACGCACTCTCGCAACATAAATCTCAAAGGCAAATTGTAATGAATGCTCAGTCACCCGATCTCGCTAAAAAAAATTTTTCTTCAATTGCCATTCTTTCATATTATGACGCACGAGAAAGACAGAGAGAGCAAGAGGGGGAAAGGAGGGGGGGGGGGGGGGGGACGCACAACCGAAAATATCACCGCATTTACGCTTTTGGCGACGATCAACTATGGTGATGATGATAATCATCGAAATGGATCATGCAATCCCTCTCGAAGTTTTTCGTATGTAATAACTTATACAAGTAAATTAAGTTATAATCACTGCTGTAATGGATCACACGATTTGAGTCACGTGTGTGCATGTGAACTTGTTTCCTAAACCTGATTACGCACACGGGCAGGAAATGCTTCTACTATTCCTTTCAGAGATCAATGGAAAGAAAAATGTTGTTGTCTGTGAATAGCCGATATTTCTTGAGAAACTGTAATGATATTTTTGATTAAATTAAAATATAAAAATAATGATTTTCAACTTTAACAAAAGAACTTGTCAAAGATTGAAAACGATCTTTAACGAATTCTTTCACCTGTACTGCAAAAGCTACTATCAAATCGATGATAACGCACTTCCAAGGAATGAAAATTGCTACGTGTATCTCCGTAATCAAAGCCAATCGTTAGTTGAAGAAAGGAAAAAGAAACAATCGTGAAAATGCGTTGGGAATACCGATATTGAGTCCAACGTCTTTTAATACAGACCACGCAAAGCCAATTATAATAACCACTCGCTTCCACCGAGTATAACAATGCTTTAGCAATTTACACGTCAATCACAGTCGACACGGGTATTGATTGTAAATTAATTATTGCGTCAACTCTGATTGCTCAGTACTATCATTAACAATAATCGCCCGGCGATCTACAGCAAGGGTCATAGCTATCAATGAATAGCACGTGAGATGAAAAAGAGAAAGAAAAAAGAGTCCAGCTAAAATTACTAAAAATCACACCGTTAAAACTGTCTCGTGAAACGTGCGCTCGGAAATAAACGTCGCGTGCGAGGCGAAAGTTTTGAAGGTGACGAGAAGCAGCAGAAACTAGCCCTTTGTGCTTGCTTAATTGCTCTGTCTACCAAATATAACTTAGCCTAATTTATCCCTTTTGTGTTATTACGGGTTCTCTTCTTAGGAAGTATATAGCCACTCTCTTTGTGTGAGTTTTGACATCGGCTGGTCGGCTATTTAAGACTGCCATGCGGCTTGAAATATACTATTGAATTCACGTCCAATCGGGAAGACAATGCGGCATGATTTATTCTAAGATAAAGACGATCTCTATTGCTGGTTCATTATGGCGCATTTTATTTTTCATAACGGTCTCTTGCGTATTTGACAAGCAGAGTGAGTAAGTATTAAGATTGATTACTCGTAATTTTAGTCATAAACATAATATTTTCTTAATCAATGTCTATCTTCGAAAGCGTCAAATATAAAGTAGCGTTAGGATATTATCACATTAATAGCCCACCGTCCGTTAAATCCATTATTTTGGTAACAATGAGTCAGTGTGAAAGACTGACGTAACCCAGTAAAGAATCTCCGATTCTTTTGAGGCATTGTTCAAAATAAAAAAGAAAGAATGAAAATGCCGTCATTGAAAATTCGTGATATGACGCAGAGAGAGGGAAAAGGATAGCATCAACCGAATCGATCATCGGTATGGATCATTTGAGTTCTCGGTTCGGGTCGTTTATTTTCGGCACTTATCCCTATTGATGATCGCGCAGGTTCGCGAACTCATTTTTCGCTAGACGCACTTGTCTACTACTAGAACTTCTCCTTCGGCATGTATAAGCAACATTTCACTTTTCAAACTTGACTACGAACCACGAGCACGAGTGAAAGTTCTTCGTTTGTCAACGCGAGTGTGTTAATCGGTTTATTATATTTACTATTTTTGTCTGTACAGGCAAAAGTTAAATTGACGTAAAACAATCGCAGCTGGGCAATCAATTGTATGCACGAATAAAACTGTGAATTTCTGTCTTTCCCGCGCGAATTTACGGTCGATAATAAACAATTGTGCATCGATAATTTGTTAGAAAAAAATCAGCCTCCCAACGAAGAAACTAATAGAACAAACGCCTCTTCGCCGTGCTACTTATCAACATGAATATTTATGCGTTCATCGTCAATCTTCCAACTACAACAACTAAACTAAAAACAACCAGCAACGCGCAAACTTTATCAATCAAAGTACGCAACGTTACCTCGTATCAAATTTGATCCTCCCCCTCAAGTACGCAGCATCAAACTCATACGACTCGCTCATGGGCGGATATATGTTTCATACAAACTTAGTCAAAGCCAATATTCGTACTCACATGTGCTTTAATCTTTGTCCTCATTCGATCAAAGTTATTGTTGGGTGTTTCCAAGGCGGGAGATGTTAGATTGATGCGTGGGTGTTTATCACTATTATATCGCTCGTTTTTCCCAAATACACCACTGCCGAAACTATGTCAGTAGTCATAAGTTTTATCTTTCTCTCTCACATATTCATATTTTTTAATGATGCACAAACGTTTTATAATATACAGTTGTTATGAATCAATTTTTCGCCTGGTATCGATCCGTTTTCTCGAAAACATATACGAATCCGATGACAGCATTTTGTTGGCGACGTGACGCTTTCTTCTTCGGAATTTCACTTCTTGGAATGATTTTCCTGTTGTTACGAGATTTCTATCGATCCGTTACAACGTACTTCGATTCCCATTTTTATTTCTATATCCTGCTAAGTTTAAGTACAGTAGGCAAAAAGTTCAAACAACGACATCAAAGAAGCGTTGTTTATAGGTATATAGGATTGATAAAGCAGGGCAAGACATCAAAAAGGTACCGTACAAAAATTTGTTCTCTTATCAACGCACCAGTATATATATCTCGACAGATGCACTTGACGCTTTGACACTTTGTGTCTATTTGACTTGGCTGTGTATACATACGTCGTTCAGGTCGTCGTCACACAGTCGTCAAAGCCACGACTACGCCTGTCTGTAGACACACACATACGCACAGCGCTGTCAGAGAAAGAAAATAGCAGACAATTTTACTGGCAACCGAGTGTGATCAGCGCACGCTATACGGCACATTCAATGTCTGTTGCGATGCCATACCAAATAATCCTTAAATGATCTAACGGTATACTTCTTTGCTTCTATCTAATCACACCGACACGTTAATTACCACACGATCTTTTATTAAGTAAATTGATGGTTGCTAAAATCAACTGAAACAACTATGCATTTTAAAAAGAAAAACGATTCTCATGCGTGGCCGCTGCGAAATGATTAGTTCATCCCATTAACACAATTAAAATTTTTTTATCTGCGTGAGTGTCGCAGACACAGACACAAAGAAAAAAATAATACCTTTCGTACAGAGTCAAGTTGGAATGAGCCCAAAACACCCAACAAAAAGAGAAGAAGCTCATATTGTCGCGAGAAAGATCGTTCAATTAAGCAAAAGTCGTCAGCAGTAGGTGGATCTAGGTCAACGCGGCGGCAGCGGCGTGTTTGAGCCAATATAATTTTCCAGTTTACTTTTTCAGAGACGGGCACAGTAACGGTAAATGTAGCTCACCTAGATTATGCGTGGCGGCAACAAAACGCAGCGGCTGCAGCCAGGAAGGATAGAAACGGCCGACCACTCGTAACCCACTGACGTCAGTTGCCTAAAGATAACGGGCTTCTGTCCCTCGGTTCATTTAATGTTTTTTTTTCTTCTTCCGTACATAAGGGCCGTTAACAATATCGAGAGATTTATACTTCTGTGTGTGACGTGCGAAAAACCGTTTTACAATGATTTACTTGCGTGACGCGCGTTCTTTCATTAGTTTTAAGTGTGCGCCTACGATTTATTTCAACAAGGTACATGTACCATACCGAAAATTTGCCACGTCATCGCGAAAACGCAGGAAGATTTATAGGAAACCTTGTACTGAAAATTTTCGTGACGTTTGTTACTGAAAGAGAGAGAGAGAGAGAGAGAGAGAGAGAGAGAGAGAGAGAGAGAGAGAGAGCAAATAAAAAAATTATCGGAAAATTGATTAACTACATTTGAGACATTTAATTTGGACACATTTTTCAAGATTATAACGTCGTCTACAAAATTGCTAATAGTTATTTTTCATGAAGATTGATTTCTCACTGTTTACATTAAATGCATAATTCGCTGATGGATATTTAAACATTGAATCAAAATATCGAAACTATCTACACTAATTCCAACACGCCAACAGCTGCATTTATAATAGAGATATACATACGAGACTTTTCGTCGATGTATTTTCAGCTCCCGACGCTTATAACGATTAATACTTATTTAAATTCAACAAATTGTCGTGACGACAGTCATATAAATCTCCCTGAGCTACTGTGCGTCGTCAAAAGACAATGTGATAATGTTTAATATACGTCTTCATTATTAATTACATCCACTTAATTACAAAGCGATTACAATTGCTTGTAATCAAACGATGGAGTACAGCAGGTAACGCGAGTTGTTGAAGAAAATGTTAACGTCATTTCAGATCGTAATTCCTGTGTAGAAATATATTTGGGCATTATTTTAAATATTCACTTCCTCAGTTGAAAATGTGTGATGGAAGCAGTTTCACGCCGTTTAATTTTTGCCTCGCATCGCATCAAAAAGACGTTTTTTCGTTAACAGGCTGGCAAACTTGATGTATAATTCATCACACGCATTACGTAACATTTATCTTTTCGTACAACGTCAGAGAGCATCAAAAGCCATCGTGATTCTCCTTTCGTCAAGGCGAATGCCAAGAATGCATCTTATCGAGATCGAGGCTAACTCATGACTTCTCGATTGCCACATAGACTTTCTACGTTAACATTAGTATGTACACGAGTGAATGTTTATTTGCGTCAGCGCTGCGTCGTACGTATGAGCGTGTGTGATTTTATATACTTTAACTGGTATCTAAAATTGGTTGAACTCTTCTTTCTCTAGTTATCATCTGCGGCGTTAATTCAACTGTGGTTTACTAAACGAAGTTGACTTTATCAAAGGAAAAATATAAATTGTCGGTAAATTGTGACATTTACCTCCTGATTTATAAACATAACTCGAACCTAAGAGATACTATGAGCTTAAACAATCTCAAAGTAAAAGATTCATTATACTGACGTAGCTTCTCCAAAAATGTAAGCTATTTCCAACAATTTTTATTTGCATTTTACGGAAAAAGACAAAAACATGTTTTTTGTTAAACATAAAAGCAATACACTAGTGAAAAAATTCATAAAAATACTACAATCACAAAAAAGCTGTCACGTTAATTGATGAAACTAGATGTACTTATCAAAGTCTTTATAATTAAATAGAGATTATCAATTAAGATTCACGGTGACGCTCGCAAAGCACTCAGTCCTCTTGAGGTGTAATTCGTTTGACGCAAAACGTGGCATATCTTATCGACTTATATACTTGTATCAGTAAATTTTGCGTCTTCGTGGCAATAAGTATGAGATTGATTTAGCGAAAAAATAAAGAAATGACGTTTTATAAATTTAAAAATCTTATTTACAAAAAATTTCTTAACAGGCATTGACGTAATAGAGAGTACATAAGATATCCGATAGATTGCAGTATGAGATTTTTATTAAAGGTAAATATTTTGGAATACTTGTTAAATCGAGACAGTATATACATTCTTATACTGTCTCGAATTAACAAGAACGTATAATCTTATACAAGATTATACATTAACAAGAACGTATAATCTTATACAAGATTATACATTAACAAGAACGTATAATCTTATACAAGATTATACATTCTTGTACATATACATTTGCTTTCACATTATATGAAAATGTATCATTGTTTAAATCATCAATTGGCTTTTACAAATGTTCTAAGCTTATTCTAATGTATCAATTACAAATAAACTAGGGTACTCATTTAAGATCTAAATTATTATTTTAAGGATTAATTATTTTAAGGATAGATATTTGAATGTAGGAAAAGTTGATTTAAGAGCAGCAGTTTTAGGAGCTTATTATTCATTGTCAAAAGAATTCAATTTTCCGTGGTCTCAATTCACAAATTTTATGCTTGAATATTTATAAATATATTTTTCGAATATTTTATCTGGACTAACTTTACAATAATCTATTGTCAGTGGTCTAAATAGTTTTTCTAGACGTGATAGTCTACATTTTCATATTACAGTCATTAATTTGCATCGTTTTCTTGAAAATGTATAAGTAATGAATTATAACATTATTTTGATATAATCTCTATCCAGTTAAATTGAAATAAAACGTCGAACCGGTCATTGTAATCTCGAAGACGTCGATAAATCAATTTGCATTCCCATAAGGAGAAAAAAGATCATTGACTCATATACAATTGCAATGAAGTACGATAAAAAAAGAAGATCGTATCGGATTTCTCAGGCGGTTGACGCAGTTGGGATTATAATCTGCAAATTCAGCAAGAGAAATAAATAGCCGCAATGTGTAGCAAACTGAAAGGTCAGGCAAAAGCACCCAACGATTGCGTGCAACTGAACGACGCGTCTTGTTTATAAGCAATACATATATATAGACGTGCGCGCAAAATGCGTGAAGTAAAGGTATTAAAGCGTCTCTCGTTAAGAGAGGCTTTTCTTTGTTGTTCACTGACGCAATTCCGCTTCAACGCTGCAGATACGAGCGGGATATTCATTGATTTTTATCTTATTTTCGAATTGAGAGCTGCTATGTCGTAAATAACGTTGTTAATTGTATAAAATTCTGAACCTACCGTTTCTGCGAACATTTGTAAGAAAGAAGATATTTAACGGATAAAATTTATTAGAATAAAATTTTCTTGGTCGAACCGCGATATTACATAAAATTTTTGTTTATTCAAATTCAAGTGTTTCACCACAGAAAAAAGTAACATAAAGCATCGTACAATTATTCAGTCTCGTGTGCAATAATCGAGTCCTAAGCAAGTAAAATCGAGTCGGGAACAAACAAAGATATACAGATAACGGGCAGTTCTCTTTTGCAAGCAATGCGGTACTTGTGCGTGTGCATTGACTATGTAAGCGGAACGCGATGATGGGGTAAACTACGTCAAGTGTTTCAAGCACTCGACCAACTCAAGAGAACGTTATTAGGTGTCCGTATGTGTTTTTTCGCATTATACTCCGGGATAATTATAAAAAATTTAGTCGATATTTAAGTTTCCATGAGAATTGCGAGAATAATGAGAAATCAATATTGAAGTGTTAGGCGGATATAACGATTTAACTAAGCTGATATGTATTCTCTCCAAAAAATGTAATCATTAATTTATATCAAAGTTGTGATTCACGGTCTTTCAATTCTATTAATATGACAGTTTTTAGTTTAACGTAAATCACAGGAAGCATTTCAAATTTATCTTCTGCTACATAAGTTTGTGAATTATCTATTAGAGTTATATTATTGATTGATTACGTATTGATTATAATGTTTACTTCCGAATCAATGAATGAATATTTCGAGCGGTAATCGTGTTGTTCTTTGTTAATCTTACAACATTACCAAATAAAAAATAAAATCAAAAGAACGTTCGATCAGGTGTAGAATCGACAGTAAAGGTGTAGAACAAATTCTAATATATAATTTATATTTTCTCACGTTGGCACTTGAACAGAGAAAAAAATGGAACACTCAGCTAGCCTCTTGTCAAACGTCAAAAAAAAATTAATCAATCGACACCATTCGACCCACATTCATATCGAACGGACAAAGCTGTGCTCGTTGCAACCGTTCAATCCTCGAAACCCACACGCTGTTTTAATTTCTCAAAAACGGAAAATCAATGGATTGCATAAATATGCGGCTTGCAATTACGAGTTTTTCTGTACAAAGGCAATCAGCGAAAAAAGAAAGGAAAAAAGAAAAGCTCCGCTTTGTATTGCTTCTCTGACGTCAGCAGTATAGTTTTGTACTAGCGACGATTGGTCGTGGCGACAGGGCCGAATCGATCAGCGAAGGCCACTACAACCGTCGGGGAGACACGCGTGTGCACGGCGGCGATAAATGCGCGATGACGAGGCGGCAGACGTATTATACGCTGTTTACACACGCGACGCGCGTGTGTGTGTTTGAGCGTGGATCTTGATGCGATGGACTATTCACGGTCAAATGCACTGTTGTACATGTTGTAAACGATCGACGAAGAAACATTCAATTTTTCATTTCGAAAGACATTTCGTAATGAGGGCAACGAAAAAAATGCGCGTGCATGCTCAGCTAACCGCCAGAAGGAATGTAATAAGGTGTGCTGCAAGATCACTTTTTCGCGCGTGCCCATCAAATGCTGAGTGTGTTGAACGCGATGTCTTCTAGGAGATCCCATCGGTATGTGCTAGCGCTTGTCTGCTATTACACGTATACGCGTGCTCTTCGTATATTGCGACCGTGGAAGAATATTACTAAAACTAAAAGTAGTTTGCTCGCACTCAATTAAAAGTAAGTTTGTTTGCAATTGAAATCTCGCAGTATTTACATTCTTGGAAAGAAAACAACACTGCACGCGCAGTTTTCCTTATTTATTCCATTAATATTGATTGAAAAAGCTCGCGCGAACAATAATGAAATGCCATAGATTATACTGTTTCGTTCCATAATTATTTGGTTGACGCTTATTTAACTATTCAACATCGTAACGTTCCTCGTTCCATTCGCGTGATTGGCATTTCAATTATTTTCATTACATCTATCGTTGAGGCTATTTGAACGGATATATTTTCCGACCTGATTATCGAAGAGATAAAAAATACAGTTTCGCGACAAATCTCATAAGGCATCCGATTGAAATTACTTGCTTGAGGTGTGCCCTAGCTTTTCACGTCGACGCTATAGTTAATTCAGACTCATCTCCCTGCGGACATTTAATTAGAGCCATCGAAATTTCCTAATGGATTTCTCGGTAGCTTTGGTTCAAATTAAATTACGAATGTGTTTAAATTTAAATGTTTCACGTAAAAAAAGGTATAATATTCATAAAAAAACTTATTAGATTTACAATCCATGATTGTATAATATATTTTCTCGTTACGTAAGGTTTACTTATGGCAATGTGTTGTTCACTACCTAGTTGAAATCCAAAGTCATAAACACATAAATAACTCGCGAGAGAGAATGTCGTCGTTGATCGTAAACCTTGAAAGAAAACTTTTTTACGGTAAATCAGAATAGGGGGTAAGATATATACAAAGTGCTTCAGTACAGTCTTAGAACGAACCGATTGACGTCAGTGAGACTCATAAAAGCTCAAACGCAAAAGGGCCACAAGTTGACATAGAGGTACTACGTCTTATTTATGCTTCATAATCCTTTGGAGTTGACTGCTTCATCTGTAACGTGTGAGTTTCCGGCGCAATAAGCCAAAATATGACTGAAAGGCAAGTTTTTTTTCGTTTTTACAAAATAAATAGTTGGTTCTTGAAAATAGATTCTTGAATAGGCCGTTCACATCCAAGTGTTTGATTAAAAAGCATTTGTGCATATTGATAAATTACAAAATGCTTTTAATAATATTCTACTGCATAACTTTGTTATTTTTCTTTCTTTTTCGAATGGCAGTATATATATATATATATATATATATATATATATATATATATATATATATATATATATAAACACTGTTAGGTGGTTTGTAGTACATAAAATAGTGTGCCATTCAACGACAATTAAGATATCGACCTATCGACTCATCGACATTTAATGACGTCAACCCTTTGGAAATCACTTCTGAAAATCCTCTTATATTGACTGGAACTGGACCGAATCCATAAAAGTCGCATGTACCAGCGTCGCGAAATGCAAACCGTTGAAGCCGAATAACACGACATTAGGTCCAGAATTGTGCATTAAAAGCTAGAATTCACGTTTCTGTATAAGAAAAAACTACCGTAAACTTGTAATAGACAAGCTAATATATTCGTTGAATTATAAGTACATTTGAATAATTTTCTACTTATAAAGATGATAAGAAAATAACAGTTATAAAAAGATTAATAAATTTCACGGTCAGCATCTCAGACAATGGTATTTACATTGCATAAGTTTTCTTAGATACGATGCCGTCATCGACGATAAAATTTTTTACAATAATCATCAGTATAAATCTCAACAACAATTGTTATTTATTCCAAGATAGCAGAATGAGATCACGCACAGACATCGTGAAAATTTTTGCAGGGGTTGCTTGTCATTACTACCACCACTGACGTAGACATTATGCTGCTCGCACTCGTGAAAGGAACCCAAGAAACACACACATAGTCGGCGAAATTAGTGCTTTTTATAATCCGGAGCTGACCTTTCTTCGCTCCTCCAGCTCTGATTTTTAGATTGCGATTCCCCTTTTAGTGGTTAATCAATTCGTCGCATTGCACGAAAGTAAAATAGATGCCAATAATGCGACATTGTACCTTTGCTTTTTTAAATTCACTTCCTACGTCGTTTGCAAAGTCGGTGCGGTATCAAAAAACGAATGACTTAGCTTTCGTTGCGGCGGCGGCATCATTAAATTAGAATTTTACGAGCAGGCACAAATTGTAGCAGTGAAAACTTCCTTCTTGAAATTGTAATTGCAAATGATAGCAGCGCGTATTTCACCGAATCGAGCAATGATTCAAATAGGAAAATAGGATTGAAATTTACTTTACAGCCAAGTTTGCCAAAATTAAGAAAGGTCACGGCTGTCGCTATTTTGACGTCATACTGCATCGATTCCCGAACACATACTGCAATATCCTGTTCAATGTTATGAGCGAATAAGTGAAAAAATTGATGTGTGTTTTCCAATCGCGTCATGAGAAATTTAATCAACCCACGCTGTAATCCAATGGCATACCTTCTGCGAAACCGATTTTAATCACGTAGTGGGCGAACAATTCAAATTCAATGGAAAGAGAATTGTACAACGCCCGTGGTAATGTCGCAGAAGGGGGTGGGTGTGACGAACCATATACACATACACTTACGCCAGCCAGCAACGTCTACGAACTCAAACGTAGGCGGCTGTCAGTCGTAATTGATGAAGCCGCTGCGAGCTTTTCGTGGATTACCAACCGATGTCACGGTGTTAAATGGGCACAACATTAATTTTCAAACTTTGACGAATATATCGAAATAATCATTGGAAAGCTTACCGCGATAGATGTAATTCTAAGAATAAACATGAATACTGTTAAGCGTGAGCTTAACAATCAAACAAATGGCATATAAAATTGAAATTGTGACAAATCCAATGGAGAACGACCGATAATTGCATCATTTTCACTAACGAGAAGCAAATATTTGTTTTGCCAAGTCGTTGCCAAGAAAACTCCCCGAAACGTACGTCGGCCAGCGTCGCTAATTGTTAAAACAAACAAATCAGCGAACATGAGTGATCGGATTATAGCACAGCCACCCAAAAAATCAGTCTGCTGTCAATATCGTTTATCACGTCAGACAGCGTTGCCGTCGTGTGCATTAGGAGGGGGAGTAGCAGCGCCGACGACAACCTCCCGAAGGCATACGTGTGTAAGAGTTCACGAAGGCGGCGGGCTGTACGACAATCCCGGAGAGTTAAAGCGCGAAAGCTTTCGCCGGGACACACAGAGCGTGCACGTAACGCGGCAACGTAGTAGTAGTAGTAGTAGTAGTAGTAGTAGTAGTACTTGGTCGTCGCCCCACTCCGACCAGCGACAAAGATGGCCGGCGCGCACCGCTCGGCAGCTTTGCCAGCCTGCGCCGAGAGGCAGAAGCAGTCGGTATCGAACCACCGTCTCGCTGGTGCCTCGTTCGAGCTGCCAGCAAGATAAAACAGCTCTTGCGCCTTCTCTTTTGCAAGGCTGTTTCTTTTTTATACAGACAGACACGCGCGTTTTTCTTTCCTTTCCGGTGTGTTGCTAACTTTCAAGTGTGACATGTGTTAAAGAGCAACTAGAGTGCGAGCTGAATAAAAAAGTGCAGAGACTGATGGGATCGATCGAGGTGAGCCTTTGATTTTTTTGGTTGGTTTCGTCGAAAACGCTATCACCGCGGCAGGAATGCTTCCCGGGGTAGAGCGCGCAAGTGGAGAGAAAGAGAGAGCTTTCGGGCATCGATCCGGCAGAGGATCCCCGACGAGGTTTTTGAACCCGTCGCCCGCGTATACGATCATTATTCCTCGCGAGACGCCACTACCACCTCCTCGTTCTTTCAAGTGTACAACTTTCTCAACAAGTGATTTTTATGTGTTGCTGATGATGTTTTTCACGATGGAGTTTGTATTGACAAAGTCAATGCATTCGTTGTACCTTGCGAGCTTTTTATACAATCGAATGTTAACTCGAGGACATTTATTGTAATTAGAGCTGCTATTTTGTTGATTAACGATCTGCATGTATCAATTAATGCGACCGCGGTTCGTTTGCTTGCTGAACAAAAGTTTTACATGCTGCACGGTCTCGTCAAACGAACCTGACGAAAATCGGCTAAGAAAGGCTTTTCTTTTTCTACTAGAAACAAGTGCAATTCTCTGAAAATCAAGCAGAGAAGCTTTGTTCCTTTTTCACGCATTTCAAACGCTTCCTACCCGCTTAATTGCAAACGGGTTTTCTCGTTGGTTCTACTATTTCAGAAACAATATTAAGACTCTACGATACTAGTACAAGTGCAGAATTCGGACTGCGGCTGATTGAAACTTTTGTGTTTTTCTTTCTCAAACGTACACGGCTGCCCAATGCAATAGCTCCTATAAAACAATAAACAACTCGTGTACAATCGCTTAATTACACACATTTTCTCTTTTTATCACTAGCTCCGCAACGTATGGCTTAATGCGTTAGCCGATTGCTTTATCACCGCGCCTACACTTTGTTCGTTAGCAAACGTCGAACGCAACGCCGCATCGATACGCCTTATCCGTCAATACAATAAAGACATACGTAAATATTAACGTTAGATGTCTGGTCGATAAGGAAGGAACCAACGACCTCGTATGTACACCCGCGAAAGTTGCGTGTGCCCTCTTCGTCGACATAGAAAGACAGAAACGCAAAAATACAAACGAAGCTATCGATAACGAGCGAAAATTTGAGCTTTTTATGTCCGTCCGCTCGTTCATTTTCTCGTTACGAGCACGCGACAGCGATTTCCGCCTCTCTCGTTAATTTTTCCTTCTTTTTTCGGACTTTCCACATTTCCGACGACTACCGTCTGCCTCGAGGGAGTTTCAACGATCTGGTGTAATTCTGTTTCCCGTTTTTTTCTATTACACCTGATGTTTGTTGTTTTGATACGCCTACGTGTAGCGTGGTCTCTTCGTATTTCTCCGTGCGTAACCGTACGGAAAGATCGAAAGTGGAATAGTCGTAATTTGCATTAATTGCAAGTACTTGTTTTCATATGAATTTTTTAGCGCACTTTTAAAGTGAATTAAAATTTAAATGTATATGATAATATACTTTTAAGCAGTAGCAATGTTTTATTTATACTTTTCTAATCAAATAGATTGCACTGTTTTCGTTTTTACGTATTCGTAAGAGATATACGTTCAACAATAGCAAAATTTTAGCCAAGCTTCATAGGTTATTCAACGCAATCACTAGCAATTAGATGTCAGTTTGTACGACAAATAATAATTACATTAACTTGAATTTTTCAGTGTTCCTAAGTGACTGTGAAATATAAAGTCACGTTTTTAAATCATATGCCGACCCTATTTCCAGATGATTAAACTTATAAATAAATCGTCACGTTTCTATTAATAAGCTCCATCAAGCAACTCGCGCGTGGCCTTCGATCAGAGCGAAGCCGATCTACTTCGCTTTCACCTGTTTTTGCTATCAAAGCCTATGAGTAATATTATTAATTATCTCGGCGATGAAAACGATGGATATGCAGGCAATAATGACAAAAAAAACATCCGGCATTGACTCTTTGCCATATGAACTTCATGAACGTACATTATCTATTGATAAAATTGGCTAAATTGCATAATTCATTAATTAAATTCCTAAATCTAATCACAGTAGAACAGAAAAAAATCATTTAACGACTGAAAAGATAAAAAAATTAAGAATCACGCGCTAGGCAGCTGAAAAAAACTAAATTTCCCGTGGGAGAGAGAAAGAGTTGAGGTCGCGAGCCTCGCTTGTGCTCATAGTGACGTCAGCGCGTACGCGTACTTGTTGCCGGTTGACGCATGCAAGCTGCGCTTGTATATATACCATGCAGTCAGACACGCACACATTTGCTGCTCCCGGGGCGGTTATATAGAGGCAGTCAGTAGCAGTCGATGCAATACATACACATACACCAAGCCGTCGTCGCCGAGGATTTAAAATAGTTTTGCTATGAACTTATTTGGATTTGCGGATAGACTCCGTATGTGTGGAGGTGTCTTCAGCGGCTAAATCTCTCTTGATGTATATTTCGAGTTGGCGCCGATCGAGGAAAAGTGAGTTTTCGTTCTTAATTGTCACTAGTGATGTATAGCGCGCTTTGCACGCTCATTTCTCGCGCGTTTTTTTACATTCATTTTAATATGCAAAACTTTTAGAGATGAAATTGAAAATTTAAATGTTTCCATGATTTGATATGAGATATACCCGACAATATTCTTTATTAGTAAATAAATATGCAGTTATGTTGATATTAATTTAAAAACGTCATTAGTGAAGTTATCAGTTTTTATCCGAAGGTATGTGTTGAAAAATAATTACTCAAAAATTTGAAACATACAATAAAAACATGAGATAAGTTCTAAATTGATTATAATTTTCTATAATTATATCCTACACGATGTAAATAACATACTTCAGTGGGCATTCACAGTTGTAATCAGTACATTTTCAAAAAAAAATGTCTTATATTTCACGGAATTTAATAAAGCCGAAATCACTGTTCAATATTTTATCATGATAATCTATCGATATACGAGTATATGTTTTATTGTGTACTTTGTTTATTCATAACTAAACTTTCTCATAAAGTAAAATTTAATTAAGTTCTCTATATACTGAATTATCAGTCGGTTTTTATTTAAAATCAACCATTCATATTAAATTCATATTAACAATATTGATACACTTTTCAAACATTCAATCTACGAAAATCTGTACGAGTGTATACAATACATATATGCTATCACATAACAGCTAACCACGTGACTATCTTTCAGTCAATCAAATCACGAATAAACTGGCTTCACTTTGTTAGGTTCCCTTTTTTATAAGAGGATAAAAGGATAAGAAGAAGATACGCTCCTGCGTTTCATAAAGATAAGAACGTGTGGTTCGCGATTACATCGTATTTTTAATCGCTGATCGATGGTGATTTTTACAAATGATGATTTGCGAGTGCGATGAAAGATATGATCGATATATTCATGATATCCCCTTTCTTTTACTCGTAAATTACTCTTAATAAATTAGGCGAGTGTCGGCGTAAATCTCTCAGAGAACGAGTTCGAGCTTATTCACTGGGAATTTCATTGTACTTTCAGAAAATAAAATTCGGTATTAATAAAGTACTAAAAAAATCCTTTTCTCCTTTTGTGATTCGTCCATTGAATCGCTAGTAGCAAGAAGTGGAGAGAAGGGTAACAGAAAGCCACTTGTTCGTAGATATTCAGCACCCTTTGCTGTAAGCTCTCTTTTGAGTGTTTTCAGAAAGGCCACCTTGTCATGCATGTATCCATTGTCTACCAAATACAAAGGGCAGTTTTTTTTTCTTCCCAAGCTCCGCCGTCGCTTTTTTTGCCGATGAAAACTCTTTGAGAATTGAGATATCGCATATATTGTATACATGTGTAGACGAAAACTCCATATACTCTCTCCCTCTCTCTTTCTTTCTCTCTTCCTCATCACTCGTAAAGCCCTTCTATTTTCACGAATCTAATCTTATGTTTTCTTTTTCTAATGGAATGATAATATTTTCTCTTTTCCCTGCATAA
This sequence comes from Phymastichus coffea, assembly GCF_024137745.1. NCBI lineage: Eukaryota > Metazoa > Arthropoda > Insecta > Hymenoptera > Eulophidae > Phymastichus > Phymastichus coffea. The sequence goes on from NW_026706880.1 coordinate 380,163, forward strand.
TGAAGGATTCTATCCCTTTAAACTAATTTAAAAAAAAAAGTTTAATTCTTTTCAAATATTTCATTCAGAAGGCGTAAACCTGATTGTAAAAGTTACTATGGCATATGTAACAACAAATTTTTTAGAATACTAGAAGTTTAGATAGATTCTTTGGATTGTAAATCATCTGATCAGCTTTAGGTTAATGATACAACATTCAACTGTCAAGAAAAAAAGTTCTAAAAATAGGACAACAACGAATTTGCTATCAACTCGTATCTATTATTTAAAAAAATACGTCATGCACATAGCTTTCGTGAAGTTGCCGTGATCTCAATTCGATATGCTTCTCTCTCTTTCTCTCTCCTTGAATAAAATACGTGCCTAAATGCAAAAAAAAAAATTTCCTAGACTAGCATGGATAGCACTCAACAATGCGAATAACCGGTTCACACTTCACGACACTTCGTACGTCACGCTCGGCTCAACTTCTTGTCTTTTTCGCTGAGCTCGCCTATAACCTTGTAAAGCGCGCTTTCTAGCACTTCAATTCGTTTGCTCGCGAACATTTTACCCACTCGACACGGGATTTAATACAATTAGCTGGACGGGCGTTGGCTTCTTTTTTTTTGAGTGTTATTGAAAAGTTAGTTGCGACAGAGATAACGAGAGTTGTTAATTCTGCATTTTATCAGAAAAAATGCTGTACTGTTACATTTTCTAGACTGTCTTATTATAGTCACAGCTACAGCTCAATGTCCAGTCGTATATTAAAAAAAGCGTTTGATAATTATTATTTTACAACAAATTGGATTTTGATTGCAGGTGATCGAATAAAAAAAAAAGAAGAAACGGCGAAGGCACAGGAGCCGTATAACGTTTGCCAGAAAGCGTAGTAAGTGATTTATGAGGGAAAAATGGAGAGTGGAACGGGCCAGGGTAAAAAGCAAATCCGCGTGGGATTCTATGACATCGAAGGGACCATCGGCAAAGGCAACTTTGCTGTGGTCAAATTGGCGAGGCATCGTATCACTAAGACCGAGGTAAAGTAATTTTCCGCCTTCGATTTTATTTACCTCTCTGCCACTCGTTCATCGTATATTTTATTATGTATCCTTTTTGAGTATTCAACTAGTTCAAATGATAAATTTTTAATCTTGTTTAAACGTGCTTGTTATATCGCTTTCGGGTAATCCTAATCAGGTAATCAATGATAGGATATTTCACGACAACCATTTGTTTCATTCAATGTTTAAAACTATTACATATTTGGCTATTAGTTCAAAGTGCAAACACACTTTCACCAATGTTAAGTGTCTTTTATATTAGAATTAGAAAATTTTCATTTACGGATTCGGAAATCAAACTACAGCCTGTTTCATACCTCCTCGAGGCAGAAACAACAAAAAAAAGTGAATATACATCGAGTTTTGTTCTCTCACTACAAATTTATAAAAACAGTAGCCGCAAACCATATCCCCTCGAAAAAACAAAGTAACATAGTTACTTCCTGTCCATCACCACGCGCGCACAACAATCGCAAGTCTGTGTAGTCTGGAAAAAAACCAATCACGCAATCGACGTCCTTCGCTTAATGACTTTGTGTCACAGTGTCCCGTAGGCAGATAAAAACGGGCGAAACCAAGCGTAACGATAAGCAGTGTGACCATAAAACAGAAAAGAAAGGTGAAAAATCTTAAAAGTAGTTAAATCTAATTTTAACCGTACTATCGGACAATCTTTTCTACGAGGTGCGACGTTCCCTTGAAATATGAAAAATAATAATTTTGAAACACTGAAGCGAAACGTCGCGTGTGACTATTTTAATTACTATGAACTAATTTACTTGATTATTCGTTTGACGATCATGTCTGCCCAAAGTATTATGAAAAAGTCGTCGAGACGATTATGCTGTGAATAAGGAGACGCTGTTCATGAAACAATAATCACACTCAACTCGAATAAAGTATTTTCAAGAAATATGAAACGGTAGAACTGTCTGTACCATACGTGCAGAGTAACATTCCTCTATTAGAAAAACTTTCAGTCTATTTAAAAGTTGTAAGTTTCCGTTTGTAAACGAGTCGGGAAGCTGCACTTTTGCCTAGACGAAATAATTAGCCGCTGCATGTATAATTGAGAAAGCGCCATCTGCAGTTGTTGCTTTTTAAGTTTTTAGACGTGCAACGCCGAGGCGAGCTTCTTGGTGATTTCGTAAAAGCTCGCTCGGTCGGACGCGTTGCATACAGTTACAGTAAAAAGACTGCAATCGGTAACGAAGATGAAAAACAAGGAAATGTTCTCGTAGAAAAATAATCACTAAGACGTTAAGAAAAATTAAACTTGCACGACCATCTTAGCGAAGCCTGTATACGTGTGTCAAATAAACTTCCGTCATAGGTCGCGTGGCGTGCGAATGTGCGATAGACAAAGGGACGACCTCGATTCTCTCGCTCTTTGCAAATGAACGAAGACTTCACGCGGGCTGCTTTTTTCTGTTCTGCAGGTGGCCATTAAGATAATTGACAAGAGCCAGCTGGACTCTACAAATCTAGAGAAAGTATATCGCGAAGTCGAGATAATGAAACAGTTGGAACATCCTCACATCGTTAAGCTCTACCAGGTGATGGAGACTAAGAATATGCTTTACATGGTGAGTTTTCGAAAAGATTATCCTTTAACGTTTCGGCCTGTATTTTCTTTCGCTGCTTTGGATAAGCTTTATTTTCGTTTGTGGCGCCTGATTGGCGCTGATCTTTTTCTTGATGGATAAGATACACGTGGATTTGATATCATGCGATTGATCGAGTTTGCGCCTGTTTTATACACCGTCTTGCGGCTTTGATTATAAATAAACAATACTTTCTTTGAATTCCTCAAAAGCTATAGATTTGAATAAGAGATGACTATTCCGCGATAAAATTGTAACGGTCATCACTCTAATTTTATGCGAATTCATCGTTGTATATTTTTGCTCATCGAGTAATTTTGGTTTCTCTTGAAAGAAAACAAAGTTACAGGTACACTTTTTAAGGAACTCAATCTCCAGTCTTGAATATGTATAAAGCCTTTCAAAACGGAAGTACACGCTTGTCGCGTGCCCGCGGCGTGGCTCCAAAAATCTTCAGAATTCTCTCTTCCAAAGAAAATAAGCTATTTCTTGCAATAAATTAGTCGGTATGATTTGAAAGCTTTCTTTTCTGGTATCCCAAATACGAATTTACGTGAATGACCCCAGGTACATAAAAGTAAAAATAATTATTTTACGACATATTTAGTGTCACGGTATTCTTTAAAAAACAAAAGATCGATACACTTTAAGTATATCACAATCGTAAGCCGGTTTTGAGTCTTCGGATTAATTAACATATGACCGTCGTCAAGTTCACTAACATCAGATGTTCGGGGTCGTGGATTCTCGTAATAATAGCTGCCCGACAAAGAGAGAGAGAGAGGGAGAGAGAGAGAGACGAGTATACACAATTTATACTGCCAGAATTGGCAACAAGAATGCCAATTTTGTTTTTCGTATAATACAATATTTTTTTTCGTAGCTATTGCAAATTCATCAGATAACGTATTTTAAACATGTCAGTAGAGATTTATGAGATTATCTTGGCTACTTGTATATTTATATAAATTTTCATTGATTATTTAATACAACGTGATACTAAAAGTACTATATTAAAAGTAATAGTGTCTGAGCTACGAAAAATTGGAATATGAAAATTTATTCAGAGGAAGATGCAAAAACCATTGGTTTTTCATTCCTTACTACTCAAAAAAATGTCTAGAATTCGCATTGATACACTTTAAAAAATAATGGAAATATCGTCACCGCATTAACGTGTCTTGTCTTATTAAATCAAAAACTTCGTCTCCAAAAGATCTGAAGTACAAAGCCAATGGTGTCGTTGAAGCAATAAAAAATTAGAAATTCATGCAATATATCATTTGAAAGCCGACCTTAACTGACGCCGCTCATGAAACCGCATTTTTCATTACAGGTATGCGAATACGCGAGTCGCGGTGAAATTTTCGACTATATAGCAAGGTATGGTCGAATGGCCGAACCACGAGCACGTTCAACCTTCGCTCAGATCCTTTCAGCGGTGGAATACTGCCATGCTACCGGGGTCGCACATCGTGATCTCAAGGCTGAGAATTTGTTACTCGACGCCCAGATGAACGTCAAGATCGCTGACTTTGGTTTTAGCAATCGTTTCGCGCCTGGTGAGAGACTTCACACTTGGTGTGGAAGTCCGCCTTACGCAGCGCCCGAAGTTTTCAAGGGCAGGCATTACGCCGGACCTGAAATCGATGTTTGGGTGAGTCTCTTTTATTACCTAATCTTTTATTTTTATTGAAACTTTCATATACTTTAACGAGCAGCGTGTTAGAAAGGATATTTTTTTTCAGACAAAGTATGTCGGAATTATTATGTATTTATATTTCAAATGACAACATGTTCATATGTTAATAGCATTTAAAATGCGAAAGCTCAAAAACGTTAAAACCATTCAACGTCATAGCCTTACACCTCATTATAATCACTAGAGAGACTAAGGCGTTAAAAATGTCAAAGAGCAATTTTTTTCCACTGCATCATCTATCGCTCGAAAAAACTCGAGTGTAAGTAGATAATGGTAGCGGCGTGGTGGAAGAGCGCCCGAGTCAGCAATTTCGTCGGCACTGTGCGCTGGAGTAATAAACTCGTGAATTACGTCAATCGATTTTTCTTTTTCGCTCGCCACAGCGTTAAGAATAAGTTGGCGAGTCGCGCTCTTTTTTTATCCAGAGTCAAAATATCTCTTTCACATGCTTACACAACAGAATTAAAAAAGAGTGTCGTCAAAGTATTTATGTTATCAACTTATCGCAGAGTGAATTCAAGAAAGAAATTCTCTGTTTAATTTGCAGAGCTTAGGAGTGGTTTTATACGTCCTTGTATGCGGAGCACTACCCTTCGATGGTTCGACACTTCAATCGCTGAGGGATCGCGTGCTCAGTGGTAGATTCCGCATACCCTACTTTATGTCCACAGGTGAGTATTATACATTCGCGTTCAAATCATGTGCTCATAAAAAAAGCTTATCGAGAAATCTTGACAAATGCTTTTATCTATCTCAATTCCAATATCTGCTCTCTATTTGTTATAACGATCGAACTTTCGGTTATCGTGATGTCAATGCACGAGCGATACTCATCGAAAAGAGAGAGAGAGAGAGAGAGAGAGAGAGAGAGAGAGAGAGAGAGAGAGAGAGCTCATTATAATAAGTATTCCATATAGGCAAGCTCTCGTTAAGTTCGTGTGACATTGTGTTTACAGCGCTCATAAAAGCTTATCGACATCGTTAATGTGTCGCACGTGGAGTATCTCATAGAACCTAGTAAATTCGAGACGTTTTAATCAGTTTTCGAGAGAGAAATTTCACAATTCTGAGATCATTCCATAAAAATGAATTAATGAATATACAGATCTTCAATATTGATCAATTAAAATCACTCTCGTGCACCTAAAAGAAAGAAAACTAGCTTAGAAGAAGTGTAATCGTGAATCCTCATCATTGTGTCATGAATACATAAATCAATATATTGGCGGTTGCAGAATGCGAGAGTCTAATCAGAAAGATGCTGGTACTCGAGCCCACGAAGAGATACACAATACCGCAAATCAAGAGGCACAGATGGATGGCTGGCTCGAGTGACGCCGTTTTACGTACACCGGTGCCCACTATCTCACCGTCTTTGCAGGAACCTAATGAACAGATTCTCAGGCTCATGCATAGTCTTGGTATCGATATTACGCGCATACGAGAAGTGAGTATTTTTCGTTAAAGATGAACTTCATCGATCCGCGATTCATGTGTTTTTTTGTCTCTCTTTGCAGTCATTGAGAAACAATAGTTACGATCATCACGCAGCCATTTATTTCTTACTTCTTGAAAGACTGAAACAGCATCGAAATCGTACGAAGGAGGAGAAATTCAAGTCGAGGTACGTTGATCGATGCTTAGATAAACTCATTAAAAGCACGTACACTAAGTTACATGCGCCACAGCGATCGATAGTTTATAAGTACAACGAAAGCTATGTTTTTTTTCTTCTCTCGACGCTTCGATTACAGCTTTCATCCTTGCAGGAAGAAAATAATCAAAGCCTTGAAAGGAGAAACAACAATAATTGCCGATTTCTGTTTACACAAGAGATATTATTTTTACCTTCGCGAGAAATTCTGTAAAGGAGTTTGATTTATATACAAGTGACGTACTCACGGACTTAAAATGTACTTATAAACACTATCAATCATTATAACAATTTTACATAGGCATGTCAAACACAATAATGTCCCCAGCACCTATTCACAATAATATATAAATACTTGATATATAACATAACTTTAAGACGGCCCCTTTTTACAAAATTTTGGAATATAATGAGATAACTAATGTGAAATTTTAATTGTGAGCTCACGCTAACACTAACGTTGTTTGTTTCTTTTTACAAGAGCACTATACAAATACAAAACACATCCCAACCACATCACACTTGCACGGTTATACTAATCCGTCTCCTGACAAAAAAAAAAGAAAATCAAAAAGTTGCTCGCCTCTCTATCGCGTCTGTCCGTTAACTTCTGCTTCCGCCTGCAATTCATCGAGGGATGCAAAAAATTATGAAGCCATCATCATCAATATTCAGATATACAAAAAAACACTTGAAGAAAAAAAAGATTTTTTGGACAGAGGGATGCCACAATGACGACGGCGGAGCCTTATTTTGTTAATCGTTTTTCTTTTGGTTTTTTATTTGCAGTGATGATAGCTTAGTCGGATGTTGATCGGCCTTAAACCACAGCCGAAAGACAAAATTCACACAATCTCTCACCCAAGCAAGCAAGCAAGCAAATGTTGTTTATGAGGATGCGAGACTGAGAATTTTGACAGGCAAGAGAGACAGATCCGCTATAAAAATTTCGACCAACATCGCGCGTACGCTGTGTCCACTGTCTCTTTCAGTTTTTTGGTAAATTTTCTCACTTAGACAACAACAAAAAATATATCAAAAAACGACATCCGTATCAGTTCCCATGCTTGAATCTTCTTTATGTATACCATATTCGCTCTATGCCTTTCTTTTACGACTAACCTGATTTTTAATTAGCTTTTTTTTGCTTCAATATTGGTCATCAATCTCTGTTTAACATCACGGACGTCGATATGTTCATTTTTGCAGCTTTTCAATTTAGTTTGTTTTTGAGTTTTATTTTTTTCTAAATTGTTTATATAAGCATCCGTGTATTACATTTTCATCTAACAATTAGTTTAAACTTGATATACTCGCTTCTCTTCTCTAAAGCATTGTTGTTAACATCCTTTCGTCGTGAGTAACCGTCATCAACTAGAAAAAACAGTCTAATGCTTGCTACACTAATTTTCGAAAAGCACAATTCACATCTAATCAACATTTCGAATCTCAATGAAACATTATATAATAATTTTGGATATTCATTGTTTATTCACAATCAAATCCTTTTCGCTAACGTAGATATACCACTTTATTTTTTCTATAACATTGTTGGGTTTTTGGCTGCGACAGTACTAACATTTATTGGAGCGTATTGTCTGTCACAGCTTTGATATAACAAAATATGTTTGTTTCGACAATAATTTTGTATAACTCATCATCTGCTGATTATTAAACATCGCCTTTATAACATCTCAATGCGGCACGAATTGATTATTTCAATATATCATCGATTTGTAAAACTATTCACACTCAATGTTACTTTATGTTGCTTTTTAGAAAGCATGTCAAGTATAATAATCTTACGAAATTAACTTCATTTTAAGAGTACAAAAGTAATAGAATGAGGAGTTCTTGAATCTTGCCATGCTTTCAAACTAAACAAAAAAACACACAAAAACCTGTCGCTATTTTCAGAAAATGTTATACCAACTGAACTCGATGGTAATTGGGTTGTTACAGAGGCCGTGAGGAGATGGTTAGCCGTGGCGGCAAACGATTCAGCTCAACAAGTTCATCAACCGACGAAGGTTGTTGTAGCGCTGAAGGTGATCTCGAAGATCAAGTACCCTCGGGTGACGAACTTCGCGATGCTCAAATCAAGCTGGAAGAGCACAGATTAGGCCTCGACCGTGACGTCAGTCAACGCATCGAAAGTCAAATTGTCAATAGGCGACTGAGCGACTATCAACAGCAACATTTCAACGAAGGTCTCGAACCAATGGATCAACCACCGCCACCTCCGTCATCAAATGTCCACCACCAAGCGAACGGCAATGGCAATGGTGTTAATGGAAGAGCCAGTATATTCGGAGGAAGTAATGGAAGTTCATCATCGGAGTTTTTTGAATCGAGTTTCGATTCTGGTTGCCCGCCCGACTATACCACTTCGGGAACTTGTTTCACGAGTAGTCTACCGTCGTGTACACCACCACCGCCGAAAAGTCCATCGCCATCGGCAAGTAGAATATCAAGGGTTGCTGCACAAGGAAGAAGAGCATCAGATGGTGGCCCGAGGCTGATGTTCACACAACAAGGAGGCGGTGACAGACCTGTTAAGCAGAGGAGCATCCAAGGTAAATTGACTCCTACGCAGAACTGCTAATTAGCTTGTATTAAAACAGACAGAGCTGACTTTAGTTCTCATTGGATAATGACTCGGTTAATGAGCCTGTGTTGCATAATTCTGTCAGTGTTGTTCTTCCGGGGGGATTGACTTTCAATGTGTAAGATTGCCAGTAATTTACATTTGTAAATGACCATTAATAATTCATGAAAAATAATTAAATTTCATAGAAGTTTTATTATTTTATTTGTTCGATAGTACGACAGAACGTTTACAATTTCATTTTGAAGTTTCCAAGTCCGATAAATAAAATGTTACTAACGAGAAAACAAAACGTTTACAGACTCGGGTAAAGCACGTGGTCACTTAGATTTGGTGCACCTTCGACCACCGCCGGCCTCACCACAATCGACATCGCAATACAAACTGCGTAATGTGGATTCCGGTACGCAACTGCAGTTATTGGTCCAGCAACGAATGTTACAACAAAAACGTAGCCTCTTCCATCGTCAACGTGGCAGTAGTGCCGGTAGTCCAACTCATCATCTTCACTTGCCACGTCAGGATAGTTACAAACGTGCTCAAATAGTGCCACTTATCGCCTCACCACATCACATACAATTTCATCATCCGCATCATAATCAAGTGCCACATTCGATGGATGATGAAATACCGGGTGACGAGCGCTGGAAGAGTTTACCATCAAGACTCGCTGCTGACTGTCAATTGGCCGAACGTTCACTACTCTGGAGCCAACAGGTAATCACCTCCTAGACACGCACCAATCTTGTAACTTCGTCTTCTTTTTATTTTTATTATTATTATTATTATTATTATTCTATGTATGTACATATTATATATGATTTATATATTTTAATGCCAAACATACCGATACATACAGTATTTCTTCTTTCTTTTTTTGAGTTTTTGTGAGAGAGTAGACCAAGACTTTGGTTACACCTTTTTGTCTTCTTCCGAGCGATTGCTTCTTATTATAACTTTTCTTTTGTTCTCAAATATTTCGTTGTATATCTTGCGTATGAAAAACTTGCGATGATGTGCTTTATCATTTTTATATATTAGTTTCTTCTCTTTATGTTTTTATGTGTGAACGGGGAGAATCGAATGTATATGATTTATCGTAGTTAATTTTCTTTGTAAATTCGGTTTTTTGTGCAACGAACAAATGTGAAAAAAACTTATGGAATGCGGTATTCTATGGTGATCAAATTATTCTTTAGCTTACTTATTTAAAAAAATACATTATAGAAGAAACAAAAATATTAATTAATTAATGTTAATTATTAAGTGATGATGCATCACTAATAAGGTAACGTTCCCAACTCTCCACCTCCGATTTTTCTGCAATTAAGATATGTCATAGTTCATAAGAAAATAAAAGACTCGTACTTTTTTTAACGGTGGAAAAAGCTATTAATGGATGATACCCACCCCTAAAAGTCAGCCTTTAAAGCAGTATTATAGTAATATCATTAGTTGCAATGAATATTTTGCAGTTTGAACCACATGAACTGTATTCGGTGATTGGAGTTTCTTTGGTCATACCACAATTTGAATTTGGTTTGCCACGTACATCATTGATTGTGGTTTACATGGAAATGAAGATTAACATTATTTCATGTCAGTATTTTCATATTGAAAAAAACCGCCTCACAAAATTCGTACTCACATATTACTTTTGCAAAATCAGTTTGTCTAATTAATTTTTTAGTACTACCATAATAATCGAATTTCATCAGGGATAATAGTAATATTGATTAAATATAATGATTTAAAAACAAAATTCCTCGTAGCTATTTCAAACTTCAAAAATTCGCATGATTTTGAGTTAAGAAAATTAGGGTCAAGGGGTTCGGAATTATAGTGTGACAGGGTAACCTGCTCGAAGGTTAAGGAAATTGGAGTGTAAGGGTTCGGGGTTACAACGTGGCAGAGTAACCTACTCGAAGAAATTAGGATGCAGGAGTTCGTGGTGGTATGGCATCAGGGTATCAAATAAATGTTCTATTCCCTTAGGGGTTGCAACTTCTGGCGACGGGGACGAAAGCTGTATACTTTTGTGTCAGATTTTATATGGAATTTTATAAACTTTGTTTTCCCTTAAAAAATCGGTAACATTTTATCCTCGGGGTCTGCAACCCCTTGTTGCAAACAACATAGTTTGTCCTTAGACGACATAGGGGGTCGCAAACCCTGTAAACGAAATCTGTATATATATAATATACAGTTTACATTTTTTAAGAGTTTTTTAGAATTTTTTTCGTCGAAAACTGCGTAAATTACGAAGATTTCGCTATAGTTGAGGATAAATTTCGGGGGTAGCTTTTACCCTCTAAATAGTTCATTCTACAAAACAAAAGTATACATGTCTTTCGCTTGCTAGAGCGTTATGCTTGTTTTTTTATGAACTATAACATATCTCAATTGCAGAAAAATGGGAGGCGGAGGGTTGGGAACGTTCCCTTGTAAGAGAATATCGACTTATAAAATTGGCACAGTTTTTTCGAAAAATTTATAGCTTTGTGATGTAATCTTTATAATATAAGCATTTTTGTTTCATTTTTCTTAGCAATGAATTGTAAGTCAAGCGAATGAGATAATTATTCGCGCGGAAGAGAGAAAAGTGAGACGATATAGCAATATCGTATTTTCAACGTTAAGATGCATCAGGCATGTCATTTACAAATTTTTGTCTCAAGTTTCTTTTCTTTTTATTCGTACGTTACGATGAAATCATTTAATTTATTTATGCGTACAGTCTTATTATTAGCTTACCTTTTACCGAAACATATGAAGAATATTTTATTATTTGGAGTATGAAAAAATAGTTTCTAAAAATACGCTTAAGAGATCACAGTTGTCGACTAAATAAAATATCTTAAAAAATAACGATTAGATAATTGACATATAAAGTAATTTTAAGATAGAATAATAGAAAAAAAAGAAAGAATCTGTTTTCTTTATTTCTTTTATATAGAGACAAAAATATATTAGTGTTAAAGTGGCAGAATTTTCCATAGAAAAAAGCAAAACGAATGTTTCTTTGCAGAGGAACGATGAGATGCTGTATAACGTTTTTCAAATTACCAAAGCTATATATCGAAATGCGAATACGTCTGTGATGAGACATAAAAAAAACATAAAACAAATTGATGCGTCTTTTATACCGTTCTATGAGGATCACTGCATAGCTATAGTACCTGCATTATGTTCCTATACAACATTTGATTTGAATAAATGATTATTTTTCTTTAATTCACGAGTATTTTATTTACCGTCACATGCAACAATACATACTATACCTTTGCCGATCCTGCACGCTGCTAGTTTTTATATATATGTTGCTATTACATTTATATACGTATATTTTTATATATTGATTTAGTTTACACTGATTTGCTTGGTTTGAATTAACTTAGTGGCCATCTGAATTTTTATTATCTTCTTGTTGTGATATTTAATTATTATTATATTTGGATTCAATGATGAATTTTGTCGTAAAATAAGGATAAAGGTGAAAGGCCTTATATAGAATATAATTCTGGGGAGCAAGTATTATGCCTTAGGTTTCGTCGGCCCAAGGATGTCTGGCTGTAAATCACAGGAACTTACAGAAAAATGTCCAACAATATTTAGTTCCTTCCGTACATTGTAGATCTACTTGTATTCGCGTATGATTTCTATTGAAATCTCGTTCAATCGGTATAGGTTAAATAACAAATTTGACTTTCCTTTAATATTTTCATGAACTTCGCAATGCGATCGTGATTTCGCATCATAATTTTATTGATATCATTAAAGTATAGAAAATTAAAATTTTAAACACAATGACGTTCCTGATCCTGGGCTGACATATTAAATCACAATCCTCGACAGTAGAAATTCCAATTGTGTACGGCATTTCACCACATTAGAAAATTCGCGAGTCAAGACATATAACCAATCCCACTATACTCGTAAAAAACAGGTATCCGGCCTTGGCGGTGGAGCATCATATTTACCACCAGGCAGTGTAGGTGGTTTCTTATGGTCTGCAAGTGGTAAGCCACACTCGACGATCTTTGAGAACACGACTGGCGACCCAATGGAATGACTAGAGGACACCGGTGCTTCGCTGGCCAACTGTACTATTCGATTAAGGAGCGGCAGTACCAGTAGCGCCACTGGCTCAAGAAGAACACTTGTGAGGCCATGATTCGGATCGCGTATTATTGACTGAGTTCTTATCTAATAAGCAGCGTTTTCTTTTTCGTTTTCTTTGGCGAAGAAATAAAACGGCCATATGACGATTATTCTTTTTTTTTTATACTTACTGTTAGACATTGAATTATGATACGTCGCTCAGTCAATAAAACTGTCAATGAAGCATCGACACACAACACACAAACACACGATACACTTGTTATTCGCGTGGGTATGCCAGTCAAGCTTTTTGCGATAATTAATACGTATATATACGCGTACGCGGACATGTATCTCATACACACAAGAGTTGCAGTAGTTGTCTTATGATCAGCAAGAAAAAAGATGGTCGATATTCCTCGTCTGATCATACAGCAGGCGAGTCATGTTAACGTATTTCATAGCTTATTTATTACTACTATACTCGTAGCTTGAGATATACGGACACGTGCTACCACTCTTACGCGGAGTGTTCATCACAAAGCAATTACCTGGATTTTGTTACACATATATCTACATAGATATATTCGCTTCCGCTTTTATGATGCTTCAATTAGCTGCAAAAACATAAAGATAACGATTATAAAACGGAACGATCGATTCTAGGTAATTGACTTTTGAGTAACGAGGAATCATAAGACATTTTATTGGTTCATTTTTTTCGCGATATTTTAGCATATATACGAGTGAAATATCGATGCACTTGTGCATTATGTGCTTACAATAATCGACACTTATGAGTAAAGCGTTTTTTGTAAAGTCAATTTATATATAAGATACTATCATCGCGCACTTTAGCGGAAAAATGAATCTGCGGATGCTCGCTATTCGTAAAATGTCTGAGAATGACGGCATATTTGCATATTAGAGCGATGGATTAACAGATGGTAGCACGTTGACTCTTAATTAAACCGGGACTGACAACAATATCTTCTACATATGTAAATTATGTATAACGATAATAAAGAAACCACGCAAATTCATTATAGACTGATGTACATGTGACAATGATAAACACCAACACTAATTGCACTGCTAGGCACATTGGTCTCACGCTTTGAATTATGGAGGCGAGCAGCAACAAAAAGACGTGATGGAATATCTCAGCAGATTTTTTAACGAAAAGGGAAAAGGCCAAAAGCGGTTCTTTTCTCTCGACCAATCGTACAGTAGGCTACTGTTTTAATCTCGTTGCAATTGTGATATATAGACTCATGGTAACGGAACATCACAAAATCTAGTTCGATTTTACACATTTTTAATTATTGATTTCCATCGACATGTCACATCCATCCTTTCCTGTTTGCAACCGTAATGTCGCACACAGAACACATCGGCGGAATCATTTTAAATTTATAAGCGAAGAATTTCGAACGAACCAAAGACCGTCAATAAATAGCAAAGAGGAATTATACAACCAACGTTTTTATATTGTGATTAATATCGCTAAAATTGTCAATTCATGTATAAAAGTGCGCCCGTTGCATAGAATTATTGCTCGCCTCTCTCACAGCGATGATTTCTTAAGATAAAACAGTCATTACAGACAAAATTGACGTTTTCTTTTTTAGAGAAAAGAAAAACTTTGTACCTTGACTCGAGCATGAGATATTGTAATCATCTTCTTTATCTATTTATATCTTTAAACATCTGCAAAGACTGCTATACTTGTAGAGAAGCTTGCAGCTTTTATATTTATTTCACTTATGCACGATACTTCCATTACGCTCGTGGTATACGCACACACGTATCGCAGGTACGTGTACATTTCATTCTGGCACTGCTTGAATATAATGGAGAACGAATGAAAAAATTCGCGGAAATTTCAGATAAGCTGATAAGGGGGCAGGAAAGCGTGGAAAATTGTTACGAGAGGTTTGCTCGTAAGACGAGTGCATGCAGGCGTTCTTATAAATTGTTGTTGCTCCTGGCGATACTATCTAAAGAATACATACTGCCACTTTTTCTTCAAGTAATAAACAACACACGAAATGTATGACACAAACGCCTTTTACAATACAATTTTATTCTTTCGTTCGAACGAATTTCATTTAATAAGAGCAATATTACGGAAAGATTTTAAAATTAGTTTTTTTACCGTGAATTTTATTAGTTATTTTGTTCTTCCACGTCACGCATTCCTTCCACCTAAACTATATCCACGATAACAGAATAGAAGTTTGATCGCAAGCATTTTATCAGAAAATTTATCGAGTACCTCGTGTCCGGAATATAACACACTTTATTCTCTTTCTACGTCGTACAGTGTGTGTGTGTGTATGTGTGTATATATATACACGCGCGCGCGTGCTGTACACACATCACTCTATATAAATATAACATAGGCTCTTCCACTGTAAATGAGGCCACTATGCGTTTTCAACTTTTAAGACAACCAATGATAATAAATCGATGAAATACCAGTCATTATACAAATATATCTAAACAAAGTAGCTCAAAACATTGATATTCGTTAATAAGAAATATACGAAAATATACGATTACGATCAGGTTGATGCACTTTGTTCGAAAGACTGTTAAAAAGAACTCGTCCGACATGATGATGAAATCGAGTCAGATAATTGAATTTTCAATCGCAAATATAATGTATAATGAAAGAAACAATCCTTTTTGTATGTTTAACATGGAAAATGATCTATAAGTGTGTACTGAACGTATCTATATAAACTTTTTAAATCTAGACGCTAAAAAGATTTCATATCGAGTTCTGGAATTGTCGTAATATCTAAATTTTTCACACAAAAGTAAAAGAAAAAACAATGACTGCGCTTTAGCTTCCAAGAATAACTTCCCTAATATAGTTTTCCTTTACAAAATATATAAGTATATAATAATGCAAGTTTTATAGCGAAAACTTTTTTGATAAAACCTGATAATTGATACGGATATACTGAAGTATCTTAAAAAAACAAACTGTTTACGAATCCGTCTCACGAAGAAATAATGACAATATTTAAGGACTGCAAGAAATGATTGCTTCGAGCAAAATGCATCGATATCTGGTTTAATCTTAATTATTAATATATAGAAAGCAATATACCAGCCGCGCACAACGATTATTACGTACCAACTAATATAATATGCTAATCTAGTTTTTCCGCCGTTTTTTTTATCCAAACAAAGAAAACAAACGAAAAAAAAACCAGAAATGTCAAGAACTTCGCTGATTAAGAGAAAGAATGAAATAACAATCAAATTTCGCTTCGAAGGATCTTTTGATAAGCGAATTAATAGTTGTTAAGTTTAGCCTAATTGTTGGAGCATCAGCTTGTTTACTCGAGGGATAAAAACAAAAAAATAATGACGAATATTGTTGCGAGTTTATCGAAGGATTTTACTTGGAGATTGAGAACGAATAGATTTGTTATCTGATCACGTGAACGCGTTGTTGAGTCAAATTGGAATGTTGAATTTTCCATCGACCCAAACCTGTAATTATTAGCTACGTAGAAAAAAACGAAACGTGTTTCTAGCGAGTAAAATTGTTTGACATATTTTACTTTTTGTATAGATTTGATAGTCAGTATAAGTAGCAATAATTTGCAAAACATAATTATTTGTATATTACTCGTCGTTAGATGCGCAAAAACTTATATCAATTATAAGTTGTATAATCTATACGTTGACTTTGTATAGCGACAATTATTATAATTAAAATGTATCATCATATGAATGTGATAAGACAGAAAATTCATTATTACTGCATCAAGGCAAGAAAAAAAACGCTATAGTCAATAGTTGCAGGTCATTCTTTTTGTTTTAGAAAAGAGACAAGCACGGCGCAATGAAATCGATCCATATCCATAAATTATGTGATCGCACACGGCGAAGTTGTTTGTACAATTTTTCTAGCCCTCGGTTTAATATTGCTGCGAAGGCAAAAAGTTTATTGCTACGTAATAAAGTTATATAGAGAATCGTCAACAAAAAATATAACTCAACTGGATATAAAATGTATTGAATAAAAATATATGCAGACTATACGAATGGCATTTTTCTTTCTTTTTATACTATTATGATTTTCCTGTCACAATATGAATCTTCAAACTGTTGGTATTTCGAAATAAGAAAATAATTTAAAGTGAAAATATATTTAAATACCACTTAAATTTTTAATTTCTTGCAGATAACTAGAAAAATAACTAGAAAAATTTACCTTCTTTTTAAATGAATATAGAAGCATAAAATTTTATATCTTGTGCAGCGAAAGTACATAAGATAATAATATAATCTTATGCTTTGAAACGTCGATTTTAAGTAAGTCATTAAAACATAGAAATGATACTATTATTGGTTTTCTTGATCGCAACTTAACAGTCTCGAAATAATATCAGTCTCTTGCTCAATTGCTATTTCTACTTCTTTAACTATATCGATTATTATATTTCAATCGACCTTTGTCAATCACCTTCTAAAATCTAATGACTTTCTTTCGTGCATCCTACTCTGCGTCAACATGTTGATGTTCAATAGCGTAATTCTTAATTTCTATCTAATTTGCGATTGTATTGCTCAGTCAATTCAGGGTTCTCGCGTAGACATCTGAGCTACCAATTTTTTCCTTCTAGCTTTACGATCAATAGAATGTCGTTCGATCTCAGCAAGACTTTTACCCTCAGTCTCGGGCATAATATAGTACAACACAACCAATCCAACGAAATTGACAAAAGCGAAAAATAGGAATACACCAGGCAACGTAAATAATTGTTCCATATAAACGAAAGATTTGTTAGCCATAGCCGAGTAAATTTGGCAATTACCCGCGAGAAAACCAGCCATTTGAGACCTCACGTCACCAGAGAATAGCTCACCCGCTAAAATCCATGGCACGTGCTTAATGCCCAAAAATGAAAAGCCAATTGCCATCAGTATTCCGATCGTTGGTGTCCAACTGGGCTCCGTACTCGACTGCGTACGAAAACAAAAGTACATTTTTCTCTTAAAATCGTAAAAAAAAATCGTCAATAGAGTTTCTATATTACACACCTGTGCGCCATACGTGTAAATAGCAACAACGAAAAGTGCAAGACCAGCGGTAGCGAGTGAGAACAATGTAGGTTTCCTCTTGCCGATGTACGGGAACATGAAAGTCATTACGACAGTTGCGGCAAGTTGAACGGCAGACTGAATGACAGCAGCAGTGTGAGCTTCAATGGGTGAATTGACTTCCTTGAACACCTGTATGGTCCACGTTCCTAAGGATATACTGCCGTTGAAACAGCTCACCAGAAAGGTGAAGCTCACCAGTGCGAATGATGACACTGTCGATCGTTTGAAGTAACGTTTGATCGAGAGCGCTTTGTCGGTTTTCTTCGATGCAGTTGAGACGATGTCTTGAAACTCGTGTTGGGGTAATTGGCTGACAGGACTCCAACCTCGTAACCAAGCTAAAGCTTTTAGAGAATCTTCGTAACGACCTTTGCCTGCGAATGAGGATGATACACGTTATACCTGTTCGTGTATGCTTGATATTGGTTAACTAGCGAGATTCATACTTGCAAGCCAATAGGGACTTTCTGGCATGAAAAACAGTGACATCAAGGCCAGTATTGGAAAGATAATGTTGGCAAGAGCAAGTGTCTGCCAATCTAGATATTTACCAAGCAGCATTTCTACAAAAATACCGATCATTATGGTGACACCCAGAGAAGCGCACATCGAGCTTCGAAGTCTTGGTTCACTGATCTCCGTTACGTAGATCTGAAGTGGCGATTCGATTATACCACCACTGATGCCGAGTACAAATAACCCCAAGAATATTGGCCAAAGCTGGTTTGGTCCGCACATGTATAATATTATCCACGATGTCATGAATGGAAAAGTCGACACAAGCAAACTGTTACGACGCCCGATCCATTGGGATAATAAACCGCTAAATAAAGCTCCGAATACGATTGCAAAGTAGTTGAGACTGGAAATCAGAACGAATACGAGTGGTAAATATGAGATATTTGTTTTTGAGAAATTTTAGGCTGACGGTATACCTGCTCAGCCATGTTAACTGACTTAGCGAAACGACATTTTCATCTTTCTCGCGTCTGCTTTGAAGCTCGGCGATGAGTATTGCTGAAAAACCGAAATTCGTGCCGAAAGATATCATCAATAAACTCAAAGCCCCGCTTGCACAGTATTGAGACAATGCTCGTCTCGTATCTGATATGAAATACTTCTTGCGCGACTCATTTTTCCTAAGGAATAAACAAGATTGCTGTTATATTGAGTAGTAGATTCGAGATATTATGTTAAGACGGCAAATTTAAAGATTTACTCACGGTATGTTGGCGTATAACAATAAAGAACCTTTGAAAATAACATTTATACGAATTACATTGAGCCAAGCGGAATAATAATAAAATTGGAAGATGTTATTGCGTTAAATTAATGAGCGAAGTAAGTGTAATGACCAACATTAACAATTTTACGTACCTTTACCGTTCGATAGTGGCTCGATTTCAGATTCGTTAACTTTTTTGTCAATAATCGTCTTCTCCATAACAAATCTGATAGTTAACGCCGGCAACTGATGAAATTTTTGGATGTGCACTACAGTTATACTACAAGAAATACAATTTTGAACCACGATAAGTAACAGCTACTAATCAGCACCTATTCTTTACTGATACTATTCAAGTTTTCGTATTTAGTTCATTAAAAGCAATGGTGTATGGCCGAGCACTGTTTCAATGTTCAGTTCATTAATCGATCTAACTTTCATTTTATCTTTATCAGGCGATAATGAGAATATCTATTAGATAAAAAAAAGTAAACAATTACACAGAAAAAATGAATGATATTTATGTGTGCTAACTTTTTGGAGATACAATAGACGGCGATTTGAACCTTCTAAGAGAAAAATTATAAAATATATTTCGAAATTATTTTAAATATTTTAAAAATTTCAATGTGATTGTTAATAACATCAAATAAAGCTATTATCTTAGATAACTTAGTTTTGTTTCAAAGATTGTACTTCATCATGAATGTATTATATATAATTAATCATAAAAAAATTAAAAATCTCTATAATGTTTAGAATTCTTTTTTTAACCATATCATGTATTACATAAAACCATAAAAAAGACAAATTTTTTGTAAAGTATTAAGAGGTCTTGAAATGAAGTATAACTAAATGAAGTAACTTTTAATAACACTCTTTTATTGACAATTAATAATTTTATAATAAAACTTATACAGTTTTTCCTAAGCACTAGAATCAAAACTATAAAATGCTGTAAGTGTTTATATGCGAGCAAGCCATTGATTACGCACATAATTATTCTGCACATAAACTATAACATAGTGCAAGAGCTGATTCATGCCATATTGGTGTGCACAATAATTGTGCACAATCAATGGCTTGCCTGTGTTAGTGTATACATGAAATAAAATTATCTTGGAGTCACGGGAAACAGATGCCCTAGGGGTTTTGGAGGTGCTGTGAATATGTCGTTTCCAGGTTTACTTGCTTCTTGTCTGGCTTTATTTGAAGTGAGTTTTTCTTCAGGACTTGGATTCATTGATTCCCCATCAGGTTTCAACTGTTTCTTTTTAAAATCATTAACAATCTTTTGTGCATAAACAGCATCAAATAAATCTTTTGCTGTAAATTCAGATTGAAAAACATCTGTGGATCTATAAGAAACATAGGCTTTCAGTTTAAAGCCTTCTAAATTTGGAACAATTAATTCTGGTATCATTTCAGTCAATTCAATAAATTTGCCATCTTGCTTAAGCCCAGTATCTCTAACTCCACGCTCTGAAAACAATTAACATAATAATTATTAGAATACATGTGAAAGCAGCAAATTCTTCAATAGGGATTGTAATGGATAAGCAAAATACAATATACATAAACAATAAACTTACTGTCAATAGGGTAATCAGGTGAAGGGTTTTCCATCTGCTGCTTTTTGAATATTTTGGTACCACGTTTGTTGATCAGTTCAAATTTACGAAAATTACGCTTTCCTAATCGACTACACGTAGTAGAAATACCACGGGTTATTATCAAATTTACTACTGACATTGTTGGTAATTTGATAATTTCAAGATAAAAATACTTGTTTTGTTTTGATTTCAAATAACAGTAAACTATCATCAACTAATATATATTGATTATGCACAATAGTAATAATTGAAATCTATATCAATGACTACTAAATTTTATTGCCATTAATAAAATGATTTAATATTTAGATATTTTGACACTATCACGCTTCAAAACATATTACAGGTTATGTTTCTACGAATCTGCCAAATAGAAAGATAAGGTTATGTTTGGGTTATAACATGTATATACATGTTGTCTGCTTTATTATAATCCAAGGAAGGGAATTTACAAACAATTGACAGATTTATTATGAAAATATGCTCTTTAATTTTTTGTTTTTAAATTTACAGACAATGTTAAATATTTATTTAATTTGAACGACCACTTTCTGCAAGACATATTAAAATCTATATGACATTAAAAATACAATACCTTTAATCTCACATAATTATTTGTTAATTTCTCAAATAAAAAACATTAGTCGTTATACAGTATTCAACGTTATATATAAGATCTTAGATGAAATCTCGTATAAACAATGTTACTAACAATACAAATATATTTTTCTATTAAGACAAAAATAATAAATTAATCTACATAAATTCAAAAATTTAAGTCTTTCAAAATCTAGCCTCTCGTAATAATATTTACTATTGTTGTTATAATTTTTCGTCCATTTGCATGATTTACAATATTCAAAAGAGGATCCTCCATCTTTTGTAGCAACAGTTTTTCAAGTTCTATTCTAGCATATTGCAATAATTGGCCAGTCTGAAATGAAATAGTAAAAATGAAAATAATCGTAATGAAAAAGAAACACAAATTAATGATTAAAAGTAATTTTACTCTATGAGATTCAACAGCAATGGTGATCCATCCATCGCCCAACGATAGTATGAAAGTGCCGTTATGTAGCTCAATATCTATTCCATAACCAGAAAATAAAGCCAAAGATAGAATAGGTACCATTGTCACTTCTCTTATAAAAGTCCTACTAGTTTTTATTTTTTCTTGGAAGACCAAATAAGGACTACTGTAGTAACCAACACTAGAATTGATTGAAGATGGGTGGATGTTGACATATCTATTATCTTGTGTTTGAAATCGCAATTCTTCGGGTTTAGGTTGCCGAGCAATGGCACCGGTAGTCATCTTTACAAACGATTTTTCTGGAGTAAATACTCTAACTATATTAGGATACAGTGCTGCACAAAGTAAACCTTGTAAAAGATTATAGTTTTCATTGTTAGCGTTTAATTCTTGTCCAGTTATTTCAAGAATTTTATCTTGACCTGTAGATCGTTTTTTAAGGTCGATAGGAACAAAACCGATGGAAACTAATAGTTCCAAAAACTGATGCTTGATATCTGCTATAGTTTGAAGAGTTTTAATAGACAAAAAGTTTTCATTTGCAAAAGCTTGTCCTGCGTGATAACCCCGAGCACTAACTTCCATATATTTCTAAAAATAGTACGATTTCTTAATTTCATACGAGATTATTTATTAATAAGAATTAATAAAAGTTATTTTTATAATTTACCTTATAAGCTTTCAAAGTTGTCAGTTGATCCGAATGTGCAACAGAAAATTCTTTCTTCTTAATATCAACTTCATTCCTTTTATCAAAAGGTGTTACAAAAGGACTTTTGTGAGAAAGACAAGCTGCAATTGTCAAAGCTGAATCAACGCAACAAAAAATAGCTCCAAATAATATCAGCTTGCCTATTCTAACATCAACAGGTAGAGCTGCTAAATGATGTCCAAGAGGCGTCAGCATGCCTTCTGGGTCGAAAGCACCGACGTTTTGTAATCTCTTAATAGCTGTGCTTATACTATCGTCAGCTGGAGACTCTATCAATTGTCCTGAAAGTAAAGTTTTTAAAATAGTCATAGATACAAAATAAAATATTATTTCAATAAGTATAACTACCAAGAGCTTTATGTAAATCAACATTATGATCCTTATTTAAAATTTTAATTCTAAGAAGCAGAGGTTCTAAAGATATCCTTTGAATTTCAGAAATCGGATGAGCCAAAAAATTGTATTTGAATCTGAAACGTGATTTTAAATATAGAATCTAGATTTATTTTTATTTCAGAATAACTGATTTTAATACCTGTGTGACGTGTAAAGATGTATACAAACACCAGGCCCAACACGACCTGATCGACCCATCCTTTGAAGGGCATTTGCTCGAGATACCCAGCATAACTCAAGGCTTTCCATATTCTTATTCGAATCGAATCTCGTCTCTTTCATCTTTCCGGTATCGATAACAATAACACAATCGTCTATCGTTATTGAAGTTTCGGCAATATTTGTACTGAGTACTATTTTCCTTACGCCATGTTCTGGCCGTTTGAACACTGAACTTTGCTCCTCACTCGTCAAAGTAGAATGCAAAGGTATTATAACAAATTTTCCTTTTTCAGGTGAAAACAGTGAACTATTACATAAAATATTTTTCAACGTCATAATTTCAGTGATACCTGGCAGAAAGACCTATAAACGCATGACGATTGTTATTTGATTGTAAAGGGTACAATTTAAAATTAAAGATAAAGTTAATTAATTTTTACCAATATTGTACCATGTTTCGGATAATCGTGATTACCATAATTAAGCCATTCTAAAATATGTTCAATTAAATCATAGTTTATTGCTTCATGGTTCATAACGTATAAATTTTGGTGAGTCAAATTTGAATATCCTGAATATCTCCTAATAATTTGTGCCACTGTAAGATTTTCATCTAGAATTGTATTTTTTGGCAATACTTCCCATGAATTTCTCTGATGAGCCATTAATGCATCTGTGTATAATTGCTCCCAACTACCTTTGTTTCTTGAATATTTTGAATTTTCCTCAACAACATATTTTGATTCTTCCAGAATATCTTCTAAAAATAATTGTGTAACTGGATAAGTTCTCCCTGGAATATTAATAATAGGTGTTTTCCCAAAGTAAGTCGAGAAAATATCAGCTTTTAATGTGGCACTCATGAGAATAATTTTCAAATTAGACCTCTCTGAAAGTATTTTCTTCAATAACATCAGTAATAAGTCACTAAAAATATTTATATATTTAAAATATATTAATAATAGACATTACAAAAAACTAATTTACCTTTCTGCACTTCTTTCATGAATTTCATCAACAATAACATGTGTAACAGATTTTAAAATGGGATCACTTGTTAGCCTTTGCAATAAAATTCCTGTGGTACAAAATGTTAATCTTGTATTATTGGATACTTTACTTTCCAATCTTATTTGATATCCGACAGTGTTTCCTACACGTTCATCTCTTTCAGCTGCCACTCTTTCTGCTACTGCGATTGCACTTATCCTACGAGGTTCTGTACATACTATTTCTACATGCTGCTTGCTTTCTTCTGACATGTTGATTAGCCAGTCGTCAAGAATGAACTGAGGCACCTGCATATGAATAATATAAAGATATATTTTATTTTTCAATACTTAAAAAGAAACAAAAATACAAATTCACCTGTGTACTTTTACCACAACCAGTTTCACCAGAAACAATAACAATTTGATTTTCATGAATTTTTTCCAAAACTTCATTCATTTTACTCCATGCTGGTAGATTTTTTCTAGCTTCTTTCATTTTTAAGTATTGAGGACTTCTTTGTTTTTTCATAAACTTATTTTTAATTTCAATATCTTGCTTGAAAATATCTTCCATTGTGATTTCATCTCTGATCTTTTTATTCGATGAGCCTTTTTTGTAACGAGAAGGTCCATCGTTCGAAATTTTTGATAATTTGGGAAACAATGAATCATTAGGATCTAAGAAAAATTCTTTATTTTCTTCTAAATACGATTTGATATAATTTTCATTTTCTAGAAGAGAAACGATTGTGAAAATGCATGGAATGCCAGCTTTACAGTGAGTTAAAGCTTCATTATATAATAGCCTGACTATCCTTAAGCAATTTAATGGAGGATACAATCCATCTGGTTTATAGAAGAAAAAATATGGCGGTTCATATGGATATTTAGAATCTGTAAAAATAGTGTTACTGTATTTGTTACAAATTACAATACATTTTAGGAAGATTAAATATGAAAAATTATCTTACTGTCTGGAAACCTGATTTCTAAAGTAAAATGAGCATCTTTTTTTGGTCTTGGTTTCTCTTCTGGCTCAGGTTGTTGATGAACAAATCTACATTTTATACCAAATTTACATTTTCCAGCCAGATAAAGTCTACAAATATCTTTTAAGAGCACTTTAGGTTTATTTTTTATCACTTCATCATCATTAGTTTGAATTAAATAGTTCAGTTTCATATCAAAAGTCCAAATTTGGTTTTTAATTTTTTCTGTAAAGGTATCTTCATAAATACTTTGCAAAGCTTCTTTTTCTTCTTGTCTTCTTTCTATCAAATCTGACATATCTACTGAATCTAAATTTTCGTTTTTTGATAAACTATCAATTTTATAGTATTTAGAAAACAATAGTTCTAAAGCTTTTCCCATATCTCCATCTGTATGAGTTAAAGCTTCTATACAATGAGAAAGATTGAAGCTGTCAGAAACATAACATGATCATTAATCATGTAAGTATTTTATATATTACAATAATAAAAATAACTGTTAGAAAAATACAAACTTATATGTTTCTAATTTTGAAACAGCGAATTGTCTTGTTATCTCATGATGAGTTTTGGGATTTGTATCTTTGGAGGAATAGTCCATAACACTCTTTATAATTAAATTACCTCTTTGAAGCCAAAATTGTCTTCCTAAATTACTATTTTTGTTTTCAAAATCAAAAGTCTCAGCCAATTTAAAACTCTAAAATAAGAATGTAAATAAGTCAATAATTAAGATACAATTGTAAAAAATGTAATTTTATTGATCGTAAATATACATACTGAGCCATAAATTTGTTTTAATGTATCGTAAAGCTGCTTTTCTGAGTACTCAGACAAAATCAGAGTTTGCATCTCAATTTTTAAACTCCTTTTCACAGAATTCATAGGTGATGCAACCTCTTTAGGCATTGTCGATGCTGTATTTGTTTTTGTTTGTGTATAATCATTATTACTTTTAGAGTTTGCATTTTTTGAAATTGAATGTGTATTTTTCTTATTTAACCTAAAAAATATGATCTTTCATTTGATACTTTTATATTCTAAAATACATGTGATTAAAAATTACAAATACCAATGAAAAATATTAATATTTTAGGAAGCAATGTTAACCGAAATTTATATCAGATTAAACTCAAGTATCTGAAACTTATCAATTTATTGTTTAAAGCCAAATCGATCATTCTTTTGTCAATAAGAAAAAAAATGTAGTTGATTTATATAACCTAAAAATTAGTTAATAATAGTGTTGGACACGATTAAAAACTTACGAATTTGGTTTCAGACCTTCTCTTGGTTCTAACACTATCTCTTTCATTAACTGAGTACTTAAATGATCCATATCAATAAATATAATATTAATTTATAAAAATAATAAATTTTGAGCGCGTAATTTTTAGTTTCGTTTATATCACATTCGCCCATCCGATACAGCTGATCTGACCACGTGGTGTGATCAAAAAGCGTGAACGTCAGGCAGTTATCAAAACATATTCATGGGTCAAAACCATGGAGATTAATAGTCTCCACGGCCAAAACAAAACCAGATCGTTCCTTCGGCCCATCCCAGCCCAGGTCCCAGAATATATATGGTCAAGACTAGCGGACGCGCGTAACTACGCGAGTCGAAACAAAGTTTATTAAAAAATGTATAATTTAAAGAAATTTTCTCGATAGCGTTAATTTTAACTTTCTTATTATGTGATTATATGTGATTCCGGTATAGAAATTCAGAGCTAACAACAAATTTATGAAATGTTATACTATTGCATAATTATATCTATTATACGCATCTTTTAAAATACAAACTTTTAAATTTATTACGTTAATTGTCACTCTTTAATTAAATAACGAATGTAATAATTGTAATTATAATGTTCTTCTTAAAATAAATTATTTATTGCTTCTTGTACTTTTTTGCTACGAACGGGATTATTGAAAACTTTATTCGACTAAAAAGTTCCTTTCAAAAATTAAAATTATACAGGTGTTAGGTTTCCCGCTCATGCGAACTGTGTGAACTGAAAATGGCAACGTCGCGAGCTCGTATTCTCTTCTAGCATTCTAGATTTCGAGAATTTTAATTTCGCATAGTCAGCAGTTTCAAGGTCGCTAAGACTCATTTATTTGGATATTTCTACGTTCGAAATGTGTATACAGTTAGAGCAATATTGTAAATTATTAGTGATATATAATAATAAAAATTGAATGAATTTTAAAAGAGAAATTGATTATAATTGATTTGTAGTGCGTGTGCGCAGTTCACTCATGTGATAGAGTGTGATATGCCGGGATTGGAGCATAGCTTTGGCTTCCACACGAGTCCATCCGCGTACGGCCTAATGTCCGATGGTGTCGCCTCCGAACAAGTGAAAAAGTTCTTTTTCACGTCAGGCAAAGCATCTACAAAAAGTTCTTCCGACGACGACGACGAAGACGACAGTTTAGAAGTTTACATTCCTGAGGTAAATTGCGACTTGTTTCTCCTACTTAACACTTTTCCAAAGCAAAAGAAACTGCCGCTCTTTTCAAAATCTATCTACTTCTAGTCTTACGCAAAATGTTAGGTTAGATCCTACTCTTATATAGCATACTACAGCCGAGGATTAAAAGCACTTTAATCGTAGCACGTGTATGAGCATTTAATTTATTTAAGAATATTGTTTTTTTAAACTTATCATGTGTTTCCTGATATTGCAGAAGGATGAAATTTCTAATGTATATTCAACGTTTTATTTTGTTCCAGTTGTTGCAAGCTAGCTACAGTTTTTATACTTGGCCCTCAGCACCAGTTTTAGCTTGGTATTTATGGGAACATAGGAAAGAACTTACAGGAAAACGAGTTCTTGAGCTAGGATCAGGTATGCACATTAATTATCATGTCTTCAGAACTTTTATTTATTTTTTAACATTACATATTATTATGAGAATAATGATAAGAATAAAATGTTAAAAGAAAATTTTTTTTTAGGGACAGCACTTCCTGGTATAGTTGCATGTAAATGTGGTGCCTCTGTTATACTTAGTGATTCTGCAACTTTGCCAAAAAGTTTACAACATCTTAAACGAAGCTGTGAATTGAATGGAGTAGTTTCACAAGTGAAAGTTGTTGGTATAACTTGGGGATTCTTCTTGTCAAGCTTATTTTCACTTGGATCTTTAGATTTGATTTTAGGTTCAGACTGTTTTTATGATCCTTCCGTTTTTGAGGATATTGTAGTTACTGTTGCCTTTCTTTTGGAAAGAAATCCAGCAGCTAGGTTTCTTTGTACTTATCAAGAACGTAGTGCTGACTGGTCAATTGAACATTTATTAAACAAGTGGGGTTTGACTTGCACACATGTACCACTTAACAATCTAGGTGCAGATTCCGGACTTGATGTTCAAGAGTTGATGCAAGATCATACGATACATCTACTGGAAATCAAAAGAGCTTGAAACTTGATATGGCTTCAAAAGTTCTGAATCCAAAAGTTGTTAAAAATGCTACCCTTTTTGTAGCAAACCTCAACTGGACTACAGGACAAAACGAACTCAAAAAGCATTTTACTAAATTTGGGAACATTGTCAAAACTTCTGTAGTATTTGATAAAGATACGGGTTTAAGTAAAGGTTATGGTTTTGTGACATTTGAGCAAAATGACTCACTGAATGCTGCATTAAAAGCTGATCACACTCTGGAGGGAAGAAAACTTTTATTGACTCTAAAAACTGGAAAGAAAGAATAAATCACATTTCTTTATTGTAGTTGTAATAGAAATAAACTTAGATAACAATGGCTAAAAGTTTGGATTTTGAAATTTCTGATCTCGAAGAAACATTCAACAAAGCTGCAAGTCATTTACAGATGTTGGTATCAAAATTAGACACAGGTCAATTGTTGGGCTTTTATGGCCTCTATAAACAAGCCACTTGTGGTCCATGTGATACACCAGCACCTAGTTGGTATCAGATGCAAGCAAAGCACAAATGGGAAGCTTGGAAAAGTTTGGGAGACATGAGCAAAGAAGTAGCAATGGGAAGTTATATCAGAGCTGTTGGAAAACTGGATTCAAACTGGGAAAAGGACAGCAGGTTAGAATCTAAAGCTTGGGTAGTTGTAAGCAGGTTACCAAACACAGATACAGAACTGAAAGATATTGACAAGACAGTTTTTGATTGGGTAAAAGATGGCAATGAAGAAAAGGTACGATTGTTTTTGTCTCGCAATCCAAAAGATGTAAACTCAAAAGATGACAATGGTATGTTGCTAATACATTGGGCTGCAGATAGAGGTGATGTTGAGATTTTCAAATATCTTGTTGAAGTTGGATCAGATATTAATGCTGCTGACATGGAAAACCAAACTCCTCTGCACTATGCTGCTTCTTGTGGACACAAAGAAATAGTGAAATATCTCTTGACGATGAATGCAAAATTTGTTAAAGATGATAGTGGTTTGACACCGAGAGATGTTGCAGACACAAGTCTTTTACCTCTATTCCAAACAATACATCAATAACTTTTTTATGTATAAAACAAGCCTGTATAAAAAATTGTTAATAATAAAAGATCTTTGTTGACAAAGTTTGTTAGTTGAATTAATTTTGTGAAATTCGAAATTATTTTCAAAACAGGGGCCTGCAATGGCTCGGTCGGTAGGGCGACGGACTCATACCCAGTAGGCCCAGGTTCGATTCTAAGGCCCCGGTCCCATAGGTACGTACGGATGCGGACGGATACGGACGCGAATCGCAACTCTAGTAACATCACTAAAAATATCTAGTTCGATTATTTAGTACCAACACTACCGGTAGTAAGCAAAAGTACCTGTTGTTTAAATCTGTAGCGCCGAACATACCACATTTAATGTTCAAATGTCAGGTCTACAATTTACTTTTCAAATTCTCATGAATATTGCTTATTGATGAGTATGCTAATGTAAAAAAAGCTTTTGGGATGATTAATACATATAATTTATATATATTTTCTTCTTCTCATATATTCAAGTACTTCCATAAAATTAAGGCCTAATTCCACTAATTGTAGTTGAAAGTCTATCAATTCTCTATCATTTGCCATCTTATAGACTGCAATAATGTAAAGGTTAGATAAGCGTTCATTAAATGTGATACGTTCGGCGCTACAGTTTTAAACAACAGTTACTTTTACTCACTACCGGTAGTGTTGGTACTAAATAATCGAACTAGATATTTTTAGTGATGTTACTAGAGTTGCGATTCGCGTCCGTATCCGTCCGCATTTATACGTAGCTATGGGACCGGGGTCTAATACATTTATAAAAAGTTTCATGTGCTTTGTTATCAAACACATTGCAAGCCTCCATCGCTGATTAGCACTGATGGAGCATAAATAGAGTGACAATAAAGAAAGTAAAAAAAAACAATTATTTCTAAAGTATCCAAAATGAAATTCGATATTTTTGTTATAATGAATTTTATGAGTAACTAATTGGTAAATGGTTTTTCTATCTAAATAAATAAAAAAAACATTACTTGAAGGTTTTTTTTATATTTACAAATACATACTTTAATACTCCAATGTATTCACAGCCTAAGATTTTCTTAGGTAAATGTATGTCAAACGTACCAATTATAATAATACATACACTAATCACACCAATAACAACTTGGCTTTTTTCTAATATCAATTATATTTTGTCGAGTTTTGTAAATAAAAATTTTTTAACAATATTAATATTGTGATAATTTTTATATTTAAAAAGTCGTGGAATATAAGTAATTTCTCAGAAAAAACGTATTGTGTGCTTTTTCTGAAAGACAAACAAAATTCATTTTTATCAAACATTTTTTCTTTACAACTCAACATATTTTAATATTTATAATGGACAACACATAATAGTATATATTTAAAAATTCCAAATGCTGAAATAAAAGGCCTTATACAATTGGAGTTTGATCACGCGAAAATCGCATATATCGTATCTTCTGATTGCATAAAAACTTACGTATATACATGGTATGCCATAAGAATTAAACTGACTGAAATCTCATATTCACGTTAACCGTGAAATGAAAAAATAGTATTAGCAAGAATATATTTATAATAAAAATAATAATAAAAAATCGAAAAAAGATTAAACGATACTCGTTGATTCTTTAAAAGACATGTCATGTCGGAATAATGGACAAATGTCAGACCTTCTTAGCAATTCCTGTCTGCAAATATAACTCTGATTCAACAATTAAACTAATATTAAATGTGAGCATAGTTTAGGTTTGTGCATTTGGAGATGTAACGTCAGAATAAAAAATCGAAGGGCGGAATCGACAGTTTTCTTTTCAACATTTCACTTGGTTTTTCTCACTGAATTTTCAAAAATCATCGTGAAAATTCGCAATCGCGCTACGACGTGATTAGTTGGATAAACAGTATAAAAACTACGCTGCAAAAATACTTGATATTTATTAAAATGTTCTTTTTCAAATTTAATGGAATTAGGCGAATCATCACTGTTCTTACATAATTAACGTTGAACTTTTCTTATTACCTCGTTCACTACTAAAGCTTCGGTTATAGATTTTTTCGACTTTTTTCATAACACGCAATATTGCGCTGAATTAAAATAATTTTCTTTC
The DNA here is from genome assembly GCF_024137745.1 of Phymastichus coffea. Classification (NCBI taxonomy): domain Eukaryota; kingdom Metazoa; phylum Arthropoda; class Insecta; order Hymenoptera; family Eulophidae; genus Phymastichus; species Phymastichus coffea. The sequence continues at coordinate 411,726 of NW_026706880.1, forward strand.
ATAGGCCACTTTAAAGCCACTTTTTTCTTTTTTAAATTCCTATACCAGAGATAGCTTTACTGACATTGTTGATTCTTAAGCTCTTTTCAATATATCAAGACACATTTATTTTTGACTTTTATAAATAGAAATGTTTTAATTACGGGTAGAATATGTCGATATGATTAAGATAATTATGATTATGATATGATCGAGTTTTTAAAATGGTATTTTATAATATTTTTCAGTTAAAGTACATTTATTCCGAAATAAAAACTACGAATCTAAAGCATTCGCAATGATGCGTTCGAATCTATCGTTTAAAATTATCATTGAATTAACAAAAGGAATGTTTTCAGATACAACAAATTCTACCCTTAATCACTGAACATTAATGCTTCTTTCAAAACTCTTACTGCTAAAGATTAGTACTCTCGTGATCTGATTTGGGCTTAGCACCAGTAGGTGGTGGTGGTGGTGGCGGCTGAGGCCTTGGTGGTCGCTGATGGAACCTTGGCGAGGCAGGTGGCACTTGCTGCTGTTGAGACTTAGGTACAATAACGGTGTTCGTTTGCGTCTGTACATCGATGATGTTGCCCTCGGACCTCGTTCTCGAATGTGACTTAATCGGATCTGGTAAATGCTCCGGTCGTGGAGGTTTCTCTGGAGGCTGCATCGTCATACTGCCATGTGACAGTGACATCGACACTGGACGACTGCCGACGCTCGGGCTTCTCTGCAAGTTGATTGTGCCATTGCTCTCCGAAACAGCACCGGTTAGTTGTATTATACTAACCTGCTGTTTGTCTACCGAATACATATGGATTCGCTCCAGGGTCAAGGGCTGTGGGGATATGAAATGTCGGATGAGTTTATGATGTCGAATAAGGATTATTGTTACGGCTTTACAAAATCATGTTTGAATATTTCAATGGCAATGTAATAATGGCAATGTAATAATAAATAAACGTACGTGAATGTTGCGAGAGAATTTTTGAGACAAAATAGAATTACTTAAGAAAGCATAAATCAGTTTTGCTTATAAGTGCAATTTTATGAATAAAGTTATTAAAGTATGATAAAATTCAAACAGAATTGTTTATTGAAATGTAAAAATCAATGAAAAAAAATCATTATCATGTTGATAAAAGTACGTTTTCACATCCACATACCTATTTACGAGCAAATTGCGCCATAGTGATAATTAAAAGTATAAAGTATGTTTCTTTGAACAGATTTTTTATTGTTAAACCATAAAAAATAGTTTTAGTATGTAGTATACTATAACATCTTTTCTAATTATTTATAATTGTACATAAATAATATACAAACTTAATCGTAACATATAAAATTTTCAATTTACAAAATATATTATCAATAAATAAATGAACTAATCGAAGCCGTGAAAAATTATCGGTGCTTTTCACTACTTCTATTATGATTTTCATCCATTTAATTTTAATATTTTGTGGTCAATCAAGTAAATTGCAACAAAATAAATGCAAATAAATTGTTAGAGTAATTCTGAATAAAAATACTGTTAGCCTTATCACTGTAATGAAGCCTTTAACGCAACAAAGATTTATTCAACGTACAATTTTCATAGTTTAATAAAAAAAAATATATCAAATTTTTATATCGACTCTTGATGTTTAAATTTACGTACCCCTGAATCGGCATCCAAATTTTCGTTACTGTGTCGAGGGTGTGGCCTTATCAAACTTGAAGGCCGAGCAAGTCCAGCTGGACGTTCTGGAATAGCAGGTTTACTATTTCTATCTATAGAGGTAACGCAGGTTCCTTCTGGTTTTCGTCGCATTTCTACGACGTCATCTATAATCATATAAAAAGCTTAACTTAATGTTATATCTTTAACCGATTTTTGATGGTGTCACTTAATTGAAATGACCTCTAAGTTATTCTTGAAAGAATTTAGGTTATAAGAAGCAAATGAGATAATTAGATTTATGTTGCAGTTGTTCATTCGATTATATAAACATACACGCACTAAAATAACCGAACCTTGTTGATTCGATGTGAGAATTAAATTACGAGGTGCAGCGACAGGAAACTTCCGCCTTTCTAAAGTCGACTGGGATGGTTTTTCCGCAGGAACCGGTTTTAGTTTTGGCGAGTCTAGCTTGTCTGTATTGTCCATCATTATCATTGATTCGTTAACCGACTTGGTCATGTCTCCTGTACCTAAATTCGGCTTTAAATTCAACGCCTCGAATCCTATCAGATTAGCATTCATCCCCTCTTCTTCGCTATCTCTTGGCTGATTTTCATTTTTGTGAGTCGGAGAATTTTCAGGTAGCTGCAGAGCATCCGTAGAATTTTGATCCTATGATAATTTAAAAAACCACTAAAACCATATATTACGAACTGTAAAACATTTATTAAAATTTCTATTTTTTGCATTAAGTTGTTTGACCTAAAATAAACTACACATTGCATAAATAAAAAAACGACGTGAACAGGAAATATTTTGCAGATTTTAAATACAATACCTTAATAAGTTCAGCCTTATCGACTAATTCGAAGCCCATGGGCTTCGCGTCATTCTCCACAGCTTTACTGCCAGCATGAGTCGCAAGCTTATTCGAGTGCTGCATTGCCTTGCTATTGGCAGCGTTGTCCTGATTCCGTAGCTGTATCAGTTCCGCTGTAACTTGATCGTGCTTCTGCGACTTGTACGTTGCCCTGTTAAGTGTCGAGGTAGTCAAAGGCCGTGGTGGCTTATCAGGCGCAGGTGGAGGTTTATCATCTGGTCTTCTATTTTCGTGATGAACTTGCGTGATGTGTTTGTCAGGTGTGTTGCCACTTGGAGGGGTAGGAGCTGGTTTGTTTTTCCGACGCGTCGCCGGCTTAGGACTTCCTTGAGTTGGGCTTTCACCATGGTCACTTAAACTGCTGTTGGAGACACATCGACGCATACCCACAGTTGGCGTTGGCTCGGAGCCGTTGACGATGCCACCAAGGTCCAGCTCGCGATCAAAATCTATCTCGCCAGGAAAAAACCAGTCGGCGTATGTGATCATTTGTTCGACGATTAGACTAGAGTTATTTGCTGTATCCATTCTGAAGGACATAAAAACAATTGCAAGGAGAATAATTAATATGAAAGGAAGAAGAGCTGGATTTTATAGGTGACGAATGCTTTGTATATTTACAGATGACGCATACGTGCATTGTACGATTTAAATTTACATTTAAAATGATTGAGCGCATTTTCATAGATAAACTTTAATTCAAAGGAGACATGTTGTTCCTTTTCTTCGAGAGATGCAGAGATGAAACGTTAAGCAGGAAACCGATTGTATTGTTACCGGCTACGTGCGTTGATAGCACTTGGCTGATAATAAAAATAAAATTGGATTACACTTACACTACGGTCGTTATGTCCTCCTGTGAATTCCAGATGAGATTTGGAGCGACTACTATCGCAATGTTGTGTGGTGTCATTTTATTGACGTCTTGGTTTTTCGTCAAGACAGCAAAAAATTTAATTAGGAACCTTAGATTTTCATAATTTGCCGTTGGCAATTTATGCAATACTTCCCAGAGTGCACGAAGTCTGTCATCACTTTTGACGAGTTTTGCGGCTGCCATCCACTCGGGATACAATCTGAATGGTCATCAAAATAACAATGAAATAACAATAGCTGTTTATCGAATAAGTGTGAAACGAATTTGAGGGATAACTTGACAAAAATCACTTAGCAAGAAAAAGAAAGAATGGTCGATCTAGTCTCATACGAATGCCTACTAAGTGGAGAGTGCGTTTTTCTCTTATTCTTATTCTTGTACTTTTTTGCTGCATCAAATCGGCGCAAGTCATGTCGAGGTCAAATCAATTGGACACGCATTGACTGGCCACGTATATGACGAGCCCCCTATATAAGACTATCATTGTGAAACTTGGACCAATAAAGCTTTCTTTTTAACATTTGTTTATACATATATTTTTATCGCATGTAGCATTCTCAAATAAGTTTTCGATTGTTTGCTTAATGAATGAGTAATCGTTGTCACGCGAGGCAAAAACGATCCTTACGCGGCAGATAAGCTACGAAATTTTCGTGAGCGCCTTTCAAAGCCAATGCATTTGCGATTCATGACTCATCGTGCACCGCACCACTATACTAGTAGATAAAGATATACCACGTACACGCGTACATATAACTTTAAGCGTTCTCTTTCTACTCTCGTCGTCTATTTCTAGGTCATTGACTCACTCGAACTCAAAGCGCGAAATGCATGCGTACGCTATTTAAGGAATACAGACGAATTTCTCAAAAATCCCCGAGTCAATGTATTTTAAGGACACTTTACATATTGGGTTTTACAATGACGACGCACTCGATGTATTTTTTCTTTTCGAGCGTTATTACTTTTTTTCTATCCAGAACGACGTTCTTTGCCATGCTCTGTTTGCTTTATGGGCTTTTCAAAACTTTACACTGACGGATCGCGAGACAGATATAACTCATATCACTTTTGTTCGTGAAAGAAAAAATGGTACTGTTTTTCTTTTGCCAAAGATAGATTTATCTTAAAAACTTACTTAAAGGTCAGTAGAGGTTCTGATAACTCTCGAAGGTAAGACTTCAGAGCTCCAGCTATCACATGAGGATCCTTGTATTCAAGGGCAACTGGGAGAGATATACAACAAGCATCAAAGCTAAGCTTCATTCTTCTTAATTTTGAAGCACCACTGGCTATTCTAAAAAGCCCTTCCTCTTCCATTCCTAGCCTCAGAAGAGCACAGACGCAGAGTTGGATGGGTAATGCTATTTTCCTGTTTGTCACTCTGAGATGCTCTTCTAAAGAATATCCGTATACTGGCTTTGTTTCATTATCATCTGATACATAAACAAATGATATTAAACATAGTATCAAGGCTTTATAGTACTGTAACTATTGAGAATCTTACTTATGTAACATTCAAGTTCTGGAATGAGATCTTCTAGACAGTGCAAGGCACTTTCGTGATACGCTCTTTGAAGTTTAACATACTGTATAATTGTTTGAGCGAGCTCTGTTTCTTTCGACATCAACTGAAACATCTCAGCCGCCAAGAGATCTCGGCATTGTTCTACTTTGGTTTCAGCTTCTTCTAATTCATCTCTCAAACTATCAACTTTCGTTGCTGCTGTACCTGTAATAAAGAAATAGTCATATCAATTCACTATTTAACAATATTTTTTAACATTTGTAAAATTAAACTCACCTCCAGTATTGTGTTTACTTGCTTGTTGGTAGCGTGTTCTTGTGCTGTCCATATCCAAAATCAGACGTTGCAAATTTCTTTTGTATTTTAAAATATTTGGAACATCTGTTTCTAAAATATTCTGTAGAGGAACCGATACATATTGTTCAACTTTTGCTTCATGATCTACAGCCTCATTAGCCAAAGCTATTTGTGCTTTTCCGCACTCTGTTAATGTATAACACATAAGTCCTTCCTCTCCTGCATTTTCAAGCATTGTTTGACCCAAAACATATTCTGGGGACTTTTTCTAAATAAATAATAAAATGGTTTACTGAATAACATATAAATAGGGATAAAAGGAATTCTATTAGGTCAAGTTATTTCTCAATACACTGATAAAAAAGTAACTGTAAAGTTGACTCATAAAACAAACAATTGATAATGATGCCAACGATAATGAATGATATTTGTAAACTTGTTTTCAATTATAAGATCTTAATTGAAATTTGGAAAGCAACAAGAAATTTTTATCAAAAATATTTTTTTCATGAGGATTCTCAAAATACTTACAAGGCGTTTTTCTTTATGAGCTGAATCTTGCATACTAGATTCGCTGGGTTTTCCAAGTCTTTTATTAAGACCCATAAGGGCAGCTCTGATTTGTTCAACATGTTTATCCGCTGCTTGCAAATCATCAGTCAGTACTTCAGTTTTTCCAGCTCTAAAAGATAGTAAAAGACATAATTGGTTGGTAAGTGTAAACAACAAATATAAATATTAATTTCTCTTTAGTATTTTGCTTCAAAACAAGAATTATCACTTGCATTGTTAAGTGGATTGAGAATAAAATTACTCTTCAATTCACGTAGCTAAAGCAAATTTAATAATGTAATATGACTTCAGAGATTACTGCACAAAGAAAAGTGATACAATTTCATATGGATAAAAGATTAAGATTGTAGGTACGTTCGATTCCATTCAATAACTGTAGACGAAAAAAAACATCTGATACGCGGAAAAAAAATTTTATCAGAAGGGCGTATCCGAAAAGTTATTATCCAACCAATAAATTAATCGTAACATAATAGAGAGTCAATAAAAGTATTAAAAAAAAAGATGTACCTGGAAAAGGTTTGATCAGCGAGCTGCTTGACCCTGAAAAATTGTTTCTTCATGGTCACCGGATCGCGTATAGAGCCTCAAATGCGAATAATAAAAAACAAGGCAATTCAACAACCAAACAATTTCGGCTTTTCGAAGCTTAATATCAGCAGACTTTGCAGCGACGATAACCGCTATGTAGCGTACAAAAATAAAGGTGTCGTCGCCGATAGCGCTTGTCGCGACCGCAAGCAAGAATGACTGAGTGCGAGCGACGGAAAACACAAACGGAGAATCACTGGCTGCTATATACTATAGGACTTGCTTTTTTCGAGGACGAATTCGCTTGAGAGCGCACATGCAACACTTTAGTTTTCAGGCACAAACATTGCTAGTATATACACTACAATCACTAGCTGTCGTGGCACTTGGCACATTGTTCGCCGACGACGACGTCGAGCCGCGACGATGGGCGGCTCTCTCACTCTGTCATAGGTGTATCGCTTTGACGATAGAGCCTCGTCATAAATCTGCGAACACCGTGCAGCACACGGTGATCTCACACGCGCCACTGCGTAACATCATCGCCAACTCTTCGGCCCCCTCTCGTTACCTAGTTGTCCCTCTGCCCCCCTTCATCCTTCTCTACGCTCTACAATACGAGCCTGCGCAACAGACGAGCGCGCCTACGATTTGTGCGGCGAGCGAAGATAAGCACGACGAGGAGGGAAGATGTGTTAAAGAAATCGCAGATTCGCCTTCTCTTTTGAGTGTGCGAATGCAAAATGACCGTAGTAGACACACTGTGCAAATTGACTTGCTGATTACGTAAACATTGACCGTTTCTTTACCGTCATTATGCGCGAGGTGCGTTTCAATGTCGAACTTTTCAAGGGCCGTTTAATTTGTTTGAATTTTTGTGCTTTTTCTGTAGCGATATAACAATTTAAACTACTGTGTTACGATCATATAAACCGGCCGGTATATTAGCCTTATATCGAGCAAATAAGAAATTGAGCTAGTTTTATAAAATATGTTCAACTTCCACTAAACGTAAATTGCAAATCAATCGTTTATGAATTTATTAACGTTCAACTTATTCCCATTTTCCATCACCACTCACGGTGCACATTAACAAAACAATGTGAAATTTCGTTTATTTCGCTGCAGCTTATTCATTGTGAGACTCCAAGTGCATATCGCGAGGCGCTCGCGACAGTCAGTCATCTATTAATAAACACGCGAATTCTTCATTTGCTTACTGTCTTTCTGCTGCCGCGTGTCTGGGTGTCTGAGTGTCTGAGTGCCTGAGTTCCTGAGTGATTGTCTTGATGGGTAAACGCGCCGCAGACACATACGTTTTGCAGGGCACGATAAACCCGAGATGTAGCGCTCTTTCGGCTGAATTTTTGCCGCCGCGCTAGGACGATGAACAATAAAAAGAGCCGCGACATAATTATATAGAACGCGAGTGAAGAGAAAGAGAATGGAATACACAAAGAATGACTGTGTAGCTGTATACACGGACGAAGTGAAATGAGTTTGTTCATTGCCTTGCGTCCGTGACATTTCCGAGCTGCTGAATCACGATAGTGCCAAGTGCGGCGGCGCGCGGCTTTATGGCTTTTGCCGATTTTTGTCTGCTTCCTGTCTCTTGCTCGCTCACGCAAACGACCATCGAGCATTATGCATTAACTTGTTTTGTACATCAGCCTTCACGTTCCGATGGTTAAACAAGCCTATGTTCACGTGTGAATAGTTAAGCTATGATGTTTTGAAGACTGCATTCTTACGATTTCATAATGATTTTAAATTTTCAGTGCCGAGTCTACTTTTAGGGCTGCGACTTTTTTTTAATACGTGTGAGATCGTGGTATACGACATTAATCGGGATACTACGCTGTTGTTTTAAGACTACACCGAAAATTAACGTAAAAGTTAATATGAATCATTTATCAAGATTTTTTCCTGTCAAAACATTTATTTAACTACATTTAAGTGAAATGTTGAAAGGGATAGTCTACTGTGTATGTGAGATCCATTTTTGGAGCTTACTTAATAACGACTTAACCCATTAAAGCCCACGCTAAGACTGGTTGAGATAGCGACAAACAAACTGTGCTATCTTTTGCATAAGTGAAAAATAAAATATACGTATTTTTTTTTATGTTATTTTCAATTGTTTATAACAAATTATTTAAACAAATTACAAAAAAATTCATAATTATCAAAATCTAAATGCGGGAATCGATTCTGGAGGTGAAATCAAGACGAAAACCTATATAACACTTTTTTGTCAGAATTCAATTTGTTAGTGTAACGTAGGAATAAACAATTGCATGTTGGGGAGAAAAAGTGACCATGTCAAGTCCCAAGCAAAATCTATCTGGAATAGCAAAAAATAAACTGTGCTATCCTTTGCATAAGTGAAAAATAAAATATATATATTTTTTCTTATGTCATTTGCAATTGTTTATAACAAATTATTTAAACAAATTACAAAAAAATTCATAATTTTCAAAATCTGAATGCGGAAATCGATTCGGGGGATAAAATTGAGATGAAAACCTATATAACACTTTTTTGTCAGAGTTCAATTTGATATCTTTATGTAGAAATAAACTATTGACAAATAAGTGTTTTCATTCTCACACATGGTATCTGGAATCATATCAGTATTTTTTACTGATAAATTTTGAGATCTTATACTGTAATTGGATAAGTTTATTTCATTTCGTAAATCCTTCCGTGTTAGAGATCACGTTTGAGTGGCGGGCTAACGGTTGAAAACATTTATACATTGGATCTATTCTTTGAAATAATAATTTCGGAAAACTTTTAGTTTTTATTTTGTTCTAAATTGGTAACGTTACTGATAATGCCGAGACGGAGAATTAGCGATCTACCAAATTTAGTTGAAGATTCTGATAGTGATGAAGGTCAACATATTGATATAGCATTCATTCCTAATGAATATGAAAGTTCAGATGGAGATTCGGACGGTGATCCAAATGAAGATATATTATCAAATGAATTACCATCAGGTTCTTACGAACATGTTAAAAGTACATACACAAGTACTCAGAAATTGTTGGAACCGAATCATAAGTACAGTTGGAAAAATGATGCTTTGAATGATATTTCTCCGCATGTCGAGAGCAACTTCAATATTTCACCTATTTCATCATTGCAATCCAAAAATGCTTTTGAGTTGTTTGAGGTTTTCTTTTCGAAATCAATGAAAAACCATATCATTGAAGCCACTTCTGAAAATCATTTTGATTTATGTATGGATGATCTAGAAAAATTTATTACAATTATAATGATTACTATCTTCAATTCTAGAAAAAGTATTCGTGATTACTGGTCAAAAAAGCGAATACTTCAGTGTCCAGTAATTGCGGAACTTATGTCTAGAAATAATTTCGTTGCCATAAAAAAGAACATACGATTCTATAAACTTCAAGAAACTGATCAAAATGATAAAGTCTGGAAGGTTAGAACTCTGTATGATATGTTTCGTGAGAATTGTATGCAATTTGGTTTCTTTGACTATAATTTATCAATAGATGAGATAATGGTAAAATACTTTGGTAGGTTTGGTATCAAGCAATGTATAAGGAATAAACCCATTAGATTTGGAATAAAAGAATGGGCAGTCTGTTCTTCTGATGGGTATATATATGATCTTGATATTTACACTGGTAAATCAGGAATCGATGAACGAAATCCTTTAGTTGCCGTTGGTTTAGGGTCTAGAGTGGTGATAAAGTTACTTTCGAATTTATTAGAAAAAACACAGAGAGAAGAACTGAAAAAGTATCATATTTATTTTGACAACTTTTTCACAAACCCAGATTTTATGATTCATTTGAAAAAAAATGATTTATCGGCGACAGGAACTGTTCGGCATAATCGTGTGAAAGTGAAAGTCGAAATGCCAAAAAAAGCTAAAAGAGGATACACTATTTCAATGCATGAAGTGAATTCAAAATTGAATTATATTACAGTTATGGACTCAAAGCCAGTATCGATTCTCTCTTCGAAATATGGAAATGAACCAAAAGTTGAAATGCAGAGATGGCAGGAATCATCGAAAAAATCTATTCTTTTTCCTCATTGTTTCTCTATGTATAATGAACACATGGGTGGCGTCGATCTACATGATCAACACTGTAATGCTTTGATGCCTACAATTCGAAGTAAGAAATGGACATGGTGCCTTGTATTACGGCTCATCCAAGCATCCTTAGCAAACGCTACAGTGATTTACAATAAGTTACATCCAGACGAAAGAAAAGGTTCCAAAGATATTGTTCAAGAAGTTTGTGAATATTATATTGACAAGTTATCTTCCAAACGTCCCCCCAAACGACAGAAACAGAGTGAAACTTCATCCCAAGAACACGTGATGAAACATGGGAGTCTTAGGAAATGTGGAATTTCAACATGTCGGACAAGAACGGAATGGTATTGTGAGAAATGTTCTATGCCTGTTTGCAAAAGTCATAAAGAAGGACATGGCAATGAACAATAATTCAATCCCACCGATTATATTTACAATAATTCATGCCAATATTGATGGATAAATACAATAATTAGCTTCATTTTATACGATTTTTTGAAACACTCTCAGGAGGCCGAATGTTTCTTCCTTCATTACAATAACTAATTGGCCTCTGACAGAAAAGTGTTATATAGGTTTTCGTCTAAACTTTACCCCCAGAATCGATTTCCGCATTCAGATTTTGAAAATTCTAAATTTTTTTATAATTTGTTTAAATAGTTTGTTATAAACAATTGCAAATGACATAAGAAAAAATATATATATTTTATTTTTCACTTATGCAAAGGATAGCACAGTTTATTTTTTGCTATTCCAGATAGATTTTGCTTGGGACTTGACATGGTCACTTTTTCTCCCCAACATGCAATTGTTTATTCCTACGTTACACTAACAAATTGAATTCTGACAAAAGAGTGTTATATAGGTTTTCGTCTTGATTTCACCTCCAGAATCGATTCCCGCATTTAGATTTTGATAATTATGAATTTTTTTGTAATTTGTTTAAATAATTTGTTATAAACAATTGAAAATAACATAAAAAAAAATACGTATATTTTATTTTTCACTTATGCAAAAGATAGCACAGTTTGTTTGTCGCTATCTCAACCAGTCTTAGCGTGGGCTTTAATGGGTTAATAACGTTTCAAAAAGTAGGGCAGAATCGTGCACTAGACGTACGTGTTCATCTAGACATCCCAAAGGGAATGTCATTATGATATGCATTTTCGATTGCACAGTGGAAGACATTTCTTATAATGAAATAATTCAATGAATATCCTACACGTGTTCTTCAATTGCTTGTTTCTAAAAATCTAAAATTACTATGTTGAGGATTTATGTTTCAAATCATTTCGAAATTGCACTAATGTCTTTTCAAAGTTACAAATACCTTTTTCTATTCTGTAATAACTGCAAAGGATACTATTTTTTCTGCTACTTTTCCTTTGATTTTTTTATGACACTTATGGACAATTTAAAATACAATTATAAAACACGCGCTTCAATAGTGAATCATATAAAGTTACATAAAATAAAATTTACGTCGATATGCATACGTGAATCACACTAAAACATTATAAAAATTGCTTTGATTTCTAAAACATTACGAATTTTCACAACTCATCTGAGACCGACGTGTATTTCATTTACGATGTGCGCAATACATTAGTGTGGTAAATGTCAACGACGAAATTATATTTATATATAATTCTAGGGGAGAAAATGTAATGGAGAAAGGAAAAAGGTACCCCAACTGAAAATAGGTCAGTTTGAGTCATCATATGACCAAGGACACAGGGGAGTACAAGGGATATGGAATCTGAGTCACTGTAGATCATATATGTAGAGCGATACGTAGATAAAATGCGTATAGTAAATTCTGTCATGTATTATACTGTTCTGATTAAAAATGTAAATAACATAATCGCTATTTTCAAGTCTACTCCAGATTAATTAATATCAATGCTACTTTCTACAAAACAAGATGAAAAATTCACGTAAGTCTTATATACTTATTTATCGTACATGTTTGAGATAAAATTGAGAAAATATCTCTTATTAGTCATATAATTTGCAGTAATGATCACTTTTTTAAGTAATAGAATAGTTCGAAGAGAAGAGTAATATTGACGTCAAAGCATACGCCAGTCGTATGCAGTTTTATAAACTAAAATATTTAGTAGAGTCTAAATATTTCATCAATTACGCGAATGCTGCTAAGTCTTTCGAGTATATTCACGTGCAAGAGTTTATTATTTCTTTCGATTTTAAATACTACCTGATTTGTAATACTTTCCTTAAGCAGTAGAAGCTGTGTTTTTACGTACTTTACATATTGTTCTTAATAGCACACTAGGAAAATAACGACGGAAAGATATTGAATAATATTTTTTCGTATCGCCAGTTTATTCAATGAGTAACATCGATATTCGCAATGTAATATATGTTAAAATTATCAATGTGCAAACTAACTGACTGATTGGGATTCATGTCTGCAGATGATGAAATTGTAGCTATATAATTTATAGGACTGTCTTACGAAATATTTCAGCGAAAACTTGTTTTTCGTTAGGATTAATTCAGAAAGAATCCGAGAATATTGTTTTGAATTCCTAAGAAAAATTACTGTTAAGAATGGATATTTTCTTATTGAATAATGTTTAACAGTAATATTTGTGCGTTGCATTTGAAGCTGTGAAAAACATGTATCCAATGGAAATGTGTTTGAGCTTTTGTTTGAAAAGTAACTCGAAAGTATTACGTGCGAAGAAGAGACAAATGGCAATCTCAAGTGATCGGATTGTGATTAGAGTTGATTGATTTCCTGATAAAAATCTACATCAATAGTGGAACACAATACAAGAATGTAAAAAATTGACGACACCTTGACTGCGATGACATTTTAAAAACTTCTCGTGGAAAAGTTCTCGTTACTCTTTAGGAAGTTAATACGACCTGAAAAACTTGCGCAAACATAGATTCACGTTATGAAAGTGTAGTTGGTAGAAAAGAAAAGACATGTTAAGAAAACATGATCAGATAAGCTAACAAATAGTTCATTTCCTTATTTAACAAGCGAATGGTCGTGATCTTACGCTTTGAATACAGACGGATGATTGAAACTTTCACAAAAGGGCAAGCAGATAGGTAACAAGAGCGTCCGACACTCTCGCTCACCAACACGCGCTCATCATACGTCACACACACTGCATAGGTAGTCGGTGTTCCCCTTCCGTAATGGCTACGAGAGAGATAGAGAGTACGCAGAGATCAGAATACATACTCGCAGAAGCAAAGCGTCTGCGCCGACAGTCAGCCCGATGTACGCGCTTCGTCATAGACACGTTCGCGTGCGATATTTACGGCGGTGTTTATATATATCTTGATTGACAAGCCAGTATTACTTATTATAAGGAGGCGTAACAGGATCTACAGCGGCTTTGGGTTTTCATGGCTTGCTGAGTTTTTTTTCCATTTTATTAATTCCATTTCGTTCGCCTTGCCTTAAGATGCATGTTGACAGAGGATTCCTCAACGTTATGATCCTCAGCTGGGGCATGATGCTCGTGTTCACTGCTTTCCAAACGATGGGCAACATCCAGGTAACTTTTGTTTTGTTTCCGCGTTTAACATGCTCACCCGTATGTTATTGCCGCGCATGAAGTGGAGTTTAGGTTAGTTTGTTTGCGTTGCGCGCGGCTGCAATGGAATGCACAAAGTGAATGGTGCATCGCTTTGGTTTCGACTTTTACTTTGTGATGCATTATTATTGATATTATTTTTATTTCTCAGCTTTTGTTTCCTTTTTTTATCGTGAATTTCTTTGGTTAAAGCGCTAAGGATACAATGAGGAAGTTACGTGATAAGTATTATATATCACTTAGTGTAGTTCATTACTTGCATTATTGATGAATTAATTGATGTAGTCGTTAGTAACAAGGCTTTTTAGTTGGTAAACTCGTGATCGATAGAAATGTTACTAACATCAGGAAACCAAAAACGATACTGTTAAAATATAGTAGTAAGCGTAGTTATAGTATGTTTTATTGAACAAGAAGTCTGTATTACTCAAAAAAACTTATCAATTATTATAAAAGCAAAAACGAAAAGACATGCTTTTTTAATGCAACTTTGTCAATAGTTGTACAGAATTTTGTTGGTTATTGATATCTGTTTTGTACAGTGTGCTTTAAACCACTGTCAAACAGTTTTGTTTTAAAATTGTTATTCTATATGATTTAAAAAAATAAGCATTGCATGTTACATAGAACTAAAACTTCATTTTTAAAGTCAGCTAAAATCAGAGTTCACTAGGCTTTGTAGCTAGTTGAACTACATTGTAATTCGCTTCAGCATTTTGCAACTAGAAACCAAGATAATTGACTTCGTCTCGCTCTCTCTCGCGTATGAAAAGATTTTGCAGAATTAACGAGGTTGTAATTTTCCGGATCGATATATCGATTTTTCCTTATTCCAACTATAAATACTTCCAGGCGATGAGATTGTCGTGTACATTGTTAAATATGAATTGTCAATTGTTTATCAAAGCTTTTTTAAAATCAACATTTGAAATTGCAACTTTTCCAACAAAATCGACTGTGGAAACTAACAACATTGTTATTTATGTTTTTTTATAATTAACAAAAAATCTATCACTTGCATCAATCTTTTTTTATGTTTATTTCATTTGCTAATTAAGTGCTATCGTGTATTGATAATCTAAAATATGTGTGATTATAAATACAATAATCATTTAAATAAAAATTGCGATATATACAATAAACGTTTAAAGAATAAATCATATAATCAGTTTTCGACCTCATCTTGAATTCAGTTACCTTACTTCGACTAGTCAACTATACGTGAGGAACATTTCGAAAACGATCTAAGTATGGACACTGGTATCCTCTATTTTTTTTATCAATTCCGGATATTGTCATGCCAAATGGCGAGAAAGTAACAGGACACTGATAAATTAATATGTAATCTTTGTGTAAAAAAAATGTTGATAAGAATTTTATATAAAGAAAGAAAAACTAAATTTATCGGTCTTTTCATAATGTTTGAAAATTTCATTAATTTATTCTTATTTCGAATTTTAATTTTACACGAGAAAAAAACATACTTCGACTCATTAAATATAATAGCGAAAAATCGTTTCAACTATACCAATATAATCAAATATAGTTTTCGCCTATGACAGTAAAAAATAGTTGCCGAAAAAAGTATAGTTATTTAAATATTTTTTAAATTATTTTCTATTTTTGAGTACCGTTATTTTTCTCGGTGCAGATTATAATCATGAAAAAATGCACATGATAATAAGAGCTTAATATAATTTTTTTAAAAGCTTTTTTCAGTGTAACTGAAAAAGAAAAGTCTGCTTTTGAACAATAGATTAAGTAAAACAAGCAACGATAATTTTTAGGTGCAAAATTTTTAAATCTAAGTAAGATATAAGAGATTGTTTAAACTGTAAGTTAGTAATATTTATATCCAATTTTAGCGTAAATTCAAAAATATCTAAAATGAATATAATTTTTATTTAAATATCCTCAGACTCTATTGTTATTCGCAAAAGTATCTCGAGAAGCATTGCTCAACTTTCAAATGATAAGACTTGCGATATACTTTGTTAGAGTATTGTTATTAATTGTCTGCTAACTCTTATCATAGACTAACACATGAGAATTTTTTTCTGCTAAAATAATATTCTTTGTACCCATTCTAAAGTTTCAACATACATATTTTTAATACTTTATCTCCTTATGCATGTTAAACACAGAAATTTTATATTTTTTTACGTTGTTAATAAATAATTTAACTTGATATTAATTAATAAAATTATCGAATAGAATAGAAAAAGTGTATTCTTGACTAGTCTACTCTATCGGTCAAATTATATCTTATCACAATTTGTTTCTTTTAAATTATAAACAATCTTAACAGTGCAGTATGATTAAACGAATTTATTGCAATAGATTTATAGATTAATGAGTTTAATTATTTATTTAATATAAAATCAGAAAGTATAATTTTATTTCAATGAACGAACTACCGTTAACTCTAGATTGACAAATTATAAGTGTTTGGAGCTTTAGGTTTTATGATTTGTCCTCAATATCAGTTGCAGAAACCTTATTCTCTCACATACTATGCAGATAACTTGTCACAACTTTTCGGCTTTTTTAGAAAACTGTCAGGAAACCAAAATTAATATCGACACTAGCATGTATTAAATACACGAACATTCCAACACGATTAATATCATTAGTCTTTTATTGTCTATTAATATTGACGTTATATTGCAAAGTCAACACCCCTCAAGTCTAATAATAAAGTTTTTAGTTTTTAAGTTGCGCATGTTTCCGTGATATTGGATAATGTATGTTATTTTGTATCAAGTCAATTAACTTTCTATCTATTACGTTAGCTTGCTGAATTTTGATTACGCTAATTTGCATAAATGCCGTTCGTAAACAAATTATTTTTCGCAAAAATTAATTTTATTATTATAAAACTTTTCATAAATAAAAAAAATATTTTTCACTTATTTATGAAAAAATGTATGGTTGTCAATAACGTGTTTATTTAAACTTATCGTAAAATAATTATTCAGTATTTCATTACTTAACGATAAAGTTGAAATATTCCACTAGAGCTTTTAGTGTCACAAGTATTAATATGAACGAAAATTTATGGAATTTCTGGTTTGTCTTAATCTAATTATTAACTACTAATTGTTTTCCAATTAAAAATTTACGAAATGAATATTTTGTTTGTAGAAAGCGGTACTCGAGAGTATAGGAAAGGATGATCCCAATTTCAAGGGAGACGGTTACGTAAGTCTAGCCATAATCTATGGAGTATTCGCATTATGCAATTGGCTAGCACCGTCTTTCATTTCGATGACTGGACCACGAACGAGCGTCGTAGTAGGCTCCGCATGCTACGTGCTATTTATCGCAAGTTTCCTATTTCCTCGAACGGAGTTCCTTTATATAGCATCGGTAATCGTAGGAGTCGGTGGTGCTTTAGTATGGACAGGTCAAGGTACATTCCTGACAGTCAACAGCAATGAAGAGACGATGTCCAGAAATTCTGGACTGTTTTGGGCAATTTTCCAGTCGTCCCTCTTCATCGGAAATATTTTCGTCTACTTTGTTTTCACCGACGATCAAATCAATGCTGACAGGAGAAATTTGACATTCAAAGTTCTCACTAGCGTGTCTATTGTTGGCTTGTGCTTACTATTGACGATGAAACGTCCACCGCAAAATCAAAACATGGGACCAGCTGAAGGCGTCTCAAGCAACGACAAGGAATTGCGCATCCCCGAAAGTCCTAAAGAGAAACCTTTGCTGGCTGCCTGGCACGCATTGACGGATGCCATTAAACTTTTCTTTACCACCAGGATGCTTATGCTTAGTCTAACTTTTATCTATACCGGACTCTCTCTCACCTTTTTCTCGTCTGTATATTCGTCCAGTATCAGCTTCACTGAAAGCATGGGTCCAAATCGCAACAGTCTCCTTGGACTATCTGGTATCTGTGTTGGTATCGGCGAAGTTGTCGGTGGTGCTGTCTTCGGAATGCTTGCATCCAAGTGTGGTGGCTGCTCAGGATGGCCGGTAGTATCCATAGGTTTCGCAGTTCACGCCTTTGCCTTTATCGCTGCCGTCCTCAACCTGCCGAATGCGGCACCCTTTGGTGTAAGTATAAAAACGCATTCAATTATTCTAAAGGAAAAAAAAGTAGATGATTTCAAAAAATTCATATCACGTTTGAATACTTAATCCACATATACAGCGCAAAACTTGCCGACCCTGTTATATTTGTGAAATTTTATAGCAACTTGTCAAAAAATAAAAAAAAACATCTTGACATACAAAGAGCTTTAAATAATCTCGGAATAAGTTCTTTTTTTTTTATTATGTGCGCATCTCGTAATACTTGTACTGGAAACAAGATAGTTCAAACGATCTTATCCGAGGTCTCATGCAAAATAAACCTCTGAATAATAAAAGATAAAAAAAAAAAACAATTCTACGAGTAAACGAAAGTGCATATTTTTCTCTGGCTTGAAAGTTCGTCTCGAGAAAACTAATTTCTGCCGAACCGGTTTTGACCTCATACCTGCTCTGATATATCGTGATAGAAAGTCGTATAACTGTCTGTGTATAATTTCTCTCCGCAGAAAACGAGCGATATTGGTGTGATAACCCCTTCGCCCGGTCTGGCAATGGTTGGCAGTTTGACACTTGGTTTTGGCGATGCATGCTTCAATACACAAGTCTACAGTCTTTTAGGAGTGTTGTATTCAACAGAAAGTTCATCGGCATTTGCGCTCTTCAAGTTTTGCCAATCAGTCGCTGCGGCTATTAGCTTCGCGTATACTGGATGGATAGGTCTGCATGGTCAACTTGGAATACTTATCGTGTTTCTCGTCTTAGGTACTGTCGCATTTTGCGTTATCGAGGTGAAATATCGACGTGCCAAGAGGTTGGCTCATCTCACCTGCCCTGAAATTGATGTATCTGGGAATAATGCATTGTATAACGAGTAAAGCGATGGAAGACTGCTATGTGAATGTGATTTTTTATTATTGATCATGAGAGGCGAACGGAGGATAAGATAACTTTTTGTATATATTTGGAAATCCTTTATTTTCTAGTTGTTTGTTGTATTCTACTTGAGATTGCTTTGCGAAAGATAAATGCGTATTAATATCGAGTCCATCGATTATCTCAACGGGAATTCAAAAATTATTGATTACGATTCAATTGTATACTGTTATAATAATAACGATGAATATACATGAATAATATCAATTTTTGAAGACGTGCCAAAAACTGCCAATAGATTGTAAGAAACTAAAAACATATTCAAACAAGATCTTAATAGTAAATTTTGAAACGCTAATTTAATTAGTGAGTTATTAAATTCCTTATTTGTTGAAAATAAATTGTTAATATATAAAAATTGCACAGATAAAAAGATATTATTACACATAAACAAAATTTTAATGAGATATATTAAGAAAAAAAATATTTTTATTTTTTTAACTGATTCTAATATGCAAGATTTATTAAATAATATGTTAGCTAATCTAAGTGGTGAAGGAAAATGTAATATCGAAAAGAATTCGAAATATTTAATTTTATAACATTTATAGGATCTTGGTATTTTTATAAGGAAAAATCCGTATTTTTATTGAAATCTAGATGGAAAGTTATCAACATCCATCATTGTGCAATAACAATGTGCAACAAGTAATATTGTGTACATCATTTATGTAAATAGGATATCTATTTTTTCTATGATTACTCTACATAGTATAAAAAAGTATGAACTACTTCGTATTTAAAAATCACAATTATACACACACGTTATCATGCACATGATTATTACTAAAAAGATTATTACGTAACTAATCGCCGATAAGAATAATGTCGATCATACTTCGAATATGTTGCTATCCGGTGTTTAAAACTAGATTAGGTGAAGGTCTTCTGCATTACTTCGCGTTCGATTTAGATGCTACTTTATGTGGTTTTATTTCTACTCGATATCTTATTTTTTTCGTTTGCTCTTATTTTGTAATTTATAAATTGTTAGTATCGTGTATGTAGTGTTAAATTAATAATCGAATATTATATTTATAACAATTATAAATCTGTTACGCACTACCTCTAATTATTTAGTCAAAGGTAGTCAAAATATCGTATCTTGAATTGAACTATTTGAGTGATGTTTACAAAAATACTCTGATTTACTTAAGTCATAGCTTTTGAAATAGTGATCATACTATGGATATTATTTATATAAAGTAATAAGAATACTCCATTTCATAAAGGGAAGCGAAACGTAAGAGCAACGAATGAAAAAACTTATTAACATCTATGTTTGTTGGTGAGATGCAATAATGTATCTAAGAATTTGAACACTTTACTTCCGTTCAAACGTATTGTCATCGGTAGATATATTTGCAGGTTTAAAAAACTATGATATAAATTTTTATATCTTTAGTTATTCCTACTACTGAAGAAAACATGAGTATACATACGTTGTTAATTTAAGTCAAATAATTTTTTTAATAATTTAAATAAATAATGTTTTAAAGAAAATATGTATTTAAACACACTCTTAAAATTGAATTTGATTTGGATTTGATTCAACCATGTATAATATTGAATAAAAAGTATATTTTCAAGTTTATAAAGAATATATAGATAAGTAAGAATTTATTATAGATTATACGTGCAGTGCACATTGGTAAATATAATCAATACTCAATAATTTATTTAAAAAATTGTACATTATCAGTAATAATTGTTAGATCGTTCTAATTGTCTCTTATTGAAATTTAAGTATTTGATTGAAAATGACCTATGTATAAAATGTCGGTTTGTTTATTTTTTCAAAAATACACTGTCTTTTATCAAATTAAAATTGGTAATGAAATTTTTTTGCTGATATTTGCCAAAATTGTATAATATTGAGCATATAGATATTCTCTTATTGTGTAAGATCCTGAAAGAAAGCAACGTAGAAAAGCTGTTTAACATTCCATTAGAAGTCAATTTATGATGCAGAAAATGTGTATTGTATATTCAATTTTTGAATAAATTTCTACTCTATGAATGGAATAATAAATGTATTTTCTTTTTCAATATTTCATTTTTTATTTCAGTTTGGAACAGTTTTTTGAAAAAATTTTTTAACAACTTTTGTATTGCTAATGAATTGTGTAGTGTTATTGAATTATTTCTACATAGTGCTTAAGGCTTATAAGTGCAATGAATACATGTGAATGGATTCAATTAGAATCAATGTGATCGACCGGTTTATTTACTAGCTGAAAGTAACAGATAACATACGAAATGTTTGTTAAGATGTAACAATTATGTTATATACTAAAGTGCATTTACGTAAGTATCCAGCGTCATGAAAGAATCATTGTTTCGACGATCCTTAATAATTTTCTTTTTTTGCTTTAACTTTTTTATTTTTATAAGAATATTTTAAAAATGTTCGTGCTCTTATATCTAAATGTTCTGGTTATAATTTTAACAAAGATTTTGCTAGATAATTGCATCTGAATTAATGACAAGTTTGGAAAGTTATTTTTTCTTGATGTCACAGTTTTGTATTTTTCTGCACGTGCCTAAGCACCTAACATTTTTATAATTTTGAAGTTCTTTCTTTATAACACTTTGTGCATGCATTTACTCTAGCACAATTCACGTAGAATTTTAATTGCGTAAATGCGGAAGTTTTGGTTATAGTTAAAAGTTTATTTAATTTTTATAAATAATTAAAATAAATGCTTTCGGTCGCTTTCTTTATGAGTGTTATCACTTGGCATTTATATAATTTTGAAGTTATACCTTGTTCGAATTTAGTATGGATAATTAATATTGTAATAGTATTTTCACAAAAAGTAGGATTATCTATACAAAAATTAATAATAAAGTGTCTATATCTCTGTATGCTTGTATGCTGTTTCATGTACTCGTAACACTGCTGTGATTATAAGTGACTAATGATTTCGGTTCTATATTATTATAAATAACATTCCAGGTTTCATTTTCGCAATAAGTTCATTGGAATCAGTTAAAAAGATCAAATAACGAAATTATACCATGATTATTTGTATAAAAGCAAAATAAAAAAATTATCAACGGTACGCGGGGTTCCTAAGCGGTCACCCATCCAAGTACTAACCGCGCTCAACGCTGTTTAACTTCGGTGATCGGACGAGAACCGGTTTATTCAGCCTGATATGGCCGTTGACGACTGATTTTAATTGTTAATAGTATGAGTATTGTATACATTTTCTAAAACCTTATTTAAATTAGTAAACTATTATTGAAATGGCTTATTTTATTTGAGAAATTCATGTTCACGAATAAGTGAATTTTAAATATTTTAAATTTTTCGAATAAATAAAAAATATTACAATTTATTCAATAAATCTACGAATTGCACATGTTCTGATAATAATAAATAATATTATTTATTATATTTCAAGTTACCGACAAAGATTCCCAATTAATTTATCCACCAAGAGTTTTTTCAAATCTTGTCAAAACGAACCCATTTGTCGAATTTTTCGAAATTGTCCACTCTTTGTTCCTCCACTTATAAGCATTTGCCAAAGATTTCATGAACATTAAATTTTCTATATTGTTCATCATATAACTTGTAAAAATGTATGACATGTATTCCCACTACACTTGCATCAGTTTTAAAACTGTTTAACAATAGACAAATTTATGTTTAAGAAAATTGGACTGGTGCTTTTATTTAGAGACATAGAGAGCGGTTAGCTTCAGAAAATGCGAAAAATTGGTTCGTTTTGGAGAAAACTTGAACTCGTAGTAGGTAAAATAGGCATCTTTATTGTTATGACCGTCCTCTTATGTAATCTTATCACTAGATGATAAGTTTAATGAATTATTTACCGATTGAATATAACGTACTTAGCATCCACATTATAAGATGGTGCTAACTATCAAAAACCTCATGATTTCATGCCAATAAAAATACTATATAAGTTCAAATTCAAAGTTCACATTAAAAAATGAGTTTATAATATATCTCGATAGTATAAATTAATAGTAAAAAAAGTAATATAAATTTTGAGATGAAAGAAAATCTCTTATACTATTTCTCTTCACAATCAAGTTTATTATAAAAATAATGTCTGAATTTTTACTGAACAATTAGTTGAAGCATCTGCGCCTATCTCTCGCGTAAATCTTATTTTATTTTTCATTTCAATCGCTTTAATCTTTTTAATAAGATAATTATTTATTCTTAGTAACTTATTTCTAATTTCGTTGTACTTATAACTTTTTTTTCGAACGTTCTGTATACCAATTGCTTT
This sequence comes from Phymastichus coffea, assembly GCF_024137745.1. Lineage (NCBI taxonomy): Eukaryota > Metazoa > Arthropoda > Insecta > Hymenoptera > Eulophidae > Phymastichus > Phymastichus coffea. The sequence goes on from NW_026706880.1 coordinate 434,979, forward strand.
TTAAAAATATTGATTTTTCTCTCTTTTCTTTCGTTTTTTTGTGAATATCTATTTTATTATTTTACTTAAGTAGTAGTTTATTTAAAACATTAATCTTATTCTAAATTTTGATCATCAACTTGAAAATTATTTTTTGCCCTACTTTTACTTATCGTTGATTTTTTAAATAGTATTTACGTATACTTTATTCAATTCAGTCAACATAATTGCAACTGCTGATTAATTTCATTCTTTTCTATATTTATTTTTTTTTGTTCGGTTTTTGGAACTTCAAATAGTTTTGTAAATTCATCACACATTAGATGAAAAAATACAATGTAATGTGTTTGTAGATGAAAAAAACAACCTCAAGAAAATAACGCTTTGTTAAAATAGAAATGAATGATATTTCTTCTTGCGATGCGAGTGCTTGCAACACACTAAAGAAGGAAGGAGATAAAAAAGTCGTACAGACGCATGATGGATCGCACGTCGAGCCGTTCTCGGCAACCCGAGAGTCCAAACACCTACACGTACCCATTAGATACTGACGTCTCGGTCAATGTTCCGAGAAAGCGCGAGATGCCGTAAGGTCCGAGTGCGAGTATCTCTACACATATGTTAACATTGAGATTTACGTGTGGTGTGCGAATTTTATTGTCGAGAGTAGATCCCGCGTATGTAATTTCTTCGTGTAATAATATGGATGATTTGAGAGATTTATATTCACACATGATTTCACTTAACTTTCCTGGATGTATCTATCAAGATTTATTTTGAATAAAGAGCTTCTTTCAACTTTAATATTTTTATTTTTATAAATAAGATTGATTAAGCTTTTTGTATTCAATTTTTACTTAATACAAACTATTATTCACAATTATTATCATTAGAATAATGATTTTAATTGACTTAAATTGTCAAATCTGTTTCGTACGAATCTATAATAATGTGAAGACTAAATCCTTAACATCAAACAAAAGTTTCGAATAAAACGTTCATCGATCCCCGAGTCAAACAAAGGCAACTGAAAAAAAGAAATTGGTTCAATCGAAGAGACCTATTATGAATATAAATGAATAAGACAAACAGGCGGCTCGGCAGAAGCCACCCGTCAATTACTCCGGCATTCGTATATAACCCATTCGAAATCAATGTATATAGTGTCCGTTGATGGTGCGGGCCACGCTTACAGCTTTGAGCGAGACGCGTTTCACTTCAGTCTTGATTGCTCTCAATCTTCTTCAATCTTGCGTATGCTCGCAAGCACGCTCCCTCGCTTGAATCACGTCATCGAAATTTAAGCCTTTGCTTTTCTCTTCGGTTTCTTCTTTGCTCTTTTCTTTTGTCGTTTTTTCCCGTTTGTCCATCGTAGAGCTAATTACGAATGGCAGACGGCTAAATAGCTTCTTGGACGAACTAATCGTCCTGCATCGCATTCCTTTGTGTTCGTTCACGAATCTCAATGTAGTTGTTTGAAGTTTAGGACTCGGTTCGGAATTCAATTTCTGGATAAAGCTTCAATTAAGAGTTTTTTAATGTTTGCAAATAAAACAGTTCTTTTTTTTATTTCCATATATGGCATGCTTTTGCAATGTACGAGTAAAATGTATTCAGGAAAATAAACTTGGATCTTTCGATGTCATCAATAAAAGAGAACAATAGTTAAAACAAATTGAATATTGCTTGAAAATATATTACAGTATGTATTGAAGAATGTAATTCTCAAATCGGCCATGTGGTGAGTAATATGAATCAGGAACTGCGTAGGCTGAGATCTCATGAAGAGCCTCGGGTAATAATCTTCATTACTTTCATTGTCCATTGTCATGGCTTTTGACAGTTGCCCCGGCGCTACATAGGTACCATCTATTAAGCTTCTTAAAATGCTGATTCATTTGATGGCTTTTGAATTTCATCTTTAAATATTACACTCTTTCAAGCGATCAACCTTAGATTGTGATTGAATTTTCGAAAATCACTCATTGCCAGCATTGTACCATATCAAAAAGTAGAAGGCTCATAATTTGTAAGTTTCTAACAGAAAAATCTTAGACGAGTTATAAGTGAATCATTTTTTAATTGTTCTCAAATATCGTCCGATTGTGAAACGTAGTTATTGCTCCAAACCACACGTTAGACAAGAAATAAAATTGCACCACGGACAATTAGTCAGAATGCGCACGCAGTGGTAAAAAGTGTGCTCATTACGCGTTATACATGAAATACCTGCGTCGAATAATCATTACATCTTGTTACACGAATATAACCGTAAGGCTTAAGCAAGTAGCGGCATTGACAGCATACTTATTCGCGTCATTAGTATTCCCCGACAACTCTCACAAATCCCCTTCGCGCGCGGCGATTCAAGAAAAAAATAAAGAAAGAACAGCCGTTCTCTCAGTACAACATCGACGAGTAGGTTACACGCACGTTCTTGACAAGAGACAACGACGATAAAAAAATGAACTGAATAATACCGATATATGAAAGCACCTCCATTTCCGGCAAAGTAAAGGAGACTCTCTCGGATGATATCAAAGCGCGGCGACAAATTGCCATGCATATAAATCGCCGGTAGGTTTTTCATCAGCGCCTCGAAGAAAGTAGCAAAAGCCATTCGTCTTGAAGTTTTTTATGATGTGTGCTGCTGCTGTTGGCTTTTATCGATGCCATTTCGAGTCTCGAGCCCCCCTCATCCCAACTTTGACGTGTGCGTGCTGTATGCTTATATGGCAAGAGAGAGAGAGAGAGAGAGAGAGAGAGAGAGAGAGAGAGAGAGAGAGAGAGAGAGATGCGTCAAGCGACTACTGGGAGAAAAGAGAAGGTTGGATACGCTTTTTTCATTCTTCTTTTTTAGTGTACTTTGGATCCTGCCATGCCTCGTTCATTCTGTTCTATACTGCCTAATGCACTCTCTTCTATACTTGGTTCCTGTTTTTCCAGCTTTCCTTTAGTAGCTGAATATCAAAATCATACTAATTGTGCAGCCACACGTATCAATATTACATTTAATATTGGACAACGATGCTTAGCACGTAAAAATTATACTATTCAGTTGTAATTGAAATGTTTCTTTTTTGACTTTCATTTGAACGGTTGTTCCACATCCCCAAAACCAAAGTTAGTAGTAAATCTGGTAGCCTTTGCTGTCGACAGGGTGGATTATTTAAAAAACCCAGCAGTCGATCCTAAGACCTTTTTTTCAACGATATAAAAATTCTGACAGCCCCGTTGGAAGAGTCTTTTTTTAGTACGTGTGTACGCCTACGAGTGTGAGAGAAGCCACGAGGAAGAATCGAGGGACAAACGAAAAGGGAGCACCTGCGTCACCGCTTTGTGCATCATGACCCTTAAGACCTGTTGCGCCACCGTATACGCATGTGGGGAGACGTCGACGGTGCTCTATTACCGGCTTTCGACCACTTTTCGTGTATATTTAGACACGTTAGAGGTTGCCCCCTCGAGCTTGAACGCTTACCACTTGGTTCTTCCGTGGCAGCTGCGTATTTTCGCTGTTCTCAATCATCCGTCTTCGAGATTGAAATTTCTTAGTGACTTTTTTATACTGTAAGACTAAATGCATGACAGCGAGCTCATAATATTTATATCTAAGCATAAAATATTATTATCAATAACTGCAGCATTGTAGTTTTTTATTGTATATCGTACTGAGATTCGAAATCGAATGAACGTACACAGTGACAGTAGACAACTTTAATTTCATTTAATTTTGACTGTTAATAACCTTGTAGATTTCATTACCAGCTTATGAAATTTTTGTTTTTTTTTCTTTCTCGATTCCTTCACCCATCATACGAATGTTTATTTTAACGGTTTTTCAAAGGCGCACGATTGCCTAAGACGAACATCACGAGTTCGTGAAATTACCAGATGTAACACTGACCCCTTGTAATGTGGCTCCTCGCGGTACAATTTAAGACGAGGGAAGAGAGAGATCCTGTTTTTCTTAAAAGAGAGAAATCGTGAGGGTGGATGATGGTACCTGCCTTTTTAAGATTTCATTTCTTTCTATTTGGTTTCTTTTTTTTCGAGAAAGAGGAGTATCGACCTAGTAGATGATGGATGAACGTTTTCTTTATGAGAAAATTGCTGTTATTAGGATCTTTCAGGGCTTTTGAGGCGAAAATTCCCTTCTGAGCGATTGTTTGGAAATTATTTGATTCATTGGATTTTTATTACGAGGGTTAAAGTTACGCATCATGGACGGCTAGAAAGTGAAATATTTTACAAGATTTATTCATTACGTACATCTATCGTGTAGCGACTTTGATTTTAATTCTATTTATCTAACTTTGCGATTTCATGAAATAACAAAGAGAAATATGTCATAATATGTACGAGCCCCTTATAACAAAACCTTGACATAATACTGTCCTCAAAAATCTATGATAACATCGACACAAACAGTCGAGATGGACGTGAAAGATTTTGAAAAATCACTCTTACCGCAAGGCAGGCTGTGTGTAGTTAAGTCGGCAGCGAGTAGCTCAGTCACGTATCAAAATATCTCGGTGCATCTCTGCTACACTGTGTCCCTTCTCCGGTTGTTGACTTGTTTCCTGAATTCTCAGGTAGGCAGTCAAGACAAGCTCATAGGATGCATATTGTGCGCTGCGCTTTCGGTCGGGCTCGTTAAGATACGAAGGGCGCAGTCGGTTTTTCCTTTCTCAGAGTAGTAGAATTTCACGCTGTGCCGTATAATTTGCATCTTACTCTTGGCGCTCTATGGGGGAAGTCCGGAGAAGTCGTTTTGAGAAATTGCATAATTGAAGTTATTGTCAAGGAAATGCCTATGTGGTTTGTAAACGAAAATTCAATTCGACTCAACAATGCAATTAGACATAAAGAAACTCTTTTTTTTTTCTTCGTTGTTATCGACAAAGACTCCGAAAAAAATCGTCTTGATAAGCAAACACAAAGGCTGAAAAAAAGGCAGCGGCAGTATTCTAATTCAGATGGCGACTTTTATCGATCCTCGCAACAATGCTCTTATTAAAGCGCTCGGCCATGGTCTCAGTGTGGCGGAGATTCGCGTCTCGTGAAAGTATTAAATTTCACAAACGGCAAACTGTTTGTATACTGCATCTTTGGCTGAACGCGCGCGACCGCGATTTGACAGCGTTGGTCCCGCCTCCTTATAAGAAAACGCGTTTCGCCGGTGAAAGCACACCCGTGCGCGCGCGCACACACACTTCGCAATTATATATTACGAGAGGCTGTTAGAAGGGGCCGAAAAAGTGGCGCGTAATTTTTCAAAAATTGCCTCGCATCGATCACAAAGCGTTGACCGGGTTATGAGGATGATCTATGCGGGACCTGTCCACGCGTTCACTCCATCGTCTTCTTCTCTCATTGCGGATAATTAACTTCTAGATTAATCAATGGCACCGTGAGAATGAGTATTATCTTGTCATTCAAAGCTCAACGCAGTAAAAACGAGATGCATAAAACGAGAAGCAGAATGAGCTTTGAATCGAGGCTAACAAATTATAATCTCGTTCCAAAATTTATGACTTTCGGAGCAATCACTCCGAACCCAATATCTTTTAGTCCTATTTGAGGAAAGTATTTATGACACAGATACAGCAAACGCAACGAAAAAACTAAGAAATAGCAATGCGTAACTCTACACCCAGACGGCTTTTTGAAGGCCACTTGTGTGTGGAGCGAAAGATTTTCGAACGCGACACGCATTTTTTTCAGACCCTTCGTCGTGGCGCCAAGGGGCTAATGGCTAGATACTTTTAGAGGAGGTTAAGTACAAATAGATTAGAAAGTGTTAAGTCTGTCGTTTTTCAAAGAAATTCGAAGAAGAGATAAAAGTTGAAAAAATCTAGGTGAATCATGAAAATATTAATAGTGCGCCGAAGGTCTCTTAAAGATTGTACTTACAAAACGTTCCTATACCAATTATTTCATAGTACTTTAGGTGTATTAAACAGGAAATGCCCGAAATAGTTTGTCAGAAATTTCTCATCAGGTCGGCGTAGTAGCACTAGCGGAATCCACGATATCCTTTCGCACGAAATCATAAATTTCGGCTTCGTCGTGGAGAGTGTCATTGACGCACATTAGAAGCCATATCATGAAGCCCAGTGAACTGTACGCTTTGGAGGAATGTCCCTGCAGGCAAGTTTTTTTCTTGCACGACTGATGCCGGAAGCATTCTATTCTACCAATATTGATATTCATTCGCCTACATAGGTGAATAACAGAAAAATGCAGCCTAGTAGACAAGTCAACTCCCTTTCGCAATTCAAATGTAAGGCGTGGCACTTGGCCGTGTATACAGAGATAACAAAGCAATCACATGCAAATGACGTTTGATTGCGTGCGCAGAGATCAACTGTTCCGAGAAATCAATCCGCGCGCGCGCGCGTTTTCTCGTTCATTAGCCTGATGTGTGTGTGCATGTATTTATTCGATTCACGTTTCACCAGATCGCAACGACGAGAGGACATTTATCGATGTGTGTCCTCCTCGTATCTAGCAGAACACTCCATCCACCGAACTATATTTTATAGATAGAAAGGCCGATGTGCCTGCGTATTTTAATTACCAGCTAATAGGACATTATACAGCGACGAGTCATGGTTCTTCTTTTATATATATATATTTTTCATAATTTGAATTAAAAAATGCAATCCATCTATGAAGTTATATATATATAAAATAAAAATGAGGCTGCTTTTCTTGGTATAGACTGTAGGTATCTTGTACTTAATTAAAAAACCCCAAGAAATCACATCGTCAGATGAGCCAAATGCGGTCCGATGTGCGTGAAAAAAGTAGGCGGCTTTTCTCTTATCTCGTCACTCTGGAACGAGAAAATATTGAGCTTCGAGAGCTTCATCCTCTCTGAGTAGGTTAGAAACAGGCGTTAAATATCGAGTCAAGACAAAACGTACACATGTACCACGTGAACATAATATTTTTTGAGAGAGATTGCCCTTCGGGGGACGCGGTCCGCCCACATGTGGGCCGCAACCGCGCGGGGACTCATTTTCATGTATATATACAAGCGTCTCTTGGAACATAAATTTGGAAAGGAGAAACCGGTAGGTCGCGTTGCGCTCTCCTTTCTTTTCCCTCGGACGCTCTCTTCACGGATGGGCTGCATTTTGGCTCGTTGAAACGCTTATATATGCGCTTATCTCTTGATGCACCATACAATTTAATGACTTCGCGTCAGTCTAAACTTTTTCTTCGCTTTTATTCATTGATGACTTTCGTGAGAATCTCACACAACTTTTCTTGTTTTTTAATTCAAGTTGTAACTTGGTAACAATTGCTTGAAATTTAAACATTTTTGGCAGCGGCACAGCAGCAACTCGAATACGATCATTTGCCACAGCGCAGATGCTCGTAATTCTCAAAGTTGTCCAATGAAAAAGTAGTTTCTGACAACACGTGCAGTAATATACGAGAATTTAATATAGGAGCAAGGTATATACATTCACACACACTTACACACACACATACGCACACACATATACGCGCATACACGAAGTCGAGGCTTAGAGTTTGTGAAACACGGAATACGCTCCTTCACCACGGGGATGCTTGCGTTTTTCTTCTGGTCACGCACGGACGCGCGACTTCTTTCAATTTACCAGTGCAGACGAGTTTTGCGTTGGCCCACGTTCGACGAAGTTTCGTACGTAATGCGCGATCGTATAGACTGATTATTATCAAGTGCGTAAAAAAAGAGACGAACGTCGTGTGATTATCGAGTCGATCATCAATTTCCAAACAGCGTTGTTCGGCTAACAGAATAATAGCAGTGTGCGGGCGCATAATGACAAAGAAGCTTTAGAACTCGCCTAATGACGTAGGCACACCAGCACAGCATATATCCCTACGTCTGAGCCTTCCGGGCGTAGGTGGTGGTTGTAGAAGCCTCTACAGTGTTCTCTTGTATATTTTTTTGCGGCTCCAAAAATTTAATCCCGCGGGCAATTCAGCATCACTGTGACTTTAGCCTTCTTTTGTGTATGCGAAACAATAGAATGCGCGCGATTTTTCTTGCTCTTTTGGCTGGACTGAGATCTTCCAAAATGAATACCTGAGAGCCACGTACTTGCACGAGAGAATCTATAATGAGGTTTTCCATTGTGTGACGGAAGAAAAGTTTTTTTGGAAAAATGCGATGTGCCTTTCTGGTGAACGAGCTTTGTTGGTTTTCCTATTCAACTTTCGTAATCGAGCATAAATGAGCAGCTTTGAAAAGTAAATTTCTTTTCAGTTCATTCAAAAGAAGAGCCTTAACCTGCAATATTACATAAATCAATGATTGAAAAATACTATCGAATTCGCGTCGCCGAAATCGAAGGTTTTTTAGCGATGCATCCGATGAATGCGCAAAAATCAGGCCACCGACGAAAAATCGAACAGTCAAAAAAAGAAGGATTGTCTTAGCGAATGCCGCACAATATAATCCTGTGGTCCGCGCATATATAGTATCGAATTCCGCGAAACCCCATCGATGACTTTGATTTTCGTAGCGCGGGCGCTCAGCAAGAAAGGGGGCGACCCTTTCTTCTTCTTTCCATCGGTGTCTTAATAACGGTCGCGGCGCCGCCTCTCTGCGGCGAGACATCAATTCCGCGCTCGTTCTTGCCTGCGACTGCTGATTTTTATAAGAAAATATACGCTATGTGTGGCGGCCGGCGACGTTGACGAGATTAAAAAATCTCCATCGTATAATCATTGTTTATAGTTTATCGTTTCTTTGAAAAACATTTTTTCATAAGTTAGATTCCGTGATAAATTTATTTTTTACGGAAAGTATATTTTTAGAAATTATCATATTTCGTCGTCGAATATTTTGCAAAATCACTTTTTATCTATGACTTCATCGAATTATACTTTTCAATATAAATGACTACGAGAAATTTAAAAAATTACACTTTTTCTCTTAACACGAAAACACGCAGCATTCAATGTTTTATGCGTTAGAAAATAAAACCAAATGACAACAGATAAGAAATTGGCTATAGTATTGCAAAATAGACTAGCAATAGCTAAACTAGTTTCCGCGTGCAGCCTTTCTCTTTTGCGGACTTTTCAAACGACTTTCGACTGACAGTAGAAAGTACGGCTGTTATTGCGATAAGCCGTATCTCTTTTTCGGTACTGTGCTGATAGCGTATTCCATACGTATGCTACTTATAGGAAAAAAAATTTATAACGTTAGGATTGGAAGAAATAACGGATATTACGAAACGATTTGCAACGATAGCTTAAAATTGTTGCTTTTGGACTAGTAATTTACTCTGATAATACCGTCATAGTTTCGCGAACGTTTTTCATCGTTTCCAACGAATAGCCGAAGTAGTCTGCATTCGTATTTATAACTTTTCGTTAACACGCCGAAAGTTTCCATGCCAAAAGAAATTCAAGAATTTATTCAAGTTTTATACAAAAAAAGTTGTTTTTTAAAATATCTTATATAATTAGTTACGGGACAAGTTTGAAACACCTTGAAAGACAGTTTTTAATTATAGCCGACTTACGCTAATGGTTTGTGGAAATTGATTCTAAATATAAGCTGCGCAAAATATTAAATATGCAAATCGTGTTGTAGTATCCTGCAATATAACAACTCAGCTTTCGAATTTAGTCGCGCGATAATAATATTTAACGGCAAGTTTATGCGTTTTTCTACATTTGTCTGTAAAAATTCTGCCCATTAACTCCAGTTAATAGAGCAAAGATATAAAGTTCTGACTGCGGGTGCTTATGAAACCGAAAATTATCGTCATAGAAATCACGACGAAGTTCAATCGGTCGACATTCAATTGCATAGTTCCAACCCCGTTCACTTACTCTTTAGAGCGATACAAATAAAATGAATAGTCGTGTCAGCTTGACGACGTCATGATTACCATACGATATTGTTCATTCGGGCGAGTCGAGAGACCTATAACAATCTATTACGTGCATGTTCACGAACACGTCTTTGCAGTATATAGGGAAATATGAGAAAAAATATACGTTAAAACCGAGTTATTAGTGTGACGCTTGTATTAATTGTTTATTCATCTATATAGTACGAAAGGTAGAACGTATTTAGAGAACGTATTAAGAGAACTCAAATGTGAGGTCAACAAATTTTTGTGTAGCATAATTTCATTTGGAGTAGCGTCAATATCAGAGTGTTTGCTGATAACTTCTTTGGCGATCAAAATCGCCAAAACAATTACTGGATTTGTAAAATTGTATGCGCCTACGTATATATATATATCATAAATGTACAGTTATTTCCAAGTACAAGACTGATTTACAAAAATATAATGATGTATAAAGTTTATCTGATGTTACCTGGAGTCACTAGTAATTTTTTAAAAAGAATTGATAAAAAGGGGTTAATTTATAAAACAGATCATTTCAAGTTACGATCATACCACCTGAAAAACTATTTCCATTTCTTTCCGACCGCATCACTTACTTTACCAAACTCATTGAAAAAATCGTGTTTGCGCAGAGGACAGTGAGGTGCTAACTAGCGCTAATAGATCATTCCTCTCAATGCTTCGACGTGTCGTATCGATGCCGTTGCAGCTACCGCACTGCGTTAAAGTGTTGCTTTCGTGATAATATTGTTTTGAAACAAGTTTAAAACTGCAACGTTTTGCTTCTTTATTTTTGCTTGAACGTAAACTATTGTTTGTCGTAGTTTGCCTCAAAAAGCCATCATAATTTTTTTATATAAATCAGAAAAAAGAGAATATATGAATTTTACAATGATTATTATAAATTTGCTTAAGTCAGATAGTGACTTTGAGGTTTGGGTCACTTTCGATTTAGATTCAGAGGAACTTTCAATTATATACTGCTCGGTGAATATTGACGATATGAAATATTGGCAAGTAAAAATCAAAAGTCTTGCGTGATACTGAACACATATAAATACTTTCTATTTTGGAGCTTATGTGTTAAGGTAGGTTCATAAAAGCAAGTAAAAACATGGTAGTAATAATGATGAAAGTTCCTTGAGTTGAAGTTGAACTTGACAAAAGTTGTACTTTGCAGTTTATAAATTTAAATATATTTATCAAATTAAATAAAAATACTCATAGTTGTATCAGTACAGGCATGTGCAGTAAATAAGTTATAAGATAATAACGTGAGCGCTAAAAAGCTGGAAACGATGAGTTGTCTATAAAATAGAGTTGAAAAATTTTTCGTAAAGTTGTTTTACTTGTTGAGCACTTGAGAATAGAAATTGAATACAGATTTATTCAACTAATTATATTTCGATATGTACCAAACAATTTATTTTTACATTATTCAACAGTTATTATTATGTAATTACAACTATTATTTTTTTCATCTACGTAATATTGAACGACGAAACTTTAGTGTATATGAAAATATATACTTGTTATGTATATATATATATATATATATATATATATATATATATATATATTATGGTTTTACAGTTACCGCGAAGGTAGAGCCATTAAGCGGTCAAAAAATCGTAGAAGCTAATGATCTAGAATTTCCATTCATGGCATCTATTCAAGATAACAATGGATACCATTTATGTTCAGGAGTACTTATCACGAACCATTTCGTCATAACAGTTAAGCATTGCCTAGAAAGTGAAATACTAAGGCATATTCGAATTGCATTTGGTATGACCGATTTGCAACAAACTTTTCAAAGGTGTAAAATATCCGGATATTACACCTACGATGATTGGGCTGCTAGACTACATCTGTCGGAAGGAAGTGATACAGAGAATATTGCTATGGTAAAGGTGAGTTCAACACAGTACTAAATTATACTTCAACTATAATTAAACCACTATTTGTTAAGTTTATCAACTTACAATTACGTACATAAGTTAGATCCCACCCTGTAATAATTTCTGCGTAAAATTCAAAGTTTTCTAGCTCCGTCTATGATAGACGTAGAAAATCTCGCGGGGATCATTTTAAAGAATAAAGCAATACTTTTCATATTCCGTTGGTATTTTATTTAAAAATCGAGTTTTTTACATTGACAAATTTGAACTATTTTTTTATTTTTTCATTTTTTACCCCTCCATAAAATCATCTTCTACTTTTGAATGAGTTTTTTTTAACAAGGTGGAATAGATGCGCATTTATCGTCTCTTTAAAATGAACGGGACAGGATTCATTTTTATCGTGCCAACAAAAAGTTATTTTCATTTTTGTTGAAAAAATCATTTCTTTTCAAATTTGCTTATCTTAGAACATATGCACTAAAGAAGAAAAAATACAAAGAGAAAAAAATGTTGGCTTTTGCGTGTAGAATAAATGTTTACTAACAAAAATTAAGTTTTGAAAAAGATTTTTTTTCATTTTTTACCAGATTTTTTTCTATAAACTTTTTTTAATTAAAGTAGTCAAGTTACTGATGAAAAAAATATCAATATTTAATTATATTTAGAAGATTTGTTCCAAAAAATTCACAACCAAGCAAACTGTTTCCACAATTTTTTAATGTATAAGAATATATTGAAATATACACTGATTTTAACTGGATTTCAACTTTATTACATATTCAAAACTAAAGATGGCACATTTTTATAACAAAATAATTAAGTCACATGTATCGCAATATTATGACGTAGGCGTTTGTAAGTTTCTGATAAAACTGTTAGAAGTAAGATTAGAGTAATTGGAGTACTGAACTTTTATGTTTTTGTACTTCATATGACATCCAGAATAAACGTTTGTCTACACTCGTGCGTGATACTAATGTAATTAAAATTATATATTGTAATCTGATAGTTAATCACTTTCGAACAGTGTTTCAATATTGTGATAGATATTTTTTTTATTTGTGATAAAATATATTTTTAAAATTATGGAATTATTTTGTTATGAAAATGTACAATCTGTAGTTTTGAATATATAATAAAGTTTAAATCCAGTTAAAATTATGTTATATTTTAATATATATTCTTATACGTTAAAAAATTGTGATAGAAATTTGCTTGGTTATTTATGTTTTGAAGCAAATATCCTAAATATAATTAAATAGTGATGTTTTTTTCATCAGTAACTTGACTATTTTTATTAAAAAAAATTTATAGAAAAATTCTAGTAAAAAAGTTAAAAAAAATTTTTTTGCAGAACTCAATTTTTGTTAGTAAATACTTATTCTACATGAAAAAGTCAACATTTTTTCTTTTTAGATTTTTTTTTCACAGTGCATATGTTCGAAGATAATCAAACCTAAGAAAAGTAATATTTTTCACAAAAATGAACGTAATGTTTCATTAGCTCGATAAAAATTGGATCCTACCTCACTTATTTGAAAGAGGAGATACATGCGCATTTATTCTTTCTAATTGAAAAAAAAATTGATTTACTTGTTCAAAAATTAGAAGGTGATTTTATCGAGGGGTAAAAACTGAAAGGTAAAAAAATGGTTCAGTTTTTGTTATTGTAAAAAACGCGATTTTAAATTAAAAAAACAAAAGGAATTTGAGAAGTATTACTTTTTTCTTTAAAATGAACTACTGCAAGTTTTTCTATGTCCATTATAGACGGAGCTAGAAAATTGAGAATTTTGGGTATTTTAGTACAAGTTGGGAACTAACGTATCCATACAACTGTATATTTTGCTTGCTGCTTCACGTATGTTCCAGTTAGTACGACAACCTCTGAATGCGGTCCCCGTTCATTTGAGCAAATTTAATAAACAACAAGTTCAAGGAAAAATGGCGATGATTTTAGGATGGACTCGACGTCAAAATGCTGAACAATTGACAAAAGGAATCGTAAAGATTTTGAAGAATGAAGACTGTTCAAAGATGATGCATCGAATAACTAATAAAAATTTTTATATTAGTTCAAAAACAATATGTACCTTTGCCGAACCTTATGTTTTATTAGAGAACGTAAATAAATTTTTTTCAATCGTGTAACGAAACATATCAAGTAATGATTTTATTTTTAATGATTAATTAGTAACTTGATTTTTTACAGGGAGATCTTGGAGGACCATTGTTAGATCAAGATGGAGACCTTTTGGGTATTAATTTATACTGTGGTCCAGGAAGTACTTTTTCTTGGGGCAATTTCACCGACGACTTTATACAAAAATATGAAGTGAATCATCATGTTGACCTCACTCATCATAACCTTCGACGTTTTGTTATAGAAATATCATTAATTGATTAATTAGTAAACACTCATATAGCAATAAAAAAATTTGATTATATGAAGTTAATATGTCACGGCTCGCTTACTTTAACAAATCTTTATTTGTTGAACAATATATTTATCAACATAAATAAAACTATTCATATTCGTATCAGTCCAGGCATGTGCAGTAAATAAGTCATAAGATAAAAACGTGAGCGCTAAAAAGCTGGAAACGATAAGTTGTCTATAAAATAGAGTTGAAAAAATTGTCGTAAAGTTGTTTTACTTGTTGAGCACTTGAAAATAGAAATTAAATACAGATTTATTCAACTAATTATATTTCGATATGTACCGCTGTTATTGCAAGAAACCGTATCTCTTTTTCGGTGCCGATTTTCTATGCTTGCTTAGGCAATGATTGTGCTGATAGCGTATTCCATACGTATGCTACTTATAGGAAAAAAATTTATAACGTTAGGTTTGGAAGAAATAACGGATTTACGGAAAGATTTATAACGATAGCTTAAAATTGTTGCTTTTGGACTAGTAATTTACTCTGATAATACCATCATAGTTTCGCGAACGTTTTTCATCGTTTCCAACGAATAGCCGAAGTAGTCTGCATTCGTATTTATAACTTTTCGTTAACACGCCGAAAGTTTCCATGCCAAAAGAAATTCAAGAATTTATTCAAGTTTTATACAAAAAAAGTTGTTTTTTAAAATATCTTATATAATTAGTTACGGGACAAGTTTGAAACACCTTGAAAGACAGTTTTTAATTATAGCCGATTTACGCTAATGGTTTGTGGAAATTGATTCTAAATATAAGCCGCGCAAAATATTAAATATGCAAATCGTGTTGTAGTATCCTACAATATAACAACTCAGCTTTCGAATTTAGTCGCGCGATAATAATTTTTAACTGCAAGTTTATGCGTTTTTCTACATTTGTCTGTAAAAATTCTGCCCATTAACTCCAGTTAATAGAGCAAAGATATAAAGTTCTGACTGCGGGTGCTTATGAAACCGAAAATTATAGTCATAGAAATCACGACGAAGTTAAATCGGTCGACACTCAATTGCATAGTTCCAAACCCGTTCACTTACTCTTTAGAGCGATACAAATAAAATGAATAGTCGTGTCAGCTTGACGACGTCATGATTACCATACGATATTGTTCATTCGGGCGAGTCGAGAGACCTATAATAATCTATTACGTGCATGTTCACGAACACGTCTTTGCAGTATATAGGGAAATATGAGAAAAAATATACGTTAAAACCGAGTTATTAGTGTGACGCTTGTATTAATTGTTTATTCATCTATATAGTACGAAACGTAGAACGTATTTGTTGATTTTTAATAACTTCATTCAAACATCACAATATGATTTTCATGCAAATAAAAAAAGATAAAATTATCAGCAACGACTCATTTAATAATATATATTTTAAATGTTGTAATCAATCGTTAACAAATATTCAATATCGGCATGCTCATAGTCAATGAACGATCTATTCACTTTCCACGGTGGAACTTATTTTTTGTTTCCTCGAGTCACACATCGAAAAGTCTTCGCTCTACATTGATTTGCTAATATTAATTTACTATATTAATTTGTAACATCGTGAAGAGAAAAAGGCCAAAATCTATAAACGTCCACCCGAACGAGCGCGTGCGACGATATCGTATTTATACATATAAAACATACGTGGGTCGGCCACTCCCAAGTGTCCGTTTCGATTATTTATGCAATCGTTCAGTCAAGCGAAGCAGTCCCCTTTTGAAACCATGATGGTTGACGGCGACATTATATCCCCGTAGGCGATATCACTCCTTTACATATATATATAGAAGTGCACATGTATACAAAGGACTCGAAACTGATTTCTGTTGCGAAAATTGGATAATGATTTAATTCATTGCTCGCATACGAAAACAAATTGCCTAGAGTGAAATAGATTAAAGAAAGAATATGTACTGTATCTTTCTAAGATTATTGGAGAAGAAATTTTTTATATTCTTTAGTATAGTGTAACTTCGAAATGGAAATATACCGTTAATGAAAACTATTAACCTTGTTTGACCGGAATTATGAATGCACAAATAAAAAATTTTTTTTCGTGGATCTGATGCTCCCTTAGGCTAAAAACTTAAAATATAAAGGAATACATCGTTCAATGGATATATTTACTTACATAAATGCTTGTCCACATATGTGGACACTAGTACTATTTTTTGAAATGAAAAGATTAAATATCTGTCCACACATGTGGACACAGGTCAGAAGAAGTTAATCCCTAAAATAAGGATTGTCATTATGTATTCATTATGTTACTGTTATTCATTAGAAAGATAAAAAGTGTCATAAATTTTTCTAATTTTTAAACTATTTTGACCAAATACTGAATTTTTCAATGATAACGAACGATTAATCAAACACATAAACTCAGTTATATTAAAATAGACTTAAAAGTTTAATCATAATCACAACAAATTTCCAGCCCTATGGAATCATTCATATACTTCGTTTGACATTTTTCATAATCCGCAAATTTCCATGATATTTTCATAAATGTTAACTATGAAATACATATAGAAAAAATAAAGCCGTCGGCTGATCTAAGTGTTTTTATTGCTAACAATATGCGAATAAATATTGTTACACATGTGTGACTCAGCATAACTAATCGGAAAACAACCGTTTTTTAACATTCACTGTTTTTACCACTTCTTCTACTTTCAAATGACAGCCAAGTGCCTCCTTCAACTTTTGGAGACAAGTATTTTGGATCATAAACTAGTGACGTTTGAGTTTTTACAGTAGTTTTAAAACTAAACTTAGCTAAGACGTAGAACAACATAATCTTCAAATTAAAGATAGCGAAAGTTTTGCCAATACAACTTCGAGATCCCATACCAAAAGAAATGTTATTTATAGTTTTTCCTACATTAGTCCTTATGAAACGATCAGGATCGAATTCGCTTGGGTTTCTAAAGGTGTTTGGATCATTTAGAAATACTGAAGTAGGAATCCAAATAAATATTTCAGGCTGAACGACAAATGGCTTGAGGCCAGGTAAAGCTGGCGGCAATTCAAAACTGCTTTTGCACGTTCTCTGAATGAAAGACGCTGGATGGACTCTCATACTCTCATTGATGACTGCGTCTAAATAAATTAGATTGTTAATGTTATTAAAAGTAACATTACCAGTAGTTTTCTGCAATACTTGGTCGATTTCTGTCTGTAGCTTCGCTTGAATGTCAATATTTAGAGCTAGTTCATAAGCTATCATAGACATAAAGCTTGCTGTTGTATCGAACCCAGCAAAAAATAATTTATATATCAAGCTGATTATCTTTAACTCAGTATGTGTTCATTTGCGTCAGATTTATTTCGAGCGCGTAATAATTGTTGAATTAAATCGCTACGAGTGATCTCATTTTCATTCCTAGTTTTTATAATTTGGCGAACAATATCAAAAAAAAAATATTGAACCATTCTTAGCCAATATACTGATTTCGAGTTTCTCGGTTAACCACGTATAAGCTCTTTTTATTAAAAGCTTAGTTTTCGTTACACCTTTGAGTTGGCAATACTTTTTGGCGTATTTATAAAAATCATTCTCTGGATCATTCAACGAATCTACATCCAAACCAATTATAAAACTCGCCAACATATCATTATTATACCTCGAAAATAAATCTGTCACATTGACCATGTTTTCTGAATTCTTTAACAGCTTTTCAATATATTTTATGAGTATATCCTTTTTCTTCATAGCATGATCAAACATAAATTTCCTTCTAAGAGAACTCAAATGTGTGGTCAACAAATTTTTGTGTAGCATCATTTCATTTGGAGTAGCGTCAATATCAGAGTGTTTGCTGATAACTTCTTTGGCGATCAAAATCGCCAAAACAATTACTGGATTTGTAAAATTGTATGCGCATACGTATTTGGCTTCGTTATTCACGTTCGAAATGCTTTTAATAAAATCTGACACATGCTGTTGAGAAAAAATTACACTCTTCATATTACCATAGAATAGCACTGGTGTTAAGTAAGGAATTCTGGAATCCCGGAAAAAAATTTAATTTCTTCTTTATGCTTGCATATAAATACACGAAGGAGCATATAATCGTTGAAATTAATATTCAGATCGCCATTTTTCTGCTGTATTGAAATATTAAACTTTTAGGTTTTCAAATAATGAAACAGTCGATGAAATATCTTACTTATTAAATCTTATACTTACTTAATTGAATTTTAAATATTTAATCAAATTTTAAATTTTAATTCGTATAATAAGTTGAAGCTACTAAAACTATAGACTGGCGTAATGCAGATAAATTAATGTAATTATCAAGTATATATTCTAAGAAAGTATTTTCCAGACTTTTTTATATTGAAATAATGTTGCACCAACTTTTATCAGTAACCTATACATCACTTTATTTGTAATGATATTACTTCAGCTGAACTCGACTTATTATTACACTACCACAAATACATTGAACGATACTTATTCGCTATATCGTTTCAAACAAATGCTCATAAATGTACAGTTATTTCCAAGTACAAGACTGATTTACAAAATTATAATGATGTATAAAGTTTATCTGATGTTATCTGGAGTCACTAGTAATTTTTTAAAAAGAATTGATAAAAAGGGATTAATTTATAAAACAGATCATTTCAAGTTACGATCGTACCACCTGAAAAACTATTTCCATTTCTTTCCGACCACATCACTTACTTTACCAAACTCATTGAAAAAATTATGTTTGCGCCGGGGACAATGAGGTGCTAACTAGCGCTAATAGATCATTCCTCTCGATGCTTCGACGTGTCGTATCGATGCCGTTGCAGCTACCGCACTGCGTTAAAGTGTTGCTTTCGTGATAATATTGTTTTGAAACAAGTTTAAAACTGCAACGTTTTGCTTCTTTATTTTTGCTTGAACGTAAACTATTGTTTGTCGTAGTTTGCCTCAAAAAGCCATCATAATTTTTTTATATAAATCAGAAAAAAGAGAATATATGAATTTTACAATGATTATTATAAATTTGCTTAAGTCAGATAGTGACTTTGAGGTTTGGGTCACTTTCGATTTAGATTCAGAGGAACTTTCAATTATATACTGCTCGGTGAATATTGACGATATGAAATATTGGCAAGTAAAAATCAAAAGTCTTGCGTGATACTGAACACATATAAATACTTTCTATTTTGGAGCTTATGTGTTAAGGTAGGTTCATAAAAGCAAGTAAAAACATGGTAGTAATAATGATGAAAGTTCCTTGAGTTGAAGTTGAACTTGACAAAAGTTGTACTTTGCAGTTTATAAATTTAAATATATTTATCAAATTAAATAAAAATACTCATAGTTGTATCAGTACAGGCATGTGCAGTAAATAAGTTATAAGATAATAACGTGAGCGCTAAAAAGCTGGAAACGATGAGTTGTCTATAAAATAGAGTTGAAAAATTTTTCGTAAAGTTGTTTTACTTGTTGAGCACTTGAGAATAGAAATTGAATACAGATTTATTCAACTAATTATATTCGGATATGTACCAAACAGTTTATTTTTACATTATTCAACAGTTATTATTATGTAATTACAACTATTATTTTTTTCACCTCCACAATATTAAACCACGATACTTTAGTGTATATAAAAGTATATATTTGTGATGTATGTATATTATGGTTTTTACAGTTACCGCGAGGGTAGAGCCATTAAGCGGTCAAGAAATCGTAGCAGCTAATGATCTAGAATTTCCATTCATGGCATCTATTCAAGATAACAATGGATACCATTTATGTTCAGGAGTACTTATTGCGCACCTCCTCGTTATAACAGTTAAGCATTGCCTAGAAAATAAAATACTAGGGAATATCCGAATTGCATTTGGGATGACCGATTTGCAACAAACTTTTCAAATGTGTAAAATATCCGGATATTACACCTACGATGATTGGGCTGCTAGACTACATCTGTCGGAAGGAAGTGATACAGAGAATATTGCTATGGTAAAGGTGAGTTCAACACAGTACTAAATTATACTTCAACTATAATTAAACCACTATTTGTTAAGTTTATCAACTTACAATTACGTACATAAGTTAGATCCCACCCTGTAATAATTTCTGCGTAAAATTCAAAGTTTTCTAGCTCCGTCTATGATAGACGTAGAAAATCTCGCGGGGATCATTTTAAAGAATAAAGCAATACTTTTCATATTCCGTTGGTATTTTATTTAAAAATCGAGTTTTTTACATTGACAAATTTGAACTATTTTTTTATTTTTTCATTTTTTACCCCTCCATAAAATCATCTTCTACTTTTGAATGAGTTTTTTTTAACAAGGTGGAATAGATGCGCATTTATCGTCTCTTTAAAATGAACGGGACAGGATTCATTTTTATCGTGCCAACAAAAAGTTATTTTCATTTTTGTTGAAAAAATCATTTCTTTTCAAATTTGCTTATCTTAGAACATATGCACTAAAGAAGAAAAAATACAAAGAGAAAAAAATGTTGGCTTTTGCGTGTAGAATAAATGTTTACTAACAAAAATTAAGTTTTGAAAAAGATTTTTTTTCATTTTTTACCAGATTTTTTTCTATAAACTTTTTTTAATTAAAGTAGTCAAGTTACTGATGAAAAAAATATCAATATTTAATTATATTTAGAAGATTTGTTCCAAAAAATTCACAACCAAGCAAACTGTTTCCACAATTTTTTAATGTATAAGAATATATTGAAATATACACTGATTTTAACTGGATTTCAACTTTATTACATATTCAAAACTAAAGATGGCACATTTTTATAACAAAATAATTAAGTCACATGTATCGCAATATTATGACGTAGGCGTTTGTAAGTTTCTGATAAAACTGTTAGAAGTAAGATTAGAGTAATTGGAGTACTGAACTTTTATGTTTTTGTACTTCATATGACATCCAGAATAAACGTTTGTCTACACTCGTGCGTGATACTAATGTAATTAAAATTATATATTGTAATCTGATAGTTAATCACTTTCGAACAGTGTTTCAATATTGTGATAGATATTTTTTTTATTTGTGATAAAATATATTTTTAAAATTATGGAATTATTTTGTTATGAAAATGTACAATCTGTAGTTTTGAATATATAATAAAGTTTAAATCCAGTTAAAATTATGTTATATTTTAATATATATTCTTATACGTTAAAAAATTGTGATAGAAATTTGCTTGGTTATTTATGTTTTGAAGCAAATATCCTAAATATAATTAAATAGTGATGTTTTTTTCATCAGTAACTTGACTATTTTTATTAAAAAAAATTTATAGAAAAAATCTAGTAAAAAAGTTAAAAAAATTTTTTTTGCAGAATTCAATTTTTGTTAGTAAATACTTATTCTACATAAAAAAGTCAACATTTTTTCTTTATGAATTTTTTTTTCACAGTGCATATGTTCGAAGATAATCAAACCTAAGAAAAGTGATATTTTTCACAAAAATGAACGTAATGTTTTATTAGCTCGATAAAAATTAGATCCTACCTGACTCATATTAAAGAGGAGATACATGCGCATTTATTCTTTCTAATTGAAAAAATATTTATTTACTCGTTTAAAAATTAGAAGGTGATTTTATCGAGGGGTAAAAACTGAAATGTAAAAAAATGGTTCAGTTTTTGTTAATGTAAAAAACGCGATTTTAAATTAGAAAAACAAAAGGAATTTGAAAAGCATTACTTTTTTCTTTAAAATGAACTACTGCGAGTTTTTCTATGTCCATTAGAGACGGAGCAAAAAATTTTGAGTTTTGGGTAATTTTAGTACAAGTTGGGAATTAATTTATGCACACAACTATATATTTTGCTTGCTACTTCACGTATGTTCCAGTTAGTACGACAACCTCTCACTGCGGTCCCCGTTCATTTGAGCAAATTCAATAAACAACAAGTTCAAGGAAAAACGGCGATGATTTTAGGATGGACTCGACTTCAAAATGCCGAACCATTAACAAAAGGAATCGTAAATATTTTAAAGGATGAAGACTGTTCAAAGATGATGAGTCGAATAACTAATAAAAATTTTTATATTAGTTCAAAAACAATATGTACCTTTGCCGAACCTTATGTTTTATTAGAGATCGTAAATACATTTTTTTCAATCGTGTAACCAAACATATCAAGTAATGATTTCATCTCCAATGATAAAGTGGTAACTTGATTTTTTACAGGGAGATATTGGAGGACCATTGTTAGATCAAGATGGAGGCCTTTTGGGTATTAATTTTTACAGTGGTCCGGGAAGTTCTTTTTCTTGGGGGAATTTCACCGACGACTTTATACAAAAATATCAAGTGAATCATCATTGTGATCTCACTCATTCTAACATGCGACGTTTTGTTAGAGATATATCGATTAATTATTAAACACTAATGTTTTCTGCAAAAACGCTTTTATAAGCCGAGTGTCACGATGTTTATCAATAAAAGTTGATTGTATGAAGTTAATATGTGACGGTTTGCGTACTTTAACAAATCTTTATTAGTTAAACAATATATTTAACAACTTAAATAAAAATATTCATATTTGTATCAGTACAGGCATGTGCAGTAAAGAAGTCATAAGATAATAACGTGAGCGCTAAAATGCTGGAAACGATAAGTTGTCTATAAAATAGAGTTGAAAAATTTTTCGTAAAGTAGTTTTACTTGTTGAGCACTTGAGAATAGAAATTGAATACAGATTTATTCAACTAATTATTTTTCGATATGTACCAAACAATTTATTTTTACATTATTCAACAGTTATTATTATGTAATTACAACTATTATTTTTTTCACCTCCACAATATTAAACCACGATACTTTAGTGTATATAAAAGTATATATTTGTGATGTATGTATATTATGGTTTTTACAGTTACCGCGAGGGTAGAGCCATTAAGCGGTCAAGAAATCGTAGCAGCTAATAATCTAGATATTTCTTTCATGGCATCTATTCAAAATACCACTGGATACCACATCTGTTCAGGAGTACTTGTCACGTTCCAATATGTTTTGACAATTTTGAATTGCCTACAAGGTAAACCTGTAAATTATTTTCGAATTGCATTTGGAATGACCGATTTACAACACCTTCTACCGTGTGGAATAAACGCATGGTACAGCTACTATACGTGGGCTGCTGGACAAAATTTGTCGGATATAAGGGATGAGAATGATATTGCTCTGATAAAAGTAAGTTTAATACAGCACTAAATCGCAGTTAAACTATGAATAAACCATTATTTGTTTAGTTTTTCGACATATATTTTGCTTGTTGCTTCCTGTGTGTTACAGTTATCAATCGAACCTATGAATGGTGTCCCCATTCGTTTAACCCAATGGAATAAGCAACAACTCCAAGGAAAAACGGCGATGATTTTAGGATGGACTCGACTTCAAAATTCTGATCAACTGACAAAAGGAATCGTAAATATTTTGAAGGATGAAGACTGTTCAAAGATGATGAATCGAATAACTAATAGAAATCATACTATAAGTTCAAAAATAATATGTACTTTTGCTGAACCTTATGTTTTATTAGAGAAAGTAAATACATTTTTTTTAATGGTGTAACCAAACATATCAAGTAATGATTTCATCTTCAATGATAAAGTGGTAACTTGATTTTTTACAGAGAGATGTTGGAGGACCATTGTTAGATCAAGATGGAAACCTGTTGGGTATTAATTTATACAGTGGTCCGAGAAGTTATCTTTCTTGGGGCGATTTCACCAACGACTTCATACAAAAATATCAAGTGAATCATCATTCTGCCCTCACTTATCTAAACTTTCAACGTTTTATTAGACACATATCGATGCATTACTAAACAATAATGTTTTCTGTAAAAACGCTCTTATAAGCCGAGTGTCACGATGTTTAGCAATAAAAGTTGATTATATGAAGTGAATATGTGACGGCTCGCGTACTTTAACAGATCTTTATTTGTTGAACAAACTGTTTTTGATCGAAAGTATTATTGAACTTATTGAAAAAGATCAATCAATGTGTCAATGATCAATGAAGAAAAGTATGAAAAACCTGACCGAAGGAAAGTTGGATACAATATTTTTCCTCTTATTCAAAAGAGAGATGTTTAATACTTATTGTATAATAAGTTAATACCACTGAAATTCACTTAAGTTGTCAACCTCAACAATTATTCAACTAGGTCGTTTTACGGTACGTCACATAATCCATTTATGCCTAAGACACGCAGACTTGTAATTTTTTTTAGCATTATATCCTCTTGAGCACTCGTAAAACGGGAGCTCTTCGTAATAACACGAAGCGAGTGAAATAATCCATCGTAAATGAACAACGAGCAAGGCGCGCAAAACGTTGACGAGTATATCTACGTTTAATATCCTGCAATGTGCATTTTTTTTAAAGGAAGTCTGCCTCAGAGGCTTTGGTTATCCAAGCATAGCTATTTTCTACAATATTCGTTTGTATGTGTAAGTGGATATATATACACAGACGAGTCGCTGGATAATACTCTCGATAACTGTGAGCGCAAAGATAAATCTTCGGCACTCTTTCTCTCTCTCTCTCTCTCTCTCTCTCTCGAACAACAAAGGCGATACCAATGGACGATATGCGGTTGCACGCGCGTGCGCGAACAGCCGCATATCTGCCTTTATTTTCCTACCTTATCTGGTTCGAGGGAGTGCTGAGGACGCGCGAGACAGAGCCAAGCCTCGTGCGAGCGAGTGCGTTAAGGATATCCGAGAAAGCACACAATGCTTTCGCGCGACTGATACGTCAATGTGTATTCAGCTTTAGGCTTTTCTCTTGGCTACATTTATTTTCCACCTCTGCACAGGACGAACGTACGATACGCATTGATATTTTGTTTATTTTGCATGATGTGAATGCGAGATAAGCTTCGGTTTTCAAGGCTGATATAATGTCTGCTCGAAAAAGCCTTCCATAACAAGCAAGTCAGTCTGCGCAATGTTCCTGTTTTCCATCCTATATTTGCATCGGTAATAACTTTACGGTGTACTCTTACTTTACTTTTTGTTCAAACTCAGCTCAACGCAATTTGTGACTCATGATTTCTGTAAATTTCTCAATAAATAGCGCTCGATTGTGCCTTCTCAGCTCAATCAACCTCACCTTCAAAGAAATACCTCTGGACAAACTGCGTGTTGACGGTGAAATTCCATGAAGACAATTTTCTCTCTCTTCGAGCTGGACAAAGTCACCGCACGAAGACAAGACAAGCATAATAAGTGTTTTGCGGGTAACGTACGCATGCGCCAAAAGAACACCTAAGCAATATAATGGGTTCGCGCGCGCCCGAGAGAGCGAAAGAGAGAGAGAGAGAGCGAGAGAGAGAGAGAAGTGCAGGCCGGAAACGCGTGATAGGCTCGTCGTTCGCCCTCGCGAGCAAGCGAGTGAGAGAGATAGCGGGTTTTAGAGCTTTTGCCTCCGGACTCGCGCGGAAAGAACCGGATCGACTTGTTCATTCGCTATCGCGGCTATATATGTATATAATAATAACAACCGTGTGTGTTCCTTTTTTTGTATCGCCGCGCCTTTATAATCCTACGCGCGCGTATAGAAGCGACCTTGGGTTGTGCTGCTATGGTAGTTTGAAATTTCATTTAATTGATGCCCGTAATTTTTTTTTCTGGTGCTCGTTAATCTCTCTCGTGAGTAATTTTTAATTGCGTATGCGAATCTCTACGGCTCACTTTTTTTTGTGCAGCCGTAGAATCGAGTAACTGTAGCCGAGATTTTTTCTACCTTCTTTAAAGCTAAAGGAGATTAGCTTGTACGTAGAGGAGAAAATGAAGAATTGTAAATGATGAATCAAGCTGACGCTTTGTAAGTAGTTAATGAGTGGGAGATGATGTAACGCTTTTCTGAAAGCGTGAACGATGTATTATGAAGCTGCCTTGATTAAAAAATTTTCGTTACAATCTTCTACGCACAATGCATTTTTACAAATCGGGGCATCCATATACAATTGAATGGCGATTGTTTATTATATTTCTTCGCGATGGGGAAATTTAACTTGCAATAAAAGCAAAGCAAATGATGTACGTATTTGAAGCCTTTTACCGTATGGGTAAAAGTTATTTCTTCAGTGACACATTAGTCGATTAATTTTATCGGCAAATGTATAAAAGAAATGAAATAACTGCTTAGAATGCATTCTAAAGCGCTCGGAAAGAAAAAGCTTTGTCATAAATTCAAAATGAATTGTGAACGGCCATTAAGGGCTTTTAAAGCTTACGCAGATCGAACGTACACGACTTCTCTATTAACTTAAGAAGCGAAGGAAAGACGAGAAGAAGAAAAATAAGATAAATCCATCCCCGGCCGAATACGTCAGCGACTAATGCGCATCCATCGAGAGGTAAAATAAAAGCAAGACACACACGTGCGTACTCGAGGCTGCCAAACTTGCTTTTCCAAAGCTCAGAGCGCATTAGACATCAAGAAACGAAAACACTCAGGGATAAAGATTGTCGATATGTGGCGAGAAGACAAGAGGAATATCGTAAGCCGCAGCAGGCAGGAAAACCAGGCGCTGTATAAGCCTTGAAACCGAAAAAAAAAGCGAAGGAGAAGAAGAAATCGTCGCGCCTCGGATGACGAAGTGGCGGCCGATCGGAAACGGGGATAAAGCGCTGCATTCAGCACTCAGGCGCCGAAATGCTCGCGTCATCCCTTCGTCTGTGTGCGCGTGCGTTCGTGTGCCCGTGTCTCTCTGTGTGCGACAGCGCGAACCCGGTTGCAATCCAAGGCAGCATATATGCCTTCCTTTTCTCTACATTATGCATGAGCGCTCTCTTGGTCGACGATCGTCGATCGTTAAAATCCAGGCGCGCTTGCATTGAGGAACCGCGACAGCGGGCAAGAAAGATTGCATTTTTATTCCCTCCAGATTGAAATTGGATGCTCAACAGAGCTTCATTTTCTTTGTTTATATCAATATTAAAAATCGTTTTTGCTTTTTCTTTTTTTTGCTGCAAACTGGATTTCGAGACAAAGAATTAAGAAAACGTATCATTGAAATATATAAATGATGCAAATAATGAGAAACTACCTTACAAACCAGTCATTAATGTCGCCACCGCTCTGAGCATTCCTTCCTTAAAAAGTACGTAAAACAGTATGGGGGAACCGAGAAAGTAAAGATAATCGCCACTGCGGAGTCTTGGATGTTCGTTTGGAAAGACACAATCTAGCATCTGAGTGCACGCAGAGAGTTTTTGGAAAGCTGTCCCATTCAAAACACAAACAGCGCTTCCATCTCAAAGCGATTATCGCCAAAGAGGAGCACAAATTGCCATTACTTCGATTGCAATCACACGTTTGGAAATTGAGTCATTCGTTGTAGTGAAAAATTGTATTCCGACTGTTATTCAGTTTGGCACGTAGATCCTATGAATTAGTATAACATTGTTACTTTCGTTCATCATTTGTGGAAG
This sequence comes from Phymastichus coffea, assembly GCF_024137745.1. Classification (NCBI taxonomy): domain Eukaryota; kingdom Metazoa; phylum Arthropoda; class Insecta; order Hymenoptera; family Eulophidae; genus Phymastichus; species Phymastichus coffea. The sequence continues at coordinate 462,621 of NW_026706880.1, forward strand.
TAAGTTATTGACGAGTGAAATTTCCAGACATTATTACAGTCCCTTAATTGACTCATGCAAGCAAGATCGATTTGTCCGATCTCGCGAGATATTTATATTTGAGAATTTTCAAAATAAAGCGAATAGAAAATCGTCAACAGCAACGCATAAAGGTCCTTCGCCCCAGCTGTATAGCATCGGCGACCGGAGAGTATTGGTAGGGAGGATAGGAAAAAGATACGACGAGAAAAGAAGAAGAGAGCATCTTTTGAAAAAAAAAACCGGTTGAATTATAATACGGAGCATCTGAGGGCGCATGCGCGCTGAGTTAAACTCTCTCTTCATGTATATTACATTGTATGTGTGTTCGGAGATACGATCCTCCACCTACCTCCTATGCGCGTGTGTGTACAAATATACATGTATGTGCGAGGAGAGAGTTTATCGCCCCATCGACCTGCAGTAGTAAAAAAGGAGAGCGAAGCACTATACACATACATACACACACGCGCGTGCGCGCGCGCACGCGTGTGTGGATATGGCTGCGATCAAGCGTGAAAACCTCTTCGTGCGTGCGGTTGACTTTTACGCACGTATGCACTTTTCAAGCCGAGAGGCTCGCGCGTCCGATGAATTTTAAAATAAAGCTGCTGTGTGTGTATCCCTTATTCGATTTCCGTTCGCGCAGCCTAAAGGAGAGGTGACGAGAGGAATTTTGTTTAATATTTGCATCTTCTTTTTTGGTCTTTGTCAACAGAAGGAAGGATTGCTGCTGCACACTTCTTGCATTTTAATGACTTTTACTGTTGGTTTATTTGATGTACGATTATTGCTGTAAGTTATGTTTGAGTTTTATGATAGCTTGCAGTAATTCATCGTTATGTTATATTCGATTAGTTTCACAGCAATTTTTAATGTAGCAGTATCATATACCGTTTGATCTGATTTAGTTTAATTAAAGTAGCCAACTTAAAAAGTATCAAATCGAGCTTTCGATAACAAAAATTGTTGACCCACAATACGAAAATATACAAGATGAGAGTTTCTTCGGGAAAAAACACATCTACAGGAAAAAGGGGGAGTATAAAATAATTGGGCTAAAACATGTCATAGCCGAAGAAATATAGCCAAACCCGAAAATCCAGTATATATCCACACCTCTACTCGAGGCGGCATTGCGCAAAAAGCCAAAGACTGCACTGTAGAGAGCGGTTGCTCGTCGTCGTCGTTGTGGTCTCCTTTTCGCTCTGCGATGCGTATCTAAACGGTCGAGAGATTTACGGCGACACAAGGACTTGATGCGCAAGCGAAACGAGACGAAAAAACGAGCTAGCGAAGAAAAAAAGCAACAACCCCGCTGCTCATAACTCCAGCTTCTGTGTATGTGTGTACGTATGCGTGTGCGCGTGTGTGTGTGTGTGGGTGCGCGCGCGCGTAAAATCTCGAAGCGACATCGTGGGCGTGCGCGCGCCGAGTGACCATTGTTACGCGCGGGGTGAGAAGCCGAGCAAAAAAAGGCAAATCCATTGTACGTAGATACGACGAGTTGCACCGCGAGAGCTCAACCCCCATTGTTTATGCTAAGCACTCTCTCGCAAAGGATCAAATTTATGCAGGCGATCGTTTCGACGGCGACTTGTTTTATTTCGCCAAGCGTTATTATTATTTGTCTCGATCCTTTCTTCTTCTTCTTCTTCCTCTTCTTCTTCTTCTTCGTCTTCTTCTTCTTCTTGTTCGGGCACGTCAAAGGGGATAGATTGTTCATATTATTTTTCGTCTCCATACATTGCGCAAGAATAAATAACGAGTTTGCTTAGATCTTTTGGGAAACATGGAGCAGACTTTTTATACTTAACAATCACTTTTCCGTGCGAATTCTTTTTCACAAAAATTTGATGATGTTTTTCTTAACCTGCATTTTTCAAAGTGTTTCTAAGAGTTAAAAGAAATGGTGCAACCCCATTAGATAAGCGCGACATTTACATACAAAACTGCTTATCGGAATGGCAAATACGATTATACAGAATGGGTGAAAAAAAGAAATCCGTACCACATGCACGTAGCTTATCGTGATCACCATGAGAGAGAGATAGAGAGAGAGAGAGAGAGAGAGAAAACGGCCTAAATCGCGGGCGTTTCCTATTTGGTCTGCATATCGTGCAGTCAATGCACTCGCGAAAGGCGTGTACCACTCTTAGATTTTATATACGAGTATATGGATGTGCGAGCTCGCTACACGTTTTCTCTCCACGTATACGCTTGTTGAATGTAGGTAGTGGTTCGCGATATCAGCTATAGCGGGCATCGTCGTTGCGACGTGATAAATCCAATGTTACAGTGGCGAGCAACCAGATTGCCCTCTCGCAGGGCAATACCGGTCGATTGTTCCATTCGTTTGATTGGTCTTTTCGCAAATATGCGTCGCAAGGTCTGTGCTTTATATTCATGATCGACTGAGTAGCTTTATTAACCAATAATTCGTGGAACTTTTATAAGATTTGCGATTCAGCGCCAACGCTGTATATAGATGACTTTGTTGCAAATAAAATTTTGCTGATTTTTCTCCTACGCCTTTAAATGAAAACAGTTCAACTTTCAAAATCCACGAAAGCGAATGAAAAGTTGGTAGTGATCGTGATACAGTACGTCGTGATATCCGTTACTTTTAAACACTCCTAGTCTCATGAGACCAACGTAAATTTACACTCACGAGAATTGCTTTCGTGACAGAATATATATGCTTCGCTTGAGGCATGCCGAAACATTCTTCAGAGAATGCTTATAATTTGTTTACGAAAAATAAAGTTGGTCGCTTCTAATATTGCTTTTTTGCACAGCCAACTCTTGTGGAATATACCAGCAAATGCTCTGCTTGAACGTACGCGAAACTATATTTTCTTACGCACATAGTTTTTTTTTATGAAACAAACTTGGTTGGTATAAACGTGCGTTCACCATCACATACTCGTGTTTCTGTTAAGCTCGACAGATATTTCTTTCAAACTAAACAGCTTAAAGCGCGATATGGATTTTCCGAGAATTATATGACGTGATTTGAGACGTCTATTTACATGCACATCACGTTCTGGAAACTTAAATTGACTTGTAATCATTTTACGCAAGAAGCACTGTACTTTGCACATTCTTTTCGTTTCACTTTGTCGACCTTCAATTGACAAATATTTTAAATGAAGTGTTGTAGCTTCGTAGCTTCTTATGTAGACGAGATGTAAAATATAAACCGTTGTGCAAGTAAAAAAAATCATAAAATCGAAACTGACTTCGAAATTATATGCTCTTAATATTATTTTCCAGTATTTCCGCTAAAAACATATTTGCCTTGCGTCACAGCATGCAATAAGACATTGACGACTACACTCTTTTCTCCTTTTTGCGAGTGTAACAAAAAAAATCGCTGAGGAAAAGCCATTAAATGTTACACAAAAAGAGTAAATCCAGTGCAAGAGTCAACAAAAAAATGGCACGCAACAAAAATAGAGAAAAACAAAAAACCAACATCCGAGCGGGCTTATTTGCCGAAGCATCTATTCATCGCGAAGCGAGAGAGCGATAAAAGATTTCTCGCAGGTAAACGTAAAAAGGTCTCTACGACCACTTCGCTCAACCACAAAAGAATAAAAATCAACTAACAAAAATCCAGCCCCTCGGTCTTATCTAAAATTACATAAGCTAAGTCGGCGAGGTCAAAGGCTTCTAGACATACCTGTTGCGCAGAGGATCGTGAGGCGCTAACTAGCGCTAATAGATCAATCCTCTCAATGCTTCCACGTGTCGTATCTATGCCGTTGCAGCTACCGCGCTGCGTTAAAGTGTTGCTTTCGTGATAATTTGTCGGCGAAGCACAAGTTTTAAACTGCAACGATTTGCGTCTTTATTTTTGCTTTAATGTAAACTATTGTTTCACGTAGTTTGCCTTAAAAAGCCATCATAATTTTATTATATAAATCAGAAAAAAAAAGAGAATATATGGGTTTTACAATGATTATTATAAATTTGCTTAAGTCAGAAAGTGACTTTGAGGTTTGGGTCACTTTCGATTTAGATTCAGAGGAACTTTCAATTATATACTGCTCGGTGAATATTGACGATATAAAATATTGGCAAGTAAAAATCAAAAGTCTTGTGTGATACTAAACACATATAAATACTTTCTATTTTGGAGCTTATGTATTAAGGTAGGTTCATAAAAGCAAGTAAAAACATGGTAGTAATAATGATGAAAGTTCTTTGAATTGAAGTTGAACTTGACAAAAGTTGTACTTTGTAGTTCATAGATTTAAATATATTTACAACTTAAATAAAAATATTCATATTTGTATCAGTACAGGCATGTGCAGTAAAGAAGTCATAAGATAATAACGTGAGTGCTAAAAAGCTGGAAACGATAAATTGTCTATAAAATAGAGTTGAAACAATTTTCGTAAAGTTGTTTTACTTGTTGAGCACTTGAGAATAGAAATTGAATACAGATTTATTCAACTAATTATATTTCGGTATGTACAAAACAGTTTATTTTTACATTATTCAACAGTTATTATTATGTAATTACAACTATTATTTTTTTCACCTCCACAATATTCAACCACGATACTTTAGTGTATATAAAAGTATATATTTGTGATGTATGTATATTATGGTTTTTACAGTTACCGCGAGGGTAGAGCCATTAAGCGGTCAAAAAATCGTAGAAGCTAATGATCAAGAATTTCCTTTCATGGCATCAATTCAAAATATCAGTGGACACCACATCTGTTCAGGAGTACTTGTCGCGGACCATTACGTTTTAACAATTATGAGTTGCCTACAAGGTAGAAATGTATCTCAAACTCGAATTGTATTTCGAATGGCCGATTTACAACAATCTTTTGCATTGTATCGAGTACGCGGATGGTACAGCTACGATACGTGGGCTGCTAGACAAAATTTGCCGGATATAAGGGGTGAGAATGATATTGCTATGATAAAAGTAAGTTTAATACAGCACTAAATTACAGTTAAACTATGAATAAACTATTTTTTGTTTAGTTTTTCGACTTATATTTTGCTTGTTGCTTCATGTGTGTTACAGTTATCAAGGAGACCTATAAACGTGGCCCCCGTTCGTATGAGCAAATTCAATAAACAACAAGTTCAAGGAAAAACGGCGATGATTTTAGGATGGACTCGACTTCAAAATGCCGAACCATTAACAAAAGGAATCGTAAATATTTTAAAGGATGAAGACTGTTCAAAGATGATGAGTCGAATAACTAATAGAAATCATAATATTAGTTCAAAAATAATATGTACTTTTGCCGAACCTTATGTTTTATTAGAGAAAGTAAATACATTTTTTTTAATGGTGTAACCAAACATATCAAGTAATGATTTCATCTTCAATGATAAAGTGGTAACTTGATTTTTTACAGGGAGATATTGGAGGACCATTGTTAGATCAAGATGGAGACCTTTTGGGTATTAATTTACACAGTTGTCCGAGAAGTTATCTTTCTTGGGGCGATTTCACCAACGACTTCATACAAAAATATCAAGTGAATCATCATTCTGCCCTCACTTATATTAACTTTCAACGTTTTATTAGACACATATCGATGTATTACTAAACAATAATGTTTTCTGTAAAAACGCTCTTATAAGCCGAGTGTCACGATGTTTAGCAATAAAAGTTGATTGTATGAAGTTAATATGTGACGGCTCGTGTACTTTAACAAATCTTTATTTGTTGAACAATATATTTATGAATTTAAATAAAAATATTCATATTCGTATCAGTACAGGCACGTGCAGTAAATAAGTTATAAGATAATAACATGAGCGCTAAAAAGCTTAAAACGATAAGTTGTCTATAAAATAGAGTTGAAAAATTTTTCGTAAAGTTGTTTTACTTGTTGAGCACTTGAGAATAGAAATTGAATACAGATTTATTCAACTAATTATATTCGGATATGTACCAAACAGTTTATTTTTACATTATTCAACAGTTATTATTATGTAATTACAACTATTATTTTTTTCACCTACGTAATATTGAACCACGAAACCTTAGTGTATATGAAAGTATATACTTGTTATGTATATATATATTATGGTTTTACAGTTACCGCGAAGGTAGAGCCATTATGCGGGCAGAAAATCGTAGAAGCTAATGATCTAGAATTTCTATTCATGGCATCTATTCAAAATACCAGTGGACACCACTTCTGTTCAGGAGTACTTATTACGCACTGTCTCATTATAACAGTTAAGCATTGTCTAGAAAATGAAATACTAGGGAATATTCGAATTGGATTTGGGATGACCGATTTGCAACAAACTTTTCGAAGGTGTAAAATAGCCGGATATTACGTCTACGATGGTTGGGCTGCTAGACTACAGCTGTCGGAAGGAAGTGATAAGGAGGATACTGCTATCATAAAAGTGAGTTCAACACAGTACTAAATTATACTTAAACTATAATTAAACCACTATTTGTTAAGCTTCACAACTTACAATTACGTACATAAGTTAGATCCCACCCTGTAATAAATTCTGCGTAAAATTCAAAGTTTTCTAGCTCCGTCTATGATAGACGTAGAAAAACTAGCAGGGATCCTTTTAAAGAATAAAGCAATACTTTTCATATTCCGTTAGTATTTTATTTAAAAATCGCGTTTTTTACATTGAAAAAATTGAACCATTTTTTTATTTTTTCATTGTTTACCCTTCGATAAAAGCATCTTCTAACTTTTGAACGAGTTTTTTTCAACAAGATGGAATAGATGCGCATTTATCTTCTCTTTAAAATAAACTGGACAAGATCCATTTTTATCGTGCCAATAAAACGTTATGTTCATTTTTGTTGAAAAAATTGTTTCTTTTACAATTTGCTTATCTTCGAACATATGCACTATGGAAAAAAAACTGCAACGAGAAAAAAATGCTTTTGCGTGTAGAATAAGTATTGACTAACACAAATTAAGTTTTAAAAAGATTTTTTTTCAATTTTACCAGATTTTTTCTATAAACTTTTTTTAATTAAAATAGTCAAGTTACCGATGAAAAAAACATGAATATTTAATTATATTTAGAAGATTTTTTCCAAAAAATTCACAACCAAGCAAACTGTTTCCACAATTTTTTAATGTATAAGAATATATTGAAATATACACTGATTTTAACTGGATTTCAACTTTATTACATATTCAAAACTAAAGATCGCACATTTTTATAACAAAATAATTAAGTCACATGTATCGCAATATTATGACGTAGGCGTTTGTAAGTTTCTGATAAAACTGTTAGAAGTAAGATTGGAGTAATTGGAGTACTGAACTTTTATGTTTTCGTACTTCATATGACATCCAGAATAAACGTTTGTCTACACTCGTGCATGATACTAATGTAATTAAAATTATATATTGTAATCTGATAGTTAATCACTTTCGAACAGTGTTTCAATATTGTGGTAGATATTTTTTTATTTGTGATAAAATATATTTTAAAAATTATGGAATTATTTTGTTATGAAAATGTACAATCTGTAGTTTTGAATATATAACAAAGTTCAAATCCAGTTAAAATTAGTGTATATTTTAATATATTCTTATACGTTAAAAAATTGTGATAGAAATTAGAAATTTGCTTGGTTATGAATGTTTTGAAGCAAATCTCCTAAATATAATTAAATAGTGATGTACTTGTGATCAGTAACTTGACTATTTTAATTAAAAAAAGTTTATAGAAAAAAATTTGGTAAAAAATGAAAAAAAAAATCTTTTTCAAAACTGATTTTTTGTTAGTAAATATTTATTCTACCTGAAAAAGTCAACATTTTTTCTTTTTGGAGTTTTTTTTCACAGTACATATGTTCTAAGATAATCAACCCTAAGAAAAGTGATTTTTTTCACAAAAATGAACGTAATATTTTATTAGTTCGATACAAATGAATCCTACCTCGCTCGTTTTAAAGAGGAGATAAATCCGCATTTATTCCACCTAATTAAAAAAAAATAATTTACTCGTTCAAAAGTTAGAAGGTGATTTTATCGAGGGGTAAAAAATTAAAAGTAAAAAAATGGTTTAGTTTTTTTCTAATGTAAAATACGCGATTTTAAATTAAAAAACAAACGGAATTTGAAAAATATTATTTTTTCTTTAAAATGAACTACTGCGAGTTTTTCTATGTCCATTATAGACGAAGCTAGAAAATTTAGAATTTTGGGTATTTTAGTACAAGTTGGGAACTAACGTATCCACACAACTGTATATTTTGCTTGCTGCTTCACGTATGTTGCAGTTATCATATCAATCTCTCATTGCGGACCACGTTCGTTTGAGCAAATTCAATAAACAACAACTCGAAGGAAAAATGGCGATGATTTTAGGATGGACTCGAAAAACGCTCTTATAAGCCGAGTGTCACGACGTTTAGCAATAAAAGTTAATTATATGAAATTAATACGTGACGGCTCGCTTACTTTAACAAATCTTTATTTGTTGAAGTATGACTACAGGCATGCGCAGTAAATAAGTCATAAGATAATAACGTGAGTGCTAAAAAGCTGGAAACGATAAATTGTCTATAAAATAGAGTTGAAACAATTTTCGTAAAGTTGTTTTACTTGTTGAGCACTTGAGAATAGAAATTGAATACAGATTTATTCAACTAATTATATTTCGATATGTACAAAACAGTTTATTTTTACATTATTCAACAGTTATTATTATGTAATTACAACTATTATTTTTTTCACCTCCACAATATTCAACCACGATACTTTAGTGTATATAAAAGTATATATTTGTGATGTATGTATATTATGGTTTTTACAGTTACCGCGAGGGTAGAGCCATTAAGCGGTCAAAAAATCGTAGAAGCTAATGATCAAGAATTTCCTTTCATGGCATCAATTCAAAATATCAGTGGACACCACATCTGTTCAGGAGTACTTGTCGCGGACCATTACGTTTTAACAATTATGAGTTGCCTACAAGGTAGAAATGTATCTCAAACTCGAATTGTATTTCGAATGGCCGATTTACAACAATCTTTTGCATTGTATCGAGTACGCGGATGGTACAGCTACGATACGTGGGCTGCTAGACAAAATTTGCCGGATATAAGGGGTGAGAATGATATTGCTATGATAAAAGTAAGTTTAATACAGCACTAAATTACAGTTAAACTATGAATAAACTATTTTTTGTTTAGTTTTTCGACTTATATTTTGCTTGTTGCTTCATGTGTGTTACAGTTATCAAGGAGACCTATAAACGTGGCCCCCGTTCGTATGAGCAAATTCAATAAACAACAAGTTCAAGGAAAAACGGCGATGATTTTAGGATGGACTCGACTTCAAAATGCCGAACCATTAACAAAAGGAATCGTAAATATTTTAAAGGATGAAGACTGTTCAAAGATGATGAGTCGAATAACTAATAGAAATCATAATATTAGTTCAAAAATAATATGTACCTTTGCCGAACCTTATGTTTTATTAGAGAACGTAAATAAATTTTTTTCAATCGTGTAACGAAACATATCAAGTAATGATTTCATCTTCAATGATAAAGTGGTAACTTGATTTTTTACAGAGAGATATTGGAGGACCATTGTTAGATCAAGATGGAGAGCTTTTGGGTATTAATTTACACAGTTGTCCGAGAAGTTATCTTTCTTGGGGCGATTTCACCAACGACTTCATACAAAAATATCAAGTGAATCATCATTCTGCCGTCATTTATCTTAACTTTCAACGTTTTATTAGACACATATCGATGTATTACTAAACAATAATGTTTTCTGTAAAAACGCTCTTATAAGTCGAGTGTCACGATGTTTAGCAATAAAAGTTGATTATATGAAGTTAATATGTGACGGCTCGTGTACTTTAAAAAATCTTTAGTTTTTGAAGAAAATGTTTTTGACCGAAATTATTATTGAATAATGAGAAACTGGCAGTAGTTATTTCTAGATTTAAAAGATCATATGCAAGAATGCAGAAGTCGCGCATTGTGCTAGCTAAAATTCGATTGACGTCTGACAATTTGGATTAAGCATTTTAGCATGCGCTAATGCTAATTTGGTCAGCTAACAAAACAAATGACTTTGGAATCTTCTTGACTCCCGGAAGAAATTAACGGCTTCGTAGTATGCATTTAGATCGTATTAAAGGGGGCGCAATCATTTTCTGATCCACGTTACAAGCACCAATCCGAATGACACGCATCAAACGTAATCTTAACTGACGTTCGCTCGGAACACAAATAATCTTCTCTGCGAGTCCGCAGCCGTAAGAACGCGTAAAAACAGCTCGCTTAAGCGAAAAGGAAGAAAAGCTTACAAGCTAAGAAGGCAAGTGTTGCGTTTCAAAAGGAAATAGAAAGATCGCTTTTTGCGCGATCGAGCTACCGTTGTGCGCGTATGTGCCCGCTAACGATAAATAAATTTCGCATGTTGCAAGGTAACATAATCTTGTATATTCCATGGCAAGAGAGGGGTCAGAGCAGAACATGGAGTAACCGGAGCTGTCCCTCTCATTCTCGTGGCCGACTAATTTCTGAAATTCAATCAACTGCACGCTGTTGCCGCTTCAGCTTGCCTAACCATTTTTTTCCTCTTATTATTTTTATTTGTCAATCTCTTTCCTCGTAACTGTACCACCACTGGTCGTTTCGCTCTTTTTCCAAGGCATTGAAGGCCGTCACATCAGAGTCCTTCGCCGGGAGGTCGCGCGCTTTTGCGCCGCTAAGAGACTGACGCGCTACGTCAGGCTGCCACACAAAAGCAAACCCTCTATTTTATTTCGACCCTTTATTGAGAGAGTTGAGAGAGCGGGGTTATTTTTTTTCCTTTGCTTTCTGTTGGAGAAACCGAATACTTACGGAACGAGAAGTCGACGGACAATGCCTCTTTTCAAACGACTCCTGTTGGAATGCTAAATACTTGACGCGAGCGTGTAATTCATCGTTACGCCTGATTGCGAGTTTGCACTTCTCGTGTTGCAGAAAATTTCCATCTTGGAATCGCATCTTCGTATTGAAATATTTTATATTTGGGTAAAGTAATAAGCTTTTGTTGTATGATTTACTGAGTTTGTCGACCACTTGTCAAATGATTCATTCGACATGAAAAATAAAACGTTTTCTCGTCATGTCACCGATTTTAAACGTTTTGACGATCTTAATTAATTCTATGTAGTTAAATGAGAATTTGTTTAAATATTGCTGACTAAAATTTCTTGTACACTTTTAACCTAAAGATTTTTATTTCTGTCACTGGCAGAAACATGTTTTAATACTGATGGCAAGAGTACGAGAATTTCAAAAAAATTTAATCACAAATGAAAGATTTTGGAAAACATGAAAAGATTACTTTTTTTTATATCTATTTCAGATAAAATAAGAAATCTCAGTTTATAGATAAAGTAGGAAAATATATTTATCAAATGTCAATATTGTGTAATACAGGTATTTATAAAAATAATTCAATATAAAAAGGAATGTCAAGAACATTATGCATATACAATATTTTTTCATAACGTACAGTGTTACATGTTAACAAATATTTAAAAAAAATCAAATTTAAGCTTTGAAAAGATTTTTTCAAGACTTATCGAGAAACGAAGTAATACTAATCAATCAATGTCTTCATTATATCAAAAATTAGGAAAACTGATATGTCGCCTTTATCATGGACTGAGGAGAGAAGAGGTGCCGCGCAGTAGTATTTGATGGTGGTGACTATCTCAATGATATAACAATACAGCGCAGTAAACTATTGTACATGATCTGTTTTATACAGACCCCTCAGTAATTAGCAAGTTCGAAAAACACATTATGAGTTTTCGACATATTATGTAAAAATTAACGCATAAACGCATTAAATTTCGTTGGTTTAACTTCTGTTTAGTAATATTCGAAAAAATTAGTACCCCGTCAATATATTAAAATTACAATTTCCGATGATTAAAAAGAAAGTCAGTTCAAAGCGTTCAAAAAGAAAGAACATTTTTTTCAAATCAAATCTCCAAACTGCAATGAATCTTATCAGAGTCAATAAAGCATATGATAACACTTTATCACTTTGCTCAGTGATAAATGTCAATCTGATATTAGTGCAGCTAGTGATGTCTAACGCTCGTTCATTTTTTTTATTTTGAGGCTTATAGTATGATAAAATCAATAAATTTATATTACTTTTAATGGTATACAAAAGTCTGCAGCAATCTTTCATAAGCGTACATATCACACACATACATACTATCACAACAGCTGATAACGTAACTATTCTTCAGTCAATCAGATGACGATCTGTCTTCGCTTTCCAAGCCAACACTTTTTAAGAAAGGAGGATATGATGCAATAATTAAAGAATGAAAACTTTTAAAAATACAAGATATAAAAACTCTTGATCAGACGCGATATTATACGCCCGTAGCAAGTGTTTAATATTTTACTACAGTGCGCGCGCTGTGGAAGTGAGATGAGTCGTGTTCAGTGCGAGCGTAAACAAGAGAGATCGTAGACATCACACGAACATTGAATTTATATAAGCATATTGTTTATCGGAATTATGATCGAAAATTCTATTAATACAGAAATAATTGTAAATATAACTTGTTTAGTGATTGTGATAGAAAGTAAGTGCTTATGTTTATATTATCATAGTTACTTATTATTTATAATTTTTAATAATTATATGTTTGTTAAAAGTTCATTTTAATTCAGATAATTTAATTGCCGAACATTTATTCCAAGAAGTCATTGTCAATTATCGTTTTTTGTTTGTCAGGATGGAGAATTTTTCATCTATTCAAGATTTTGAAAATCATGCCTTAAGTCATTTACCTCAAGATGTCCAAAATTATTACACACGTGGCTCTGGATCACAAGAGACGGTGAAGCTTAACAAAGAAGCATTTAAAAGGTAATAATAAAATGATATGACTATTATAAAGCGATTCCACTGATATTTAATTTTTCAGATTAAGAATACACCCGAAACTGCTGAGAAACGTATCAATGAGAAATATTAGTACATTCATTCTTGGAGAAAAAATTTCAATGCCTCTAGGAATTTCGCCAACTGGACTTCAAAAACTGGCACACTCCGAAGGAGAATGTGCTAATGCGAAAGGTATGTCAGAATAATCTTTATGATACAAATTGTAACAATGAATCACAAAGAAAATAGAATTTTATATATATATATATATATATATATATATATATATATATATATATATATATACAAAGGACAGACCATACCTTTTTTTTATAATTTACATAATTTAATTGTTTTATTGTCTTTTCTGATTATATTGGTATACTTTTAAATATTTTTTATTACATTCCAGCTGCAGAGTCTGCAAAAATAATCTTCATTCTTTCAGCCTACGCCAACAGCTCAATTCAAGAAGTGGCAAACGCAGCTCCACAGGGTATTAAATGGCTCCAATTAACAATTTTAAAAGATCGCGATTGCATTATTCATCTGGTTCGTAGAGCTGAGCAAGCAGGTTTTAAAGCGATTGTAGTAACTATTGATAATCCTGTCATGCCAGACTCCAAAACTAATAAAATATTTACCATTTCCCAGCAAATAAAGTAAGTTATATATGAAATTTAATACAGAAGAGACTTTACTCAGTTGCTAATGTTAATATATTAATTTGCTTGCAGATTAAGTATCTATCAAGATTATTTCGAAACTAAGTATTCTAAAAAAGATATAGGCAATATTTTTTTACAAGTCAAATCAATGATGGACGATTCTCTGACATGGAAAGACGTGTCGTGGCTTAAAAGGTTATAGTTTTATATATTTGTGTTGTTTGTTTAGCACAATATAATTGACTTGTATCTGTTTTAGAGTTACGAAATTGCCAATTGTTGTAAAAGGGGTTTTGAGACCGGAAGATGCATTGTTAGCAATTAAACATGGTGCAAGTGGTATACTAGTATCTAACCATGGTGGTCGACAACTTGACTCGGTTCCTGCTACGGTACCTAATAAAAATCCCATTTTCTCGTATTTTGATAGCTGTCATTCATATTTTATCTTGGCAGATCGAAGTTCTTCCAAATATTGTTAAAGCTGTTGGAGACAGAGCAGAAGTATATATGGATGGTGGGATCAGGCAAGGCACAGATGTATTCAAAGCATTAGCTCTCGGTGCTAAAATGGTATGAAAACTCATAATATCCAAGTGAATTTCGATTGAGATGTATAATGCTGATAAGATCATTTATTTTGCAGGTTTTTATGGGTCGACCCCTAATATGGGGATTAGCTTGCGGAGGGGTGCAAGGTGCTCGTGCAATACTTGAAATGATACGAAATGACATTGATGAAACATTTGCCATGGCGGGTAATTACTTTATAAAATCAATCGTGAATAATGCTTTTCAATTAAGCGCCAAATTTTTTATTATAATGATGATAATATTATATTTTTCAAGGTTGCTCTAGTGTTCAAGAAATCACTCAAGATTTTGTGACTCATGAAATACTTTACGCACATCTTTAGTTTGCATTTAATCTCCGATATGCCAATGCTAATCATAGTATAATAGATACCGCCATGATAGCATGTATGAAAATATATTAGACATTTAATGCATTTGATAAAATATTAAAAACATTTTTTATCAAAAATTGTTTATGCACTCGCGACATTCAGCAGAATAATAAATGGTTGTTAAAACAAATTATGACTTATAGTATATAGTACAACGTTATTTAACAAAAAGTAGAATGGCTTATGTTACAATTGAAATGAGTGCATTCAGAAATATCAAATTCAGCAGGTTTTCTTTAACCAAAGACATTATTTCTTTGGCTTTCTTATATTTTAATAAAAATCAATTTTGCATCAATTCAAGATTTTAAAATACTTGAAAAGATCTAACAAGTGGCTGTAAACCATCGCTCAAAAACTGTCACCGCGAACCACTTCAAGGCAATAATAAATAAGTCGATATTTTTTTTACCTCGAAAGGCACTGCACGCACAATAAATAACATCTCGGGCTCCCTTCTTCCGATCAGGCCGAAAAAGAAGTGGAGGACCTATTTTAGTATAGCTTTCATTCGAATCCATCTTGAAGCTGCGAGGCAGCCAAAGGGCTCGTTAAAAGCTAGACGATAGGGAGAGAGAAAGAGGCAACAAGGACAGCTCGAGAGAATGTGTCCACCAGTGTTGCAAAAACGCCATAGCACATGTGTGTGGGATTCGTCTCTTGGGCGGATTTTTCGGAATTTCGGAGCTCTGCTTTTTTCGGCATTCTTCGACGATGTCGCGTCTCACCCTACTCCTGTAATTAAAGCAAAGGCTTTAGCCCTCAATTGCTTTATAATTCAGAAGCTTTGGTCATTAGCTCCCTCGTTATTTGCCTAATCTCCGTGATCGTCTTCCTTGCTAATGTCCTTTTACACGAACACGCTTATTTAGCCAGAATTTAATATTACACCAAAGGTAGTCCCACTTTTTTATGACCGTAGGTATCAACAAGGTTCGAGGTTTAAATTAATTACAATACGAATTAAAATCAGTACATTTCAAGGCTCCCCCTTTTTAAGAGTGCTAATATATTTTTAATGTACCTAAAACTACTGATGATTCAGACGCACATGCTACGAAATCGCTCCAATTTAGAACACATTTTTCGAGAGAGCGACAAAGAGCTCGGGTGAAAAAAACTCGAGCGACCGATGAGTTGAGTACCTTGAGAGAGAGAGAGAGAGAGAGAGAGAGAAAGGGACACATGTGTTGTATTCCAACTATAGTGATTAATTGCTTGTCTGCGTTCCCTCTTTTTTTAAACAGTTCTCTTTTTCAACAGTATATACCCGCTCGTGTGTTACCGACGATTCTTACAAATTCTCATTTCGCACACTGTAAATCTGAAAATAAAAACGAAAATAAATCAATTACCGATCTACTTATCCTGACGAGCCGCAGGTCAAATAGTTTTCAATTAGCAGATTCCGCGCATACACATCGCTCTTGATCTTCCGTTAATCAGTTAGCAACGTCCCCGAGCAAGCGAATGCATTTTCCCGAGAAACGCTGCGCATTCATCGCGTGCACTCAGCATTTAAACGGCTATCTGTGCTCCTAATGAGCATAAACTAAGCAACCTAGCTGTTCGGCGTCGACAAGTGCATCTGTATGAAAACCATTGCCCGAAGAGGCCACAAACGTAAAGTTCACTTCCCCCTTTACCAGAGAAAAACGAACTCGTTCTCGCCATATAGAAGCTCGACGGTGACCGGTTGGAACGACTTCACGCGCACGCTCGTGTTGCACGGCTTTTTGATGAATTGCCGCGTTGCTGCGACGCGATTGAAAAGCCACGTACACTCGCGAGAAATGGACATTTGCCTTCGTTAGCGCGCGTGCAAGCATTTCCTTTTTTTGTCTCCTCGCCGCTGAGGTGTGATTGCGTAGTATGGAGTCCGACGAGCGATCTTTTACTTTCTATAATTGGATTGTAGAAAGTAAGTAAATTAGGGCACGTTTCTTTCTTGTTTTCTTTTTATTGTCATTTTTTTAGACGTCGCACGGTCATTTCCATACTTGGTGGATTTATATTAGTGTAGATGTATAGCTTTTATAGTGGTTGCGCGTTCGATTGGACTTCGAGTGTAAGTAACGTAATTAGAAATGAAAACGTTTAGATATCGCGTGTATAAACAAGCACCAATTATTATGGCTGGACATAGCACTTTCACTTCTAGTCTGATGCGTTTCTTTTGTGAAAAGATACCGCGTGAAATGGTATTAAGACCCTTGCTCAGTTTCGAAACGCTGAATCAACTGCCAATGATTCATGGAGATTAAACGTTTCGCCGAAAACAAAATAAAGCCAGTTTATAACGCCGAAAGCAATCCCGCCAACATGCTGAATATACATTCGCTGTGCAAACTTCCTGCACACCTAAAACTCCTTTCATAAAACGCCAGTTGAACATTAACGAGCTTCCAAATCGTCATAATTTTTTGTCTCCGCGTAAGCAGGGCGTTTTTTCTCCGCTCGCGCGTCTCTGTAAACAAGTGAGCCGACGTGTGAACGTGCAAGGAAGATCGTGCACATGTTTTTCCGGCTGAGTTTTTTTTTGCACTCTCCTGGCCTTTTAATCGATTAATTGAAATCGTTGGGATATGCCAATGCTTGGGAACGAATGTACGAAGCTTTCGGGATAATACTCGTATTCGCACGTTCGTCTTTCGCCTCATTGATGATTCATTACGCGTTGACCTTATGCAATATGTCCCTGCGCGACATTTCATTTTCCTCAGCGTAATTACAACGTTTTGCTGTATTTTTACATGTCATAAACTTATACAGTGGATCGATTCTTATTTACTAGAATGGATTTGTGAATTGAGGAGACAACGTGACGTGCAATTCAAATTTGCAAAATATTAAAATTATAAATGATACGTTCAAAAGAAGATTTAATTACGTTTGTAGAAAAGACGAAAGAAAAATATTTTTTCGAGAATACACAAACAACCGCGTTCCGGCTCATTTGTTTCTCAAAGAATAACTCAAGCAACTTTTCGAGAAAGAGCGACCGCACCGTGGTGTGACCGGATGTCTATAAGCGCCGTGGTGGCACATTGGCGCCTAATTTGCCGCGGGTTAATCCGCTTCTCCAGGTCAGGCTCAAAGTTTAAACTTTTTGAAGGTTTCTTCGGAATTCCTTTGAAGGTTGGAGATTGGTCTAAAGGGTTTTTGTCTGTCTGTCCTTCGTTTTTTCCTTTCTCTCTCTCTCTACCTCGTTGCCATAACACGGCGCCTTATAGCTGCGGTATTTATCCAATGCTCAAATCGAGAAAGAAAGAAGCTCGAATTTCAGAGTGAGGCCTGTGCAAATATAACATCTCTGTCCGGTAAAAAGTTGCCTTTTCACTCGACCGATTACACGATACGAGTAAGTTTAGACTGCAGCTCCGCGTTGGCATTTTTTTTGATTCGCCTGATAGTATAATGAAAGGGTAAAAAAACTTAACGCTGTTGACTTTCCGTCTCAATTTCAGCGAATATTTGCATGCGCGGAATGACTTCATTTTAGGATTTTTAAGGACGACGATTTAAATATGAAGCTACTTGCGAAATACGAGACTTTTATGCTTGACAAACTTTGAGAATGTTCAAATGTGTATTCCGCCAACTAAAAAGAAAAGATTGGATGTCACTCAAAAAGAACTGTAAGCTGAATTTGAAATACCGAAAGGGGGTAGAAAAACGCCAAAATGCATATAAACCGATGCTCGAACTGTCGTCGGTATACAACAATGCCCGAGCATTGTCAAGAATTGCCTTGGGTAAGAGAGAGGGAAGGAGCAACCTGTTTCACTGTATGTTAAAATTCGACTATTGAATTCCGAGTGAATCGTGTACAAAATGAAAAAAAAAAACGCGCCAGAAACAGGTCATTCCAGAATGCCGTAAAAGTCGGCTCTCTCCGTCCTGACAATGGCCATCCATAACATCAATTTTCATACGTGGTATATATGTATAAGTCTTATAGTTTATATGCGTACGCATACGCAGGTATCTGCGCGCGCGCACGCGCAAGAGGTGCTTAACTTTTATCTCACGTATATTCTCCATATATACACGTGCGCAGCCCGCAAGCGCGCGGCACAAGTCATTCCTCTTCTTTCGGTTCGTCGAAGGCTGCGTATAAGAAGCGCGCAACCTCGATAAAGGTATGTATAAATTTCAGGTGTGTGTAACGGGCTTGAGAGAGATAAAGGGAGCGCACGCGTATTCAATCTTCGCTTTTTCTGACGAACGTTGCAGCGATCGACAACCGTTTGTATTTTTTTGCAGCGGCCAAACGATTATTTGCGACTCGTCATGTTAGAGGCATTCCGTTGGTGACTTCCGCTTAATAATCAATCATCATGAGCAATCTTAAGGAGGCTGCCCGTTTAAAGTTGGCTCTGACTAAATGGCACCAATGCGAATAGTTGAATGAAAGGATTTTAATCAACGTATTGAAAATTAATGAATTATCGTTTCTTTTGTGTTTTTCGTGATTTTCCCGATCCTTAAATGTGACATAGGAATTCATTTGTAACTTTGTGTGAAACCTCGGGCACTTAACAGCGAAAATTAAATAACTTTACGTTCACTGATATTATTTTTAAGCGTTGAGTCACTGCGGCTTTTAAAGAAGAATTGATTGCATTGCACTAATGGAATATGCCGCATTCTCGTCAGAAAATGCTAATCGTTCTTGGTGAATAACCGAGCAAAGATTATAATGAGCCTGCACATTTCCATTCAACGCCGGGATCCCCACGTATAATAAACATTCCGCAGAACCACTACCCTGTCGATCTGAATAAAGAAAAGAAAAAGTCGCTTTTAAGTGCACTTTTGATGTATAGTTGAAGGGGGCAAGTCAACACGCAGAACATCTCGAGAAGGTAGAAAAATGTGTAAACAGATGTTCAAGTAGTCCAGTAGTTGACGTGTTTTTATTCAGATAAGTGAGAATGAACGAATGCTTTTAAAAAATTGAATTCAAAAAATTTCGAATAATTGAATTCAAAATATTTTGAATAATTGAAGTCAATTCAATTATTTCAAAGCATTGATTCATCGACACTTATCTGAATCTTATCGCATCATTTAAATTTCATTAAAGGTTATCGCGCGTATCCATAGCCTAGCTCTTTACAAACATGTTCATCGTACGAGACACGCAGTCGCACAGGCAACACTGGTTGTGGTATCGAAATGGATAACTTCATTAGTGTACGAGACTTTGAAAATCATGCATTAAGTGTTTTAGAGCCAACCGTAAAAAATTATTATTTGGGTGGTACTAAAGCCGAAGAAACTACAAAACTTAATATAGATTCATTTAAAAAGTAAGTACTGATAGAAATATGAATAATGATTTAATAGATACGGTTTACATTGCTCATTTTTCTAAGGTTCAGAATACGACCTAAAGTATTAAGAAATGTATCCAAGAGAGATATCAGTACAACAATCCTTGGAGAAAAAGTATCAATGCCTCTGGGTGTTTCACCAACTGCACATCAAAGATGGGCTCATTTGTGTGGAGAACGTGCCAGTGCTAAAGGTGCATTGTCCGCATAACTTTTTTCTGCCTTCTGTTAATAAATTTTAGCATGCTAAGAAAGAAAATTATTATATTCCAGCTACCGAAAGTATTGGAACAATTTTTATATTGTCTTCATACTCCAATTGTACTATTCAAGAAGTTGCAAAGGCAGCTCCAAACGCTATCAAGTGGCAACAATTAGCTATACATAAAGATCGCGATTGCACGAGACACATTGTACAGACAGCAGAAATAGCAGGTTTCAAAGCAATTGTTGTCTCGGTTGACTATCCTATACTGTCTAAATCATCAACAAGTAAAATCAAAATTACTAAAGATGCAAGGTAAATTCAAACCTCTTTTTAAAAAATTTAAAAAATAGTTACTTATAATTATTAAATAAATATATTTTGCAGATTTTGTATTTACGAGGATTATTATTTATCAAAAAATTCGCAAAATGATTTAGGTGATATTTTTAGCCGCGTAAAAACAATTATCGATGATTCTGTAACTTGGCAAGATTTATTATGGTTGAAAAGGTTTGAATATGATAAATTGGCCGTTAAGTTTTGAGTTGCAAATTAATCATAAAGTAACGTTAGTATTACACAGTTGCCAATTGTTGTAAAAGGTGTTTTAACTGCCGAGGATGCAGTATTAGCTGTTAATCATGGTGCCAGTGCCATATTAGTTTCTAATCATGGAGGCCGACAGCTTACATCGACGATTTCATCGGTATAATATTGCTCTAAATAAAGAGATTTCTGTAATTTATAAGATATTATTGCTTATATTATACTAGAAAATCTAACAATATAAAATTATACAAATCAATTTATCACAGATTGAGGCCCTGCCCGAAATCGTCGCAGCAGTTGGTAACAAAGTTGAAGTTTACGTAGATGGTGGAGTTAGACATGGAACTGACGTATTCAAGGCTTTAGCTGTTGGAGCTAAAATGGTAAAAGGTAGTTGTAGCTTTATCAGCTTCTAATATGGATTCGTAAAACGATTATTTTTTAAGGTGTTTGTGGGAAGGCCCATAATATGGGGCTTAGTTTGCGACGGCGAAAAGGGAGCACGCGCTGTACTAGATTTACTTTACGCCGAAATAGAGGAAACGTTTGCTTTAGCAGGTAGGCCACTAAGTCAATCTATTGAATTTTCATGTAGTTGAAACTACATTCATGGTATATTTATATTTTTAGGTTGTCGAAATGTTCACGAAGTCACAAGAGACTTAGTGAAGCACAAGTCATTATACAGTCATCTTTAATTAATAAATCTTTAATTTTTACATTCCTTTGAATGAAAAGTCTCTTACAATTTTCCTTTTTTAAATAAAAATGGAAGTATTAATGATTCGTTGTAATACATCTAATTAAAAAAAATGTAATAAAATCATTTATGGAAAACGATTAATCCAATATATTCATTGAACCTACAAATTATTGGATTTTGATTGAATGCGTCAATAATTTGAAATGTAATCTTTGACTAAAAATAGCTTCGTATCAAACGAATGAGCCATTAAATTCCCTTACAGCAAATAGTATATATAAGCACTGACCTTTGTCTGCACAGTAAAAATGGTAAAATCATTGGTGTATTAAAATATTCCAACAAGCCATTTATAAAGCCGGCCTGGTACATTTATCTCAAGGCGCGCACTCACAAGCGACATCGTTATCCTTAAAAGACATTATGTGCTCGAGTCTCGCTCTGGCTCGCGAAAGAAAGAAAACTGGCGCACGCTGCACTCGAGAGAAAGAGAGGGAGAGAGAAAGAGAGAAATAAGATAAGGGAAAGTCAAAAGCTCGAAGACCATTGAAAAACGACAAGGGAGAAAGATAAGTCGCTCTCGCAAAATGCGTTCACGTTCCAAAGGCCCAAGAGTATATACACTGTCGTCGATCTTTCTTCCTGCTGTCGCTATGCAGCATCTTCTTCGTGGCGAGAGGCCTTTCTCTCCTTTGCTTCCTCGTGCGTGGAGCCTTCTTTATTCCTCTTTGAAGCTTTTATAAGCCAAAGATGGTCACGAGCTACAAGGGGGGACTCGCAGCAACTCCAACCGCGAGAAAGAGAGAGAGAGAGAGAGAGAGATTGATAAAGATAATGAGTCTCCGCAGAAAGCCTTGAGTATAACGGTACGAATAAATGCTCCCTTTTTATAATTTTAACATGTTTTTTTCTTTGCTTTGCTGTTGTTCTATACCGCGTACTTTCATAAGTATTCTTTGTTATTTCGACTCCATCCCAATGAGATCATAGTTTTTTTATGTGTGCAGACTACCTCGAATTTCGGAATTAAATTTTAAATAAAAGTCGACTCATAAATGCTATTTAAGCTCAGAGTATCGTTTCATTCATCGTGCACAAGATAATTAATATAGTTCGCAACAAATGTATCACTATCATTTGGAAGATTTTATACAACACATCTGGAACAGTATATTTTTAACTATTCAGCCTTATGAATATCAAATATCAACGCAGTGCGTAACATTAAAGTTTATTTCAAAATCAACTGCTAAAAAAATTGCAAAAACCAAGCCTTCAATTCGCAATTTATATTCCACTAACGATTCCAACGAACACAAAAGAAAGCCGCTTGAAAAATTAGCATGAGTTAGTTTGACACGACATTACCAGCGAAAGAAATATATGAAGAATCTAAAAGTCGACTGGTTTTTAAACGAAGCAGCCAGGGGTGTGCACGAGGCGAATTTTGATTTCGACGCGGCGTCGAAAACGACTCCCGGTAAAGAACAATAATTTGCGAGGCTCGCGCGAGCGTCAAAGGAGAAGCCTGCGGCAAAACATTTTGATAACCTATATAACAAAAGAAAGAGAGCAAGAGAGGGGGCGGAGAGAAAAGATGAATGTAAAAAAAAATAAAAGTTTTCGGTACTTTCTTATATTGCGGGGTGTGCTCTGACAATGCGATTACATACCGCGACATTAATATTCGCCTTACTCCGCTGGATTTTTGCGAGAAACCGCAAATTTTTCGAATACCGCACAACCACTCCATCTGATATACGATGACAGATGCATTATTCGATTGATTTACTTTTGCCGCACTGGTATATGTAATGGCTTGCTTGATATGTATCTCTCAAATAAACTATACACCTAAATGCACCTAAATGCACCCAAGCAAACAAGAAAACGCATTACTTCAATGTGCTTGAGTAATTTTATAAGATAATGATAAAATTCAATTTTCTACAAAATGAAGAAAATCAAAATTTATCGGAGCACACACTGTCGATTTATTTATGTATAATGAATCTTTCGTGTGCGAGGGAGAGGAGAAGAAGGTCTTTTCTTACGATCGGACACGCGACTGATTTATCGATTCGACGGCGGCCCCGAAAATGTCTTGCTTGTTTTTCTTTCCTTCTCTCACTGCTCTGCGTGCACGCACGATCCTAATAACCCGATGCCGATTTTTGTCGCCGAGGGCGTGTTTCAGTAAAAAAACCACAAAAACTGCACACACGGTACACATAAGAGAAAGAAAGCACCTTTTTAGATATGCGCATGTTTCCTTTCAATTAAACGCCCTTCGCCTTCTTTCTGGTAGCCTCCATTATTTCACACTGACGGGGCTGTATATAACTTTCGTCTGACATTTTTGGCGTTTTTATACATACATACATATATATATATATATGCGCTCAAGTGTTTTATTCACTGAAAAACGTGCAAATTTTCCATCTGTTGGTTATCGAGATTGCGTATGGTGTTTTATACGATATCGGTTACTTAATCATTCGCGTACAATTTGTGAGTGTAAAATTGTTGTTCAATAGTGTACACGTACATCAACATTATAAAATTGAACAATGAGACGTTTTATTTCTATTCAATTGCAACTTTACGAATTCTAACTTGCTGCTATAGTAATTATATATATACCTACATCTAAACAATTCTTTGCAATAAATTATAAGCATTGATGGTAGAATTGATCGAGGATCAATCCAGGAGTGATGAAGTATAAAAGTCAAGATTTTTATTCCACAATGAATCGCTTATTGAGAAAAGAGGTGTATCGATGTCGTGCCATAAATAAGAAATCAGCGATCTCTATTAAAATCCACACAAAAAGGAATCACTTACATCTCTGCCAACGTCATAATTCTCAATATACTCCGCTAATTGCCTTGACGGGGTAGGTAACTACAGGCATATAAATATAACCACGCAGCGACTTTTTGAAAACTCCTTCATCGAGTCTCTAAGGGACTCTCTCGAAAAACAAAAACTTGACCAATTATCTCTCACCGGTGCAAGGGTCTTTTTGACGACACCAATCGCCGTATAAGGTTTATTCGCGACGCGGCGCGTTCTTGGAAAATCATTGGCAAAAAGAAACCAACCGGTCTCATCCACGACGCTTTCCCTTTTCGATGCACGAGCGAGAGAACCTCATTCGCAATTCGATGCTCGTCGTCCTGGAGACGCGAACACGTGTGTTTTCTTGGGTGGCAGCAGGCAGGCAGCTTTTTCACGCTGCTCCCCTCTTTGAATCGAAGCCGCGAGCCGGTTAAGTTGTTTTTGCCATTGAGCTGCGTGTAAAAGGGAAAAGCATTTATGTATTTATGGATGGATATATGAGCAACAAACAGGTTGCACCTAGAGGTGTGGATAATGACGACTCACGCGCTGCTGCAATGGACAAGAAGTTTATTGATTGTCCCAGTGCTGTGGCTTATCAGACCACTTCTAAGGTATTGCTTTGAATGGACTTACCTAAATTTTTTTTTTTTAAATTGGTCACATAACCTTCCTGAAATTGCCATTATTTATACGTTTCTGCTTTACTCGTTCAATCAATCATCGAGCTTATTATATATTCGCTGAACCGCGTACGCAAATCTCATGTAAATTTTTTCGATAGGCGAATTGATTATTACTCACAATCCTAAAACAAAGCTAGCTCGAGGTTATCTGACGAAAATGATTGACAACTTAAGCGGCTATATATCATGCAAAATTACACATCATTTGACCCATTGCAATTTAATGTATTAAAAAAATAAATAATGAATTAAAATTTTCAGCGACAAACTAAGTTATACCTCTCGTTATTTCTTTTGCCATCTACGTATAACAATTTTCAAAACCCGGAGCAAGAGATCAAGAGAGGAAAAATTAAAGACAGTTAATTTAATGGATATTTTAGTTAGATATAGAGCTTCATCACTGATATGTACACTTGCAAAAAAATTAAAAACTAAGAGGAAGGTAAAGAACAATAAGAATAATTAATAATCTGAAGTATGAGTGGATTGTTTGTATTTAAAAATGGAATTATAGAATAAGAAAAAGTAAAATGTTGTCGAGATGCACTCGATTGAGCATAAATTTGACAACTATCTCAAGATCCTGATATGCAGCACGTTTCACTCGACTCGACACTGTCCAGAGAAGTGAACCTCTTCTTTTTCACACCATAGATGAAGTGTGTCAAAGCAGACGCCTAAATTAGCTCACGCGCGCGTCTCTTTCATTTCCTCTCTTTCGTAACTCTGTCTGTTCAAGGGTGTTGTAGAGCAAACATCAAAGGCTTACAATTGAGACAAAAGCGCGCGAAGGGAAACTCCCTTCTAGCACGTTTATTATTACAGTTCTCATGGCTGTACGCGACTGTGTGAAAGTTCCAAGTTTCCCACAGGGCAACTTGTGTTGTGAGTGTGACGCACGACGTCGTCTCAACACACGCCACAACCCCTCGCGCGCGTGCACACGCGTGGGACCCACTGACCCCCCTATTTATTGTATGTACTCTATCTATATCGCTTCGGTGATGAGGAAGCTTCTTTTTTGTTATTGGGGGGAGTTTTTTAAACTGCATTTTGGATAATGTATGCGTGTGCTTCATATTTTGACTTGTTGATTTTCTGGGTTTCTTGGGGCTACTAATGGTGTGACAATGTAATTGCTTTTTTTCCGATCTTCTTTATAACAACGAGATATTGTATTTTTTTTGTCTCGGGCATATATTTTAAAATATGCGTTCGTTTTATATAATACTTATCACATTATTAAAGTTTAACTGCTGCAAATAGAATTTATTTTCAAAAAAATTTATTGCATGTGTGAACTGTACAACATACATTGTACGGGAAAATTGAAATCTCTTTTCAATAGAAATCAATTCTGAATTTACACTCAGCATAAAAAGCCAAATATGAAGGAATATCCGAGAATCACGCTTGATTGAACTCCTACTAGGCGCATTCACGAATTTGAACTCTTAACATCACTGTAACCTTCGTATACTTGAACTCTGTGCCAATCAATGTATTGAAAAATTAATCTCCTATAACAGTATTCAGTGGCACGCAAGCTGAAATGAGAGGGTTTGTTAGGTATGATGTTTCCCACGCTTATGCCGTATATTTCATGTGTGTACCCCCTTCTTTACTTTTTGCCACGTGACCCGGGTCACGAGGGATCCTTGTATGTATATTTATAGAATATATACAGCGACTTGTTCGCTACGACAACCACCTCGCTCCGCTGGCCCTCCCTTTCTTCGTCGTCATGCCTCGACTAATTTCCACGCGTGCATGCGCGCGCGACTTATTTGCTTTTTGTGTGTGTGCGTGTGTGTGTGCGTGTACATGTATGTGCGTGCGTACGTGCGTGCGTGCGTGTATGAAAAGGGACGATATAGCTGTCGAAATAAACTGAGCAACTAAACTTTATACTGACTCGCTGATGATTGTACCTTTTTATATTTTTTTGTCTTTATGGTGTGTGCGGGTGGCAATGCTTTTGAATGCCTTGAAGCGTGCACTGCATAATACAATCTTCTGTAGAATACGAGAAAAGCGCTCTGCACTTTTCAAGAAAATAAAGAAAGAACGACCCAATTTGCTTAAAAATTAATAAAACCATCACGTGGCGCCATTATCATTGCGCAAACGCCAATTAAAATATCCTTGTGATAAATCAGAGCCGAAAAAAAGAAAGAAACGCCATTTCAAGGCTCTCGCCTGGAGAAATCATCATTATCCAACAATCGTCCACCACTCCGGCTAGGCTCGCATAAATCAAGTAATAAACCGGCAAAAACGTTCGTTCTCGAGGTTCTTAAAAAGAATGTTGAAACAAACGGGGCTCGTCACACAAATATACCTACGCCTCGAGCTACTAGCCCCGCGGGGCAGCGAGCTTCGGTCATTAGCTTTTCGAAACCACGTAGCCCGCGAAAAAGAGAGAGAGAGAGAGAGAGAGAGAGAGAGAGAGAGAGAATACCATTCTAATTAGGGAAGCATGCGTGGGCCCAGACGAGCAACAATAATATTACGCGCGTTCTTCGAATGCCAGACGAAATCATTTTCTGCACGCGAGCTACTTTTTACTTCTTGCATTGATTTTACGTAGATTATCGTGGATAATCCTTGATCAACCGGAGCGCATGCAAGTTTTGGTAGCTGATAATCTGTTGCTACTGCCTTGCATGTGCGTGACTGCGCGACAGCGTCGATCAAAAGTTTTCGATGTTGACGATTAGGGCGATCAGATCTAATTTTATGTCCCATCAATGTTTGGTAGCTAATTTTCCGATGAATTTGCATGATTTGGAGCTTCCATCGTTTTTATATCATGCCAATATTTGGTGCATATTTTTGGTTAAATTTTTATAGTGCGATCATCGTTCATTGACACGAACGACGTCGTCGTTAAAATTACGCGATACTCCAGTGGTGCAATTGGTGTGTAACGACCGTTCTTTAATTCCATAAATATCGCGAGGTAGGCACTCGAGTAAATACGAATCATCATTCCCATATAATTACACGCATGGGATAAGCAGCAATTAAAATAATTAGGTCGATAACAGATTGAGTTCCAACGACTCTCAACGGCGAAAGAAAAAAAAATGATATGTAGCGAAAGAGTCTGGAAAGGATATTTTTGTGTTTCAGCGCCGAGTAACGCTAGCCGAAGCCGAAGCAACAAGTTACCTCACGCATCATCATATCGGCGAGTTGTTCAGTTTCTTGATGGCACATCTCGCAGCCGAGCAACCTCGCGATCCGATCAATTACCTGTTCGATCTGCTGGATAAGTGTTTGCTGTTCAGATCTGGCCTCGTCGAGCCGCCGTTACTCTTCGCTCCACGGTATATAATTCCACAGAAAATACGTGCGCGCATGCAACTTCATCGGCTACTACAACGCGTGCAACAGTTATTGAAGGAGAAAACGGGGTTAATGAGCGATATAAGGACATCACATTCTCCATTAGACTTTTTGACGAGAACGTGATTTCCTCTTCTTTTTTCCAAAGAGAAAGTAACAACGGTTATTCCCGTGTACACGATTGATTACTTGCTGCGATCGATTCGCTTTGTGGAAATGGCTGCTTACTATTTTTTATTGCTTTTATCTTTGCGAATAATGACATTCGTGTAATAAACAACTCTGAGATCTTGGCGGAAAGGATGTGTATACCAGTTTTAATGGCGTCGCGGGTAATAAACAAAAGATTAAGAAAAAAACCGAAGAATAGCTCGAAGAATCAAGAAAAAAAAAGATTATTTCATTGACTTTTAATAACTGCCCTGAAGTTGCCTTATTATAAACTCATTTATTTTTTTTTTGATAAATTTGTACGTGGTAGTAGTCAACCAATGTTGCAATTAGACTTGACGAGTTCGTTGAATTTGCGGTCCATGCATTCGGCGATACACCTAAGAGTAATCATCAACTTCCGAGTGAAACGAGGACACAAGGATGACAGAAAAAAAAATAATTACCTCCGGAAGAGATCGTCCCGTAAGGCTGGTCCTCTATTTCCTTGGAACCTGATTGGTCATTTGTTCTCTCAGAAGCAAGTCTATGATTTTATTCATTAGTAACGAAACTAATAATCTTGAATACACGAGACATCACACCTCTATTTATTTCTTCCTCTCTTTTTTTTAAATTGACTCTCTAGCAAGAGATTGAATGCCACAAATGATACTTGGAAAATCCTGAAATTCGTCTCATTAGAGTTCTCTCTTTTGAACGAGCAGAAGAAGAAACCGCAGTGCAAAAACTTTTACAAAAAAAAAGAGCTTCGCAATATCGGCGTTTTATTCTTTCGCCTAAAAATATCCTATGGCTTTCGCGATAACTCACCACCCATAAATTGCACATCGCGCGACCGCAAGAAAATTATTAACGGAGAGTAATAACGGATTATACGGGGAAACGTAAAAAACAGTTTTGCTGCAGGGAAAGGAGCCTAGAGAGAGAGAGAGAGAGAGAGAGAGAGAGAGAGAGAGAGAGAGAGAGAGAGAGAGAAACGCACGACTATGCGACTTGTTATGACTGATACTTTTACCGAGCGGCGGACAAATTATTGGGCGCATTTCGCGGTTGAACCC
This sequence comes from Phymastichus coffea, assembly GCF_024137745.1. Taxonomy (NCBI): domain Eukaryota; kingdom Metazoa; phylum Arthropoda; class Insecta; order Hymenoptera; family Eulophidae; genus Phymastichus; species Phymastichus coffea. The sequence goes on from NW_026706880.1 coordinate 492,097, forward strand.
GCTTCTCCGTTTTGTCGCGCAGTGAGCTGCCGCAAAATGACAGTTTTGCGTCGCGAAAGCCCAGACGTCGTCCGCCTCCTTTTCGAGAAGCATCCGTGACGGATAATGAAGGGCGGCGAATTATTAACTCGTTTTTTTGGCGAAGACACGGAAATCAACGAGTCTACCTGTATATTTCTGTATTTTTCTCCACCTGGATTCGCGTTACCTTTCTCTTTGACATTGCTTCAAATTACAAACGATAAAAAAAACTTATTTTCATTGAAAATAAATCTGTCGACGGAGCAAACAATCGTCGCACAAAGCGCATAAGATTCTGTGTACTTTACCGTAGAGAGAGAGAGAGAGAGAGAGAGAGAGAGAGAGAGAGAGAGAGAGAGAGAGAGAGAGAGAGAGAGAGCGCCTCATTGAAGCCCATCGCCGCGTAATAAAGTCGCTGCGAACAAAGGCCAGCCATTAATCTTCGAAAAGCTCATTTTCTAAATTGCAAAATAAACGTTGCTCTGTAGGGCGCATGCAGTGGTTTCCTTATTTCCTTGACTATTGCGCGCCTCCGTAATCTGCAGCCAGCAGCTAGGGTGAACAATCGTAATGACAGTTCAGAGAGAGAAATTGTCTTTTGAACGATCCGAGTTGCATCCGTGACTCGGGTGGTAAAGGAGTAAACTTCTTCCAAGCTGCCTTTCTTTCATTCAAATATTCAAAATATTCTTGACTCACAAAGAATTTCCATAAACATGGTCGAAAATCATAGATTCGCGAAATATTACTAGCTATTAGTCTGTTAGCCGAACATTCGAAACCAATGATTACATGACTCACGACTCCATATTCACGCGTATTGGTTTGAAAACGTTATTTCGCTTTCAGAAATTTTCTGAAGATTATAGAGAACGCGCGCTTGCGTGTAGAATGGAACGCGAAGCCTCATTAAATTCGGCCGCGAATCGAGGATACATATCCTCTTCTCCAAACATTCCAATTAAATGCGAACAGAAGAGAGGCGACTGTCTCGGTGAGCTTTATACGTGCGCGCACACACACATACACAAATCAAAGCAATGAAGGATTCGATTTTGAATTTTAATCAGTTATTGACCGCGAGCTCGTTAAAAATATCAAGTTGGAAAAAGGGAAGCAGGAGATGCGAAATTAATGGTGTTTCAGGACGCATAAAGAGGAGAGATATCCTCTATTCAACTATATATATAAGCTAATCAATTAACATTTCTCAGGAAACGTTTATCGAGATTTATACTTTGTTTAGCACGTGTATTTTGTCAAGTTTGATTTTTATACATGTAAGTTTTGAAGTTACGAATGTCAACCTTGAATTCTTTTTTTTTTTGCGTCACTGTTATAGGCACATTGAAAGCATGTACAACAGTCTTGATCCAGGTGGCCTCGGTTACATTACGCTCAGTCAATACGCCGTGGGAATGAAAACATTTGGCATCGATTGCTTCGATCCGAACCCAATGACGTGCAAGTGCAATCCAGATCGCGTGGATAAGGATACGTTTGTGCGAGAGGCGTAAGTACGCTATATTCCACACAATCACTTTTTTCTTCCGCAAAGCGAAATTACGGTAGATCATTGGATAGGAAAAGTCGAGCTAACTAATTAAGCTGTGCGTGCGACTTGCCGTACAAAGGCTTGAGCTACTTTTTCGCGATATCTGTGCGATCATCTCGACACGCAGGATTTTATATTGTCCCGAGGATAAACGTCAAAGGTGTGCGATTGAAAGCCTTGCGTCAAGCGCTCAGCTTGTTTCAACTTGATTTTCCATGCTCGTTAGTTTTAGCGCGTGCAATTTCAATTACGATAACAAGACCATCAGGATTTCCTAGACACTTCATTTCTTTTTGTTTTTTATACTTCTTATGTATTTGAATTTGCTTAGCACAGAAAAAAAGAAAATAAATCGTTTGTTAAATATTGGCGTCAATCGACCATCACTAAAGTCGGAAAAGCCCACGCCCATTTTCACGGTGAAAAATCGCTCAATTAACGCAAAACAGAAGTCATCCGCGTTACTGGTGAATTGCATTCATGGATGGTTGACTGAGAACCACATCTTCTCGCTCGTCGAAGCGTGAAGTTTGGTCCAGCGGAAAAAGAGAAGCAGCAAACAAACGATTTCATTCCAATTTCCAAAGGCTTGAACCCCGCGAGCGAGGCAAGCGAACGCGATTTTACCAGCGTTCACACGGCTGCTGCTGCTGCTAATGCGAGTACCGTTGATCCCCCGCATGCACACGCGGTTACTTAGTTCACGCTGCTGGCTGTTGCATGAGAAAATTACCACTTAATTCCCTTCCTTCGAGAGAGACGAGTGTTACAGGCGTCGAACAACAACAGGTGATTCGACACTTATGCGAAAAGCTGCGCGCGATATATATATGCGTGACGCTACTTGCGTACGCGAGAAGCTTCTTCGTTCCTCCTCGGCGTTGATCGCGCGAGCACGCCAAATTTTGTCTGTTGTTCGTGCACACTCGACCAACTGAAAATAATCTCGATGTATATAGCACGCGTGAGCTGCACAAACAACGAACGATAAGTGCGCAGTGCCGTGGCGACCCCGAGGCACTGCAATAACAATAAAAAGGCAGAGAATGTGGAAAAAAATGATTTCGTGGTTCGCAACATGTTTACAGTGTACACTTAGAGAGTTGCAATAATAAAAAGAGGTAGAATAGAGAGAGAGAGAGAGAGAGAGAGAGAGAGAGAGAGAGAGAGAGAGAGAGAGAGAGAGAGAGAGAGGAGATGCCGAAAAAAAAGAGATAACGTTTTTTTTTCCTCTGCTCCGCCGACGCCCGCCAGCGCCCGAGGCGCGGTCGTCACAGCATTCGGATGCTGTTCTTTCCTCGTCGCATTTTTCCGTAATTGTTAGGATTACCTTAATAAGTGGGGGCCTCGAGAAAGAAAGAGAAGGAGGAGGTGGGTTCGTAAGCAGCACAGTCGACGCGTGGCCCGCGGCTTGATCTCTTATGCATAGCAATGCGCGACCGACCAGCATCATAATAACTCCGTCGCTCGTATATATTCCCTCTCTCGTCCCTGCGCTCCTTTTCTTCTCGCTGCGCGTATCCCTTTGGCTTATTTCTTTCTTTTTTTTCTTTTCGTTCTGTTTTGCGGGTCATTCGACCATCAAACTTTGGCTTTTAATGATGCGCCCGAGTGCAGATTCTCGCGTGCAAAATTGTTCGGTCCGTTGAGTTGTAAGCAACGTAGTGGGTCGTCGATCGTCGGCACCAAATTCACTTCCTTTTGTGAACTTATATTTTAACGGGAGTCCTCAGCCGCACGTGGCGTATCTCGGCAACAAAGCGGCAGCGGCTCTGTGTGCAGCTGGCTTTAGATAAGAAAACACCGAGAGGCAAAGGATAAATTGATTCCGAAAAAAAGGAGCTCACCTGCAAAATGAATGCAGCGAGCAAAGTGACACGCAGCATCAGAGAGGACAATGGCGACAAGAAATGGGCTTGCGCATTTCAGCGCGGACGTAGACTTAAGTGAAACTTCAAAACCGCAAAAGAACATCGCGTCTTCCAATCTTATTATCCATTCGTGTGTACAGTATTGTGCGTCTCGCGCCTATCCGCAACACACGGAATGCTAGTGGAGTGCAATGTACTCTCTGAATGCGGTTTGTGTATCGATTCTCCCTCGTGCACATGTGTGTCTTTTTAGAATGTAGCAGCAGATGTTTCGCGCCGAGAGCGGCATATACAATAACAAAATATATGTATGCGCGTCGCTGATGAGAGCAGCCTTTAAAAGAAATGAATGAATGGCGCTGATTGTGCTTTCGCGCGTGGAGAACGTTGACAAGTCAATATTACCCAATGCGATAATTTTGCCTTGTGCGCCTTGGTTTATTGACCTGAGATACATTGACAGAAAAAATTTTACTCAAATTTCTTGCTAAAATCATCTCATTGGTTAAATCAAACTTCCATTCAATCAACAATTACTCAACAAAGTAACAATTTTCACCCTGTACGAGCATAGGATAAACAGTATTGTTTTGGAGTTTTTAAAGTCTCGGGACACAGCCAAGTCAATGCGAACGCATTCCATCTTTAATAAGAGTTGATCTAAAACAATCGAAGGGCCAATTGTATAGATAGGCATAACAGACTAATCATTATTATTGTCGCCGTCTGCACTTATTAAAAGCAAGGCTCTCGTGATGAAATTGTTTGCCCGTCTATATAATACGAGAGACTGACTGACTACAGTATTACGTCGATGATTTGTTTCTTAACGCGTGTACGTACACTATGTCGTATATGACGATTAATTCAGTCCAATTGGGCTGCGAGCGACGCGAGCTTGTATAATCTCTTCTTGTCGAATATGGCTGGCGTTCAGTTTGATCGCGATTAGTCATTATGTCAACCACTAATTTAGACCTTTCGTCAACAGACGAAAATTTCGATTTACGTTTTTACGCTACGAAAGTTTCACTTATAGAAACTAAAACATGAAAATGATCAATAATCGAACTTAAATTAGTAGAATTTAAATTACTATTTTCTAAAAAGCCATAACTCTCAATTTCAATTTAGCGAATCTCCGTCGTCGCCGCTGCTGTCATTCGCATAAACAACTATATAGCTTTTGAAGGAAGAAAGAAAAAAGACCAGAGACCTCGTTTAATCGTTTACGGGCTCTGCAGAGAAGCTCGAAAAGAGTGTATGTATACGAGAGAGAAAGAGAGAGAGAGAGAGAGAGAGAGAGAGAGAGAGAGAGAGAGTCAGAGATGACGTCAAGTTAACTCTCTTCGAGTCAAGTGGATCTCGTTAAGGATGACAATGCGAGAAACGGCTAAGAGAAGGAATACTCAACGATGGGCTTTACATATATACATAAAACTTTCCGTGTGTGTCCTTTTTACTTAGTTTGAAAGTAAAAGCGCCAGAGTCATGGAGAATTCAATAAATAAACCAATTCTCAATAATGGACTCTGCAAGGGAAAATTTTATTATTTGCGAAAGTTCATTGCTCGACCGAAGCCACAACTTTTTAAAGAGAGAGCACCTTTTTAAAGCTCAAAATTTATATAGTGTCACGCTTATGCTCGTTAAAGTACCAGCATTTAACAAAAAATTCATCACACGGGTTGCGCGCAAAAAATCCTAAAAAGCTATTTTCGTTCCGTTGCAGAAAAAGCTGTCTGGTGAAAATGCTAAAGGAAATGATTGCCAAGCCATGTGACTGCTGACGACGACGCACACGTCTATTACGCGCGCGAAATAAAAAAAAAAACACGGCAACAACACGTACATACATTTCTCAGGCCACTTCCCAAACGTCACTTACGAACAAGAAGTAAGTTCGTACTCTCAGACAAAAATTATCGCGCAGCACCACATCCGGCAAAACCTATAAAAACTGAACGACGAAAAGTCGCGCTATCGAGAGTGAACCCGCACTCGTGAGATCTTCCAAAGCGCACAAACACACACACATCCTTGACTCTGTAGATATGAAGTATGCCAAAAAAGCGAAATGAAAAAAACACGGCGAAGAGGAAAGCAAACACTTGTGATTGTGTCCCCCACCGAGATTGTACGTACGTATGAAGAATAATAAAGTGAAATTCGATTGAAAAATCATTTGGTCAAAAAGCTGCTTTTATAGCGGCCTGCATCGTTACAAAGACAAAAGCATGTAGCCCGTAGCGAGTTACGATCGCCATATACGCTCAAAAATAATTTCTCTCGAAACGAAGTTGCTGCCCATTGTTTTTGTGAATGCCCCTATAAATAGAATGCATCATTCCGAGCCATCCTTAAAGGGCACACGCGCCGAAGGTGAAGCGAAAGGGAATAAAAAAGCGATCTACATAAAAGAGAGCCAGAACCGTGGATCTTCTGCGAAGAGATATATAATATAAAGTAGAGAGAAAAGCCCGTAAGGTAAAAGCTCGCTGCGTATGGACTTTCTTGATCGCGTAATGAGACTTGTAGCCTATACATACGTCAACGTCCAGAGAGAGAATTGCACAGCTCGCGGCGAAACATGTAACGGGGGCGGCAAGTGTTGCAGACGAATAATTGGATTTTTCGGTTTCCTCGTGATGTGTAGTTCTGTAGCTGCGAGCGAGTTACGAGAACTCGATTATATGCGAGGACGAGGAGTAGCTCATTGACCTTTTTTAACGAACTTCACGGTACCTTCGAAAAGTGCATTTCATCAAGCGACAATTAAAATATTTTTCAGTCGCGTAAAAGGGAGAAAGAAAATGTTGTGCCGTGAAAACCCCAGAATAATGAATCCCTTCGTAGATGATAATGATAATCAACAGACGTGATTTCCTTAAAAATTACTTAAAAAGGCTTATTTATACACGTTATCAGTCAATTACTCCTTTATCTATATAGCTGTTGAAACGTTTTCTTGAAAAATAGAAAAAAGCACGCCCACGATAAGACAAAAAAAAATGAAACCTCACCTCGTTTCCATCTCTCTGTCCCGTGAAAAAAAAAAAAGAAAAAAATAAAAGAAAACAGGCTCATTACCTCAGCTTACCGCACGTGCACGCGCACACATCTCGTTCGCTTCTCTCTGTCTCTCTCATGCGCACGCTCGCCTAACGTTACGTGCCAAGCAACAGCCCTTTCTCGCTTTACGCCGTACGCGTTACGCCTCTCCTCTTTATCTCTATGTGCGCAGGATTAAATCCCTGGTCTCTCGTAAACAATCATGGTGTTTCCTTGCCTACTGGCTCGCGCTTGTGCGTCTTATTTGCATAAGTATTATGACGCTTGTTCCAGGAGAGGAGATGCTACTGGGTTAGACTTATGTCATTTGAAAAAGTTTGTCTCTTCTTATCGTTTGGAATTTTCATTTTTATTGATTTGATACTATTTGGCAAGAAAATGCAGATAGGTGGCAGATGAGGTACATTGAACCTGTTCTTATCGAGTATGAAGGAATAAAGACTGAAACTTTAACTTGATAAAAAGTATCAATACATTTTATCGGCGAGGCTGGATATACGTAAGCATTAAAAAAAGCTATATGCGCTAATACTTTCATTTGAATGAGAATTATTATTTATATTATTGTGCCATTCCATTCCAGTCTCCGCTCTGATTTTGTTGTGCTGCTTTTTTCATATCCACGTCAAAATTCAATGATCATCTATCTATCGCGGCAAGTTTCGCTTGAAATCCTCACTCCGCGTTGAGTGCCATCAAGTGACATCGTCTGGTTATTTGCTTTTAAATAAATCCAGTGCATAGCTTCAGATCACATCTCAAAACACAAATGTATTCGAGTCAATAAGCCATCGGAGAATCGCTAAAAATGCAGTAAGGTACCAGTGGACTTGCACGCGCGCGCGCGCGCGCGCGAAAAGTGCAGCATGCAGCACGACGTTTTGCGGAATGCCATATAGTGCAGCGAGAGAAAAGACACGGAGTTAAAATGCAAGAACGGAGAAATAAGAGCGAAAGAAAGAGAATGCGTGAGTTGGTGCGTGGGGGAAGCAGAGAAGAAGAAAAAACCCCATAGCATACAGCACTACAGTATAGGTGTGTATATAGATATATATATGTAGGCAATGTGGTAGTAATGGTGGGGGGAGAAGTCGAGCCGCCGTTCACCGCAGAGATGTACTCGCCTCTGGTACAAGCAAGGCCCAACAGCAGCAGTCCAGTTGGAGCTCTCGACGAGAAAAGATCGTCTGTCGTGATGGCACCGCTGCGATAAAAGTTCGCGTTATACTTTTTCCCAAGCGCGACAATGAAATGGTCTGTCTCGTGACGTAAGCATATCTTCGCTATTTGTGGAAAAGGATATCAAACAACGAAAAAATTTACAAAGTGACGCAAGTGAATGAAGGGGTGTTTGTGTGTTGTGAGAGTGTGACTTCGAGGACCAATCGAGGATCAATCGCAATGAGGCTACGCCTCGCGATTCTCCTCGCTTTGCTAGCTGGATGCTGCCAAGCAGCACCCACCTCATCGCCATCGGCTGACCAGTGTGACTGGACTGGCAGGTTAAATCAATTTCTTTTTTTCTATGTAAAAAAGAGCAGTTGACGTAAGATGTGCGTGGCTATTGCTTTTCTTCTTTTTCTGTCGTCGACGCCTCGAAAATTGGTGTCGCGACTCGAGCACGATTACATATTACATTCACGCGGGCTTAATCTGGAAAACGCAAACGAAAATCGGAGCAAGATTCTGCACGGAGATAGTTTTGGTTACGAATTCGAAAGCAAAAGAAAAGCGTATCGCAAATGTGAGAAGCACGTCTTCGTCGAGTAATCCGTTGATCGCCTGTGAATGCGCATTGTTAAACGCATTGTAAAACGTGAATATAAGTTTCACGAGCATTAGATTATCTTTGCGCAAAACTTTAAACAATAATTTTCCGACAAGAAACTTCACACGAAAACACAATCATTATTCTCGTATGGGTGCATTACAAATGCTTAGCTATTCGCAAATAATGAGGCGCGCATTATATACTTGAAATGGCGCGCAACAATAGATAGAATGAGATGCCGTAAATATTTCTTCAGTCGTGCAAAAAGGACGATTCAACTTTTCCGCCAACTTTTTAAGGCACTCACATCTCGCTTTACCATTCGATGAATGCGTTGAATAAACGAGAAGGGAAAGCCGTCCATGGCCTAAGGTTGTTGATGTTTTCTTTTTTGACGCCCTGTAGCGCAATTAGCCATGAGAGAAACGCTATTCGGTGGAATGTAAAAAATATGGACTATCGTGCGATTGGCAAATGAACTTAACAAGACATCCAGAAAATCGTAGAAAAATGAAACGCAAAGAAAAACAAATACTCTACGTTGCGCACGTTGCAAGAAAAACGCACTGTAGCAATCCTTTGAAAAAAAAAAATGACTTTCCGCTCACACCACGTCGCTCCAACGATCGCGACCTTCAATCAAGAAATTTCCAATATCTCGTTAACGTCAAGCGAAACTTGTCAAGTATACGACAATTAAACGCATGTAGCAAGAGTATCCGCACGCAAAGCGAGCATTGCTCAAGCGCGCGGCGTGATTAAAGAGTTGGAAGGAAAAAGTGTCGTAATGTTCCCTTTCACCTGTACGTGTTATCTGGTCGTTTGATTATTTTTCACCTTCCGAATTGACGAATAATGTACATATGAACCGGAGGGAATTGTGCAACTGCGTCTCAAAGGTAAAAGTCGTGACCGCGTGTGTTGGACTTCCGCGTCCGCGGGCTTTTAACGGAACTCGCCTACACGCTGCGCTGTACACACGTACACATTCTCGCTCAACGAGTATTCTAAAGGCTTGTTGTTCAGCTTTAGAGGTATTCGTAGCGGAGCGTGATCTATTTTATTTACGCTGATATTATATTCAAATCAAGGATTCTCTTAAAGTTTTTCAAATACTTGTATCGAAGATTATGCTAATTGATTGATAGCGTTTTCAAATGTAATTATACTGATTCGGTATTTCTTTGAGACACGTCATTTTCCGAATGATGCATGTAAAAAGAGGAAAAAATCGATTCGTGACACCGGCTCATATTTATGATCTCTAGCTCGAAGCATCATTTTAATTAAAAAGCCGTCTTATTTCAAAGGCTTCCTTATAGATTTTAGTAAGTTCTTTTTAGTTATATATTCGAAATAGTCTTAAAATAAAACATCAACAATTTCTTTCAATGACATCACCACACAAATAACAACACTCTCCGATCCCAAAAATAAATATGTCTGTAAAAAAATCCCGGTCGCAACTCGTCAAACCACATCCACACAAAAATGCTTGCAAAAGGGCATCGCATCGTACTGCTGAATCGATCAACCGTATTTTTTTGGGTATCAGCGCTCGTTTCAAACGCGAAAGCTCTCGGTGAGAACCAGTTAATTCTGTCATCGCCTCTCGCGACGTGTAACCTTGCTGCCGTGCTCTCAGAGTCCTTGCGTGCTATCAGCAAATTCCACGAGTTCCTCGAATCGACGAGCGAGAAAAAGCGAGATGCTCTCCTTTGCTCATTAGGCGCAATGACCGCGGCAGTTAATTATAAATAAGCGTGGCATTCAATGGTAAAACCGAATCGATAGACAAATCGTCGGAAAACAAACTCATAGTAGTGAAAAACAACCCGCTATTATCGAATGTAACGCAAAAGCATCCCTTAAAGTCAACGGCACGCGCACAACAAAAACAGCTACCATGCTCGTAAATAGAGCGCTTGCGTATACCTACCACGCAAGCGAAGGCGAATGATGATTTAATAAGCAGCACCGAGTTCTGGAGCGGCTTATGCTCACATACGCGTTATTAAAGCGCAAACCAGTCTCCTTTCTCTGTCGCTCAGTCGCCGCGGAAGGAAACCGGTTCCCTTCGTGCCCCATGCCATACAGAAAGAGTATAGAGTTCAGCTCTCTTTTGCAAAGCGTGCAGCGTGCGTTCTCATTATCCACGCGCGCGCGGACTCAAAATAAATACACGCGCGGGAGCTGCAATCCGCCTTTTTACCATCGCACTAAAGAAACAATTGAAGTATACGTTGAGAACGTTGGAGGATCAGTCCGCTGATGATAATGAATTGTCGTTTGCATTGTCCGAGGTGAAAGGAAGAGGCATTAACGGTTAAATGTTAAATTGACGGGTCATGCTCAAAAGAAAAGAAAAATCGATAAATAAAAATGACATAAGTTGAATTGCAACGCGTGGACTGCGTCTCATTTGCAATTCACAAGTTCGCGGTGAATTCGAGTGTTTTCGTGGTGTTCTCGCGCGTGGCGAAATAAAAGTTGAATTTCTAAGTACACGGCGAAAACGAAGTGCCCACAAAGCAGCCGAACTGCGGCTGCGCGCTCGGCTACGCGAGTAAAGGGCCCTTCTTGCGACAAGAGGAGCTCTTCGGTTTCGATCGTGTTGTCATGTTGAGAGAACTTTCGCGTGACATAATATGCCGCTATGATGGTGGCTCGCGGTTTGTTGCTGTATCCTTTTGCAACAAGCGGACCTGAACATTTGAAAATAATGTTCGTACTTTGGCTCAATTGGAACGTACGATTGATTGACGTCAAAGGCGGCTATCGAGCGTGTTCGTGCTTCGTGAGCGTGATATAGCGCACTCGCACGCTCGCTCTAATTGCAAGCTTTCTCGTCTCTACGCACAATAATTTTCAAATTCCTTTGTAAAAAATAAATCATCGAGTATTCGCTTGTTTGACAGATCGAACGCAGAACGCAATACGCCATCAACATCTACGTTCGATATGCGATTCATGATTTTTCGAGTGACGAATATCATTCTGATCATTTGTATTTTTCAATTGACAGTGGTGGCGGTGGCAAAGGTGTACGACCAGTTTACCTACGTTGCTCGCGAGGAACAGTGTCCTGGCGTTATCCTCGCGGAGCACTACGAGTCGTCCTCTCAGGTGGCGAAAATTCACGGAGTTTTCGTGGCTGTGTAAAAGCTTCCGGCCCAGCACGGGTTTACTTGGAAGGCAAAACGAGCCTGCGACTATTGTACTCAGCGAACGACGGTAAACACGAAGCATTGCATCGATGCTTCCGATCGAGAGGACCAATCGCTGCACTCTATGTGGAAGCTGACGAACAACCAGCTAATAGTAAATTGAAAGTTCGATTGCACTACGATCTTGAACTGCAACAGCTGAAAGCTGAAGAAGAATCCGCATGTCGTCCTTGCAGTAAGGATGAATTGGCTGAAGCTTACTGTAGGAGTGACCTCGTGGCTAGGGGTACGGTTAGTGCTGTGGAAAGGAGACCGGAACTTGAGAGTGCAGAACTTGTGCTTAGGGTCACCAAAACCCTTAGGCGCGTCGATGAGAATGAGGTGAGATAACTGCTTTTATGTACAATCCATTCGATCGCGCCTTTTATCGCGCTGGTGCTTGCGGATAACGGTTCTTTACCATATCTGCACGACGCGACTTTACACATGCTAAATATATGTTGACTTTTTCTTCGTTTTTTCATGCTGGTTTATTTGTTCACAGGAAAACGAATTGGACTCTAGCGAACCTCGAGCGACAAAGGAGGTACGAATTAGAGTGCCAACGACGTGTGATGCTCATCACGGCCAAGGTGAATTTGTGATAATGGCTAAGAAACGATTGGGAGATTTGACGCTGTCGTGTGCTCCGAGACTAGATGAATGGGCACAAGCTGTTAGAGAATTGGAAAGTGCACCTTGTGTACTTAAAAGTTAGCAGCCCGAATTATAAACGTCGACGAGTTTCATTAACAAAATTTTTTTGTTCTTTGTCAGAGATATTGAAGTAGATCTTTATCGACTCCAATTAATTTATATATACATATATGTATTACGAATTATTTTTTTTTATAGTTGTGCATGTTTTTTTTTGTTATACAATTTCTTGATTCACTTGTCAATAGTTGCCATTTTTTTTTACTTCATGCTTCGTTTAGAAAAAACGGAGATGATTTTGGATTTTTTATAATTGCAATTTTATTTTGATCGAGTAAATTAATTGGAGTGAATTAAATATGTGTGTAATGGATATTAAAAAATAGTAGTAGATTAAGTAACATTGTTTTTATTTTATTTTCTGCTCGGAAAATGTGAATCTTCTATGTTTTTGTTTTTGTAAATGTAACAATTTTAGATCAGCTTAAAACGTTAGGATACTTCGTCGTGTTTTTTTTTTCCAATTTAACGAAAGTGACTATACTACTAAAACTTGCGTGTAAATAGTTGTAAAGCAGCCTTGTATATAAATGGATGTACTTCGAAAATAAGACATCGATCTCTAAGCTGTGATATTATTGTATTATGAGAGATTTTAACACAGAAATTAAAAATTGATTATCGTTTATGAATGAAATATATGCGATCAATATCATCGTGTTGTTTAGATTTTAATTGATGGATCTTTGTTGATTCATTGGGATGTGATGAAAGATTGTATGATTTACAAAGAATCATTTTAAATTGTATTTTAATAATAAATGATCATTTTGTAGAAAAACGGCTATATAGCTTTATTTAAAATCTGCTTCACCTTGAAATAAATCGATAAAAACGAGCACATTTTATTTATTTATATACATACATACATACATACATACATACAATATATATGTATACATACATACATACATACATATATATATATATGTATAACAGATACATGATAAATAGATACAATGAGCTAAAGTACAATAGATACAAGTCCGTAAAAAACAACTAGTCTCAGTTTTTACACTTTGGCGTAGTTTGAATGTTATACAACGAACCACAAGTTTTATAATTCGATGCATTCAAATATGGACGATGATTTCGTTTTTCTTTTTTGTTATAATTACATTAACACCATTTACCTTAAACGTAAAAAATTGATGAAATACTGAAAGCTTAAAAAACAAAACATCTAAACAGAAAAGTATTAAACTAATAAAATCAAATCCATAACTGTTCTTAACACCAAATTAACCTTAATTAGAGTAACAAAATAAAAAAAACATGATCTAAGAACGAACAATTATCTATTAGTTTCCAATCTCTGCGCTTCAATAATTTTGCAACTTAAATGCGAATCACGTAACTATTAAAATATTTCAAGAAATTCAACGAGTTACATGTTTCTGTATATGTTAAACACAGCCCAAAATATAATAGCAATAGCACGTATTAGGGTCTGACATATAAAGGTAAAACGGCACAATATGATGGTAAGTGAACATAGACAGCGTAATGGAAAGTATAGTTTTTACATAACATATCAATAATAATCGTGGAAATTTGAAAATGAATAATTGCCAACTCAAACTACATGAATTATTAAAAATAAAAGCAAATAAAATAAATTTGAAAAGTCGATAAATGTACTTATCTAAGAAATATCACTGGCATTAAAGTTGACGTATGTCCATTTACAAATTTCTTCCGTTATTATTGTATATCAAATACAAGTAACACTACTTTATGTCATCTTTGTTAAAGCGCGCGTTTAGTTATTTCTGTTTCATGCCACGAGATGTCACGGCAATCTAGATATCAGACCCCAATTACTATAAACATCTTCAACAAAATTATCAACTTAGACTATGTAGAGATGAGTACAATAGACTATTAATAACAAAATTCGAATCAGTTGCACCACGATAATCAAAATATAGTCATCGCTGCAAAAAATAATGCAATGTGAAATATCGATAAAGTAAATTATGTATACATTTGCCGTAACATGTATGATTGTCGGTATTGTCGAAGAAACATATTAAAAATATCCGAATAACAATAAGATAAAAAAATATTTTCATTCTAATGTTAAAAAAGCTAATTTTTCAATCACTATAAAATCACATTTAAATGGAAGTTTAGTTGCCAGTCAATAAGTTTTAGTTTTAATTTACTATGTACTGTAAGGATAATTTGGACATAAGGGAATCATAAGATCATCCATGTTTGGAATAACGACTATTTTTTCAAATTCTCTAAGCAACTTAGTTTCTATCCATTTTGTAACGTAAACGATATTGAAAGCCCTTTCACCAACCGCAGGTTTCGCTGTTAGAATTATTTTTGGAACTGGTTTGAAACCATACCACAGCCTATCTGAGGGTGGTGGGGGAATATTTACAGCTAGACATCCTTCTATACTAGATACGCTTACTGTCAATCTAATTTCCGTATTAGAAACTCCCTCCATTGCTCTTTTCACATAAGATAATTCAGTAGCCTAAAAGACATTGCAAATATTAAAATTTTATTGCAGTTTTATTACAATAGATTATTAATTTTTTCTTAACTGCCTAAAATAATACTCACATGTTGAAAGTACTTATTAGATGCTAATTTATCGACCATGTTGAGGAATTTCTTACCAGAAGATTGAGTTGGCCTAGAATATTTCATAAGTCATTATCAATTTTTAAAATGTTTTCTTTGTGAAATATGGAATGAGCGTTTATAACTTACGTATTTTCTCTAGAAGAAGGAGTTACAGTTAAGGGAGGGCTATCATCTTCTTCTGTAGAAGTTTCAGGGCTATCTTCTACGTCACTGTCAAACATAGGAGATCTCACCGGCAGAGGTTTATCTTTTAAAATGTCAGAATGACCAGACATCGAACCTGCTCTTTTTAGTTTCATTAAATTTAGTTTTGTCTCTATCGTCATAGTTAAGCTACCCTCGTAAGTTATATCTAAATCGAACCAAAGTCCTCGATTGTCTATAATCGGTTTTGTCGCACTATGAATAACTGGAGCACCCTGGCCAACAACTAACTCTGAGACAAGTAGGCTTTCCATAAAGTATGGTAATTTTATATTAGATAGTTTTCGTTGTATTTTATCTTGAATTATGTTAATAAAATCTGGGCATTTATGCATGTCGAAAAGGATGCGACCTAGTAAAGCATTTATCCATAAACCATCATGACTAATTCTGGACGAAGGACTAGACTCTTCAACAAGCACCGATTGATCCTGATAAAAAAAAAGTAAATTATGTATTAAAAATAATTAGAGATTAACAGGCATACAATTTATCATAGTTTATATTACATCTATATATCGAGTCATATAAGCCTCGTAAGATAATATAGACGCCATTTCGGATGAAGAAAAGGACGGCGTTGATGGTTTCTTATCATGGTTATTAGTGTGCGAGGGCGAGTTCCCATAAAATACATCCTTAGACGAAAAAGAAACAGAACTTCGTTTGCTGCTAGAAACCGTTGCAGCAACTAGGCGTCGGAACCTATTAAAGTCATATTTTATTAGCTTTACATTTATAATATAAAATAGTTGTACAAATTATTGTATTTCAATTTACCAATCTTCTTTTTGTCTGTCGGTTCTTGCAAATAGGTATAGTTTTAGTTTGAATTCTTCATTTTCATCTTCATCTTGACAGTCTTCATAAATATCTTTAGAATCTTTCGATTGAGATAGGTCATCGTCAGTTTCTTCTTCTTCCATAACATTTTTCTCTTTTTCGCTGTCAAGTGGTTGAGTCTCTTCATCTGATGAATTATCCAATAAATTATTCTCTTTTATTAAATCCCTTTCCAATGTAATGCAAATTGGATATTTCTTACTCCAACGTCTGTAATTCCCAGAATAGTGTTTTTGGATTAAGTAAAATATTTCATAAATTTATATTATACATATGAGTTTTCAAATAATATAAATGTCTTTTGAGACTAGTTAAAGAAGTTATTGATAAATATCTACAAAGATAAAATTGATAAGATAAGCTTCATATCAAGGACAAAATATAATCTAACAAACTTTATGACATTGATAGAACATCTAACTTAACTATATAGGTTATTGACATACTTGTATAGATTAAATTTTTGTACTCTTATCAAAACACAATAATTTTCATATTAAAGTTTTAGCAAAGTGATGGAAAATGCATAAGATATAATTATACAAAAAGAATTAACCCAATTCATACCTTCTTCTAATAAGACCATGAGGGAGTAATTCAATTTTTGCTTCATCTAATGAATAAATTCTTTGTTTAGTAAGCTTTGGTTTATGTTTTGACTCATCCCAAACTGCCCTTTTTGGAATTCTAGTTCTGGTTTCCATTATTTGTAAATTTTCTCCCTCCAACTTAAGAAAAATTGGTTTTGTGCGAGCCAAATGATAATTATTTGGTTCATATTTATATGGCAGTTCATTCAGCCATCCTTCAAACTTTTCTAAAACTGCATGTTCTTTAGCTGCTGGAACTTCAACGAAAGGAACTGAAGATGGTTTTGGAATGGCTGGATTTTCTAGCAGCCAACTGATATTTCTGTAAATTTTATGTATCATTATTGATACTAAAATACCAGCCAACACACCTGATAAATAACCAGGTACAGGAATCAAGTAACAAGAACAAAGAATAACTGATAATATTGGCAAGTCACTGTAAATTAAATTTTTAATTTGAATTGTTAAGTTATCCGTATCAGCCATAACTTTATTAACAGGCTTTAAGATATCCGGTAAAGATAAATTTTGAACTTTTTTAATATTGCTAATATTAATTTTGCTTGTATCACTTTCAAGGCATGAATCTTGATAATTTTTAGATTCACAGATTGATTCTGCAGCTTCAACCCCACTTTCAACACTGTAGTGCCCTGACTTTTTGGCTTTCAAGCCAGTCTTAATACGTGAGAAACCAACAAATCTAGACGAATGAGATTGTTTTCTTGCATGTGGGGACATTGTATTCTTCTCTTTTTTCTTCAAGCTAGAATCCTTAGATGATGCATGTTCACCTAATTCTTCATAATCACTCACACTGGAGGTATCTCTACTTTTATCACACTTTGATTTTTTCTTCTCATTTTTCATTTCTGATATTTTATCTTCAAAGGTTTTTGTGATTTTTCCTTTTATATTAGTCAATAATTTCCATGGTTCTGACGGTGATACACTTTCAGACAGATTCTCATCCATACTTGTTGAGCGTCTTTCCATTCTTCCTTCACAGCCATTGCTACCATCAGATATACTTATACGACTTTTTCTCCTTGAATTGGAGATTTGCTTTGGAGATAATTTACCAGATTCCTGAGAATGTACTTTTTCATCATCTGTGCTAGGATATAATTCTTCCAATTCATCATCACTGGCATGATATCGTATCACTGGAAAAGACATGGCTATTGGTTTGCCTAAAAAAAATTTACTGATAATATATTGCTGTATATAAGAAAAATTAGAGTTATATTTAGATGACTATGATACATTTTCTTAACAGAAAATTACAACATATGTTGAATCAATTAATATATGTAATTTTTATAATAATTATTTAAAACATGTATTAACAACTTTCTTTAATGAATTTTGAATAAATTTATTACTGTTATATACATAAAAAGATAATACATAGTTGTATTAATCTACTTTCAAAACATATTTAGAAAATATAAGTTACTTTAAAATTCTTTTGGCAAAAACTTTAATATAAATACTAATCGTTTACAAATATTTTACTGTTGAGAGCTTCATTATTAGGAGTGTACCAAAATTATTTTGTATTTAAATGCAAATACATGTGTATTCAGCTAAATTTAAAACACTTGTTTTATGTTTACTTTAGAATAATAAATGTTATAAATTTTTCAATGAAACAATATAAGAAATAGTTTATGACAAAAGGATATTATGACGATTTACATATTTTTCAATATTTGCCAAATTGACTATTCAAAATGTCTTAGTCATGCACAAACATCTCAAGCAATCTTCAGTTCGTATTTATTTTTGATCAAAAAACAAAAAAAGTATGTTAAAAATGTTCATCAAATAGATTTATGAAACATTTACCTTTTATCATACCTAAGGTGACTTTAACTGGACTGCTTTCAGAACTCATCTTATCTGTATGACAAAACTAAAGCAGATTGCGTCAGGTCTCCAAAGAATACACTAACGTATTCGCATTTTATAAAAACAGCTAAACCATTACTGGTCTTATCAGATATCTTGAAATATGCTTTGACACGAGTATTGTGGACATTGTTCCCTTATTGTATGCATGCACTAACGTTGCACTAAGCTGTACTCAAGTTCTATTGTAACTCCATAGATAAAGACAAAAACTGACAATGACAAGGTAATCATGAAAACTGAAAACATCGTACTTTCCGAATAATCCGAGAGAGCACGCGTTTGTCTGTTTATCAATAATGTTAGAGCAGTTATAACCTATAAAATATAAAGTTTACGCACATTAATTTGAATACAATACACTTTGAACGATACTTTTGACATTTCCCGAGCTGTAAGCGATTTCGTCAACTCACGTGAGCTTGATTTTTACTGATAAATCATAAACAATTTCTTCTATTCGCAACTGCTTAAGTATTAATATTGCTCCAATAGTAAGGTTTCTGACACTGTCACTAAATAACAATGCTAATATTGCCGCTGGTTGAGGCTCTCTCAAGATAAGATCCGAGGACCAAGGGTCAGAAAACCGCACGGTATTATGCCACAGTCCGTTGTTTCGCTCTGTTCCAATTCTGTACTATAAATAGTAGGACCTGGCCTTGGTCACAACTCACAGCAGCCCTGCGTCCGTCGTAACTCGTCACTCGTTAACCGGTCAACCGTCAACGTCGAGACTGTCACCGATTTGAGCACCCTATCGTGGCCAAGTCGTTGATTTTAAGTTGCTAATTGCTGCACGTTGACCGATAGTTTGCGGAGGGGGTATATATATACCCTAAACGCGTGAGTCTGGCTAGTGTGGGCCAGGGTGGTCATCATCGTTAAGTTGAATTATATTATTTAATAATGAAATTGGCGACAGTGTAGAAGATAGCGATTAAAAAATATACTTAATTAATAAGGAACGACAAATGGATATTTACCAATCAACATAAAACTAACTTGAACCTATTGCAAAGAATACACTTTCTGTGATAAGGAACGTGCTGTATTGTCATTCAGCTGGATCTCCCTTCAGATTGAGTCCTTGCGAATTCGAGAGTGGAAGACTGGAAGTCCCAAACTTGCTCCCTCCCATGCTTCCACCACGACATTATTGTTTTCCACGCTGCGTTTTCTATTGTTCAAGGATGATCTAACGTTATCTTTCACACTATCATACAGACACGCGTAACTGTGATCGTTTGCGCTCGACTTAACCGAGGGTGAAGAGGGTCACGTGAGGATGAAATCACTTTCTTGTGTGTGTATCTAACTTTACTTAGTATATATTTTTCTTCTCAAAATACTATGAAATTTATAAGACGGAGTTGCATGTTCGTATGAAAGTTTAAGAAAGAATGTCGGGTCATCCTTTCTTTATCGGACGTATTTTTATTGATATATTTCGTAAAAATTTCAAAAGTATACAAATAACGTAGCTGAAATACATCCATGAAAACTAGGTGACAACACTATTGGGGCTCTCGAGACTTCTAGGAGTCAGTCTTCATGCACACTTCGAACGCTATACCGTATAATGTTCGCAGTTGACGCTTCTATAAAATAACTCGGAAATCCGTGTTCTCTTCCTTAAAATTGCCGTCACAACTTTGCTCATTGATACTTGACTTGACGAATTAATTGATGCGTAAAATCTTAAGCTTTAATGCTATATATGCAAGTGCCATCGTCATGAAAATTTGTTTCGTCAAGTTGTACGCTTTAAAAGTAAGATGACTAATAAATAACTATAGTTTATCGGTTTGAAAATGATTGTCACCTTACTTTCAAAGCGTATAACTTAAAACAAATTTTCATGAGGATGGCATCTGCATATATAGCATTAAAGCTTAAGACTTTGCGTATTGATTAATTCGTCAAGTCTATCAATTATCAAAGTTGTGGCGATAATTTGAAGCAAGAGAACACGGATTTCCGAGTTATTTTATGAATACGGGCAATTCGGACGTCTGCCATTTTGTGAGACAAGTTTGCGAACGCTTGGAAAAACATTTAGCTTATAATTAAATGTCTTTAATGAAAGATTTTCAGCCTTTTAATTTTTCATAAATTTTTTAAACAAAAGCGTTACTTCTTTGTTTGCAAAAGATGCACCATAGTAAAAATTAATTATTAGAATGTTGAACTCATTAAATTTGAAGTATTCTCGTATTGTGAATTAAGAAACATAGATTTCAAACGTATGACTAACAATATTCTAACTCTAGACTCATAGTAAACTACTAATATTGAGAAAGGGTTGGTATATTTTATTAAACGTAGATTTATTGAAACTTTTGGATAATGTTTCAATACATCTTGGATTAATTAAAAGTTCATTGATTGTTCTCAACTGATAGATGCCAGATGAATTTTTATTGACCAATGAATAGCGATGGTCGTAATTAATTAATCGAGGTCATAATGTTTTTTTTATTTTTATTATTTATTCATGCGTCTATAAAATTAAAATCTATCCATTTTTTACAATTAACATACAAAAGTTTCGATCAATGCAATGAATTTCAGAAAAATATAAAAACGAGCTGAAGCACTCAATAACAGTACATGAGTAAAATTACTTTAACACCTAGATGATTAGCAATGAAATGAGAAATACGTTGCGGAATGTAACGCATAAACGTGCTTTTCATGTCGAATACATGTCGTTACAACAAAGAGAGAATGTATGTGTGTGTGAGAAAGAGAGAGAGAGAGAGAGAGAGAGAGTGACAGAAGACAGACAGAGAAAGAGAGAAAAGCTACACAATTATTCATTTAGCTTTCAACCTTCAAGAAAGCGGCTGATTTTGGATGAAAATTAATGTAAACACACGCGCACTATAAGTTCCATTCAGTGTGACTTTAACTTGTATATATAAAATTCAATGAAATTGATAATCAATTGTAAATACTATTGCTCTTAAACATTTATTTAATTTTTCAACTCGATGATTTTGATAGAATAAACAGTTTTTATTTACTACCGAAAAAATTGTATTTTGAAGTTCCAATTCTTAAGTGTTATATTATAGCCCCAACCAGTACAGTGTAATAATCAATAACTCATCGTGTTTATGTGATAAAAATCTGAAATTATTTCATTTACCTTCATCACCTTGCATGTGGTGACTGCATATATATAGTTAGAATAAACTTTCGATAAATTTTGAGACTTTTATCTAAAGAACTTTGATGATTAGAATATCTATAATCTACAGTATGCTATTGCCGTTGCCTTTGACATTTCAATACAAAGAAAGTATTGAGATTGATACAATGTTTGAAACAGCTTGATTATATTCCCGCCACAAATTGCAGATGTCGCTTTTGCAAGTTCTCGTCGAATGTGTCATGTGTGTGTCGATTGTCGCGTGTGTAAGAAAAAAATACCAGGTGAGAACTGAGTGAAAGAAGAATTGAAGGGTACCGCGTACTGTGTAGAATTGTGGGTCCGACTAAAACGTTTTCCTTTTGACGAACAGTGGTAATGCAAAACAAGAATATGTAAATTTAATGGACAAAATGCGACTTTAATGTTCTCGTGATACAAGAAAATATTCAATGCTAATTCAAAACTTATGTCGTCGACTAAACTTTAATGAAGCTTTAACAATTCTTGGCAAGATTTGCCATTTTTTACTATAAGTCCAAGGTGAGTTTGTCCTAATTACTGTCCATTAACTTTGGCTTTTATATTCATTAAATGTACAAAAGTATGATTTTCTTACATACGTAATTAGTTGTCTTGTCAATTTTATTCTGAAGATGTCAGATAAACTACCTAATAATCAAACCCAACCCATTGTTAAAATTGGACATTATACCCTTGGTGCAACATTGGGTGTTGGTACTTTTGGAAAAGTAAAAAGTGAGTGAATTCACTTTTACATTCACTGCATATACAATAAACCTATTACTTAAATTTTATTTTGTTTGATTATCTCACTTTAGTTGGGGAACATGTTCTTACAAAGCATAAAGTGGCTGTGAAAATTTTGAATCGACAGAAAATAAAAAGTCTAGATGTGGTAGGCAAGATTCGAAGAGAAATCCAAAACTTAAAGCTTTTTCGACATCCTCATATCATCAAATTGTATGTAATAATAAATTGATAGTATATGCTATTTTATAACTTTCATGTAATTTCAGATATCAAGTCATCAGTACACCTACTGATATATTTATGATTATGGAATATGTTTCTGGTGGAGAGCTTTTTGATTATATTGTCAAACATGGGAAACTTAAAGAGTATGAAGCTCGTAGATTTTTTCAACAGATTATTTCTGGTGTAGATTATTGCCATAGACATATGATTGTTCACCGTGACTTGAAGCCTGAAAACTTACTTCTAGATCATAATTTGCATGTAAAAATAGCAGATTTTGGTAATATTATAAATCTGTTTTTCAAACTTAATATTGATAAAAAATCATAGATCGCAAAAATCTTAAACAAATTCAAATGAAATCGTTGTGACTTGACTCTAAAGAATGGAATTTTCTTTTGCAGTATCTATTATTATACAATATTTGTGTTAATAATGTTATTATTTTTCTAGGTTTATCAAACATGATGATGGATGGGGAATTTTTACGTACTTCATGTGGGTCTCCAAATTACGCTGCACCAGAAGTTATTTCAGGCAAATTGTATGCAGGTCCTGAAGTTGATATTTGGTCTTGTGGAGTTATTTTATATGCTTTATTATGTGGAACATTACCATTTGATGATGAACATGTTCCAACATTATTCCGAAAAATAAAATGTAGGTACTTATGTGGTAGATAACTAATGCCATGTTTATTTTTAAATACAATTTAATGTCTTTCAAATTATTATAATCTAATTTTCATTTCAATATAGCTGGTGTTTTTCCAATACCAGAGTATCTCAACAAAAGTGTAGTAAATCTGCTATGTCATATGTTACAAGTTGATCCAATGAAAAGAGCCACAATTGAAGATATAAAGTGAGTTTAAAAATGCTTATGCCTGTTATCAAAATCTCTAATATTGATTATTTTAATAATAATATAAATAATAATGCAATATTTATACATGATACATTTTAAATGCATTTGCAAATCAATTTACAGAAAGCATGATTGGTTCCAAAAAGATCTTCCTACATACTTGTTCCCCTCCCCTGTTGAGCAAGATTCATCTGTGATTGATATTGATGCTATAAATGAAGTTTGTGAAAAGTTCAATGTTAAAGAATCTGAAGTTCATGCAGCACTGCTAAACGGTGATCCTCATGATCAATTAGCTATAGCTTATCATTTGATAATAGATAATAAAAGAATCGCTGATGAGGCTGCTAAGGCAGAAATAAAAGATTTCTATGTTGCCTCAAGTCCACCACCAGTGGCTTTCAGTCCTAATGAAGCAAGTGGAAGTCCTATGAGACCGCATCCTGAACGGATCGCGCGTGAGTACAAGGGTGTGTCAAGCATGTTTTGGTATTTTTTTGAGTTAACAAATAATTTAGTTTAGTAGTGTTAGAAATCAAAGTAACTTATGTGGCGTCTTTATATTTATGTAATAATATACAAATTTAAATAACTTATAGATGGTATTGTTTATTATTTAAATTAGAAGTAAATTACTAATGCATGTAATATCAGGAATGAATATAAATTTTGTTTAAGTTTATTATACTTATTTAAAATATTTGGTAACTCTGTATTCAAGAATTGATGAAATAGAAAAAGTATTCTAATTCTGGAAATTTTATTTCAGCTCTCAGAGATCGTCAAGGTTCTCTTAGTAGTAGTACACCTACACAAATTCAAGGCAATCGAGGTACACCCATTAAAAGAGCCAAATGGCATTTAGGAATAAGATCTCAATCAAAGCCTAATGATATAATGAATGAAGTCTATCGTGCCATGAAAGCATTAAACTTTGAGTGGAAGATAATTAATCCCTATAGTGTAAGAGTTAGGTGCAAAAATAAAGTAATAGATAGATACAGTAAAATGTCACTGCAACTTTATCAAGTTGATTATAAAAGTTATCTTTTAGATTTTAAATCGTTGTCAAGTGAAGAATCTGAAGATCTTATCAAAGGTAATTTTTGAGTGACTTATCTAAATCTCCCTAGTTAATTATTATGAACAATTAATCATTGATTGAAACTGCGTTTTAGACATAACTTTGCCATCGTCGCAAGCAACCGGACATCATACAATGGAATTTTTTGAAATGTGCGCTGCGTTAATAACGCAATTAGCGCGGTAAAAATGACCTAAGTCATGTGCAAAGTACCTGCCTTTGTCAAATTGACAAATGTACACTGAAAATTTTATTGTGCCAGCTGATTTTATTATAATTTGTTTTGTAAATACAATAATTGTTATCGATAGTCTCATGATTTGTAGACTGTTGAAAATAACATTGTATATTTAGTTTTATTAAATTATACATAATAGTTGTTATATTTGATCGAAACATTCAACAATTTATATGATTTTCTGAAAAAAAGCTCTTAAATGCAAGACAACTTTTTAATAAATTAATTAAATTATAGGTAATATAACTAATTAAATGAGGCTTTGGATCGTATTGTGGATACCTGTATATGTATAAATTAAGTATTACTTTAAATAAATCGATATTCAATATACTATAAAACAAGTAGAAGTTAGACATTTTTCTTACAATACCTATTTATTATTCTTGATAATGAATAATCCTATTACATATTTTAATGTAAATTACAACACATAAACTTATCTAATCAGAATTTGTGTGTATATATATATGTATATGTGTGTGTGTGTGTGTGTATATATATATATATATATATATATATATATATATATATATATATATACTTTTACAAGTGCTTGTTAATGGTAACAAGTCCCTATAAAAAGAATTTAATATACGCATTATGTTTATAAAAATATACATTATACATTATTATATTAGTACCACATTCATATGTACTTTTAAAATTTATTCATTAGATTTTTGCGTATACTTTGCATATAAACAGTTAAAATGTTTTTTTTTTATATGTAATATTCAGTGTAGCGAGTGAGCAAGGTAAGAATTGACTGTTGCAGCTCTAACAGTCAATAATGTGGTACAAGTCAATAGTAATATTGTATATTAATTGATTATTATCGGATGAATATGCATAAACCATTGCGTTTTTTATTTGTTTTTTGATTGATGGATTTATACATTGATGATATCAATTAATTACGTTTACATAATGGCACAGTCTCGTCTTTTTTAATTATACAAGTAAATCGTCAAGTCAAAAGTATTGCCTAAATCAGTTTTGTATTATTATTTGAATTGTATAATATACAAAGGCAAAATTTATACTTGAGTTTATTTATTTAAATTATTTTTTTATAGTAATACTGTGCTTATTATATTTGGAAATCAATTTTATAATATTTATCTCAAAATTTTGAGCATTCACCATGAATAAATTCATCTTATCTAATTTGACAGATATTTGTGCCTTCTCATTTTGTTTTACTTCTACTCAAAAAATAAATGCTTTCATTAAGTTGATAGCTGTGCTTTAATCAGCTTGAATAAAATATTTTTATCACAATTTATAAACATACAGCAAATTTTTTAACGTTTAAAACGTTGTGTCAATTTAGCTGAAATCAATTTTCACAATTTATATGAAACAGATTTTATGTCAAGTATGATTCTTATCATTTATTACCGGCAGCATCTGCATTTACCAATAACGTGACAGGTGCTTTAAAAATTTCGAAAATTTGTCCCAATATACTATTTACAATGAAATCGTAATAAATTGTAAAAATTCTTTCTAGTAATCGTTGACTAGCGATCGATGCTACAATGCTCTGTTTTAAACTGATACTAGTAGCATCAATCAGGAAGACTTTATTATATTAAAACCATTACAAACCTCTTCGAGTCAACAAAGCAAAGTGCATAATTAGTAATAAGAACAATACATCTAAAACATTATTATGGTGATTTTTTTGGCGAACGGTAATGAGATTACATATTATTATTTAGGATATTTTACTGAAACCTATAAAAATGTAATGTCATAATTGCATTATATAAAGTACCGCAAATTAAAGTGCTAAAATGACATTTTCATCAAATTATCATTATTAGCAAATCATTTTAATTTTGATTTAAAACGTTTCAATTCTTATCAATCATGAATTTGAGTACAAGTGAAATAATCAACAATATAAAAATATACATTTCTTCCTTGCATAAAACCTTATTTCTATACTTGAAGAAATTGTAAAAAATGTATACTTTGATTAAAAAAATGTAATTGACATAATTGTATTTATACTAAATATTGATTCATTTTTATGTTTTGCTCACAATTTTCATGCAAACTAGTATTACTATTTTTGTAAAAATGTTTTTTTTTGACAGTTGATTTCAAATTGATTATATTGCACTTGGTGATATTACCTTACAGTGATATAATACAACTACATAGCATAAATAAACCTTGCTGTATTGGTATATTCAGTAGCTGCCGTTTCACACTTCACTTTTTCATTTTAAGAATTTATTAAATTTCTTGACTTTCTTCATTTGTTGTATCATCAATAAATTCCACATGAGTAAATGGAAAATGTCCAACTTTACCATGCAACTCACCCTCCCACTGACCATTAATGTTCGTTTTTGTGACTTTAATAACATCTCCAACTTCTAATTTTAATGCTGTCTTGTCATAAGCATTTGGTACACGTGCTTGTTTTACTTTAGCAAATGCTGGTAGTGTTCTTTGAATATTAGAACGGCGAGTTGCAGTTTGAATAGATTCTGTTTGTAATGACTGAATTCCAGAGCCTGAACTACCACCACTTTCAGGCCTTGCTGGTGTAGTCTCTAGTGTGTTATTATCTTCTTCATACTTTTGCACATAAGGAACAGGTACTGAACCAGCTTGTCCTAAACTATTTCTAGCAGTCCACCATTGTTCTTCATCTTTAGAGATTATAGTAAGAATTTCACCTAAAATTTTGTTTATATAAATTTCAGATATATTTGATGACACGAATTGAAGAAATATTAAAAATATTGACTATTTTAATATTTTTATTTTTGAATAAAATGGCTAGTCACAATCAATTAGAAAATAAAATATTTATTTTACCTTTTCTAAATGGTAAATCATCTGGATCATTGCCCTCAAAATCATACCTAGCAATTACCCTCTGAATTTTTCGTGGTGCTGGTCTGATAAGTGGTGTTGTATCCAAATAATGTAACTTATAAAATGCCAAAAGACTCGGAATATCAGGAAATATCTGATCTCCAATACGATAACATATCTTATCCCCTTGTTGTATTTTATTAATAATATAGTGGCTGACTTTGCTGTCTTCTCTCACACACAAAACAAAGTCTCCGTGTATGGAGATGCTATCCCTCACAAGAAAAACTCCTCCTTCTTTCTCACTCATCAATAAGTCTGAGGCATCCTGTCTGGACATAGGTCCAAAGTACCAACTGCAGAAAATCATTGAGTATAGTCAATGCAAAATAATTAATGCCTGCGGTGCTTCAAACATTTATTATCTTATCGAGAAAAATGGAATGTGTTATGTGTATCTTTAAATATTCAGTGCTATATACGCTTTAGCCAAAGATTATACAAAATTAACATGTAACAGTTGTACATTTAAAGTTTTAAATTCATTAGCTAAGCCTGCCAAAAGTAACATTTGCTAAAAATAATGTTGTAATTAACGCAAAGAGCATTACTCATAGTTGGCAAAAAAGGCAAATGGAAAGCTTGAAAACTGTCATGATACAAAAGGCAAGAAGCAAGCAGTGCAAGTCACGTGTGAAGAAGAGAGTGAGATAGAGTTATGATGAGTAGTAAGTACCTGTCCTTGTCGTACTGGTCAAAAGTACCAGCCATGGTGTTATTTCTAATGCTAAATTTAGGTCTAAACAAATTATTAGCTGCTGGCTCCTAGGTGAAGAGGTTAAAAATCCGAAAAAGTAACGTAATAAAACGACGAGTAGCCGTGTGATGCTTATAAAAGCGGCGGCAGGACGTAGACCTGCGTGTACAGAGCGACTATATTATTCTTTCACAGACGTCTGAGGATGCCCCGTAAATAGAGCTGCCGAGAAGAACATTCACGAGGCGGCTGCATGGCTACTGCTGCTGGTGTTGCTCGTCGAACAAGTGGCGGTGGCGGCTTACTTGGTATAACACTGACTGATCCGCTTTTTTTCTCTCTTGTGCTCCCTTTCGCGCCTCAATAAAGATTCCAGAGCACAGAGGCTTTTGACACACACTCGGATGTTCGATTGAGCCTACTTTTGGCTCTCTCTCGCCGACTACTCTATCTGACACCACGCCATGCTCCGCACAGAGAAGCTAATTGAAGCCGTCGACCACCGAGAACACATACACCGTACGACCTTTTGCCTTCGGACGCTACTGTTTATCGTCGCTTTTGTATTTCTCTAAAATCCGTCGGATATAGCAGCTTGTATTTGAGTACGCTTCCAGTTTTACACTTTATATGAGTTCATCTTTGACGCGTTTAAACGGTTCGTTCAATGCAGTTACCTGCAGTAACCAATGCAAGATTCAATTTTGTTCTGTTTTAGTTCTGACAGCGTTCTACAGGTGGCTAATTATGGGTGGTAAGATAGAATCCTACTACAAAATTGTTGTGGTAACAATGAACAGTTATAAAAATCGCTTTAATATGTTTAGTATATATATGAATTGTCTAGTAAGTTTTTACAAGTCATTTAACGTTATTAAGCTCAAAAATGTTATTTTACTATTTTTTAAATTTGATTTCGTGACATCTATTTGACAATTTTTTATTCATTTTAGAAATGATTGAAGACATTTTTACTTGAATTTTGAATTTTGACTTTTATTTTATTTAAATTTTTGAATTTTTACTTGCTTTTTCAATTTTATAGCATATATATAATTGATTCAACTTTAAAAAAACTATGTAAATGCTTGAATAGCCTGAATCAAAATAAATTATTCTACGTTTAGTTTCGTAGCTTATCTTGTATATGAGACATTTAATAATATAATGTAAAATAGTTGTAATGCATAAATGATAAAATACGCAGGAACTTCGTTTAAATTTTCAGGTATTTTATTTGAAATATAAAAAGTACTCCATACTACAAAATAAAATCATAATCGAATAACATAGAAATTAATTTCTGCTGCAACTCCTTTGATTATCTGCTAACCATATATCTGACGTACAATCTCCGCCAGGATATCTATAAGTCAAAGGTAAGCTTTATTAAAAATCAAACGTCTAATTATTTCGAATAATAACGAAAATACCTCATTTCGTGAGCAAGCATAACATCAGTTCTATCCGCACCAAAATCAACCAAAAAGTTTTCATCGAGTTTCATTCCACCATTCTCAACATCAATGTCAAATTTCACCATAACAGAGCCGTTCCTGTTAATGAACCAGTAATCGTTATTCTTGACCCATGTTCGTTTTCAAGTATCAGCTTCCTTTCTCACACTGTGATAAAAAGAACTGTAAGTTCGAATAAGAAGCCCAAAACACACTCACTTCATGTGTTCGGGATAGAATTGCCGATCCCAAGGCTTAAAAATCGATGTGGTCACATATAGTCGTTTCCCATCTAAGCTGAGTTGCAGCATTTGGGGAGAACCATCGAGTCTGCGACCTTTTATATAGACCGGATCAGGTTGTTTTTCCAGCTCGTGGTCCTCGATGACTCGTACTTTCGAATCAGACAGAATAGAGCCGCCCATGAAAATTTGTCCAGTGAGTTGTGGTTTCGCGCGATTGGTTATGTCGTATTGACGCACGTCGCCGTGCAACCAATTGGAAAAATACAGGTATTTGTCATCGAGACTGACGAGAATGTCCGTGATCATACCTGTAAGATAAGAAGAAAATTCATAGGTATCGATTTTCTGCAGATGTTGCTTAGTTATTATCGACTTCGCTTACTTTTCCAGGATAATTCATTCGCTATTGCCCTATAATTTCATTGCAAAATCGTGTGTATGAAATAAGTAATATTCACGACTATCGGGTTTGAAATGCAAATAATCGTCTATAGCAAACAAGTAAATAACTAAATTAGACTAGAAGTACTGATTATGGCTCCCAAAAATTACGCAATAACTGGTTTGGCTCCGGCTTCTCTCGTCGTCTAATCTTGGTCGTAGTTAGTTATTCAGGAATTTCAGAATATCAGATGCCTGTCCACGATTCGTTTTGATAAACTAAGCTTGACGTTATCCTATCCTTCAGCTGACAACGCGAGCATCCGACTATTACGACGAATGACTGGCTCGCAGGGTTAAAAAGATAAAGCAAAAGCGAACGGATAATTACCGGACATGTATGGTGCCATCCATCCTTCGACTTTTTTCAACGGCACCTTGATGACTTTGTCAGCGACCCAAACATCGCCCTGTCCGTCCTTGTGAAAATGGTAAACGGTCGAATTCACGGCACAACCCACGTAACCGTCTTGGCTCGTTGGCTCGTGCAGAAATCTCACCTCCAGTGGTGTCACACCTTCTTCGCCTAAATTGATCACCTGCTTCAGTGTCCTATCCTTCCACGAGTAAAAATTTAAGCTTCTACCGTAGACCTCTGCGAAAAATTGACAATGTGTGTTTTTAAGATTCTTTCGTTAGTTATTTTGTAAGTTAGTCGACGAAAACATTACGCCGGTTAACACAAGCATTAGATTTGTTACAGTTAGCAACATTACAAATAAATTATAAGATAAGTCCTTTTCAGCGTCGTTTATCAAATCAACAAACTTTTACACACGCAAACTTTGTCAAGAATATAAAAACAAAAATGCTCGTGTCAGTTGTTCACTTCTAATACTCAATGCGTGAAATAACTGATAATCTGAGCAGTACAAATAAAAAATTATTGTATAACAGTAAAAGCAAAAATACCTATACTACTGCAATATTATTGATATTTTAATTAGTATTGCAATATCATTGTTAACGTGAGTTTTTATTAGATTGATTTACGAACCTTCGATCGGTCCTGTAAAAGCAAAATAAACGCTGTTTAATGAATTTTTCAAATGACAGTTTGATCAATCACCAATATCCAACGATTATTATCATTTGTAGCATAAATACATTCCATCTTGATAAATTTTGTGATAAGAAATAATATTCAGAATTAAATGTATTAATACATTTGTGCTTGGGCATCGATGATCAAATAATGAAATGTCGCATGACAACAGGTCTACTAGACGAGAATGTAAATTCAAGATCGCGTTACCATGATCGTGTGGGTTGTCGGCGCTGAAACCCCGTTTGAAGACTTTTGGCGTGCCCCACTCCGTAGCGACGAGGGTGTCGTGGTGCGGTTGATACCAGAAGTCATAACCAAACTTGGCTCTCTTCGGTCCCTTCACCCACGTTCCCGTAATTTCCAGTGTTTTTGTGTCAATACAGAGAAAGTCAGCATACGCATCGCCATTAGGTCTTCCTAAGGTCGAAATCATAATTTCACCGGTAGGTGAGCAATGAGCTGTATGCGGAGTCGCAACTCCAAACTTGTACATTTCTTCGGGTTCCAGTATCTGAAGTCATTTTTAATCGTTCATCGTGAGTCTGTTCGCAAATAATGCACGAGACGCTGCATCTGGGGAATTATCGCGTGGGAAATATATATACATGCATGTGGTAATGCGAATTGCAATCATTGCTAAATAACTGTTTAGAACGTCATAAAACGGTGTTTTCTTTCTCGCGCATTACGTACGGAACGAGGTCGCGCTGGTACGTGTAACTAATTTATCAATTGAATAATATATACACACTACTCCGTGCGCAGTTCTATTAGTGTTTTCCAAGAAAATTTGCCCTAGATTTTCTACACTTCCAAGCATTCAAATCTTGATAAGTGCATTTTTCACCATCGTACTGCACGAAAGAATACGTAATGGGCAGACCTACGCAAACATAAAAAGCTGCATATAAAATATAGATGTTCGAAAGTAACGTTTACTTATTGCGACGAATGAAATTGAATCGAATGTCGGATCCAAGCAGTTATAAAAGAAATTATGGGATTTTACTGTAATGTTTAACCAAGAATTGACAGTCCTTGTTCAACCACTCGTCGAGATAGACAGAGGGTCTCGACTGCGACGTAGTACAAGAAAGCGATGATGACCCCGACCGAGCGCTAATCCGCAAAACGGTCGATTCGAGACGAGATAATAGGGGGCAGATAAAACTGGATATTGTCAAGAGAGAAACCTTCTTGATCTTCGGAGCCCTCTCGTCCGTGACATCGACAAAATAGATTCTGTCGGACATGAGGCATGGCAATACAAGGGTGTCGCGTTTGCCTGGCTCTCCGTGGCAGCTGCTGCAGATATTCCAACCACTGTGATGTAGCTCGTCTCCCACTTCTCGCATGCTCAACTTGTGGATTATCTGGCTCAATCGAAGGGACAAAAAGTAATTAGCTGCATGCGCGCGCCGATATTTTCAAGTGTACAGTGAGAGGCATATCTGCCACACTATAAATTATAGCCAATGTCTGTAGTTAAGTTATTACGAGTAGGAATGCTCACAGTTGTTAATTACTTTACCACAAATTCTGCCAATCGATTGCGGTTAATGCATTTCTTATTGACTGATACTAATTTTAGTATTTTATCGCAGGCTTCAAAAAATAAATCGCGTTTCAATGTATAATACTGTTATTAACAATGTTGAAATATTTCCTAAATAATTCATAAATATAGCGAATTGTAAAACCAGTTTTTTATGAATGTTGCTTGCAAAATTATGCGGCTATGTTGACAAAAATACATGTATTGGTAGCTTGTTTTGATATTTGTTGCGAAATATCGCCGATATTAACTTTACGATTGTAAATGAACTTTCACCATTGCTATCACTTGAGATATAAGAATAATCAACGTTAATGGTATAAAAAGCGACTCGAGTAAAACGGTGACGAAACGCTGAAGATGTATCAATGACATATTTGCACACTCACCTGGCAATAAGTGGGACTGTCAGGGTCGACATCAACAGTTGCGAGTGCATCAGGTTTGTTTGGATGGGTGTGTATGCAGTTCACATAGAGTATTTTCTCGCGCGGCCCATGCAGCGTTGCATCTCTTGGACTAGGATAACCTGGACCACAACTAGGCGTTCCTGAACAAAATATCACTTACATTCTATTGGATAATTGTTTAAAATGTATTATTATAAAGCTTTCTTGTTGGAAAATTAATACACTCGATGATGCTCTTTCAAAATCATTTGTGTTCTAAAGAATAGTGTCTAAAAGAATTTTCAAACGGGTACATTCTTCAGTGAGAACATTTTAACTCAGTCGTTATCAATTCAACCGAATGAGTTATTAAATCAAAACTTTTATTAGTGTGCTAAGATTTTCGTCAATTTATGCTTATCCCATTCATTCTACCGTACGAGTAACGTAATAGAAATATCATACTTTGAGCTGCAATGAACAAAGCTATTATTTATTGAAATGCGAAAGTACTTTAAAATGCCCTATGTTTACCACGCCCCTACAGGCTGGAATTCTAGCAGGTAAATCTATATATTGAGAAACAGTACATCCGATATGTAAAGAGACAAAGAGGGGGGAAGGGGAGTTTCGAAATCAATTAGAATATGCTGATAATCGAAACCACATTGGATTACTGGAATATTATATTCTTTAATACTTATTTCTCTGATAGGTAAGTGACTTTGAAAAAAATTATTCAAACTTTTATTCAATGTTGCCTTTTTCCATTATTTTTTTTTTTTTTTTTTTTTTATTGAGCTTTTAAACTTACATAAGTTTATTTCGCCGTACAGTAGAGAATTACTTTTTACATTGTTTGTAGTATTTACATTATTTTTAAATTACCCATCGAATTTATTTTTTAAAGTGTATTAAAAATTGAAATAATGCTAATGAATCGATAACATAATACTAAATTGAGAAATATCGTAAAAAAGCAATAAAAAACAAGCGAGCGTAAGCGTGATAAAATCAAATTTTATCATAGCTGTCGACTAGTTTTCGTCTAAGAATGCTAATTTTTGGACTAATAATGAAGTAGGACAGAAATTAACGCGTATAAATTCGTTATAGGTATAGCAAACGGCTTTTTAAATTGAAGCGATTAACTTGGTAGCTTATCGATCAGAAAAGAGTATATCATTTGGAAGTAAATGCAGCTTATGAAAGTGAAATAACAATTAATAAAAACTCTGCGCATTCATTAAAATTACCAATGAACTCGATTTAACAAAGATCTTATCGAACATCTAGTAATGTAAAAATCAAGAATGCACATCGTAGATCTCGTTGTAAAAATAAACCATTACACGACAAAGCCTCACGTATGTTAGAGACGCGACGCACAAAACTTAATTGAGCACCTGTTCTAACATTACGTCGCAAGAGACTCGTAATGCATAACGAAACAATATCATCACGGTATCATCCGATTAAGAGCGTGCAAGAGCTAAACACAAGAACACAGAAAGTAATTCACTTACTTTCACTTGCCATGTCTGCTTTTTTTAGAGCCGTTATACCCATATACGATCGACAACGATGACAACCACAGCGACGCGTGGTCACGAAAGAACTGCAGTGCCGCGCGCACAAACAACCGGCTATACTTACTCTGGCTGTATACTGACGCTGACTATCTGCTCATTCTCTGTCAGTTTGCGTGTGCCATTGACCTTGGACTTTTGCTAAACTCATACGTATATACATATATCAGTCTAAATGTGCTGAGTGGGTGTAATCGAATGCCTTATTCGTACTGTTTGCGTGTGAAATTGAATCGCAATTTGTTCATTAACATTGCATATCACTACGACTGATACAAAGAAAATTATATCTCGTATATGTATAGCTAAAAAATTTATTATTTCAAATTATTGATCGATTTATTTTATGCAAGATTTTTTAACTGATCTGTTGATGATCAGAACAATTTTTTGAAATTTAAAAATAAATAGTTGTCGTTTTATAACAATTTTTATATAATGTTTGGATGGCTTTTAATATTAATCATATTATTAATTTCAAATAAAAATTGATAAATACACATGATAATTAACGAAATATAAAAAGCACTAATAAAACAATAGAAATAAACTCATTAAAGTTTAAGGACTTTTCAATAACTATACATAATATTAACTCACGGAACTGTCTAGTAATTCATTATCAATTCAAATATTAAATTTGATACTTTATTAATAAGAAATAGTTTTACAAAAAACATTACACATCAGTTAAAAAGTTTTTTCAGTGATTTCGTGCAAAAAAGTAAGTGTTACTACTGGGTGAGCTATATGCGATATATATATCGAAGCATATAGACATAGAATGGTATATAATTATGGTTATTGAGTAAAAACTTGTAGTTTGAATCAATGGCGTTACCATTTCGCACTCAATTATAGATTCTTAAGATTGTAAAATGAAAGGTAATAAGATAGCACCACATCTCATTAGAAATCTATAATACTTTCTTTAAAAATACCAGCTTACATTCATGAACATTTTCATACAGTAGTTGCCGATAGCTTATCATAAACAATATTTGCACGATAATGATTCCTGAAATTCTTTTAATGTAAACTTATTGATTTATGTTTTCATCCATTCATTCGTCGGAATCATTTGTAATTTATGGATCCTTTCTCTAAACTTGCTTTTCGCTATTTCAAGTACATACAAGCTTCGAATACTGCTGTACGATTGTCTCATTTTTTGAATTCTTTTCCATCTATTGTATTCTATTTTCTGTATTTCATACTCAGTATTTCATCGTCGGAGAGTTAAATAACTACGTAATACTAGTAAGGTGGACAATTGAAATGTTTATACGAGGTTGCAATTACATTAGTTCATTAATCATTTGTTTGTCTGATGAGTATTCATTAAAGTTTAAAATATCTGATAAATTTTGTTTGTCAAGTTATGTATGTAAAATATGATGGTATAATAATGACTAGCTATATTTAAATGGTATAATTGTTGATCGACATTAAAAGAAAAATCGTGCGGCTACAATGAAAAATCACCAAGCAACTGAATTAAACAAATGTCTTTGAATTCGACAGTTTGAGATTGCCATCAAAATTATCAGCATTGAAAATATACTTGTGTATCTTTGCAAATATTGTAGTATAACTAATAGTGATTCAGAGATTTCCGATAAATACAATTACAACTACTTATAAACATAAAAATTAACTCTTAGACTCTTTCAATAATTTGCACTGTAAAACGCTTATATATTTTTAAACATTTATCGTACTAATATTTTGTGTTTAGAACATTTAGAATATTTTCGTTTATTTACCTTGGTAATTTCACCGTCCCTTTTGTTTACTGGTAGACAGTATTATTTGTTCCCTATTTATTTTTTCTGAATCATTATATATAAAGCTTTTTGTTTTGAAATTCCGTCAAAAATTATTGTAAAAGTTAATGCGAAAAAATGAGGCTTTGGTTAACGTAGTATAATTCAAATTCTTTACTAAAGTATTATCAATATTCAGTTAAAATGGATAATAGTGAATCTCATTTTGTAAATTCAATCCATAAGTTTTGTGATTCGTATAAAAATGAAAATAATAGATTAATATATAGATCCTAATATATTTGTATAATGGCATAAAGAAGTATTCAGTTTAAAATATAGCATTGGATTTCTTAATAATTACTTTAGACATGGCAGAAACCATCTACCGTCTGATAAAATAATCTTATTTTATCTTTCTTGTCGTGTTTGCATTCAACCATGTTTGATATATTTTGATTTATAATTTGTTCTTTAACGTTGTTGTTTATTTTTCATTATTGCTTATTTCTTCGGCATTGAATTCTTTCTAATACCTTGAAACATAACTAACTACCGAATGTACAAATGGTCGTTTACAATACAACTGTCGAATCGTGAAAATGATAAGAAAATAAACAATCGTACTAATATTCACGTTCACAATGAAATCTTGTTGTACATACATCCTTTCATCGTAAAAAAACCATTAACCTCAAACGACCTAAGTAATAGACCAAGTCAGTTGGTTTTTTTTTCTGTTCATCCGTGACCGGCAGTAGCCAATTCAGTTTTTGCTTTGATAGCCGTCGCAACTTTCCTACTTCTAAGAAGAGCGCAGGCAAGAAGATTCTGCCTCTTTCCAGAAATGAATTGATTTACTTGCGTCTTTGCAGCTGCAGCCCGAGCTGCAATATCGTCGAGGCCAGCCTCGAGTTGATCTAGACTGTCGCTGACATTTGCGATTATCGCGAACAGGAGATTCCGCCGTGCTCGTGATTGTTCTTCGTAGGCGCCTAATCGACGCCGTGCCAACACGCACAGCAGCACTATGATTGCAGCTAAACTCAATACCAAGATGCCTTTTTGCAATAGTGCTGACCACGACAACGGCATTTTGTGATCTCGATATCATTGCATTTTCGATTCTAGATTTTCGTTAGGTTTTCGTGCAAATTAACTGTTGTACTTTTAGAGCTAAGATTTGCTATCAGTTAACTAATTGGTATAGAGTTAGCTCTTTTAGGCTTTTCTTTGTTGTATAGGCGCTTAGAAAAATTTTAATATTAACTACCAAGTTCCTACATTGGAATATAATTTAGTAATAGAGAAATAGCGTCAGTTTTTTTAGAATACTTCAGGTATCGTCCAAGGTTCTTTTGGTATCACACTTTTATTTAGAGCTACTTTAAAATATTTTTGTTTGTTTCTTCCTAGATATTTAGATTGCATAAGTTCATGAAAGATAATTTAATGGTTAATCTTCTAATTGGAGAAGTATATCTAACAAATTATCACATAAAACTTTCGGCACAGAACAGTCTTGATAAAATTAAGCGTTAGGTTTGTAGAAAACTTGAAGAAAAAAAAAACAGAGAAAAAGCGCAAGCCGAAAAGAGCAACTTGCCCCGCAGCTTTCTTCTTGTGTACGAAAAAGCCTGCGGACCAGTTCTAGTCGGGCTCTTCTCTCTCTTTCTTTCTTTTTTTTTTACTCGCAGTGTCGACACAGTTTCTCACGGCAGCAGCTTTTCTCTCTCGGAGGCACTTTCCTGGTTGCCGGATGATTCAGCAGCTAGTAGTTTCCGTCCTTCTAGTAAACGTTTCGCCTGCGCTTCCCTTTTCGTCTATTATTACGCAAACGTAGACTCGCATTATCTTTTTTGCCTCTTTTTTCTGCGAGGTAACGTATCCACGATGAGATAGTGTTGATAGTCATTGGAGTATCGAATCATCTCGTTCGCTCATGCTGATGCAGGAAAATGAAAATACAAAACATACGTGTCAGTTTTTTAGTGCCTTGATACGCGGCCTTGTTGATTCGTTTAATTAGCGCTTGGAAGAATCTCACAGGTACCTGATACAAATGTGAATTAGCTATGTTTATTGAGATATCCAGAGAAAACCCAGAAAAACAACCTTGGAATGTATAAAACTTAAAGAGTTAAATAAATTCTTTTAATAATGCATTAAAGTACTTTGTATTTTTTATGATGTTTCTCTATTTTTATATCCCGTCGTCATTTCACAAAGGCAAAGTTGGAAGAGAGAAAATGTATCATCGTTAATTTTATCTGTTTTTATTGGGTTTTGAAGAAATTTCATGTACACTTTCCATATTCATATTTCTAACGTGAAAATTTCATTAACAGATTTTACTAATTAGATACTCCAACATCAAAGAACAGAATATTTTGCCGAGAAGAATGATTTCTTTTAAATTGCAATACATCGTAATGAAAATTAATTTATGCATTATGAACTAGATAACCCATGGAAATAAATTTCAGCTAACGTAATATATTTAAAATTATTTATTCGATTACTCATGTTTATAACAGCAATAGAAGCGACTAGAGAAATAATAGATCAAACGTTAAAATCAATCGCTAGTACCTTTATGATTCAAGAAAGTTTGCAGACTGAACATCAATACAGTATTTATTTATTGCACAGTGCTTATGATAAAGTTGAAATTGCAACATATATTCTATTTCAAGGAGTGACATCATTTGAACTCAAATCAGCTTTTTCATTCGTATTGGAATCCCATAAATGTGTTTGAAATTCATTTACATCACATAGAAGAAAAATCACGTGTGTCGATGAGTTACTCACCTCACCCAACCCCTCAACGCACCGTATCAATTCAGCGTATCTTACTCTCTGCCCCTCTCTCCAAAGCCACCTACAAATGCAAGTCTACGCCTCGATCATCTGAAATAACCATGCCGCGCAGCAGCACATTCTCGTCGATAATACTATACTCAAGCGAGAAAGGAAAAGACAAAAACA
This sequence comes from Phymastichus coffea, assembly GCF_024137745.1. Classification (NCBI taxonomy): domain Eukaryota; kingdom Metazoa; phylum Arthropoda; class Insecta; order Hymenoptera; family Eulophidae; genus Phymastichus; species Phymastichus coffea. The sequence continues at coordinate 531,895 of NW_026706880.1, forward strand.
CGTAACTTGTTGCCGTGTTAGCGACTTGTACGCGAATAACGAAGAGGAGAGTGCGAGATATAGGAACAATGTGTCGCTAGCAACGAATTCGGGAGCACTGATGCTGCTGCCGTTTCTCTCTGTCTGTTCCGTGTACACTGCACACGTCTCTGTGTATATATCCGCGTATATCTCTCTCCCACGTGTAGGCGCGGCTCGACTCTCCACCCCTACTCCATATTCTGTCTCTTTCTTTCTTTCCCTCTTACAACTAGCCCACTACGCTTTCTCCTTCTCGCGGCAGAAACCCCCAGTAAAAGGGGAGGCTGCGAACATCCCATGTTCGAGTCATTTTCTATCGTTGCGCGGGCGCTGAACTCGTGCATCTGTGCGATATTCCATTTGGCACGAGTCCATAAGTTTTATCCTTGTGCAATTTGGATTTATACTTGTTGCTTGCTCTATGCTTATGATTTTCAACATTAAACTATTTTCAACTCCAAGTCATAATAATAATAATAATACCGAATTTCGAACTGAATCTGAAATAAATAATTTCTTATATTTTATAAAAAATACTCTTCATATAATTGAATTTTTCTGAGGAATGAGAAATGCAAGTAAATATTAAAAGAATTGTTTTACTTATAAAATAAAAATTGATTCAGATAAATCAATAAATTAGCACTTGGCAAAATACTGAAATTACTCGACTAGAAAATCTCACTCGACCTCTATCTTGACACAATTTTAACGACTTAATTATCGTGTAGTTTACGCCGCAGAGTATTCTACTCAATTCACGAAATATATAATATCCTGTGCAAAAGCTAACGACGTTGCGCCTGCGTGTAGAGATAAAGGAATTCAGCGGGAAATTGAAGAAAATCGTTTGAAAAAAAATTATAGAAAAATGACGTGTCGTTTGTAAGGATAACAAAACCTATCAACAAATCTACACAATTTCGTTTTCATCAATACAAAAATTTCTAAAGTTCAGACCTTCCAATTCGTTCATAATTGTATCTGCGGGGCGTGGTAATATTCTCTCCATACAAAAAAATGTATTCAATCATTGGCAAAAAACACATTTTTCTACATAATTTTTTTGCAATAAGTAATGTCATTTATTAAGAAATAAATTATTATTATTTAGCAACTCTTACATAGCGAATAGACACGTTAGGGTGCATACGTATGAACGTATGCAGCGTTACCGCTTGAAAAATTGCATCTAGGGGTCAGAAATTATTTCACCAGATTATTCACATCGGTTCAGCGTTCCTATGGTCCAAACTGTAACAAAAAGTTCACTTAAAATTGGAATTTGTAAGCTTACGAATGAGATAAAGGCAATCTTTGTAACAAGAGCAACGAAGATATTTTATAAAATTGAATTTATGGGTATCAAAAAAAAACATTAGTTAAAAAAATATTTGATGTTTTTTACACACATTTGAAAGAAATTAATGTAATTCTTGATTAATGATAAATTAACAAGTTTATGACTAATTGAAAAATATATACTTATTTCATACTTTTTATATTTATATTAACATCCTTAAAAACGAATTAAATTATAAAAGGTCAGTATACGTTCGTAAAATATTTGGTGTTGTGTTAATACCGATCGTTAGTTGTTTTTTGTTTTCACTCACATACAAATTAAATTCGATTGTTATATTTATTGCTTGATCATTTGTTTATTTTATGCAAAAAGTAAAATTTTGTTTAACGTATATATGAATTTATTTAAGATCTTTTTGATATATTTTTTCTTCTTCGATTTCATCGATAAGTATTAAGAAAACAAGAAAGTGAGATTAAAAATATGATTTTATACGGTTATTATTGAAACGTTGACAATTGTTTTCGCAATAATAATGACACTAGGTATTGATAACAAAAAGGAAACGTATGAAAAATAAAAATAATAAAAACGATTATTTGTAATAATAAGTAATTTTATAATACATCATAGAGCAAGATATACCGAACAAAGCCATATATTGTCTGTACTAATTATTTATTTGCAAGATAGAAGTTCATGTTTTTAATTACAGTTTTCATTCTGATTTTAGGCGGGACTGTATGTATGTCATTAAGTATGGGCAGGTACCACTACGTGGCGTGTTTATTATGCATCAGGAACAACCACTTAAACTCAATATATTCGATCGGCAGGTCATTCAGACTACTTCTTTGGATTTACCGAGCGTTCGCTTTGTCGGGCATTTTGCTTTTATTTTAATTGTACTTGGACATAGAAAAATACCACTGTCGTTTTATGATATATAGAATAATCCGCAAATTACAACCTACTTCAATTAAACTGTTTTCATCTTTTTTTATTTTGATGATACTTAACGTAATGATTGATAAGTATATTTTCGAAGTCTTTTACAGTTTTTCTTATCATGTTAGTGGTAACAAATGGAATAAGATTTACCTTGGCTACCTATCTTGTAAAAAATAAAAATTAATTCAATTAATTCATTCATTAGAAAGTGTAAAATAATTATTTTATGCATAGCCTTCGTAGGCTAAAAGGTGTTCTAATAAATTGTTTTTTCTTCAGCGTTCAACAAAATGTATATTTTGTTCTATCTTTTTTTGCCAGAAGTATTAATTATTCCGCAGAAAAAATATCTGTAGCGTAAAAAAGTTTATAAAATTACGCCTATATTCATTTAATAAGTATTCAAAATTTAAAGAATATCGGTTATTTGATTATACAGCGTAAGCATATTGCGCGCAAAAATCTTGTCACGAACAATCAATACATCAGTTCAAATTTTGAGCTCCGTTTAACGCCAATTCGATAATCATTTGTTTGAAATTTATTTATCACGATTGCACATTTTATTGTCGCAATCATATACTTGTTAAATAACAGTATTGCTCATTTTTTGAATGTATATAACAAGGGCAGTTATCATTTACCAACATTCCATTAAAATTTTTATAAAAGTATTAAAAGAAAAAGAATTACTCCCGTTTCTTCACACTATTGTATATGTTGTTATTTCAATTGCCGTAGTAAATTTATTTACCAATTATACTAATCAATCAAAACAAGCTACTTTACTTTATGGTCATTGCAAAACTTCAAATTGATGAGACTACTCGTTTGGCCCATCGTTATAATAATCAAGACGTTCATTTTTATATATAATATAAATATATTAAATTAATGTTTATATCATATATTAAGCAAAAAATATTTATTAAAGAATTATTCAAGTTTAATTATCTTCGATAATTGAAAAAATAGAACTTTCTTATATATTTTTTTCCAAATAGACAGTGTTTAAAAGAAATTTAATTTGATACGTGAAATCATTAGTTCTGAGCCGCTAGAAATGCCTAAAAATTAGATTCAATTCTTTTCTTACAAAGACAAATTTATGTAAAATGGTCATAGCAGAAAACGATTTATCACTGATAAATTATATCAAGTACCATAATAATCTATGGAGTAATTAAATATGCATAATAAAAATATATAACTAACATACAAAACTAATAAAATGAAATTAACCCATCAAGTCTTGAAAGGACAATTTTTTACAACAATTTTTAATGTCTGGATTTTTTGTGAACATGGGTTGTGAAAAATATGTGATAGGTGTTTGATGTAGAATTTAATGAACTTAATGATATAATCTGAATCATTCATCAGATCCTTCGAAAACTACCTGTCAAATTCTATATACGATTTTTATTAAAAAACAAGGTTTAAAAAAAATCTTTGATTCATCTCAATTTTTCACATTGATGTCATTTAAATTTTCGTGTGTGGAGTAAAAATATTGCGTCCTAAAGTCCTGAGTTTCAGTTTTATAGTGGTTGAAATACGCAGAAATCGTCAAAAACTTTCAGCATTTTTTACTTGAAAACGATAGACTTTCGAAAAAAATTTTACTGAAGAAAAAGTTTTTAGAATTGATCAGAGAACATGTTAGAATTTCTTTCAGAATTTTTGAAAATTTATTGAATTTTCTAAAATTGATAAATTCAAAGTGAGTTTAAATTAGCTACAAGAATCTACATTTCTGTTGCAATATGTGAGGTAAATGAGAGAGATGGAGTCAGATAAAACATACAGTTACAGCACTCTCATTCGTTTAAAAAAGAATATAGATATTCTATATAAAGAATCTATATGAACTTTATCTAGATTGAATGTTAATTTAACGGCTTTCTTGAATAACTGCTTCATTAGCATAGAGTGTTATTAAGCCTGAACAGTTACAATAATTTTTCGAATAGTTTTTGATTACGAATTGACAATTTTTAACGGTATTCTTGTCAAGAGACAATACTAAAGTGAACAGCTTATAAGAATGAAGAATAGGTTTTAATGAAACACAACACTGTTCAATGATTATTTGTGATAATGACAGCGATAAAAGCAGGGCTATGACAAATTCACCGCTAATAAACTATCTTGGCAACTCCCGAGTCTTCTTGGAATGTTGAATTCTGTGTTGAGTTATCTCGGTGTAGCACAGGTTATCCAAAAATGGCCGAGCTCCAATATTCAGGGATGATCCAAGGAAGGAGAGCGAGCTGATGTCTCAGTCTCAATAATGAGACACTATCAGAGACGCGGTCACTTGATCAGAAATCCGTTCCCTCAAGTAGCCCAAGAGGGTGGCTGTCGCCAAAAGGCTTTGACGCTGCGAGAGCTCTTCCTCACGGAAATTCTTGCCATGGATAAAGGCTAAAACTCACGCAGTAGAGATGGTCGTTGGATGCAGTTCACTGTATTAACCAATGACATTACACGAGTGTTGTCCAAAACTTTGATACTTGTTAAGATCTGTGGTAGTGGAAGTGAATCCTAGTTGAACTTTGCTGTAAGGTAAGTTTACTTGCCTTGCAGCAAAGAAACAAGACTAAAATAAAACAAATAGGAAAAAGAACATTCCTCGACAATCTAACAAGGGGTAAGATGATTCGAGAACCAGCGAGTTTGTGAATTCCAGAATTCAACAACATTTTACGGAATTTCCGTAATTGTCAAACTTCTGAGCAACGAGTTCGCTTCATCGCATGTATTTAGCCAACACTGTAGCGAAGTTGCGAACAATTTATTTCCAAAATTAGAATTTACTTAAATAAATCCTTGAAAAGTTATACGTACAATTGATTCAGTTATATAAATTAAATATGTGTGTACCTAACCTATCAATGTGAATTGTATAAACTGAATTTTTTAAAAATTCTTTTATAAATATATATAAATATTTATATTTATGTTAAATTACTCGACTATTTGAAAATTGAAAAAATACATTCTCATTATAGACGTTTCTTGCTCAGTGGTTGTCGACGAGGGCTCCCCGCATCGGAACAATCATTGCGTCAGTTGAATTTGCTCGTATTTTGAGAGTTATAAATATAAATTCAATTGAAAAAATTAGAAAATACTCGATTGAAGCGTAAGATATCTAAATTTTCTCTAATTTTTTTTAATACTTTATTGTTTATCATCGTCCTAAAAATATACGTATAAAATTTGAAGTCTTAATATTTATTAGAAAAAATTATAAAAGTGATATAGTGGCCCAGCATCGCCCTAAGGCATCAGTATTTAAGCATATTTTTATTAAGAATTTTTATAAAAGTGTCCTTACCTATTACTTTGAATTTCTTGACAATATGTCATCCTTTACGTATTCCTCCATATGAAACCAATTTATCGACTTTGATCTGTGTGTCTGATTCGTATCTTTTCTATTTCGGTGTGTAGATATTTTATGGTAAGTGTGGACTGTTATTGGCGTTAATTATGATGTATATAGGCTGCAAATTTCTATTGTGAGATAACAAGACACATGCACTCTTTTTGACAGAGACGACTATGCTAGAATATCTTTTAGATTAAAGTTTCACTTCATTATTTAAAATCTAATTATAAGTTAAATAAGTTGTGAACCGATAAGTTTTTAAACATTTCTATTTAATGATAAATACTGCGCTGAATGTTGTTATACTTATTTGTTTTGCTAAATTATTTATTTACCACAATATATTCCAAATATTTAAATTACACGAAAATACAAATAAATATTTTTATATTTATTAACTTTAATACCATCAACATTGACTGAACATCCATAGTTTTATTGCAAAATACAATTGTTTTCTGTTACTGTCCGCTTTCAGTTCGTTTGATATGTATATTAGTCGCTGATAGTTCTACAGAGGCATCTCTAGGTGGCAAGTATCTGGAAACGAAAGTAAAATTTGACAGTTAATTTTAACAAGTAATTTTAATACCTGACGATACCAATCATATAGTCTGGTAAAATATAAAAAGAAAAACAGATATTTTTGAACGTACTCTCGTATTATTGGGGAAACATGATCAGGATTAACTTTGCCAGTTTCTTCAGTTTCGCCGACAAGCCAGCTAACGAAGCAAGCAACGAGAATCGTAATGATGCTGCCAATAAGCGTGAAATACAAAATGGCTATTTGAAAAAGTATCATCGGTTGGTCGGCGTGTCCAAAGTCCGAAGTGATGGGTGGTAAGGTCGTTATCTCGGATCCCTTGAGAGTTTCGTTAAGAGGATATGGGCAATTATCGACAGAGGTGGGCAGGGCCGGGTTGTGTATTCGTTTGTGCATAATGTGCCACTGAGTTCCGCCGACTAACCAGGCCATGAACAGCAGTGCGGTGCAAGCGCCGCTGATTGCGCCTTTTTTACCAACGCATGGGAATAACATTCCCAGAATGAATAATCCCAAAAGTGGTCCCTCTGTGGCACTGTTCAAACTGTGGGCCATCTCAAATACTGTGCCCAGCCGCTCGATAATGAAGATCAGACCGATAGTCATCAGGCCGACGATGAATGATGTTAACTGCAATTGAAACGTTAATTTTTACTTTACCTTCTTTTAATTTCTTAATTTATTTCTTAAATATTTAAAATGCCGTACGAACTTTCATAATATTAGCTGCTCTCGCATCTTTTCTCGGACCATCACACATCCAACGGTCTATAAAATTTTCATAAATAGTTCCAGATAAAGTATTAAGACTGGCGCTCATCGTCGAAAGTGCAGAACTCATTAGGCCAGCCAGAAATATACCAGGTAGTCCGAACACGTGACCGGCAATATCCATTACAAAGTAAGGCAAAGTTTGGTCGGTCCGTTTTACTAACTTCGATAATAAAACTTGTGAAATGTGCAGATTTTGTTAGATTTAAATCAAATGAAAATCATGTGGTGTAGATGATATTATATAATTATATTTTTAAGTGATTAGATAGAATACATTAAATTAAATTTGAAAACAAATTTTAATTACTTGTGCTTTGTATGGGTCGCAGTCATGGTAATGAGCGTACATAACAATTCCGGCATAAACACAACCAACTTGCAACATAGCCCATCCTATTGAAGTCAGTAAAATGGCTCTATAAAATATAAAACGAAAATTACTGGTAACAATCAATTTTATTAATAAATTAAAAACTTTTAAATCTTACTTTTTGACGTCAGACTCCTTTTCGATAGCTAAATAACGTTGAATATATTTTTGACCTAAACCGAATCGACTAAGCATGGTGAATGTCATTCCAACGGACATAGCCCAAAACGTATTTCTATCTAATGGATTTGGATTCATACTATAAAATAATGACATATACATTATGCCATATGTGCAATTAGTGAATAGCTTAGATATATAATTACTCAAAAAATTTTATTCGTCCTCCTTTCTCTGCGATTTTCCATGCATTTTCTAAACCGCCAACTGCCATCAAACCTAAAGTTAACACAGTAGCCAAGCTACTTATAGTAAAAATAAACTGTAGCGTATCCGTCCATACTACTGCTTTAATTCCACCCTATATTTTAAGAACATAATAATGTTGCAAATAAATATAATGAATTTTTATACAAATACTCAAAACTTACCAAGGTTGTATAAATAATACAAATAGTACAGAAGAATGGTGTAATCACATGTAAATCAAGACCAGTGACTTGTGAAAAAGCAAGTGCAGGGATGTAAACGACAACTGGGATGTAGACAAATAAAGAAATAGTATAGAGAGCCGAAGCAAAAACTCGAATTGTTTTTGAAAATCTCATTTCTAAGTATTCATGGCAACTGCATACTTGGAGTTTATGAAATACTGGCATTGTAATATATGCTGACGCTAATCCTATCAAAAGAGCTGCGATTGTTGCTGCAAAATATTGAGTGCCATGGTAATATACTTCGGTTGGTACACCCAAATATGTAATTCCTGACAAGAAACTTGAGAAATATTTTTATCAGTAAAAAAGTTATATTTTTAATGAAAAAAATAATTCAATGATGAGTAATAAACTTAATAAATTTCTTAAATTTTCCAAAATTTCCGATACTAGAAGTATTGTACAATAATGATACATATGTAGCAGTATTTACAAGAGATAAAGATCTAAGAAAACATGTGTAAATGTAATATATTAGTATTAACCGATTTATAAGATTTTATAAGCGTCAATTTTTCTCGGTACTACAAGAAAAAAGATAATTTTGAACTGTTTTTCTTAGCACACGACACAAGTTTATTAAACAAATTTTTTTAAATTTATAATAAAAAAAAATACATATTATATTTTATAATCATACCTTGCGAGAATGCTGATGGCGACAGGAAAATAGTGCATATGCTTCCCACCGTACAAATATTCAGAAGTACTGTTTTGCTTATCAAATATAGCAAAATACAAACCAACGAAAAGACTCAAACTCAAAAGTAACCCAAACAAGTAATAGTCCGACCATTCAAACGTTAAAGGATTTAGTTGTACTGTTGGTGCGAAAGTCGACACTGGAAATTTCATTTTTTACAGAAATAACTACTAATTACTTTTTAAAGTTAAATTTTCAATAAAACAATTCAAACACTGATGTAGAACTATCTTGACCGGTTAATGTAAGACGTTGAATGACAGTGGAATACTAATTCATTAGAGCACATATGACAAGATAAGAATATTTGTACGATTGCTAAATTTAAATTCTGATGAACAGGCTCAAGAAAAGTAATGAAACGTCATTTTCCTGATTCGTAATTTATTTGTGTCTTACATTGTATAATACCTTTATTAGGTTTAGATAAAATTTCAAGAATTTTAAGCTCTTTCATAAAATATTATAAACACAAGCTAACCGCATACGTCAAATGCATTAAAATACAATTTTAAAAAATATGGTTCCTAAAGGGCTTATAAGATTTTAAAGAATATGACAAAATCTAAATGACGTTTACGATAAGTTTTACAAATATAAGTAATAATGAATCTATCTATCCTTACATTACTGGCTTATAAAAATAAAAAGCACTTTGTTTGCAAATTCAATTGTTGAACTAAAAATCTGCTTATTAGTTTATTAATTATAGTAATTTCTTTTTTTCAATGTGTCTGGCATCTTTCATTGTATTACCAAATACAATTTTTTGTGGTAATAAACTATAATATAAATAAAATCCGTTTAATACTGTCTACATCCTAAAGTCTTAAATAAGCATTATAATTTCAAAATGATTGCGCATAATCAGTTCAAGTGAAAAACAACAAGATCAGAATGACATAAATCTTATCTTGGTAGATATGAAAAATCACAAACTATTTTATTATTGGTGAAAAGTGGTTTGGATTTACTTTTGATATGTCGGTATTTCCACAATACATATTCATTATCGTAATATTTAGTTTTTATGAGACCAACACTTTTCTAAACGATAAATTCTCCTATTCTGATAATATTAAAAACATACTTTAACTCATCTACCTATTCCATCATATGCGAGATCCAAACCAAAAGAAAAAATGGTATTTTGTAATAAAGAACAAAATTACAATGCTACGCTATATGTTTTTGTAATACAAAATTTATTCACAGTGTTATATAACCTGGCACATAGCAAAATATCTTGATTTTTGCATTTGTAAATTAGGATATCTCGAGAACCTTAGGTGATGGATTAAATGAATTATGGCATAATTCTGAAGTTAAATTCGGATTCAGCATTTCAAAAACCTATGGAGATATATTATTGCATTTGTGAGTTTTTTCCATTTTTAAAATTTGTAGGCATTTGTTATTTGTTAAAAATGGATGTTAATATTGTTAATGCAATAAAATGAACAACTCTTAACTGCATGTCATATTGAAAGGTCAATAGGTCATAGGAAAAAGTCAAAATCAAATAATACATTTTTTATTAGTTAATGTTTATATTCAAATTATGCAATATTTTTCATACTTTAAACAGCTGCTTACATATGCCAGTAAAAATAAAGCAAACTGCTAATTAAGTTTAAAAATAATTAATCAATTAATAGAATTCTATCGACCTTGGTTATTACATAAAGAATGTCATGTCTAAAAAGCTGTGATATAATAACATTTACATTTTTAACTGACACGATTTTTAAATATTATTTATAATTATCGGAAATATAGAATACCATAATTTGAAGTTATTTTGTAACTTTCTTATGACATTAACTTATTACATCTCACTTGTAATAATAAAATGTGCATTTACTTATGTAAATAACACGGAATATCGTGGTTTGTAGAGAATTTATTTGGTCAAAGTAGTACTAAACTAAAGTGAGAAACAAAAATTAATACATTAATTTTTGGAATTGTGCAACATTAATACACGAGTTTTTCATCGTTCATTCATGTTGCCATTTTTCTTAGCTATTGACTTAATATTTCCACGGCTTCTCAAATAGCTCTTTATTTCAGCACAAAGGTGTCGTTTTATACATTCTAGATTTTGCACACAGGCAAAAACTGTAACAGATCTCACTTTTTTCTACATTCACGGCAATACTTCGTCTATTGCTAAAAATATGTATAGTATATCATAGTTATATAACGCAAAGTATTTGAACATTTTTAAAGGCATTTATTATTAACGATAATATTAAAATGTACAACAAAATAATAGGAATTTATGATTCATAATTATTTCTATCGAGTTTCGCTCATTAACATCAATTATAAAAATCATTTGACATCCATATTATAAACTTCAATAATCAAATAAGCTGGTGTTAAATTAAGCAAAGACTTGAGTCACCTTGTGCAACGCAATATTCTTCACATCAATTAAATTGTCTAGTTTTTATCCTGATATCAGACTTTTTTTTAATGACTTCAATTGGAACTCCTACGTATATTTTATCTTGCGGCAATAACCTAAAAATGGAAAAGGATCCAATATTACCTTATTATTATCTATCCGTAAATTTTAATGTTTTCAAATGTAAATTAGATAAATTTGTTACCTTCGTATGATCGGGGAAAAATGATCAGGATTTACTCTTGATGTATTCATTTCTCCACTAAAATAACTTGTAATAAGACCAATGGCAATAGTTATTATTCCACCTATAAACGTATAATAATACAGAGAAATATGAAAAATAATAAATGGCTCATCCTCAACTGATATTGAAGATGAAATTGTCATATTGCTTAGTTCAGTTTCATTAAGGGGATATGGGCAGATTTCCGTAGACGTTGGAAGATTTGAGTATCTTATTCTTCCATTTAAGATGTACCATCGTGTCATACTAACGAACCATGTCATAGATAAAAAGCTAAAGCAACCACCAAAAATGGCACCTCTTTTGCCAATGCCAGGAATAAATAAGCCTGACAAAAATAAACCTAAAATTACACCTTCTACAGCACTGAAAAGTGACATAGCCATTTCAAATACTGTGCCCAAACGTTCAATAATAAAAATTAAGCCAATAGTGATGGCGCCTATAATAATTGATAATACCTATAAAAAGTTAAATAAGATATATTAAATTTTTTGTAAAGTCGAATTTGATATAAGTCAAACGTTGCATGATGCAAAAGAAAAACTGATTTACTTTCATTACATTTGCAGCTGTAGAATCTTTTTTGTGATTTTCCGGTATCCACTTATCGACAAAAGTACTATAAATCAGACCTGATAGTGTGTTTAAACTAGCACTCATTGTAGATAATGCCGAACTTACAAGACCGGCAATAAAAATACCTGGAAGGCCAAACAAATGTCCAGACACATCCATTACGTAGTAAGGTAACGTTTGATCACTTTCTTTGATAATCTTTTAATTGAAAATAATATTTACGAATTATAATTGTGAATATAAGTGGCTGCATTTTACTCATTAAAAATCGCAACCTTAGCTTTTAATGGGTCACAACCGTGATAATGGGCATACATAATTAGGCCCAGGAAAATGCAGGCAGTTTGTAAAATGCCCCAACCTATAGTTGTTAAAAATATTGCTCTGAAATGATAATTAAATTTTAATGAAAAAATTTAAAAACGTTTACAATATAAACAATAATTGTTTGTTTTTCTACTTTTTCATTTCAGATTCCTTTTCAATTGCTAGATATCGCTGTACAAATTTTTGACCAAATGCAAATCGAGTTAAAAATCCAAATGTCGTTCCTACAATTATTATCCAAAATGAATCTCGTTTGAAGGGATTCGGATCCATGCTAAAAACCAACTTTTAATAATTATATCACGTTGATTTATTGAAAAGTTTGAATTAATTAATTATAGCATTGTTATACTCAAAAATTTTGATCCGTCCTCCTTCATCAGCGATCCTCCAGATTTCAGAAAAGCCATGAATCGAGATAACTCCTAATATTAGTACAGTTGTCAAGCCTCCAATAGTAAATATAAATTGTATCGTATCTGTCCATACAACTGCTTTAACTCCACCCTGTTAAAGGGTATTTTTTCTAGTTAATTTTAATAAATGAGTGATTAAAATAATGAAATGCAAGAAAATAAAACTTACCATACTAGTATAAATAATACAAACTATACTTAAAATCGGAGTTATTACATGTAAATTATAACCAGTGACTTGAGAAAATGCTAGCGCTGGCACGTAGATTACAACAGGAATATACCATAGAAGCTGGGCAATGTAAAGAATTGAAGTAAAATTTCGTACATTCTTTGAAAATCTTAACTCCAAATATTCATAACAGCTAGATAATCGAAGATTATAAAAAACGGGTAATATCAAGTAGGCTGCAACTGCTCCAATAGCCAGTGACGAGAAAACAGTTATAATATATTGACTCCCATGCAAATATACTTCAGTTGGGACACCTAAATATGTTATACCTGATAAGAAACTGGAACATAGACAATTATTTAGTTTTATATTTAATTAGATAAAATACTTGAATTTTATACACATATTAAATATTACCAGCTGTCTTTACCAAGAAATCTTAATGTTTGATTGGAAACATTAAATATCAAAAGATTATTTAAATTTGAAAATTTTTCATTCCATTATTTTATTTTTTAAGTTAAAAAAATTAGCACTATCTATGAAAAATTGGTGATAGAAGCTTGAACTTCAATAGAATATACGTTTTTATAAAAACAATTAATTGCAAACCTGGACAAAATACTTGCAGCTACGGGTATATAATGCATAGTTTTTCCTCCAAATAAATACTCAGATGTACTATCTTGCTTACTGAAGAGCCCAAAATAAATGCCAATGAGTAGACTTACACTGAGAAGCACACCAAATATAGTATAATCCAACCACCCAAAAACTAATAGATTAACTCCCATATTTAATTATTATAAAACTAAGAGACTACCGAGTTCAATGTGCTTTCAAGTTAATAGATTGGCTATGAATAAAAATATACGTTGAGCAGATGCATAGATTAAGGAGTGGAATAAACACTCAATAAAGTTGTAAAGATGTTATGAGTAGAAATGTATGCTATTAAGATAACGCTTACGAAATATAGATAATTGTTCAACACCTTTGAACCTGAAATTTTTGGTCGTAAAGATTGTCACTTTTTAATATAAAATTTAACTAAACTATAGATTTTATTATCTATATTAAATTTTTTATTTTAATGTCATATTTGTTTTCATGGCTCATTTTTCTTACAAATAATTTCTCATGACATGTGTTATAACGACAAGTTCGTTTGACAAGAATACGTCCTATGATATTTAATCTTTCTCTTTTTTGATTTCTTTCAAAGGAACTTCTGTATATTTTTTGTCTGGTAAAAATCTAAAATAAAAAAATTATAAATACATTTAAAAATACATTAAATATAGTATATTTTTATGAAAATAATGGATGAAAAAAGTTTGATTAAAATTTTAAATGTCAATTCGATCATTTGCTTATTTTTTCAATTAAGACAAATTTTATTCTAGTTATAAACTTGCTAGACGAGTGATCATTAGGACTTTTTTTTGCTTTTTCTACGTGTAATACGTATAAGCAAATCAGTAAAATATTTTTTCTAGTTATGGAATTTTTTTTCGATTTATTAATAAGTATTGTCTATTTTCTTTGATTTTAATAAAAACTTCGACGTTTATGCATTTAAAATTAATGGAGAAATGAATGGAACTATCATATTTTAAAGTATAATTTATACAATAGCTTTTATTTTTTTATAATAATTTGAATGAAGAATGTAAGCGAAATTTGTATTGGCTCATAAAAATAATACCTTCTAACAAGTGGTGAAACGTGTCTTGGATCAACATCTGTCATGTTAGTTTCTTTTGTAATTATACTCGTTAAAACTGCAACTATTATGGCAACAGTGGTCCCTATAAGGTGAAGAAAAAGCATAGATATTCTAAAAATGATCCATGGCTCATCTTCAGAAGTGATAGTTGAAATTGGAGTAGTTTGATACACATCTGCATTCACAGATTCATTGAAGGGAAACGAACAATTTTGTGTTGATAAAGGTAAATTCGACGTGACGATGCGTTTATGAAAAATATGCCACTGCATGCCACCAAGAAGCCAAGTCATAAAGACTATGGAAGCACATCCGCCTGTGATTGCACCTTTTTTGCCAACCCATGGCACTAAAATGCCAAGAATGAAGAATGAAAGAAGTGGTCCATCGACTGCAGTACTCAAAGTCTGAGACATTTCAAAGATCGTGCCAAGCCGTTCAATTAAAAAAATTAGTGCTACTGTTATTAAACCAATCATCACTGAAAGAAACTGAAAATTAAAAGAACATGCTGTTATATTATTTCATCAAGATGCTTTAATTAACTATTACAATTAATTTTCATTTAGTGAAATAATTTGTCCAATTGAACAAAAAACGTTACTGTACTTGAGTAAAAAATTACACTTTCAGGATTAAGTATGTTTTGAGAAGTTTCAGTAACCTAGTAACCCAATTTCATTTTTTAGTATCTATATTGGGAACATTATGATTTTACATGGGATTATTTCTACTAAAAGTTTAATGATTAAAATAGCCTTGTCATTAGAGGTATTTCCAATGAAAAATGACGAAAATGACAGTCAAATTTATAACTTAAATAAAATGATTTTTGATTATATTTTATTAGTTCTACCAAATAATAGATAAATTTACTTGCTACTGTATTGCTAAAATAAAGTAAAATTATTTCTAATGAACTTACTTTCATAATGTTGGCTGATTTTGCATCTTTTTTGGGACTATCAGCAATCCAACCGTCTAGAAAATCTTCATAAATCATTCCTGAAAGACAATTTAAGCTTGCACTCATAGTTGACAGTGCAGAACTAACGAGGCCTGCTAGAAAAATTCCAGGTAGACCGGGTATGTGCCCGACAATATCCATGACATAATATGGTACTATTTGGTCAGCTTGCTTAATTAGCTAAAAATAATTATATCTATATGTATTGCGTTATATGGAAAAGAAATTGAAAAGAAATTCAATCTTATCGATGAATTGAAAATTACATGAGTTGTGAGAGGGTCGCAATTATGATACGTTGCATATACAAGCAATCCATACAAAATACAGCACGATTGTAGAAATATAACACCAGCACCGGTTAAATATGCTGCTCTGAAATGTGCAATTAGATTCACAATAACATTTCAAAATCTCATTTTTTTTAAAGATTCATTAATTAATTTTTATAAAAATAATATATAATTATTATTATTAATTATAATTATTAATTTATTATTATTATTAATTATTATAATTAATAATTTATGTATATATATATGTTAGTATTTCATCGAAAGTATTGCAACATTCAAAAAATAAGTCACATACTTTTTAACATCTTGTTCCTGTTTGATAGTTAAGAATCTCTGAACAAATTTTTGAGCTATTGTATAGCGACTAAGACTCGAGAAATACATTCCAAGGGTCATCCCCCAAAATGAATATCTTTTAAGTGGACTTGGGTCAAAGCTAAAAATATTAGATTGATAAATAATATTTTAATGACAATTGTGATTATCGAGAAATTTCAATTTAGATGGGCATAATTAAATTTGAGTTGTAGTAAAGTGAAAAACAATAACAAAATACTGGGAAATGATTACTTGTTAATTTTTACATTATATATCTAAAAATTTCAATTAATTATAATTTCATATATATTGAAAAGTCTTAAAAGACTAAACATTTACTAAGTACGTAATTGATGATTTTACTCTATAATTTCTAATCTTCTTCCTTCCGATGCTATTTCAAATGCTCTTGATACACCACCAACATAATTGATTCCAATAATTAATATCGTAAAAAAACCTCCGAGAGTGAAAATGAATTGAATAGTATCTGTCCATACTACCGCTTTTACTCCACCCTATTTGTACAATATCAGAAGTTCCATCAGGTTCAAGTGAAAGTTAGTTTTTAAGTGATTGTTATAACATTTTTATAAATGCAGTTCAACTTTTAACAGAAGGGAATATGATAAAATTAAAAAGTATACTAATGTAAAAATATTATAAACCACTTTTACAATTTTTATAAAGTTTTCATAATTTTAGAAAAGAGCTTAAGTATTTTTAATTAATAAGTTTGTCTAAAGCAACAATATAAAATAATACAAAAAATCTTACCATAGATGTGTACGTTATACAAACAAAGCTAAAAATTGGAGCTATTAAATGGACACCGTAACCGGTGACTTGAGCAAATACAAGTGAAGGCACATAAACCACGATCGGTATGTACAGTAACAAAGAAATGGTATATAATAAAGATGCCAATTGTCTATGTTTCCTTGAAAACCGCATTTCAAGGTATTCGTAACTGCTGACAATTTGAAGATTGTAGAATACAGGCAAAAAAATATGAACTGTCGTAAGCATAGTGATCACCGCTGTACCCATGGATATAATCATCATTGCTCCATGATAATAAACCTCTGTAGGATAACCTATAAAAGTTATCCCTGATAAATAGCTGCAAAAATTTAATTAGAATTTCGGATTACTAAAAAAATTGGAAGTCACCGGAGGATAGTTGGTTCTTATAATTAGTTTTGATATTTACTGTAAAATATTATAAATATACAAACCTTGCAATAATGCTTACTGCAACTGGAAGATATGCCATACTTTTTCCACCGAATAAATACTCAGAGGCACTATCTTGTTTACTAAAAAATCCAAAATAAAATCCTATTATTAGACTCATGCCAAGCAATCCGGCGAACAAAGTATAATCGGTCCATCCAAATGTTAATTGAGGCATTTCTTGAATAATAGTCAGTACGGTACTTGAACGAGGATCCATTTTATTTTCTATTTATTTTATTCTTTTTTACTCTAAAAAACGAAAATATCTCGACATTTAACTATAGTACAGAGCATGTTTGACAAAATTTCGTCAACGGTACATCACTCACTAAATATCTTGCAGTATCAATCAGTGCACGATTAATGTACAGACTATTTGTTCAATGATTTATAAATTTAAAATTATCTTTGAAAGACTCATCAGGTACGTAAGAGTTATTTACCGAAGATATCCGATTAATAAATCATCCGAAAATTTAGTTCAATGTAAGAAACTGAGACATGTACGAAAAGCTTGTTTTTTTAATATTTTATTTTTTCATGTAATCAATTATCTAATTTATCGTTACATCTATTTCTATGCAAATGCTTAAATTAAATTAATTTATGATAATACGTCATTTGTTATAACCAACATACGCTATTTCTTAAAATCCAATTTACTTATAAAATATTATTATTTACAATTTCATCCCAGTAATATAAATTTTAACTAGAAGTAAATAATTTTTTCGATGATTTGTTGTTCTGGGAATTTTCGCACAGCTCATTTCCGTTAACTTTGTTGCCGGAAAGTTCTTTCAGTGGCACTCCAACATATGTTTTACTTGGAAGGACTCTGCGAGGTAAAGCCAAAATTAATTGGGTGAAAGCTACGAAACAAAAAACGAAAGTATACATTTCTTATGTCTTTACCTTCTGATGCACGGGATGACATGATCTGGATCTATTTTGGATATATCGGTTTCTTTAATGATGAAACTCGTAACAAGAGCTGTAACAACTGAGACGAGGGTGCCAATAAAATTAAAGTGTAGCATAGATATTCGAAATAAAAAAAATGGTTCATCTTGATTTTGATTTGTCATTGTAGTTGAATTGCTCATTAAAATTTTAAGCGTTTCATTTAGGGGAAATGAGCAGCCTTCAATGGAAGTTGGACGAGGTGTATATATGATACGGTTATTATATATATTCCATTGATTTCCAATGACGAGCATGTGCATCGTTATTAGTGAAAATATGCTACCAGCAAGAGCACCAATACGGCCTACCCATGGGAATATCATACCCAACACGAAAAGACCAAGTAGTGGACCTTCGACAACGCTTCTTATGCTTATGGAAAGTTCAAATACCGTGCCCAGGTGTTGCACTAAAAAGGTCATTGCCATTCCAATCAGACCTATTATTACTGAGATTACCTGGGATTCATAAGATTGTTGATTATTTAATTTGTAAATTCACTTAATTAAAATAAATCGTATGTTATAAATTTTTATTAGTACCTTCATGATAGTTGTAGCTCTGGCTTCTTTATTTGTATTAGAGGGTAATCTGTTATCAATGAAATCGTCGTAAATCGTCCCGGCTAGTGTATTTAGAGAAGCACTCATCGTTGAAAGAGCACAACTCGCTAACCCGGCAAGATAAACTCCAGTGAGACCTGATAAATGACCGGCTATATCCATAACGTAGTAAGGAACTATTTGGTCACTTCGCTTTACAATCTGTATAATTATTATAAGGTGTTTCAAATCTTTACATTTATTATTCTGTTTTATATATTATTTACAAGCATACCTTAGCACGAATTGGATCACAATCTTTATAATGGGCATACATAGCAAGTCCGGTAAATCCGCACACAACTTTCATGATAATCATCCCGACAGCTAGTAAAAATATAGCCCTATAGAAAGAGATAAAATATCAGTAATAAAATGAAACGTGTGATGAGTTACAATGAGACCATGAAAATAATATCAGAGTAAATGTTACTTTTTTGCGTCCTTCAAACTCGGAATAGATAAATATCGCTGCATACAATTTTGACTGACTCCAAAGTGCGTGAGAAATAATGTTGTATAACTGATTGTCATTCCCCAGAATGACTTTCTCACGTAAGGACTGAGGCTCATACTACAAATATTAATTAAAGTATTGTTGATAATTATTTCATTTTGAAGAGAAAATAGGCCTTTAGTAGTATATGTAGAGAATACTTGAATATTTCTGTGCGATTTGTTTCTTTAGCAATACTCCATACATCCGAAAATCCTCCCACTGTATAAACTCCGATGAAACAAACTACGAGAAGTCCTCCCATTGTAAACGCAAACTGAATCGTGTCAGTCCATATTACAGCTTTCACTCCACCCTATACATCAATAGTTTCGAGCATTATCAAAATCAATACTAAATTAAAATTTTTTTGTAGCGTGTTTAAAACAAATGTTTACCAGACTCGTATAAATTATGCAAATACAACACAGTAGAGGTGTGATGATGTAGAGACTGTATCCGGTAACCTGTGATAAGGCAAGGGCTGGTACGTAAATGACTATCGGTATGTACATTAGCAAAGATATGATGTACAATGTCGAGGCAAGCGTTCTTATTTGACGTGAAAATCGAATCTCTAGATATTCATATGTACTTAGAAGTTGTAGTTTGTAAAAGACTGGTAAGCATATGTAAGCTGCAGCAACACAAGTGAGCATAATGGTGAACACAACGAGGAAGTATTCTGAACCAAACTTGTATACTTCAGTGGGAACTCCCAGAAGCGTAATTCCAGATACATGCCTTGAAATGAAATAATCAAGCAGAGAATCAATATGCACAATTCTTCTATAGTTTATGATGTTATCCTAATAATGTCCAAAAATAATCAAAAACGTTTTTTTATTATAAACTTTTTAAAGTATATTCAACTATATTATTTTTGTTACAACATTGTTTATACATAACAGTGCCAAACATTTTAATACAGATTTTTGTTTTTTTTATTTAATATTTTATGTTTACCAGATTTCAGTGAAAGTAAAAATAATATTTCTAAATTATTTCTTTCGGTGCCTTGAAACTTGGCATGTAATGTAGTGTAACATTCAAATGTGATGTGATAAAAGAAATATAAATTATAGTGTAATGAGACAAATGAGGCTGGAAAAACTTGTTTATCAAACGCACGGATCATCACTAAACACCAGCGTTGCATTGTTTGTGCAATACAGTTAAAAATTTGAAATATCATTGAGATACATAAAATATAAAAACTTCTAAAGTATTGTATTAGAAACGTGAATTGTCACTTAATATCTTTGAAACTAACAGAACATTTCACTTTAACAAAAATTTATTATACGCTCACATCTAACTTTTCAACTGTACATTGCATTAATCTGTTAATTCACGAGAATTAAAGAATAATTAATAATTTTAAAAGATTCAGCTCGATAAAACTTTTAAGACGCTACTTTGATGTGGCGGTATCCTTTGAAGTGTCGCAGTCGAAGAACTGGCGTCACAGGGGAATCGTAGAAAGTTAAAATCTTCCAAACACATTAATTTCAAAGCGTGAATACTCTTGGAAAGTCTTGTAATATACTACTATCAGCGAGTGATTTTGAAATTAATAACAATCAATACGAACCCAGCCAACATACTGATAGCAACTGGAATGTAGCCCATAGTTTTGCCACCAAATAAATATTCTTTCATTGTATTTTGTTTACTGAAAATTCCAAAGTACAATCCAACAATAAGACTTGATGCTATCAAACTTCCGAAAAGTAAATAATCTATTATTCCAAGTGTCAATTCTTGAAATTCATGCAATGTTCGAAGAGTATTATTCAACGTCATTTTTATACTTTACAGCACAAAATTGTCAACAAATCGAATATGAAATACTGTTGAAAGAAATATTTTTCCCGAGCAATAATATGATTCAATGTGTGTAACGTTCCTTTGACAAGTGTTATCTATGTAACAAAGTCTAGACAATACTGATAGGTTGATTGAATCGAGATACCGGCATTTTTATCAGTAGGCACCGGCTCCACGGGGTTTAGCTAATATATGGAGCTAGACATCTGCGCCGGAGACTTGAGAGGAAAATTTATAACACAACTCATGATTCAAGTTTGTTAATCAATATTTTTTTTAAATATTTCAAGTAAATACATAAGTGAATGAAGTGAAAAAAAACATTATCGAAGTCTTAAATATAGACAATAATTGTATGTACAGATGAAAACTTAAGGTATAGTACGTAATGATGATTTTCGTTATTTACAAACTATTATACACGGAAATGATGATAGGATTCGAGCTCAACGTGTGGGCTGACTTTTTTTACAGTTATATCAATTTACACACTGCCTGATTAGTTATCTGTTGTGGCGCCAACTTTTGATGCTTGCTTACGCATATACGAATATAAAACATACATTTTTATTAGTCTCCTTACTGATAAGCTTTATACGCAAAATAAATTCAACAATTACTTTCATTTACATTCTTATTCCATTCACGTTCGATCGTAAATACAAAAAAAAAACACGTATCTGCGACACAGGCATATTTATGATCAGATACATATCAATTTTTTTATTACAAATTGTTTGTTTTTGTCATATTACAAATAAGAAATATTCAATACAGTACCATTTCCAATTGAAAAATTTGAACAATAAAAGAATTAGAAGTAGTTTGGTAAGGTTCTATTATCTATAATCACTGGATTCGCTCATCCCGTACGACGCTGAGGAAATAAAACTTTCGCGTTCGTTCGTTTCTTAAAAGTCTAAAAAGGCCGCAACGACATGAAATAATCTTAAAATGTGAGCCGCACCTTACGTACTTTATCTAAGCACGTTTTCAGAAAGGTCACTGAACGAAGACGAATCATCGATCGGTTGATTTCGATACACATAAGCCCATCCTCTCCCCTCTACATATATTTTTTGCTCCTTGCGCGCACGCGGCGACGTAATATTCGGTATTTACAAGCGCACACAAGAGTCGGAGAGAGAGAGAGAGAGAGAGAGAGAGAGAGAGAGAGAGAGAGAGAGAGAGAGAGAGACAGACAGAGAGGTCCACAAGCGGATCAAAGTTGCCGCCGAGGCGCCCGCCTCTCTCTCTCTCTCTCTCTTCATGTTTTTTTTTCTTGCTCGTTCTCCACTCTCGCTTGAAGCCTGAAACATCACTGGTGGATCGTTCGTCCCTGATTTTGGGGTTTCTGGTTTTAAAAACTAGTTCTAATCTACGCGCTTTCTCTCTCTCTCCATCTACTGCTATACTTGCTACTGCTATTTACATATTTACAACGTTCGCTCGATCTCTGCGCCTCTGATCAAGGAAATATATTAGCTTTTTTTTTCCGTCTCTCTCTCGAGAAATCATCGCGCTCGCGCGATCATCAACAACAGTCGGATTCGTTAATGCGTGAAAGTGCCTCGTTGGTAACAAGCTTTTTTCTTTTTCGGCGCATCTCCTTTGATCTAAAGTCGACGTGATACGGCAACTATTAATAGTATATTACGATACGTGTGACTGAAGTAGCCCATCGTTGCACGACGTGATATTATCGGCTGAGCACGAGCGAGGGCGATAATCGCGCCGTCACAAATACCGTACATAATATAGTACTGACGATCTTAAATCAGCACTTACAGTTCATCTTTCTGTGACTGCAGACCGGTCAGTTTTGCACCGTAACTCGAGTGATTAGGACTTCTAAGTAAGGTGCAGAAAAGAACTGCTCAAGTCACGGATATACGTTACTTAAGTGCTTAGTTAAGCTACGTAGTGCTATAAATCCTTTGTTTTTTCTTTTTCACGAAGGTTTATGAGCTAATATTTTTTTATTTTCTATTTAGAATCATTATGTTAAATTTTAATCTCAGTTTTAAAATATGAGTAAACACCTGATAGGAAAACAGTTTCCACGAAGTAATAACTTAAAGGATTTTTGCAATATTTGGATCTGTTTCGTATAATAACGTAAGCAACATCAAAGGCTCAATATAACGTTCACCTATCAAAGAAAAAATTAATTACAGTCTGCACAGTCATTGAACTTATCGAGAAACGTAAACAGCGAACCACAAAAGCAAAACTTGACACACAGCAACGACACTAAAACTAAGTCCAGTCACGTTTGCCTTGTTGAAGAGAATGCCGAATCGAAGACCCACACTTCTGCGTAGATGCGAGCGTAGCAATGGATTTTTCATGCTAGTCGGTCCACACTGCATTAGGGGTGCATCCCAAAGTCCCTTGTCCTTGCCACCCAAAAGTAGCGTGTATTGACCGTACCAATCGACACTGATTCTTGCACGAAGACCAAGAGTCGACGGCGAATCTAACGAGTGTGGCACGCAACCAGATGGCCAGCTCGAGAGTCTTGGAACTTTCGAACCTTCAACCAAAACAGCTCCGCATCGCCGCGCTGTGCTAGCGTCGCCGATAATCAACAGACTCTCAGCTACGTGTAAGTCAAGCTCAGTAGTGCCAGTCGGCGTTGGAGACTGCAAAGGTCTCTTAGTCGTGTGCTCGCGTCGTTGGTTTCCACGCAACATTTGTGCGAACGAGTCGGCCATAGACGGCTGCGCACTGTGCAGCAAGTGTCGGTAATAATCTATCTCATCCAATTCTCGCTTCGGCCTTGGCGTTTCTTTCTTGTTGAAAATTTTCTTGGTTATCTCGTGAGCCTTCTTGCTCTTCTTCTCGGTACTTCTTTTGTCTCTCGACATTAACTGAGCGGTGATAAAGTCTTCGCCTGCGTTGTCACCGAACGAAGAGTCATGACGACGGTGACGACGTGCACGTTGAACGTAACTTCCTGCAGCTGTGATGCTGTAGAGGAAATTCACGCAACGTGGGTCGTTAAAGAAATCCCAACGTCCTGTCCATAACTTGTCACCTCCATATACGCGTAATTGACGCCGAAGGAAAACACCACCTGGGTGACTTTCGCATGATGTACTTATCCATGAACCACCGAGGATTGCGGGTAAAGCGACTACTTCGTGAAGGAGAGGAGGACTATTTTCGGTGCCACGAGATATTGCGCCACAGATTGGACAGTTGTGAATCTATCAATTAAAAAATCATTTATTTTATTAGTACAAGGTGACATTTTCGTATTGATCTAAATTCATCAATTTATCGAAACAAGAATTAAATGTCATCCATCGATTAATTTCAAAGCAATAATTACAACTCGATCAAAGAAAAAATTTAAAGAAGCAATATGACAAACGCATAGATGAAAAAATTTTGTTTGATGGTTTCTCGAAACAGTAACCTATTGTTCTTTCACATCAAGATTAAAATCACAAGCCTGAAGATTCCTAGATGAATATTCAAGGTATGTTGGATGGATTGATAAAATCAAAAAACTTCATGAGTCATGTGACGGCTGTCAGATCTCTACTCTACCCCGTCCTTTCATAGGTCTCATCTTCCGATACATATATTTCCAACTAAAAATTTTAGTGGACAGTTGGTTTAAGACTCAAATTAGATCAGAAAAGAATTTTAAGAAATAATAGATTCCTTGATTACTTGATTTTTTTTATATTCGCAAAAGATATTTAAGTATAATAGCCGTATTAAATGAAACAAATTCGACTTAGACCATCTGTGCCAACATAACATCTTTAAGAATCTCCTCCCTCCTCCCCAACAGTAGTATTACGTTACAACTTCATCGCTGCAGGAAAAAAAAACATGCACCGTGGGGTATTTTTCCTCAAAATCCCGATGAAAAAAAATTTGTCGGAACATATGGACTGTGAAAACTGAAACTAGTCATTTTTCGGAAATGTTCAGAGATGTCGTCACCGCTACAGCAACTCATGATATTTTGTGCGCGACCATATGGATGAGTTTTCCGTATTAACGTAGAGGGGCTGTAGACTAATATTATTTCAGGCCACGTGTATACTTTTGAGATATACTCGGTATGATCTAGAACGTGCTACAAACGGTTGATTTAGGACAAAAATCACCTTGTTTATTTACCTCTCATTCATTGCTTCCATAAATCGATCGAGATTATTGTAAGTTTTCAGGAAAAAAACTCACCGTATCAGTTCTAAGAAGAGCTATAGGTTGAAGCGAACTCGGTCTATGTGATCGCTTGGACGCTTGGTCCTGTGGCAAAGCACCAAGATAAAGTTCAACCCTTGTCTTGTCAGCGGCGCCAAACTTAGCTGACCTAAAACCAGTAGGTTTTCTCTGCACCCGTAGGAGTTTCAGTTCATCGAAGTCGATGCCAAGTGGTGCTAGGCAATTGACTGTCTTGCTGCGAAGAATACCACTGTGTATACCACTACTGACTGCAGACTGTCCTTGAAGGGAATTGTAACGGGGACCTTGCCAGAACCGTTCTGGTGCTCGCTCGTAAATCAGTTGTGCGACGTAGGGTCTCCAACGGGGTTGGGGTCCACAGGATACGTTTACGCGATGACCTAGTTTGTGAGCGACCTACCGGGAAACAGACGAAATTCTGTTTAGGTTAGAAAGTTTCCAGGACTTTTGGAAACTCATCTATTGTTGTCGAGATAATTTCCGCGAGCTTTGACGAACATTTGGAACTAAAGTCCTAACCGACGAGACAAAAGCTGTTGAAAAAATCAAAGCTATAACAATCGTTAATTTTTTCCTGAGGCCTTTTCTTCTAGAACCACGTTTAACAGGAAATATAAAGAAAACTAACCTGTCGATTAAGCGGCGATACGTGTACTGTGTCGAGATGGTATCTGGCTTCAGTGGCACCAGGCGTATTGAGCGAGTTGTCGTGAAGTTTAATGACACCGCGAGCCGTCACAGTATGCGTCGCAATGCTGCATGACTCCTCTGCGTAGTAATGCCTCATTAATACGAAGGTACCATTCTCGAAGAATATGTACTTGCGAATTACAAATTCTGGTCCGACACGGATTTCACATCTGTAAAATACAAAATATTGATGGAAGGGTGTTTAGTGGAATTGATCATGGACGAGAATGACATTCTTATAAATGGACGTTTGATATCTAGACGCTAGCAGTAGTATTTTCGTAGGTTCAATCAAACATGGTTTTGAGTATCTTTTCGTACCGGCGTATAAAACCGTACATTCAGCTTCGTATCGGTTGATGAATTTTTCACGGTGCATATATCACCAGATGAAAACGTATCGGATACAATAGTAACAAGAGAAACGCGAGATACAATGTGATGCTTCACGACTCATCGTAATTTTAGACGAAAGTGAGAAAAAAAGTCATCGATCACTGTAGAAGTTTTCCTCCTCCTCCTCCTCCTCCGAGCTCCGTCTAGGCGACACATGGAGAGAAAAAAACAACGCACGGCATCGTCCTTCCCGAGAGTGGAGTCGGGGAGACAGAGGGAGGGGGAGAGAGAAAGAGAGAGGGAGATTGAAAGCAGGTCCTGCACGCGGTGCTGCTGGTTTTTCGGGGAAGCGAGAGATCGGAGCGAAAACTTTCGAAGACGAGCTCCTTTGACGCCAAAGCTTTGTTTAGTTTTTCCTTTTCTGTATGTATACCTGACGAATACGGGGAGATCACGAGGGGGAAACGAACTAGCGCAGAGGCTTCTCTATTTTTTTATATACCTGCGAGCGAGCGGCCAGCTGAAACTGCTCTGGACATTCGAAAGCCCTATTACCGAAAGTCGCTCTCTTGGTTTTTTAGATTGCTTTTTCCAAAAGAGGAAAGTGTATAGACAAAAGAATAAGTATTCCCGTTTTTTTTTAAATTAACCTCTACACGGGGAAGAGGATTAACTTTTATTCTTTGTAATAATCTCAATCGATACACAACGATGACTTTGAAAACAATCTAGTAGTCGCGAGACTTGTTTCTTCTCACACGAACGCTCGGTGTAATAGGCGTAAAAATGAAATAGAAAGATAGAAAGAAGCCATTAAGCAGGGGTTTCGCTGGAACGTAAAGAACCGCTCATCGAATGTATAATTTGCGGCGTATGACCTATTGAGACCCAGAACGCATCGCGGTCCATTTATCTTGGCGCGTGATTTTCCAAAGTACCGCGGCGAGGACGGTATATATCAAATAAAAATCGACGGCGATGCTTCGATTATCAAACGTAAATTCTTGTTTTCTATGTGACGCACGTGATCGAGGAATGTTAACGCGGCATTGTTCCGTACGACGTGCGCCGCGTTGCAGTATTCAACTGGCGACGTTGATTTCTCGTTGCGCATGCAGCGCAATTATCTTTTTTTTCTTGTCTTATTTCGTATGCGCAGCACGCGTCGAAGTTGCCTCTTTACTCGTGAAACGCGAATGAAAGTTTAATGGAGTGAGAGAGTGAACTTTCGTTGAAATTGATTTCTGTTTGACACATTCCAATTGAGATTTACTTTGAAACGATCAAATGACAGTTGTATTAATGCGCCGATTGAAAAGGGAAAGCAATGTGCGTGTACACAAGTGTTCAATTGAAAGCGTCGAGTATAGGTGCCGCGGTTAATTTATTTCAATAAAGCGAAATTGTCTGCCGTGCGCGATATGGATGCAGTCTCTTAACTCGCGACAATTTGTATCTGTTTCGATACGACAAAAATTGAGACGATATCTCGGAACGCGCAAACCTCGAGAGAACTTTCTCTCCAGCTAAGAGTCATTGGAAATTTGAAAATAAAAAATCACACTCACTCTTGGGATATCCAAACAGCGTGGAGCCTCGTCGCAGACTCATCCACAATGGTAGCCCGATCTTCGTTAACGATCTCTCGTATAGCGATGTCGCATTGGTCCTCGCCGACTTCCATAGGATCCCAGAGCGCCAAGGTACCTACAAAAAACCAATATGCAGCTGGACTTAGAATAAATTATATTGGTTTTTTTACACGTGACTCGTAGGAATGCGAGTATGCGCGCTTTTAATTTGGATTGTGCATGCTAATAATCGAATGCCAGCGCGCACGGCATCCTTTTTGGCCCGTCACCCTTCGACAGATTGATAGAACAGGCACGAGCTTTTTATCCCGGCATGCGTGTGATGCATATCGATTTGTTTCATGAGTTACGACTGACAAGACACTTTTTCCCCCTCTCTGATCAACTTGGCGGCCAACGATCTTTTTCTAGATAAGACTGTAGCTTTCAAATATCGCAGCGCTTAATCACTGGTCGTGTAAAGATTAAAATTATAAAGAACGCTGCTTTAACAAATTGGTTTTTCGGGCTGATAAATAAGACCCGCATGTCGGCAATATAAGAAATTAAGAAAATAAATAAATAAAACGGACTCGCATTGTTCTTCAATCTAAACACGCGATCTGCAGGAGAGAATAGGAACGGGGAAAAATCACCCGCTGAGTTTCGCTGACACACGATAAACAACTTCCATATTGGATTATCTTTCATTCTGGTTCGCGGATTCACATTTTGCCGGGAAAAATCTCGGAACAGCTTTTATACGAAGGCGAGGAGAAATAGGCTTTTTCTTCTGTGCGAGGGCGGCAAATGTGTGACGAAGCTAAAAGCGTTCCGAGCGTGAATAATCAATTCTCAACGTCAGGCTCAGGTGTGCTATGTTGCTGCCCTTGGGCTTTTTTTTGAGAAAAATCCACCGCGGCCAAATTTTGACTGTTGCTTGGGGAAAACAGTGTGACTTTTTGGTGAAAACTGACAAAAGAATGAGTGTGACAAAAAAGAAAAGGTAAACCCCAGGTTTCCATGGAAAATCTTATGACGTTTGTGGTAAATAAACGGCGAACGAACTGTCCCTTTACCGCAGGAACTACTGGACGTTTTGTCTTCAGTTATGAGCTTGGAAATTTTAAGCATTGTAAACAAATTTTTTTAAATCAACATCGCAACAATTCACCTCGATCGAGAAATCCGGTAGATGAAAGAGTTTTTAGCAAACTAGACAAAAAAATGCTCTAACCCTTTGCCTCTTTCAATTCTACTTCTCACTACTCGTTCAGTCGATCGGATCCTTTCAAATATCACATCCATGTAATAGCTTTTGTATTGAATTAGTGGATTTTGATGGCGAGAAACATCGGGATCGATCGTGATTTCCCTCTCTCTCTCTTTTTTGTGTCGTAATACAAAGGTGATCTCACACACAACGGCATTCGTGAGAGTCGTAAAAGCGTATTGTTTGGCTAAAAAACACATCGTGCGAGGGTATGAACGCGCACGTCTTAGATTTCCAAGAGGGGGGATTTTCTTCTAAGAAAAATAGGGGATACATTCACAAGGTGTAATTACGCGTTATAAATTGTCGAAAAAAT
This sequence comes from Phymastichus coffea, assembly GCF_024137745.1. NCBI lineage: Eukaryota > Metazoa > Arthropoda > Insecta > Hymenoptera > Eulophidae > Phymastichus > Phymastichus coffea. The sequence continues at coordinate 561,579 of NW_026706880.1, forward strand.
AGAGAAAGAAAAACAGGGAATCTCTTTGCGGCCTCTCTTGCGGTCGCAGTGCACACAAAAGACGTGGTATACGAAAATTTTTAATTTATTCCGCTTACTTGCTTCTGTATATGTGTACGCGATTAGATATTAGAACATAATGGCTGTCCTATCACAATATTTCGTTAGGGCTACTGAAACAACTGTTGAAAAACGGTAGTTGCAACCTGGCGTGTCCGAAGAGAAAAATTTCACGTGAAACTCAAGGTAAAGCAAGTCGGTTACAGGATTGAATGGCTATACGCGAAAGCAAACACCACAATGTGCGCGCCTCGAAAAAATTGCAGTAGCCAGATGACGCGCGCGCTAAGCAGCTTCGAGAGGACCTCGTTAGCCTGATGCTCCTCTCTACTGCAAAAAGAGAAGAAGAAAAGAAGCCGCGCCCGGCAATTTGGCGTCTCTCGGTGGTCCAGTCGAGCCGAGTGTCACACATGCAGGGGCCCATATGGCGTTGACTTTTTGGGGGCATATTAAGTGTCTTCGGAATGCCGAAAAACGGCCCCTTTACCAGAGATTTAATATAGCGGTTCTGGAATTACGCGCGACCCCAGCTTGTGGGCGGGACGCTACTTTTTTCTGTCGTCGAACTGATGGAGCAGGAAGGCTAAAACGCTGAAATATAGGCGTGAGACTTGTCGCGGATTTTTTTCTTCTGCAAAAGGGTGCTTCTGAAAAAAGGTCTCAAGCTAATGGACTGACTCGAGGCACGTCTCTCTAATGCCAACGTGTTTATCATTCCATGATTACATGATTTACAATTCGTCTGGATTTTTATTCCGATTATAACTAACGCCACATTTTTTTCTTTTATTCATTGCGAAAGAACGTGTCAATAAAAGTGCGAAAATGATAAAAATCAAAGAAAACGATCTCCACGAAATCTATCCGATTTCATAAAAAAAAAAAAGTATTGGCGACAGCGAAAAATATCCATAAATACGAAATTAAAATTCAACGAGAGAGAGAGAGAGAGAGAGAGAGAGAGAGAGAGAGAGAGAGAGAGAGAGAGAGAGAGAGAGAGAGAGAGAGAGAGAGAGAAACGCACGCAGTACGATCTCTTCGAGAAAAACGTTAAAAAGAAGAAGCCGACCTATAGGTGCCGCACGTAAGATCGACCTCGGAGATTATGAAGCGTCGTCGTCGTCGACAAAAAAGCATAAAAATCGGCAACGCGTAAAACGAACCAACGATAATCCCCTGATAGCAGACGATGAGTTACGAGCTTGCGGCTTTTTTTAGGCAGCCGACGAAATTATGGAAATAACATTTTCCTATATTGTAGTCATTGTCGCACACGTGCACTAGCTTTGATCCTGCGAACCGATTTCTTCGTGGTTTGTCATTTGACGAACCTTAGATCCTTCGTAGTAACCGTTGAAAATAAATATGTACGCATCGCGACTTTGGAAGTATAAAATATGCTTTGAGCGAATCAATGAAATGCCATTTCCACTACAATACCACATTCTTTTTCCCGTACGAAGTCCTATAATACTTCCTATCTCACGTGCTATCATCACTACGCGAGATCTCCTCGAATTCCTTTTTTCTCGGCACGCGGAGACACTTTTCCCCTATTGTGCCTCTTGATTCTTTCGATTGTTATTCACACGTGCAAGAGGAAGCGTGAAGTTATGCGATGAAGGTGCCGGGGATACCATACATATACATAAACACGCGCGCAGAAAGTCATGCATTCGCAAGTTATCTACATTTCGCGAAATAAATCGGCACGATCTCGACGGAGGACCCTGTACGACAGAATGCTTTAGGTGATGCTGATGGGATGATTCGCGCGTGCAGATTTTTTTTTTCGAGAAATTTATCTGTTATGACCGGACGACGGATTAAGTTCTGAACGTACGTGATCAACATTTTTAATCGGCCGGCTTTGATTAATTGTCGATAATGAAAGAAAACACTTATTCGAGATGTATATTTTAATGTGTCAAGGTACTTTTTTAAATTAATTAGACTGATTAGTTTTTTTTTAATAGACGTTGAAAAATTGGAAACTTTTTCAAAAAAGCAATTGATTTGGAAGATAAGCTTCTTATTCGAATGTGTAAAAACAGCAAGAGTATTTTCATGCCAGACGGCCTTTGCAATGTAGTATGAGTAAGCTTACGCGAGTACAAACCACAGCAGCGTAAACAACGCAAAATACATCAATAGCGAACGCGCGTTATATAATAGATAATAACAAACGTGCTACCACAATGATTGAGCGTGTGTATCAAATGAGCACGCATTCGCGGGGCCCTCACAACACAAACAGCCGCGCGATCGAATAACAGAAAAACTCACCGGCCGCGTAAAGGCAGACAGTAAGCTGCAGAATCCTCGAGAAATCCATTTTAATTTCACACAGTCTGAATTACCAATGACCGAAAGAGCAGGATACGCGCAAACCAAGTGACGGCCAAAAAAACAGAAACAAATTCACAGAAACTTGTGGGCGAGAGGTGCAGCACCAGCACAAATCATCTTCCGTCCGTCGCTTTGCCCGTCGCAAGTGCTACTAAAAACAGTCGGCTCCCTCATACGGCGGCCAAGTCAAAAGCACGCCGCTCTCTTTCTCTCTTTCTCTCTCTCTCTCTCTCTCTCTTTCTCCCTCTCTTCGACCTACCCTATAGCAAGCGCTTTTTAGTTTGGCTTTCTCCCCACTACTCTGCTCTCGCCTCTCGGACCCCGAAAAGCAACTCGTGGGAGAAGGTCCCGCTGCGCGCGCGCTCGTGACTCGAGGGTTTTGCTTACGCTTTTTAGTCCAGGCAACAGAGGCAAAAAAGGCCTGTTTCAGACAAAAATTCCGGGATGGGTTTTCTCAACGGAAATCGCTTCAGTACAATGTAAATAGAAACTCTTGATAAAATGCAACTCCTAATTTATTGTCAGATTTTTTTTATGAGCGTTCAAAGTTGACGAAATATGGTTTTTTCAATCTGCAAGCCACGGTATGCATTTTAGCTGAAAAAGTTTCGTATAAAAGTTGTAGGCAATAGCAAAAGCTACAATTTGAGCTGTCGTGCAATTTTTTTCGTTTGTTAGTTATTGAAAAAAGCCCCAAAAACCCTTAAAAATGGCCATTTTTACTATATCGAATATTTATTGCAAAAAGAACTTTTTTTAATGTTTATGACTCTTAAAAGAAAGCTCTTGTGATTCTAAAAAAAATGAATCGTCGCACGACTATTTAATTTTATTAGTTACTGATATATTCTAATTAGTTAATTAAGAGACGTCCAAAGTACGGGGCTGTAAATTTTTTTTGGCCGAAGATATCGAGTTGTAAAACAACTCAATCTCTTTGTCAAAACGTCAATTTTAATAAATGAATGGGAACGAATCAAAAAATTAATTTGCAACCCCTAAATTTTGACTTTATAAAAGTGCACCTTTTTTCTTTCATAAACAATTAGAATTGCGGCTTCCCTATGCATTATAGAGATTTCTTTTTTAGAAATTCACATATCTGAGATCAAGGTGCATATTTTGAAGAAAAAAAAATTGTGTTTCGACCAATAGGAGCCGAGATAATTTTTTTTTTTGTTTAAATCGCCATTGTTGTAATAATGAAAATTAACAAATCGGTCCAAGGGCATTCGATCGTTATTAAGTTATATTTTCTCATTACGATACAAGGCTTTACATATTTTGGCTTTTTAACAATTAAAATGACGTTTCATTTCCAGCACGAGAAAAGCCAAAGGCCGGAGGCGGTGGTGGGGGGTCTCCCTCGCGCGCTTGGAAATACTGAAAGTCCGCGTTCAAATCGACGCGCTTCGCGAAAATCAGGCTTATCTCGCGAACTATTGCATCAAATTCGATCATTTTTTTTTTTAATTTGGGGTAGCTTCAAAATTTATTGAGATTGGTGTAGTTGTAATTAGTATATTTAGTGCCAATCGTTTATTATTAACTTAATTGAATTCATACATATCAGTGTATGTATAAATTCCAATTAATTATTACTTGCTATCCGTAAATATGGATAAGGATAAATAATAATCAATATATTTTCAATTATTAATAACAATATTTTAATTTATATGCATACGTAGGCTATAGTTTACATGATTTCTTATTTTCTAATTGTACCTAGTTCTTTTCGGCGCAGACTCATTTATTTCGTTTTCATTGCATTCTTCATTTAACATTACTTCTAAAGACTACTTAAATTATACTCTTCGTTATCAATATTATCATATTCATGTATTTCTTCTACGTTCGTACAATTATCCCCGTAGCAAAATCCACACAAGCGAGAACATTTGAGGCCATGTTTGCGGCAGCTGCACGCAGCTTTACAGCCTTTTTGGCATTTACAAGATATTTTTTCTGATACTTCGGGAGGTATCATTGGCTCTGAAGAATGAGTGGGTTCCAAAGTATTTTCGACTTTATGCCACCCATACTTCATAGGATTTAAATCATTACCAAGCCACGATTGTATTTGCAAATAAGCATATATATATATATATATATATATATATTCCAAAAAGGTTGTGCAGCAAACATGGCCTCAAATGTTCTCGCTTGTGTGTATTTTGCTGTACGAATGTAAAAGATATTGACAATGAAGAGTATAATTTAAGTAGTCTTGTAGAAGTAATGTTAAATGAAGAATGCAATGAAAACGAAATAAATGAGTCTGCGCCTAAAAGAACTAGGTACAATTAGAAAATAAGAAATTATGTAAACTATAGCCTACGTATGCATATAAATTAAAATATTGTTATTAATAATTGAAAATATATTGATTATTATTTATCCTTATCCATATTTACGGATAGCAAGTAATAATTAATTGGAATTTATACATACACTGATATGTATGAATTCAATTAAGTTAATAATAAACGATTGGCACTAAATATACTAATTACAACTACACCAATCTCAATAAATTTTGAAGCTACCCCAAATTAAAAAAAAAATGATCGAATTTGATGCAATAGTTCGCGAGATAAGCCTGATTTTCGCGAAGCGCGTCGATTTGAACGCGGACTTTCAGTATTTCCAAGCGCGCGAGGGAGACCCCCCACCACCGCCTCCGGCCTTTGGCTTTTCTCGTGCTGGAAATGAAACGTCATTTTAATTGTTAAAAAGCCAAAATATGTAAAGCCTTGTATCGTAATGAGAAAATATAACTTAATAACGATCGAATGCCCTTGGACCGATTTGTTAATTTTCATTATTACAACAATGGCGATTTAAACAAAAAAAAAATTATCTCGGCTCCTATTGGTCGAAACACAATTTTTTTTTTTTCAAAATATGCACCTTGATCTCAGATATGTGAATTTCTAAAAAAGAAATCTCTATAATGCATAGGGAAGCCGCAATTCTAATTGTTTATGAAAGAAAAAAGGTGCACTTTTATAAAGTCAAAATTTAGGGGTTGCAAATTAATTTTTTGATTCGTTCCCATTCATTTATTAAAATTGACGTTTTGACAAAGAGATTGAGTTGTTTTACAACTCGATATCTTCGGCCAAAAAAAATTTACAGCCCCGTACTTTGGACGTCTCTTAATTAACTAATTAGAATATATCAGTAACTAATAAAATTAAATAGTCGTGCGACGATTCATTTTTTTTAGAATCACAAGAGCTTTCTTTTAAGAGTCATAAACATTAAAAAAAGTTCTTTTTGCAATAAATATTCGATATAGTAAAAATGGCCATTTTTAAGGGTTTTTGGGGCTTTTTTCAATAACTAACAAACGAAAAAAATTGCACGACAGCTCAAATTGTAGCTTTTGCTATTGCCTACAACTTTTATACGAAACTTTTTCAGCTAAAATGCATACCGTGGCTTGCAGATTGAAAAAACCATATTTCGTCAACTTTGAACGCTCATAAAAAAAATCTGACAATAAATTAGGAGTTGCATTTTATCAAGAGTTTCTATTTACATTGTACTGAAGCGATTTCCGTTGAGAAAACCCATCCCGGAATTTTTGTCTGAAAATTTCTCTGTTGCCTGGACTATTTCGGGTCTCATGTAACACACGCGGACTCCCTGTCACGGCAAAAATCTTTTCTTCAAATGCTGAATTTTAATATAATATCCTTGAGCGCGAGGACTACTTGGCTAGTTTACGACGCTGCTGCACGGGAATTGTTTTCATTTTTTATTTACTCGAGGCTTCTCCAACGAAAGGAAGGACGCTGAAATATTAGGGAGCGACGCATACGAATTTATTTGGTCAGTTCTTTTTCTCTCGTTCGTTCGAGGGGGGGATAGTTGAACTACCCGTGAATGTGTCTATAAAACAAATAATTTTGACGCATGACACATGGCTTCAGAGTTACATGCTTCTCATATTTTTTTCTTTCAATAAAGGCTGTCTAATCTGTTTGCATATATTTTTGACGAAGGATATTCTTTGCTAAATAAAACGAGAATGCTTTCTAAGCTCTTTTGTATTTGAAGCTACAATAAATTATTATATAATTGTAGACGACATGGGAAATATTTTTTTTTAAGTTAAACACTTTAACAATGATTTCCGTTTGGATTATTATGATTAAATCATTCGAAATAATGCATTGTAAAAAAATTATATATTCCTTTTTCACAGCAAAGATAACTCATTTTCAAAAATAACGTTTGCAGTAAAATAGAACTATCAAAATTTTTGCCTGAACGGAATGCCAAATAAATGATTGTATCATAATGTATTTAAAAAAAAAGCAATTTTAAAATGAAACAATAGTAGCAAAAATTAAGTTAAACTGTAGAAATGCTAATCTAAAGAAGCTTGCCAAATCGATTATAAATAAACTTTATTTTTATGTATCCATTTTAATAAATATTACATCTATAAAACTTATACTGGAAGAAAAAACTTGAATTTTTTCTGTCTACAAATGAAAATTTGTCAATAACAGGTTTACTGATAACTTGAAGAAAATTATTCGCTATGCAATTGATATAAAAGCCTATACTAATATGAAATATATGAAAGAGTTTTTTTTAATTTTCATCAGACAAAATAACTAAGAAAATACATAACGGTGAGAAAAAAGTGGGCTTCAATCGTCCGGAAGAAAGTAGACCAAGAAAAATGTCAAAGAAGATATAGGCAATATAGGCGCCCAGCGGCTGAGAGAGAGCGCCTAGCGAAGTCACATCTGGCATTGAGCTTGCAAAGAGGGAGATTTAGGACACGTAGCGAGTGCTGCACGGCAGCCAAACGACCTCTTTCTTCCTGGCTCCAGACAACGCTTGCGTTGGTCCTAACTTGATACCCGCTGTGCGAAGGGTCCCCATGACTGCCTCTCGCGCGCATCCTCTCGCGCTTAGATTTATATAACCCCCGTCGACAGTCAGCCTCCGTCTGTCTCTCTTTTTCTCAGTGGGTACCATGCTACTCGAGCACAGCCGAAGAAATCACATCTCTTTTTTTCTCGCTGTCCATGCCTCTCGACTGTCTGACGATGTGCATATGAGGTCGCGTAGGGAAAATAGAGCTGGGAAGGCAAGCAATATATGAGATTCCGTCCTATAGATGCTCAACGTTGGCGGTCTTCCAGTTTGTTTCGTATATTTGTCTACCTGGACATGTCGAACATTTCGCGTTAGCGGACGTCGATAGGATAAACAAAGTTTTTCTTTTTTTTTCTTTCCCGTGGCTTTTGTTTTTGTGTACCTGCAACGCAGTCGATCGTCACGCGCGATTAACGTCAACCTCGAGGAGAGCGGCTACTACCCGATAAATGCTTTACCAATCCGTTATCGATGATTTTAAGAGGATCCCAGTAGAGAGACAGACTTCCGCCCATGGGTATTTGGAAAATTTCAAGGCTGCACCTTCGCTCACTTTTATCTCCTGGAATTTCTATGACTGCCCTTTCTATATGCACTATAAAAGCTACAACACACGGGGAGTCTGTTATCCTTCTGGCTTTTTTCGGTTGTTTTAGCTAGTGCTTACTGAGTGCTGCCGGTCGTAACTTTATGGAAGTACATAGGAAGAGTATTATGTCTATTCAATGCTCCAGAGTTATCGCATTTTATCAATGTTAATCTTTTATATTCTTTTTTTCATATACGTAAGTGCTCCTGGTAGATCATAAATTTTAAAATAGAAAATTACGTCTATACTAAAAACAAGCTAAAATTGATTTTTATCGGAGGCAGTTGCTCTAAAAAACAAAATAGAGTTAATTTCATTTTATGGGTTCGAAGAATCTCTGAACTTCAGCCATTCGAATGTATACTCTACTAAAAATTTAGAAAATACAGACCTCATGGGTTGACTGTACATGGAAAAGCAACAGCTCATTCATGAATCAATTATAGAGAATCATTATAGACCTTTGAATATACGGAATTTTAGGCAGAAACGTAGCGAGGAAATAATTTTAAATTAGTTTAAAAAATAAATAAAAACTCTATAAGTAAGATAAAGAAGTTTTATTCAATACATTTTAGCTGGATTACGTGCATTTTTTTAACTAATTCGTTTTCAATTTGCAATAACTATAACGAATACTTGAAAAAAAAATAAATTTATTATAATCAAAGTCACTCTCGTGTCCTAGTAGTACTGAAAGTGGTATTAGTGCAACTAAATATAGCTGCTGGCCAGCCCAAGAACATTACGTAGTTGGTTTCAGGAGTCAAATACATTTTCTCGATCGTCGACTGAAAAAAATGGCTCATTTAATAATTTGAAAAACAAACATTAACGTAACAAAATCTTGAGGAGTGTCACGAGTAGTTTAGATTTTTTTCAATACTGACTAGCATTTTTTTATTTATTAGTTTTTTAGACTTTCCATAAAGTTGGGTTATCATTTTGAATATATTTTAAATATACTTAAATGTGTGAAATCAAAGAAATTATTTAATACAACAATTAATTTTTCATTATTTTCCTAATTTTAAATTTTGATATTTGATTATTAATAGATTTTTCCGAGCCTATCGACTCAAGTGTTTTTAAAATATTTGTCTATAAAAATTGAATGAATTTGTTTTTATATAGTCCAACACATTTTTGTTTGCTCATCTCATGACCGATGTACCTACAAAATCAGTAGAGGATCTTAGAAACGATTTTAAAACTGATAAAGTTATATGCGGTAACTATTACACTAATTCTCTAGACCGAGATAATGTGGAAGGACGATGTTTGTTATTGCGTAAAAGATTAGTAATCATTAGCACAAGAGTAAAATATCAGACGGTAGCGATTAAAGAATAATATCCCCCGAAGGAAAAAAATCAATATTTGTGGATCCTCCCGCGCGCGGCGTACGGAAGCGGCAAAAATCAATTTCACTCGCGGTCGTGGTCAGGAGAAAAGAAAGCTGCAGAGGAAATTCATTAATTCCAAAACACGTCCCACAACAGAGAATCTTTTGGCGAGTGTGAGAAAACTCGGCAGGTAGCCCCGCATGCGTGCGCGTCGTCTCTTTTCTTCTTGTTTTTTTTTTCGCTCGACGAACTCCGCTGCTTTGCATGAGGTTACTTCTATAAAGTTTTGTGTGTGTGTAAAAGACCGTCCCTCAAGCTATACCATGCATAGATAGACGTCTCTATAAGCATGGAAAAGCTATGAGAAGTGCATTCCTCATTCATGCTTATCTGACTGCTCCTTAGTGTTTCGTCAATTAGTTTTCGGTGGTTTTCGTTATCTTTTTTTTTATTTTTTTAAGCCGCTTTGGTTTTTCTAGTCCTACGATATTAGTTTTTCTAACTATAAGTTTGGAGATTAGGAGAAATAAATGTGATTATCCTGAAAAATCTTCTTGAATTTATGCGTGGATGCGTAACTATTTGAATACATTGTATGTAACGACGCAGCATAGTCTTTTCAAAGCATTTTCTTTTCTTCAAATTTTATTATAATGTCGGATCGGTAGATGTAGTTCTTACCGACCTTTTGTACTGTTTATAACTTAATTTATTGTCAATAAGTATCTCAATCCCCGCCTTTTTAAATTTAATTATACTTTTATAAGTTCCGCCAATCCCTCCACGCATAAATTTTTGTAATTTAATGTAACTAGTATTTTCACTACAGAATTCCATTCTCGCTGCACTTGTTCTCGAATAAGACAATTTTAACAATTAGTAAGTCGGTTTCTTGGTGTTTCGAGAAACAACCAGCAATTGTTACAACAAATTCGAAGACTTCAGTAGTTTTGAGCAAGCTTTCACTAATTTTCTCGCCAGACATTAATTTTTTTGCCCATTATGTCTATGGATCTTCCCAGGTTTGACTTTGCGGTTAGCGGATTTGTGACGCGTGGCCCACGATGCGGCCTACCAATGAATTGAGGCATCAGTCCTCTCTTACGCTTTTCTTTCTTTGCGCGCGCGAGAGTTTCTTTTATAAGTCCAAGGGTCCGTATTGAAGAGAATAGGAGCGCCAGCACAACTGAAAGAAAGGCGGCCAGAAAAAAAAAACAGCTGCACTCCCCGCAGAATTTAACGGTCTCTTAAAGGAAAATTGATTTCGCCCCTGGGGTACGCCCAAGACTCACTAATGGGATATCGTTTACCCCCGCGAGCAACCGAGAATATACATATAGGTGTAATCTATTCGTTTTCCTCCAGCAGCTCACGTCTTATTCAAGCGCCGAAATCCCTGTGAGTCTCTATTCCCCATTCTCGTGCGTGGATTTATTATTCTACGAAGCTATTCTTTATAACATCCCGGGCGCAAAGTGTCCGCGTTCTGAAGGGATCAATGGTTTTCGAGAAAATGTTTTGAAATCTCTATCCTGAAATTTCTCTGTGTATGTATATTGAGTTAGCAGAGGCTTTAGTATGTTACTGAATAGCTGAATTTTTTGTGTACATGTCATTTGGATGACTTGTTGGGTGACGCGAAAAACTTAGTTGTATGGAATGAATTTTGAGGAAGTCGTTATTCATTGGACGTTTTAGCTTTTTTTATGATACTATTTTAGCCATTATTCTTTCAATCTCTGAATGTTTCGTAGTATTTCTGGATTTAAATATTGGTACGACGTCTTATTTCAGATTTCCATTAAAGATTTATTTATAAAAAAATTGAGAAAGTACTAGTATTCAATTGTTGATGAAAATTTATTACTGTAAAGTTGTGTTTGATGATGCTCTCTGGAAAAATAGTTTTTCTACTTAAGATCCTTCCAGCCAAATTTAGTTAAAAAGTTTGCCGTCGTTCGATAATGTTTTATATCATTATTCTCAAAGCCTAAACGTGAATTGAATGATTTTTACATTCTTGACAAAAAACGTAACGCTGTAAAGTTATTCAATATGCTCGTTGACTTCATCACAATATATCATTTAAAACTAACAGATTCTTGTAATATCGTACATTATAATTATCAATCTATTTAGAAATAAGTTTTATTTAGAAAAAAGTTATACACCAATTAAAAATATTTCTTACAGTGACTTGTTTAAGATTTTCTATGATAATAATTATTCAGAAATGTGGATACAATGCATGAACGATAGATACACTACCATATTGTAAGGGTTAAACTGCATTCAGCTGCACGAAGACACATTCTACAAATCCATTGATAGCTCTATTCAAGTCCAATACAAAGTAAGTCCGCGTATAAAGCGAAAATCCTCGCGACAAATCCATCAAGTGTCAAGCATTTGTCAGCGTTAGGGTCTAATATCTTGCAGCTGTCGAAAACAGGCAAAGATAAAAATACAAAAAGGAGTTTAATTTATTTCTCTTTCAAAACTAGTTTTAGAAAGATGTCTTTGTAGTAGACATTTAAGAAAAATATTATAAAGTTTTAATTTGACGTGATGTATTAAAAACATTTGCTAATTACATATGAAGTTTAGTGAGTAAATTGAAAAGAATGAATATGTTTCAAATGATTCTAAAAATATATCATTTGAAATAGCAATCGAAATTCATATTTTTTGCATTATTTTTGCTTTTGAATATTTCGAAATTATTTAAATTTTTTTAAATAGTGAATATGTATTGCTTGCTAATATTTTTTACAGAATGTAATATACATTAACATAAGTAATTTTAATAATTCCACTTTACAAATATATAAAATAATAGGTTTCGTTGCTTAGAGCTGACTAAAAAAATATCATAGACACTATTTTACTGTAGCGATATTAATAGTTTTTCTCAATCTTATTGATATTTATCAATCGAATGTAATCAATTTTCGGTTGGAAAAATAATATCTTAAGGGCTATTTACCGAATTTTGACGCACTCACTTTAACGAGAAAGCAGATTCCTGTTTTGAGTTCGGCTGTTGGTAAGTATCATCAGAGCACTGTACCTGTACCTGCAGTGGAATAATGCCTTCTCAGTTCTGACTTGCCGATGTTTTCTACTATATAATAATGTTTTGAAATATTGAAAGGATAGTATAGTTCGACAATGGTTCATTAATTTTCTTTTCTTAACTATTTAGATATAGGTTGTAATTGTTTAATTTACATTTTTTAATTATATTTTAATTCAGGATTACAATTTACTAAGAAAATAGGATTTCGCTTATTAAGTACAATTATTTCTATCCAAAAACTGTTTCAAAATTTAAAAATCAATGGATGCATGGATTTTCTCTTTTATTTAAAAATCTGTGGATAATTATTGTGCGTTACTTTTAAGATTAATTAAAAAACGTTGAGTTTATAAATTATGAGTTTATTTTGAAGAATTTTTCAGGCACCTATTTATATTTGGGCGTGGAGATAAAAAAATTACATAGAATACTGTTTTATTTTGTAAAAATCCATGTATATTATTAATTTTCATGCGTTACAAAAGAAAACAAACGATAGGCTGCTCCTTGAGGAGAGATTAAGTATAGTCACCGGTTCAACATTATTTAGCACAAACGTTATCGCTTCAACTTGATTGTAACTTTTCAAGTTGGTTTGCGAGATTGACAAATTTACAACTGAAAATTTTCATCTTACAATTACAACTATGTGTCACCGCGTAGACAAAGTATACAATTATTCCAACTGAAATAATCCCGAACATCACAAAATTAATTTTTATCTGCGAAAAACTGTAAATCATTTAAAAGTTTCCTCGGAATGATTTATAATCGTTTGAATCCTATATTCCAACATGATTCAAAATCTAGTTTTCATTATGTCAACTACTTTTACTATGAAATGAATCAACAAATGGAACATACGGAGATACTTGTAACAATGACTTGTGTATAAGTTTAAGATTTGTCGTTTGCTTATTCCGTTAATTAACGTCCTCATAACATAAATCTGTACAGCTAAGTTAACAAATGAATGCGATAACACATCTAGGGTTTAACTTGTTTTGTGTTTCATTTTTATAATCGATCCAAGTTTTCAACTCAATTCTTAATATCTACCATTTTTACTTCGCTATACATTCATCCACTCAATCGAAATGTATGTTTACATAGTTTGTATTTAATATTTATAATATATAATTCATCTTTACTATATTACACGCCGCCCACGTTCGCTAAATGTTCTATGAATTTTGTTATTCCTTTCTTCCTCTTCGCAGTATTATGTAACTGAGAAGAAAGAAAATAGATGAAATTTCATAATCGACTATCAAGGTATGTAATGCGTAAGACGTTAATGTTTAGCATTTACTTACAATATGTATATAGCCGTAAAGGCGTGATCCGAAACGACACGTCGAATTATTCGCAATCTCTTTATTATTGAGCAATAATAATAGCGACATATTTGTAATATAACGTTAGGACTACATAATACCGGCTCTTCATCGTTGTGAACTTTTTCAAATTTTTATCAAAGTTCCTTCGTTTTTCACATATTGCACTTAATGTATAATATGTATATATAGTCTTCGAGTTAAAGCTATGGGCTGTTTTAAATATCTAACTAGGAATATTATTTTTGCTTTCCCTGCTTGCTTTTTCTTGAAATTCAGCGCTATCGATCGCACCAACAACGTAATGCAACTTTTTTCTTTTATGGCTTTTTACTTCATCAATCACACTTTTGTTACTCTATGAATTATGAAATCATTCTTCAGAATGTGATTTATGCATGTGAGTGTACGAATTTCAATGGCACGGAGGATATTATTTCATGTACGCATTCGCTTCAGCTTCTTCTCAGTGATGTTGATAAATATTCCAATTTTGTACATCTTTATAGGAGAGAGTCTTTTACTGTCACAAGAAGTATAAGGTTTTAATAGATGACCATTTATTAAGATTATCTCTTTATTTATATGCTGATATTTTACTTAATTATGTACACAATCCAATTTGATCAATGACAGCGTCAATGATTGCCAGATGAAAAAGTTTGCTTTTGGAGCAGTAAAATATAAACAATTTACATTGTTATAATCATTATAATAAAATATAGTACCTTGATAAACAGATTGATCGAGACGAAAAATACTGATTCAAATTGAGATTCATTACCTTCGAATTCCGAAATTATTAAATTTCATTACATATAGACGATAACAATTCAATTTGATTTAACAATATAAACTAAAAAATGCAAATAAAAAATTATTACACGAGAATGTTTAGAAGAAAATATGTAGTAATTTGTCTTCAAATAAATTTAATAATTTAGCAACTTTTCAATTCGATTAGAGGGATGGAATTGTCAATGCCTAAATTAAAAAGTACATTGTATAAAATACCAAAACTCTTTTTTTCATATTATATACAAATCTGAATTGGTTAATTTTAACTACTAATGTTGATAACAAATAATCAATAATTTATATAATTAACAAATTGATCTAAGTAAACATTGCAATACGTAATAAAAAAGATTCGAGCATTAAACGTCCATCCCTGATACGTCAAATTACGTAAACAAATTTTGATGTTACACAGGAAATTTCACTTGTATGGATTTATTCATCCATTGTAAGAATCAAGAAAAAGAAAACAATTAATGCACAATCGTCCCAAACCTACAAATCACAAGACTTTGTCAATATTGGACTCGTATTATGTCAACCTTTGAGATTCGCTCGAGTCCTTATTTTTTAATTTTAGACTCAAATAGCCATTATTCATTAAATATATATTACATGATTGCGGGGTAGCAAGAAAATTTTGGTAACATCAAGAAAAAAAAAAAAAAAACTCATAAACATACATATTCGCTACCAAAATTTTCCCACACAGTCACACGCCGAATTGATATGCACTCGTATGTATATATAAGTAATAAGATCCAGCAGCACCCTGACTTTGGCAACTCGCCACGCACGACGAGAGAAAAAGATGGAGTAAGAAGAAATAAAAAATCTCTTTAAGTATATTCTTAACAGCGTCCATGAAGACCTTGCCACTAGGATGCCGAACTGTACCAACCATTGGTAGCAGTTTTATTAGCCGTAGGATGATACAAATGGAAACCCGCACTAGCAGCTGGATGATGATAGAACTGCGACTGTTCGGTGAGACTTGCAGTAGCATAAGCATCAAGAGGTACAGCCGAGTAGACTTGTGGCTTAAGTGGTAATGGCTGCGCAGGTTCGTACTGGTGTCTCATCACAGGATCGCCATAAACCGCATCGTAAGTGTTCAGTTGAGCTTGTTGCTGCTGCTGCTGTTGTACCTGTTGCTGCTGCTGTTGTTTGTCTCGCGGTGATACGGACGACGGTGGTGTCATTGCCGAATGGTAATCTACACCGTAACCCGCTGGTGATGTATACGATGAAACGAGACTGGTGAAAGCGTCAGCACCGCTACCCGTGACCTTTTGATTATGCGCCGACAGAACGAACTGATGATCCCCGTACGTTGAAGAACCTTCGGAACCTGGAGGCGTTGGCAAAGGACCAGCTTGTGGGTTGTCCGGGTAGTATCCGCCAGCCGATGGTGCGCGCGAGCCTGGACCACTACCAGACGTAATTCCATGTACGTTCGCTCGAATCACGCTCTCGCGATTGGCATACAATTGTCGGAGTAAAGCGGATGCTGGTAATGTAGAGGATTGCTGTGGACTCAGATGCCCGAGGTGATGGTGTGCGCCGATCCATTGTATCGTGGACTTTTGCTGCTGCTGCTTGAGCAGTGCGTCTGTACTGAAATCCGTTGGTTGATGGATAGCCGGAGAATCGGCTTTGTTCAAACCGGCCCCAGGTAGATGTTTCGACATGGCTTGCTCGAGGTCTTTCACCGATGTGCCAGTGCCACTTGTCGAAGCGCCGTGATGCGATTCGCTTAGGTCTTCGGTTCTACGCACCTGTAGAATATTCATTTTATATGTTAGTTTCGCAAGACATTGTTTGAAAAAAATTAAATGGTTAAAGTATATGACAGATCTACCTTCGGACTACCAGTCCTCATCAATTGGTCATTAGTCGGCACCGAATGATTCGACGACGCTGGACTTAACGCGTGACTACGACCGTTCTTTATGCCTGTTTCATCTTCGTCATCCTCGTCGTCGGAGCCAACTTCAACGTCGTTGACAATAGCAACGGCAGCGGCTACAGCGAGTTTTCGTTTACGTCCTCGCAATTTTGCCGTCGTCGTTTGAGGTTCTTGTTGTAATTGTGTGACCACGTTATCGTGGTGCCGTACGCCTCGACCAGCTACGTCCGTTTCGGATCCTCGCGCGTCGTCACGGTCGTCACGAGGTGATCGATGCGGGTGGTCTGAGTGTGGATTCGTCGGTCCTCCGCTACTCCTACCTTTTGGAAACAAAAGTAATTTCTTGCTGATTGGTGCTGGTACTATTGTTCTAATTATTTTTCGGTTAACAATACGTTTATTTATTTGTTAGAAGAATCCTTTAACGAAATGAGGTCGACGTTCGAAAGGCGCATCAATATTGCTTACTGCTAGGAATTCTATTGAAAGCAGGAACGAATTTCGGTAGAAAATAGATCTTGAAAAATCGCTGACACTCATACCCGCGTCTTTTCATGAAAGAAGAGCAATCAGTCTCTCCAAATGCCATCGTTCCGCAAGACTTTTAACTTTCAAATAGAAAGGCGCAAAGCCGACTTAATGTAATGTGTGAGCGCTACTTCGAGAAAAAAATCTAGAGTAGAAAAATATCGTCGCCGTCGATGCAGGTTAAATGATTCGAGAAGATGTGCCGCGCGGCCTTCATATGTTAATAACGCGTACGACGAGCAGCGAACTGGCGACTTTTCATTGTCGTTGAGTCAGTGCTGTTGGTGCTGTCGCTTCTTCTTCTTCTTTTTCAAAGCCGGCGGCTTTTCTTATCCGTGGTGTCGATGACTTGAAAAACGCGGCGCAATTCAAGCGTCGCGACCGACTCGTTTAGTATCTTGCACGCTTTAGAAACGCTCGATTTTTTTTGTTTTTGGCTTCTCTTTTCTTTTACTTCGAAATAATATACCTTAACGAAAAATTTTTTACAATACTATGTAATTCGATTATACCGTTATCGTATGCTTGTATAATACTATTATGTTACATTTTAGTAATCATTTTTTCAACTAGTTATTTTAAAAGTAAAGCAACCAAGTACCGACCCTTTAGTAAATTCATTCAAGAAATCCATTGGTAGCTATCAAGGGAATAGATGCTTACAAAATATAAAGATAAAAATAATTATCTTACCCCCTCTATCGGCGTCTGGTGAACCATTTTCAGGATCGTTACCCGTGGCATCTTCTCGTTTGACACCCGTAACGCCGTCCTCGAGTTGGCAGCAATCCATGATCAAGTTCGCGTATTCGCGTCCACTGCAAGAGGCAATAAAAACATGAATTTCAAAGAGGCTAAATTGAAATACCTGGAAATTTTGTTTTACCTACCTAATAACGTAGTTGACACAAATGATATTCTGCTCTTCGGCATTTTTGGAGTTGCAGACGACAGTCGCGCAGGTCTGTAACCACGTGTAACCGCCGCTTTTGTTCATCAGTCGGTAGTAGTGTGTGAGTACTTGTCCTTTGTGAATCACTAGAAAACGAAATTCCAGTAAGCACTGCAGTAAGTTAGATAGATGCATCTGTTAGTTTAAAAAAGGACTTGTATAAAAATAAATTTGGATTTTCAAGAGTACGTCGTATCATTCACGATCTCCGAAAAATTGGTTGCAAAAATAGCGAAAAATCAACATTATTAGCGTGAAGCTAGCTGGAAGAAGGTAAGGTAGGGAAAAAGGGCGTAACTCTCGCCGAGTGAGTAGGATGTGCGGGCGCGACATTCACGTGTGTGTGATGGTATAGGTATGTATAGAGACAAAGACGGATTGGTGCGAGGTAGGAGAGAGGTAGCAGAAAAAGGGATGAGAAACTCCGATGTCGGGAGAAGCCGAGAAGAGCCCACCTTTCCTTTTACCCCCACCATTTATCGTCGCATCACCGCGCCCAAGTATAGTGATATAGCCACTCGAACCGCCTTCCACCTTTCGAACTGCAATGGCTCTCGTCGCCTTCATTGTTATACGCAATCGAAGCTGTACAATATTATTTCCCGATTTTCACCGTCGCCGATTTCATTTCATTAGAGAGGACTCTCACTCTGAATCGCAATGAAATTTCAACGTCGAACCTACGCGATCACGCGTAGTAAAAGCTTTCTATGTCGCAATCGTTTTTTTGTCTGTGTCGCCGCCGCCGCCGCCGCCGCCGCCGCCGCCGCCGCCGCTCTCTTGTGCACACACAGGCGCGCGCGCGTGCTCGCAGTGTGCGACTGAAAGAGTAGTGGTAGGAGGAGGCGAAGGAGGGTAACAACTTGCTGGAGATGCCGCATCCGGCGTACGCTCGACGAACTCTGCATACCAACTACCTAATCCCGACGCGACGCCAAACGTCGACGACGGCGCGGCACTGCTGCGTTTTACACATGCGCGCCAATGCGGCAGGTAAAATGCAAAACTCTCCCCAGCCTATGTATATAGGCGCGCACAGTTTTACGAGGGAAACGCTTAGCGATATCGCACGCTTTTGCCTCGCAGCTTCCAATCGATGCACATATATCAGATTTCTAAAAGAGTTTTCAAGTCTCACAAGTATACTTACGGTCCATGTGTGACTTGCGAAGGCGATTCGCGTCCTCGCCGTGGCACAGGGTGTAGAGATTCTTCCCCGTCAATTCGTCCGCTGTGTAGTCCAGCAGCTCGGACACCCTAAACGCACGCGTGCACAATCGTCGATCAGTCGTCAGGATACAGCCTATTGGAGGGCGTGCATTGACTACATCGATGGAATATATACTCACTTTGGTTCGCAGTGTGCTATCCGGAAGTCGAAATTGATGCGCGTGACAAACATATCAGCCTCGAGCCTAATTTCGTGTACGCTGGGCGGCGGAAGCGCAATCGCCAAACCGACCATCCCTACGAGCGGCGGCGAGGATTTCCTGGTGTGGCTGAATGTGTATTGTGGCCTTAATCGACATAGCAGCAATACAACCTGTTCATTGTCAAAATGCTCAATGAAAATCTCGTTCGATTCCAAGGGATTTGAAGAAACATCAGCGCAGTACTTGAATTGAAAAACGATTATTTCAATTGTAAATGTCAACCGATCGAAGAGAACTTTCAGTCAACTTGAACTCCAAGTGGCAATATAGTCGTCAAGCAAACATTATAAAGTGCAAACACATCGCTCGGTAATAAGTGGTCAACCCGCGCGCGACTTACACGGTAGCCGGAAGACTTGAAGTGGCAGCCTCGCTTCGTAAGTGTCGACTTCATCCGCACGCAGAAGGCTCGGTCGTAGCCCTTGTAGAGACCAGTCGACGTCAGTGCCATCACCGACGACACTGCAAGCAAAAGGAACAATCGTTTGGTTATTCCCTGGGAGTTGGTACAGCGGCGGTACAACAGAAAATTGCAGCGAGTTTCCTTGACCTAGCTCCATAGGTTTACGCGACGAGGGTGAAAAATCAATGGCAAAAGAACAGGCGGTTTTGCAGTGGAACAGAGCCACGTATCGTCAGACGTGGCGCGAGTGAAAAAACATCTGGATCTGGCATTCTCTCATCACGTAGCGAGACCCATTGACAAAGCTCCAGGCGAGCGCGCATGTATCTCTCGACCTCGCTCGTTCAATTTCGCCGTCGGATATCGGGCAATGAACGAAGAGAGTCTTTGGTCCGCGTGGTACGCAATACAATACACGGTTGCGGGCACACGTCGCGCATACGTGGTGAGTTTTCGCGGTCGTCGGGCATGGAACGGAGAGAGTCGAGCGTCGCGGATGCCCACGTACGTCGGGAGAGAGTGTAGGGGGATCGGTGGGTAACGTAGCGTACGTGCCAAAGCTCGCTGGAGCAGCGAGGAGAGCTCTGGCCGCGCGGAATAACAATTGGAGAGAGAGAGAGAGAGAGAGAGAGAGAGAGAGAGAGAGAGAGTGAGGATCGTGGGGAGGGAGCTGCATACGGCGGCGCAGAGTCCGCGCGTCGTGGCGACCGTGAACCAGACCGAATATAAGGTTCCACACAGAAAACCTCTTTCCAACCCCCGTCACGTGGTGCACGTCCAGAAGCACAAGTAGCACGTCTGCGCTGCTCGCGCAACCACGTGATCATCGCCGCTACTGGCGCTGCTATCCCCTGGTCACGCTTTTCAGGTTACACGTTCACCGCCGCCACCAGGAGCGGCGCGATCAGCGCGATCAGTCAGCGGCGCGTGACCGAAAACGAAAGAGCCCCATTTCCAGCGAGCTCAGACTGATCGCACGTCGCTGCGACGTGTCTCGGGGAGCAACACCCCTCCTACAGCGGCTTTTTCCAGCGACGACGAGCACACGCCAACACACCCCTCGACCTTGCCGCCTTGCCGAACGCGCAACCTCACGTGCGCTCCTGCTGCACTCCTACCTCCTTCTCTCTATCTCTCTCTCTCTTTTCATGCGTGCTCTCGCGTTTGTTCGCGCGCACGCTTTCGTGCTTGCGTTGCGGCGGGATGCGGAGCACAAGTGACCGCCACCGGGAACGAGCCACGCCTGCCTCTCTTACTTTCTCGTCTCGACTGCTAGATCAAGGAAACTACATTGATAATCGATTTACTCAGAGAAAGAAGGCTTGGCATTTCCACAGAAAGTGCAAACGTGCGTTGGTTTCTGCAAAAATTCAAAGCCGATATTTCCAGTAATAAATCTCGACAACTTTTCACTAGGTTCAACGTAAAATTTCTAGCTGCCACCGCAGGAAAGCATTTTTTTCACGAGAAAAAAAGTTCTCTTCTCTCTAGAATTCAATCATCCAGAAACTAAGTTCTCTTAGAGATAACGGATAACCGAAAAAAGAGAATCATCTTTTAATGGTAATAGCCTGCGGGCGACTTTAGCGTTTGTCTTACTGGAAATGAAAGCAACCAAAAAAATACCATCAGGATTCGCAGTTGATGACGAACCATGATCTTCGGACGCTCCGCTACTTGGTGAAGCAAGTCCCGAACTCGACGAATGTGGCCCCGACGACGACGACGTTAAGCCAAGACCCAATTGTTCTGCAACTTCTGCGTGATCGTGTTGATGAACGTAGTCGAATATACTTGAGCCTGTCATCTCCACCTGTAATTAGACCATTGAACAAACGTCAATTTCTAAGTAAAACCGGTTAAAAACGCTTATTTCGCCTTCGGTTATACACATCGCACGCTCCTACATATCCAAGTGGTTTGCTGTTCGAATCTCTATGAATTTCGTGACCTCGTACATATACGAATAGGATCGATTCCTCGGAACGGAAATACGCACTTGGCATATCCTATAAATCGAATTAATGAAAATCCGACAGATATATTGCGCAACGAAGAATATTAATCCTTCTGAACGTTCGCTTGTACATCGCGTAAACCTTGATAACTTCAGTGCGAGAAGTTTATTGCGTTTCCGAATTCATCGCTCGATTCGTATGAACAAGTTAGAAGTAAATATCCTGTGTTAGTGGCAAGAAAATGGCCTTTTCCAACATTATCAACGTCCTCGAAAAGAAAAAATATGTTTGACGATAATAATTAATTATTCTAAATCCAGACTTTTTATTTCAAATTCGTAACGCTCGAAATTCTCTATTTACCAAGTCAAACTAGACGGACAAGGAAAAAGCCTTCGTCTGTTATATGATCTGGACTCGATTGACGCAAGAAATTCTGAGAAACTCTGCCAAGAAAACAATACTTTTATCGCGCTGTCTTTTCTAATTTATGCCACGAGCTCTCTCTCTCTCCTCTCTTGTGGTTTGAAATCGCTACCGAATTATGTTGCTCAACGTTATATGGTCGAGGTCCGGATGGCGCCGCGCGCGAAACGCGTACCGACCGTCGGACTGTAATAAACTCTTAGATTCTAACTTTTGATTATTGGCACGTACAAGAATCTGCATAGTTTTTGCGGTTAAGGCTACTGAAATGCCTGGTGAAGGTTTCAGTGATTTTATAGGTTTACTCCAAATTCAAAATTATAGCGTTAATATTACAATTCGCAGTACATTGTCTTCATGATAGTTATATTTAATATGTAAAAGAAAGAGCTTCTTCTAAAGGTGGTTTTTAGACGCTTGGTAAAAAGGCTTTAAGCCCTTTTTACAGCGCTAGTATAAAGCTCTCCACGGCTATTTAGGCGGTTATGAGGCACTCTGAAGGTGGAAACGACCGTTCTTTTATACACTACTTGAAAGCTTCTCGCAAAGCTTATCTTTGCGATCTTTGGCATTCTCGTTAGCCATCCGTGATGTGCTACTAAATTGACGTTTCATTGAATCCGTATTTAGACACAAGCTTCATTAGCAACTCCGATTAGAACATGCATGAGTAACCGAATAAATAATCGCGATTCGCATCGTGTGTATAATTCAGATGATGGCCTACAAAACTATACCTCGACACGGGCATGTGCCAACGATCGTTTGTTCAAGAGAGAAAAAAAATCAAACGCGAAAGTGTAGACAATAGAAACATGAGACACCGGAGCGATGAAACGATTCCTAGGACACGACCACGAGGTGTCGATCTTCTTTGAGCGTTGCTTTCGCGCTGTGAATGACAAATCGTTAACACTATATAACTGTCGTTGTTAACCTTTCTTGTGAAACTCATATCCATTCGACTCGACTTTTATCTACATCAGTGAAAATTCTATTGGAGGCAAGTGATTGAAAGTTGAGGGCATAATAACAATCCTCACCTTTGAATAATTCCAATAGAAATTTTACTTAATGAAATATCCATTCTCATAGTGATTCTAAATCGGCTGTTAGGTAATTAACCGTCGCCTTTCTCCCTACTCATATTCCTTTTTTAAAGAAAATTGAGAAAACTATCGAGGCCGCGTTACGCCGCCATGTTTGCGACGTTGGAGCTAGCAGTTTCCAGAATCGGCGAAACACCCTATTGATTGCTCGCGCGGTGCTGGTACCAGCAGCAGCCACCGCCTCCCCTTGCTTTCTATATCTGTCTCTGCGTCTCTCTCTCGCTCTGGTATATATCCAGAGAGTGAGTGAGGGAGAGAGAGAGAGAGAGAGAGAGAGAGCGGGGTCCAGCGTTCGTCTGCATTAGGAATGGCGAACACGCCGCCGTGCAGAGACTACGTGAGCGGCATTGCGAGAGCGCCCACCCCCACACTCAAACTCTCTCTCTCTCTCTCCTCCCTCACTCCCTCCTCTTTCGCTACTACTGTTGCTACTCTTCCAGTATGGCCGCCGCGCACAAGCCTCGATCCAAGTTTCTCTCCCTTGACCTCTCCTGCCTCTGCTGCTGCTACTTCTCATCACCTTCGTCTTTTCAGGGAGTTTCTGCTACTGCGTGTACACGTATGATTGCCACCCCCTCCCATTTTACGTGCAGCGAATCTGCTGCTATGCTGCTTCGTTACCAAACCTCACCAGTCGACGAGGTAGTTTTTTCTACCAACCGTCAATGCATCTTTCCAGAATTTTTATCTTTTCTTTTCTAGTTCGGCAGGTCTACATTGCGTTGATTAAACGAATCGAGAAAATAAAAGATGGCTTATTATTTCTTTTTGACAAGAAAATTGTATTAATTTTTTCTAGAGAAACTTTTTCAACTGTATGATCGTTCGAAGTAATACGAGTTTTTCTTTTGCCAATGCATTAATTCGAAATTTTAGTACCTAACTACTCGAACAAGGTTATTTAGAACCGTTTCCTTTCGTAGCCATTTCAGGAAAAACGCGAAGAAAGAAAAAAACAAGACATTTTGATGTTCACCTGGGAGAGTCCAAGGTAAATGGAAACGGTCTCGGAAATGTACAGAAACCGTCCATCAGCCGCGACAGCAACTGCGAAACCGTCCAGCGACTGAAATACACAAATCCAAAAAGTAAGATATATAACGTTTTACAATACTGTGCTTATATATATACGTATCGGTTGGCGCTCGTTCCACTTTTACGAGCTTAATTTTACTTTTACGGCTGCTTTCGTGTTTATTTTATATCCTTCTGCGAGAGATACACAAACATATTGTGGTCGGGAAGTCATTCTTTGAATTTTAATGATTACGAAAAGCATAATAGTTTTTCGAATTACCATTGAAATTCGCAGTGTATAAAATACATACAAGTTAAATTTGAACAATTGAGGAAGTTCAATAAAGACATTTTGAAAACGTGAAAGTGTGTATTATCGCGCACGTTCAATCTGTCGTCTCAGTTCCAGTCAAAACTGCACTACGAACAATATAGATGCATCGCGTCGACTGACAATAGAATATATTCGAGGGTTTTTGAATTATTAATGAGATCCTTTTCGCATCTCTTACCTGCAGGATGTGGGTACCTTGGTGCTGTTCAAACATGTCTGCCGCCAGTGATTCTGACGACCTGACTCGATTCGCACCTGCCAACAGACAAAAGGAAATATATGTACATTAGACCAAACGTATCTTGAACAATTAGTAGAATAAAAACTAAAAACTTGATATAAATGAAAATAAATTTTTCAAAAATTCGACAGTGCAGGGATCAGGATATAATAACGAAGTTGATCGAGTTGAAATCCGTAACAAATCCCGATACTAACGAACACAAAAGGTCCACGTCAAGTGCAATAGTCCTGTGGGATTATTTGGGCGCTCACACATCGAAATAACCTGCAAAAGGTGTTGGTCAGTCTCTCATCATCCCTGGCGGATTAAGAGTTTTGGCGCTCGCGCGAGAGTTTGATCGAGTCTTTCATTAAGGGTATCTCCCCAACAAGTCCAAAGGGGAAAGGCAGCAAGGCAGCTCCTCTGGATTATTATTACGGCGCGTGGCTTGTTTGCCAAGAAGGGAAGAATTATATATATATAAGGAAAAGTTCGGAAAAAGGGTGAACTGGTTGTGTGTATTGAGAGAGAGAGAGAGAGAGAGAAAGAGAGAGAGAGAGCGCGTTCGTCCCTTTTTAACTGAATGATTCGGTATCGAATCCAAATCAACGGCGCTGTGGTCATAGAACCCCCTTTTCTCCATTGAATAGTTACTGGGAAAACAATATAAGCTCCCTTTTTAGCATATTTCCTGTTGACGGCTAACGAGATTAGTTTTCATTTAAGCTATTGTGGCTGACGGATCAGATCGCAAAATAATCATCAGCCAACTGGGCAACCGGTTGCTTTGGCGGACAGTCTTCATTTTCAAAGAATATATTTTGTATAGCTCGCGCTAACGTTCTTATTTCCCCTACCGTGCATTCAAGTTCTCATTACTAAGGTGAAAGCTTAGGCGCGATAATAAAATTGGTATTTTTATTGCAAATGGACTCTGAAGCCGCGTCCAAGTGGATCGTCAGTACATCTATTAATTTATCCCGACACATTTATTTGCGCAAGGCGCTAAATTAGTGAAGCTCCGAAGGAGCCTCGGCATTCAAGGGGATGGAAGAGGCAAGACGGCATAACTAATACCGCGGAAAGATTGAACTAGCCAGGGTCAAGCTTTTCTTTTCTTCGTCATACGCTCCTATAAATCTCTCCACTTGGCCGTCGCCGCAATTCACGCTACACCTCTCAGCTCAGCTGGCTAACGTCTTATACGCGGAAAAGTTAACACAATATTTTGATAAATACGCGAAGGCGTGTTTTATGTGCCGCTGCTTAGCCCTCTTTTCTGTTTTCCTCGCGGCCATAATTCAACGATATTTATTTTCCGAAGATAGAAAAATAGCGACTAACTGCCCCCTGACTCTCTCTTCTGTTCTGCAGCGAGCCATCTGAGACCTGCCCACAGCGACCGTCGACTTATCGGCCGTGAAAATCAATAAGGACTTCTGCGGCGCATAGCAGCTATATCGCCCTATAGATTCTGCTACTACTGCATGCTGGCTTGCATTCGAGTTATTTTTATCGCTCGCTATTTCGCTCTAACGGAATGGGATAATTCCAAGTGTTTGGCATTGCTGGGCTATCTGAAGCGAACAGGTAATTTCAGCTAGAGAAAATGTTTGGGAGCTTCAATATTTATCAGGGATTTTTTAATCAAATTCAAGGCCCGATGTATCATTTTGAACGGACGATTAAATTCAATTGCATTAAATGAGCATTTTTACTTCAAAATCTGATATTTACGCATCTTATCTTAAAATTAAACTTGAAAACATAACTAATCAGCAACTGCAGTCGAAGAAAATCAAGTATATAACTTGGTAACCTCGGCAACTTTATTAATCAGAAAGAGCGAAGGCCGAAAGTTGTAACAGCTAGAATTAGGCAAAAAGTCGTAGATCTCTCATTTTGTGCTGGGCGCTTCATCATCTCAATGTCAATTTACGAGGTTATGAGTTTGGCCCCTGGTTTTTTCCCTAGAGGAAGGGGAGTGAGGGAAATATTAGCGACTAAACGCTCGCAGCGTTTTCATTCATGGGGTACAATAATAATAAACGCGTATGTCACGGTCGTGTCATTAAACGCACTCGCATAAGAATGAAGACATTATATAATGCCTTTTGTATCTTTGCGCCGTTGACAAACATATGGCATTGTGGCATATCCCTATATATATATATTGCAGTTTCTTTTACACACTGCGACTGAATCAATAGATATTACGTGAACGTTTAATGGACACTAGTGGGTATCTACTTCCTGAAATTGTGCACTGGTCTTTCTCATAGCTTCTGATCACCACAAATTTTATCTTAATTTCTGAAAAAATAAACAAATGTCACAGCAGCGTGTGTTTATCATTAATATCGGAAAGAGAAGAAAAATATGAAAAGCCTGATAAATTAAACATGTTACAATACAGGCGTGGAAAAAGAATGAAAGCCCAAGATCTTCCACACAAATCTTTTCCGTTTTGGCGTGTCACCGAGGCAGCGCGAGGATCAACTCGTATACGAAAGAAAAGGGAGCGTATGTGAGGAATACAATGTGATATTACACCCTCATAGGTCCACGCGATATCCGTCGGGAGTCTGCTGCTGGTTGGATTTAATGAAAAATAGCCGAATTTGTTGTCTAAGACGCCGCAAGCTATCAGTGGCTTATACATTTGCGATATGACCAAACGATAACCCAACTAACCTTCCGGCAATTTTCTCGAAATAAAAGATGCTGTCCCTCCTCCTTTCCTAAGCAAAGCTCCCAAAAATGCTTGTTTATATATGGCCGCGAGAGAGAGAGAGAGAGATTCCCGTATCGTCGAGGATTTTGGAGGTTCCCTAAAAACGGCCTTATAAAAAATCACTTTGCGTGTCTGTACTGAACAGCAGGAAATATCCACAATGATTTATGGATCTAATAGAAGAAGATAGGGATATATTCGGAAAAAGTTATATTGGCTTTGCGAATTAGCGAATAATCAGAGTTTTATTGATTTTCAAAGTTTGGAATAGTGCAAATTCTTTTGTGAAAATTAGTATGGTGTACATAAGCCAAATTTAAACTAGATCACCGATTCGAATTATTTTTTACACCAATGGATGAACGTTCAGAAAAATCAGCAGTAATAACGTAAAGATCAATAATAGCCAAAAAATATGGTCGTAGCCTCTTATCCACAGCCAAGTGATCAACTGTCTAGATTTATTAAGCCAAGCAGGCATCGACTGACCTCGTTAACATAACTGATTACTTATATTAATAATCGTCATACTTTATGGGGAGTGTACAGGTGAGGGGTGGTAGAAAATTTGTTCTTTTTCGCTATGGCTCGGACATACGAGTGAAACGTTATTGCTCGTCCCCAGGGGAGAATCCAGGCAGCTAGCAACTGCCAAGTCTAATACGAACGCCGTATGAAGATTAATCGCTCGCCACCATGAAAGCCATACGTTTACCCCTCCCACTTCTCCTGTCGGCTAATTCACATATAGGTGGCATATATCGAGTATAAGGGAAATGTATTAGGAATCTCGCGAATCTTCATGCTTTATTTTACCTCATTTATTTAATATTTTACCTTTTGTATTTTTTAGTGTAGAAGTAAAATTACTTGTTTTTTCTTGTTTAAGATTCAAATTTGTTATTATTACGTTGGTAAGTAATGTTCATTATTGGGCGCATCTAGTGAAAAAAGTATAGAATTCGACAATATAGAACAAAAATCACTCAACGCTGATCGATGAATTTGAAATCAGTATAAAAAAGATTATGAATAATAAACACCGTCGATTCAAATGATGTATGGATGTAAAATCTTTACACAGGACAACTAACATTCAACACAATCCCCCGAAAAATTTACATTCATAAATCAAACTTGACATCTCACAGATTGACGACGCAACGCTCTCAATTTGAATTTCAACGGTCATTAAAGGGGCTAAGCAAGCCGAAGTGCGAGGGTGTAATAAACGTCCGCACGCCACGGCAAACCACTTACGCGCACAACTTTAACGCTGGTTTTACATTGATAGCTCATCAAACTGGTACTTTGGGTACCCATCTAAAGGAAAGTTTGTCGAGAAGTTACATTTTTATTCTCTACACTAAATCGGTCTTATGTGGCTTCATTACTTTAAGTTTTTTCGACAAGAAACGACGACTTCTATTATTTGTTCATATGCGTTGAAATACTTGTCGATTAAACTTATTTATTATAAAAAAAAATTTGAGTGAAAGTTGAATAAAATTACTAGTAACCAAGGTGATTAAATTTTCTCTAAACATGAAAAAAAGTTTCTCTCAGTTGCTGTGAAAACATATGCCCACTTGAAAGTCACAAGCGCGCGAGTAGGCTTTTAAAGCGAATCTGCGTCCCCATTGAAATTCAATAAGCATTAGATTGCTCCTCTCTTCCGACTCGACGACAGTTGCGGGTTCTCTTAATAATATTCAATATCGAGAGAAGTAGAGAGGAGAGAAAATCCATCTGCGGCATATTATTTGCATGAAGCAAATAGAATGACGCTAACGAGGCGTTGATTAGGGTATTGGTGACGATGATCTAATTAGTCGCTACTTAATTAGTCAGGTGTGTTCGGCTAATCCCTGTATTTCATTATTAAGCGCTGCTGCTGCCAACAAGGGAGCCAACAGTGGTTGGCAAATTTCAACTGGGAGTCGCGCGACCTATCTTATGTCATTCACAAGTGAACAATGAAAACTACGATAACCGGCATTTTCGTCTCAGCGAGTCACAACGAAATATCCTATTAACTTGTAGAAAATTATGTATACGTATAGTTTATTTTTTCATGTGAAAAATGTTGTTCGCAACGTAGATGAGCACCGCTGTTATATCCCTAAAGTTCTCCCCCGTTGTCGTCGCTCGTCGTCGATAACTAGCCGCCAACTACGTTAAACACTGGTTTAAACTCTCCCTCACTCGCTTGTCATTCTTTTGTCTCCCTTGCACTCTTTCTATGTTTGGGCCACAAAGTTGACTTCGAAGGAAAAACTGTAACTGTACCAGCCTCTCGCATTGTATAAAAAAATATATAGAAAATCGAATTTCTACGTCAAACGAAAAAATTTTATCACACGAAAATTCCAATCCTAATTTATTCGACACACACAAAAGCCTAGTGCAGCTAAGTCTAATTTGTATAATCACGCGACGCCTTAACAAAACACACAAACAAAAAGACGAAATAGAACAAAAGCCTCGAGTAAGTTAAAATAGCAGCTGCAGCACAAAGTCGAGTGAGAGGGGCGAGAATTGCTTTGGTAGGCCTTAACTCGTTTTCGTTCATTAGCTCGCGCATGGAAAGAGAGAGAGAGAGAGAGAGAGAGAGAGAGAGAGAGAGAGAGAGAGGAGAGAGCGAGACAAGTGCGCTCGACTTGCGTTGACTGGATTTACTTTGACGAGAAGTTGCGGCAGGCAGGCGCATGCGAGGCCGACTTAACTCAATTCCGTTAGTTTAGTTACAGACAGCCGCGCTCTACTGCGAGTGAAAGGGGCGGGGGGTGGCTCTGATTAGATTTACATGTGGGTTGCCTATGTCATATATGCAGTCTCGTACTATATGTCGTCACGTTAACCTCGGTAAATATTAGTGCTTGTACGGCAAGCTTTCTTTGATTGTGTGCTGTGGTGAAAAAACCACACCGAATTTTCCAGTCCGTCGCTTCATTGATTATGCTCGCCTGGTATTTCGCGATGATTGTTGGCTTTTTCTGTTATACAATTTTATTTGGACGAACAAGAAAAATTGCATCTCTAGTTTCGAAGCTTCCGATCTTTGTACGCTCGGATAAAAATTGTAATCAGAATTTTAACAGCCCGATGACTTCACAAAAAAATAATCCGCAACCCCTTCAAACGAGAAAAAAAAATCCATTCGTCACGTAGAAACTTGCCTCGCGAATCGCTTGACCCTACATATATATGCCAGAGTTGAAAAGCCTTCCACTCGATCGAGTCCAAGGCATTGTGTGTCCGGCTAACCCTCTATTCTCGCCAAATGAACCACGAAAATAAAAGAGAGAAAGCTACTCGCGCAACGATCGTATCTCTCAATGATTGGCGACAATTTTCCATTACTATGTATCTTTACCGATCTTTCTCTATATAAATTTTCCAGAGAGAGAGTGACTTTAACAGCTTGATTAAGCAATTCTTATCGTGACTGCATTCTGATCCATCAAGCGACATCAGCAGACTTCTTCGTTTAATAAGAGGCCAATCGTTTCGTGCTCGATGAACACGTCAGTAACACACTGTAGTACGCGCCACCCAAATTATATTCTTTTTTGACGGCTTAAGCGTATCTGCGTAAGTTAATACAATTTTCTTTTCGTTGCTGCTCAAATCAACGGGAAAAAAACTGTCACGCAAAGACTTGACGTATCGAGGTAAAAAACAAACTGCTTCGTTCGTGTATTCGACGTGCGATCGACGTACGTTGTTTCGGTTAAATTCACTTACGAAATCCATTTACTTGACCCTTTTTTCAGGAGAAAAGTATTTGATGCGTCATATAAAAACAACGAAAACTCCCCGGTGTTTCTTAATCGCGTTATGTATACGTGGTAAAAGTTGGAGCAGACGACGGTTAATGTCACGTTCGTTTCTTTATACAAAATGTTGCCGATCGTGACGACTACCGACTTACGTGCTCGAGCAATCAAATCTAGACTTGAGGCTTTGAGAAATTAGCATCTCGATTCTATGACGTATACGCCAACTTTAGCTACTGGTTGGGTTACGCCGTAGATTTTTGGCGCCTTAATAACTAATTCTCTTCTGTACGGTTTCGCAGGAATATGTCAGAGACTTATCTCATATGCAGAATTTAGGTAGACAAGTGCAATTAGTTACTGAGTTTGTTGGCGGTTAATATAAGACGGTAATGAGGAGTTCGAGTGAAACAATGGGTGTTAGTCATCGATCAATCGTCAGAAATCGCGCGCATGACTCAGGAAATCTGTAGACATGTAGACCCGTAAATGCGAAGAGAAAAAAGTCAAAGTTCTTTAACGTTTGTCACCGTTGCATCGCGAAATGTAGCTGCCAAAAAACAGTGAAAAATGCCGCAAAAGAGAGATCAAGCGATAAGATAAAACGTTTGCGCGGACGATCTACGGTCAAAATAAAAAATTCCTGAGCGATGAGTAAGACGCGCAAAGCTTTGTCTCTATATAATACGCATAAAATTCGTCGATCATCATTCGCGTATTCACGTCATAATGATGTATATAAAAGACAATCGAGTACAAGTCTCTTTTCGTGTTCCCTTCAACACTTTACTATACAACCAGCGATTACTTGTTCGCGTAGAACAACTTCGTTAGATCGGGATGCGCGATATGGTTTATTTTCTTCTCTGTTAAGGAGAAGAATCTAATGTACGGCTTTCTTGTTTGTATCTTTATCTCGCATTTGTTGTTTTCTTTTCCTCCCGATTACGTGAAATAAAAGAAAATGAAGAAAAAAAAGCAGAAGAAGAGAGAGAGACTAACCTTTGAGGGTTTTGTTAGGCGGTGGCGTGTCGCGACTCCACGGTGGATCTCCGTGACCCGAGAAATCACGCAATTTGAGGTAGGATATGGTAAGTCTTATTATCGAGGCTTTGTCCAATTGCGAGGTGATCGCTGCAGGTAAGGGCAGCATTTTGGCTAGCTCGTAGAACTCGAAGTTCTCTTTTCCACGCCGCGATCTCGCTGCGTCTCGACTTTTTTCTTTCCTCAGCTCCAGAATACTGCAATAAACAAACAGACCACAGTCAGCTAGATCTTTATGGATAGTTTTTCGTGATATGTATTCAAATGGCGTGTATCTTTCATCACGAAAAAATGTCTTGTTCGTTTGTATCGGTGATGACTGACCGTAGAGAGCTATTAGTACTGAAAAATGTAAAATTGTGAATTTGTTTACGGAACCCAATAATCCATTTAATTACCCAAGCGCATAATGCCAAATGTGCGCCGCCTTCATCATGAAATTTGATCGTCGCAAGTAGCGACGCACAGCGCGTCAGCACCGAAATCATCGTCATTCTGCAATATCAAGGTCTGAACGGATAGGTTTTCGAAAAAGGCCAACGTGTGTCGACCGTGGCAGCAAAGTAGGCGTGGCATGGTCGTTTGCCCGACGATGTGTATACGGGCTAAGTAGCCATGCATTATTCAATCGAGTTCCATCAGGCTCCCAAACATTTATGCGCGCGCTGCTACGAGAGTGAGAGGGAGAGAGAGAGAGAGAGAGTGCATCCGATCGAATGCAGCGGAACGGCAGCCACGCCTACCCCGCCCAAACTTCGCGCTTCCGGTTTTACCTCAACTACTATCGAGCCAATGGTGCGAGCCCGGCGCGACCCCCGTGCATACTGCTGTAGATAGCGCACCCGCATTTCCAGGTGGAAAACGTGGCGCGACATGCACACCGGGCTAAACGACGCTGTCTGCTTTGCGTGCGATGAACTCTTGCTTGGCTCTCCTCGCCTTTTCTTTCGCGCTCTGATTACTTATTGACGCGTAAAAGGCAGCGACGAAACTTGTGAAAATAGCAATGAAAAACATGTGGGTAGGCAGTTGCATGGATCTCGTTTGAGAAATTCGTTTGGCAATCGGCAATGCTAAAGTTGAGCGCAGAACGATGATACGACTATCCCACAGCAAATAAAGTATTCAAAAATGGAGGCTCCTAAAGCCATAAAAAAGAGAGAAATCGCAGATTCCGAGTTTTGCGGCTGCTGTCACGTCGCTCTCAAATATATCCCCCAAGTGTCCCGTTGCCATTCGCGATGCGCCGCTCGGAAAGAAAGAAAGAAAAACGAGGTAGTATAATTAAATGCACCATTGCGAGAAAGCGGAAGAAGGGATAGAGAGGGAAAAGGGTTAAAAACAAGATGGCTTTTTATTGGCGACTCATTAAGCCTAACGACTGTAAAACGAGCGCTCGTGCCGCGTCGAGTTTTTGGGAGAAGTCGTAAAGAAAAGGCACCCTGGGAATCCGCGAACGACTACTACTCGTGGTCAGATTAAGAAAGGAAATAAGGTGTAGTGCATGGCGCCAGAGATATCTTTATGTGCCTCTCTCTCACGAGATTTCTTGCACGATGTAAAGGGATGGGGATGCGCTTAATGTGCCTTGTTAAATCACCGTACAAAACCTTGTCGATGCTTATCTACGACTGTTATTAGTTGCAATTCTCATGGATAAATGTTATTTAAAACCCCGACGCTGAAAATGTAATTGTTGCATCTTTAAGATGAATAATGAACACAAGCAGCTTTAATAATTCGTCAACCGTTTATCCATCTCGCTGAGCAGCAGCAAAGCAACTCGCATCAGATAAAGTCACGTTGTTGGCATGAGATGCCGGCTACAAAAAAAGAACAGGCTGGCTGCAGCAGTCGGTCATGAGACTACAACAGGCAGCGGCAGCATGAAACTGGTAAGAGACATGTAGGAATATAAGAAAAAAAAGTAAGGGTGAGTGGGAGAAAGCACGAAAAGTGTCCCTTGCCGAATCTACGCTCTCACTCTCCCCGTGGGACAATGAAAGCCACTTTCCCTCTCCACTTTACGTTAGGCATCTAGCCAATGCAACTTTTCGCTTCCTTAGCCTTTACATGCGCCAGGCTTTTTGCGTTTTTCTCGCGAGATGTTTTTTTATTGAAAATATTTATTTCAACCTGTCAGTAAAGTGATAATTTTATTCAAGGAAAAACCTTTTTTAAACTAGTTTAACTCGTAAGACTGGTAGTGTATGTAAACCCGCCAGAAGATATATAAATCAGTCTCACACAAATGCACAAGACAATCCAACTCTCCGAGTCTCGAAAATAAAACAACAGTACAAGATACTTATCTCAAACGATTTACTGGCTCGATTACCTTCCGCAAGCCGATGGTTTGACACGCTTGGAGCGGATTAATTTCAGCGATTCAGCGAAAAAGACGAATCTCAAGCGAGAAAGAAAGCGTACAGTTGGTTGTCTCCTGATTGAAATGTCTCTCCAGGGACGACGCAGCGCGACGCGCCGCACACTCGCGGGGAGGGTTCTATAAAAGTGAAGTACCGCAAGCAGAAGGCAAATCTCTAAAAATACATAGGCGACAGGGATATCGGCGTCGTTTTATGAATGTATTGTTAATAACAAATTTTTTTGCGTCCATCACTAGGAAGATATTCGACCGATACTATCCGCAAAATGAGATTACAATTATACGCAGCGGCCAACTGCATTTCCAACTAAACATCAAAGGTCAAAACTAGACAGAATCGATCAATTCC
This sequence comes from Phymastichus coffea, assembly GCF_024137745.1. Lineage (NCBI taxonomy): Eukaryota > Metazoa > Arthropoda > Insecta > Hymenoptera > Eulophidae > Phymastichus > Phymastichus coffea. The sequence goes on from NW_026706880.1 coordinate 596,629, forward strand.
CTCGGACTTCGGCCTTTCTCTTGCCATCACACCCGAGCGAAAATTTCTTCTCCCTCGAGGTGCTGAGGTAAGTCGATCCACAAACGCCACTGCGGGTTAGGTATATATGCTATACGCGGTCGGCATGTGCAGGCGTGTGAAAATAAAATTAAGCCGAACTTTCGGTCAAATTGGTTGAAATTGGGCGCAAGCTCGCGACTCCCGTGGGGTCCCGAACGATGCCCACCCTTTTCAAGCTTCTTCCTTTTTCCACGCCTAGTCTGTCCGTCGGTTTCGTTTGATAAGAAAAAAATTCTTCCGTCAGAAGTAGATCGTTCTTCGTTATTCACTACAAATATTACATTTATATGCGAACGAGTGTTCGCGTTGACTGACAGCTATTTAATCATAGACACAATCGCCGGTCAGGTAAAACACCTCGCGCCTTTTTTTTGTATTGATAGCATGAGAAAAGAGCCTAAGCATACTTGCAAGCTCATGTATAAAAACAGGTGTATATAGGATCAGGGGGTTGGCAAGTGCTACTGTGCCATCAATAATTCAGCAGAGGACCATGACGAGGTTATCGGCAAGCGATGCCTTTTCGATTACCCTTCGTTCCTTTTGGCAAAGTTGGAGTATATATTTCTACACATTGCGCTCATAGCAGACAGAACGTGGACACGCTTAATTTCTCTTATTTTTTCTTTCGTACGTGGGGGTCGAGAGAGCTCTTCGCCTGCCGAAATAAAATGTGTCGACGACTTGAAAGTTTAATTTACGAGTGCAGCCGGCAAAGAATTATTTATAAGCCTGCGAGTTGCTTAATAAGGCCACTCGCCGCTAATTTCGGCACTGCTTTCAAATGTCCATCTTACGTGCCTTCTCTTTCCGCGCTTGTTTTCATTTTCCATCGAAGTTGTTCATCAGAGACTGCACGCGACATTTTTCTAATGGGCAGAGAGCTCGAAAAAAAGGTTATATGCCACATCGTTCGAAAAAAGAAAAACGAGGTTCGCGTCGTTGCGCGAGTTTCTCATCGGTTTGCCGAGCACGTCCGACGGGCTCTCGCTGCTAGCTGCGCTTCTGCTTGCGACGGCTCTTTGAAGGACCCGTCCACGGAACTAGTTGTCCCGGAAGCGTGTCGATATCGCTTTTTGGCCGTCTTCTTTCAAAGCCGATCGCGCTTCTGATCTGTAATTCGCATGAAATTTCAACGGCAATGAGTTGAACTGTGTATATAACAAACACTTTTTGCTTTGTTATATCGTGTAAAACATAGATACCATTTTCATTTGAACTACTTTGTTTTTTAGCTTACAGTTTCAATAAAACGTAAAATCTCACACACGCGGCTAATCAGCTCTCGTCAGTCCTAAATCAGTCGAGCAGCAAAAGCGGAAATGGCATTTCCTCGATATACCCAATGCGGCGCTTGTGTGTGCGATAGTAGCAAGAAAGAGAAGCAGGCAGCCAGGAGAAAATTATGTCGAAACCGGAGCCGTAACATTAGGAGCATTGTGTTGTAGAAGGGCGCTAAGACTCTCTTGGGACAGGCCAGAAGCACGTAAGTACACTATACACGCTGACCATCGGAGAAAAAGAATAAGCAAAAGCACGAGGGTGCGAAAGAAAAAAAAAAGGCGTTATATGCCCTCAGGTGGCGAAATGCTTTAATTCAATTAAGAATGGGCCAGTCTCTAGCACCTGCACTATTACGGAGATATATCGAAGAAAGTGCTCGAGGAGTCAAAAGAGGGTGCCTGAGTTTTTTTTTTCTGGCGGAGGGGGGATTTCGAAAGTGGATGGCTCTCTCTCTCTCTCTCTCTCTCGAGATTTCCGGGGACTGATAAGAGCGCTCACCAGTTGGTGCGCTTTGATTGCACGATTAAACACTCGTTTTTCTGTCTCGACACTATGTAATTTATTCCAAGCGATTGTTTTTCAGATGTCATTCACTGACACTCAAATACAAGCTAAGGAGCACCGAAGCAGTTAATCTGATTTTCACCAAGTATATGGTGTACCACACGTCGAGATTCATTCATTAACTCCCAATAAAATCGCCGGCTCTCTCTCTCTCTCTCTCTCTGCGCTGTGGTTTTATATCGCGCTGAGAGAGGTGTTGTACAATAACTGCTCGGACGCTCGAGCGTGTGATTAAATGGGATTACCAACCATCAAGTCGTGCATTTAAGAACCATCTGTAATCGTCGATTTGGAAATTTTTGTGCGTGTATATGAACTTCAAATAAATCATCACAGTTATTTAGTTACATGAATATTCACTAAAATTCTCACGAAGAGAAGCGAAAAACAACCAGAATTTCAAGGTGGATTGTAAAAATTCCATAAATAATACCGTTATCTAGCTCGAGTCATCGCAAAATTTTTCCTTTCATCGTCAACGAAAATACTCTTGATTTTTATTTTCAAAAAAGTCACATTTACTATTCACCGGGCTTATGCTTTGAAACATCAAGTTCGCATTACGCAATGGCAATAAACATAAGGAAAGAAAAAGAAGTAAGAAAAGCAATGACAGAAAGAAAGTGGAAGCATCCGCGAGAGCGATCGAGTTTCTTAATTAACGCGGCGCGTGTCGACAAGTCGCGCTCGCGCCTTCGCATCGCAAAATGCGCGCTTGTGCAACGCGAATATAACACACCACAAATCTGGATTTTTTTCTTGCCTGCGATGTACAAGCCTTCGAACTAGTTTTTTACATGAACTGTTTCGTCGTTGGCGGTGTGTGCGTATGCGTTAATTGAATAATAGCTAGCAGGTAAGGCGAGAATGTTTCTTTTTTTTATTTCTCAACCGCGCGCAAACGTATCTCTAAAAGTTATGTTGAAAATTCAACGAGTATGACAATATAATATGACAGAGTGGATATTTGGATATAAAGATTCATGGTGACGATACGAGTTCATAGAATTGTATGATGTGTGCTTATTTTTTTTAACAAAATATGAAAGCGTACGGGTGGCGGTTATCTAGACATTGATAAGAATCCAAGTGATTTGCATATGGTAGTATACGCACGATTATGTATGTATAAAAATTAAATGACAGATTTATGGTCATAAAATAGAAATGTATAAAAATGTTCTGGATTTTTATGTAACGGTTATTCCGCAAAAGACATTGACTTTTTAAAAAAATCTGTAACTATTGGGATTCTTATAAAAATGAAATAGTATCTGGCGGCTACTAATATACGATGAAAGAAGCTCCAAATACAATTTCACGTATGACAAAGCAACACTCGCAAATATTCGTCGCAGGCAAAGGAAGAAGAAGAAGCCACGAGAGAAGCCGTCGGCGCCACGTATAAATCATCCAAACATTGTCGGTGCGGCATATTCATGCACTCAAGAAAAAAAAAAGAATCGACGTAAAACGAAAAAAGCTCGTCTCAAAGGCGAGTCTCGAGTGCACAGACGCGGTGTGCAAGAAAGGAGGCTAAAAATCAGGAATATCAAAGGCAAAAGAGGAAGAAGGAGGAGGCTCACGATGACGTTCAGATAAGGGAGGGCTTAAGGTCTACGTGATGGGCTTTCCGATGTGTGTAGTGCGCCGGCAACCACGACGAAGCCTGTGAGAAACTTTCGGTGCTGGTTCTCTCTTTCTTCGTCGTCGTCGACGGTGATGACTCTCATGTCCGATGAGCCTCGTATCCGGAGAACTTCCGGGAACGTGAGGCTGAAGAATATAACGACGACGCGACGGTTCACTGATCTCTCTTTACAAGTGTATATACGACCGATCGCAAGTGAGAAACAATAGCGACACGTTCAAAAAATGATTTCTTCGTGATGCGCTGCGTGCCTTTAGATAAATGCATCAATCGACACATGTGAGATGCCAGAATGATTGCATAGAAAGATTTTTTCTTCTCCGATATAATTTGTGCATTATTGCGATGACGATTTGAGAGAGAAATTTCACTTTGATAACGACAACTACGTTATTTTCAAGAACGAGTTATTCATACGAGTTATCATCCCAAAAAATATAAGTCAGAGTCCAATTTCAATATATAAAGAGTACATTATCAGCAAGTCGTAAAAGCGAGAGCAGGTCCATAGGTGACAAATGAGATTTGTGTGTATGTGTGTATGGAAGAGGTGGGGAGGTTGGTCAATCCACGCTTCTGGGGTAACGACGCATCGTAATCGAGTGTCCGAGAGAAAGAGCATAAAAAAAGAGGTGTTGACGGCTCCCCGGGTTGCCCCGTCAGCAACGTTCCTTTCCGGCTTTACGGCTACGGCGTGACGTACTCTCCACTTACACCTTCGCACCCTTATCCGCTCGCGTACCCATTATCCAATGGCTCGCTCGGTGACAGAATTCTCTTGGGAGAGGCAAACTCGCATGCCTACTCCGTGGCAGGTCACGCTTACACTCTCTGGACCTTTTCCTCTTTTTTTCTTTCGGTTCGTGAGGTGCACGACTACTCTGACACTTTTGGAACGAAATTTACGAGGCTGCGCAAGAACGCGGTGATGATTACTTTGGCTGGCTGCTCACTAATGCTTTACTGATGCTAGTATCTTGGATTTTTTGGTGACTACACACTTTTACCGAATCTCATTTTCTGTGCCAATGGAGTATAAATGAAAATGTATAATTTTTTTTATTCCTTGTCTGATCAATCTATATTTAGTCTACTAATTCCGGAATATAACATCATTTAATGAATGCTTTGAAGAATTTCAAAATCAAAATATTATAAGTGTTAATAAAACTTTATTGTTATACCATTTCATTCAAATTAACCATTATATTCTGTAGAAAAATCAATTTAAATTGCTGATAAAAAAGTGTGTCATCAAAAAGCCAAAATATGACGCACCCATGTAATTTATTTGACTTATTATAAACGCGCAATTTATGTAAATCAGTTTTTCCCTTTCGTTCACGTGATTGTTTACGCAATTGCGATTTTGTAATTGAAATTGTGATTTTTATGTCCCCCTCAAGTCTAATTGCGTTGCAAAATGATGTCAGCCATTTTTAGAAGTTATTGTTTTTCCAATGTATTTGCATTGTTATTTGGATGCGTGCATCGATTATCCATGGTGCTCTTTATAAAAGATTGCTCCTACGAACGGCAGTCGTATATTTTCATGAATCTTTAATGTTGATGAGATTGAATATCACTCACCCAACTAACAATTGCATTTAAAAAAAATTTGAATGAAAACACTAAAGCTATAAAAAATATCCCACCACGAAAAGTTAAATGGTAAAAGCATGCAAAACAGATGATTACAAACTAATCTAATAAATAATTAATTAATGAATAAGAGATATAAACACAACATGCCCTGGCTCGAGGAGAGGACCCTGACTCTGTTTGTACGGGACACAGAGGTCCGCCGGTACGAACCAGGAGTGCGTAAACGCGGGATTGATGTTGAGTGGTCCACCGGGTGCTTGATGATGCGCCCCACCAACTCCAACACCCACTGGACTCTGTCGCTGAAATCCCCCGTAGTCCATTGCCATTTGGTACGGCAACATATTCTTCCTGAACCTCCTTGACGTCCGCAAAAATTATATTTTCGCGCACGTGTACAATTCCTGTCTATTCGCGATGATGATTGTCTATCACAACAAATAACAAGCAATAACAAAAAACTTAGGGATAGCAACACGTCACAAGTAGCCGTATGAGTAGTAGTAGGGTTTCCATGGTTCGCGCACGTGAGACAGCTTCAGCAGCAGCCGGTGTGGATAAACACGCGAGGGGGAAAAGAGAGAGAGAGAAAGAGAGAGAGAGAGAGAGAGAGTGAGAAGAGAGATAGACGAAGGCGCCTACGTGACACTGACGACGTGACTGCCGCGACAAGACTGTAGGTACCTGGCTGACTGCACTCGCACACATCTCTTGGAGCCCAGGCTTTCACGCAACACACAGACACGTGCGCATACAGAGACGAAAAAGAGGCGTTCTCAAGGGCGCGTCCGACCAATCCAGCATCGGTTTGCCGCCACCACCGCCCATGCGCTCAACTATCAAACTGCGAGGTGGTGGGGGAGGCCAGAGCAGCACGAGCTACTGAGGATGGCTGGAGGTCGCTCACTCGCGGAGAGGATATGCTCCTCCCATTTTCGCCTCTCGCTCTATCGTGTGAGGGGGATAGACGACGAGTCGTTAGCACGATTGTATAAACACCATTTCCAATACGCCTACGCCACCGCAGCCACAACGAGGAGGCGCGTTGTTGTTACTGCTGCTACTGCTGCTGGCGCCTCAGCTTTCTTGACTTTAGCCATGCTCAACGCACGTGCGATATATTATAGCTTGCTTTTATGATCTTCACGGACTGAAGTTTTCGCGGAGCTGTCTTGTAGGAATAAGTCGGCTATTACTGGCGATCTCATTTGCACTGGCTGTGATATGCGCATGTGATTTGGAGTTTCCAAACAATATCCTAATATTACCTTTTTCGGAGAGAAACCACGAGTACAAATTTGGAAGATGGTTGCCAGTAATCGTAATACTTCTTTCTAATGTGCGCAATTGACGAAGTAATGGAGTAGGTACGGTAATTGATTGTAGGTCACCAGGTTGCGTTCTAAAAAGACGTGCAGGAAAGAAGGTTTATATGATTGATATTTTGCTCTTTTACTTCAATTTTATCATTAATCGTAGATATGGCATATTTTAAATAATCTTACGATAATGACATATATCGTCCGCTAAACATTTAACGGATTTTCACGCAAGAAAAATACTTTTTTCCATCAAACAATAATTTCACCATCTGGTTCTGCAAAGTTAGTTCTTCAAATTTGCTATTTCCTGATGAGCAAAACATTAACGATTTCATCATATAATATTGACGTAAATCCATACGATCCTTTTTATTCTTATTGAACAGATTACAAATTAGTAAGTCATTTGGTTATAAAGGATTTGCGAATGCTTCTTAAAATCGCAGTTTTTGTAGACAATCAAAAATATATCGACTTAATGAATTGTAAACAATCCAAATGTACTATGTGGAATCGATCAATATCAATATGTATTTTAACAAAATACTATAAAATACAAGAGGATAAAAAATGTCTCCTTGCTCGAAGTTTACCGAGTTATGGGATAAACGACACAATTTGTCTAGGAGAGGAAAGGTCCACTACTGCGCGGCTTCTTTGTTATGAGACGCGTGAACTTACCGCAGCTACCGTTTTCGACGTGTGCTTTCCGAAATTGCCGAGATTCAAAAGTCTCGAAACGAAAAAGAAGAAAAACAGAAAACGATAGCCGTCCACCAAACCAAAAGAAGTCCATGGGAAGATTGGTACGTGGGCATACTTGTAGACATTTTTACTCTCTTTATATGGCTGTACACGAGAATTATTCGTCTACGCGCATCGTCCGTTAATTGTCTTTTACCTCAACCGAGGAACCTTTCATGTTTTATTCATGTTATCGTCGATGATAAGGCCTATAGCTCATTTGGTTTTTTGTTTTTATTTCCATTCGTCCGGTTTCTTTCTCACGATAAAGAATATGCCACCAATTCAAAAGTTGGTTTTGCTTTATCTTCTCCGGACATTTCTAAGTTACTTGAAAAAAATAGAACTATTAAGAAATTCAGCGTGTATTTGTTCCTAACGCGTATTCAAACTCCGAAGTCTACGTTGATCCGCGAGCGCTACGGGTGAATGGATTTAGTGCTGTACACTCATTCACGCTGGGTTCGCATTTGCGCGCATGCGTTCCGATTTGGACACGAACTCCTATTGATAAGTTTCTTGCGATACAATAAAGTATATTCGTAATTGTATAACGCACAGGAACGTTAATCATCCCGGGAACGATTTACAGTTGAGCAAGCATCTTTGCATTTTTTTATAGACGCGAAGTTCTGCTAATATCAACCCATCCATAAAAATAAGTGAGGGCGTTCACTCGGAGTATCATTGAAACATATTTTATCTGTACAAAATTTCAAATAAATATAACATTATTTTTCCAATTGCAGTTCTTTCCGTATCCAAGTAAGTAAAACAGTACTCGTTTATACTTATTGTTGGCACAGACTTCCAGTTTTACCCAAATATGAGTCTGCTCCTACAATCATCGTTTAACAAGTGCAATTCTTGATTTACACTGACCGTGGCGCGTCAAGAAACATTCATTCCATGTTCATCTGCGTTACGTTATACGAAAATTTCTGCGTTTTATCCACGTTTACGTTGGTAACCGTACAAGCATGCTAATGACAACGAGACACACGAACGAGTAAGAATACGAACATCCAAAATAAAGAAATTTAGACACCGGCACAGTATATTCTCTTAATGTAAATTGACAAAATGGAGCGTCTTTCGCGTAAAATTTTTATTCTTCGAGTCTCAAGCTGTAATATACAGCACGTGTGTCTTACTTACTATATATTGCAATCCAGAAGAAAATTGGCCGAGATATGCTTTTATTTGTCCGTTTGCTTCGCCACTGAAGTACACTTTTAATATTTGAGTTGGACATAATTGTCAGATGGCTAAACCTCAACTTATTTTTCTGGCCTTTCATCGCGACAAGTCGTGTATGTCTCCGTGAATGTTGTTTCACGCTGGAAGAATGTTCGTGCTCTCGGCGATGCTCATTGAAATCTCTCACGTGCAAAGCTCATGCTATCACGCATTTGATTTCCCACCCTCGTCGAGACTGGAAACTAAGCTTCGTCGCATCCGATATAGCTCAGAAAGCAAAGCATCCCGAAAGCAAAAATCTCTGGAAAAGGCGTAAGAGGCCGACAAAAGACAAGAAAAAAAGCTAGTTAGCGTTGGACAATCCATCGTAAAGGCGACGAGGCCCGTTGCAGTTATAGGGCCCCGGCTCTGCGCGCGTTACTTAGCATGCATCCCCCGATACGGAGGAATCCTTATTGTATCGCTGCACGTGAGCGTAATGCACAAATGTGAACTCGTCTTTCCTTGCTCTGTGTATATAGCCAAGCTTTTCTCTTTCTCTTCCTTTCTCTCTGGCTCTCTCTCCCCTCTCTCTCTTCTTCGTCTTTTCTTGGCTCCTCCCGGTGATAACTCCATCTCCATAATCATACATATGGATGGCCCGAGCGCGGCAGCGGCTGTATGCATCTATACCTACGTTTCCTCGTAACTGCTAGGTTTCCTCTTTCCCTTTCTTCACCCACAACTACACCTACCTTCCTTCTGTTTTATGCCCTTTTTTCTCATGCGCACACTATTCCATCGCGCGAGACTCTGTTGAACATATTTTCGTATAATACAGCTCGTCAACTCTCATCTGTATACTTTTCTAGGTCGTTGTCTGCCATACCAAATGTCATTTGTTCAAGCATCCTGGAAAAGTTATTCGAAAAAGAGATTTATACAACTTTTTACTTGTTAATCTGAATTTCCAGCGTGGAATCCGCCCGAACGTCACAGAAAGCACTTGGCACTATCTTCGCGATAAATCTAACCAGCAAATAATCACATTATCTCCGCAGATCCGTACAAAAGTCACGCGCACATTATCACTGGCGGACGAATCTCTCGTGAGATCTTAATGAATCGGGAAAAGGAATTCGAATGGCGCAAGTTCATATAGCTTTTGGCAATCGGCTGAACGAATCGAACATTTGGCTGCCGGAAAGATGGAAGCTCGCAAGAGCGGTGCACTCCTATATATGTATAGTTATCCCAGCGGGAGTTTGCTGGAATTAAGCGAGCTAAGAGAGAGAGAAACCAGTTTATTACCGGCACGTGGGGTTACACCAGCTATATCTAAACTTCGACGTTAAGAGAGAGAGAGAGAGAGAGAGAGAGAGTTGAGTTAGAGCAGGTACATAAACCGCCCTCCCTCTCCGCCTATTATACGGTTGCTGCATTACCTACCGCTGGCCTGTCCTGTTTATGCTTTTGTTTAGCTTACGTAATATGCTGATGTTTATATTATCAGGCCTACACGGTTAATTTACTATCAAGCGTTGTGGGTCGATTGATGCTTCGCTTTATTAGGGCAATCAGCGTCTGAATTTTCATTATTGACAATAACCAGCGCGAACGGTATGAATTTCAGAATCATGACATATTGTGCAGTTCCGCTTAACCGCATGAACATGTTTCAACAGTATTCAAGATCATATTTAAAAAGTAAATTTATAAGAAAATCTACAGTCGGATTTAATTAAATTTTTGTGAAATTTCCAATTGCTCAAAGCACGTTCGCAACAGCGCTGCGCGATAACGCGACACACAATGGGCTAATCGCATCGCGCGTTCCGCTCTAAATTGCCCGCCTCGGCATGTAAGCACAGTAGAGTCGCTAAACTGCGCGCGCCCACAGCCCGAGGCAAAAGGTATAGCAGTGAAAGGGGGAGGCATAGGTCGCGCGCTCGCGACTAACTGCCGGACCAATTAACTTTCAATTAGAGAGAACAGATAACTCTTATCGCGTTTCGCGGGGAGCGAAGAGGAGGCGGACTTTATGGCTTGCCCTTCTCTTCTTCTTTCCTTCGCGAGAGAGCAGCCCTTGCGCGAGTAGACGCATGCTCGTCGAAAAGGGGTTAGATTTCGATCTTTGCAATGGAGCTTTCAAAGCGGGAACAAGGCCGGTGAAGGAGTCAAAGTAACTTGCTAGAGCTTCGAGTGAACAGACGTATTATTGTTTACTCGATCTTTCGAATTTATGATTATTATTGATGACTTGATTTTAAATCTCGTCAAGCTTTTAGCTAAACAAATAAAAATTTTTATTTAGATTTGACGCCGCTACGCGATACGATAACCATATCTACAGGATCAAACCATTTACACAGTCTGCGCAATCAAATTTTATTTCTCATACACGATTATGTATACACAAAAAATTGCTGCCTTTATTTTTCATTTATCATATCACTTAATAAATTATTTTTAGTTACACATTTCTCATAAAGCCTAGGAACAATGGCGTATACATTTCTCTGTACATTTCTCAGCAGTACATAGTAATTTGCATTTCTGCAGAAATGAGTATGAGAAGAGACGTCGTCGTCGTCGTCGTCGTCGTCGTCGTCGCGACAGGGCATCCACCATTCTTCCGGTCATATTATTCTGAATAGACGACTGTATAGCAGTAAAGGCAGCAACGGCAGAAAATATCGCAGCCGCATTCACGTCATGGACGCAGCATATAGTTCGGCCTGCGAGAGGAATGTGAGAATATTCAGCGTTATAGTGGCCAGACTACGCGTTAAATTAGTGCAATTTTTCACATTGCAATGCAGTCGTTCACCTTTTCTTCTCATCGCTTCATAAAACATCAAGTTGATAATTATTTGTCATTTTCATTATCGAATTATTTGTTTACTTTTAAAGATTAATTCTTCGATCATTAACTAATAATTTTTTTGATAAAAGTAATAATTTAGCAAATAATTGAAGAAATCTTGCAAATAAAAGCCGAATAAGGTATTGAGACGGAAGAGTTCAATAGGTACAGCGAGAAAAGACATCGCGCCAATTGTATACATCGAGGGTTAACGCATTCAATCGAAGCGAAAACGACGAACAATGACAATAATCAAGTGCACGTGAATTTTCCTGTATCATTATCGTTCCCGCCCTCGATTTCTCTTTCTCTCTCTTTCATCTCTTCCTCTCCCTCACCTTCTCCGTAGGTACGCAACAGCAGTATTTCAACTGGCTGCGAGGGTGTAGAAAAGTCGTCGCCCTCTTTCTACTTTTTTTTTCTCTCGACTGAGACTAAGGCTCTCGAGATAAATAATAACAAGCGAATGAATTATCGCTCAGCCGCGTGAAATAAATACTCGGGAGCTAAGGAACTCGCAGAGCTTGATAGGGCGACTTATGACTCTTTATTGAGATAACTTCGTGGAAAATATTTAATGCGAGCGCTCCCCTGAGGGAGGTCTCTTCCTCTGCGTTATTAGCAAGAAATTATAAGCCAGCAAAAGGTTTAAAATATTCGCAATAATCTGGCTAGTTTACCTACATACCTCGAAATAATAATACTGAAAAAACGTAATCCGATGTACAAATTAGCTGAAGATAAGTGGAGGATAAACGTTTTTTGTCAAATGAATTAATGGTCATTCTCGTAGGGACGCGCAGTGTGTTTTATGTAGCGAATGATGAATGATTGTATGCCTTCCTATAAGATGTGCCACGTACGTGTAAGTATCATATTCGACGAGCGTTTGCATGCAAGCATCCGAAATTGACGATCATCCGTCTCGCGTGATCGTATAACAAATGACAACAATGAGGAAGAGAAAAAACACAGAGCCGTCCGTAAAAACGCATTAGTGTCGAAACGAGACATTGATGTATGATGTTTATTTGCGTTCGGTATTTTTTTTCTCCTCGGGTGAACATATTAAAACATCCTACTCGAAGCAGTACGTCAGGAAAAAAGTCTTTCGCGTAAATAATTAGGTGGAGAGAGAGAGAGAGAGAGAGAGAGAGAGAGAGAGAGAGGGCGTGTGCCTTACTCTTCTCCCCCCTGGCGTCAGATATTGCCGTAATTTTTTTTCGAAACGTCGAACGAGCACGTCGCTCGTCGGGGCTGCACGACAACGTGTCACTTTAATAATTGTTTTTCCAAGCTCGAACTCAAATCCATTAGCCTTTTTTTATATATTATAAGACAAATGGTATTAGATTTTTTGTTCAGACTCGGTTCTTCAATAAAAAAGAACTTTCGTATGTGTTGCAAATGCATTATTCAAATCTGTGACTTTCAGGTATAATAGTATTTTTTTAAATGCAAATATTTTATTTGATATAAATGAAGTAACATTTGTAATTGGCACAGAAATATATTTGCATCAGATAAAACTAAAATCGCATTAAAGAAACGAATACTTAAGTCAATAGAAAGAAACATCGACAATGGTTTGGAGTTGGTGACTGACTTGACTATATAGCGTGAAAAGAAAGTTCGTCCTAGAAGACAAACTTGAATATCTCAGTAATATAGCCTTACTGGGTAAATGCGGTGACCGATACACTTTAATTGAGTTTGGAGAACGTAATCCGATGTTGAAACGATGGAGAGAGCGTGCGTCGGAAAGTTTTGCTTGGCAGTAGCTAGTGGCATCGAAGAATGGATTAAAGCTCGATTGCTATAGGTCGAAGGCCTGATTCATAGAGTATGCATAGAGCGCTTCTATCGTGTAGTCGCAATTGAAATGCACGCCGTCGCCTGGTTGTTCGCAGCGCGCTAGAGCTCAGTGGAAAAGGCACTCGCGAGTCAGATGCAAACAATCAAACTGTCAATTGGAATCCGTCTACGGCATACTCATTGGCGTGTGTCTCACACACATACGGGAATGACACTTTGAGGCTTTTATTGTCTTACGCAAATGTGAGATTTCGAGGTGTTTGCTCAAACTTGTTACTTGCTTTATCAAAGACGTATTTCTTTGAAGAGCTTTCACCTGACCTCGAGGCCTTTCTTCGGGAAAGAACAAATTATTTTCCTTAACGCTTCCATTTTCTCGTGTGCAAACAGAGATCGGCATTGACAGACGAGAGCGGAAACTCGTAGGAGCTAAAAAAAAGAGAGATGCCGATAGGCGATGAGCGAAAAAATTAAGTTTACTCGTCGTCCGCGCTGGGCAACGAAGAACAGCAAAAAAGAGAACGAGGGGTGAAAGTAGGTAGATATGGGAGAGACTGTGGAATCTGGACACGGCGATCGGACGAAGCAGTAGCCTCGTACAGTTGATTAGACTCTATTTACCGGAGGCGAGTTTACTGGTCCGCGTTTTCACCCCTCGATTCTCCGTTCCCTTTTAGCCTATTTCACCCCCTTTGCGGCCAATCAAGCACCATAGACGAGGCCACGCGCCACACACACGCACGCGCTTCTCTTCTCCGTACTCGCTTCATTCAAGTGTATTGCCGGCACTGTCTAAATGTTTCTCGTTATAGATATATGTTTCGCTATAATCATGCCAATGAATAACTTGCTTTTTGCTTGCTAAAATATCAAATAGGTTGTTCATGAATTTGCCAAAGAAGCAGTCTCGCCTGGCTAAGAGAAAGTCGCGTATTTCGCGCGTATGTCAATCCACATGACATTCAAATCGGCACGAAATTGGCGCATCCCCCAACACCTTGCCAGCCGTTATTTCGTATCGAAAAAATCGCCATAGCCTGCACTAAAGTCGCTGCGTGTCCCGGAAGCGGGGCGAGACGAAGAAAAGCGCGCCCCAAATAGACAGAGCCACACACGTAGACGCGAAGGGAACGAAATAACAGGGTAGTTGCTATAGAAAAGGGGAATCCCCTTCAGCGAAGCAGCAGTAGCAGCATTCGTTCAAGTTTAAAATCAAATAACGCACTATTAAAATGACAATACGGCCCACTCTCTGTGTTCGCGGCTGCGGGGTTAAACATTGTTTCTGGCGTGCGCGCGAGCCCGGATTTGCATACTGGATCAGGTTACGCCAATTGGTTTATCTTTGTTAATCTCATCCCTGTCTGCCTGTATGGCTTTCAGTGAGAGTGTGGCCACTGCCTTCGCGGACTGTGTTTTCTTTGGGATTAACTGGCATTGATAGTTCATCAGACTTGCCTGATTTAATCATGTTGACCGTGGAGATATGCATATCACTGAATGCGCATTATTCCAGATGAACTTCTTTGCGAGGATTTTCATTAGGAAGCGCAGCCTAATTGATTTCTCTTCTATCACTGCGCACTTGCTCGGAATAAGTTGGCTGCCACAGTTTCACGAGGCTGCTGCGAAAATACAAGTCGGCAAATCAGAACCAACGCGCAAATAAAAGAAAAAGTGAGTCAATTCTGTGAGGCCGGCCGATTTTAGAGAAGTCAAATTTATCGTATGGAAAAAAGGCAGACGAGACACTCGACCTGTAGAAATGGTCCCTCGAGAATATAACGGTGTGGCGACGGGTCGTGTCGAAATAGGGGCTGCGTTGCGCGCACTTGCTATTATAACGTTACCGTGTAGGCATTAAATGTAGGCCAGCCAGCAGGAGGCAGGCAGGCGGGCAGGCAGCTGATCGCCGCCAAAATCGATGCTCATTAACATATTCGATCGACTTTTATTGGCTTGGTTAAATAATTATAAAGCCGAAAGACTAATAGCTAGACTTCTGTCGTAGTTTTCGCTTGGGGTTATTTATTTACACATGGTTGATGTAGCTGATCTTAAAATTGAAATGAACAATGAGGAGCGAACGAGTTAAAATTTCTCATTACATCAATTACACGAAGGCAGCGAGATTGGTGTTTATAGTCTCGATGGAAATTGTGGTTGGTCAATTTCCAGTACACGACTTGCGTTATAATCAACACTGCCGAGAATTGTATGATTGCATTTCCGACACCCTGTCTGCTTTGTATCACATGATATTATACGTATATGAAATCCAGTAATAATACCTACGGGTAGCTAAGGCTATTAAGGTGCCTAAGAGCAGACGTAATGCTTATTTTGTGCTGACACGAAGGCAGCACGATGCCATGAGTTTTGCGATAGTCGAAATGGTAAGTAAGTTTCTCTATCCGAAGCTTAAGAAACTTGCTGGAAAGTTGAGGAACTCTTTGCCAGAGAACAGAGTTGAGAAGCTCTGTCGATCGATACTTAAAAATTGATCTGCCGACGCAGATAGCGACATGCAGCGTTTCGCCTGGAATAACAATCACCAAGCCCTCTTTCTCTCTAATAAAGTTCTTGAACGGCTTTAACATGCGTCGCGCGATGGATTTTTCAGCGACAAAATTTTTTCCCATATACGAGCGCGTCACTTTGTCAGAGGCGGCCAATGATCTAATACCGGCGAGCGGCCGTTGACAACCGGATGCGCAATGAGAGAGAACCAACCAAAATGCTTCGCCCTCTGCATTAGCATGCAACCCGCGATCTCACATATTTCGGTAGGAGAGGGAGGCTAGCAACCTCTCGCTGGAGAATACCAATATTACACGCTTTGACGTTGCCATCCAATGATTTGTTTATGAGCGCACACTCGCGCAATCCGCACACGTGTGCTTGCTGCTGTCGAAGCCCTTTTCCGCACTCTTCCACGAAATTCGCGAGTATGTGCGTGTGTGATTTTCACCAAGTTTACTGGCTGCCTCTCTCGGGACGATTGCCGATATGTGTTGTGCTGATGGCCGCCAGGACGACGATCGTTAAAAATAATGTAGAACGGTATATAAAGCGACGCGCGAAGAGTTTGCAAGCTCATTTTGCATTTTTATACTTTGCGTCTTGCAGTTAGCCACGAGTACTTTATCGTGAGCGACCGATCGATTTCCCGCTTTGTACGACAAAATATGCCTTTAATTGTTACCCATGCACACTTAGAATTCTTGAGGCGTGCATTCGAAATGAAGAAAAGTCAGTGCGATGTGAACATCATCGTTAAATTGTGAAACAGCTCTATCGAAAGAGAGCCACAAGAACGTGCCCTTGATTGCATCATGTACAGACTAGCGTTGACGATGATGATGCTTTTGCTTTATCACACATACGTGCGACACGCGCAGCTTTTTATTCTCGGAAAACTATGAGATGAAGATGATAATTGCTAGAGAAAGAGAAGAGAAAAAGCAGTTTCCTTTACATAAATCTGAGCCTTTTGTTTCAGTCGCTAAATTTGACAATCGTAGGCGCACACGCATACACACATAGAAACTTCGGAAAAGGGACTCACTTAGAGGGGCATCCCTCGATGGCTTTCGCTGGAAATATCACCAAGATGTGATCCTCGTTTTGTTGGCCTGAAAAAGTCGAGATCGGGCGACGATGATAATTGCTAAATTATTATTTTTCCGCTGGGCCGCCGGAATAAAGCTGTAACTAATACGGCGCTTTTACCCTGCTGTGCCGCGGAAGAGCTTACGTGAGATCTCTTTCTCACCCTCTCGTGCGTGTACGTTTAATATGCGCTCTATACTTTCATTCTCATGTACGCTGGAATTTACGCCACGTATCTTGGATGCTTATAACTGCTAGCTTTATCTTTGGAATTACTTCTTATTTTATTTTGCTCGAAAGGTTTGCCTTATCTTGTCTAAATTAAAAATGTTCATATTTATATTCGTTAACATAACGAGGAAAGTCGGCAGCCACCAGATGGTGTAACCGTTCCTTGAGTGGTGTAAATCGGCGAGCAAAGTGAAACACCCTCGGAAACAAAAGGAAAATGCCAACGCCATAGCCACAAAGATGAAAGTAAATGAAAACATAAACGCACGCATGCTGCATCGTGTGTGACAGCGTCACGTGCGTCTTAATTTACGTGAGGCACGGATGCAGCCCTCCTCTCTTCTTCATTCCCTCATCGCTTCCTTGTCTACGTGGAGGGTGTCAACACGTACATAGAAGCTTCCCATTCATATACAACTTGTTTTCTTTTTTCTCTTTCATGGCGCGTACGCGGCGGCGGCGCGCGAGACGTGTTCCTACGATACTCACGGTTTGTTTGGCGCAAGGCGCTACGAGCTGTAAGGATAAAGATCGTCCTCGTGCAGTCATCGTTATATAGATCCTCATCATCTCTACCGCGACAAGTGTCTCTGCGAGCGCTTCCTCTTTTTTATTGCTCTTTCTCTCGGATAAGATGTTCGTGCAGGCAGAGCTTGCATTTATAATTTATATTGCGCACGTCCGACACTCGGCTTATTCTTTCGAGAGAAAAAGAGAGAGCTAGATGGTTTTTCGTGGAAAAACTCGAGGAAGGGATGCACTTTTTTATTTTAACTTTCTTCCACGTGATTGTGGTGGGTAAGAGAGAGAGTCATCGTCAATGAACACGCCAAGCCTGGGAAAAAACAAGTTCACTGCGGAGATAATCGACGCTTGTAATTTCAAGTTAACGCCGTGAAAAATTAGCCGCTGAGCAGAGAAAAAGCAATTAATTGACCACAACCAAATAGATTCTTTTTCCTTATGAATATTTCAAAAGAGAAAATAGATCATGCAATTGATGCAAATGATTATGAATCTCAAAATTACTCAAAATTACATCTGTAAAACACGAATCCCACACTTGTAGAGGATCCAGAAGATTTCATCTGATGCCGCAATACCTTAAACTCGCAGGCGTAGGGGGATGCGCCCAGTCGTATATGGACCTTGAAAAGAATTGCCACGTTCGCTTTCGGCAGAAATTCAAGTCGCGTTGTCGAGCAAAGCAGCCTGCTGAGCTTCACCCTACGCCGCAAAACACAAGCGCAGCCACGGGCTTGTCAAGCTGGCACCTCTATAGTCGATTTATATGTGGGCCTAGTATTTTTTTTTTTCGAAAATGGCCTCGCACACTTTTTTCGCTCCGACGACAGAAGATGCCGGCAAACAGATTTGTCTGATCTCTTACTCTTGGGTCTTTCTTTTTCGGTTTTACTGACAATAGATCGGTTAGATCGATGACTTATCTCCTCTCGTCGATTTATTAGGTATTTTCGAAGATGTTTGCACTTTAGGCTAAAGCAGACTCATAATATTTGGCCTTTGAATAATCAATAAATGATAAAATGAATTAAATATATTTGAAAATATTTTTAATGGTGTAGTCAATTGTTGCTTAAAAGTAAAGTATAAACAAATTTTTTTTCAATTTGCTTTATCCGTAAAAAAGCTTTCAAAAATGTAGAACATTTTCGTTAAGTTGAAAAAAATAATTTCATTTAAAAATGATTTATTCCAAGGAATAATATTTTAATTCAAGAAAAGTTAATTTAAAAATGTAGCAAGTTGAAGGAATTTCTTTGACGCTGTCAAGAAATTTAATAAAATAATTTTAGTGTCTTCGATACTTATTACTGAAACATTTAATAAAGTTTTTTAATTTCAATCCGAGTACCAATTTAAAATAGACTATACGGCATCGATATGAATCACGCAACTATGGTAACTTCCTCTATTCCCCGAATGAAAAACCGAATAAATAATGGTAGGGATGACATATAAGGCGCGTCGGTCAGGCCATAAAAAACAATCGCTTCCTCAAAACGAGACGCACGCATACGTCCTCTCTCTCTCTCTCTCTCTCTCTCTCTCGATCTAACGGTGGTTAACGGGTCAGCCCCGGTATATCAATAGCGGATGTGCGCAGCGGCGGCTCAGCTATACAACCACGGTGTCTTCGTTTGCTCCAAAAAAGTTAAAGATGAGAAAGTCAGATCTCATAGGTGATCTCGTGTCTTTTCTCACCCCTACGCGCACGTGTCCGTGTCCGATTTTCCACGTAGGTTATCGGCTGCTCCTCGTTATTCTTCAGATTTTATGGCTTTTAGGGAGCACTGATTAAGTCGTTCGACATGCCGCTTTCTTTCGCCATTTGCATCCCTTTTTTTTTATTCTTTATCTGCTTTGAGCATTTTGTTACTACAACAATGTTTCTTATCTTGCATTTCAGAACTCGTGCACGTTTTCTGTTATATTATCTTTTCTTTTTTGACCCGTAATAAATTAGATGTTACGTGAAAATAATTTTCTTTGTCTGAGGTGAGATGTTCTTGCATGAAAATTCATAATGACTAGGATAAAATGCTCGTCCTTATGTGTCCAATGAGAATCATGGCAGCTTACTCATCAATAACGGTTCTGACTATATTTAAACTTATTTTTGACCTTTGCTTGTCTTCACCAATTTGCTAGAATTCATTAAAGTGTATTTGAACTTTTTTTGAGAGAATTTCAAAGACTGCTACTGAATTGTGAATAATTAAAAGGGTCTTAATGCAAAAAGGATCTGCATCGCATTTAGTAAGCATTGAGCGTAACTGTTATGTATTCATTTTAATTCCTGAATTAATCTCGTACCATTGATTTTTGTATTGAAACAATCAGGTTTTATTCAGTCTCAGACAAGCACCTGCTATTTTCTCTGCACACTTATCCTATAATCTTTATGGCTTGCGTTATCTCTGTCTTTCATCAATCGGCAAACTATCGGTGAAAAGGCAGGTAAAAGTAAAAAGAAAAGACGTCTGTGTCGAACTTTCATCTATATCAGACAAGAGTCCTGTCGAAGCTACAGAAGGACCAGTTGATCGTTATCTCGTACATAGTCCTTGTACGAGTGCTCGTAAAAGCCTATCGTTCTGCGACATAATTCTGATAACTGCGATCACAGGCTGCGTTTTCACTCGAAACCAAGTTTCGCACTATTATACTTATGATTCACGACGATATCTTTATTGAGATGATTTTTAAGCAGCACTATATGATATTTACAATTGCTGCTGATTGAAATTAGCAGGCCACTAAATAATAATCCTTTGGTGCGTTGTTTTGACTGTAATTATTAAGCGCCACAAAACGATCATTTCCCTATATGCATAGCCAAAAATCTTCAAAATTCCTGCAAGATCAAAGAAGGTCAAGGCGACGAAAAAAAAAAGAGGCGGAGAGTAATGTGAAAGAGCGGCGCCATGCATGCACGGCAGGGGGATTCCCTTGACTCTTACACCCCATTCTGCTTTCTTTCTTTTCGCGTGAAAACACTTTGTCTTTATTGTCAGTTTTCGAAGAAAGGTGGGCGCCAAGATCTTCACTGTCGATACTCCATCGATGCACTTTCCCTTACTGTCGAGACATCTGTTTTTTATTGCCTAACGCGCCGAGAAAAAAGATTCTTCAAAGTTGGGAAAGTGACTCTTGTAGATGTCATAAGATTGCGTGCTGCCGCAATTTAGATGCAAATCATCGCGCGGACTTTCTATAGAAAATTACGTACTTAGTGTCTTCTGTTCGAACGGACCAATTGTGAATTTTAAGTGTTGTAAGTTCAATCGGTTAGGGAGTTATCTACTTCGTAATTACTTTATCCGGGAATGTTCCACTCGCGAAAGTATCTTTTTCGTACAATTCCAAGTCGATAATGCAAGCTATTTGTTTTCAAAAGTAACGTGAATGATATTCGTGGAGTTATTCAAAGTCATATTTGGTAGCCAAGAGCAAACAAAACTGAAATCACACGAGATTGCCTCGATTCCCAGTTCAACTTTATGTATATCCTCGTGAGATGCGGCACAATGTTGATTGATGGAATTCTAAATGTTAAATCGTCCCGGCGCAAATTGACAGGAAACACGCGCCTCTATACTACCATACATAAACGCTCATGTATGTGCAAGCATCGCGACACTATAAATCGTCCTTCGGGGGTTGTGAAGACACGTGCCTATGGATTCGACTCTTGGAATGTTTCTTCTCTATCCCCTCGCCCTTATTTTTAGCGGGGAGGGGTCGACACGACGAAAGAAAAGGGCGACAAGGTCGCGCGCTAATTTGAAGAATGGCCTCGACGCTGTCCTTCCCGCCCCCACCCCGCCTGCCCCGAGAAAAAAGCTAGCTTCGCAGTGAATTACTTATACACATACCTGCTCGACGATAGCAAATCTCCATGAAATTGAAGATGTTAGTCTGTTTTACTTACGGCGACTAACGTTCGTGCTCTAAGATAAATTGTCGAGAAAAAGGAATATGTTTACAAGGAAACTTACCTGAAACATAAAAAATCGATATTTTCAATTAAATATCATTACAACACCGATCGAAGGGAAACTTTGATTCAAGGAAATGAAACTGAATGAGTTTTAATACCCATCAACGCATGCAATGTCCATTACAATACTCTGACACTAAAAAACTTGGAAAAAAGAGAGAGGAAGCCCTTCACGTTTTGATGGAAGAAAAATACAGCGGCTATCGCAGAATGAGAACAAAAGATCAGAAGTCGAGGGAGAGCTCGACAAAAAAATACAAGACGAGGCACATCGCGAAATGTATATACAAGAGTATCGCAGCAGTAGCTAGATCTCGTCGAGCGCGTATATTTATCATGTAAGCGGGGCAATTTTGAGGCGATCATTTTTCACACGACTACTCGAGGAAAGAGAGAGGGCAAAGGTTAGTCTTTTTTAAGGGGAGGTTATTGGCCGGCGGCTGCCAAATGGACATCCATCCCTTCTCTCTCTCCCCGACATCGTCTGACTGATGATCTTACTCGAGAGAGAGAGAGAGAGAGAGAGAGAGAGCGTACGTGCCGCATAATACTTACACAGCTCAGCTCCGAGGTTTGACTTTTCCGCCGTACGCGGCGGCGTCGACGACGACTACGACGACGACGATGCACTCTATATGCTGATGAGCTTCTCGCGCCTACTATAAGCTATATGTGTACTATCGCTGATTATGGATGGTCATGCGGATTATCATTATTATGCGAGGGTGTGAATTTTCACGTGAGATGTGATGGATTTTCAACGGGTGAATTTATGTTTGCTTATGTGTGGAGAAATAGATCGTCGTCGTCGCATACAAGTAAAGAAATAAGAGACGAATAACGAATAACGTTGCGATTGCTGCTGAAAATTCGCATGAAGTCTGAAAATAAAGGAACGAAAGTAGGTTGTAAAATGTGTAAAACTAATCGAATGGCAGCTGGATCAGAAAGCGTCTTGAACACGAATTGTAATGGGAAATGTAGAAACAGAGCGTATTAATAATGCGTGTAGAAGATGGAGAGAAAACGAGCTGAAGCTCGCGGGCCTGCATCCTCTATATCTGTTTGATAAAAGGCTCTGCTCGGTTCCTTTTTCGAGTAGCTACTAGATAAAGGAGGTGGTTACTCGCGCCTCGGGACGCTTGCCACTGCAAAAGTAACGGCCTGTTAAAGATAAGGAAATGAGGTGTCGCGCGCCCTCCTACAGCCTGCCGACAGCGCACGCTCACATCCTTTCTTTCTTCTTATTTTTCTACTGCGAAGACGCAAAGCTTAAACTCTCGAGGGATTTCTTCTCATTCGAATACCTTTACACTCGGACGCTCTCGGACCCTTCGCATCTGCCTTTTCCTTCGCGTCGATGGATGGACGCTTGTGTAGCGCCGGAACATATATATGATCGTAATTCGAGTGTGTATTGGGGTCGTCGTATCGTATTCGTCTTTGGAATACGGCATGGGATGACGCGAGCGATTGCTGCAGTGTGAGTTATTAAGTGACTTGACCCCTTCGCTTCGGAAGCCTAACGTGCTGTGTCATACAATCAATTTTGGCAGCTTCTCAGGAGTTTTTCAATCGCGCTGAACTCTATATCGTCGCCACTGCATACGATAAAGGTAACAAATATAAAATTGAAATAGTTGCTGTACACGTGTAAGCCCTCGAGCAGACCTCGTCAAAACTGAGACAGCAAAGTGCCATTCTCTTTCTCTCGCAAGAGTCGACTCGCTGAGCCCAGCGAAATTCTTATCTTAATGTAGCAAATAACCGGAGGGACTCTCGAGGCGACGCTGGCTACATGCGAGCTTGCGAGTTACCAGGGAAAGGCTTGCGCCGCAGATAACCGACCGACTCGATCTTATCTCCAGCTTGATTTAACCCGTTTCATAATTCTTCCGGTTAATCTCAATCCTACTTTTGCGATTGTACTGTGCACTATTACTCGTGTCTTTTGCACGATTCGCCAGTTCTATTGATTTAGACTTGTAATACTTCAGTTTTATGCAAATTAGTGCCAATCATTGAAAATCAAATCACTCATTTGTATCCCTTAAGGCATACACGAATTAGCCATTTTGCTCTGCCAGTGCCGCGCATTTCATTAAACTTACGCGTATAAGTGCCGCGATGGGATTATACGGTCGCGCACGGTTATAACGCACAGGTCGTAATTAGACGCTAAAGAGCCGCTCGTAACTTTACCACCGCTCTCTCGATTTGAGTTTAGCGACCTTATCTCGCTAAATTTTCTCTATTATATGCCTGGGCTCTTCGCTGAGATTTCAGCTACCGTGTTGTCTCATTGACGACATCTTTGTTTTTATTTCGTTGCAACTTTTCTTTTACGGTTGATTTTCAAACACTTTGTTTAGTATGAATTTAGTGTAAATGTCTCCAAGACACTATCATTTGTTACTACTCAAGATGACTTTTGTTTCGTCAATATTATCGTGCACTTATGCAAAATATAAATTTTATAATGATAAGCTCTTTTAGTAAATCAAAAGATACCACTGGTTTTATGTATCACACTTGTACAGGGAAAAAAATGGCACATGTAAAATGCATTCAAGCTCATCGCATATCTAGAATATAAAGGCAAAGGACGCGCACGCCAAGCTCTCTCTCGACATCCAAGTTTTCGCAGAAAGAAAAGTAGAGAGAGAGAGAGAGAGAGAGAGAGAGAGAGAGAGAGAGAGAGAGAGAGAGAGAGAGAGAGAGAGAGAGAGAGAGAGAGAGAGAGAGGAGGCTCTGGCTGTATAGCGAAGGGAAAAAAATCAAAAATGCATCAGAAATCCACCAAAGAGCAGCCGTTCGTAAATACGTCTCTCTCTCTCTCTCTCTCTCTCGCACGGGCGGGCGTTTCTCTCGGTGCTGGCGGCGTGACTGGAAACTGAAATGTAAATAGGAATTTCATTCCAATCAGTTTGGGGCCCAGGCCGCCGTCTGTACGCTGTAGATATATTCCACCCACGCGCGAATTTATAGAGCGCGCCACGAACTAGAATGTGCTACACCGTTAAACATGCCCACCTCCTGCGCTTTCGATTTACACGCCAGGTAAAACGAGCGAAGAAATTGCCACGCGCGCGCACAAGTCAATGTACAGAGGTACTTTTTTGGTTCGAGCTCGCGGATTATTCCGCCAAACGTTACGAATTAAAATAGCGAAGCGGCTTTAGTTAATCATTCGTCAGGCGACTTACTGAAGCGATCTCGGCAAAGTAGATCGTAAATTAGAAATGAACGGACCGGCAATACAGCAAACAGGTAACGAAAAGACACGAGGAGAGAATCCAAGCATATAACAAGAGTCCTCCAGAAACAATGTTCCTCGACACCGGGATCAAACTCTAAACGGAGCGCATGAATATAACGTAACGACGTATGGCCGCCTCAAAATCCCAAGCAATCATGTTGCATAATACTGCCATTAGCTGCGACATAATCGAAAGTGGATTTATGAAGGCAAAGAATGCAATGTGGGGACGGCTTTTGACGCGAAGGGAGGCTCTACAGGAAAATCCCGCGACGCACAACGAATTTCAAGAGAGCGAGAAGCTCCAAGAAATCTTAGAAATGACGAGCGTGCGAGCGGGGAAACGAGTCACCCTAAATACGCCTAAATAATGAGGGGACATATGTTACGTGTGAGATCTGTATGCTTTTCCAGATGGTGATAAAAGGCTTCTTATTTGTGACCGCTAATTTTTCAACAGCGAGATGAAGCTGTACCTTTACTTGCACTATTTATTTTAAAGCTTTTACGAATGATATCAGCTAACCTAAAGTTCATTTTATTCGAAATAGCGAGCGCATTCCAGTTGGAGCGAAGTTGAATATTTATTCTGTTTTAAAAAAACCTAAAATATCGCGCACTCAAAAGAAATCAGAAATCTCGAGACGAAAGAAAGTGACGGTTGATTTATTAAACTCGCTCGCATATAATACGCATATATACCGGAACTGCTGTATCATACATCATGCGCGCACCAACATTCTTGCGTGCAGTATCGTGGAATTTGTCGCTCGCGTGAAATTTATCGGATCCGTTGTTGACAGCCGTCCTGGCTTTTGTTTTGTTCTTTTGACTGTCGTCGACTTTTCGGTGAGACGCTTCATTTAAATGCAAATCGTCCTTACGAAAGTCGGATATCCCTCTTTTCTTTTGCCGGGAAAAAGACCGCACTGTACTTGTTATACGCTGTACGAGACAAAAGATCGCATTGTTGAGGAATTTTCGATCTCTCGCTTCGTAATTAACTTGATTCTTTATCTCGGCTCTTTTTCCCTTTTGTTGGCGCAATTGAAAGCAGCTTGACTCAAACGTTGAATTATATATCGGCACTCGGAATTTAAAGAAATGCCTAAATAACCACATTCAAATAAATGCAAATCCTACACTCGAAAAACTTTTTAAAAGCACCTTCGAAATGGCTTGACGAACTTTGTCACATTACGATTGAAGTTATATACCCTTCCGTCGATAAAAATAATTAACCGCAGGCGGGGAGGGGACCTGCCCTGGTCTACACGACTCGCTTGATCCTTGAGCCGTAAAGACACCGTCGCAGAAAAGTCACCGGGGACTTATGAGAAGTAAGAAGAGGCGTGAGTGACACGATCCCCGCGATAAAACAGATGCACCCCTCTAAAATAGCTTTTTAACGTTGCCTCACGGAATATCCCTATCGGCAAAAAGAAAAGGTGCTGCACAAGGTTTTTAAACGCTCGTTATACATATTTCCCGGACGATTTGTTTGGTAATATGTGTGTCTGAACATATTTATGAGCCATCACGCGTGGCTGACGATAGCTCTATTTTCCTTCTGCGTGGGGAAGATTATACGATCGAGTTACACGCGAATCTTCTGTTTAGGGTTGATTATTTATGAGCCGAGGCGGAGGGATTTGTTTCACCGAGATTTTTACGCGACTATGAAACTGCCTTGCTTTATCATGTTGCGCGACAATCGAAAACCAATAGACCACATCAAGCGTTGTTCGACTTTGTAAGGAGCGTTCAACAAATGACAAATCTTTTCAGCAATAAATGTTCAAGACGCTATAGCTCCATTGTACAGTGAACGAAAAACAGCGTATCTCTGATATCAGAAGTCTGATAGATCCGGCTGAGATCGAAGTGGTAGAGAGCGTTCGATGATTAACTCTAACTTTTCTACTGTCGGTAATGGACGTGATACGGCGAGTTGCCGCAAAACCGCAAGGCATCGGCAAGATAAAAAAAAATAGAGAAATCGTCTAATTAAATTAACACTTTTTGCCGATACCTCGAACATCATCGTACAGCTCGATGAGCCTCGATATACGGCGTGTCGCAAAAGCGGCAAAAATTTCGAATCTATTGATAAGCTGAAAATATTGTTGGTCGATCCAGCAAAACAATGAGAATTCGCGGAAGTCAAGTTTTATAACGAAAGGAATTGAGCGTCTGGAGAAGAAAGCAAAAAGTTGTGAATGAAACGGTGTTCGGAAGGAGCACGTTGTCACTACGTGAGCTCCGAGTTAATAAGTCGAGCAACAGTCGTGCATTATTCTATTAGCTTGCGCTGCTGCTGCTCGTTGCGATTTCTGAACGTGGCTATGCAAAGTTCGTTGTGCTCGAGTCACATTATAATATGGCACACGCGACAAAACTACTGTGTATCGTGCTGGTGATACAAGTATTGCAAATGACGTTTTTTGCACAGACTCGCGAAACGAGGAAAACGCGAGTCGCATTTTTTGTCAGATCTCGCCGAGTCATTTTCGCCACACAGCGCTCGCGATCGCGCGTTGAGAAGCCAAGCACAGAATGTCGGTCATTATGCTTGTGGAATGAACAACAAAAAAAGAACTACCACCGCAACACGCAAGACAATAGAGTAGCAGCTGTTAGTTGACGAATTTCAATGGGCTACTCTTCACTGTTATGAGGTTTTGGTTAATTTGCATATTTATGGGAATATGCGTTTGATTTATGATTTTAATTGTTAGCGTTCGTTATGCTAAAGATTTTAAAAATATCGATTTGAATGACTCAAAATCGGTAGACATTGCATTTACTAATTTGATCTTTTTCGAGCTGTGTAGTTGAAAATTTCATATTTTCATAAATGTAGAAAATTTACTACACAATAGTTGCATGACAGTTTATTTTGAGTTTAATACACAATCATAAGAAGATTCTCAAAATATAAAATGCAAATATCACTTCGTTATATAATATTCAAAACAGTAGCATTTGTTTATAACGATATATATGAGTTATTCAAATCATATGTAGATACAATTCTGTGAACCCCAAGATCAGCCAAGTTTCTTCAAAAAAAAAAAAAAAACAGCATACATGCCGACAACTGAGAGTTCTGATATACCGACTTGTAAGAGCATCTTCAAAAGTCGTTCATTCTTTGACCGTTGGGTGGCAACCGAAACACGCGGCAAGAAGACGGGTGAACTATTTGAAAATGGTGCTTCCCGTTTAATTATTCGAATGCTAAATAATTTAATGGAGTTCTATTAACACATTATCAATAATAAGCAATGTGCGTAACATGACGTATCATATCTATGATGTCAACTTGTTGCAGTGTCATTTGAATAGAATTTACCATTAATTATCAACTTTCAAACGTTTAAACTACGATGACATGTAAGTTGCTATATGTAAAATAAAGTTAATAAGCCATCGTTGAATAAAAAAATATTTCACTGCAGCAATGAATAGCAACTCGCATCTTGATTATCATTCAGGAGGAGTAAGTTGGCTCTCAAGTCGAATGGAAACAAATTAAAAGGAGGCAGCGAGGCTACGTTGAAAACAACTTTGGCGAGAACGTGAACTTTATTAGCGAGCGGCGCTTATCTTGCGGCTTAACGAGAGGATTGCATAGTAGCCGACCGGGCGCGTGAAGAAATTCCCGGTCGCCGCCGACGTGTCGCTGTCCTTAAAAAGTCTACACTACGCGCGACATAATGACGTCGTCGCGGCTGCTGCTGCGGTTTTCTGGACCGTGTCCTCCTCCTCTCTCTCCTCCACCACCTCCCGCTTGTAATGAAAGAGCCGTCAACGAGGCCTATCTGCACTCAATTAGCGTGATTACGTGCGAAAGCCCCACCTACTTCTTCTTTCGGCTCAAGCTTTCGCATCGCGACGCGCGGTATATGAACTTCATTACTTTTATGGACACACATTGTGAGCGCTACAACGACTTATTTGTTGCGGCACGCGGGAATTGTGCGCGCGCCCTTCATATACTGCGCCAATCTTCGACTGTGCAATTTACAAGGAATTATCTTTGTTCTCTTAAACGTTGCCGCTCTCAATGTCAAACTACTCACATTTATTTTTATTATTTATTGAAAGTTACTTTTATTATTTACTGAAAATTTTCGCTGATTCAGTTTTAAAACAAGGAAGCAACAAGTTTTCAATTCGAATGCAGAGTTGATGGAAAAGCGGGCAAAAGGCCAACAAAAGAATGTTACTTATTATGCTAGTAAAGTGACGATATGCTGTGAGAGACAATAGAGCAAGCTGTTGATTTAAGCACTGATTTCATTGTCATTTTCAAACAGCATAAATCGCTAACGCATCCAGTGCGATCTGCATATTGATGGAAATATAGTCAGTCATCATGATGACTCTTCATCATACTAGTGTTTAACCAATCGAGTTCAAGAGTTGTTATATATACATGCACAGTATTTGTAACTCAATGCTTAATTAATAAGACAATGAGTCAAACGAGTGGCAGTCATGTGACAAATTGTCAAGTATGAGAAAGTTATATAGATGTGTTGAGTTAGTCGTTTCTTACAAGTTATACTAGATACAGCTATATTCAAACTGATACACAGATATGCTAATGTTTTTATTATTTTCTTGATCAAAATTCAATCTTTTAATTATGATTTCATTTATTGTTTTGACTCTTTCCTAACGTTGACATTTTGAAGCTGTCATCTGCCGTCATTTCAGTATTTGATTCAACCCGTACAACTGACATTTTGCTGAGTTAGTGAAAAGTTATTCTCCAATCCGTGAAAATTATTCTGATGTGACTTTGTACAATAATTTATTAATAAGCTTTCGCAGAGATTATACGACACTGGAAAAGCGGTAAGCTATAGAAAGCGAACGCCAAGATTTTGTTCGAATGCTTCTGAGGTCAAACGCAAAACATTAGAAATCAATATCCCGAATTAAACCTATGCAAACGAAATCTTTGATTGCCTAGAAATAAGAAAAAGAGAAGGTGCCCGGGCCCGAGGTGCGGTTGATGAGTGCAGAAGGTAAATAAGACCTTGTAAAAGCCATGAATGGTTCATTGTGTTACACGGTCCACGGAATGTCATTGGTGAAAGTCAGTCTGGAAAACGACAAAAGCTCGCCTACTTTTCTCTCTTCGCCGGGAGGCGGCTTTTCTTATTAAGTTCACATTTTTTTTCGTGCGCATTCACATTCGGCAAAGTGCCGCGACGCCCGGGACGCGTTCTCCGCATACCAATGAGACTCGCGACTCGCAGGTTATCCGTCAGCGTTAGCCCGTTGCGAGGGAACTTGCACTGTGGATGAAGTTTAGCCCTGCCAGAAACTGCAGGGCTACGCGAACGAAAGATTCTTTCGTTTTTTATCGCAAATCGCTGCCGTCGAATTTCCCTCACTTGTCACAACTCTCCAATAAAATCATGAAACTTGATTGAAATAGTTATCGTAGCACATAATTCATTTCGAATCGAAATCTCATCATCAAGAGAGATGTGCGTCGAGGGAGAGACGTGTGTAATATCAGTAAAGTCACGAACGTCGTCGTCGCGGCATTGGACTCTTGGACTCAACACCTATATATAAACGCGCTAAGAATCTTGTTAAATTGTCAAAGAATGCGCTCGCGCGGCTAGTTTGGTTCTCTCACATAGAACGGTGTAAGGGGGGGGGGGTATACCAGCTGGCTCTGTCTTGTCGCTGACATTAATCATCGAAGTATCTAAATGACGGGATTCCGATGTATTACCATATAAATGACATCATATTTCTGGTCAGGTTTCCCCAGTTTGTCGGCTCTCTCCCTGTAGCTCCGTGTGATGTATGGACGACGGCATATTGCCGGGGTTCACTCGCGCACAACCTCGCGCTTGCTGCTGCTTTGCTGCTGCCACCCCCTTCGAAACTCTCTCTCTTTCTACATGAGCGATATCCGGCCTTCGACTTTCCTATCGGTTTTCCCTTATTAACTGATCGCTCTCTTACGGTATTTGTCTCGCAAGGCTTGAGATCGAGAATATTGGAGAGCCGACCGTTTTTTTTTTTGCTTTCTGTTGTTCACGAAGCATTTGTCAAAAGGAGGGCGCCGTGATAACCAATCGATGTAATTATTTGCACGCCCGATTTCGAGCAATCCAAAGTTTGCATACAAATTTTATGAAATAATCGAACAGTTGATTAATTTCATTGTTCAAAAAAGATAATTAAATCGCTCAAATTCAGAGCTGACCGCGGCGAGATTAAATTGCAAAAATTTGCCCAGTGGCAGCCGCCAATGAACTGTCCCGTATGAGGAGGAGGCGCGAGGAACACGACACGCGCAATTTCCAAAGTAAAGAGCGAACCAAGCTAGCCTCTTATTTTCCCTCTCTCTTTCCCTCTCCTTCCTTCTTGCTTTATTTTAAACTTCGAACGAATGATTAGCGCGCCATAATTTTACGTTCCGTGCGGACGAGCTTTTAACGGGATATAAATGTATGTCATGGAGAAATTTCGAACTCAGGACGCAGTTGCTTCGACAGTTATAATTTTACGACCTCGGTTCGACGAGCAATTATTGAGCTGATCGAAGTGTCTTTGAAACTACTGCATGACGCGTGAGTACACTGAAGCACCGATGATGAAATATGAAAAAGTGATCAACAGTTATTATAGTTTAACTCTTTTCTTTCTACTCAAGCGTAATAAAGTCTAATATATGTTTGTTTGAATATATTGCATCCTGTAGTAAATCTGTTCGACAATTTGTCAATCGCCAAAACTCAAAACCTATAAGGAACTGACTTTATAAAACTAACATCGGATTTTCTAAGTCATTTGCCCTTCCAAAGTCTATTGGATAGTATTATCTATATAGAGGACGATCAATCGATGTTGACATGAGAACGAGTGCGAAGCTACAGCTGTTATTTACTAAAATCAGTGAAATTTTTAGATTGTACTTTCGCTCGACACATCAATTCATGCATGAGCGAAATTCATTATTCATCATTTTTATATTCGAGTAATGAACATATATTTCTTCGAAAGACAGAAGAATAAAACCAAAAAAAAAGAAATTCAATAAAACACCTTGCTTCTTGGTTACGCGTGCTGTACCACTAATGCGCCTGTTTTATATTAACTACTAGAAACGACTGATCCCCGAAGATCGGATAGGTGAATTAATTTCTAATTTGCTGGTACGAATTGGAATAATAACGCCAACGCTTTCACGACTATTGCTAAGCTCAAATTGTATGCATAAAAGTAAGCTTTCAAATAGAATTTGTTACAGAATTTATTCGATAAATTTTTATAGACGTTGTTAGTCGCGTAAAGTCCATCAATAACAAGAAACCACGATCTGTAATAATGAATGCATTCGACGAGCATGATGCCGATAAATTAACAACGTGAAAAGCGATCGCGCTCAGACTTGATATACATTCGCTCGCGCGTCAAAACGCGTTGCAAGCGGCGATACGCGCGCGATTCACGTCCCACACGTGTGTGCATACACCATCCGTAGGCGCGCGCGCGCGCACACACACACAGATGTGCATCGTCCTTCGCTGTGCGCTATGGGGCCGCCGTCTCGCGGGTATATTTCAATTATTAGAGGGGAATTACTCTGGGCGTCCATCATCTTCTATACTTATTTTCTTGAACCCGCGCGCGCGAGTCGAAAGTCTACGCTGCAGCAGCTCTCTCTCTGGCATCATCAGAGCGGTGAGAAAATAGCCTTCAATTGTGATTATAGGGGCGGCTCTTTCGTCCCTCAACCTCTCTCCGGTACAACTCTTCGCTGTATGTATGTGTATATGTGTGTAGTTGTGTGTGTTGGACCATATCCAACCTATATGCTTCGGACATTCCGCATATACGACTATACATATCATTATCCTTAACCCCCTCCCGCAGCTCTTGTGCAAAAGTCTCTCGGCCGCCGTCATTCGTCGTTTTTCTTTTCTATTAGTGGAGGAACGATTTTCGATCGAGCGAGTATTGTGATTTGTACGATCGGTCCTTTGATCCGTAGTAAGTGCGCCTTTGCGCGATTTCATTCGCTATTTTATTATCCGTTTGATTTGCTTGATGCGCGGCTCGCGATCGATGTGCTTTTTT
This sequence comes from Phymastichus coffea, assembly GCF_024137745.1. Lineage (NCBI taxonomy): Eukaryota > Metazoa > Arthropoda > Insecta > Hymenoptera > Eulophidae > Phymastichus > Phymastichus coffea. Next base: position 629,464 of record NW_026706880.1, read on the forward strand.
TACTCGTCGCGTGATTTATACCGTAATGATTGCAATTGCGTTTTTCTGGTATTTTACGATGGAGAAAACTTAGCGATTCTCAAATGTTTTATGGGGGAGACTTAGCTGCAAATGAAAAATAGATTATTTTTTGTTTACGCGCAACCATTTCACTTGGATCGTATAATTTAGCATTATAATAAACAGAAACAGAGCATACAATTAGTGAATGAATAAGTTTGTCAAGCGAACTTATAACAATCTCAGGTATCGTAATTTTATTATTTTCCTTGTATAATACGGTAAGTGATAATGTCCTGTGGGAATGCAGAAGAACTACCGAGAGCTAGCAGAGTCTAATCTACTAATGTAGGACAACCGGAGCACGGGGAGAGAGACGGCGTGCGCGCGCGCATGTGTGAGTGGGTGTCCAAAAGCGAGAGAGACAAACATAAGATGGGAGAGAAGAAGAGCAGAGCAAAGGGTGTCCAGAGTCTCTAGGAAATAAGGGGCTTCATTACGGAATCACTCCTTTGGGAGTCGTCCCGTCGCATTTACCGCGCTGCTGGGCCTTGTCTCATTGTGTATCGTCTTCGCATTTGAAGCTTTCTTAAGCGCTGGACTTTGCTTTGAAGCTAGGAATTTTCCACCTGGCTGCACTTCGAGAGAATGCTAGGAAATGTGTTTCTTAAATTGCGCGAATGAGAAAATTTTGCGAGCGCAAGAATGCAACGGCATTTAAGAAATAGGTCGTACCATAAAAATGATCATTGAGTTAGAGAAAAACATAAAAAGCATTATTATTGGTTTGCCTGCAAAGTATTATATTAGGCGAGGCACAATTAAACGCCGGCTTTTACACGCCACGCCTCAAAGAGAACGAGTGAGAGTTTCAGGATATCTTCCGGCAAGTTGGGCCAACTCGAGTTTTCACTAATGTGGCTTGTTTTGGCGAGCTAAGCACCTCTGTTTAAGCTCTCTTCGGGTTATGTACTTTGGCACGGCCCGCGGAGAGAACACTCTTTTTATTAAATGAACTTCACTCCCTCGTCTAGTGTTATTCTCGAATGCAAAAAATATGGAAGCTGTTAATATTACAATTAGTATTATTATATTAATACGTCGATCCTGAATCTCGAAGGCTAAAAGAGTTAAGAAGCAGGTTAAATTAATTACGTGCTTGGGAAGTCGACTGGTAAACAAGTCTCGGATTCGTCATTAGGGTCTCGGGCGCGAGTATAGCCTCCTATGATAATATGCATCGTATCGATGAGGTATACAGCACGTGCACTTTCTTATGTATATATAAGAAAGTGCCGATCCGTTCACACTTCCAAAGCCATTATACACTTATTCATCTATTTGACGGCAATGTCAAATTAAAGATAAACCCGTTAAAAGTGTATTTAGAGTCTAATTTCGCAAGGTAATGCCGTGAAAATCAGCACTTCGCTAGCCTCTTTTTCTTCGATCCATCTTATTATCTTTTACGAGTCGCATTCTTTATTAAACGATTTCGTAAAGACTAGGCTGTCGGTAACGAATTATCGATCGAAGGCGAACGAGTAAATGGCAAAATTAACGGATAATTTTTCCAAAAAGACAAATTTCCCTTGCGATCGGAAAGCCATTATTGAATTTATAATGCATTGGCATTAAGTATTCATGAAGTTGCATCTTACGAAGGTGTCGCTCTGTTTAACTCATTAGCAGACGCGTTATTCTGGCAAAAATAAAATTTTCTGCGAACAATAAAATGCATACCGCACGCAATAAGAGCCCACTTAAGCTTTTTAACATCAATATTTACGCAGTTGAATAAACGTAATTAAGCTTTCGTCCGTGTCCCTAGTGGGGATAGAAAAATCGCCATTCTCGCCAAATATCCACGAGCAGCCTGCAGAATATCCCGAGTATTCTCTCTGGTCGATTTGTGCTCGTGTTTGCACTGGGCGGATAAACAGAGACAGAGTTGACATGTGCGCCATCGCGCTTTGCAAGCTATTGGGGAGAGTCATACATACTTGGCCCTGAATTGTATTTACGTGGACGAGTTGATCAGTAATAAGCCCTGTCGTTCGAAGGCAACAATCATTGATCCGACGAACAAATTCATCAAGTCCGTCGTGACGAAATGGAGGGCTCTGATTCGGTGTTGCCTGCGGAACGGCGATATTGATTCGACGACGCGGCATCGTCCTCTCGGAAGTTGCATATTCGGCTCGCCGCATACGGGCTTGCAGGATAGGAAGCTACAGTAAAACTGAAACTCCGCGCGATACGCGTACGTAATAATCCATGTGTGCATGTAGCTAAGTCGCGTAAAATCCACGTGCTTTCTATTTCCCACGATTTGCGGCTGTATGCTTGGCTGCCGCCATTCGGTCTGCTAGCACCAGCACCTCCGTGGCCATCGCTCTGACACGCAGATGTGAAATTTCATTTCTAACTGCCTCCGCCACACCGTCATTACCTAGCCTCAATCAACGCTGTATCATTTTCTCTCTCCTTCCAAAGCGCCGCGCCGTACTGCCGTGTTCTTCTTCTTCTTCTTCCGCCAGCCGATTCCTTTTTTTTTCGTCTTCTTCTTGGTCCAGGTGTTCCTGTGTGTATGTATGTGCGCATGTGTGTGTAGATTATTGCAGTTGCGACTGAACGGTACTATCGTTTCGAATTTCGTTGAAGCGTACCGTTCAAATTCGACGCAGCGCGTCTACAATCCTTATTTGCTTGTTTTCAAATGGAGTTATCCAGCTGCCTAATGCGGCTAACCGTTGCTTTGAGAAAATTCGATTAATGGTGCTGTGCACTACATTTTTAACTTGACTTTGATACGTGAAAGGGAGTAGAAAGACCCAGCTGCATCGTTAAACTTCATTATTTTCTACGTCGTTAGACGCATGCAAGCTCTCCTGGAATATTTAAACGATGCAAAAGCTCTGTGGCACGCGTGCGCAAAATCTGCAAGAGGATGTGTAGCACGACGTTCTAGTCGTTAAAGCTCTCTCTCTCTCTCTCGGGGTTAAACGAGCGAACTTGAGGCACAAAGGTCGCTGTAATTGAAAGTCCGTTCGCGGCCTGGCCACCGTAAAACACGCACGCGGCTGTTATTAATAACGCGCGTATATAATCAATTACGTATCTCTCGTTTCTGTGGTGTGCTGCAAAAGGGTCGTTTTCGGGCGATGGTGCGCCCTAGACTGTAGTACTTCACCTTGTGTAGGCGTAGCGCATCGAACGTACTCGTAAAACTCATCTGTGACTTCGCTATGCCTGTGTACGCAAAGGTCGTCTTGATCTATTTTCGTTCTTTATTATACCGCTGTACGGTTTTCTGAACATAGCTGACATCATTCAATCAGTCGACAAATCAACATCAACGTGTCGATAAGTTGCAAGATTCGTGCATGCTCGACACGACAGTCGGCGATAGGAGGAATCGCAAGCGAGAGCGCGACAAGTACAAAGATCAGCCGTAAACGATTGAGCAAGGCAAGCAAAAGAAGCTATGTGGCCAATGGTAATAATACCAAGAAAAGCGACGTGCTCCCTTTAAGGTAGCGATTCCTTTTTCCTGGCCCTACTCTACCGTTACCACCAGGTCGCCTACTCGCCTCATTTTTTTCTTTTCTTTTCAACTCCGACTGACTCTAACTAGGCGAGCAGATGAGGAGGTTCGATTTGCCTAACTCGCGGATTCTGAAACTGTCGCAGTTGACGTTTGATGATTGGAAATAGTTTGGTGGAACGAGCAGTTAGAACCACTGCATAATCTAATAGTCATCAACGCACTCATTGTTTGCATAACGTAGGATGCATCAAAATAAAATGTGGCGTTGAGTCAAGGATGAGCAGAGATAGGTTTCGGAGACGCAAAAAGACGACCAAGTCAAAGGTAACCTGAGAAGTAGCGGCAGCGACATACAGACTCAGATTATATCTTTTAGCTGACGTCTGCGTTAGCGAGGCGCAAGGAAAGAGCAACTAGCAGAACAAAGCAAAGAAAAGTTGAGGGTTGGTAGGGAGAAGAGTAAATATTGCGTGCTGGAGGTGACTATCATCACTGTACTATTTGTACTAAAATGTTAGGATGAATTAAATTGATTATTTTTATCGCTCGCTAGTGTGCACTTCATCAACGATTTATCGGATACATTTTATTATAATTATATGACGATAGGTAGATCTCGTTAACCCACAATTATACGAACATCATTGAATTTATCAAATAATTTGTTTTTAAACCTGTTTTGTTTGCAAACCTGTATGAATCAAAATCACAGTATATCAGGATGTTAATGTTATAGCAACTGGGAACGTATTATTTTAAAGCACGGATTTCAGATAATTTTGTAAATCGAAAAAAGCCTAATTGGTACGTTAAATACAACAATACTAAATTGTATGACGGTATACAATGATTTCCGGTCTTTTGTCAAAAGTCAAAACAAAAAAGAAGCAATCTTTAGAACCGGTCGTCACGGTCAAACGTATTCGAGAGAGGAAGAGTGTCTAGGATCCGTTTTTATCAGCGCTGAATCGCTCATAGAGAGAATGGGTAGACGAGAAGAAAAGAAGCACAAGAATAATAAAATACAAAAATACAAGTGTGGCAGCAGCCAGATAACATTGGGTGCACGTGACGTGGCTAGCTTTTATGCGACCTTTTTGTAGTGCGGCCCGTTTGAAGATTTCAAGAGATGATCTGGAAAAAATTAGACCTACTCTCGTAAAAGCCATGATTATTATGAAAAGGCCATTGTTGATATGTTCGGTAAGAGTGATCATCATTGGAAAATTCATAAAGCGGCCGTGGCTGTTCTATCAGACAAATGAATTTCGCTGGAGAAAAAAGGAACAATTGATTTCGTAATTTGCACGGCAACACTGATTGTGCGCCAAAAGTGTGTGCACGATGAAACGGGGCGAGAGGCCGAAAGCGCGCGAGCACGCGTGAGCGAATAAAAGGACACGTGCCGCAAATGGGCTCTTATTAAGCGATGAAATTGGCGCGACATTTGCACATAGATGCCAGCGTCTTGTTTCCGATAGTATCATTTGCATTTCATTTTTGGCCTCTGAACGTGTCCGCGCGCACTCGTTGACTTTCATTTGATTTCAATAAAATACATTATTTTTATTGATTCCAATCGATATAAGTCATTTGCAGTTATAAAAATGCACTTTGTCTTCGGCGTATCAGCCCAGCTAAACTGATTCACCGGTAGTAAACTGAGCGCGCTATGTGCATAAACTGTTTGGTATAGCTACCGCGCAAATGTCCGTTATATTATTTGCAATAAAAGAAGCAGCGTAGCTGTAGACGCATATATGGCATCGTAAAGTTTGCTGCAGGTTTTACGCGCTCGCGCCCATATTTCGCGCGGGAACCGAGAACCGAAGGAAAAAAAAAAAAACCGAAAGAGAAGAGAACTGCCGCGGCACGCGACCCGCGCAGCACAAGCACGCGAAAGACTTAACCGACGAGTAAAATTGGCCAAAGCGCTCGTTTAGTTTTGTGTTAAGCGTTAGTCGTTTCGTTCCGCGTTATTACCGATCTACGGCGTTCCTTTATTGAAACGTAAAATCAGCGCTTTTCGATGCTTACTACATTTCCTTCTGCACCTGTGGAGTTCCATTGCGAATGTGTAAAAAATGTACAAACTTACTTAACGTTATTCATAACGTTTTAAATTTTCGAAATTGAACGTAATTAATTATAAGTCTATGTCCTTGATGGTTATTATTTGGAGTGCGCCGCGAAAGGCTTAGGAAAAAGAAGCGAAACTGATATAAGCATGTATTGATACGTACCGTACGGTGCGCCGCGGAGCTTCGCAAAAAGAATCACTCAAGAATAGTGCACCTATTACGTTCCTTATTTCATCCTGCGAGCTGTCTTTGCGCAAGCTGCTCGAGTGGACCGAAGCAGTGCAAATATTGACTTGGACGGCGGCGTTTAAACAACTCTCGAGAGTAAGAGGGAACTCGTTGAAAAGAAGAAGACGAGGGTTATATTCGCGATGGAAGAGAAGACGAAAAAGAGAAGTGCCACGAAGCACCTCGGTGCAGCAGTGCGCCACTCGTAAGAAGAGCACTTGTTTGGGACCACTCTGAAAATGTGCAAAACCAACACTCCTGTCACCTATTAATTGTTGTGTACATTGCGCGAAAGCCTTTTTCGCGAAACTCATATGGCACTTGTCAAATATGACTTCAAGATATTCTATTACGCTTTGAACAATTGTTATTCTATGTATTATTTTTAATATTTTTCATCTGAGATGACTGAACGATTTCTTGGAAATTGGACGGAACCAAGGAAGCGCGGCATCATCAAACATCGTCTACCTGAGGGATTCGCGAAAACGCACGACAAGCCAAGCTTGACCTTCCTGATTCTAGATAGGATGTAAATGATACTGCTGTTGCGGCTAAATCATCTTCCGTTGAGGGGTAGACTGTGAATCATCTCATTCTTGCCAAGACAATTTATTTTTAGAATACAACTTGGGCTGGTTACTTCTCCATATGATTGGACTTTTGTACACAAAAATGCATATGAATAATTTTATGTAAATGTAATATGTAAAATTATGTTCTAATGAATCATATTAACGAACCTATAAAAATAGTACATAATTCGACACTTACGGATTGCCCAAACTAGCACTGATAAATGCGTGGTTACTTTGTGTAATTTAGGAATTTTGTAGAAACAAAGAATGATAAAGTTAATCTAAATTCATATAAAATACATAGAAAGCCATATTTTTGTTTAATTTTTATTCCAAATTTAAGCCGTTGCAGAGCTTTAGAAACACTAAAATTGCACATAAACGTGCCACTTTTTGTATAAAGCTATACTTTTAAAATTCTGTTGGGATCGACATTTCCACCAGAAAATAAATTGAAATTCGGCAATATTACTTGCAATGTTACTTGCTTTGATTAGTATAATTCGAATTCGGAAAATTATGAAAAGCATAATTAATTAATATTAGTACTACTATGAACAGAAAACGGCGTGATAACGATGTCATATAATGGCTCCAAGTATTTTTGAAATTGCAGTTAATCTATAAGAAAGAGTCTTATCGTCTTAACTCATACACAGGAATAATAAACGTAAAGACGGATAAGAATTGAGAAGCATAGAACGATATGCAATAAAATGCGCAAAATGTTAATTATCTGCGTAGAAGTGTACATGAGAGGATCGATGATTCCGTTAATCGGATTCTCAACCCCCTTTGCTCAATAGGAAAAGTGTAGCATAAAACAACCGAAGAGAGTCGATATCTCCGCCTGCCGAAGCGGAAAATAAAAGTAGGTAGCAAGGTACTGGATAAGGAATTCGGCGTGTTTCGCAAGTGCGCGCGCGCGTGCTGCGTTTAATTAGGAGCCGCCCGAGAAAAAGAAAGACGAGCAACGGGGAATTAAGAAGGAGGAAGGACAGGGCGGTAAAAAAGGAGAAATTTCGCGCCATTTCACCGTAATTAAAAATGTTGCAATAAAAGCGCGGCGAGGGTTGTTCCCTTAATTCTCGCCTCTCTTACTTCCTTTCTCTCTCATACATATTCTTGGGCTCACGCTGATTTTTTCTTATTTTCCCCATACGTTTTCTCTCTATCCACCTTCTCGCGCTCATAAATATCGGCCTTTTTTTTTAGCCACGCCTCGAAATTCTATAATTGCGGCGCTTAATTGCCGAAGCCTGATGTACGACGTCAGGCAGGTCCCAAACTAATTAATTGCCGTGCGATCTTTATATAAAGAGCGCCTCCTTGGGAAAAGCATTTGCATGGAGCTTCGAGAACACACCAACAAAATTCACTTCCGGCTTCGCTCTTGTTTGCGAAAGAAAAGCTCACCATATAAATCCCACTTAAAGGAATGAGATGGTCGTGTATGCGCCCAACGTTAGAGAAAGAGGAGGGGAATCGTACGGGGTTATTCATAAGCAATAGCCCATAAATAAGGTGATGCTGCTGGTACGCAGTACCGTGCGCGCACCGCGGGATGGTGAAATATTGAGAATGAGTTGTAAATATTGCAGCTCTCGCGGTTGTGCCGCGCTTGTTTTCTTCCATTTGAATTAGCATTTTTTTTTATTTTTCTGGTTCGGAAAAAATACGTAAGTCTGTATGATTTATAAGTCAGTTTCCAATCTCGCCTTTCTTGTCCAAAAATAATGTATGCTCTCTGAGGTTATTGGCGGTTCGGTTTAATTTTCATAATTATTGGGATCGTTTCTATGAGACCTTAGCGATTGCACCATTGCAACTTTATCCGTATATAGAAGCTCGCTTCCAATAAACAAGTGTAAAGAAAGAGCATCTAAGAATATTGGAAAACGGTCTTTCTCATTCGAGCAAAATATCGTTCTCGCTTTACTTGCTTTCTTCTCAAAAGGTGTTGGCGTGTCGCGCTGGATGTAAGTTACGAAGGGGCCATTTCATAAAGGGTCGTCGATCGCGATAAAGGAGCTGCCGCCTCGTCGTCTTGGAAGGCGTTCGAAAGGACATTGTAACGTGAAAGCTTCGTTTCAATGCTTATTCCGTTGCTGCAGTTGAGAAATTTCACTGCGTATAGAGGGTTGCTTCAGAAAATCTCGTGATTGCCGGGCCATTAATCAGTGAAGCGAAACGGCTTCTAAGAGATTTGAATCTTACGTCTATGAATATTATATGTAGACGGATTGCCAAAGGGGGATATTAAAACGTCAGAGCTTGATTTTAATATTTATGAAATGAACGCAAGTGAACATATTAAGTTAACTATAATTAAGATTTTTCAGCTGAACTACTAGTTTTATAATGATCACGGGATGAAAGAAAAGAAGAGAAAGGAAAAAGAACAGCAGATGTGAAGGTCATTGTCTCAAGGCTTTCGTCTAACTGTTGATCTCCCGTTTAATCCTTTCGGATAAAGTCCCCGAGGGTGCGAGGAGTGTGATCCACCCCTTTTTAGCACTTCCTCCTACTTATTCCCGTATCCGGCGCTGGCGTCGCTTCACTCCAATCTGCTCGCGGGATTTGCATACATAAGCTATTAAGCAGCTCTTTTCATTTCCTCTCGTTTATGACGCTTTAGTTGCGAATAATGTCGGGCAAGATTGCCCTGCCCGCGCGAACGTTCAAAGTTTATACTTGCGTCCATGCTCCGAGCGCATAGCGAGCTACTTTTTGCGTAAGACGGCGACAAACAACTTCAAATACTCCAAGTCTTACGACTATTTCTATATAACTTTTTATCTGGCGTGTAGTAATAAAATCACGATTAGTGGGGTAATCATCGTAAGCTACTTCGCGTAGCTAAGATTCGAACGCAAACCACGTGACTGCTCGATCGCATAGACCGGCAGCAGCTCGAGGCGCACGCGAATTATTGCGACACGTAGCTCTTCCCATGGGACATAATTGAGGCGAGCTCTACTAAGACGAAGTTACGGGCCTCGCGCAGCCACAAGAGAAGGAGAGAGGGGATCGTTCCTCAATCCGACTTCTTGATCCAATTAACGCGAGCAAAATTATCTCCCATAGCGTCCCTTATCGCCGTTCGCCTCTCGTCGCCTTTAAAACAATTTCATTTGCATAGTAAATAATCAAACAATTTCCTTTGACATTTAAATTACCAAGCGAGCAAGTGAGCGAAGCACAAGCTTATACACGTACATATCTTTCTCTTTCTGTCTCCCTATCCTCTCTCTCTCTCTCTCTCTCTCTCTCTCTTTCTCTGTAATTTCCGAAGACATCAATTAGCCGAACATAATTTGCAATTTGCCGCCGTTATTAGGCGTACCTCTATTTTTCAGTGCGGTTCCTTCGTTTTTTCCCTTCCGCGTCTGTGGCGGATAGGTGTGTGCGCGCGTGTGTGAGAGAGAGGCGTATACGTACGAGAATGGAATTTTACGAAAGCGCAATAAATGTTGAGCAAGCACACAGCTCCCGCTCTCTTTCTGTTAGCAGCGAGTTTTCATGTGTCATATTTACTGCGCGAAGCTTTATTGAATTACGCAGCTTGTATCTTTCGCTCCATGCTGCGTGCGCGACAATCGCCTAAATTGACATAACGTCGTCGGTTGATAGATGTGTAATAGAATAATGACGTCTTTCTCTTCTTGGCGTGGCAAATTATCACGGTGTATAATTTAATCGATCGCAAGAGCCGTGAGAAAAAGAATAGTTTGACTTCTAAAGATCAGTCGTGTAAATAAGGGAAAAAAAACGGAACGGTCTTCTGGCAATTTAAGGAAAAGTACAATCCGAATGCCAAGCACTGACCCACAATCGAATAGCGATTCCAGCAGCAGCTGTTACTACTAGCAGCAATTTCTATGTATGAAAGTCTCATGATCTCCGAAAGAAAAGTAAATACTCATTTCCGCAGGCACTGTACGACAGCGGCGGTCGGTGTGTTCCATCCACCTAAATGTCACAGTTATTGTAAGCATTTGCAGTTGGATCCGTATCCAAAAGGGGGCACGGATAGTCATTATGCAAAGGAGATGGTCAGTGTCGGTGATCCCTACAGACGCATTCCCGACATCTTGTGTGTGCGCGACGACCTCATGATTCTCTCCATGTGCTTGGTCGCAAAGTCTGATTGATGCGACGCTTTATTGAAAACAATATCCCGTATAAAGTGGTCAAGCCTCCCCACCACTATCCTCCGTCATTCGTATACGGCGCCCATTTAGACGTCTATTCGAGGGGTAGACTCCGAGCGTGTCGCGGCTAAGTGTGGCTCGCTTGCTTTTTTTATGGCATTTTTTTCTGTAAGTAATATGTTTCGAATGTCATACGCGAAGACTGCGAGCTTTCCGTGGGAAACTTTTCATGTAAGATTAAAATTTGTAGAATTTTTTTAACATTGGCATGTAAACATTTCGTTGAATAATCAAATTACTCTAGAAATCGATGAAATAAAAAACAAAAGTATTTACGAAAAAAAATAATTAAAAAACAGACGGTAAATCTATCTTCTCATCTACAGACATTCAGCCACATGCATACATAGACGTAGAAACTCTCTGAGCACTGGATTCCCATAAGAGCTGGCGCGAGTCTGGTCATAATTATGATAATGGAGGTAGGTATCTACGGGTGGCTTAGCCCGAGAGAAGAAAAGTTGGCGTACACATCACCTACCATAAGTGTATCGCGTCCTATCGCATCGAGTATCGTAAGTAAGGGATGAATCATTTATTGAGAGAGAGAGAGAGAGAGAGAGAGAGAGAGAGAGAGAATGCCATAAAGGGCCAGAGGTGAGGCCAAGAGCGGTCAGTTTTATGTCCGCTCGCCGTTGAATTTGATCAAACTTCGTTTTGCGGCCACTCGGGGAGCAATAAGCTCGGAAACTCCCCTCCCTCATCAGCTGCTTTTACTCCCCACCCTCTCCTAAACCCGATTATTTTGCGTGTGCTCAATGCCTTAAATCTGTAATGCAATGATGCATTTTTTCTGTTCGATGCTCCTCCTTGCGGATATACTTCAATATTGCAGCCACTCGATAAATATTTCATCGACGAAGGCACTCAAATGCTAACATGATTACCACTGAAAGCCGCTCGTAAAATAAATCCTCGGGAAGGCAAACAAACGAAAAAAAGAGAATTCTTTCTCAGGAGAAAGACTTCTAGATAAGATTTTCATTTTACTTGCACTCAATTAATATTGTAATGAAAATCCGCGGTCACCTTGCCATGTTAATGAATGGTTGAAGCTAATTAATCGTTTCCATTCTTAACTCGTTTGTCACTCGGATGTACAAAGGGGGACAAAGTCAACATTCTCCATTACACGAATTAGAATTAATAAGAGAGAAAGAGAGATAGACAGTCGTCTTTCGCAGTGGATAAAAAGCTAAGTACTTTGCAAATTTAATGAGAGAGACTCGTGTGGCTAATACCGGTCACACTGTTTTTGTAAGAAAAGCGTATGCAGTACGAGGGGGGTAATTAATTAATAGTGTACACTAGCGCACGAGACAGCGAAAATGGCGCTTGTATCTTTAAAGTGATTACAAGCCAAGACAGTTTTTACAGCAGCTCGAAGTTGCCAATTCCCTGGACACATTGTGTCTACGGCAACGGTGGAAAACCAGTCTGTCCGCAGGCTTTTCTCACACATTACGCGAGAGAGAATGATAATTTGGCTTATCGCTTTACCTTGCTGTTCTTTGATTAATGGCTTAGTTTTTTTTTGTTTTTTTCGTGTGCCTTTGCTGATTTAATTGACCAACTGTGTGTGACTTTGGCGCGCTATTCAAGTCACTTTATTTGTCCGACGTATAGGTTTGTCAAGTACTTTTGTGAATCCTTGCTCGTGTTTCTAAGGCACTTTTTGTCATCAGCCGGACTATACCTTGATCTGCATTTGTTAAAAGTAAGCTTGCGGCTTTGTTGAATATTTGATGTGATCGTTGTGCAACGCACGCCTTGTGTGAAAATGAGCGAACTCGAAATTTCGACGACTGCTTTCTTTTAAACATATTTTTGTTAAACAATCGCATGCTTTCGATGCATTTACCTAATTGATTCTGCGGTCTTTGACATTTTCCGTAACGTACAGTGTTTTCATTCCGATAATAAATTTACAAATGTATTGAAGCTAAAGGTCGATTTGTCATAGATTTATTTAAATGGTTGTAAGCATATTAGACAGATTGGTTGTCGTTTCTGCTTGTATCTAACTCCATGACGCTATGTTTAATACATGATTGCTGTGAATCACGAACACAGAACAGGTTTAATTGTCATTCAGTTAACCTTGGCCCTGACTGTTTTACATATTTTGCATAAACCCGATGTATTTTTTCCTTCAACGTTGAAGTTGCTTGCGAGTTAACCAAGAAATTTGGAAATCTATAAGGGTGGCTAGTTTTTAACAAGCGCAAGTGTCACGAGAAAATGTCAAGTTTTGAGGGGAGAACTCGTAGATTATCAGAAGCCGAATAAGTCTCTGTATACGTAGTTTAGGAGAGCTCTTACTGGCCATTGGTTGTTCCTTTTCACTTCGTAATGGCAGATGAATTGCGAGCATAGTGAGCAATTAAATGCTGTATCGCGCGACGGCGTTTCGCAACGACACGGTGTGTCAAGCGCTCTGCAAAACTCGGTCACTTTCGTCAACTTTTTTTCCTATTCTATTTCGTCTTTCGTTTTCTACGCTCAAAACAATAAAGAATAGCCGACAACGCAGATAATATTCATAGCGCGATCATTCGACTAAGCACATCAATACTGATCTACTTGCGCAATCACTCTAATCATGCATGCAGCCAAATTTACATTTCGATTCTTTGTTAATTTAAAAGTCTTTCTAATCCTATTTTAATGTCGCCGTTCGCTGACTCAATCTTATAATGCTCTATTAATTTCTAGTTACTGTTGCCAAGCGGGAATTCCGGACGCTGCAGCACTTATCAAATTAAAATTTTTTTTTTACTGTGCACATGCCTAGTAAAATTTTTTTAATTCAAAACAATAACCTTTTTCATATTATTTATTACTTAGTTTTATGTAAATTTTTCTTTTTATGCTTTTTTTATATTTAACGAATAATAGATTTTACTAATGCTAAAAAGACTCATTTACTGCTATGGAAATACATTAAAGTATTTTCATTTGGCTATGCGTATACAAGATGCTTTATATTTGGTGATCGGCATATCATGTTTTGCAGTTCAAATGATGAGAACGATTTGATTTGGGATTCAAAATCTTTCTATTACCTTTTTATATTTATCAAATTCATTTTTCTGGAAAGTTGTGATTAATATCTATGGTCACACTTAAAAGTTCGAGCATCTCAGCCATGTTAGAAATAATCAGTGAGATAACATCTAAATTTTGTTATTTTTGTAAAGATTTCATTCCACTAACTAATAATTCGTTGTTACTTCACTTGTCTTCGGCGCTGAGTTGCATATATCACTCTTCATTAATTGAAATTGACGTAATTTCTCCGTCGTCATATCCTATTGCAAGATTTACATGTGTCGAGCCTCCAATGCTTGACGCCTAATAAGATAATCAAATCAATTACTGCAATGAAGACTTCGTTCTGAATTTCGCTTTAACGCTATTTTTTTTATTTTTTAATAGTTTCATACATATTGAGTGAGTACGAACAAGAAAATTATGAGAGATATAAATGATAAATAAAGAATGCGAAGCTGATATTTAGCATACGAAAGGTCACAAGTGGCACTAAAAAATCGAGAAATTTATATTTTTGTGAAACGCAATAAAAGAAAGGAGAACAAGGGGGGAAAGAATTGAGGAATAAATAACGTTCTTTATTGTCTCGCGACAACAAGAATAACTAGAAGTAGTAGCAGCAGCCGGTCTTTCCCGCGGGACTCACTGGCTGGTTAAAGATTCAGACTCAGCGTGCTACACATAGATGCTCGACTGCGCATAGCGCTTACTTATTTCACGACGGGAGTGAGTCGGACGATTCTTTAATTTGTTTAAGCGACCACGTAAAAAATAGCGCCTTCTCTCTCTTTTTTTCTTCTTTTTAGCCCCAACACGCGTCTTATAATGCGATGGCCGAGGCGCGCATAGACGACATAAAAACACCGTAAAAACTTCCACCCGCCCCTCCATAACTCGGGCTTATGACGCGCCCTGTAATCCCTCGGCAAGGTTGGATTACGAGGCCTCGCTCTATATTTCGCTTGAAATAAAAGAACGGCGAAACTTTCTTTTGTTGTTCGTGCATTGCTTGTATTCGATTGGTTGATTAATTTAATTCGTTCTCAATCTTCCGTCATATACTTTCAATTAGAATACAAAATATTCTTATAAATAATGGCTTTTCATCGTAAATCAAATGCATTTCATATTTATGGAGAAGAATATTTTGGAAAATCGGCAAGTAGAATTTCGTGATAAAGGAATAACTCCTCAAAATATTTCGATGCATTAATTCAGTTGTTAAGTATATGCCGGGATTCCCCACTCCACGCGCCATCGAAAAGCTTACTGGCGAAACGTAAGGTTATAAATCTGCCAGTAGCCGTCCACGTCAGTTCTAGTTTGTCAAAGCTGCTAGCATGCATGGTTAGTTATAAATTTTAGAGTTACAGCTAAGGTTAAGTTTTGTGTTCTTTGCAACGAATAAACATAAAAAAGCTATGTCTTTAATCGATCAACTTTACGAGCGTATTGAAGATCCAAGTGAAGTAAGTGTATACGACCAAAGTGATAGTGAAATTACGCAATTTTTTGCCAACCGAACGATTTTTATTACTGGTGTCACTGGTTTTTTGGGAAAATGTTTACTAGAAAAATTATTGAGGAGCTGCAGGAAAATCAAGCATATTTATATTTTAATAAGAGAAAAATCAAATGAAACAATAGAAGAGCGAACGGACAAGTATTTCAATCATGTGGTATGTATAGGTTTATTAATCAATTACTGCGGAAGAAATAAATAGCGCTGTCGAAAGCTATATTAAGGCATGAATAGAACTGAAAATAATTTTTATTGGGTAAATCTTTATAGATTTTCGACCGATTAAGACAGGAATATCGTGATTTTCAAAGAAAAGTCACTCCAATCAAAGGTGATTTAATAAATGAAGATTTAGGATTGTCCGAAAAAGATAAGCAAAGAATTATAAACGAAGTCAATATTATTTATCACAATGCGGCAAATGTGCAGTTTCTTGAAAAAGTTAGAGTGTCACTGAAAACCAATGTTCTTGGTACTAAGCGTATGCTGGATTTAGCTCGAGAATGCAAACACATGGAAGCATTCATATATGTATCGACAGCATATTCGCATCTCTATACCAAAAATATTGAGGAAAAATGTTACCCATTTGCGGCAGATATAAATGTTATTTATCAGGCTATTGAAGCTGATGAAAAATCTGAAGATAGACTGAATGAAGAAGCTTTAAAATTATTAATTGGGCGTCATCCCAATATTTACACCTATACCAAAGCCTTTTCCGAAGAACTCGTCAGACAATACGGACAGAATGCTGATTTTGCGCATATTATTTACAGACCGAGTATTGGTTAGTGTGCATTTATCTTTATAAAATTCAACATTTATAACGCGAAAGAAAATATTTGAATTTTTTTTAACTTTCTGGAACTTTGATAGTGTTTATCATGACGATGATATGCTAGTATTTTTGACTTTTTTACATAGTAGTATTTTTAATACCAATATGGATATTAGTTAGTAGTGCGAATCGATTAAGTAGATTATTTATTTTTTCATGTACAGTAAAAAACTGCTTTCATAAAAAATTAACGTTTATTTTATATAGAATTTTTTTATTTATCCCCGACTAGAGAATACATTGAAAAATTTAAATTATAGAACAGCAAGTACGCAACTGGTAGTTAAATCTACCAATCAGTGTATTTATTCATATGTACAATCAAAGTTTCAGAAACTTTTTAAAAACATATAACGTATTGAATACAAATTGTACGTATACATCAAAGATACAACAGTCTATGAAAAAAAGTTATTCTTTTTAATAATTCCTTTTTTCTGTTTTACACATTCATTTACACATGATCTAATACAGTTACATTTACTATTATTATTTATAATTACATTTCCGAGTCAAAATGAAAAAATCATTGAGGACGACATCTATCATTTCCAAAAATTACATTTTTTTTGTAATAATAATACATTTATTTATATAAAACTTTACCTTTTAGGTATGATTTTAAATTTGAGTTACTCTGTATTTCTCAATTGAACTTCAGTTGTAAAGTCAAAATCGTTAACGTTAAATGTACAGATGCAAATAATCTTTTTTATTTCAACCTTCTAAAAATAATAATGCAATATAAATTTAATAATACTATTTTCATCTAACGATATACTTTTTTTCATTCATATAATTGAGGACTACTGTAAAATTTCCAGTTACAGCTACCTATAGAGAACCAATACCTGGATGGTGGGCTAACACTTTAGGTCCAGTTCTAATTTTCTTAGCTGGTCCAATGGGAATGGGACATATAGGTTATCTGCTCGACGTTCCAATAGATTTCATTCCATGCGATCTCACTGTGAATGCGCTCTTTGCAATTACACGGGATGGTCATAGTCAATGGTATATTGATATTATTTTATTTTCATCACGTTCATTTCAAACACACATATGATTACTTGTAGGAAAAATGGTCACAATCAGACATTAGTATATAATTATGGCAGTAGTACGACAAACCCTTGCACTTTGAAAATGGGATATGAACTATCTCATAAAATTCCTTATAATGAAAGACCTCAGAAAGCTGTTTGGTATAATTTTATGATTTTCACTGATCATTACTGGTTATTTTTAATACTACACATGCTACTGCACTTTATACCTGCCTGCATTGCTGATTTGGTCCTTATCTTATCGAGTAAAACCCCCAGGTAAAGGAATAAATAATTATTAAATGTATAAATCGACAACCAAATTTTAGCTCATCGAATCGAATTTGAAAGGAACAATTCTGCAACTATCTTATTTGATACAGTTTTTGACGATGTGATAAATGCCGTCAAAAATATATATAAAATTTAACAGAATCAGCAAAATTCGCTTCCACGATCTAATGACCGTAATTTTTTTTTTGGCTCAATTTTAAATTGCACATACAATTACTTCAATGATCACTATCTTTTTCACAATAATATTTATCACAGGCTGGTCTCTATATTTTTAAAATTTACGAAGAACTTGAATTTAGCATACTACTTCGCTAATGGAAATTGGAAAATACATATGCCAAAAACGTTGGAAGTAATTGAAAAAATGAATCCTACAGATCAGCAAATATTTTATTGTAACATACGTAGTCTATCCTGGGAAGAGTATTCTTGGACGTCTTGGAGAGGTTTGAAAAAATATATTTTAAAGGAAGAAATAAGTAGTGAAAAAGCCCAAAAATGGCATGTAAAACTATGGTATATGCACTATGGCTTGATTACCATGAGCATTCTAGGACTTTGCTATTATTTATTAACAAAGTTGATATCAGTGATATCCTGGATAATTTTATAATTAAAATATGACTCTACAAAATGTATAAATTTTTTCACACTTTCATAGATTAATTAGCTTGACAATTGATTAATTGATTTAATTTTTGAAAATATTTATTATACGAATTAATGAGTATTTTGATATATTTTGTGTAAGTATCGGGAAAATTTTGAATGATTGCACTTTTTCTGATTAAGAGTAAAAACTCAAAGATTGCGAATCATCTCTAATCAAGATCACCAAATAGATTTATTTATTATTTGTAAAGATGAAATTCCATATAAAACTATTTCATTTCTACAAGAATATTTAAAAATACCATCACCTATCTCTTCTTGTGTCATATTTCCAAGCTAACCAATCACCCAGGGAGTACTTGCCAATTAAAGTAGAGTAATGTATTCATTGAGTCGGCATCTTGCGAATGGTGGATAAGACGCGAGAAGTTTTGATTCAACAGTGGCGAGAATAAGTCAAGCAGAGCTCAGTGTCAATTCTCAGAGCAATCTACCGATGCAGATTAGGAGCTTCTCGCCCTCGTTATTCCGAGTGCGCTCGCGAGACTTAAGATTGATTGGAGGGGCGAATTGAGAAATGAATACGAATAGAGATGCTGCCTTGATTACTGGGAATGCCGAAAATTAGCACACGGCTGGCTTAAACCTAATGAGACTCTTAAGGCACACCGCTTACGATTCGTGCTTTACTACATGTACAATGGAGTTGAAGATGTTTGGCGGAAATTGAGTCCATGTTGACTCTATTAGAAAATTAAACACTCTGACTCTGATGAAAATGAACGTCTTAGCTTTTCAAAGTAAGCTACTCTAATAACATAAGATTTTTGTTATATTTGCTTATTTACTACTAGTAAAGCTTATTTGCTAATATGTTAAAAATAAGGGAAAAATTAAAAATTAAGGGATCAAAAGGATGTTTCATTTTGGATGAATTAGTATTTTAAAGTTGTTTTTCTTATTGATGAGTGTATAGAGAAAATACTTTTTTTGAATGACAGTAAGCGAAAAACCTTGTTTCTACGTTTCGATTTTTGGCTTTTTTATTTTGGGGCAAGCTTCGGCAGAAATCGCTTCACGCCACTCATTTATCCATAAATCTGACGATAAATAACGAAGCCATATTGGGGAGTTGCGACCGAGCGCTTCTGTGTCCTTTCTTTCTCTTAAAGTGGCAAGTGTCAGAAGCGGGGCTGTGCTGTACAGAAAAGCACATAGGCCAGTGAAATTTTTTTCTTTCTCACTCATAGCTTATCGCGTGGCGGCCCACAAATGCGCCGGAACGCATTTAAAATGTATTGAACTGTCATGGGCTGGCGGTTTTTCCGGATTTTTACATTTTTCATCGGCGAGCAGACAGCAACGTATATGGGCGGATTAGGGCGGTTATTGTTGCTCCTAAGTGTCTTGGTCAAGGGGCTTGGGGGATGTGTTTGTTGAAATGGGGTAGTTACCCCTCTACACCTTTTTTTAGATTGGAAACCACAATAACTGTTTATATTTCGTTTCTCAGTATGTACGTATTTCTTATGATATAACTATAGAAAAACTAGTTGAAACTTGTGTTATCAGCGTTCTCAAAATTTTTTTTTGCATCTATTGCTATTTTAATTGATAATAAAGTTGCAGCAATAAATTTTCAATGTATATTTATAACTACTCAAAGACGAAAAATGAAATTTTATATTTGTTTACGAAAACTCATTATTCGTGTTTTTACTAAACTATTTTTATCTACAATAATTAAAACGCTGTTAGAAAGAAGAATTTAGAAATAGAAGTGTCCGGGAAAATAAAAATTTTATTTTCATACGAAGTACAACTTATACTAAGATGTACTTAAGATAACGATTTCAAAGTTCATTGAATGCGTATCAAGGTAATTGAAATCGCAGCCGTCTAACGACTAAGCTAGCGGAAATTGACTTGGAGTTGCCGTGTCAACGCTTGGAGGCGAGATTAGGGCTTTATTTTCTGCCTTGAGGCTCACTCCATTCATTTTACTCTAAAGCTTCCTTCGATTTTGAATTAATCAACATATTTCTTGCCTTGCACGCTCAATAAATTTCATTAGTGTTTACAATTGAAATTTTTGACATAACTCGATATCTCTTTTTCATAGGAATCCGAATAGTTTTGAATATTTAAAACGTCATGAAAGATACATTTAATTCCGCTACAAAACAACTTTTTAAGTTTAGGTTAGCATACGGCGCTACAGCGCGGCGATGGTTCAATCGAAATAAGAAAGAGAAAGAAGATAAGTCAAGAGTCAATTGAGAAAAAAAGACGCGCGAGTACAACAGAGAGAAAGATAGCGCGCGGCTGTGAAGGAGCAACGGTGGAATCCCTTTATCCGCCGCGTCACTATGAGATTCTTTCGAGACGCGCTGATTTGAAATGCCTTTTAAAAGGCTCCGTCCAAGGCTTTCTCTTGCAGGAAGGGAGAGGAGCATCTCTTCTTATTTCCTCTTTCGTCGTTGAAAATTGAGCGAAGTGATGCACGCGGAAGCTCGATCGACGTGGCATCTGCATCCTCTCTCTCTCTCTCTCTCTCCAGCTGCCAACGCCGCCGTGGGTAATTTGCATCCCGAGGAATTTTGCGGGCGCAACCGAATCATCTGGTAATGACGCGAAAGCGAGCGAGTATAAAGAAAAGAAGGCAAGGGTGAGCAAAAGGCAAAATTGAAAGTTAGAGAAACGGATTTAGAAAGTAA
Source organism: Phymastichus coffea (assembly GCF_024137745.1). NCBI lineage: Eukaryota > Metazoa > Arthropoda > Insecta > Hymenoptera > Eulophidae > Phymastichus > Phymastichus coffea. The sequence goes on from NW_026706880.1 coordinate 650,204, forward strand.
ATGGGAGAAGAGGATGAAAATGAAACATTTTACTGGTTGCAATGATGATGATGATGATGATGATGATGATGATGATGATGATGATGATGATGAGGATGATAATGATGATGATGTAATGAAGAATGGAAGAGCTATCAAAAAACGTTATGTTTTTATAATTAGCGTTGGTTATTGCAGCCAAAAGGAATTCGTTGACTTGTAAGATAAGCAATTATTTCACATGTACTTTTAATCTATAAGATTAAGGAACCGATTTTTTCAAGCGCAGCCGAAAAAAAAGTGATGTCGATCGACGTAAGAAAATATAAACGAGATTGCAGAAAATAAAGTAAAAATAAACAAAGGCAGGCATTACAAAGGTATTCGCTTTCGGGTCTTTGAACCATGGCGCAACTCGCTCGGCAAAGTAGGGCCGCCGCAGCAACGCGGCCGAATAAAAAGGGGAGCTTCAAAAAAGACGAATCAAAGTCAGATCGCGCGCGGACAGCAAGAAAAGAAGACGAAAATACTGCAACCACATCCCATAACACGGTTCAAGGTACTCAACTCACACATAGGCCATATTCATTCGTGAAACCAAAGCATAGTCTCGCGCATTCGGTCATTATAATATTTGCTGGGCTGCGCGATGCTCCGAAAAATCACGTCTCTCCTATTCGAAGTATAGGTATAGTTGATCTTGATGTTATAAACCCATCCCCCTTGCTTACATCCAAAAGCGGCGCGCCTTTCACTTTTTGGTCTCTTCTGATCTCCCTTCTGCACTTATCGTGGTTTTGCATAATTGCGTTCAAAGAACGATCATTATTTATATGATAATCGAGTTAAAGATAGCGCCCGATGTTCCGTCAACTATTATTTCAAATTTCTGAACTTTGGCATAAGATTTTTGTTGTTGTGGTTTCCGATTTTCAGTTTGTTAGTGCTCAATGCAACACATTCAATGTCAGTGTAATTGTTTTAAATTTGCTTGATTTTTTTTTTCGGAATGCGCTATATTTTTCGGAATGAATTTCTGATTGTCTGAAAAACAAATTAACACCACGTAAGGAAGACTACTAAATATGAGTGCTTAACCAAATTAAAAGAAAACGGTGTATAGTGGTAAGTTAAAATATTTCATCGTACCTTTCGAAAGCGTAGTGCCTCTCGTCATATCTGTAACATAATAAATATGCCTGGTCATCAAGTGTGCTACAACGCAACTTATCAATCAAACTTTATTAAGTTTACAAGTTGAGACATTTATATTGTGTAATGATCCATGCTTCATTTTTTATTTACAATTCAGGTCTTTTTTAATACCAGATTCTACGAATATGGTTTGTCAAAAAAAATCTTAATATTTGTTATTGTTCAGTCACTGTTAAAGATTATTAATCTTCATTGCGAAAATGGTGTAAATCGAGTCTAAAGCATCGACGTTAAATAAACGATTCAGCAGTTTGGTATATAGCTCTTTTGACATTTCAAATATGGAGATTGAGGCAGTTACATGTAACGATAAAACGACCAGAAAAGTTTTAATACTACCGCCTAATATCTTTCGCCGTTGTTCATGATATTGTTTTATTATTTTTAAGAGAGAAATTGGTTCTCAACTTGTTAGAGCAGCCAAGCTGTCGGAATACTTGGTTAAAAGTAAGTAAGCAAGACACGTAAGTGCATGTGGCATTTGATTGGGATTCACAAGTAATGTTTGAAAGTGTTGAAGATTAGAAAAGATGACGCTCCGACTACCGAGACAATCGCCTGGCTGACGCGACGACGAAGCTGAAGAGTAGCCGGGGCCCTCTTAAATAAACGCCTCGATTGATTTAATTTCCCGTAATAGTAATTGACCGTTAAGTGCCGGTATACGAGGCAGCTCTTATTTAAAAAGCCAGCAAACAGGCAGACGACTACTCCCGATCAGATGCCACTACAGAGTGTTATTACGTGCTGCCACGAGACACGCGCACAATTGCTCAAACGCACCTTGCGTACGGATGTTGAAAATAAAAAGTTCATCGAGGCAGCGTTGACTTCTGAGGTTTTTTTGAAAATCTGTCGTACGTAGCGTAGATAGCGAGCACTGTGGCAGGTAGTCAGGGTCAATCTTCCCCTTGCGTGCGTGCCCGTGCGTGGCCGTGCGGATAGCGAGTAATTGTTGAGAGGAGAGCGATCGCAGACACTCGGTCTGCGAAGCTTTGAAATATTCTCTCTGTCGAAGCGAGTATAAGGCGCGTCCGGGACGTGAGCTCAATTCCGATTCCGCAAGCGTCGTGTACGCGCGTGCTGATTGTGTGTGTGTGTGTGTGTGTGTGTGGCGGGTGCGGTAGGGGAGCAACGGAGAGTCGCGCGCTTTCGAGATCGGTTCTGCGAGGCTGTGCAGCCGCCGGCTCTCGATTTAAGTCAGCGAGCTCACGTTCTGCCGGTTGCCCGCACGTGACCCAGCTGTGTGTTGCCGCCGCTACCGGGGGGATCCCTGCACGTCGCGCGCACCTCCGACGGCCGACTGACGTCACGCACTGGCTGGTGTGCCGCTGCTTCTCGAGGGCAGCGCGTAGCCTTCACCTGCCTTCCGCGGGCGGCGGCACGCCATCGTCACGACTACGCTCCAACTACGAGGCTTATTAGGAATGCCGTGCGCTTTGCTACGGATAAATTCGTTTTGTTCGACCTCGCCCCCTCTCGTTCTCGCAATCTGAGATTCTTAGTCGGGCACTTGTCACGTAGACCGGCTGACTACTTGATAAGGGCACAATAACCTTTATCGCGATGATCTTTCTATCAGTAACTCAGTTCTATGCTAATTTGCAACAATGCTTCTCTCTTATCACTGAGTGGCTTTCGACGCACCCTTTCACCAGCTGTATTTTTCTTTATTGTAAATATTGATAAGTAGCTCTTGTCATATATTAAACATGATACCGAGAGACTAAACGAACAAAATACGCTAAAAATTATTTGGAATTGTCGCATTGGTTTTTAGAAAAACTATGAATACGGATCAGTATTTAGAAGTAAACAAAGATCAATGAACCAAGTGAACTAGAAGTATACGGAGTGTACCGAGAGACCGAAGGAAAATCGACTACAAAAGAAGAGAGCGAGAAACAGTTTTGAAAGGCACAGGTGAAAGGAAGCTGTATGCGCGAAGCGAGAGTTGTCATGTTAGTTAGCAATTGAATGGTCGCATGGGTACAACATAATTGCGAGAGTGCGTAATTCATTGGTTCGAAAATGGCCATTATATCACGTAAATCACGTGGAAATAATAACTCGGCGCGGTACGTGGGAGCCATAACTCATATGGCGCAGTGTTGCTTCTTTAATCCACACTTTGTTGCGCTTCACGGTGCTGTGCGCACACGTGAGATTTGTGGGTGGAGAGTATGTATAATGGAGAACCCCCTGCGGCTACCCCTTTTCCACTTCTATCAGATTAGTTTAATGCTTAACGAGAGAGTTAACGGAGTCGAAGGTACGAATGCTGTTTGTATACACTGATAACTCTGTGATTTTTAATTATTTCAAAGAAATATATGTTATCACAAGCAATAAAATATAATTTTAGCAATGAAAAATAACTAAACATTATCTAATTATAATATTCGCGGCAAAAGACTCTTAGCTTTTCTTTTTTCCTTTTTATTCAATAGATCTGATAATATATTTTCTGATTTGTTGATAACGTGCCCCATAATTCCAGATCAAAATAGTTCAGTGAAGCCGTTCCACTTTTCCAAGCAGTTCTATAGATGCAGACCATCCAGAATTTGAATAAAATTACGTCGATTAGTAGAAGATTCACCCTTGCGCGCGCGATCGTTAACGATCTTGTGAATTCGAGGACAAATTAAAGAGTAAAAGCTATTCTCTCCCTCGATCTTTTCGCTATATATCTATTCCCGCGCGGGCAACTTTGCAAAGAAGAAGTGCTCGGGCAAAACTCGCCGTCTCAACCGTCAGCTTCTTAATGGTTTAATTCGCCCTGAATTAGCATATTTTTCAGACTGCCAGCCGCAAAGAGCTACGCTCTGCGTTTGCACAAACGGATATAGATCCAAATATCAGAGAAAAATAGAATTTTAGATTGTTATGTCTATATTGTTTGAATGTATGTCGACATTATTGTACGGCAAATTTCATTCTAAACTTGTCTACTCATAAGGAAGAGAAATGCCGAGAGTGTTATTAGTTGGATTCGGCGCTCTATCACAAGAAGAAGGCTGTTTCGTTCGAAAGTGCGCGCGCGGACACGAAACTCGTATTCACCAGAAAAAAAGTAGTTAATGAGCACGTGTAAAGTATCTCCTGGAACCCTGTCCGTTTCGGATGCGCCTTCAAATGGCAAGTTAATTAAGGCATCAAGTCGCTTGTCATCGGGAGCTTCGTTTGTCGCCTTTACGAGTCAACACCGACAAAGTTGACTCTGCATTAACATTCATGAATTTTTCTGGGAAACAAATTATTTTGGTCTTTCGACTGGTTCAAGTTATTTAATTGAAGCTTTGCGGAGGACAGCGAACACTTTTTTTGGGCTATATGAAGTTTCAATCATCTCTGAACAACTCATTGTTACGTTTAGAAATAGAAAAGAGCAATGAGAATTTATTGCCCGAGAAAACAATCGATTACACCAGTTGAATCTCATGAAAAGTTTAATATTCTTTTAAATGAACAAAAAAATTTAATAAACTGTTGATAATTTATTTTTCCCTATAGCTAAAAAAATGCAATGAAGGCGTCGCGTAACAAGGTTTCAAGGTATTTTCTCAGATATTCGGTTGACCTCGGCGGGTAATAAGAACGAATGTGATTCTATTAAGAGTTCAATTGTTACGGGGTGTCGGATAGGCCCGCTGATCTGTCCCCAAGAGCGAAGTGGAAAATAGTAAAAGGGTCGAGTGGCGAAAACAGTATAGGGGTTGATGTGATCGCGACCGATAAGACTCGCAAAGAATAGACTTCTTGCGGCTTAAAGACTTTGCAACGCTATCTTCGTCGCTCTCAGTGGTAATACCCAGCCTAGACCCATTACACTTAACTCGATGAGAATTTGTCGTTTTTCGATGATGCGAATTGTATAATGCTTGTTTGCGTGCTGGTGATAAAGTCAAGCGATCTGTTTGAGTATTTTTTTTTTATTATAGCGTAGCTGTCTTTCTTTTTAATGTTTTGAAATAAGTATACGACATATATGTACTTCAATGCTACAATAGTATTTGTTTGCTGGAGGACGGAAGCCAGTAACGTATTATTTTTCTGCTTCAATGCGGAATTTTAGTATTACGTCATTATTTTTCTTGCTTCGAAGAGCTAAATAGTTGATTGATCTGATGTGAAACGTGAGCGGTTATTCTTTCGATGCACAAATTCTGTGAGCATTGCAAATAATGTTACCAAAATCAGATTTTAATTGTTGTCTTAATCGAAAACGGCAATTTTGTCGGCGTAAGCGTCAGAAAAATGATGCGGCAAAAGCAAGTAAACCTGCATATGACAGATTAAGCAAATCTAAAACTAGATAACGATCATAATAAGAGTAATGTACTCACCGAGCGTTGACGGAGTTGGGATTGGCGACGTCGTCCATGGACGGCTTCCTGGAATGAAACCAGGAATGTAATTGGTTACTGTTAGCGCGCAGCTGCATAAGCGCGGGATGCGCGGCTGCCGGCGTGGCGCCATAAGCGCTCGAATACAAATTTGGCGCCGTCGCCGCCGCCGCCGCCGCTTGCCACATCCCACTGTACGCTTGCACGTCCATGTCAATGATATCCCGTGCACCTTGACAATTCGAACAATCGTCTCATCCACAAACACATGGTCGACAGCGACGCTTGCGCTGGCAATAGGCCAGAAGAGGAGCAAGCAAGTGCGTATCGCCGCGCGACTATAGCTATACGGGTAAAAGCTCTCGACGCCTTGAGCGCGTGCGATCGAGTGCGTGACAGCGGCAGGCGGCCGGTTGCTCTTTCTCTGTTCTCTCACTCGAGAGGGGTTGATCTCCACTGCGCAACGCCCCCTCTACTCGGCTAGATTTTCGTTGCCCGCCCTTTGTGCGTGCTGCTGCTCGGCTATGTCGCACTTCTTTTTTTCCCTTCTCCTCGCACGCACGCACGCGCGCGCGCGCGCCGCCGCCGCCGCCGCTTTGCGTGCATTATGCACCTAATGCCGACTTTGCAGTGCTCTCACGTGGAACTCCACGCACGCACTTGACTCTTTCTGTCTACTTGTTGGCGACACGTCTAATTGCCAGTTGCCAATTGCATAATAGTTGCTCGGATAAATGTTTTTGTCAATATATTTTATTTCCAGCTATTTACTATGAATTTCATTCAAAGAGTCTCAATAACATGGGGTTGGTGTACGTTGTGTTGCCATCTTAAGCGCAAATAATCACAACTTTTTACTGAATGTTGAAATAATTTCAAGCGAACTATTTTCTTAGTGCGTGAAGGTGGGTTTACCTTGTAACGTAACTTTTTATAAAGAAAAATTTTATCATCTCAAAATTATTTACAACGCTCCGATTCAAGATTCACTATACGAAAATGCTTCTTAAAGTATAGAATTTCAACATTTTTATAGTTAGTTTTATTATTCATTATAAACGCGATACTTTACCCTTTTTTCTGCCCTATGAAAGTCCTTTTAAATTCGTTTGATAAAGTAAAACATGACAAATGGATTAGTAGCTATATTTCAGAAATAGTAGCTTGAACGACTACAGCAATGTGGAAAAATAAGAATAGTTTGTTTGCACCAAGCAAAAATATAGTTTTTAGTCAATTAAAATTCTAAGTGAACGATCGATACCGTGATTCTATCGACACATTGCCACAGCGCGGCTGATGCTCGCCTGAATTCGAAGATAGCAAGTAACTATAAGCTAGATGGCGTAATGAGATTGACCGCTTGGCCAGAAATATCTCCAATCGTAGATGAATAATTTTGTCATACAAGTTGAAGAATTATGTAAATTAGTGATAATTAAAAAAAGCAGAAAAGATGACACAGTTAGAATAGACATATTTTGTGCGGAAAAACAGCCACAAAGTTAAACTCTTTGACAAGCAGCAACCCTCGCGTATTACAAGCAGAGAAACACGCGAAGAGCAGCACGCGTGCCACAGTTAAATCGAAACGCCCCTCCGTCTTATAAACCGCGTGTCGGGATCCACCGCTCTCTATCTTCATTTGGGTCGAGAGAGTCGAGGCAAGCCCCGAGACGCCAATAAAGCCTCCTCGCTATCTACCCCTCTCCAATGATTTTCCACGGCCGCGATCATCGATTCGCTCAGATTACCTCTATCTCGGTACGATCAGTTCGGGAGAGCAATCGAACAGCCCTCTAGGATGATGCATTTTTAATGTACTCTCATGTATTTGGCATGGGGGATTAGCTTTTCTTCCGATCAACTTTTAATTTCCCGGGCTTGTTCGACTCGTTTAATGCAAGACTTTCGGCGTCACTGTGGATTTATTTGATTATGTTAATGGACACCGATATTTATTTATTTTACTTTTATCTGCGGTCCTCGTTAGCTTTGAATGGCGGATGTTTATTGATCGGAAAGGCTGTGATCCTTGAATGTTTTATTATTTACTTAATGGTATATTCAATCGACATTAAATCTGTTGATATCGGGAATTATTCACCAAGTAAGTGACACGTTTATTTTGTTAATCGTGCTCTTGGGACGTGATCTTGGAAAGCGAGTCCATTAAAGACTTACATGAAGAGAAGAGCTAATGAGATGTTTATATTCATTTTCGCAATGATGACTTGTTACTAATTTAAACGTTTCAACAAAATAGCCGACCTTACAATCAGCTTCTTCGGATACTCCTCGTCCCACTCGTCAAATGATATCTACGTATTAAGAGACGCACGAGTGACATTGGCGACTGTACAAGGTGAAATAACATTTGGTTTTGTCATTATACTTATCACGTTTATGGAGGAGAAAAAGAAACTCGTAAGACTACAAGTCATAATGTCGAGCCCATAATTTTGGAAAGAGGCCAAGTTGTCTGGCCTTTTGATTTTATTCTTCCTAGCTCTCTCTCTCTCTCAACTTCTTTGTCCGAGCGGATTCACAGCGTGATAATGTGTGCAGCAGTGTGTCAGCGGAATAAAGAGATATTGTCTCGAACAAGCCGATTGCGAATCGAGATAAGCCCAACTCCAAGAATCGGAAGGTTCTGTTCTGACCATGTGCGTTGGATGTTTCTAATGAAAATTTTATATTTCGAGAATATCTCCTAAAAAGATACATATATTAGATAAAAATCTTTACAACGTGGTGTTGGTTCAATTAATTGTGATGGCATTGAAGCGCGAGGAATGCTTGCACCTAACCATCAAAACAAGTACGCGCAGAATCTTCATTGCAAAAACATCGCGGCGTAGTAGTAGTAACAATAACCCTTTGGAGAAGTTTTCGTTAATCGTTTCAAGCCATCCGCAGCGAAGAAGACAGCGTGTCTGTCTCGATCGGTACATATAAGGAATCAACCAAATAAAAAAAAACACAAAGGCAACGTCGTGCGGATTAATAGTCGATTCCTACTAATTACAAGCAGCTCTTGTCGATATACCCCATTTACGACTTTTCTGACGTTTTTTCTTTCCGCACTTGCAGACTCCTCTCTGTCTCTCAAGCTCGCCACGAATGGGGATGCCGGATCTTCTTATCGGTCTCTCTGCACCGATCATTGTGACGACTACGGATTCTTTTTCTACTTTTATTCATTAGTCGGCTGCTGGCATTTGTTATGGGATGATTTCTTGTTACACTCGCGCTCATACGTCTCTTCGTGTCGTTACGCCGACTCCTTACTCTTCTCCTCCTCCTTTTTCTGCTCCTTCGTTTTTTCTGCGATTCGGCTTAATTTATGTTTCACGCTTGCGTCTTATTTGATTTTATTATATTTCTCGATTTATTTATAGCTTGCGCGTTTATTTATCTTGATATCACGCCTCGCGGAACAATTCTTAGTCGACGGTGCGTTTCAGCGAGTGTCGTCACCGTGCGATCGCGAGTGGGAGAACAATTCGAACGCTTGTCAATTATCATTAAAATCAATCGAAGCTCTTTCTCGCGGCCGAAAGAAGTCGATCAGCCTAACAAGATCAAGAATCTCACTCACGCTCCAAAACGTTCGCGCGTGCGCTTACGCGAAAACGTGATCTCGCACGTATACTTGCCATACCGTCGACAAAACACTCGCGTGTCACAAGTCTCTTTTAAAAATAGCGCGCCGCGCGACTGCCACGGACGCGGAGCACAAAAGCCAAAACAATCGTATACGCGCGCCCCGCAAACAGCTCAGCGTCCATTCAATCATACGTGTGTACGCGAAATTTGTTGAGCAGCGATCGAAGATACGGCTAATAACAAATTGACGATTTCTTGCCTCGCGCATCTCACGACTGGCTCCAAAGCAAAGTCCAGATTGCTTAAGCTTTCCTTACTGATTATGTAGGGAATCGACGTAACACTTCGAATTTCCATCGATGAAGTGGTTTTGTCTTTTCAGAGCACATAGAACTGGTTCGCACGCGTGTGCGCGAGACAAAGAAACGCTTGGTTTTACCGCGGAAAATAAGGCAAGTGCAGACACGCAGAAAAAGCGAGAGTGCGAGGATGAAAACGTATATATATGAAAGTTGCAGTGTAGTTTCTTTATGGGCGTTCGATTACCGCTTCGAGCAAGCGGGGGGAGGCATAAAGAATGAATCTCGCGGAATCCGCTCGTTAAGCAGACCTACACTACCACCTGCTGATTGGCTACTGGAACTTTTTACTCGCGCGTGTGCACCGTGAGAGAGAGAGAGAGAGAGAGAGAGAGAGAGAGAGAGAGAGAGAGAGAGAGACAGAGAGAGACAGAGAGAGACAGAGAGAGGAGAGAGACAGAGAGAGAGAGAGAGAGAGAGGATTTTTCAATAAACGTTTCGATATTTCTAAAGGCTGTCAGCGATAGTAATAGCGATCGGCTCAACTGATCTCCCGCGACTCGAGGCGATGTAATGACGCGCCTGACTGCTAGGGGGAGAAAACCTCTTGTACGGAAATTCTCTTCAAGATTGTGCATGGGTTCGACTTTTTTGTGCATCATCGAACTTACGATCGGAACCGAAGACGTATGGCACTTTCGACTCTGTGTAGTTAACGATGCGTCAATCACACGCAGTTCGTTCGCGGTTTTGTAAGCCGTTTTAACTCTCCAATACTTTATTGTTCGCTGTAAGCGAGTATTCGAAATGGTATTTGGTCCAGTTTTTGCTGTGTAGTGTACGTAAGTTCGCTTGCGATTTAACCTAGATTTCCAACGAATTCAGTATGTATGTACATATATTTTCATAAGTTGTCTATTGAAGATCGAAAAAACCGGATTTTCTGACTGGTCTTTCCAAATTTAGCTTGCGACAAAGAAATTGCTGATACCGGATTGATAATTTTGTCATAAAAAGGTATTTTAAGAGTAGTTTGGTCCGAACCAGTTGAAATAGTTGTTATGCAGACTTATAGCAAGATAAGCAGAACAATCTAACAACATATTTACAAATTGAGGGCAATAATTATTCGGAAGGCGACGTCATCGCGATATACGAGCGATCGACGCAGGGCAGTTTGCGCGATCGACCTAATTAAATTTGAGTAAACTGAAGCCCGTAACAAGTTTCTCGCTACAAATTTCAGCAAAAAAAGCGTCGAATGGTTTTTGCACGCGGTCTTCGCTACGTGCTCGTGGAAGGAAATATATCGTTAACGCGAGTCGGAAGAAAAAAAAAAGCGACGCAAACGTAGGTGATTATTCCATGTTTTCGCCGAAAAAGATGGAGTATCGGCGCAAAGTACACGCCGATTAGTTGCGTAAACTTTCTTTTTGCACTTCTTCTCCCCTTTTTCTCTCAAAACGCATATGCGCCGCTAGTCATTGATTAATTCAGATCTCGTTTTATGAGGGGTTGCGCGCTGTCCTTTGGATAAGAAATTTCGAAACGTTCTCTAATAGCTCGCGCTTCCACATTCCTCGTAATCGAAAAAATGGTCCCCTTCTCCCGACAAATTCCACTCTCTCTCACGTATATAGAACGCAAAACGTTGGTCGTTCGTCCCTTTCCCCATTGTCGTTTTTGCTGTCGCGAGCAACTTTGTGTGTGCCACTGAACCTTGGACGATTGAACGATTCCGATCAGCCAAAAATTGCCTGCCGGCAGCTCGTTGTTTTGCTTTTTCTCTCTCGGCTCGGGTGGTAAAAAGAACTTATAATGGCTCGACCGCCGAACGGGTTGATTTTCAGATTCGATCTTTTACCTGGCGTCTTTCTCGCATGACGTATCGCACGATAATTTGTTTTGCTGCGCGCGCCACTTATTAAACCTAATTACGCCGTTTCTTCTGATATTCGTTGCGTTTGCCTCTCGTAACTGAGTTTTTGCTCGCGAACGAAGGAAAGAGGAAGAAAGAAAGATATGCTCAATGAGAATTCTTCATTTTCCGTCGGCGTGTTGCCAAACACGCGGTATCATCTTCATTTGATACCTGTTACAGGTAGCAGTCAAGCGCTAAACGCGTGAAACAGGCCGAACGTCAGACACACGCGAGTTCCTGATCAGCCGCGGGGGCTTAAAACCCATTCAACCGGTGGCGCATACTGCTGCTGCTTCGCATCCTTTGCCGATCCTCGAATGTAGCGCCCACTCTGCTCCTTCGTTTAACGTATATATAGCCATGTGATTTGGATAGATAAAGCTTTCTCATTCTCCCTTTCGTGCTTCTTATGCGGAGGCTCGTTTTACTTGTTACGCAGAATTATGTACCTGCCGTTTTTTTCATTTCTAAATATGTTGTTAGGTTGTACAAGACAACGAAAACGTGATTAACAACTTATTAGCATACTTTCTGTGTTAAGATAATCGTAACTCTAATGTTTCAGTCAACTGGTCACATTTCATACAATCAAGGTTCTTACATGGCTCAATGAGATCCGACAATTGATGTTGTTCTCATGATTGTACGACCAGGTCAAACTACACTAGTATTCAATTACAGTAATATTGCTCTTAATATTCACGACTTTTTGCCTCAATTGGATTTCAAATCTTATCCATGTTAAATGTAACTTATTAATAGGATATTCAAGATCGGCACGTATCATATCATATAGTTCGATTCACAAGTTGATGTAAAAGACGTGAGGTACATAGAAAAAAAAGAAGATGAGAGCAAGTGAAGGTGGCAAAAGAATTGGCGCAGCTGATCAAGTCTAGCTTCAGCAACGAAGCGAAGGAAAAAGGGGGACACAAAGGCGATCGAACGGCAGGCGGACGGAAAGACAGACAGGACCGGAGAGCGCTCATTACGGTGGCGGCGCATACTCGCGGAATGCGGTGGCGGGTCTTTCGTCTCTCTCTTTCTCTCTCGCTCTCTCTCTCTCTCTCTCTCTCTCTCTCTCTCTCTCTCTCATTCTCCGATACAATAAATATAGCATTGGATCTGAGGCGAACACTACCGATGCTGCTGCTGCTGGTGCAGAAGTGAAGTCAGAACGAAATGAGAGTGGCTGACGAAAACAATGCGCCAAGTATATAGTAACGACATCCAGTTTAATCGTCATTATACAGTTTTTATGAAGAGATTTAACAAGTCTCGAACTTTTATCGCCTTTACCAAGTTGGTCTTTACAATTACAAATTGAATTTAAATATAATGTCATGCAACTTCGTATCGTTTTTCTTTTAATCGCGAGGCAGCGTTGCATTATACCTATTTTCATAACATTTTTTCAAAGTTTGTAGATGCTCCTTCATCGTCGGAAAATAACTGGACAATATACACGCAAAGAAAATATTTCTATGTACTACGAAATGACTTTAATCTCATTAGTTTTAACAGTAATTTTACAAGCGCTACGCAAAAAGTCGTTTGGAATAAAGCCAAGCTAAATAATCAATTTATTACAACTGACAGCATAAATATTGCTGAGTCTCCATCGCGTCAGAGCTTCATTTAACAGCAGTAATTTAAAAGGATTTACAAGTGTAAAAAGCTTTGATTTAATTTGAGTCGCTCTACCTTCCCTCTTACAAGTGCACATAGGTATATTCTCTCTCTCTCTCTCTCTCTCGAGGGAAAGAGTGCAACGGCATATCGACTTACGATCGCTGATCAATCAAGTGACCGTGCGTCTCTCCTGCGAGAGCTCCAAGAGCGGCGTTTAATCGATGCGCTTAATAATTATTGACTGGCAGCGTCCAATTTGCGAGTCCGATCCTTTTTTCTGCTCGCCTCAGCGCGCAGCAACAGCTTATCAGGCTGTCCCGATCTTATCGCCCCCAACGAACGAAAAAAAATAAATAACACTAGGAACGAAAATTTCACGGGATGACGCTCTCTCTCTCTCTCTCTCTCTCTCTCTCTCTCTCTGTCTTGAGTAGCCTTGACTTTGAATATGAGCGGCTCGCGCATTTGCATGATGCGTGTAATTTAGTGCAGCCAGATAAAAACTTAGTTTCTTTGCTTGTATTTTGTTGTTGTCTTCTTTACCCTTGCCAAGTTTCATGTGAAAGTTGTTGCTTGAGATTGCATGGGATGAGTCAGTTTACTTATATGTTTACGTTGTGGCTAAGATTTTTCTAATTTCGATATATTTTAATTTATACTGATGATTAACGTAATTTCAATGCATTTCTTACCTATTTCAAATAAATGTTGAATTAAAGTAAGATTTCATTATTATATACAAATAACCAGAATCTTAGAAATAAATAAGAGGAGGCCATGCGATGAGGTGTTTTTTAAGTAAACTAGCTCACAATGATTGAGCGAGAAAGATTGCTGACAAGAAATTAGAAGTGATGGAAGATGATTAATCAAATAATTTCCTGAGTAATACCACTTTTTTGCTTAAATAAGATGACCAGACGTCCACTCGAAGAGAAAAGTCGAATAGTAATCATAATTGACGGTGTTCTACAATATTGAGTTTTTTATGATATTTTATTAAAAATGTTAAAAGCACTGGAATTTTTACTCTATTTAAAGTATTCTTGATTTGCGGCTATCATTGATATTTACATTGATACAACGAAAAGTCTTGAATAAAATTTCGGAAAAGCTTTCTTTGTAACTCAAGTCATTCTAAAATAAACAATTTGTTTCTGCTCTGGCATTATAATTTTAATAATGATAAATTATACCGTCCACGATTGGTAAAATACAAAGATTCCTTGTACTCCAATGAATATCTAAATTAAAACTGCCCTATTTTTGGATGATATTCTGAAAATTGAAAAAAATAGACTTGGAAGTTTATTTGATTTAAGACCTATTAAATACAGCGAAGATAAAACATTAGCCGACGACACCTCGGCAAGCATCTCATTTGAATTTCCCACTCAGCGTTATCTTCTCAGTAGTGTATCATCTCGACCGCGGTCGCAGCTCATTACGGAAGCGAAAAAAGAAATGACAAGTAAAAAAAATATAGAGATAAACGGACGAAAAGCGAAGGCAACGGGAGAGAGTCGAAAAAAGCTGCTCACCTATACGAAGTGAGACTTAGAAAGGAAGGAGTAGGAAGCCAGGGCGAGAAGATTGTCGGAGGCAGGAGAGAGAGAGAGAGAGAGAGAGAGAGAGAGAGAGAGAGAGAGAGAGCAGAGGGTCGAGCCTGATAACGTCAGCCACATTATTAATTACCTCGCGAGAGCGCAAGGTTCGGCTGTTTGCAATTAGCCGCCGATCGTTTATGGTTAATTGCGGCAAACGCGCGCGCGACTCCTATGCACTTATCCCTCCCGCCTTCTCTCGCCTCTACCACCATTAATTATGTCTCTCTTACCTCACTTGTTAATCCCTTTTCTTTTCAATTTTATAATTCTTTGAGTCTTTGCCGTTGTTGTTTCGGACGTCGTGTTTTTGTTTCTTTGTCGCTTCGCGCCGTTCACGGGGCTATTCTCCAAGCTACTCGCGTTTATAGAAGTTTTATCGCTCTTCGATAATAAAGTATTTAAGAGCGATGTTCGAGCTGCGAGTATCCTCGCGTAATTAAATTGCCTCTTGCGTTCGATCAAGGGCTCCTTTTTGTTCGTTCTTGTACCTACCTCCGTGCAAACAGGCCTATAAATTATTTTGGCATGAGCCTCATTACGCGCATAATTGTTCTCTCTCTCGCACCGACCGACACATTTTTTGTTACTTTTAGATTCGATTTAGATATGTTATTACGCCTAATTAATCTCTATTAATTATTGAAAAGTTTCACCGAGCTAAGTTTTTCAAAGGATGATTATTAATTGTCAGTGCTTTAATTCTCGGCGCGCGGTATACAGCAAGATTGATTTCTTTGTTATATAGCTAGTTATTATGAGCGACAATGTGAGTGATTACGTTAAAGATTCCATTTGCACGATAATGCTTTGGATGTTGACTTAAGGTTGCCACTTTGAGGCGCGAGAAAAAAAAACGATTTGATGGTAGTAATGCCGTCGATCGTTTGAAATAATTTGTAAATAATAACTGGCAAGGTTGGCGCTTGGTAGTAATCTCTCAAGAGCGACGCACGCAGAGACAGACAGGCAAGCACGCTCGAAAGCTCATCATACTCTCGTTACGATCTGTGCCACACAGCGCTTCACCGGGGCGACCGCTTGATTTACGTCTGAGCGCGCGAACAGTTTCTCGTTTGGCGCTGCAGCGAGCAGCAGCCACCGTTTGAACAATGGAACTGCCAAGTGGTCGTCGTGGCCTCTCGTCAATCTGGCCCTATCAATCACTCTATGTGTAGTCGGCTGCCCTCTGAATTTTCGCTTTTAATGGTTTATCTTGGCCTCCCGCGAACGCGCGCCGGCGGACGAGCGACGCTCGTTAAGCTTTTGACAAACGAACCTCGCGAGCGCGCGGCACTGCACTGGAATTAGCGATTCGCCGAGGATGCATATTGCAAGTCGCACTGGGCAAATATCCATTGCCAGCTGCAATTTCGAAAATTACACGTCGCCGACGCACAAACGCGGAGTGCCGGCGAATCCTTCAAAATTGATATTTCACTTGGCAACGGCGCAGAGGAGGCTCGCTCGTGCGCGCCCCCAAACGCTCATTATCACAACAACGTGCGCTCGCGTGCACGCTTATTAAATCATAATTATTCCTCGCTGATCGCGCAAGGAGGAGAGAAGAGCAGCCTAATGCATCGTCTATGAAATCGAGCCATTAGCTCACCTCTACACTTAGCCCCGCTCGCGCGCATCACGCCTCTTCGCACGACTGATCGACGCGAAGCGCAATTATTAAGTTCAACGGGAAGAACGCGAGTCATTAAGGCTCGCGGGGCCAGGGTCGAACGAGCTTTGCGGATCTCATATAGGCCAATGAGGATTCTTTTTCCCGAATGTACGAGCAGCCTGTCGGCCAGCGTATCCGTTTATGCCGATAGACTAATTACATCTAATTTGTTGTGGCGCATCAGGGCATATAGTTAACTGCGAGATTTAGCCAGGCTCGTCGATCAACTCTACGCTCTTGCTTGCACCCACACTGCTTTCTGAGTTATTAGTTCTATAATTGAAATCGGTGTAGATGGGCCTTTTCAAAGTTCCTTATTTTCTAGGCAATCGATCGAAGCTTCTATGAAACATCTCGTCGAGTATTTATCATTGTAAACTCGTTATCTGATCCAACTTACCGATCCGTCCAACATAGCGCTTCATCGCGGTACCTGAAACAAAAACACAAACAATTATGTTTCCGTACGTATCTTTATCTTAGATTTACGTGGCCCATTTTGTACATAAGTTGCACGTAGCGATCGCGCTCCGCTTATTTATTTTGAGCCTTAATCTATTTGATTTTCACATTTATATAAAAAAACAATAAATGTATTAATATTTGGCCTATATTTCAAGTTAGAGAAATGAAAGAAAAGAAGAAAAAATAGCTGTATTCTCAATTGAAGTCGAGTCGACAGCGTATCAAAGCTTACAGGGAAAAGCTTTTATACGAAAGCTCCGGTCGAGAGAGAGAGAGAGAGAGCTCCCATCGTAAATTGCTCGCATAAGCCTAATCTTGCTTACCGAAAAAAGTGAATATCTAATTCGTTAAAAATAGAATATTGCTAATGAAAAATTTCGTCGAGAAAAAAAAAAGATTTATTTAAAAGTAATTAAATTCATGACTAGTCGTTCGATCGTGAAAAATCCGACGATAAATCCACCAATTTTGATGCATTGTAACAAGGACGATAAGTCAGAAGAGGGTGTGTGCGTGTGCGAGTGAGGGAACAATCGAAATGTCATTAATCATGACTTATGTAGGCGCCTAAAACTCTAGATTCCTTGTCTAACTCGCATGCAACCCCTAAGAAGAAAGAGTGGGAGAGAGAGAGAGAGAGAAAAAGTCAAAGCCATTCCCCTCTCTGAAGTTTCGCGCAAGCAGCGATATATATAAGTTCATAAGTTGGCGTCAAGGGGGGAGAAGGTGACTGCCAAAGGAACGCGCGCCATCTAACACGTGCTGCTGGGATGCCCGCGTCGACAGGGACATGATTTAAAGCCAAATATTACGACAGTGCCCGAAACATTCCTCGGTGGCTTTTCGACCCTTGATTCAACGTCGTCTAGTTGCTGCGTCCTCGTCGCCTTATATTTTTTTGTTCTTTTGCTTGGCTTCAATAATATCTTGAATACGACAAGCATCCGCCCATAAAAATATCTTTGCTGAATACTTCACGAGAGCACACATACAGTACAACGACATTGCTTCTAAATTAAGGATATGATTATGAAGTTTATGATAATCGCATTTCTTGCGCGATTGTTTCAATTCTGGCGACGGGAACTACATTCTACTTAGTTTTTCTTTTCTAACGAAAGATCATTTATATTCGGTATATCTCATTTGAAATGAACAAGTAAATAACGATATTCTAGCATCACGGAAATGAGCAAAATAACACTTTAGGTTACAATTTACTCAAATAAATAAAAAAGGACGAAACACCTATTAATTTTTGAAATCTCATTTAGAATTTCGTGAACTGAGTGATAGTGATTCATTTCTTTGTCTGAATTTTGGGATGAACTCGTAAGACCGAATACTTTTTGTCAATTCTTATTAAATATTAAGTTGTAATATTTAAATATTTCACATTCGGCATGTGGTTGAAAAAAATTTCTTAACACTTATAGCTTTGTTCTTTGGATCATTTCAGGCGTATTTATTACTCATAAAAAATAAGCATCCGCTGTAAGTATCACAAAGGCGCCTTAACGAGTCATTTAATTAAATCACCGAGACGCATTAGCACCTAAAACTCTCAAGAGCACGTACGTATAAATAAGTTTCCTGTGCAAACTGTAGTCCTCACTCTCACTCTCGTGGGTGCGATATCCGCACTTTAATAATTGTCCGGTCCGTCGAATAAGACATTCGCTCGTGCGCCGCCGCCGGCAATAAAGCTACGGCAATAAACTCCGACTTCCTCCTTGCATCCTCTCTCTCTCTCTCTCTCTCTCTCTCTCTCTCTCTCTCTTTCTCTCGACATCTGCGGGAAAGCGAAGGAAGCAACCCTACGCAATATACATATATATATATACACATGTATATATATATATAACTAGTTGTGTGGCGACTATGGTCAGCTCTGGTCAGCCAGAAAAACAGATATAGCCAGCCCAATTACTAGCGCATTAAATCAATGTAGCGGCAATAAAGCTCTCGCGCCTCGCCACATATCTGTACGAGCTCGCTGCCGAAGGGGATACATGCCAGCTTGACCACGAGGATACGCGACTAGGTGCGACTTTTTGGTATAAATATAATGAGAGTAATTATCAACGCTTTTTCTTTCGACTAATATCACGTTCGTTTGTGACAAATTTATGATAGTGCAGGAGAGAATTCTTTATTTTGAAAACTAATTGAGTCGAGCTATCTCATAAATCTAATGGTAACTTTCTCAAACATCAATAAATATTTTAGAATAACATTTACTCACTAAAACGACGAAAATTTAATTATATGAAATTTATATGAAAATCTCTTTCAGCTTGCTTAATACTAGAGCACGTCATTGTGATCTGTATTTAGTATTTCAGTGTAAGTGTTCCTATTAAAAAAAAATATTTTATTGTACGTTGTCAAGAATAAAACAAATATTTTATTAAGAACAAAAAAATATGATACGATAAAAGCTACTGAAAGAAATTAAAGTGTCATCCAGAGATATAGTTTGAACAGTAACAAAAAAACATAGTCAAAACAAGAGAAAGCGATATCGTAAAGAAAAGATTCAATTCAGGGATATAGAACATATATATAACATCGAGGTCCAAACTAAACCGCAACAGATGTTGTTGGCTTGCTACCCGCTCTCTCTCCTCTCTCTCTCTCTCTCTCTCTCTCTCTCTCTCTGTTCCTGAAAATACCTATTACAAACCAATATTGGCTCGCTCGTCCATATACCTTTCTTTCTATCGCATTTTGGATTCTTGACCACGCGCCATGCTCGGTTGCAAGACGCGCCCGCCTACAAGCTCGAGCAAAACTTCGCCGCGATTACGTGCTTTACAAGTACTCATAATACGCCAAAGGGACGCGCTTTGCATCACACACATGGCGCCTCTACGCGCGATCACGTTCACCCCCCTCACCGCCCCCTCGAAACGGTGTAAAGTTCAACTTTGACTTTAACGCCGGCTGCGCGAAATGTCTCTAGCCGTGGCAGGGGACGTCGAGTTTTCCTACATGTGTAACCGAGTTGCTCTCTCTCTCTCTCTCTCTCTCTCTCTCTCTCTCTCTCTCTCTTTCTCTTTCTCTCGGATATACATAAGCACGTATCTTCTCCCTAATGCGCATTTCACACAAAAATATGTGTTAAATTTCGTCAAGACTGTACGAGAGAGAGAGAGAGAGAGAGAGAGAGAGAGAGAGAGAGAGGGAAACTGTGGCGTGCTTATGCTAATTTTTGAAATGGTAACCATTGTGGTTTAGTGCGCTTGCTAAATTATTCGCTTCAATTTAGCCAGAAAAAAATCTATGTCTACGAATAACTTTCACGGATACAAAAAAAGAATAATTAAATATATATTTACTTGTTCGATACAATTAATAAGACTCTTCATTAACAAGTCGTCTCGTAAATCTATATTTATAAGAAGTAGTCAGACATATATAACACAATTGTTTTTTCGTCAACATTACTCGTAAACTACAACCCGACCGTATCGAAAGTATTAACTTGACATCGATGTATGGTAGCCGTGACGATGCCGTTAACCTCCCAAAAACGACTGATTAATAGGATCAAGTTTATTGCGAAGGCTAACAAATGAAGATGAGTCGTTCTTGACCAGACACATTTTTCAGTCGAGCTGTATACGACTTCATCTTCTCAGCGGGCATTCTGATTGATCGTTGACATATTTGTGAGTGTGCTTTTTAATATGACGATACCCTCATTTCACATTGGTTTAATTGACCTACTTGTTTATGAATATCGTTGTAAAAATGTCAGTTGTCTTGGTGTTTTTGGCACGAGATATTTTCATGTTAGATCTGACGCGAAAAAATAACATTTCATATTGTATCCGCAGTACAATTATGCATTTAATTATGTACGGAATGTGTGAATAAGTATTTTATTTGGAAAACCAAGTCCCTATGCGTCACAGAAAAGAATGAAATAATGCACACGTACCGTCCAACTTTGGATTTCACCTTTGAATCTTCCAGCAAATGGCAAATCCTGCAATCAAGCGCTAGCATAACTATCGCGTATTTGCAATGCGTAACGTCAATTTACCATCTCGGGGTTCTCCTTCTATATATCGCGCGTTTCCTGTAGCGGTGCGGCCACGTGAGCATTTTTCAACTCGAAATTGAAATGCAAATAGACGCGCGACCCCGTGAAATTTGTCTCCTGCAAGCAGGCGGGGAGGGTGAGCGAGAAAGAAAAAAAGGTACGAACTGCACAACGCACACATTTTTGCCAACTCTCTTGTAATCGGTTCACGTTCACGATAATCGCTTATAGTTTCATGGACCTCTGAGCAAATGTTGCGAGAGTGGAGTTTTATGTCGCTCAAGTGTCATTATATCTCGGTAATTTGCGTATCGGGGTGAAGTTTCTCTATTGCGTTGACTCTTTTTATTTGACAAGTTGTTGCATTGCCAACATTGAAAGCGAAAAAAGTCGGTTAATTTCAAGTTGAAACCTATAAGGAAGTTATCGGCGGAGTGCAACATTTCGATCGTCTAATTAACAATAAGAATATGCGCAATTAAGAAAAAGATGAGCAGCTGCTAAGGTCGTATAATTAGCATAACAGCAGCTAGGTATTTCCTGGGACAAGTATCTCGGGAGGCATCGAATATAGCAATCCTGGCCATTATAGTAATCTTATCAGCATGCAAGTCTGCTAAGTAGTAGCGCGAAAGTGTCGGTTCCCCAGTGAAGCCTCCGTAAAAAAAGCTTATCAATTGGCGTGCTACGTATAACACGGCCCGTAAGTCACACACAGACTCTCATCTATCCGACGTAGGAGTAGAGAGAAGAAGGCTTGTCGAAGAAAAAGTTAACGACGACGAGTAGCAGGAGCAAATACGCAAGAGTGCCTGTAAATCGCGTGTCGTCCGCGCGGCCGTGTGTGTTGCCCACAAATGGAAGTGGATTCGAGGAACAGATATAAGCTGACATACCGGGCGTTCCAATTATTAAATAAAAAGGAAGAGAGACGCCGCGAGAGGGAGAGGCCGATAAGGAAAAGGACGCAAAACAGGCCTCCTCTCGTTCTTTCTTTCTTCCTCTCATCGCTCGACTGACAGAGAGAGAGAGAGAGAGAGAGAGAGAGAGAGAGAGAGAGAAAATCAGGAGTGGGAGGAAGAGAGAAGTAATTCGTCCTCTCTCTCTCTCCCTTATATCCTCCCTTTCCGTTCTCCTCTCTTTTTTCACTGGCTCGCTCGCTGGAGAACGTTCATTCGCGATGACAAGAATGCCCGTCGCAGAGAGAACAGTAGTCAATCGATGTGCGAGCCACTTCTCCAGCGACCATTCCGATTCGCCGCGATTAATTACTACTTCCTTTCGTTTTGCCGATTCAATTGAAGAAAGGAAATCGTACACGGCCGCGAACATAATTTTGGCCAGCGCTGCTATCTTTTCTTCCTGCCTGTCAGTACTTTTTATTGTTCAGCTTAGCGCGAACGTATTAAAAAATGCCAGCAACTGAATGACCTGCCGCTCGAGAAAAAGAAACGCTATCGCGCCTGAAAAGCTTATACAACTCGCATAAACTCTCGATGTGTCATGGAAATTATTTCACACGATGTAGTAATCGTGACACGCGTTAACCAGTGTACTACGATTTACAGCTAACCGTGAATTTGCAACATAATTTAACGTATCGATCACCTGTATGTCCACGAATAGAAAAAAAACATAAAATCGGTAATTACGTTTTCTAAACCGTGAAAGTATCATTTTTGTATGATACTTTTTTGCCTCCTACTACAAGGTGAAGCTGAAATTAGTTTCAGCGTTTTTACCCAGGGCCGTCATGTTGGGACGATGAATAGAAAATTTGTTTATAAGACACACTAAACTCATTTAATTATGTTATCCGTTATTTCCGATTTTAATCTTCTTTAGATTCCATTTACCACTATGAAAATATTGCGAAGTCCTTATCGTTCGATAATAGAAAAAAGAGAAAATCGATCGGTAAGTCCGCAGAATTGGAGCACCGATCGTTTAGACATAAGGAGATTAGTCTTTTTCGTGGCGCCTTGCTTCAATCGAAATCCAGCCATAATGAGATCCCTATACGTATAAGTATAAGTTGTGGGATCGCGTTCTGATAAATAACATCAGGTCCCGAGTCTGGTGGTGGTATAGGTTGCACGCGATGCTTGCTTGCTGCTGCCGTTGTACGCACGTAAGAGAGTGAGAGGGCACTTTATCTCGAACTGGCCCCGAAGTCTTCCCTTATCGGCACCGCCGAAGGTGTTTCGCAAAAGCTGGAAGCTAGCTGTCGATCGACGCGGTAAAAAAAAAACACGGGATTTCAATTAAAGATACATGCTTAGTAATGAGGCAATGGATTTATTGGATGTGTCTCTGGAGCTCGGCTTGTAAAGGCGATAGAATAATTAAGTAGAAAGTGTGAATCGAATACGTTTGTCGTCACGATAATTTACAATGCAATGGCAATTAATGAGAGAGTGCCGGTTGTATTTGGGTAATTTTTTTGACTTACTTGTGCAACGCGATAGTTTCCCGTGCGTCGCAAAGTCGAACACCTAGCTTTCGACACTTCTGCTTTTTTGCGTGGCATGATACGAATGGCGCAAATCGCCAAAAGTCTCACACGAGTCCTAATTTACAAATAAAAGTGTAAAACAGCTGGTCAGCTGGTCATTAGTAGGGCATTGAAACGGTTAGTTACACTTCTTCTTGCGAAACTCCAATAAAAACTAGTCAATTCTGCAGAGCTCTGCGTGTCTCAATATTCCCGTGTTAAAAACACGTTCATCGTCAGCACAATTTTTTTCCCCGGCACTCGATATATTGATTATCTCGTTATTTAGCTTACTGGAAAAATGCTTGGCTTTAAAGCGGAAGATTATGCACACCTCGATAGGAATCGACGTGGATTAGCTTGCGGCTGTTTTCGCTTCCCTTCCGATTTATCTCTCGCCGAAATCTCTCCTTGCGCGTATAGCAGTGTGTAACTACGAGACTTTACTTTTGAATTGGATCTTCGTTGTGATCGCGCAAGTACAAATTAGATGATGTAGTAGCTTGGAAAATTGACTTCTCGGCAAAGAGTCAAATATGATGAACGAGAAAGACGATGATCGACAGCGAAAAGTCCAATCTATCAGAAATTAGTCAAAGCTTAATAGTAATGATATATCCACCAATTAAAAGCGTACGATGCAGGCAGTAAATAAAAGTCGGCAGATGTGATAAATCATGCGAAATTGCCAATGCAGGTAAAACGTCCACTTATAATCATACGCACTCCTTTTTCAAAGGGAGCGATCCCATGAGAGCCCGTAATCGCGCTGATGGTACGCGCATTTGAAATACCTCTCGATCGAGAAAATATGGACCTCACGGCAAAGTATGCCGAGAGAGAAAGAGAGAATATTTCTTTCGATCCGCGTAACGACAACAGCAAAAAGACGCCGAGGAGAGTCTTTATCGGACAGTCCGATTCCGCGACAAGCTCGTAACAATCGCAGCAGAACATCAGTCATCCGCTAGCATCGATGGGTTTTTGCATGCGTCGCCGGCCGACCTCCTTGGTGCGAGTCTCTCTTTTCAAACTAGGAAATGCTTCTGGGAACACTGCCGATGCAGTTTCTTTGACAGCTGCTACCTGCTGAGCAAGAGAGGGAGAGAGAGAGAGAGAGAGAGAGAGAGAGCACGATGTAAACGTAAGAAAAAAAATTCAATCGCGACAGAGCGCCAATACTCCCCGAAGGGTTAGATATAATTCGACGATTAAATTGGCCGTTTGATCGAGCTAATTGTGCTGTGTGTGCGTGTATTATTCATGTAACGATCCGTACTACTTTTTAATTCTTTCAAATTTATGAAAAATTTCATAAAAGACCAACAATAATAATGTGCAATTTACTTTTATAATTTTCCTCTGGCTAAATTCACAACTCAATCGTGAAATACACGTGCGAAAAGATACGTCAGCGAGCCGGTCCGCAAGCTGTCAAACACAATCCTTATTGTTTTCTTACTAGGCAAACAAATCATCTTATGCGGATCCGGTTTCGATAGGATAGTCACACGCGCATTAAATCGTAATTATATATTGAACTGCCTTTCGGATTCTTCAAAGCTCCTATGAGAACAATTTACGATTTACTGTAACTGCAAATTAGCGTTTACGATGCCAAGAGCAGTGTCATTGTCGCTGTAGCAATGAGCTATCAGACGAATTATCAGAACCATTAAACTGTCCATTCAAGAAGATCGGCTTCTAACGTTAACGTTGGATCATTGCCTGCCTCTCGATCAATGCTATGGACGCGTGTAAAAAGTGGTGCAATTTGTTAATCGTTAATTATTGCATTCTTTCCTTTGCGCGGCAAAACCACACAAGTACCCGTACAAAAAGATGTATGGAGTTTATGACGTTGTGGTCGGACATTCCAAAGAAGTTCGATATAGTGTCATACTGTTTTGATCATAATTGTAAATCGATATTATTGAAAATATTACATATGTTTATCATTTCTAATAAATTGTTCCTTTCGATGTTTACATTTGTCGATTAAAAGAAAATCAAGATCAACTTGGGATATGTCGCATGTTATTTTGTCGATGATCGACAAAATATCAAAGTCACGTCAAAGCCGTGGGAAAATAATAGCCAGCACAGTTGTGTGTCTCTTGGCTCCGATTGACTTGGCCAATCAAAGTGAGAGAGAAAGGAGAGAAAGCCTAAGAGCTCGAATGCAGTGATTTAATAGCGCTAGAAAGTACCCCTTGGTGGTTCGTAATTGAAATGAACATTAAACAATGAAGCAAACGCTTATATTATACATCCTGTTGTTCGTCTCGCAACATTTTTGTTGGTCAGTTGATCCATTTGGCATTTTTTTGCCAAAATAATTTATACGTAATAATTTCATAATTCGAAATCGTTCTCGCTTTTGTTTCTATAAAAGCTACATCCGTACTCTGCGGCGTTCGACCTCGGGTAACTGGCACTTGTACGAAATGGACTATCATTGGGACGCGGGGCCGTTGATCGAGTTTGCTACAACTGCTTTGACGAACCGACGGTTCGGTGATTTTTTTTTGCCAGCTCACTCATTGTGCAGTGGAATCGAACGCTACTACTTCTGAGGTGCGTTACGAAACCACTGCGACTGAAAACGCTGAAAAAGCGGCCCCCAGATCACGCGCAAGGAAAAAGAAACAGAGTGAGTGAGAGGAGGTGGATGAAAAAAGGAAACGAGAAGAGAATGATATGCTTACCGCCCTTCCCTTCTTTCTCGAGAGAAGCCGACACTGAAACATTATTCACCATTACGTCTATTACGGGACTTAAGGTATTGAAAACGACTGTTCACAGAGCGCAAAAAAGGTATATTGGAAATCGCGCGCTTCGCTGTGCGTATAGTGGCTTTCTGATTGAAAAAAGGATATCCATATAATCAATGAATTGTTCTTATCTATTTTATTGATTGTAGACGAGAAAATTTTATTTTTTAAATAATTTTGTGTAGAAAAAGCACGTCCACCGAGTGAAAAATTGCAAGCACGCACGTGTTACGTCATTAAGTAAAAAGCACAGAGTGAAAAAAAAATGAAAATAACCTTTTCTCGAGAAGCCCCAAAGCATCCGAAAAATGAGAAATTCTTGAAGCCTTGAAGCCGTTGACACTGGCGTGTGCGCATCATTAAAGTGCGCTCGTTAAATCAAGCGATGAAACGTTGTTATGCACACTGACTTGGTTTTTTTCGTCGACTGACCTGTTGCCGGGCTCGTGGCCTTTGTGCTTTTTACGCCCATTGGTCACTGCACCACTGCACGTGCGTTTTAACAAAAACAGAGCGTGCCGGAGTTTAATTGTCAGCTCGTGGCCCCAAACAACTTTGCGAATATTTCGGATGGCTCTAATGTCCAATTCTCGAGTGTCATGAAACGTGTGGTACGTTAATAAGACTCGTGCATCGCACGGAACAGTCGTTTGCAGAGAAGTGATTACACTTTGGAAGAAAAAAGAATCGATGGAATATTTGTCTGACTAGTGCAACTCGCGGAAAAAAGCTAATCAGCTGTGCCTGACCGGTCAGTATAACGGAGTTAGTTGACCTCTATGTTGCTGTCGCATCTCATATTTAATCCGTACGTCTCAATAGCGGCTAAATTATTTTTCACAACCAGGTGACGTTGCGTGGCGTAACTTCATTTATATACTCGATAAAACTGCAAACGGCTCTACGCATTTATATCTTCTGTTTGATGACTTGCACATAATAAAATCAAGATGAATTTTTCATGCACGTGTCGATAAAAACGAGTGGAAATCGAACGAACTAGATAAATAATCCGTGTAAAAAGTAGCTTAATCCAATAATGTGAATCGCTGTATGCACGTGTTCGCAAACGGGGCCCGCTCGCGCGCGCTCAATTCGCACAATTAAAGGAAATTAGAGGCGCTATTATATACAGAGAGTCACTCGCGCGAGAGAAGGCGCGCAAACGTTTGAGTAAGTTGTAGGTCATTAATCTACGCAGCGTGCCACGTTAAAAGCAGACACATGCATATACGAGATTTGGTCGTCGTCGTTGGGAAGATATTTCAGTCGAGCATCGCTCAAGGCGAGTCAACACACAACTTGTCTCGTTTACAACTTGACGAGTTCTCGACTGCCGGCGGGCCGACGACCAGAGGAGGCTCCGACTCTGCGTACATGAGAAATGTGAATATTTGTATGATCTCTCGCAAGGACTGCTTGTAGCATAGCTAATTAACACTCTCGATGAACGATCGTTGATCGAACGCGCGCGACTCACAACTGAGATTCCCAATTGCGGCAAATGATCGTTGATAAACACATCGAATTTTCGATCGGCAGACGTCGAATTAAAAACTCGTAGCCTACACAAGTGTACGCGTAATTCATGGGATCGCGAGGCAAACGTGTAAAATATGTGTCGCCAACTGCGCGAGTAAGTAGTTTGCAAGTTGGAGGGCTCATTCGAATGTTTGTATTCGCGCGTGAAATGTGAAATACGAGGCAAGAAGCGAGGCTATTGCCGCGCGTCGAACGAAAGCCATCTCATTATTATCTCCCTCTCGGTTTTTGAGTAATGTGTTTTCGTATTTATTGGGCCTCTCTCGCACAACGCGGTGATTCACGAGTTTCTCCGTCATTGTGCAGTTTGCTTTCACTTCGTGCGTCGTGCTCGCGCTGTCAGAGCCGTTTCCGTTGTTGCGCAGGAGCGTGATAAACGTTGCGTCGTTCGGGGGCTCGAGGCAACGACCTTAAGTGTTAGCTAGGCAAACTTAATGAGAGCACTTGTTATAGCAAGGGCTGGCTTTAATGCTCGAGAAGGTGACGAGAAGAAGGAGCGCCGAAGGGTTTGGGGCGGAGGGTAGGAAAAAATGCTCCGTGCGCAGCCCCCAGCACTCCCTTCCCCCAAGAGTCTTCGAAGCGTGAGCTTAGCATACTTTATTTGATTTTTTGTATTGGATAATAGTCTTCAGGTAATAGGGTACACGCGAAGGCGCGCGCGCGCTGACTTCGAAGGAGGAGAGGAAGCGGCTGAGCGACAAAATTTTCAAAGCTTCCCCAGCGCTCGCGCTGCATTAACGAATTTACATTTTTTAAATGGGGAGGCCAAGGCGTACATAGCTCGAGGGTGATAACTTGCGAGCCATTTGTTCGTGCGAGAAATGAAACCGCGCGAGCAGCGCTCTGACATTCTGTCTTAATAAAGAGTCACGAGCGCGGAAAGCCTCTCCTTTATTGTTTGCTTACGAGAAGCCAACGATTAATACCGATTGCCCGGACTCGCGGAGTCCGTTCGTTTCTAAGGCCGATTAATGCCCGATGAGTCGTGAGACATTTTTAGGGGAAGGTGTGCGACAAATTACTGCTCGACCGAGGGAATTGCCTGCTACTTCCCAACCCATTGAAGTTTCACGATGGATCGACCAATCGGTAGAAACAAATATCCACGTAAAATCGCTACGACCGAGCCATATCGCGACGAGCAGATTGGCACGACCTACTGTACAAGTGGTAACATCAATAAGTAGAGCCGATCCAGCCCCGAATCGAAGCAGCTGTTTCATCTAATCAGGCTGGATGTTCCTTATTATCGGACTGGAGAGAGCGCGTAGCGAGGGTGTCAAGAGGAAGAAAAAAGCCGAGGAAGAGAGGGGGTGATCTCTCTCTCTCTCTCTGTCGAGTGCTAGCTATACATATTTAATGAAGCTCCTGTGCATAGCTCGTCTGTATATACATGTAAGACGCCCGGCGAGACTCCGCGGAATATTTTTATTCAAATGTAGCGCCGGGATATCAAAGAAAAAAGTATAAGAGAGAGTGGCTTTCCCCGCGCATGCATAAGCTCATAATCCGCAAAAGCTTGCCACAGCAGCGCTGTTTATACAACCGCAGCAGCGTCACGCCGTATTATGTATATATTTCAAAATCTGCGCTGCTCATTATTATCCGATCGATATTAGCTGTCTCTCTCTCTCTCTCTCCGGCTTATATTTCAAAGGCACGCCGAGTATACATCTCGCGCTAGCTATATCGCGAATCTTATCTTATGCACGCGATATGCCCATCGAATGATGTATACGCGTCGCGGAGGGGTGACGCGCGTATATCTCCGCATCTATCCCCCGCAAAGTGGATCTTCCTCGCCTCTAATCAGAAGAATAATAGATGCGCCTTCGACAGCTGCGTGTACGTGTATGAAATCCTTGTCGCGCAAAGTGTTCTGCTCGGTTCATTGCTTACGTTATTGCTTGATTGATGCGACATTTATTTTCATGAACAGACACGAGCGCGCGCTAATCGGCCCGTTACGCGTACCTTTTCCGACGCCGTTCACATTCAGTTTGCATACGTAATACGCGCAAACAAAATGCACTGAAAATGCTCTTTTTAACTAAAGAACGAATGGTATCGGCTTCGTGGACGTGAATCCGATTTTTGGACAATTTCGAACAGTCCGACCGTAACTGTAAAATAAAAAATTTGAAAAAAAATAAGAAAAAGAAAATGAGCAAATAGCGGTACTTTAATAATAGCTGCCGGTGGACAGCTAGCAAAAGGTCAGAAGCTCGGCTCGGCCACCCAGTGAATATCTCGCGTGAGCCAAGCGGCGCGCGCGTGAGCAAAACGATCGGCGCGAGCGGCATGACTGATCGGAACCTACGTATATACGTGGCCGATGCAGAAAGATCAAGAGTTCAAGACCTCCCATATTGCGAGGCCCATTATATTTTGTTGCGCCTATCGCGATGATTTCGCGATACGCCAGGAAGCCAGATTATCACACGCGGCATAATAAATTGTATTGGCACTAATAATACGTCTATAATTTTTGACGTGAGAAACGGGAGGAGGTTGGCAATAGCCGTGAGGTTTATTCTATTATTTCTGCTCCGATCGGATTATTCTTCGCGTTGCTCTTATTCTGCTAATGAGAAGAGAACTGTATGCAAGAGCAGGCGTGTAATTTGTGCAATTGGCGACTAATAGGCATTTTTTTCGACAGTCACATCGTTCGACCACCAATGCATACTATTTTGATTGAATGTTTTTGTCATGTAAGTCAAGTGAAATAATCGCACGCGCTGGCCATCCGATACGTATATACAGCGAGGAGCCCTTACCGAGCAAATAATTCGGCATCAATTTGATTTACTGAAAACGGGCAAAGAATAATTGTGCATGTAAAAAGGAATACGTGCCAGAAGTTGACGGAAAAAAGAGAGATGAGCAGTGGACTAACAAGCCCGAAGCCAAGTTCGAAAAGAAAGCATCGGAAGCAACCAATCACATTCTCGAGCGATCGTTCGCTTGGGCAAAAATCGTTCGTCCCTCAAGTTCAGGAAAAATTCCAGTAAGTCACGCTCTCCTCTCTCGCATACGTCTTGGCGAGAGACGAGCGCGCACGCGCGCAACTCCCCTCAGTACGTTTGTCAAAGAGCGAGAGAGGCGACGATTTTTCTCGTCTTACTCCGCCGCTCGCGAGTGCGAGCTGCAATTCGCGCTTTGCGCAAGAAACCCAATGATTTACGGAGCGTTTAATGCAGCCCCAAGCGATCGAAAAACGCGCGCAGTTACACGCACAGCTACACATCGATCGCGCACACAAAACCACGCGACGATCGGCTCGCGAACAGAGAAGACACCGGATTGGCCTTTTTACCTTTGCGGCGCGTGCTGCAGCGTGCGGTCCTTCTCGCTGCGTTCTTCCTTCCAGCAGACGCAAAAACCGACACGAGACCAAAACGCGCCAGCGCGCACGCAGCCGAGATACCTTTCTTTTCGGGAAGTGAGCTGTGTCTTGGCGGTAAAAAAAAAACGAGACAATCGGCGCTTGATGAGCAGAGAGAGAGAGAGAGAGAGAGAGAGAGAGAGAGAGAGAGAGAGAGAGATAGAAACATAGATTAAAACGAGACTGCGTATAAGAGAAAAACCGAGGATAAAAACAGATTCCTCCTTTTCAATCGGATCGCGGGCCAATCTTCACGGTCAATCAATAGCTTTTTGTCTCTGGCATGGTACACTTGTTTTTCATAGAATCAAAGTGGGCCCGAGCAGAGAGTGCCTAACTATACCTCCTGTACAGCGCGATCTGTATAAAACGATTCAACGAGACTGATTCTTTCGCTCTTTAAGCTTCCAACTTTTTGGCTACCGAGTTTCATGGAAAGCTCTTCGGCAAATGATATCGAGTGCGGTCTTAGTCGCAGCGAAATCGCAAGGGTGTAAAAAAAGTAACAATAGAGAAAGGGATCGAACGAGAGCACTGTATGTATATATATATCGTTTGGGCGTGGATGCACACAGGCAACTGTGCGCAGCCTAAGGCTATATAGTCTGCGAACTTTCGGCAGGCTATAATCAAATCTGAATTGCAGCGGTGCCGTCGCTGTTATACACAAAAAGAAGCTGTGAATCCCGGGGCCAAGGGCTGCCGTTTCCACGGACTGCACGGACAGGAGGAAGCAGGAAGAGTAGGAGGAATCGCACGATCGCTGAAAATTTGTCTACGAACACGAATATATGTGTGTGTGTGTGTGTGTGTGTGTGTGTATAATTCGAAAGGGTGGGGTGGGGGATGATTGACTGGTAATTATTGTGCAGCGATGGGGGCCGGCTTGTGGAATGATGATGGCTCTTGTTACCGAGATCGCGACCAGAGCGAGCCTCGGCAGTAATGACTGAAATCGAGGCCATTTTCGCGGAGTTAACATGAGAGATGAGAAAAACTTGAAAATCAATAATGACGTCTTATTACTTGTCCTTTGCTCTCTTTCTCTTTCGACGCGGTGTGCTGAGACTGCTGTTTTCGCCTCACCTTAATTTGCCTACTCTTGTATAGATTGGATTTTGATAGGGAAACTTTATTGGAGACTTTAGTCTCCCTTGTGATGAGATAATTTATAGTCGTTGTTTATTGACACTTTGAATTTTCCGCAGGTACCATTCACATTTCTATATTTTCCATGTTAAATGTTTCATTTTCGAAAATGCATTGTAATTACAAATTAGTTAAATATGTGTTAACCAGTGCACTCGCGATATTTTAGATTGATTCGAAAAAAATCGCATTTACCATTAAATTATTTGATATTATTTCATTTGGCTCGAATCATTGTTATGAATGATATATTTGGAGAAGATTTTCATAATTGAGATGTAATCAGAAGTAACTGTAATGCCTTTAGAAAATTCACTGTTCAAGTCCATAACAACAGAATGTGTCGGTGAAAGATGTTATCGCTACATTTTTAAGATTTATATAAATAAATAGGATCACAATAGGGTATGCGAACTAATCGAATTTCAAATAAAAATTCTTCGCGTTCACAAATCCAGTACTCTTTGATCGCATGACGACAAGTTCTACGCGTCCGTGGCTAATGCTCTCCGCAGTGTATGAGAGCCAGCACGACTATAGCTTGTCATAAAAAAAACGAAGCAGCGTTATTTATCGGTCGTAGTGTGGTAGCTTGCTTGACCGTCTTCTGTCTTGCTCTCTTTCTTTCGACACAGCACGCCTTGCGTTCGTCTCGCGAAGGAAGTGAAAAGAACAAAAAATTCTTCCAGTTTCTTTGGTTAAAACGCAGCGCATCACTACGCCTTATTAGTGTTTGGACCTTGCCCTTTCGCGACCCCGCCATGTTTAATATCAGGTAAGAAAATGACATCTTCTTCGCAGCTCGCGATGTATCGAGCTACGTAATTTCCAAGTCCACGTAGCAATCTCTCTCAAATCCAATGTATCCGATTACAAGCGGAGCCTTTTTTTCTTATTCCCCATACGTAGCGAAATTGTAGGTTCCGATTACCATATACTAGCTAATTAGGCGCAATTTTCGTTATTATATATAAATCGCACATCCGACTTCCAAACAGTACGCGCTCTTACCGAAAAAAAAAAAAAAAAAAAAGAAAGAAAATAAGAAGAAAAAAAGAGAAAAAACAAAGAGAAGCTAGACTTGTTTGGTTGTTTGGCGGTGTCCATTTAGCAGCGTCTGATTATACGAAATTCCGAAAAATGTGTAGTTTCTTGCGCGCCCGCGCCGATGCAAAAGATTACCTGGGCGCGCGCTCGATCATCTCTGCTCTCTAACCGCGTTGCAAAAAAGTTGCGCTGCCGCGGCGAAGGAGGAGAAGAAGAAGAAGAAGAAGAAGAAGAAGAAGTGCATGCGAGGCAGAGAGGAAATAAGGCTCTGCAAGCGGCAACAGCAGCGCCAGTCTCGGATATATAAAACGCATGTGATGCTTCGGTTCTTACATCCACGCGTCCGGCCCTATTACTAGTTGGTTGGCCCATCATTCAATAATACTCGCCTGCTTTGTTTCTTTTTCTCTCTTTGCTGCATTATACCAAGCCATTTCAATGCGTTCTTTTTTATTATCTATTGGTGTTTTCCATAGTTTCCCTTTCGTCTAAAAGTAGCACTCTTGAATATTATTCCGAAATTGTCAATGACGAAGATCAAACAATACGTACGAAAGTTTAATTTTGAAAGGCACGATAATCGTTGATTAGCCTCCGAAAAACATACATGTGATTCGTTATGCAAAATCTCCCTCTCTTGAAATCGAGTCAAGATCGAATTAAGCTCGAATGGGTGTTGTCTTCATTTGGCTCTTTCTCTCTCTCGTCGCGCCTCTCTCGCTCGTATAAATCGCATAACATTTGGTTCCGCTGCTGTGTGTGCCTGCGGCCATCGGCCTGCCTACTCAGCTCAATACTTCACGGATATCTCGTGCATAAGATGAATAGGTGCTGCTGCGCGGTAGTCGTTTAAGTTCCACGTTGATTACATGTTGACATTGCGTGAGAATTGAATAATACTTTGTGATTTGCGCCTTTAATGCTATATGTTTAAGAACATTTATGGAAAATTGCAGTAGTTCAATCACAGTATTACTATCAATCTTGTATTGGACCTTACGGCGTATACGATAAGCTGCCGTATAAATTCGGTTAGCAAGATGTAAGACGGTGCATATGTTAACGCATGTAATTTTCTCGTGTAGCACTAATTGACAATGACGTAATGTATGATTTCTAGCTCATACGTATATCATCCGTATTTCTTTCCCTCTTCTCGTAAAAAGAAACGCGAGATCATATCGCTGCGCTGTTGATTTTATAATTTATGCAGATCGCTACTTCTGATTGCATAATTCACGCGAGCTTTTCTGCAATCTGTCGACGGCAGCAAAATGAATTTGGTATTCCAGCAACAACGATAATTTGTAGAAGCAAGATCCGCGGAAAGAAATGCGCGGAATTGATCCGACGGCGGCAGCTAATACATACAGATGGGAGTCGTGAGATAATGGTCGGAAGAGAGTCGATTGCCGATCGTGCGGACGTGTGCGCGTAAAGAGGCGAAAGAGGAGACTCAGCGCCGCCGAAGCCAGTGTATAATTGATAGCAGAATGCTAATAACCCGTACGAGCTAAGAATTGTAATGCGTTTCCTGTTCCTTCCTCTGCGGGCCGCCAACTTCACCACGGCTATTCTTTGTCAGCAGCTGATCTGTCAAAGCGCGCGTCGGCCAACACGCCTCGCGCATGGCTTATTCGCGCGTTCGCGTCTATCATCCAAGCTTTAATTTATCGTCACATCGATTCACTCTTCGTACATTTTCTTTTTAGTGATATTCTCGTCGGATGCATAGTTTTCAATGTCAGGCCAAACAACAAGCGTGCAAAGCTTATTATTCTACAGAGAGCCGTGGTAAGCGTCAATAATAGGATAACGGCTCTCGACACGAGCCAGATAGATGTACAGAAGAGGTAATCGCAAACAACCGGGTAGGCAGGCAGGCAGACAGGCAGGCAGCGCACTGACAGAACGCACCATCTAAAAATAGAGCGACAAGTACGATTTGCCTCAATGAGCTGAACTGTCATGCTAATGCTCGAGTACGACCTACCAACTAATATCGAACAACTTTTACAAATATACCTTACTCGAGTGTGATCATCCAAATATTATTCACACGGATATTTATCGATCTCGGCTAGCGTGTCAACGACATATAAAAGAAAACGATTATTGCCCGACGTGTATTAGCATAAAGTTGACTGAATAAATGAAGTGCTACATCCATTTGAGAAACCTTGATTCTCTTACAAGCATACGCAGCTTGAGCCATTAACTGACGCGATAAGATGAGATCAGTTTTTTATTAGACACAACCATTTTTAACGAGTGCAATACGCGACTGCAACCGATAAAAAGTAATTGAGGTAAAACGACATCAATTGTTGATTACTATCAATGAATGTAGATGGCTGTTACAAGGTATCTGGTACTGAACCAAATTACCAGCCAACGAAATCAATTCCTAGGCTTATAGGAACATACCATAACCTGCGTCGTAGGCGAATAAAGAAACGAACAGATATGTGCGCACCTGTAGTACGGAAACGCCTGATGCGACACGTGGAGATCCATCGGCATGGCAGGATGTTGAGTATTAGCATGATGTGCCGGCGTGGGCGAGTAATCGTGGTGTCCGGAAGCAGATGGTTGCATCATACCAGTAGCAGCATGACCGGCAAGCATGGCACTCCAAGGGAATGCCGTTGCAGCAGCAGTTGCATTCGCGTGATGGTGGTGATGATGATGGTGATGATGATCGAGATCTAAACTAGCGGCGGTGTGACGAGAACCGGCGGCTGCGGCTGCTGCTGCTGCTGCGGCGGCGCCGGCAGCCATGCCACCGCCACCGCCGGCACTCCGGTGCATTAGCCAGCCCTCCACCACGGATTAAGCTCGGGCTTGGCCGTTAAGCTCGTCGTGGTGGTGACGTTGAACTTGTCCCGTTGGCGCACACTGGGGTTTCGTTGGTTGCACTGTAGGAACACTTTTTTCAGTCGCGCACTTTTTCAATTGCAAACACACTCTTGAAGGATTAGTTATTCCAGTGACGGTGGCATAGCCACTACACGCTGGTCCCAATTATTGTCAACGGCGTTCACGCGCGTGCGATCGCAGCCTCGCTTGCGATTTGCAAATACCGAATCACTGGACACTCGAGGTGGGATCCGTACTATTCGCCACTGGCAGCTACAACACTTGACACTGCGCGATACCGGCAAGCAAATCGGTAGCTAGTCGAAAACAAGGCCCAGACGTTTGCCCGCGCATCTAGCATCATCCCTTGAACTGACACAACATTGCAAGCGAACGCATGGATAACAGAGGAGCTTTCGCCAGCAGTAGTAGGAGGATTTGCTATAGAAGCGAGTGGGAGAGAGCGAGAGAGGAAATACTCACGAGGCGCGCACGCGAATACTGCGCTGCGGTGCGGCGGCGGCGGCGCTCGAGGGAGTCTGCGCGTTCGCCGCGAGATAGACGACGACGGCACGGCAGAGTGAGAAAGAGAGCGGCCTTTGGCTCGGCCATGAATGACGCGGCCGCGACGAGTATGAGCCTCGGAGATCTCGCGGGGGCGGAGCCTCCTCGCTCGAGCCTCGCAGCAACCGACACATCCACCACGTGACTTCTCTCTCTTGCAGAACCTCTTTCGCGCGCGCGCCACCCACTGCCGATCACATGCGCGCTGCTCTGCCGCTGAAACCACGAGACCTCGCGCTGACACCTTCAAAGGTGTACGCGGCATCCAGTACGAGAATCTAACGTTCCTTCCGTCATTATTTATTAGTTTCGTTTTACTTTGTGCCTCCACGGAATCATTGGCTCGATTTTATGATATTATTAATTACGTTATTACTACAAAATAACTAACATGAAAGTGTTGTTAACTGTGATGTGCTTTTCTTTAATTATGCCTATTCTGTTTTCATTTTACTTTTACCAAGCAAATTATTTCTTGTATTACAAGTGGAAATTCTATTTATTAAGAGTTTAATTTTTCTTGAACGCATAGGTATATTTTTAATGTTATATAGAAAAGTTAATTACTGCTTGTTATTTAAATTACTTTTCTAGTGAATATTTTTTACATTAAAATATATTGATTTTGTCGAATTTCGACCAGCTGATGGTTTAAACACCTTTAACAGAGTAAATAATTATAGTGATTTCATAACATATACCCATGTCATTGTCCATCTTTCGTTCAATTTTAGACATAAATTGTAATTAAATATGTAAGAATAATATAACTCAATAAAAAAAAATTAATAATGTGGAAGCGGTCAGGTGGAAATAAATAAAATCACGAAGAAAAAAACTATATGTATATTATTCTAAATTTGTACCTCTTATTTCAATACAATTTAATGCAAATAATTGTTATTTATTAATGAATTTCAACAATTAATTAACAAAACCTTCAATTAATTGAGGAATATAGACTTAGAACTTTTATTGAATATCTTTTAAGATATTTTACTAAAATAACACGATTTTTCAATATTATTGATAGTACTTTTCAGCTGTAACAAAAGTATAACGTTGAAAAAAGTCGACATTCGAGAAAACATTGCGTCAAAGGTCTATTTGTATAAATGTGCAGTAAATCAGACAAGAGATTTGTGCAGCCGCTATTGCTCATTCCTAACTTCTTTTTTCTACTTTTCTCGCCTTCGAGGGTGCGCTTCTTAATGGTTGCTACAATAAAAAATTTAATCAAACTGCTCTCTAGGTAATTTACAACGCGCCGACTCAACCCTTTTCTCGAGAAAAACTTACACCTTGTACTCCCTTAGCCTTACTTGTGCGTTAGATTTGGAAAGTGGATTAAAAATGTGAAAAATATTTTTTTATGAGCTGTCTTAGATGCACTATGGAGTACATGAATTAATTAAAATTAAAATTTTAAAAAAACCTCTATGTCGAGTCAATTAAGATCAATTTTTTACACAAAATGCTTTTGCTTGCCTTTATCTTGTCGTCGTGATTCTTTACAATTTTTGAATTATATTCTATTATTTTTGACAATTTGATAAAAATTAAAACATTGAATGATCTTTATTAAATCGTATATTCTTTTAAACAATCATTAAAGTTGGGGGCTTATTGAACATATTCTTAGTAATTTCCTTTTTTAGTCAGCTTTGATTACCAAGTTAGTTCGGTGGTTTCGGTAATAGGTTTAGTTCTATCCAGCACGAAAAAACGCCTTATATTGCGTCATAAAAAAGAGTAGTAAAAACTCCTGGACGCGTCTCCTTCCCTTCTCTCTCTCTCTCTCTCTCTCTCTCTCTCTCTCTCTCACTCTTTCACCCCAAGTGCACGCGTTTCGCAATTCGTTTCGCACTTTTTATTTCGTTTCGTCGCTTTATCGCTTGAGACAAAAAAAAAACCTTATTGTAAAATATTCAAATACGATGTTATTAGAATCGTTTTGTATATATAAAATTTCTATCACATTTTTTCGTACCATTGACAAGTGAATTATAGTCAAGTATTAATTAGCAAATTGTGAGAGGAAGTACTTGCTAAAAAATATCAACGTTGATTTGGAAGCGATTCTTCCATGACATATCAGATTCACTTATGGAATTATATCGTGAAATATGTACAAAAGCAGTTGATGAAGAGAAAAAGCATGTATATAGAATCATACGTAAAGAGGATTCAAAATCGAAAGAAAAAATTGGAATGAGATGATAGAGCACAGAAAAGGATGCAGACAGCTGTGAGTGATAGAAAAAGCGCAAGCAAAGAGAAAGAGAAAAGAGAGAGAGAGAAAAGAGAGTAGATTTAGACTATTTGCAGTGGGGAAACGAGTACAACGGAGAAAGATGCGGGAAACGAGCCTCTGGTAATGAAAAGCGCGAGCCGCATACCAAGTGGTAACCTTTAACCTACTCTATAGATGTATAGCTATATATGTGACTTTGGATAAGAAACAAAGACAGAGACTAAAAGAAAGAGATAGAGATTGCGCGACACTTCTTTTTCCTCATGCTACTAATATTAACGTATTAATTGAATTCTATAAGCTTACGATGAAAATTTTTAAAGTTACTAAAGTGAACGAAGCATGGTGAACTTCTTGTATCGTCATATATAATACTTGATTTTTGATAAAGTTTTCAAGAAAATTACAACTTAAAGATAATTTAGATATCGTACCATTATTCTGGTTTTTAGACTTCAATAGTGTACTGTATTATCCTTTTAAATGTAAGAAGTACATTATCATTCATTATCGTTATAAAAATAATAGCAATCTGACTTTAACTTTGTAACTCAGTTTGTACTCGAATAGAAAAATAAAAAAAAAGCGAAGTCTAGATAACTGTCATTTGGCTGAAGATTGGTCAGTAACGGACAGTACGGCAATAGTAGCGCTGCATTAAATTTGTATTTTTACGCTGATTCCCTGGGTTATCCAGCTACGTGCCGAGAAAGAAAATCGTCCCAACGATTAACGATCGACGCTCCTAGGGGAGGTGCTTATATAGAGGAAAATCATTTGTGTAGGCGCTATATGAGTCAATGCGCCCT
This sequence comes from Phymastichus coffea, assembly GCF_024137745.1. Classification (NCBI taxonomy): domain Eukaryota; kingdom Metazoa; phylum Arthropoda; class Insecta; order Hymenoptera; family Eulophidae; genus Phymastichus; species Phymastichus coffea. The sequence goes on from NW_026706880.1 coordinate 689,883, forward strand.
CGAAAAGAAAGGTATCTGCGTGTATGACAAAAAAAAATGGTATTCTATTCGTAGCTCTTTCTACTTTTATTTAGTAGCTATCAATATTTATAGGATTCTTCTACGCGAAAACAATAGTAGCAAGAAAAGTCGATCCCAATGAATCTAATGATCGAAAGGAACTGATAGTGTGATTGGAAAAAAGAAAACTGAAGGGATAACATATTTGACCGATGCAAATGTTTTTTTTCTGATACCTAAAGTGACCCCTGTCAACCGACTACGAAATCGTAAGAAATGCATTACCGTTTGAATCTTTGGAATAGAAAATACGTTCACTGTTGCTTCTTTTCTTGGATTTTTAAAGTACGAGTTATTTTCATATTCACGTTAAAAATAAATTTTGATTATTTATTTTTAACTGAGAAATGACATAGCGATAGTATTTATCCAAAACTACAAACTAGAATATCATCAAAGTGAAAAAATGATTGAATAGCAATACTTACTAAGGAATAAATAGTGTTAAAACTGCATTGCATAGAATTAGAAGATCCGGAGATAATGAGAAAGTCATATATTTATGAAAGAATAAAAGAAAGAGGAAATGAATGTTTTTCATTCGTAAGACTCGACAGATCCGACTTTAGTGAAAAACTGCTAATTTATTCGCGCGCGCTGGAGAGATCGAAAGAAACAGCTGCGGAGGAGAGCTTGGTACAGAGCAATTTATAACGCGAACGCGCGCGAAGTGGTGCAAACACCGGAGATAATTCATGAAAAGAGAGATCGCGCAGTGTGTATATATATATATATATATATATATATATATATATATATATATATATATATATAAGCAAGGCGACGCCGTGACAAGTAAAAGTGGTATAGGCGCGCGCGAGAAAATAAAAGTAGAAACGAGAGAGTGGATGAAATTATCCCCTTGTGTATTGTAAACGTCTCTGTGCGTGTCACTTGAGTGTAACGACAAAAATCTCCTTGCACGTACTCTCGCTCGCTAGTCTTCAATGCTGTGCCATGTGGCACTAAGACTTTGAGCACTCTTTTAAACGCGAGACTCAAAGCAAGGTGTGCGCACGGTGCACGTACTTGTGCATCGGTTAAGACGCGTAATAAATTTATCAGCAGCCCGCAATAGATCTTTGAAAATCGATTCTTTTCCAGCTATACGTTCTTTTCTTTCGATACCTTATCTAAGAAAGAAGCTCAACCGCATGAATATCCATCATACTGCAATCTATTATTGAAGAAAGATCAATATTCGGAATTGTAATATGAGCGATTGTATTTGCGATATACTTACAGCTGAATCAAAAATATGTTTCCATGTATATCAGAGATGGGATATGTTTCAAATCCCCATTTTAATTTCTCAGCTGAAGCACTTGATCCCCCTTGCTGATGGCCATTTTATGTATGTAAAGTACCCGAGCTTAACCGCGCTTGACCCAGTCAAGAATGGGTTTGATACATCTAGTGGTTTTGGCTACATTAATTCTATATGCTTGAAATTATTACGTATCGTTGGCAGATATGAACAATGAATCTTGCTGTCCGTTTACTGCACAGATTTCTTCAGGCGTATTTGCGTAATAAACCAAAATAGCTATTAATTCAAAATACACGAGGAAATCTAATGAGGCCAATTTGACTCTGTTGGAGTTGATTAGCTTAGAGCAAAGCAAATGAAGCCTACATACAGTGAAGAAGAGAATAGCTATACACATGAGCCGACAAAATCCCTGACAAATTCACTGGCACAATGGAAAGGGGCAAAAGCGGTTGATGAGAAAAGGAGCCGCTCGGCTCGACGGAGTGAGTCGCTTGTGCAAATATTGTGAAAGGTAATGAAGCCACGAAAGCAAACGCCGAAATAAGCCATCAGCAGTGGACAACGCTCGAGCCTCGAGCTTGCGCAGCAGCATGTGTGTATATAACGCGAGGGTTACACACAGTCTTGGACCCACGTCACGGGATTATCTTGGCCTTAGCGAGGATCTGTAATGCCGATGACGTAGGCTCAATCGCACGCTGTAATTCTGGAAAGACTATTTCAAGTTGGAGTCATTCGAGCGCCGGAACAATCGGTTGGCTCGGCAAGTAAATATCCTTCGTATGAAGATTAAGAAAAATGAGACTGACGAAGAGAGACTGCAGTTGCCGGAATAGAATCGCTGTTCTGCTCGATCCAGACGAGCGAAGCATCGGCGTTGAATATGTACCGCAGCCGAAGCAAGTTAGCCGTGTATGGGCAAGAAAGTCTGCGCCGAGTTTGGTTCATCCGTGGTCTTCATCAAATATACATTTTTACTGCCGAGCACGCGGTGTGTCCCTTAACTCAAACGAATTACCCCGATCTCGGTAAGTGCGGGAAGCCCTTAAGGTTTCGCTGATGTACTGCTCTGCTCTGTGCTCGCTCTCTTGACTTTTCCAGAATCTGCAGGATTACGCTCGCCAGTCGACAGCAGACTTTTTGCTCGTGCACCGTTATACACTTACTTGGCTTTTTTCCTCTTTTTATTTGAGTTTGCACTTGAAAATGAAAGTTTTTAATGGGTATATTTAGAGGTTAAAAGTGGCAAATGTACGACGGTTAGCTGTTGAATTTCTGTCTCAAAATTTTTATAAATATTAAACCAAATGAGCTTCGCGAACCGAAGAGATGGTTTTCGAGTCGCAAGCAACTTCAACTGATTTAGGAGTTGATTATTTTATTACTTATCAAAATGAAGTAGAAAGTTGCAATCTACATTTGTTTGGCATAAGCAAATACGTCGACTCACCTTTGCAAATGCTCCGAAGCGCAGGACCCGCCTGAAAACTCAACAAACTAATTTCCCTTTTGCACGAATCTCATAAATCAAGGCGCGAGATGCAGTAGCAGCAGCAGCAGCACTAGCAGCGTCTCGGAGGGATGCAACTTTCTCGTCACGTTACGTCTAGCTCGTCCTACTTGAGACCAGGGCAGCAGCGGTGGCAGTAGCAACCTTGGTGGTGGCAAATACGAGGGCCGCATAAATAAGCTCGCGGAGGCTTTACGAGCTTCGCTATTGCGCTATTGGCGTGCATATATATATGTATACGCGAAAGAGAATGAGAGAGACAAGAGGATCTGTACTTTGCTCTATGCCTCTCGAGCTCTGTGTGACCGGGACTTTGAGTGCTCGTAAAGCTCGGCTCCTCTCTATACGTGGTATACATCGATGCTTGGACTGTGCGCCAAAGGACGGATGGCCGCCAAGACGTTTCCTTCTCCAAGTATCACAGAGTTTCCAATTAGAGTCATAAATGCGTACGTCGCCGTCCGTCTTGTACATCACAAATAGCTAATGCTGTAAGAGCTTTGTCATTTACCCGAGTGTTTAATTATCAGTGTATATAGGAACTTCAGCTGACGATTTCTGCGTCGAAACCATTTATCTTGTTTTTTTAGAATCATCGAGTAAAAGCTACAAATATTTACAAATAAAACAGGAATTAATAACTGCACCCGCGTTTCGTTATTTAAATAAGTTTGCAAAGATATGAATTTGAAAAGATAGGAAATACACGCACCGAGCAAATATTGTACCGTACATATCAAAATCGTACGCAAGCCTCATTATGCATTCGAGGCGTGAGTACGAATTGTATACGCAATTGTACACCACAGAAGCCTTGTGTGTCGTGATTGCGAATAGGAGCTGGTAAAGCTGTAATCATCAAATTTGATGTATTAGTTATTTTGACAGGCAATTTTCAGCAACGATAATTTATTTAGTTATTCGGAAATATCTTGCACTTTAGCCTTGATACAGTCAAATGAAGATATCCTGTGATCCTATACCATCTCTCTCTTTCTTTCTCTCGAAGATTAACGTTAGTTAAATTAACATATTTAATTTACGTAAAAAAGTATTTTTGAAGTGCTAACTATCCTTGTAAGATATAACGATGAATGTAGGGTTGTAAGGTGAAACAATGATAATTATAAATTGTCAACGTCAAACGATTTATTTAATAAGTACTGTCATTCATTTCATTCGTCGTTGCAAATTTAGGTGCATTTTTACATAATGAACATTTCGCAACGGAGTCATAATAAAAATGGCAATTTTAGCACTGGACCGGTGGACAGGAAGAAAAACACAATTACTAAAAGGAAAATTAAGAAGAGCAAGAGCCAGAGGAAAAACAGAGCGAGACAGAAGAGATCGACAGAGACTCTATAGCTACGGTGGTGGAGCTTCGCCAGGGGGTTGGTCGCGAGACTTGCTGCGATTCGCAATGCCGGGCACGTTGCCGTCAGACGAGCGTACGTGCAACACGACTACGCTTTTACGCCGCTCTCTTTCTCTCTATCTTTCTCTCACTCCCACGCACACATACAGATACCACCTCGCTTCTTCTGATTCAAGAAAAACTTCTAATATCTATTCTTTCCTTTTTTTTCTCTTTCATTTAGTCCAAAAATTTCGTTTCATTTTTTAATGCGATTTTTCGTTGTTGCAATTTTTGTTTCTAACTAGCTTTTACTATTTCCGTCAAATTGCAATATTTGTATTTTCAAGTCATGGATAGATAATCTATTGCAATAATATGAATATATTCAATAATGCTAATATTTGTAATAGAAGAGAAATCCCGTTTTTTCTTTTTTCTCTAGAAGATATAAACAAACTACTAAACGATCGAATGACTTTACTGTGACTGTCAACTGTTTGAAATATGTTAATTATTGAAATGTTATTGCATGGTAACTTCTCATTCAATAATATCTTAGTCTATTCCACTATCATGTATGTTGAATATAAATTAAATATCATTAACTAGCATTACTAAATTCATATTTTAATCCAGTCCCTCAATTTATCTTAACCATTTACAAATTGAACAAACATAGATTTATCGATATCAAATACCTTCTATTTATTGTAGGTTGGTTTCTCTACCTACTGCGGATACCTTAACAGCTTACCGGCGATTCATAAATAGAGAGCTCTTACTTATCTACATTCAATAGATTTTTTTGTATGCAATTTTTGTTTCTAGCTAAAAATATAACAATGCTAGTTTTTTGAAAAACTGTGAAATGATCATAGCCATTAGTTTTATACAAATGCACTGATAAATTTGTTATCAACAATAGTTAATCTTAAACATTATTCTCAAGCACAAACAAACAATATCTCGCTACCGAAATTATGCCATTTTTATCTAAAAAAATTCGAATCGATGGAATTTTTTCAGGAAATATATCACCAAATATGTTAAGATTGAACATGAAATAAAATAAAATAAGTAAAGAAATAGAAAAACTTGGTGAGAATATCCTTTGTTACTCGAATACGTGAATACAATTATTATGTACAAAAATGAATATATTCAGATGAGTATACCAAATTGACATTGGTTAGAGAAATAAATATGTTAAATATGTTAAATAAATGATTTCACGAGTCATTTTATTTTGTATTTGGTAGTTGTTGCCCTAAGCAATTTTAATCAGTATGTCCATGAAAGGTTGATTGAAATGTTTATTGTATATTTCACGATTTTACCCTGTCAAACATACATTTAATGAGTAATAGAAAGAAAGATTATAGGTATCAAATTATAGACTCGACAGAAATCATCTGCCACATACGTTAATAAAGAAAACACAACATTTGAAACTTACGTATCTTTATTTTTGAAAATCAGCTAAAAATACACGTTGTTATTCTGTAAAATTGAAAAATTGTTTGAAATTCATTCTTACATTATAATGTTAGTAAGCATATAATGATTCATGAGGAAATGGCACGACATATGTGTTTATAAAATGTAAATCAACATGCACAATAGATACGTGTACGCTTGAATGAAACGATTGTGTAAATGAGCAACAGTATGAAAAAACTTTAAAACTATTTCATATTATGCATGAGCTAATAATCTTTATAGAAGAAACTAGCTAAGGAACAATTGCATGCATATCGCATTATAAAATAAAATAGCCCGTAGTAATAATCGTATGAAACGTACACACTGCACTCATACATTAAGGTTATAGTCGACGCAAATTTAAACAGTCAGCGTCAAATTTTTTTCTGTTAATATTTTTCTGTTTTTTTTTCTTGTTTTTTTATTGCTTTTCGGTGACTTCCTTTCTCCATTTCATACCTTTAAAACGTTCGTACGTGTAAAAAGGCACTTAATTAATAGTTTGGCAATATATTCGCCAAAAAAACCGCTTTACTTTTACTTTGATAAAAGAGCGTTCAAGTCGCTCGTTAACAATAGTCACGTTTGGTGTCGACATTATGATGATTGTGAAAATGAGCGCTAATCAAAGTTAACGCCCAGCTATTCAAAGGCAGTTTTGGTAGTTAAAAAAGTATTCAATCCGACCATAACGCTAAGCTATCGCCACCGACAAAATACAAACAAATTTCCAAAAAATTAGTTGCATGTAAATGTTGGTTTTTGGTAGCGAAAGAAAATTTGTCGGCAATGAAAATCGGACAGTAGTTTTTGATATGACTATTTAATATGGACGCTCATTGTTTTTGAACGCTAAATTAGCGTACGCCATCAAATGATGAAGTAGTATGACAATATTCAAAAAATTATCATCAGTTTGAAGTTTTCATTCGATGATTTCTCATTTTAACAATGATGATTTTATTGATTATTTACACGCAATCATGTATGAGGATCACCTATTACTATCAACCCTTGTCAGTTGTTTAACTTTCTCCTCACAAAATAGTTTTTCCAAGTAGAAATTAGACGACTTACCATTGATAAAATCCATTATTTTACTATTTTTTTGTTGTTTTTTCATAAATTTTTCAAGAAAGTAAAACTACGATATAGAAAATGCAGTTAATGAAAAAGAAAAAAAATTATGATTTAACTTAAAATAAAAGGTATGCCATTTAATACCAATTTTGCATAACGATACAGCATCATGGCACACATTGTAAAATGTTGGTACGACGATGGATCGTTTGCTTTTTCTAACAATTACGTATAATCGACAGTACACTCGAAAGCAGTCCACTTGTAAATCAGCAGTAAAGTTCTTAATCGATTACAGTTATCTTCCAACTTTCAATTTTCAAAACTTTATTGTTCATTTGCAAGAGTGTTTGAAAAAAACTCAACTACTTTAATTATATCAACTCGTAAATCTATAAATCATGCATAAATCATATATTGTCGCGGCAGTAAAAAATTTCACGCACTTATAACTTAAACATCATTTTATACGATAACTAAATAATAGCTCTTATTACTTTCAGGTACTTTATACAAACAATATAGCGACAAATAAAGTAGATACTGCGCCTCACATTTTGCTACAACAAATGTAAATTTAGTCAGTCTTTTTGATATTCTTTTAATTTTAAAAAATTTATTCGAGACACTTTAGTGTGAAAAAATATTTTAAATATAGAACATTTTCAACCAAGGGAATGAAAGTATTGGCAAGTTCATAGCATGTGTAAATTGACACTGGAGGCGAAGCCGAGGGTGTTAAACATGTACTAGGGGCTTGCCATTTTCACTCCCGTGGTTAATATACTTTTTTTTGCCTACAGCGCGTAAAATGCGTATTGTGAAACCGGACACCCGGGTTTCAAGACGCACTTTATGCGCAGTAGGCAAAAAAATATATCAAATAAATTTCTTGCCTTCTTAACGATGTTTTTCTAAGATGATCAATATATACTGAGTATGTATAGACATTTTAATCGTAATTAAAATGTGTTTTATTCTTATGATACTTTTTATATTTGAGATGAAGATATATTCCATTCCAATTCCGATACGTATGTGTATTTATAAATACTTGTGAACGTATTAATGGAGCTCGTCAGATACTTCAAAAAAAAGCTAACATATATTACAACTTTATACGTGTATTAGCATATACTCAATAAAATAAATCGACAGATGCTTCTTTGAAGCTCTACTAAATATTATTACATTTTTAGAGTGTGACTTTAATGTCATGCATACCAACGTTTAGACTCTATACTTTTAGTTTTTTAAACATGTTCTTTGGATAATTTGATCAATAAATCCAAACAAGAAAAGGATATCAAAAACACTGACATATTGATGATGAAATAATGTAAATCAGCAGCTAAAAATCCACCATTAATCAACGGAAAAGCTGATATGGTAAATTGCATAAGCTCTCTTAAAATATATATTTATTTACATATATATTCGCAGACTTTTATATTATCTTTTTTATATTTTTCTCGAATTTGAAATTCGAGATAGTTAAGAATGCAATAATATGCATAAGTACTCTTTTTCACAACATTTACCATAACGGTAAATGTTTTTGTAGTTTGTGCAATCGCTTTTTTCACAAGTTTTGCGTAAAATTCTACGCATGTAGTTTTATGAAGGCAGCTCCTCAAGAAATGTCAACGTCAAAATCTTTACATCTTTTTAAAATCAACAAATATAACAAACTAGTAATAAAAAGGTTATGAAGAATAGTACGATTAGTTTCTATTTATCACTATTCACAAAAAATAAAATTATGAGACTTGTATAGCCACTACAATTTTTTTATATAAATGCTTTTCTTTTAAGTAGCATGTCTCTGATAAAGGTATTTGATTGTTTAGTAGCTTGTCATGATAGTTTCTGGTATAAAAAATTTTACTATCAATTAAATGCTTTGTCAAGCTATATTCAAGTTATAAAATATTACTATTTATTTCAATGTTTTTTAAACAAAGTAACTTTAATAAATGAATTTGATGAAATTGCTGAAAAAATCAATGAAAGCAAAATCATCGAAAAAATATATAAACAACAGAAGCACGAAGGCCTTCTCTTTTTTTATGACTAGTTGATGGTTTCTAAACACATCTTTTATGTTTCATTCACTTATTATGTTTTCAAGTGAAGTAGAAAACAATTATTATTATGCGTATTACTTTGCGATGATCTTTAATAAATTTAATAAATTAATTGTTCCACTTTTGCATAATTGGAAGCATTCTTGAAATATTTCGTTTCATATTCAGCCTACGTGCCATCAATGAAAAATGACGTTAAAAAAAGAACGTTCTATCTAGCATGCAGTATATGTTTATCATAATTTTTATGTATATGAACTGCACAACGTTTTTATAAAAAATGTTCAAAAAATGTTGATCAGGGACATAATTTATAAAAGTATTTACAGTGAGAGCAAAAACATTATCGTTCGGATATTTTTGTGTGTCGAAAATAGAAAATAGAAAATCTGATGTCACAAGGCACATAGTTATTATAAAATACACTTTTTTGACTTTAAAATTTGGCACTTTTCCAAAAGCTCATTACATTTTATTATTTATTGCTCTTTCATCATCCTTTGTAAAAATGCCCCTGATTTATGTTTTTATCAAATATTTTACATTCTTTGTAATGAACTAATAATCAATTGATATATTCAGTCTATTTGTTGCTTATTTAGTTCAGTATAATCAAGCAATTATTCTTTCATTACAAAAATCATCACTCCTTAACCATCCGCACTTTCAGTCTATTTGACGAGCACTTCCGACTTTTGATACTCGAACACATCATTTTTAATTGTTTCAATAAGATTTTTGGCTAATAAAAATTCTCGTAAAAAATTATCGAAAAACTCTGAAAATGCGAATCAATGAGAGTACAGGCAAAAACGCAACTGTACCTAAAAGCTCTTACTTGTTAGCTTGCTTCATTATATTTCTCTCTATTCACACCTTACGACTACGTTTTGTTCAACCTCAAAGGTACGTAGACATTTCACGGAGCTCCTTGTAATATTGGGCACAGCATTCCTATGTATTGCTCGTCGTTGTCCCCTTATGAAAGGCATCGACGACGAGCATACTCACCGCACATCATCCTGTACCACGACCTGATGTAATTCTCGAAATATCCTTCCGGAAGAATCTTCATCATTACCATTGCCTGAAGTACCAAGACAGTAAAAACCATCCATACAGAATATCGATCTGCATGCGTGTTTTTCAAAATCCGACAGTTCAGACTGGTGGGGGTCCACGCACGTAACGCAATTGTGGTGTCAACGATAGGTTGAGTGAATTACCCGCCTCGCAACAACTCGGTTCGAGCAAGCAGGCCGCGCAGAAAAGCACGACTATAGCCAACTGGAACGGCAGAGCTGCACGCAAGATACGCCATACCCAACTGCGCGGTACGTGTGGATCCTTTTCGGGGTCACCTGCTGCTGTTACGTAATTTGCAAGTTTTTCTACGCGTACCTTTTCGTTCGGAACAGGTGTTTCGATGACCGGAGTTTTCTTGCGTTTGCTACAATAATAAAGAAAATTTCAAATTAAAATAAGATACGAAGAAAAATAAAAAGAAGAGAAGAGATAAAAAAAACATACCTTGGAACTGGATAAACCGTAGTACTGTCAGGTCTGACGTTAGTTCGCGACTCGACGCTAGCAGCAGTGCGAACGATGAGTTCACGACACTGCGACTGCAGGTTACGTAGTTCGGCTTCGGCTTCTTCGACACGATGCCAGAGCTCAGTGAGCACTTGATCACTGGTATTGGGTACCAACTGTGACTCGAGTGTTCGAGTGAGTCTACGTAACGCTGCAAGTCGACGTTCGCGTTCGCTCAGTTCCTGCTCGCTACCACTGTCGGAAATACCACTGTCAGAGAGTGAACCACCCTCGAGACCAACTAAAGAGCAAGTAGGTGACGGTGTTGAATCGTTGAATGACGTTTGTGTTCCATTACCACTGTCGTCGTTGCTCGATATCGTCAAAGCTGCGTCCGTCAGCATGGCGCTCTGTGAATAAAAAAGAGAAATTTAATTTTTGAAAAAAGATTACCTTTTTATTAATTTTGGAGGTAATATATACTTGGGCAATCTGAACTTACCTGGTTGTTGGTCTCGTGCTTTTCGGAAAGCAGTCGCGCGACATCTCTTACCGACGAAGCTACCTCCATTGTTGCTCCAGCTTGCAAAGCTGCGTCCAACACTGCCAAAGTATCCTTGTCTCTGCGTAGAGCGCACTGAAGTTCCGTAAGCCTCTGACCGAACTGTTGGACTGCTTGAAATGCACTCAGCTGCTGGTTTCCTCTATAAATAGCATAAGGTTGCACTAAGCTTTCTTCGAATTTCAAACAAGGAAACTGATTTTTATTAATGATCTAATAGTCAAGAAAAATGGAGAAATATTTTATTCACCTCAATTAACAGATGGTTAAAAACATCATTTTTAAATAAGTCGGCAAACTTTAGATAGAAGTACAAACTCTTACCTTTGAAATGCTTCGTCCCAAAGTCGATACAAGTCTGCTATTCCATCCTTCAAGGTAGAAAAAGTAGGTGATGTCTTTTGGCCGAGATCTGTGATGAGGCGATGTGTCGAAACGTTCAATGCAAGCATAGCAGATTTGCGGTCTCTTAAATTAGCCAGTTCGTTCTAAAAATAATAAACAAACCATTTTATCCATCACGTTCATTTGATATTATTTTATTAATCCACGTTCCTAATAAGTATTGAGTAAGTATCGAATTTAAATCGCTTGCATATGTGATATAGTCCTTAGATGTTGATTAGAAAAGTATAATTATATAATAAGACGAGTATATAGTGTTACGTTTCCTCGTATTGATAGCAACATGAGTACAAAATATTAATTACGTCACTTCAAAAGTTTTCAATATTTAAAAATGTTTCTTGAATTACAAAGGCTGAAGTTGCTTTGATATGTTAAACGATATTTACATTTTAACACACGAACAGTTACTGCTGTACTTCGATGAACGAAACAACGAGAGCTGTCTTATGTTTATTCGATTAGGCAACAAAGAAGACGTAACGTGTTTGAGAAGTGCCAGTAGGGCGCACTTAAGACTTCAAATTGCAAGAGTAAGCATAAAGTTAGAAATCAAAGTCGCTATTGCCCTATAAACAAAGGAGCCAACAAGCTGTTTTAACGAGTACGCAATTAATCGATTTTTTAAGTGATTTCATCTATAATTTACTATTTAAAATAGCAATACCAAATATTAAATCTTTTGAATTCGAAGATTGAATGTACCTTTCCAATGAAATTGAATTTTCGATAAGTATGCCGTGTATAAAATAAGCCATAAATTATCGCCATTTGACAACTATTTGCAGATCAGTTGAATTTAAAATGCCATGTCATATTTACTAAGTATAATATGCATTCAATCGTCGCTTCCGCTCTACTTTCTCAAATATAATAATATATCGTTATTCAGCACCTCAGATAAAACCAGTCGTTATCAAGCAATTAAGTACAGATGAAATTATAAAAAGTTGATAATTATATAGAACAAGTATAAGTAGCTTTCGAATGAAATTCTTTGCTCAGTTAATCATAGAAATAGATTTGTGACACGATTATACTATTACTATAATTTTTTAATAAAAACTTACGTATGATAGAAAATGCTTTATGTGCTTGAGTTAACAAGTGTAATTTTGCGTGTGTCTTAAATGATACATTACTTTCACATGGAGAAAGTATTTTAAGAAAGTATCATGCCGGAATTCGCAATTAGATGCCATTTTAACTAATGAGTATCGCTTATCTTGACCGTATATACTGCCACAAATAGTGATTAAAAAGTTACATCTTTATATGATCTTTCAACAACGTCGAAAATTAATTTTGCTTATAACATGTTTTAGATACGGGAAGTAATTTCCGCAGTTTTTTTTTTTTTAGTTTCGAAATACAAAAACAATTTTGTTTAGGTTTAGGCTCTATTTAGGTCGACGAAATTGCAATATAGCGGTTAAGCAAACAGTATCATTATTTTAGAAGTAAACTCAATGAGCACATATCGATTTCAATCCGATCAAACACGATGTGTAGTGTATAGATAGCAATCATACTCCGTGTAGTACTCTGTAGAAAACTGCAAGCAAAACACATTTTGGAAATACCTAATTTTTTTTCATGTCCACGCGCGAAATCGAATGATCCCGTAAAGCCGATCTGGTATTTAGCCTTGGTTTTCCCGTTTCGAGGCGTGTATATAACCAGTTACATCCCGCGAAATTGGTATTCTTTGCCTTTTTCTGCACGGAAAGGATGAGCGAAACACTTTCACTTTGGGTCGTCAAACCTAAAGCTGTGGGTGTTCTTGAACTGTTGCGCTGAAGAAATCTTCAAGTGATTTTCCCGCTCTTGAAAGTCACAACACGTAAAACCGGTTGTCCTTTGATCATTTACACCAGGTTTTCATACCAATAAATACCAGTTGTTTATAAAAAAATAATCGCTCGGTGCGTCTTGGGAATTTGTGAGATCGGTTTTCATTTTGTTGCTTATTGTTAGCGAACGCACCATGCTATGTAATTAATTTTTGCTACAGAACATTTTTCATTGCTTTGATATACAGACCGGATTGCCTCATATGGTCTCACGTTAGCTCGTAAAAACTTATAATTTGCACGTATGAACTTGAAATGCCTTGTATACGCGTATGCGGCTTTATGTATGCGCACTCGAAGTATCATTTCTTTTTTCGAGAGCTTTTAATTCTTAATTTTCAGCAAATTAATTATTTATTATATGTCTGTTTTACTTCAAACTAAGTAAAAATCATCGTATGTAAAGGGTAAGGAGCTTACCGTGATCCTATTGATACGATCTTCAATGATATGTGGCTCTTCTAGAACAACTTGGTAAGAGGCAAGTCTCTCGTGCGCCGCGCAGAACTCTAACTTCAAAGCTGCTACTTCACGATGAATAGCATTGATTTTTTGCGACTCTTCTGCTCGAAGTGAGAGGGATTCCCATCTTTCCATTAAGCCTGAAAGTAAGAAACAAATTTTACAAATACGTTTATAAAGCTTGTTTTACTCATTAAAATATTTGTGTTATTCAATTTCAAGAACGCATTCGATTGTAGGTAAGCGTTTCATTGTTCACGTATAAAAGAATTACTAATGGATAGCATGTCAACTGCATTTGTTAAATTACTTCCTATGCTTGAAACGTCTTTAAGCGTGACGGCCCAACGAGCGTATCCTTCACCACGTAGCAGAAAGTTGCCGGACGTTTGAAAAAGCCAACCTGCGTTTCTTTATAGTGACATTGCCATGAGCTTTCCAAAGTGAACGCTTTATTACTTTTTAGCAATGAGCCAAACAAGAAGTATGGCTTTAACGATTCACCTCGCATAGTATAATTTTCAAAACTGTTATGCATTCCATGACCTGATTATCATCGGCTTCGTATTTATTTTTACAAGTGGACATCGTTCAAAGCTGACTGTTTATGACTGTTTCTAATTGTAAAATTTTACGAATTATATCTTTTTCACAGCAGAATACACCGATGTATTTTTTTGTTTTGTTTTACCATGCAAAAACTTTGCAATATAAAAAATGAAATTTTTTGCCTGAAGCTCTTTGCAAAAGCTTCGCGTACCGGTTTTACAAATATTTTATGAGTTATAAATATAAGGGTTATTTACAGGAGCAATGTAATGATTATTTCCATACGAAAACCTTGCCTGCAATCCTCATGTTTTACCGGTATAACTCACACTTGTCCTTGCTTATAAACTCTCTCGCGCATGTCAACTATGTGTTCTACACGCAAATACGAATCAATCCTTGGCAGCTGCGTTTTCGAAAATAATTTAATTCGTAATATGTAGACACGGAAGATATTTTTCATGTCTGCGTAGAAACCACGACCTCGTCTATTCTCCATTTTCATTTCATTCATTTTTTTTACGTTGTTCTGTTCGATTCGCTGTTTTTTTATATGTCATTCCGCGAATCCGCGTGCAGAGGGACACCTAACGGCTGACGACGATTCTCGTTCCTCTTTGGTGCTGGATTGGTATTATGTGGCGCCGACTGCTCTAAGACCAAACAGAAGTGCAATTGCGACACGGAGAACGGGGCCGGCCTTTAAATAAGCGCCGGCACAGAAAAGCACTGTACCGTCAGCCGACGCTGCTCTGCTAAACCGTTTATTTGATTGACCGCCGCCGTCGCACGAGAATGAGATGAGCTTCTGTGTGCGCCGTTGTTTACTGTTGAATCGATCATCGACACAAATTTACCGCGTTGACGGGTTTAATTAAAATGCTTGAATCAAAACGTTTTTATTGCGCAATTTATTCATGCAGATCACTATTTCAAAAAACTAAGCCAATTTTCAAGTAAATCAATTTTTAACGCTTCCCAGTTCCCACGAATTGCATCTAGATGAAGTATAATAACTAGATTTTTGGTTCTAATCCCTGCGAGCGATAAAATACACCGTTAGATCGTCGAGGTAAATTATACGTTAGAAGAACGCGTCCACCAATTAACTATACGTACAGGTTCGAGATCACGCGATGAGTAAAGAAAAGAGTTTTATGTTTATGTCGAGAAAATGTCTTTGACGAACGTTAAAATTTATCATTGCGCTCAAATTACAATGAGATACAACAGAATTACACATCATCAGTGTTTATAGGCACACCAACTGGAAGTGTGATAAGTTCATAATAGATCATCCGAACGAAAGACAATGCGTGTTGTTCAATCTTTTTGTTCTGTCTTGAGAATAACCACGTATGCATGAAATGCTATTGTAAGCTTGATAATTGCGTCATACAAGAACCTTTTAGGAAAATCCAGTGTTTTCATTATGGATTGTTAAGATGAAAAAAAATTGCGCTAGGGTCAATTTTGATCTTATAATGTTTTTTACGTGTACAATTCTATTACAACAAAGAGAAAGAATTGATTCGTGCACAACTCTACAATCGATTAAAAAAGTTGACGCATTATTCAGCTATCTTGAGAAACTTGAAGAGTAATTTCTTTGGTATGCCATTCTTTTCTAAATGATGAGGCGTGTGGCAAGTGCAAATTTACTTATAATTATTTTAAACAGTACATGTTACCAGTGAACTGAGTATAGTGGCTTCTGTATGAAATTGATTGAAAACCTAAAGTCGTTTCTCATGAGCTCGCTAAACCAATACCATAACTATAACCGTCGAACAATTTTTTTTACATTAAGAATTTCAATGATGGATTGATAGAAGAAAGTGATGGAGGAGTATAAATATATGAAAAGCTCGTCAGCACATCTCAATTAGCATGAAGTAAAGAAAACGTACGCAAGAGACTAGTATATAAAACATTTCACATGTAAGCTACTCTTTCCTTTAGAACAGCGCAGATGTGATTGCTATGCAAAAACCTGATTTTCGTAAGACAACACACATATAAGCATACGCGAGGAGATGTAGAGTATCACTGACGTCATCGCTAAAAATGGGCATAGCTTTATTATACGCGCGATATATGGCTAGCGAAGGCGAGACAGCAAAGTATACAATCTCTCACCCTCCTTCCTCTCTCTCTCTCTCTCTCTAATTCAAAAATTGGCATAGGCCACTTATTTCACGAACACGGAACATTTTTAATCTGTTACGATATATGACTCATTTGGTATTATAAAGAAACCTTGTCTGCCTCGCGTGAAAGGTTTTTATTGAAGTTGTATATCTATAACTGATCGACGTGTTTCTAGGTAGATTTTCGTTCAGGTAAGAATAGTTTTGAGGTCGAGGTTTGTATACTTGAGATAGTTCTCAAAAGTGCGATTCAACTTCTTTTATGAGCGTGTAGAGATTGTTTAATGAGATGCAGAATAATCTTGTCAATCTGCCAAGACATGAAATTTCACCGAAGGTAAATACAAGAATGAATACTAAAACTCAGTAGTTTACTCAGTTGCTAGTGAAAACTAATAATAATTACCGAGTTTGAAAAAGAAATTAATGTTACTCAAACTTTGCAAGATAAAATAATGTGGAATGTTTGATCTCATATACTTTCAATGATAATTAAGACGTTACTCGATTAGTCCCAATAGCATGCGTTAGAATGAACGCGAGTGTGCAGACTACAAAGTGCACGACTAAGAACACAATTAGCAGAGAGTAAAAAAGTAAAACAGACGTGCGTCCTGACATTGACCTAGTACTTATCTTATCAGGAATTGTTACTGCAGGCAAAATTCATTAGTCGGCTGATTAAAAAAGACCGCCTTCGGCTTCTTATCAGATAGCAATCAAATTTGATAATATTAAAAAGTGAGATCATTGTAAAGCTATTGAACAAAGAAGACGAAACTGATTTTTGCTATTAATCAAGTTTAGGTAGATTAGGCATCGCATTTTTTTTATCTTTGCCTAGTTTTTATCAGGAAAACGAAAGAAATCGATAGATTTTTCAAGCAAAAGTCTCGTCGTTGCGCATATGAAAATATTAAAACATCTGTAATATTAAGTATATCTTGACGTCATTAATTAGCGCCGAAGCTTAAAGAAAAGATCATGCGACTAGCTGACTATAACTACAAGAGTCTTCAGATAATAATCTGTTTGAAAATTGTTATCGCGCCTATCAAATATCTCAAAAATTCACACAGCAAACAATAACCAAAATTATTTATCATACGTACGATTATTATCAGCGTTGATGTAGTCTGTCTGCACGGACATAATAACTGCGCTTACGCGATAATAACCATAAAACGTTGTAACATACAATAGTTGCAGAAGGAAAAATAAGTGAAAAATGCTACGAGATGGTTAACGTAACGAAGTGCGCAAAATGAAGGCCGCGGTAAGACTGGCGGCAGCGGTAAAGTAGTAAGAAAGCCCGAGAACCAGTTGCCCCTACTTCGCGAAGACGCGCCGTGGCCGCCATCTAGTAAAATTTGCAAGGCGATGGATATAATGCCAGGATACTATACATACTTTCGCTCGTGGATTTACCCGTGGGCGACGTCGACTTTTACTACCTGTACTACGCTATCTCGTTGCTTTAACTTGTCAAATGCTGTTGCATGCTGTGCACCGAGTTCAAGGCTTATCTCTTTATTATTCTACGATAAATCTGATTTTTATTTTATTTACGAAGACCGTAACAAACGTTATTTGTTGTTATTGCAATTGGGGTTTGAATTAATGGCTTTAATTCTTTAAGATTTATCTGTGACATGTGAGCTCAAACTGATCTTTAAGATATGCAGCTTTGTAAGTAGACTAATGTAATTCGTTCGTCGATTAATCTACCCTCTTATTTTTAATCATTTTTTTTTCATATTAAATGACGTATTCAAGTCTATACCGCTCGAAAAAGAATATTATGTTATTTATATTTCATACGACAAAACTACTTACATAGTTACAACATTATACAGACAAAGAATAGCTACATATTATTAAAATGCTTATCCTCTTACGTGCAGTGCAGATTTCTTTGAAATTTTTACCTTTTTTTATTTAACGTAAGGTTCATATAGCTCTCGACTAGTCATATATGTCGAGAAACTTCTCATTAATACTCGAAAAATTATTGCTTACGTTTACACAGAATCAATCCATATAAATATGTAACGTGCATTATTCCATTAAGAAGCAGAAGAAGAAGCAGTTTTTTTAACATTCTTCAAGAGGCGTGAGTAATAATTAGTAAATAAATATCAATAATAAAATGAATTTATTAAGTAATGAATATGAATACAATGTTGAATAATTTCATAAAATTAATCAACAAAATAAAGCGATGATGATGAGTGAAACAAAATGAAAATAAAATTATCTCAATAGCTACTAAAAATTAAAATCTATTAATTTTAGACTATCATTAATATGAAGCGTTATAATCATGCGTTATAGTGATCATTGACAAATAATGCAAAATAAAATAAAAGATTTCTAAACATTCTTACTGCTAATGAAACAATTGAAGCTGAACATGAATAAATAAAAGAAAATAATGTGACACATACATTGCCAAATAAAATTAATAACAAAGACTAGGACATCAAGTACAACGTTTAGGTGAAGATGTAGAAGTGGCTTACAACATGTCGTTAGAGTTTCATAATTAACGACTTTCAAACCGCAACCTCACACGTTATAACATCGTGCAGGATCATTGTTCTCGTAGTAAAGACATCAGTCAATGTGACAGGATCGAGAGTCACGAGTTTGCTGTAAGCCACAAATAAAATCGATTCCCGAAGCTCGGCAAAAAAAAGTCTGAGTTTAAGGTGAGCGGAGGCAGAGCCACATTGTTATACTACATACTGGAGAATAGCGAGAAAATGCGTAAAAAAAATACAGGAGTAACAAAAACAACGAGGACGTATAGGCATGTCCTTTTGAGTGCCGTGACGAAGATAGCCGTCACGCACCAGAGTCGTGTTATCATCGGCGACGGCCTTGTAAGAGAATCGTCCGCCGCCGGTTTCTCTGCTACTCGGTACTCACCACGAATTTGCTTGGCATGCTTGTCACTACGACGGGATCCACCACTCGTCTCGGATATTGTTTGCAGGCACCTTATATTCTCTCGACAGATACGTGCCAATTCGTTCTGTAACACATTTAAATATCGCCGATCAGTTTATCGGCCTTCTTTCTTTTCTCAATTTTTTCGTCGCCGACAGCATAAATTTTCTTAAATTATTTACCTGCACGCAACGGCAATCAAGCGATGTTTATAAAAGTGTTTGCAGACTTTAATTTTAATAAAGCCAAGACTGCAGATCCATATTATAAAAAAGCATAACAAATTCAATCAAATAAGTACTGATTGTTATTCACAACAGCATAAGAAATAAAGCGTTATTGATTGAAAAGTAAATAGATTACAGCTAGAGAAAGGTAGTGGGTAAGCAATCAAAGGTGTAACTAGAAAAAATTGGATAATTAGTTTATTACGTAGATATTTATTTGGCAAGATTACTCAAGCAAGGTTAGTAACTAAAAAGACATATAAGCAAAAACTAAATGGTGCACGTAAATAAGCTTTTATTTTCAAAGCAGTAAAGATGTCATTTTACAATAAAATTATTTATGTTTATCTTTAGAAAAATTCTAAGAAATAATTGTAATATTTTTAAGTTATTTAATCGTTCAATAATTGTTACCCTCCAATATCAACTTAATAAAATTAAATATAACCATTTATAATCAGTCTTTTTTGTATTAATTGAATTAAAAAAAAAAGAAATTTTATACATTCAAATACTTTTAATCAAGGCATTATAATAATGTAATCAATAAAACTAAGAAATATGATTTTAATATCTTTAATCAAGGCATAATAATGTAATCAATAGAATTAAGAAATATAAGAATCTGTTATCTGTTATATTTAATAAGTGAGAAGTGAAAAATTTAGAAAGAAAAAAGCAGAGATGCAGAAGTGCAGGTGATTTAGAATACAATAACTTAAAACTAAGTGATGACAGGAATCTACATTCGACAAAAAATATACAACATTTAGAAAAATACCATACAATGATAATATTTATAAACACAACATTTAACATTGGAACCATTCTTCCAAAGAAAGTTAATTCATTTAAATACAGTAGAGAATCTATTGAATTTTATTTTTTATGAATGATTATGAACGCGAAATTGAAAAGTGTTAGATTTTCAATCTTATTATTTCAGAAAAATCATGTTATAAAAATTTTCGTCCATAATAAAGTTTTTTTTCTAATACAATTAAATCTTTTCAGTATTATTGATATCTAATCAGGTAACTCTCGGTTTATCATGAAATTCTTACATTCTCAGTATTGTCTCATTTTTCAAGTAGTATTTTAAAGACAAAACAAAGTAGTCAAACAGTAATTGATAATTATCCTTTTTCAATTCGTTACAATACTCATTTACTATACATTAATAGAAAAATTAATAGACAGTCAATTTTTATCGTATTACTATTTGGTATAGACTAGAAAAATAAAATTGCATTGATTTTTACAATACTCTACAAATAGCGATAAAAAAATGTAAGTATCAAACAACATAGTTAGCATGTCTAAACAAAACAAAAATATTACTTGTGAAGGCTTAAAAAAATAATTTCCAAGGACAGATGAATAAACGGCTCACACGGGAAATCAAATTGAAAGTAGTGTTAACAAATTTTCTCACGCAAATTTTTATGAACGAATAACAACGTTTAACAAAGTTGATGAAAATGCGTCTAAAGGTTTGCCAAAAGTTGCGCCGATACTTTTTACGATTATCGAAATCGGATTGTTCGGTACGTACGAAACTACCATCAGCCATGGTATTACAACGAGCTTCTGATAACAGAAGCTGCTTGCGCGATGTCTCCGCTAAACGCTTAAACTCGGAGTCGCTGTCACTCTCATCCGTTACGACGGTGCTGCTTTTTTGCTAAACATAAAAAATGTTGCATTTTATTAGCGGGCTACTTTGAGATTTTTATGAAGAGTATTTTTTGAAATATATATTTGTAGTTTAATACTAACATAACGAACTGCACCCAAGCTAGACGCACAATCCGATTGACTGTCAAGGAAGTTTCTGTAGTCGTCACCAAAATCCAAAAGACGACGCGCTGTATCTGTGTCTGCTGCCTCGCTGTATGGTTCGCTCATGTACTTTTCCTAATGAAAAAACATTGACATTACAGCATTATTATTGATAAACATTGATGGAATCAGACTACAAGTGTCTGCTAATAAAATTGAAAGCGCTGTCAGTGTACAACAAATGTTTTTCTGATTCATCGAAAAAAAAAAAATGGAAATAAGCAAATGTAACGTGACCTGCTGCAATATCCAAATACGTAGCGTGCACAAAATCAGAAGATCATACGATCATGAATGAACTGACATGACAATTTGAATTATTCAAGACGAAAGAATAAATCTTCTTACCAGATAGTTGTCCCAGGCTTGTTCTGAAAACGAGTTGTTGCTCAAACTATGCTTTTCGATGTCGCTGTCCCCAGCATTCAAATTGCCCACCAAAAGAATTCCCTTGAGCATGGTGCACCCACGTCCGTTGCGTAGCGACGTTCTTCCGGCAAGTTCCTCTTTTTCTTCCTCGGATTCGGAAGGAGTGGTGGTCTTGAGCTTATCGCTGACGGACGTGCACTGTACAGCCTCGCATTCGTGTAAACCAGTGTATCCAGAGAACGAACCCGACTTGACGAGATTCGTCGTCGAGACGTTCAGTGCCGTGCGAGACGAACGACTTTGTCTGCTACCAGTGCTGGATTTGCGCGCGGACCGAGGATTATAGCCAGAACTTAGTTCGTCGCTACCTTCTGAACGATGATTCGTCGCGTTCATGCCGTCCGAGCCCGATTCACTTCGACGGCTCTGTAAAATCAATTTTTGTTAGTTATTTTTAAAGTGTTTCTGAATCACTTTGGAAAAGTGACTAATTACTTCCTATTTACGTTAATATGAAATAATTAAATGACTATTATGATGGATTTAAATTGCTTGAAAACCGTTTGTGCGACACTTGGATTCACGCTTTGATATGAATATCTACTTCTTTTCATCAATTGGTAACAATCGTTCGACAGTGAATTGAGGATGTTGATAGTAACAAAAAAAATGGAGCCAGCGTAGAAATGTTGAAAAAGACGAAGTTAATACATAATTCACGAAGAGGATCAACTCGCATATCTCCGCGAAAGCGATTTCTCAGAAAACCCTCGTCATTTGCGCGCGTTCTCTTAAAATCATCGATGACAAGTTAAAAAACGATTCCTGTCCAAGGCCCAATCAATACGGATGGCGACAATGATAGAAAGGGCTGAAACTTATATTATGGCGCTTACCGCATTCTTTTTGCGAAGCCGGTTTTTCTTGCGACGCAGCGAGCTGTTTCTCACCACGCGAGCATCCTGACCGATTATCGTTTCTTCTAGCAATGTCGTTGTCGAGTTATTGAAGGGCGCACGCGATTCGCTGTAACAAAAACAAATAGAGCATTTAGATTGCTGGTGTGCCATTTTTTACTAGATCGCTTTCCATTTCTAAAGAAAAAAGGAAAGAAACTCATTGTAGACTTTGGTGCAAACTCCGGTGCGATTGCCTTGGGGATCGTCGACCTCGTAAAATCTCTGCATTGTTTGCTCTCTTTTACGTTTCCTTTTGAAAATAAAAGTTTTCGCGGCAATGAAAGTCGGCGTTGAGCGGCAATTGAAAAATAAACAATTCTAGAATTCAATTAGCCAGCCATCATTTTATCAATTGATTAAACCAACATGGAATGAAAAATGCACTCGGTATGTGCGCTTTGAATCTTGCATTGGTTTCCTCGCGATCCCCAACGGCGAAGCACTAAACAACTATCTCTCAAGCAGAAAACGAGTCGACTGCATAACTTAAACGAACCAACAACAACAGCAGCAACAAGAGTAAGAAGAAGCAAACTCACGTGGCATCGAGCGAAGCGGATTTAGCCGGAGGCCCGGCAACAAGCTGATGCAGAGCAGTCTCGGAGATGGAGAACTGCGAGATTGGCTCCTGGACGTTTATCTCGAGACTAGCACGTTTGCGGATTTGCGTGATACATGAGACGCTCCATGGTCTCGGACTTGTGTGTGACTTACGCTTAGAACGCAATACCACTTTCGGTGTGCTTGTCTCGGCCAGCTTGTGCTGTGGCACTGGACTACGCTCTTTTACCATTGGACTTTGGCGGTCTTCTAATAATTCCTCAGAGTTGGATTGCGAAGCCAGACGGCATGTTACTACGCTACTATGCAAGTCCTCTTCCGAGATTTCTGATTGCTTCTCCACGTCCGACTCGCCGGTCGTGTACTCGCCACTCGCGTCGCAACTATCCAACGCTTCCGACACCGTTAACTGGCAGTACTATAACAAAAAGAATGATTCATTTCGCGTTACCATTTTGTTTCTTTATAAAGATGCCGTGTTTCATATCTCGATCATGGTACAAGATAACTTTGCGTATTAGTTAATTTATGTGCGCGATAAATTCACTTTTTAAATTGCGCATAACTAAAAAAATAAATTAAGAAGACCTTGCAAATCAACCGTATAAAAGAAAAATTCTCGTGTGTATATCGCGGAGAAACACAAAGAAACAAAAATATGGCCTATGAAGAAACCGACTCACGCGAGACACGCCACTTGTAAAAATATAACAATAATTTGTGCCTTCGAGCTACTATTAATTCAAACAAGCACAGTTCTCGCACATCACACGTCAACAATTACAGATCAGACAAGCCATTTTGACTTCCGAGGAATCAATAAATCCCAAAGACGTCTAATGATCAAGGCCCCGAGCGTTGGTTATAGATGTAAATCCGTACACGATTATGCGAGCCTGCGAGTCTTAAGCTATACAGTTATCAAAGCAATGAAAGAGAAGCACAGCGGGCTCATTAAAATTCCTGACTAATCAATGTAAACTCGCTTGTAATCAATTGTCTTACAACCCGTACACGCCATGAGAAGTCACGTCGCAAGTGTAACCTTCCCTCGCTTGTGTGCGACGTGCAATAATCGATTTTTTACTCCCCCCCCTCCCCCCACTTCTATCTTTACAAGCTGGACTAGAGCACTTACCTGCAATGTGTTACTGCCTTCAACGCACAATGCCGAATTGAGTGCCAACCACTCTTTGATCCTTGCGTACTTGGCTTTGTGGTTCTGTGAACTGAGCAGGCCCTTCTCTTCGTCAAATATCAGTGGCGGGACATTGCGCTTGTGTTTACCTTCCTGATGTACCAATACCTCCACCTTTCGACAAAATAATGGTTCTACGTCATTTCTTTGAAAATTTATTCACCCGCCAACTCTGATTCACTTTCGCTAATATTTCCATGTCTAGCTGCGACGAAGGAAAACTACTTCCGACAGCTGTACAACATCGAAGTTATCTCTTCCTTTGCATTGCCACAATTGCCATAGGATACAACAACACTGTACACGTACTTATTGTAATCTCGGTATCAACTATCACGTCGCGCGTCCAATAAAATCTAGCTTTTACAAAACCTACTCAGATTGCAATCAATTGCAACATGAGACCTACATTTGAGAAATTCGCTACTGTGCACGTGTGCACGAAACAAATACTAAAGTACGCTGGTGACGAATCGAAAAAGAAAAAATATTGTTGAGCTTTGCAGCAATGAAAAAAATAAGTGGTGAACTCACCTCGCGGATAAGCCTCTTGATGCTTTCTTGGTTGTTGTACTCGTCGTCACTTCCATTACTCGCCGTGGGCTGGTCGTTCTCCTCAATATTAATGTTATGAACAACATTGCCGTTTAGCACGTCCATATTCGTGCAGTCGTTGTCGTTCAGCGCATCCGTCGCAGCGTCAAAGTTCAGACGCATTTTCGCCCCGTAGCTGTTCTTGTGCTGTTGCTGCTGCTGCTGTTGCTGTTGAGCGTCCATACGGGCGGATGTAAAAGTCCACTCTTCCTCGGATGACTCCACAATGCCGCGATCTTCCGACTGCTGCTGATCACGACGAGGAGGACGCTTATCCTCGCTTTCCGAGTCTGTGTCCATGTGCCTGAAATAGAAGGTCGCGCAGTTCTTCGACTTCCTGTTCGAACTGCAAGAGAATCAACGATGATTGTTCAATGAATTTGAACGAATGCAGATAATTATTTTGCGATTGCGTACGCGCCTATTGAAAAGCTCATGTAATATTTATTTTTAGCTAGTGACTTATCGAAAGAGATTGGACCGCGGCCTCCGACCGACTGTAATTTTCAATTGCAGCGCGGCGGACGCGGTGCGTCATTATCAGTGAAAGTTTATTGTCGTCACTGCGTTTGCTTGTATATCGGGAGATAAGCGATTTTATCAAGATAACAATTATCTTGTTGACAAGTCAATATGCAAGATTTAGATTTTCTTTACTTTCCATTCTTTTTTGAAGTTTCCAAGAAATACCTAGATAAAAAGGTGCCTTGTTTCGACAATTTACAATACACTCACGTGTGGAAAATGGCAGCAGCAGCCTCAGCTTCGGTTCTCCTACGCTTAGGACTCTCGTTCGCGGGTGTACTGTCGCTTTTAGTCCGCTCGGCTACACTAGCAGTAGTACAAGCCACGTCGATTTCGTCGCGCGACTCGTCGATCGGCGTTGTCTGAAGCTGATCCGGCGTCGGCGTCATGTTGGCGATGTTCTGCTTGGTCGTTTCCCTCTTATCTTCCTCCTCCTCGCTCAAATCAGCCTCCTCGATGTCGGCTTCGGTACCCTGATCGCCGAATGCGTTACGTGGACGTCGTTTGCCGGCGTAAAGCTTCGTTTGGTTGGAAAAGTCCTCGGCTTTCACGCTCACAACGCACAGCACGTCCAAATCGTCCTGTCACGCATTCCAAGTATCTTATTAATTTTCTATCAAACTCGTCAATTATAGTTGAAGTACTTGTAAAAAAGCGTCTGTGCGAACAAAATTACCGTTACGCAACTACGGTAACGCGGCAGTTGGTTGCGGCAAGCGTCTGATAATACGCTAGTTCATTCAGCAGCGTCACCATAGTCGCTTTAAAATTCGGTGACTATGCATGCGTGCCATTCGCAAAAAAATGTCACGTTTTTTGCTGCTGTACTTTTCCGCGCGCAACAGCCAAAAAATCGATATCCGTCCGTCAACGCGCACGCAGCCCTCATAAAAAATGCACCTCGCGTTTGCGTGCAGCGAGCGGAAAATGCACACATATATATACGCAGACGTCGGACGCATAGATAAGCACGTGTACGCGCTCGTTACTTTGCCAGGATGATGCAGCGAATATGTTGCCTGCACCTTGCTCCGCGAACAATTATTGATGATTAAAGCAAGCTCGAGTTTAGGTGTACGTATGAGGAGGGCTGAGTTTTGCTTCTTCTACTCCTACTCGAGCTTGTAGGCTTTTTTCTCTTTCAACAGTCACACAAAATGCATTAGTACCGTTCCCTTCTGTACAGACAGGAAAGTCCCCGAGGCGCAATATCGCGACCCGCTGATTGAATCGTCGCGTGCGTACGTATAATTTTTATTTGTCGTGTGCGCCGACACAATTATTTAGCGCCAGGCTCCGACCGACGCCAACGAACACTCGTCGTTCGTTAGATAAAAATCTGTCCCTCTTACCTCGAAGTAAGATCCATCGTCGACGAATCTGTTCTCGGAAGAGACGTCACTGTCGGACGAGGACGAAGATGTGGCAGCTGGTCTCTGATCGCTCGCGTGACTTGCGCTCGCTTGCGACTGTTGCTGCTGCTGTGCCGATGGTGCCTGCTGACTGAATCGAGCTCGTAGCTGGCGTCTAGCTCGAACTGATGAACGACGTCGCGAACATGTACCGGCACTACTCTCGTCTTGCGATGACGACGACGACGATGGACACGAAGATGAAGAGGATTGTGTCGTTGATAATGGAGTGGATACACGGCGACTTAGGCGAGGTTGCTTTGTTACTGGCTCCTCGTCGTCACTGTCGCTACTGCAACGGCTCGCTGACAACTGTAAATAACAATTGTTTGTCAAAAATCAAAATAAAAACCTATGTTAGGTGTGGCTTTTTTATTGTTGCTCGTTGTTGCACAATAAAATATAGTTGCTATGTTTTCTTTCGAGTCTTTCAAGTACTCATAGTTGCGAGGTAATGTGCCATTGTGACGACAATGGGATCTGCTGCTGCTTCGTTACGTGATTTCGAAATGAAGATCATTAAAGTCGCCGACGTTTCTTTATATTTTCCATTGATTATTTTTTCAAACTGAATACAGTCCAGAACGAATGGAAGTGTAACGCGACGTACGCGATCGAAGTGAATTCAACAGAACGCTATTTTTTTTCTATTGAGTGAACAATAAATCGTACGGTCGATGAATATCGTCGGCTATACGAGAATCGAGGACTTCGATTTTGAAAGCAAACTTCAGCGCGTTTACTACAAAATCTTAAAAGTCAATTAGAAACCTTGATTGAAGAAAAAAGAAGCATGTGTTCGACACATCATCTAATTAAAGAAACAAATATTAAATATAATCGATGCAAGTTCCCTCAAATTTAACTGCACTTACTACGTATAGTTGAATGAACCTGTACGCGCACGTGTTTACTACTCCACAATTATTTTACGCAAACTTTGTAATCACACAACCAACAACACAAAGGTTAAAAAAGCTATGTTAAAAAATTTAAGTTAAGTATCGCGAAGTATAAAACGAACACTAAACAAAGTGCCGGAGGCCATGCTGCCGGCAGAGAGTATAATCTATATTCTACGGTACGGAGTAGTTTAGCCTTACATCCTCACGCTGGAAAGTCCAGTGGTGTACTGGCAGCGCGCTACACTCTATAAGAGGAAAAGGACTCGGCTGGCAGCGGCGGCGGTACTAAACTAGTAGGTAACTAGCTTTTGCCTTTGCAACACAGCGGCGGCGGCGGCGGCGGCGGCGGCGGCGGCGGCGGAGGCATAAACTTTTCCTCTCCTCTGCTACAGAATGAGAGAGAGAGAGAGAGAGAGAGAGAGAGAGAGAGAGAGAGAGAGAGAGAGAGAGCGACGCGGAACGTTTACAAAAGTCCTTCGTTTATATCTGAGGCAAATTAACCCTTAAGATGCGTATTGGCCGAAATTTACTCTATCTTTCTCTCCTGTAAGCCAATTGGTGCCGTTTAGCTGTATACCTGAGCGTCTATGTAGCTGCCGCGTATAAATGCGAAAGTTAGATGAGGGGAAGGGCCAAAATTATTCTTGGCAAGAAGTAACGGTGGAAAGGTCTGGGAGGCACACTATATATACTCTCTCTCGTAAATTTTTCGATGGTTTCGGATGTGCTTCGGGGCTTCAATACGGGTTATATGGTACGCGGGCGCGTCCATTTTTTTTCCACATTGCTTAATTATACACGATTTTTGGGCTGTGCAATTATAAATTTTCGAACAGTTTTATAGCTTCTATTCCGCGGATGGGCATAAAAGAAAATGTACATAAACAATTTACTTTGTTGTATATATTGCAAAATACGACCGCGATCTTGACTTTCACAAGGAGTGCAAATCAAAATGAAAACATCTCTCGGCGTACAGAGCTGTTGGCGCGAACATCACGAAGTGCGCGATTGAAATACCTTTATGACTCGATGTAATTCACATTATGCCACTCTCGCGCGCGTGCGGACTCTCTCTCTCTCTCTCTCTCTCTCTCTCTCTCTCTCTCTCTCTCTCTCTCTCTCTCTCTCTCTCTCTCTCTCTCTCTCTCTTTCTGCGATCAGAGGGTCCCGATCTCAACGAAATAAAATCCACAGCCGTCGTCGTAAACTCGCCGCGCAGCTGTGCGATAGAATAAGAGAACCAAAAAAAATATATTTTTTAAATGAAGGCTCGGCCTGCATATAATCGAAAGAAAGAGGTCAACGTTCTTGTTGTATTATAGCGTGCAAACAATAAAGGAGATGCGCGCACTGAATTGCGTGACCGTAATATTAATCTTTTGGTATCACATTCAGAGAAAAAGATATCGGCTCGCTTCCGCGTTCGGGAAAAACGGAGGAGGAGGTTTAGCCTTAACCCATATGCGCTTTTACCTAGAAACTTCTCTGTACGGGATTTGTTTTTTATACTCTCGACGAAGGGTTGGAGGAATTCATCAGCTTGAATAGGTGCTTGTATATTTGTCGTTTAAGCTGTCTGTGATTATGTCAGAGTTTTTTACTCTCTCTAGGAAGCTAAATGCGAATATGCATCTTGCGGCAGCTTTACGATCGTTCAAATCCGATAAATTTCTAACTAAGATTTAGAGGGTGATAGGTTAATTGCATACTTTCCTAATTCACACAGGGATATTATTTTTGAATTCGTAATTGGCCGTGAGCCTGGATACTCACGTGTGTTTTGTAGGACTTTAATGGTTGACGTTAATTGCGTAAATCAAAAACTGAAATGCTCGAATAATTTAATGGAAACATTCTTACTTGAAAAATAAACCCCACGAAAATTTACGCAACTATTCGCGGCATCCTGAGGCAGAAGACACCTGCACTGTTATCTTGAAAACCACGAACCCTTCGGATCTTAATTCTTTGTCTAGGGCTACGACGCGTGGCCACAGAGTCGCACATTCGCTCATCAAGCGCAATAAAGCAGTTGAATTTTTCCAGTCCGCCCCTAAGAAGAAGCCGCACGTTTTCCTTTAAGTCACCGCTGGCTATGGTCTTTTTCATTCTCTCTACCTTTTCTCTACCGTAAATTCCCGCGACCGCAAACACAACTAGTCTCTCGCGCGTCGTCGTTAATTTGATCCTTTAACCTGATTCTCTCCCCCCACCCATTTTTTTCTCGGGCACCTCGCAGAAAACGTAAATCTGCTACGGCCACGAATCGTCAGTCCGCACCCTTGAAATGCAGGTGGCGTGCATTAAGCTCATTTTTCAACCTGACTGTTTTTTTTTTGCGCGAGCTGCGGCCAGCTATTTAATCTTATCGAAGGGTTGGCCATCGCGTACTTTGTACCTTGTTCGATTGATCAGTCAATTAAGTTAATTAGTTAAAAAAGTGGCTTTCGTTTGCACAACAATCTAAATTTAACAATTACGCTGCTTCAGAAAACAGCTTAATACTGTGTAATCGAAATGAATTAAAAGCTTACGCAGGCTATTCGAAAGGAACCGCATGAAAGGCAGAAGAAGCCCTGCTGTCCAACCGAATGAGATAGACAAGCCAGCTGAGAAAGAAAGAGAGTAAACTGCACTCGGCATTGGCGGTCGGGGATTCAAATCGAGAGCCGTCTCGGCGACGGCGAAACTCGACAGGGCGGCCTTCTGCGCGATCGGCGCTCCGGATATACTCGTACCATCTCTCTGGTTGCAGCTATGCTTCAGAGAAAAGAGTACGGACCACTCCGTGCAGAGCCCATTGCATCCGCTTTCTCGAGTGCAACTGTCTTCTCTCCCTCTCTTCCATAATGTTAATCCAAGTGCGTCGATCCCGAGAAGGCGACTAATGGCGCGTTTTCGGATTAGCTGTAGCCTTCCTATCCGCGCGCCTCAGCCGACGATGGTCGGCGTTTTTCCAGCAGTTCTGCGTCGGAAACAGAAGCTATGGCAACAAGTGCAATAATTCCAGCGAGTATTTAGTTACGCGTGCGTTGTACCAAGGCAACACGCGAACATTAGCAGCGGGAGCGCGAACGCTCCATCTTAGTCGCTTTAACAATGGCAAAGACATGCAGTGTGCGATGTTATCGTGCTCTTCGCCGAGGGAGTATATATCTAAAGTTACGAAAGAGCGCGCATCTTTCAGCAGCGATCTCTGTGCGGGTGCACCTTGACCCTGCTCAGCTGCCTCATTTCTCTCTGGACACTTTTTGCACTTGATCGTCGTACTGGCAGAGGCAATGGTCAGATTTTCAAGGCTAATCCGGCTGACAGCCGAATCCTCCTGAGCTTTGTATTGTCTTGGTCAATTATTTCCTTCCGAGGCTGACGAACAACGGACCCCAAGGTCGAAGTCCCGCAGATTTGGAAACGCTGCTAACGAAGAAAACGTACGCCTATTGGTTGTTTAAGTTTTCTCTCCTATCTGCGCCGAGCTCCCGCGATCGCCTCCAGCTGTGACCATATCTTTTTTTACGACCTCTCGGCTACAACGGCCAGCGAAAGATTGCCTGCCAATTTGCATCTTCACGACATACATAAATAATTACGAAACGAATTTCATGAGCGCGCGCTGGTAATTAGTCAAAGGACGAGGGCAAGAATGAAAAGAGAGTTCTTAAACAACAAAAGTCGAGCTGTAGAGAGAAATTACGAGGGGGTAATTCTATCGCCATTGCGTCTCTCTCTCTCTCTCTCTCTCTCTCTACACAGACTCGTTAATGCCGCGATGCGGCACGACTTATTGTTCTGCAATTGAATGAGAGAGAGGGAGCCATTGTCCTCTAACGGTGTGAGGAAACTCAACAATGAATCGGACCTAAGGAGAGGGAGATAAGTTCCTTCCTTCTTTACGAACGGGTAAATATTCATTGGTAGTGTCCGTGGGCGATACGATGCACGGCTCGCAATTATCGAGACGAGGGTGGCAACCTTTTTACCGGAGTAAGAAGCTTCGTTCGATTCAAAAGCTAAAGGCTCTGACTCTTATTAACAGCAACCAGGCAGACTTTTGTCCTATTGCAGCTAGACGAAACCTACCTACAGCAGTATCGAAGATCAAGGTTCGTGTTCACGCATAAATTATTGCTCACGAAATACTTCATGCTACACTAACTTGTACACTCTTGGCGGATTGGTTAAGACGATGACCGAGCTATGATTTATCGCGTTTCAGATTGATATGTATACGTGTCGCGTAGGACGGGATGAGAGGCTTTTTAAATTTACGCGGCAATAAACGTAATAAACGTCTCATTCACAATTTTTTGTAAATCATCGATGACGCACAATGCAGATGTCCCACAGGTTAATAAGTCCTTTTATGTACGTGCAATCAATAATTTGTCACGCTTAGAAAACATTGAACAAATATAAGATTTCGTTTATATTTTATTGGGGAAAAGTTGATGTTCTTAAGGTCAATTTTAAATCGATTCCATTATGCAGTCTTCTGAATATCATTATTTTCAGACTGTTTGTTGAATTTCAACGGAGTTCGAATTATTATTCAAAAAATAAACATTCATTTTGGAGTGAAAATTACAGAACATTATTTATGCAGTATAAAATATCTATTAATGCAATAAATGCAGATTTTTCCATCGCTACATAATAATGTGCATGTGTTTCCAGAGTTACTTTCGTTTCATAAAAATAAAAGAAAACATACTGCATCTCTGTAATCTATCTCATCGGAATTGACGTTCACCGACATTAGAAGAAAGGTGTTGATTACACTTGATAGATACGGGCATCTTCCTGACCATAGCCTCAAAGGATATTACATGACTACTCTTATTTACCTCGCATATTTGAAGCACATACGTAGTTTTATGAAAGGAAAGTATTCAAACTTTCCATACAAATATATTGATATTCAATATTAGTTTGCGACTCGAAGATTTCAATAGAACAGCAATGCTATTAACAACGATATAATCTCTACGTTGGCCTTACGTGCTTAATATTCCAATAGAAAAAATGCCAAGAGTTCTTTAACAATTTGACTTCTTTGTACGTTCCTCTTCACTTCTTTTAAATGACAAAAACGCGACGTTAGTTTATCGCCTCAAGTCTATCCTTCAGATGAAATCTATAAAGCCAACGACGAAAACCGGAAAAGCAAGACAACGAAATCCCGTAATAGCCAAAAACTGTAAACATAAACGCAACGGTGCAGTTAATACCGCTCTCCAATTAATCACAGGTGTGTGCCAGCATTTTGTTTTTTGTTTCTTACACACCACCACTATGAGTAGCTACTTTTTTTTCTATTTACGTTAATGGTCATCGCGTGTGACTGTGGGGTTCCAAGATGGATCTGCATTCCCGAAAATCAAGCCGCTATCACGATTTAGAGTCCTGCACGCACTTCATGCAGTTTCGTGCACTGCTAATTTCCTCGACTATAGTGTTTCAACATTGATTTAGTTGGTGCAACATCGCGTGCATTTATGTGGTTGTTTTGTCACGTCGAAACAACAAAATGTAATCACCACAGCAGAGTGCCACAGTGGCGCGCATCTAACAATAGCTAAATAGGTTGTAGCTTAATGGCTCAATTACTCAACATATCATTAATTAAAACGCTCAGCACGCGAAGAATCCACGGCATTTCCCGCGAGCGACGCGAGTATCACGCGAGATTTTCACTTAGTCGCAACTGAAGCTTACGCATAAAACAGACCACACCGCAGTTAATTTAATAAGGCCCGCGAGCAAATTTCCGCGAAGCATATCTACCTGACCTTATCGCTGTTGCACACTTGTCGTCTTGTGCGCGAGGGATAACTCGAAGTACACCGCTCGAAGGACAGCTCGGCTGCAGATAAGCGCGGGTTCAGCTTCTAAAAGCTAAAGATAACTTTTGCGGCTGTCGTGTAGAGGCGAACGAATACTGTAATTTAAAAGTCCTCAAGCTCGCGCATGAATGTTATGTACATATCTGCAAGAGAGCGGTTCACTTTGTCCGTATATCGTGACGGAAGTCTAAGAGCAGGTAATTATGGTTTAGAAGATAATTAGTTCGCGTTGCGAGTGATTGGCTTTCATGCGCACTTTTCTGGATGAATGCAAGTCGGAAATTTGATTTTTTCCGCAAGTCGAGTTGAGAAGCTTTAAATGCTTCTTGCAGTTATTGAGTATATCATTAGCCTAGGAAGCTATATTCAAAAAAGAAAAATGAAGCTAGTGTTAAAAGGACAAGATGGATGGATGAAAATTGTATCAGTATTTTTTACTTCAGACTACATATATCATACATAGTTCTACGTTTGAAATTTACTTAATGTTTGTATAATTATCATTTTTTCAGAAGGTTCGTATGTCGACGAGGATTTGCGACGGGCAGATTTAGAAGACTGATGAAATTAATCAATCACGCGTTGAATTAACGATCCCCATGGGAGAGAGACAGTACAGATCCTTGCCTTTGTTAGCATAAATTTGCATGGGACAAGAAAAAGTGACTTACGCGTAGACTGTGAGTAGCAGATTAAACAACGGAGATATGCCCATATACATTCGTGAGTTTCTTTATTTAGAAGAGAACAATTCATTCACAATACATCTGACGAGGATTTCCACTCTAATTAAAGCTAAAAAAGGCAATCCATCGAAGTGATTAATTGTTCGATCTCTGTTTACAATGATTACCTTAAAAAAATGTTCGAGAGAGTTGGCCAAGAATCGATTGACGTTGCGATAAAACGCGCAGCGTTCTCTCAATTAAAAGCGCACCTTGCAAAACGTTTTCCCATTCGAAGCAGAGTGAAATAAAAGGTAGCACGAATTCGTTCGATGAAAGCGCATCTGACGCATTTTATACGCACTCGCATGCGAGAGGTGAAATTGCAGCTGCAGAGAAAACGGAAGGAGAATGACACTTGCTGCTGTTCATCTGGATACGAAGACGCGCTGCTAATTCGGTAACACGTGAAAGTTTTTGGCGGCCGATCGGTTTAATTACAGCGCTCTTTCATGCTTCGTTTTGAGCCTCGTTGTGCGCGAGGTGGCAAAAGTTAAATAGCCCGTGACCAATGACAACTAGAATTTCACAGGTTTAGAATATTTCTTGACAGATGACTGATCGCTGCTGGAGACTTTCTTCGCGGTGTCTATATTACTATGTGCTCGATGGAAGGATGGAGGTTATTCCACTTTCCTTCGCGGAGATCTGACGTATATGGAAATTGAGTTGGATTTTCGGGCAACTCGTATGTTACGACCGGGGACTGACAGGAAAATTATTTGCATGCATTCTACTGCGGATTTGCTAACACGCCAACACCAAGTAAATTCAAAAAACGATTCGCGAGCGTTTCCCCCGTATCTACTCGGCGGACTCGTCAACGGGGTTCTGACGAGCAAAGGCGAAAAATAGTGTTAATAAAATTTTGACGCTACCTGATGACGCGCAGCGTCTATTGTGTTCGTCCTGGCCCCGCTAGTTGCTCGACCGCTCGCTTCGCCAGTTTACTTCTCTCCGAACGAACGTCCGCTTTCTCTTTACCTATTTCGGCTGAATTTTCCATTTTTCCTTTGCGCCCTCTCGCGTTTCCAACTGAAGGTCCTGTTATGGAGGACTCAACGCGCGCGAATATTCAAATTTAAACACGAAAAATTGTTGTTAAGCTCGTACGCGTGGGAAGTCGTGAAATACGTGATTTTCGAAAACTATTGCTCATCGGATCTTGACTTGTTGATTTGCGACCTACTACAAGTATAATTCAGGATGTAAATAACGTTCGGCATCGATCATTAGTATAATACGCGTTTACGCGATCTATTTGGCCGCAATATTTTCAAGAGTGAATGCTTGATGATTGGTTTTACGAGCGAAGAATCTAGATCACGGGAAAGTAAAGCCTAAACACGACGAAAGAAACTTAACCAGGCTATATACAATAGCATTTAGCGATAGATTTTGCGTAGCGTCAAGATTACGCAAGTTATTTACTCGAGTCGTGCATGCGTCGGCTCAACAAGGAACACTCGCTGGCGCGCGGAAAGCGAGATTAATGAATGGCGCGTATAGATTAAAACCATTTTCCATGCATTATGAGTTAGCACGTACTTATGCGATAAGCTATACGTACATATAAGCGAGAAACTTTGCACTTGAGAATCCTGCACACGAATGCTTTTATAAGAGCACTTTGCTGTTTCACCGCGTTATCGTTGTAAATACCAAACTATAAATTTTACACATCTATCCGATTGCCCGGTTGCAAATTTAATTAATTTTCCCGCATAATTTATTTACTTCCGTACTGCTCAAAGTTGATCAGAATTCGAATAGTTGCACTTATTTTTTTTCGATTGGAGGTCACCCACTCGCGAATAAAACTTAAGTAATGACCAAGACCTACTTACACCGGCTAAGCTCTTACCTTTCAAGCGCAAATAAAAAAAAATTACGGGCTTGTCTTCGCACATGAAAGTAAAAAAATGATCGGATGAGGTGTCGCTTTGGCGGATGAGCAATAACGGCAACAACACGCCGGATGGACGCGAGCCGTGCACTCAAACTTCGCATGTGCACCACAGCTGCTTTTTTCCTTCTCTTTCTCTACCAGCAGTAGCGACGTCAGTGGCAATATCTCCAATTACCATTCGTAATTGGCTGCCTCGGCGGCGGTCCTCGACGCGATCGTAATCGTGCTTTCATCTCGTATATACCTGCATTACCACGTTAATTTCACTCTTGGCTCTAAATAATACTTCCTTTATGCCAGATATCAGGTGAGTGGCTAAAAAATCCCGAAATGGAAAGTACAGTGCATAATTCGACAAGCGTCGCGCCAATGCACGTGATAACGGGATCCGTCTATACGTGTGCCGCAAATCGGAAAGTACAAGTTTTCGCTGTCGCTGTAATGTCTGAACACGATGAGCTTGACTTGTTGTGCGTTTTGTACATATAGCCAAATGTCTGCTGCGCGTGCCAGCTTCGCGTTGTAAGATATAAATTCAATCACTTTCTTCTCTCGTATTTGCTAGACAGTCAGTGTAGCACGAAATGATCGACCTATAAATTAAGTATCAAAAGGTTTTTCACGTGGGATGATGTCGATTGGCTGTTGTAAAAAGCCCCGGAATTCAGAAAAATGTAATATACAGCAAGAGTAGCCGTCAGTGCAGTCGATTCGCTGAAATGGCGAAGGACGCGGTGCTCAATAATTCATAAATCGAGTTCTCGGTGAATAAGCCCATGCATCTCTATCGCAGAGGAGCTACCACACACATGGTTATCAATCAACCGTATTTGCATCGAGCAGTCAACTGTCGGTCTGGCGAAATTCGCGAAAGTATATTAATCACCTTGAGCGCGGGGTGGCCGAGATAAATCCGTCAAATTACACGAGCGCAGCCGCGCCGACGAAAACAAGTGGAAAGTCATTTGCCACCGGGGAAGGAGCGAGCTCGTTAACGTCTCGCTACAATGACTGTAAACCAGGTGGGAGAGAGCTTACAATCGCGCATGCATAATGAGTTTTGTTGCTTTGCTACCGCACACCAGCGGCGACCATTGATTCACCCAGTACAGTTCCCGGATAAGCGACCACCATCAACTTCCGCGCGGGATTATACCCGTGCACGCGCGGCTGCGGGACACAAACACAGCTGCATGCGCTCGCGCTGCGTTAGCTATCGAGCGTAATGTGTCGATATGCGTGTGCTTGCGATGAGCAACGCTGCCCCCCCCCCCCCCCCCCACTTCTGTCGCGATATCCGTATGTTACTTTTGACGTGTGATCGATTGATGGGCTTCGATTTTAATATGAACTAGAAATATACAATTACCATGGTAAGTACACAGCTCGTTGAATATTTATGCATACACCGCGGTATACATGCACATTTAATTCTTCTCAAAATGCAAGTGTATGCCTATAGAATGTAAGGGCAGTTACATCTTACTTACAATTTTCAACAGTCATGCCCTCTCGATATGATATAGCAGAGATCAATGAAAAATCATGCACTGCACTCAGGGAGGTGTATCATATTCAAACGTGAACAGCTTCGGTTCGAGCTTCAAATATATATGTATATACGTATATCTCGATCCGTGCCCGATCTCAAGAGTAAGATAAGTATATTATAAAGTACACTTTCTTCACTCCATTATATGCAGCAGCACATAACACGTTTTATAAAGTATATATTATTTCTTTTTACCTGGCAAGTCGTATAACGTTTCGGCGAGGGCCTTTCTCTCTCTCTCTCTCTCATTCCCCTCCTTCTTTTGTGTATTCTATATGTTTGGTGGCTAACAGATAGACGCGTGCGGAGCGCGAGCGATTGTAGAGAGCGAGAGAATCCGGACACGAGGCGAGCGAGCGAACACACAAATAAAATAGGGACAATGAGTCGTGGAATGTGACAAAGTGTCTGCGGATATATCTGCCGATGAGTTTTCCTGCACTTTCTCTGACCATTTTCTCTTTGTTCGCGATAGATACTCACCATTACTGGCGGAGATCCGATCTTTCAGAGGTGAGAAAAAGAAGAGAAAAAATTATTCGAGAGGGATCCGAGTTGTCTGTTAGTTCGCTAACGGTTTTCTTTCTCG
Organism: Phymastichus coffea; assembly: GCF_024137745.1. Taxonomy (NCBI): domain Eukaryota; kingdom Metazoa; phylum Arthropoda; class Insecta; order Hymenoptera; family Eulophidae; genus Phymastichus; species Phymastichus coffea. Next base: position 728,414 of record NW_026706880.1, read on the forward strand.
GCAATTGCGTAAGATATATCGCTATGCCGACCCTTGATAAAAAGTAATGACTATGCAAAAACAGACGAGACATTTTTTCGTTAACGCCGAGAGAGACTGACAGATCTTAGCTCGCACTCTCTTATCCGTTTTACGAATTATTGTTGCAGCTGTTAAAAATCATACAATGCTCATTGTGTTTCTTTGAAATTTCACTTTTGAATAAACGGACGAGAAAACCAAAAATTATAATATACCAGCGTATCTTTCTCTTTCTTCTGTGCAAATCGACCGACAAAAGCATCAAGGATTTTACACGCACGCGTGTGCTAGAAACAGGAAGCCGCTCTACACGGCGGAGGCGGTGAATAATAAGAAAATGTCGCCCGCATCACGCGGACGCGATGCGCGCGCTTAGAAAGCCATCTGGTCGGTAGCCCGGCGAAAGGACGACGTGTGCACGCGTCTTCTTTTCCTTTTTTTCGCCACAGTGAAATCCTGAGACAGCGCTCGGGATTATTACGCGAGCTGCAGAGTGGCAGCAAAAAGCACTTACATAAATCCTCATTACACTCTTGTTGGATAGGCGCGCGTCGTTCTTTTCGACAATTTTCCGTTGTATTGTCGCCTCGCCAAAATTATTAACAACTACAGTTTGCGCAAATGTCCAAAACTACCGTGAAAGTCGTTGAAATAACGTCGAACGAGAGAAAGAGAGACTTACCTTAGTGCAAACTCGCGCAGCAAGAGCCTCGATATGGCATTGCCACTCGAGACTGCGCAAGAACAGTAAATGCCAACGACGTTCGAGTGAGCTTGCTACCCGCAACGCTTGCTGCTGCTGCTGCTGCTGATGTTCATCTGCTGCTGCTGCTGCTGCTGCTGCTGCTTGGTCCGAGCATTGGTTTCGCCCGGCAACTCGCTCGCCGAGTTTAACGATCGAGCTCACGATTCGTCCGTGCGACTCGATGTCCCTTTGTAGTACCTGCGACAAAGAGCATCGACGAAAACGTTAGAGAAGGAAAAATCGATTAAAGGTCTATTGTGTGTCTTATATGATCTAAGAGCTGTTTGTTCTTCTGACTAGCTTTGTTCGGGGGCGCTAAGTGCATCTGCACGAGGGTATATATAATTTTGTTTTATTAGAGCCGTCGGTAGCGTTTTTTTAAGTCTAATTTATCATTGTTAATTTTTCTTATATTCAGAAGGATTTTTCTTATTTTGGGAAAGGAAATGCTGGTCCACCGACCTCTGCAATAGCAAGTGTCGCAATATATCATTGTTTTTGACGCTGTGTCTGAAATACATACGAGGTATATTCCTTGTCGGTAAAAATCTATCATGTAAATTTTCTTGACAAATGTAGACATAAAAAATCGTAATCTCCCCTCTGCGATCTCGACGAGCGTGCATCGAGGGTGTTGCGAGGTTACAGGCGCTCATGCCTAAAAGAGCGTGAATATCATTCCGCTCGACGCGCTTTTCAGAAACGCGAGCCTTTATTAATTAATCAACGCTACGAAATTGAATTCACTCCTTTTATTTTTATCTTCATCGCGCAGCCGTGCTCTTTCAATTTCCGTTACGCGCCACTTTTCCATTGTGCGTAGGTACGTCAAACAAAAATGCGCTGTATTTGCTTCAACGTGGAAAACGCATAACAGACATAATGACACGCCTCCGAGGCTTCCTATAAATAACAGCTGCAAGCGGTTAAAGCCGCACTAATCGATCAATCTCAGCCGAATAAAATGTCAGCGCAGCGCATGCAACAGCGCAGCAACTCCATAATCTCATTACAAGCTGTAATCCAGCCTCTCCGTTCATCTACGCGCGAAAGTGCACAGTGCACTCGAAAATGGAAAGGAAAACCTAGATATACGTGGATTTTTGCGGACGTGGGGCTGGCTCTAATGATGAACGTCGGGCGTGTTACGGAGAACGTGAACTTTACGCGCGATATTTCACGTCGCGCCACGGAAAACTTTCACGGAAAACGGCCTATATAATTGGGAGCCTTGGATATAATCTTGCGACCTCGCATGACGAAAAAGAGAGCAAGAGAGATTTAGTTACTACTACGACTTGGTGCCGCGCAAAAGCAAAACTCTCAATTAGAGATCTTACCGGCGAAATACTCTGTTGAGGATTCAATTATCGCGCACGGATTTATGCGGAGAATCGCTGCTCTTGTCTGATTGCACGCGTCTTTTCATGATGGATGGTCGAAAGTGCTTCGAGAGCGCAAGTATAATTGAACTCTTATATTTCTTTTTTCTTTTTTTCGACCAAATTGTTTTCACTGCGATGGCATCCGTGTGGCCGCAAGTGATTTGTGACACATTGATATTCATGGTTTTTTTTATCGACTTTTGTAAATTCATCTAGCTAGTACTAAATGAATATTCCATAATTTACAATCGATACGCCGTGTGTCTTTAAATGAACTGAATTTAGAAAAGACGTTTTTTGCAAAATATTCACACGAATGGGTAAGCACAACAAGGCAAATCGATAAAAGGTAGAAAATTCCGAGGAGGTAATTTTCTCTCCCCTTGCTAGGCCGTATGTGTAAAGAAGAAAAACTACTGGCGTGTCGATGCATACTGAGTGGTATATCGAGTACCAAGAACGCAATGCTACAGTACGAAACGTATATGTACGTGCAGTGTGCGCCGCGAGATATATACGAATGCTGAAGGGGAAAAAGCTTGGGTTTCATGCTTTCACGCCATTCTTTGGCATAGCACCGCGGGTGGCTTTTTACCCTTCGTACAACTCATTAGTGCCATTCCTGCATAATGCTGGAGATAAGGATGAGAGAGCGAAAAAAATGGCGTAGGGTTTCCGGTTCGGGGAAGGTACACGTGCGCGGACAGGCCAGCTCGCCGAGAAGATGCGCGTGTACATTGATGTTGTTTTGTGAAAATAGAAAAAAAAAATAATAGATCAGATGATGAACGCTCGTTGACTGTCTACAAATCAATGGCAACTATTGGCGGTAATAAATCTGCGTGAGGTTCAACCGCTAAACCTCATGCCGACTGTAGAGCGCAAAAAAATAATGAGGTAGCGATATACTGATCCATGATGAAACGTACTGATCTGTGAAGAGTCAATGCCTCACTTTTACATAACAGAGATCAGAAAACCGGTCGTTGAAAAAAAATACCATCCTTCGTATAGGTTATCATTAGCGAAGATCAACGTCGGTTATTGGACTTTCCGTATATTATACATCACGGCGGTTTCGGGCAAAAGATAAATCTATAATTAAGTGCTCCGTGAAAGTTAATAATCAGAGCAAAGCTATGTAATGTTGCTTCGCGGTTTTAACTTGCTTATTTTCTAGGGATATTTGTAGGGCACATATAACTCAACTCGCTGATTTATCATTATAAATTTGCTATGGCGACGACTTCCGATCCACTGTGCCATTTTAACCACGAGTAACAGGATGAAAGGTACATAAAATGACTAACGTAAAGTTATCGTCTGTATCGAAAGATTGGAGTGCTTGTGGTTAACGGCACAAAAAATAATCGCTGCGACAACTGATAGTTTCGTTTCTGTACAAATTCATAAATACTAGAGACGGTTAATAAACATGAGCTGAAACGAGATTGGGCCGTCGATTAACAAAGCATTGGGCAGAATCGCAAATGAATGAGATACATATGAGACGAGCGAATTAGAAATGGAAATTGAAGCGTGACAGTAGCTGTACAACGCAGGAAGCGTTATACGTTACCTTCCTTTCCAACGTGCGTCACTAGCCTTCTCTCGGAATACTGACCTCTCTCTCTAACCCAGTAATTTTGCGCGCACCATGTGGATTTTCTCCTTGTGCGGAGAACAGAATCCGCCGAAGCTGTGTGTGGAAAAACGTCCCTTTAAGATCGGGCGCGCGAGATATAAGGAGCGAAGGCACGCGCGCGTAAAGTACGCCAGACACACATATATAGAGAGAAGCACGTGCAATAATTACGATACCGTTGCTTCTCGCGCACAATGCAGCTTCGGCGGCGACGCGACGTTCCACATGCTCGCTAGACGCAAAGGCGCCAAAGAATTTATACGATAAGTCGACTTTGCTGCAATCGACGTGCAGTTATTCACGCGCCTTCTTCTCAAAGGCAGCAGCCGCAACAATTTTTTGATGGATTTATCGCTTTGCGTATTTTGTAACCGTTCGTTCGAAATGAAAATGACGCGTGCAGACTGGCAGGGCGAAGCGCGTTTTTTCATATCACAGGTGGTTAGCGCGACTAGAGGGAGAGGGAGAGGGATAATTGCTGCCGTGTACGGTCCAGCGTATGTAATTGCATTTGAAACGGCAAAAATTGATATGTCTAAGTGTGCGCGGAATTGAAAGATATAAATTACAGCTTGATTACGTTTGCCAGCCGTACGCGTGTTACGAGATGCGGACAAGTGCGTTTAATTAAACGGATGTTCTTCAAAGATTGTTCGGAGAAATGCCGATAAGCTAATCGGCAGTATAAGCTTTTTCGATTACTTGTGTGGAGACGTAATATTGAAATTTTACATAGATTTGAGAACTTTCGACTTGGATACTGACCCATAAATTTTCATTACCGCTGCTACTTGACTTTCATCCAGAAGGAATAAAAATCACGATTGCAGATCGACGAAAAAAAGAAAGTGACGAGCCAATAAAATCCTTGGAAAGAAATATCCGGCAAGTGGGATAGACGCTGAAAGTACGTGCGAAAATGGAAGCGCATTCCAAGTAATTTTCCATCGGTAGGAGAGTACGTATAAATAGTATAATACGAGGGCATCGTCATCATCGATACACGAGCGCTCGCGCGCGGGGTAATCGACTGATGATCACCGCGGAATAAAATAAAAAAAGATGTTTTTACGGATGATGATGAGCAGTAGGCGATGGCTCAGCAGGAAGATCGCTTCTTGATTTCTCGTCTACTTGCTTTTTCGCCTTCTCTTTATAGTTTACCGCAAGCGAGCTCGCCGTGCACGCGTTCAACTCTCCGTGTCAGCTTTTCCAACGCGCGATGCTTTCGCCTGCTGGTTCGATTATTAGAAGCTCATTCGCCTGGTAATTCTATGGCACGGGCTGATGAATAGAAATGGCAATAAAACCGTTGCATCCAATTGAAATTAATGGCTTTCGATCTGCGTCGAGGGCACGTCGAAGAAGACGGTAGCGCGCGCGATTACGACGAAGAATCGTATAGTTATCGTATAGTTATTGAATGTATCGCAGTATTGTTGACGCTCGCATATTGGTCGCTAATTGCTCACAGCGTGCTACAAGAAAGCATGTATGCATGTTTTTTCCCCTTACGTATGGGACTCATAATGATCCTTTATTACAGGTGGCGTTTGTTTGGTTATATATTATGTAACGGTCGCCAGATACATACATGCGTGGCAAATGAGGGTCATTGTTTATTAGTCGCATGATTGTATCTGCGAATGACAAGTTTATAGCTGGGTACAGTTGAATTTTCTTTGAATCCGCACGCAAGATAATGGCATATCATTATCTCATTGTCCTTAAATAAGACATATCGCGAAGGCAATTGCGCGCATGCGTGCCAATGACTCCGATCGGAAATCAAATAATAACAATAGTAATAATAGCGTTTATAATATGCTTGGACTGCACGTATTCGCGCGGTAAACAAGCCAATCAGCCTACACTTTTTGCGCCACGCGATTTCTTGCTGGAACAGCTCTGGTCGAGTACTCCGAGCTTCCATAATAATCGCGCAGACGGAAGGAGGCTAAGTACTCGACGGAATTGTTAATGAAATAAACCTTAGAGCAGCGAGTATTATTGGGCTTTTATGTGCCACTTGAGAACGGGGCGCGCTCGCGCGACCAATGCAAATTGGAAAGTTCTCGTGAAAATCTAACTTTGGTATGAGATAGTAATGTAAGCTCTAATCATTTCATTTAAGCTATTATCAAAGTCAACAGCCTGCACGGCACGGCAGCGCCGAGTCTTTTCTTATTTCTTTGGCAATTTACATCCTTGATGGGCATTAAAGCCGCGTGCTCGTGCTCGTGCTCGCTGCACCTACATAGCGAGTGAAATATAAACGGCGGTCCCGTAAACGAGCTAACAGCAGATCAAAGCACCAGGCGAGAGCAGGAGGTGGAGTTTTTAACGCCAAGTAAATTATACACGACTTGCGCTAGCGAACAATGGGCCGCCGATTTCTCTAGGGCTCCACAGTAATAATAATGAATCGCGTTCGCTTGCTGCCGGCGCAGCGCGCGAAAAAAACTCTGCAAATCCAATTGCTCGACGGCTCGACGCGTATGAGGTCGAATCTACTTTCTTATTCGCGGACGACTCCGTCAAATATTGATTGTATTAGCCCGCGGGCAGAGCGCCACGCTTGTAACTTTCCGCGAGCGGTGGACGTGCGCGCCCGAGACTCTTATTATTCCAAATCCTGAGTTTGACTTGCGAAGACTGGCTGACAGTCCGTCGATGCGGCACCACGTGAAGCGACCACGTAAAAGAACACGTGACGCATGGAGAGGGAAAGTTAGTCGTAGTGCAAAATCCATGTAAATACGCACGTGTGACTCTCGCACCAGCTGCAATCGTTTTCATGAGATTGGCTAGTAAATTTGACGCAGTTCTCGGCAAATCACGCGTATCCCATTGTTTCAGGCTATACTCGCCCTGTAAACTGGCAATAACCATAGGAAATCATTCGAAATTTTGCTCTCGTGTGAAAGGTGAAATAAGGTGAAATTTCTCAGGACAAAAAGCATCATGCTCGGGTACGATCATTCTTACATAGCCAATAATACGCATGCCCATATAAAGCCAATAGCACGTGCATGTACCAGAGGCTTCGTCGATCATTGTTCTTTCGAGTGAAAGCGCACAATTGGCCGCTTAACATTTACATAAGATCCCGCGCGCGGTCGCCGCAATAGTTTATTGCTCGCGGTTGCAACGGCCGTTCAACATTATAATCGTCCTCAGCTCTTTGCGGCAGTTATCAATTACGTTTTACGCTTCGCCTCTCATTGTTGCTTCTGCTGCCGTTGCTGCCGCTGCTGCTCCTTTTTCATTTTTTCCAAACGCTCGTTACGCTCTTCCTCGTGCCGCGCGGCGCACGCAGCAATTGATTTACGCTCGCGCACTCGCCCCTTGCCAGCTATAATAAAAGTCCTTTATGGCTTATTCCTGCGGAGGCTCGCGCTTCGACAGCCCTGCGCTCACCGTAGCAAGACCATGCACGAAGTAGTACTAGTGTTATCAAGACGTTTTTGCTTCTTAGAAAGCTATCCGAACAATGCGGCTGTTGTTACTTCCTCGTTTTTTTTTTGTTTTTTTGTTTTTATATAAACGTAGCCGTGCAAGGCTTGTTCAGGCGAAAACCGCGGGATAAGATTTATCGCGCAAGTAGTTGCAGTAACGTAACCGATGAAACGATTCGGAAAACAGCGCTCGCAGCCTCGCTACCCATCAACACCTCCATTCGTGTTCCTTTAGACTATTCCCGCAGTCTTTTGATGAAACCCGCACATATCCACATTCGTACCAAAGCACATGCAACCTTCCTACAAGTTCGCAAGGCGCGTACAACTCATTAAGGTATGCGAAGTGGGGCGGCAGGGGGAGGGGGAGAGGGGGGGAGGGATAAAAGGTACCCGTAGTCGTATAATAGCGAACGTGCTTCTTCGCGGATAACATGCGAGGATGCTGCATACTATACTATTAGTTGCCAGTGCGTGCGTAATACGCGCACATGGACTTGTTGAATTAGCCTTGAGCGCGAAGCGGACGAACAATCCGAGCGATATAACGACTTTGCGAAAGGAGTACTAATGGGCAGGAACCGTTAAAAAGTCTGAGAGCAGTCATTGCCAGCTGCTGCTCCTTGAATTAGTTATATGTGAAAATAGTTGGCCGCTCGTGTCCTGGCTTGCGCACGATCGAACCCGCCCCCTTCGCTTATCACCACTTTTGCATCTTTATTGGCGATTAATAGGCAGCCGTATTGTAAGCCATGTGCCGTTGCCTTGACGATATCGAAAAAATATGTAACAGGACGTTCTCGGCTTGCTGTATTTGCTTCGATTCGCCAACTGGGAGGGTTCAATTTCGGCAAGCGGCTTCCGCGAGCAACGCTATATGCATTAACGGATGAAAAAAAAAAAAAAAAAAAAAAAGAAATGATAAAGAAATTTGGCGAACAAAGCCTGCACGCACATTTAATCAACTCTTACGTGGAACGATATTCGAGCTGTCAGCTGAATTTTGGCAAAAGTTGCAGATGCACGAACAGTTAATTTGAGCGCGTGAGTTTTCATCTTTTTAAACGTATATCCGCCCATAGCGCAAGAAAAAAGCACATAAACATTGGGATCGTTCGTTTACGCTGATGGTTTCCGAAGTAGGTTAATGTCTTTGGCTTGCGAAAACGTTTTTGAGGGCCGCTAACGACTTTGCGAATTGCACACAGCTCGCGGGTAAGCCTCTGACATTGTTTTATCTCTGCCTCTCTCGCAAGAGAGTGAGAGAGTGAGATGATGGCCAGTTTATGGAATGTTAATGTGGCATGGCTAATACGCACTCGAGCGCTGCGCGTTTTCGCTTTTTAAAATACTTTCCAGAGTATACGGACGCAAACATCGGCATCAGCATACGTATGTGTTTTTTGCTCGTCTTGCGCTCGAGGAGGCGGAAGCGCGCGCATTCGTGAATTGATGAGGTGTCTTTCCCGACTTTCTTCCAATCTCTTTCAAGCAATTTTCGATACTTAAAAAAAAATGCGTATGATGTAGATTGTTCTGCAAAAAAGCAATGCCAAAAAGACACCTTCCGTAATAAACAAGTGCAGAGTCCAGTAATACAAAATTACGCTCATCAACGTAACGGTAAAATTATATCGTTAAATCGAGAAAAATTTGAATTCAAAAGCTCTATAAACTGTAATAAATTGGTAAATCTGTAGATCTTTAATTTCAGATAAAGATAATAGAATAGTAAGTCTCTCGATTGACTACGTGTTATGCGCATCAGAAGGTAAAATATTAAGACAACAAGCGCAACAAGAAGAAAAAATTAGTCAGATTAGAGATATATATATAGCAAAGAGAAGACTACCACTAAGGGAGATATCCCGGGTCGCTACAATAAATTGTTGTGAGCGCACAAAAGGTCAAAGAACGGACCTTTATAGATACGACTATCTCTTCATCTGACTGCATCGATCGCTCTCCCCCTTTCTCTTCTATGACTATCCCCTCTATTTCTGCATGTTTCTCTATTACCGGATACCGACACTATGAGCTTGTGTTCCTATCTCGATCATCTTCATCGACATTATACCGCTATTAAACCATTTTTCACGAGCTAACTGCCGAATACGCTGATAATTTTATGTAGCTACTGTCAAACATTTGATTGGAGAGCTCATCAGGAATAAGTTGCAATTTTAATGCTAATTCTCTCCTCGTACATTAATGCCTTGCTTATCAACTGCTCCTTCGACGAGTGAATAGCTGTGAATAGCTTTTAGCATATTTCATAAGTGAGACATTTCAAGTGAGTATTCCAGACTGCCAAAAGCAGGAAAGGCAGGTATAGATGTCCAAATGCTCGTACCAAAGTGTGAAAGAAGAATACAACAACAAAATTAACACTTTTTGGAATTCGCTCTTCGTGCACTTGCGGCTAGTTTCACTGTTCGTTCAAATGGAAACGTGAAACAGCAAGCCTCTTCCGAAGACAATGGGCTCGTTAATTCTTCGCGAAATAACAAAAGTTTTGAGCACTGACCCAGCGAAAATGACGTCGACAAAGGCCTAAGCTCACTCTGTGATTTCGAGCGGCTGCACACGCGGAAGGTACGTTTTAGGGGCACCTGAAAATACGGATCGATCGTGAACGCATGGCGAGCGGAAAAAGAGAAAGTTTTTGACGCACGCAGATAAACGCCTGCGAAGTGACGAGGCGCCTTTCCGTTTCTGTGGCTTTATCTCTCGGGGCGGTCACAAATGGAAAATCGCCGTCGTTTGCACACCTGTACTCGACCCCCTACACGGCAATCTACCACGAGTACGAGCGTACCTACTGTTGCAGTGTCCGCCCTCTTCCATATGCCACTTCCCGGTATGGAAGTGGCAGTGGCATGGAAAAATATATATACGGACAGTGCGCGACCTTTTGTGTTTTCATACCAGGCTTGCTCAGTTAGATAAATTGGGGGCGGACAAAAAACTTGTTATTTTCTCGACACACCAAATTCTATTTTGATTATTGTCAGTGCTTTGTTTCACGTGCTTGTCTGCCATCTTATGCACCTTATTTCACAGAAAGCTTTGGTTGGCGTGCAAAACATTTGATTAGTGCAACCGAGAGAACGTGAACACAACCATGTCGGTAAAAAAATAGAACTTTTGCCGTATTTTCCATCGAGCGATCTAGAAGCCTTAAAAACGAAAAAAAAAAGTTTCTTATCTTGAGGAGCGAAAAAGTAGAAGGAAAAAGTTATATGACAGAACGCAAAAAATCTGACTCGTGCATCGGTAACTACAATTTGAATGCCATAATTCACGCGAGAAATCCGCACTTTGGCCTCCCATGGGTTCTTCTGTCATAAATCCGTAAAGTTCGTTTGAGTCATCACAGCTTGATGATTTCCACAATCTGTCATAGGTCATTTGGACTTTAGGAGGATCAGTGACATGCGCATCCGAAAAAGCCCAGTGTTATCTGGCTTTTACATCTGAGAGTTCTGGAGAGTTTGTCAGCTTTATCTTCATCAACGCTCCTGCTCGGCTGTTGTTGCAGCCATGCGCGATAAAATCTAGTATCTTGTCCTTTTACACAGCGCCGAGCACTTTGTGTTTTAGTGCTGGCAAAAACGATCCTTCTTTAATTGCTCGCACACGCTCACGCAATTCTCAATTAAAGTCCAAAATGAATTTACAGATCAGCGAGACATGTAAGAGTACGGCTTAATAGTGACTCTTACTCGTAAAACTCAAATTTAGATGCGTAATAACCTTCAACGCGCGCGAAACTTGTGCACCCTAATTTCCCAACGTCCCACACGTGCTCGAAAAAAGAGAAGCGTAGCGCTACCCATTCGATTTCCCTTCCTGCTTTTCTTTCATTGTGCGTGGCTATTATTTACTCACTGGTCATTTTAATATTCTGGCCGGATGCGTGGGAGGAAGAGAGAAAGAGAGACGCAGTGCCGCGTGTCCGTGCGCCCCCCTCAACCGTTCTCGATATATGTGTACCCGTATACGTGTGATTTGTACTTCTCGTAACTTTGAAATTAATCGGCTTGCTGGTAGCCGATTCTTTATTGCGTCCGCGCTAATACTTTGATTTGTCGCTCTGAGAACTTAGTTTTGGTAGTACGTATAGCTTTGTTTGTTGTGATGCTTGGTGTGTGGGATTTATAGTGGCGTATTCCGTTAGACGTGCTATTACTTTCGTTCTACGGGATTAAGATGTCTTCAAATATTGCGCCTGGATTAAGATTAGTGGTAAAAGGAGGATTTTCAAATTAAATAGCGAAGAGCTGCAGAAATCATATTATATGGCGTGAAGCGGAAGTATTTGGTAATTACAATAAGCCAGAAGACTCATTCGAAAGAAGCTGTACAACAGTAAATTTTTCATAAAAAATGTGCAATGAACTTAACGACCAAGTACACAGGTAGAGCTTGACAGGGCAGCATGTTTAATTTCGTAATAAATTTACCTGTCCCTCGCGTACGAACCAAATCTGACAAATGGCTGCACGAAAGACCATCGGAGCGCAAGAAAGTCACACTTGCAAATTGCTGCAACGCGCATTAACAAAACAAATGATGATCTTCTTGTACAAACATCCCGCGTGAAAGCCACCTCTAATTCCATGACGAATATATCAGCACAGGTCTCACGATGCAAAAGGCTTTTTACCATTTCTCGCGCGCATGTAGCAGCCGCTGCGCGATCGGCTATTTTCCGCGGAAGCGCGCAAAAACATGTCCGTCGATCTCTCTCTCTCTCTCTCTCTCTCTCTCTCTCTCTCTCTCTCTCTCTCTCTCTCTCTCTCTCTCTCTCTCTCTCTCTCTCTCTCTCTCTCTCTCTCTCTCACACAATTACGCGCATAGGAGGTCCGCGATCGATCGGGAAAAACGAGCAGGATGTCGAAATTCGCTACGGTTCAAGCCTCGCTTGCTATTCGCAGCGTTTTGTTATGAGAAGAGAGCGAGCGCAACTATTAAAGTTGCATTTTATTGGGAAACTGCGAGCGCGGCTCACTTTTAGTTGCTTTTTGTCCGGCCTTGGCTTACTCGTTTTTGTCTGTTTCATTGTAGTTTGACCCATAGTTGTTCGCGGAGTCGTAGAAATCGAGGCATTGGGAATTGAGCGCCGACTGTAATAAAAGAAAAATAAGAAACGAGAACTTGAGAGAGGTACTGTTATTGCATTTTTCGCCGCTCACTGCCTATCGAGCAAATTGCTCTTCTCTGGAAATCATCCCGACGAGCGTCTACGAAAAAAGCATAAACTTGATCGTCGAGCCGCGATGATTTAATTACACACAGCCAGAGATCACGAAATCCGCTGGCAAAACTAGAAAGTCAGTTCTGCCTGTGCGTCGGAAAAATCGATAACCTATTGGACAGGTTTAATCTGCCATGGTGCGATGAGTCGAAATAAACGCAAATAACACACGCACATACGTGCACAGCGATAGTCGCATCAACGTGTACGTCGCGTCGTATGCAAGATAACGTCACAAGTGTGACACAGCCGCTTCCTTTGTGAGTCGTGCGAGGCTGAGTGCGTACGAAAATAGATTTCAAAAGCGCGGCGCGAGGGAAAAAAATTGGAAGCGTGCAAGTCAGTCCGAAGAATAGAAGAAGAAGAAGAAGAAGAAGAAGGAGAAGAAGCGGAACAAAGTTCAACGCGTAGCCTTTCACTTTCGGGCGTGCAACAACGACGGTGACGCGACGGTCGTTCGTTGCGAATTCACTTGCACGGTGTCTAATGTAATCGACGTACAACGAAAGCAGAGGCTTTCCTAGGCGGCCACCGATCAATGCCTCGAGCCGCAATTGATGGCTCGCTTATTTCGAATGCCGCACAAGAGTCCAAGATTTAAAAGTCGTTTGTTAAACTGCTGCTATAATGCAAAGTTATAGATTACTGCTTTGGAGGAGAAATCAATCGGCAAACGTGGCGGGAAACAAAAGACGCGAATAAATATGCAACACAAGCTGCGGAAAAAAGGCACTCGCGGGGCGTTTCGTAATTTACATGAATTATTCATCGAACGAATCTGCGGGTTGCGTTTTACATTCGTGTAGAGTGTGTGTTGCAAGCCAATCGCCATCTAAAATATACATTTTGATCCTTCGGTATTACACGGCTTTCGAATGGGGAAACAATTTCCGCGGCGCGCGAAACATCAATTTGAACGTGGTACTCATATGGGCGTACGGTACATCGCGCGAAATAATTAAGCTTGGGCGAAAAGCCTCTAAGAACCGTTTTCTGTATAGATTCACTAAACGAGCATCGCGCGACTTGTCCTTGCGCGCTCGATCGTCACACAGCTTAACGGCAGTAGCAGCGACAATGTCAAGCTGCCGGTCGTGTGACGAGAAAAACCGGGTGTCGCGAGCGCGCTAACAGTACAGCAGATTTCAGTGCACGCCGCGAGTGCCACTTGAAAACTGGCGTGTTCCGAACGCTCGGAATTCACTTGACTGACAATCGGCAGTGTCAGTTTATCGATAATTAGGCGCGAGCCAAGCCGTTAGTTACTTCGAGCGACCTTGACCCTCACGCCTCACGTTCAAAGCGCAAGCGCCGCTGCTCGCTCGCGGCCAGTAATTTGATTTGCCCGCTTGTGCTAATTTAAGACGACTGCTATCTCGCGCGCACTCGTGCGGCTAGTCGTTAGCACTTGTACTTTCTTGCGAGAATGTTTACGGCGCTTCGGCAAAATTTACAGCCTGATAATCAGATGCGAGAGTCATTCATTGAATTCAAAGTGGACGATACTTCTTCAGAATTGACAATATACGCTGGATACAATTAGCCTGACAACATTATTACGGTACAGGCTCCTCGAGCGTAACAAGTTTCTGATCAAAGAGTCACTTGAGCGGAAGTGCATGATTAATATTCGTCGCGTACCGTAGCACAGCTATAAGAGTTTTTTCAATGGACTTTATCGAAAATCATTTACAATCTCTTTCCGAGCTCTTAAACAATAAATAGCGCTTATAACGGAGCTTCATCCTCGGGACGTCTAAGCACGGCTCATCATCGCATCCTTTTCGGCGTCTCGTCTCTCTGCATAAAAACGTTCGAAGCTGCACATACGCGACATATGTGCCCCGACCTAACGTTTTTTCATACTTTATTCGGGGTGGCTGACGTCCAAGCAGAAGCGACAGCTGCTGGCCTTCTGCCGCGATGAATGCCAGGCTTTATTATAAGGATTCCTGCGTACATACACGTGCTTATAATTTCGCGGCGCTCTCCTTTTCTGCTTCTTTTCACGGACATGCAATTGTACTCGTTTCAAATATAGGTACGTATATAGTTTCTACGAACGCGACAATGAGAAAGCCGTGCGATTATTTTCTTCTCGACGCCCGCGAAAAACGAGATTGCTAGAAATAATTACATTAAACTAGCCCACGTAGACCAACTGTACTTGGCGCTTTTCAAGCGATGTATGTCGTTGCTGGCTGTCGCCACTTTCTACGATAAGAATCGGTTGTTAGAAAAAGCATATAAGTTTGCATCGCATCTGTCAGACTTGGAAAAATGTCAGCCAATCCGACCGACGATCGTCCCAAATGTTTATGTCGCCACGGGGTAGCACAACCATTCAGCCGGCTTGAAATCCCAAAAAACTAGCTTAATTAGGCCTTCCTCTGCGCAGCTTCCTGCGCGCAGATAAGAAAGCGCAACTTCCCGACTCGACAAAAGCTTTATGTGTGTTGTACGCAAGTTGATCTGCCTCATTGTGTTCGGAGTTGTCTCTTTTTTCGTACGCGCGCGCGTGCAGATGCGGAGAGCGCGATTGGAGGCAACTTTTCCGCGTAGCCGGTGAAGCCGACATTTTTCGTTTTATAATGAACGCACCGAGAGATTTTATGGCGAGATTTGGCGTACGCGCGTACGCGCATACGCGCTGGCTTCACTCGGCAGATCTCTATCCAGTCGCGCAATTAGCTTGTCCCATTGTTAGCCGCACGCGCGCGCGCTCGCGTTATAATTGTTTACCGGCGAATATAATAATCGTTAACGCTTGCTTGTTTTTCTTTCGCGATGCATCGAACGATAAAAGCTGCTATTGTGCCACCGAGTGAAGGAAAAGAAAAGAGAATACGCGTGGAATTGAGTGATTAGCAACCAAAAGAGCAAGAGTTTTATCTGATTGCAGAGCGGACGCACTTTTAATCTTGTGTCGCTTATCTGACGACGTGGACAAAGCGCATCCTGGACAAATGGCATATTACGTAGAAAGCACCGTTGCGAGAATATTGCTATAGCTGTATTTTATTTATTCATTCTCTTTGCTACAGGTAAATTCGTCTTGTACGCAGAATATATAATTCAAATGCTAAATAATGACCGTGGGCGTTGACATAACACAGGCTATACTATATTTAAGATGCAACCCTCTAATCGAGGCGGCAAAATATTCGCTACCTCCGAGTATGGAATCTTTCGCAGAACTGAAACTCGTCGAAGCAGATCGATAATATAAGTTTGTCGGGAAGCACCTTGTTCTGAACACAAGACAAGACCTCGGTCTCACCGAATCAGCAACGGCCATCGGTGTGAGGATAATTTTCTCAGCGTCACATACACACACACACACATACTAATGTATACAGGAGGCTGGAGCAAGCAAAAACGTAAGAAATAACTGGATGCGCTGCATGGCGCATGGTGCATGGTCGCGTGGCGTGCAAGAGCGCGCAAATGCTTTAAAGGATGAAAAGCGGAAGTATCAGTTAGTTGGCTCTTAGCGCCGCATGCGCGCGAAGAAAAGGCTGCGACAGTGTAACGACACACGACGGAGGAAAAGGTTTTCTAGCCGAATAAATTGGCTGTGCAGCCGATATGGAAAATGCTCGGCCACTTTCACCGCGGCTGCTCGGTGTATCTGATGTTTTCGCGCAACCTCTCGGCGCCAGCCATTACCGCGCGAAGGAAAAAGCGGGCCATTTGGAAAAATGGCGAGATTCGAAAGATTCGACGATTGTTCTCTCCATTATGTATACTTATATATGCTAAGATGACCGATAGCTCGCGCCCGTTATGTTTGCCTATGTATTTTACCGGCTTGCGGTTCATCCGTATGTATTAATTTGACTTGCACAATGCGCACTGCGAGAAAGATTGATCAATGGTAGGCAATTAGTCGGTTGCAAAGCGTCGCTGGTTTTTTGCGCGCTTAATCAGCTAACCGCGCGACTGCGCGCACATCAGAGAATATAATGGCCACGAGGCTAATAAATTTCGCGCGCGTCGCGGAGGAAGGGAGCCTCATTTTCCCGTCAAGCATTATATTTGTAGGGCCACACGTTGACAAATTAATTGTTCTGCTGTGATCGTTTATCTTGTAAGCGTAATTATATTGGAAAGCTGAAAGGAAATTTGAAAGATTATTACAATTAGATATGGTTAGTGCAAGTCAAGCCTGAAATAAATCCAATGATCAGAAGAACGAGCGCATTCATAGAAACGTCGATGTTTTTAATTAACTTGCACGATCAGCGCTATCCATAAATTGACCATGATAATTTGTTGGCTCGAACGTCCATATCCCATCTCGTCTGTACTCGCGCAGCTCTCGCGTTAATTATCAAACGTAAGGCCGAGCACGGATCTGTGCTACTACTACTACTACTTTCATCTCAAACATGAACTCGATTTCAAACGAACTTTCTTTTTTCTGGCCATCTGTACGTATATAATAAAACCAAGTCGAACGTGATACCATACACGTGTATTGGAACTTGGACATTGAGTAATCTCGAATGACACGTTACTCCTATCCAGATGTTCATGCCCGTGTCTAACGCCGCCACGGTGTGTATCTCACCTAAAATGACCCTGACTGACAGGCGTCGATGGCTAGATATCTGTACGCCGAGCTTAGCTTACATAAACGCCGCGTGTTAAGTTCGCGCACGCGCGATCCTTAAATTGTATTCTAAAAACATATAATTAACGTGCCTTCCGTCTGATCGGCTCGTTATTTTGCAACGACTTATGCTGCCTGCCTACATATGTAAATCTTTTTACGTAAGCTCTTTTCTTTAGGTTCGGATTGGCGCTTTATACTGAAGGGATTTTCATGAATTCATAAGCTTTCATGCTTGCCTCTCAGCGCAGATTCTGCTGTAACGAGCCGGGCTCAAGCTCGACAATCTCAAAGCTTTCTCGGAAAAAACAAATCACTCATAGTGAAAATGTTTCCCATCGGACTTCTAATTAACAGCGAAAGAAATGGAGACCATTAATTCGGGTCAGAAGAACGAAGAAAAAAGAAATGTACAAACAACGTCTGCAAGGTGAAGAAGCGCGGATGATAAGTACGTGGCCGCGTTGCAAGCTTAACGAGCTGACTGCGTGCAACAAATCCGTACGAGATCCAATTCCCAAATGAGTGCGAACTCGGTAGAGAAAATCGTCGTTATAGTAATCAAGAGCCCTTGCCAGAGAAGTGTGCAAGTAGAAAGTGTGAAAATCGATCGGCTCAACAGGCCGATAGTTAGGGTGGAGTTTGTTAGTTGGCGCGAGCGCGCGCGAGGGAAACCATCGTAAATTGTTGAATAGCTTTCTCTACAGCCGCGCAAAATAATTGGGAGGTCTCGCCTCTTCGGAATCCTGGGAATCTCAGCGCATCGTCTTATGGGTTTACGATAATCTACGGTGGCTTTGTTTTTCTTTTTCTTGCTTTCTTTCCTTTTCTATCCTTTTTTCTTTGTTAAAGGTGAAAGGAAGAATATATACGATGTATCATGGAATTATGTCGTTCTCTCGAAGCGAGCCTATGCCGTTTCGTCATATCTTTGCTTCTGGAAGTAGATTTTTACCCACGACGATGTTCGCTCGTGAATGTAAATCATTTCTGAGAGCCGGCGAATAATAAAAGGTCTTTCATTGTCCAGCGTCGTCGATTCTTACTCTTGCGCAACTGATCCTTGGTTCTTTTCGATCGCAATCATGCATTGCACTGATTTATATTACGAAGGTTTTTTGTATGCTTAACTAACGCACGATGCATAAAATCATTTCGAGGGTGTAGAACATCACGATTGCGCGGAAAAGTGAAACCGTAACCGTTTCTCACGGCCGCGTCAGAATGCAGAATCTCAAACATAGCTTTTCACTCTCGAAATATATACCGATTTTCACAACAGTGATCGACTCGGCGAAACTCTTTATTTTTCACGTGGATCTGCTGCGGTGAAAGGACGATCCTGCAAGTGCACATGGCGACATAATGCCTTTTAGCATACAAAGGGCTTATAAAGTGGTTTCGATTATCTTTCCATTATTTTTATGCAGAGGAAAAAAAAATAGCCGAAGAAATGCGCGCGCTGCCTCGTTACGCAACTCACCCAGCAAGCAGCTTAGGAACTTTCGCGCTCTGACGTTTTTACGTACTGTATACATCACAGCAACATAATAGAGGATACGGCGCTTAAAAAGGTAAATGGCATCGTATACATGGACGTAAATACGTTGTCTGTGGATATTTGACATTGTTGGCTGAAAATAATATTTATATCTAATCGTCTATAATAAATAAAAAACAAGAGCTGTTTTTTAAGGAAACATAAATTACACAATAATCAGCCGCGACGTACCCGGAATACCTTGCGTTTATAATCCATAAAATACAAACATTACGAAACGAAAGTCTATGCATGTAATACAAAGAAACGAATAAAAAAGGGAGCAACGAACGCGAGTAAGCCGATGTGCACGGACACAGAGAAAAATTGTGCACTTGAGCGAAACAATTCAACCGCTTGCCGTTCTTGTTGTTTTTATTCTACCATAATCCACGCGAAACTCGATAGCAATTTCTGTTAACCGCGAGGTGTGATTTAGCAACGAGACGTGAGAAAGGGACGTCGAGAAAAAAGCCAAGTACTAGGTTGAAATAATAAGACTGCATTCCTGCAACGGAAAAAAATACACCCGCGCGCGCGTGTATGGGACAGGTGACCAAAGATCGTTGTCAATTAAAATGTGCGATTACGTCAATTACTTAATGGACTGTACTTTTCTATTGCACTGCGGTCGAGGAATTATATGCGTGCGCGTTCGCGTTTTCACTTTAATCGGCGGCCTGCTGCTGCTGACTGCGGTGGCGGTTTTGTATTATATCGTCGAATTAGTTACGCTATGATCAATGCAATTAAATTCTCACGAAGAGCTATGTTGAACATTGAAAAATTCGATTTTTGCGATTTATTTTGCTTGACTCACGCTGCTGTTTGAGAGCTTGTTTTATCAACTCTTGTCAGTGCACACTCACCTGAAACAGAAAACAAAGAGGACATTGACGAAACAAGTCTTAAAAACTGCTCATGTGTTTTTTAATTTACAAAAAAGATATTTTTCTCTCTTTCCAAGAATTCGGAGGAACGCAGCGCCAGGAACTTTCGCGCAGAGGGAAAAAAATTGTTTGCGCGCGTACGATAATTAAGTTGAGCGAGGAGGAGGCTTAAAAAAATAACACGGAAATTGTACCTCCGAGTGCATGAAAGCCCACATCATCCATCCGTAATTCTACCTCTCATCGTTATGGAGCATTCAAAAATGCGCTTGAAAAAAAAGTAGCAGTAGCTCGAAAGTGTGTCAAGGGTAAAAGAGCACTTCCCCTCAGTATGAAAGTACAAGGCACAAAGAGCTCATACATCACTAGTTGTTTCCGTTGGAACGCAAAATAGCCCAACAAAAGCTTTGTCGCTCTCTGCCTAAGCAATTATCTCTGGGAATAAGTTATTCGCGCTCAGCTATCTCAATCATCGTAATTCGCGCTCACCAATATCGAAATGAGATTTTGCCGTCTGGTGTAATGATCATGAGTCTCGTAATGAAAAAACAGATAGAAAATTAGTTAAGCACAGCATCATAGCGTGCCAGCTCGCGAGATAACGCGACCGCATTATCATAAATCCACGTACTTCGATGGACGCTGCTTTAGAGAGTATCTCGATAAACGCAGGCAGAATCCGTCATAAGATGGGAGAAAACACACAGCTGGTGCGAGAAGGCGAGACGTTATCGGCGTCTAACATCCACGCAAAGTCGACACCCAAGCTCCGGATATCGCTCAACGTGTACACACTTCCTAGACGCCTGTCTGGGATAGTCTTGATAAATGAAAGGGGCTACATTATCATCTAAATAAACTTATGCTCCACCTTTTCTTCCAATCGTCCTTGCCTTTTTTCAAATAGATCCGCAGTGCAGTCTGCCGATAAGAATATTCATGAAAACGCCGTCCTTAAAAATAGAACTTTGTTGGCGTCGCGCAACGAGGAAGAGATTGAATTTCTCGCTGAAGTAAATGGAATAAACGGACGTCGCTCGATAGAGAAGGAGAGACAGAGAGCTTATCAAAGAAAATAAGCGATAATCCCGTTGAATTGAATCAGCGTGTAGTGCTATTGGGGTAGACAATGTGGATTACCATGTTATGAGGAAGTCGCTTCTTGAATTCCATCGGTATTATCAAGTATACGGGCCTTGCGACTCTGTTTTTTTTTTTGTTCTTCGCCCACTTTCCCCAATCTGCGGTGTATCGAGCACGCTGTTGAGCGTACTTTACTCGTTTATTTCCACGAGATCGTTCACGCGCGAACGTCCAAAAACAAGTAAAAGTCCAAAGTACACAGTACTGCAAATGACAGTAAAAATAAAGACGCCAACACGAGGATTTTTGACGCGTAACCAATGTAGCAATGAGAAGAAAGGGGCCCTCGTAACTCTCCATCTCAGCACTCGCATAAATAAGCGGCAGCGCGTATGTATATTGCGCAGATCGTAGATTCGAAGAAGCCGACGAGGGACGCGAGAACGAGCTCCAATGAAATACAATTGGCGGCAGCGGCGAGCAAGAGAGCCGGCTATAAATAGCCGGGTCATGGTGTGCACCGGTGACACGACTGCGACGCTTCCTGTGCGCGCCGTCGTGTGGCATCGGGAGTCCTTCTCGCGCGCAGTCAAGGCTTTTAATGGGCTTTGCACGCGGCGCGATCCTCGTGCAAAAGCTATTGGTCATCCGGTGCTAGAGCACTCTCGATGACATATCAATCCTAACGTTTTTGAAGTGCGCGACGGCCCGTTTTATCGGCTCGTTTGAGCGACAAAATATGCACGCGTCTGACCATACTGCTGGTCGCTACTTAATGCGCTCTAGCTACGCTTTGCCTGCTCTACTCGAACCGCGGCGTTTACGTGCAATGACGAATGCAACATGATTTCTTAAAGTATGCCGTGAAAAATGCATACATTCGTATGCCCCGCTTATACGCGGATTCTCCATCATTTTAAACGCGAATATGCAACAAGAGAGTACATGTGACATGTACTTGGTTTTGGCGAGCAGCGGCTGGCGGCACGCGCGCAAGAGGTGACAAAGCGATATATTAACTCGATGCGCAGGCGTACGGCGCAGCAGCACCGCAGCGCAGCAGCGCAGGCATTCAAAGGGGCAACAGACTCTCTTGCTCACGGCTGGCTGTGCTCGATCAGCTAGAATGGCGTTGCGTGAGTCGTGGCAAAACAAGAGGAGAAAAAGGGACAGCAGACCACCATACGCGGAAGGGCACTTTTGCTGCCACAGAAAAGAGAAGGAAAACGAAAGGCTGCAATGGCATAGTAAGATTTCAACGGATTTTGCCGAAGGTCTTCTTTCGCTCACCGAGGCCCTAAACAATAGCTGCATACACGTCGCACGTGTGCACACCACATCGAAGTCGTGCGCATTAACCTTCGTCCGGTCCACTCGAGGTTTAATGAGTTGCGCGCGTCTTTTACCCATTTATATTGTCTTTCGAATTGATTTTTCGGCTTTTACTGTTTTTTTTTTCCCAGCGGGAGACTTTTCAAAAAGCGTCTCTTGTGTGCTCTTTGTCTGGAGTGCGGATCGCTGTTGTTGGCTGCGAATGTAAATGACAAGCGGTTAATATTTCGCTTGCAAATTTAGAAAGTATCTTTTTACGCTGGCGCGCCTTAAAAGTCGTATAAACGCGGCTCATTTCAAATATATTTTTCGCGCTGTGAAACGGATTCTCAGAAAGTTTACGATCGCGAATTATTATTATTATTATTGTTCTGGGTTTTGTATAACGGACCAAATTTACTGTGTTCTAGAATTATACACTTTTTTCACTTGACAAGCTTTCACTACATTAATTGTGCCATTTCGTTCACGCTAGAAATCAAATTTTTCGATAATTATTTTTACAGACATAGCGCAATCACAGGAAAAAGTAGGCAGCATGGGATTTCTTAAATTAACATACACACGGCCAACGAGGTACAATCAACTCTTCGCGTGTCGGATTCAATATTTCGTTTAGTTCTCTTTTATCGGTCAACATACCTACATGCCGCATGTGCCTATAAATCAGTGTGAATCCGCATGCAAATATTACATGCTCTCTCTCTCTCTCTCTCGCTCAAAAGAGTCGATGACACTAAAAATCTAATCTCCATACGACAACGGTGATAAATTTCGAGCTTTTACGCGCAGGCAAATAAAAAAGCTCATAATGCATTTGGTATCGCAGTTATACGTAGGCAGGCGTGATGCAGAGAGAGTTAGATTTGCACGCGCATGCACGCATGCGTGTATGTGATGCAACGCTCGACGTGTGGCCACGAAGGCCAGGGTCAGGGTGTTTCTTTGCTTTTCTTTTTCTTTGTCGAGCTTCGAGAAAGAAAACTTGGCCTCGTTCAAGTCCACTATACTCGTGTAATTGTCGAGCGACGCGAGGCGCTCACGTACGCGTCATACTTTTGCGGTATGCGCACCTAATACGACGCACCTTTCTAAAAAACAGAACTTTGATTGATTGTCACTACGTGTGCACGCACACAATGGACGGTTCAATAAATAATTCACTTTGGAAAATTGTTGCGCGAGACAATGCGTGCCTCGAGGATAATCCATGAAATATGATCGGCCCGCGATGATCCCGTCGTCCCAGAAACTGTGACGCGCAGCGAAAGAAAAGCTATTGCCAGTATACGCCACAAACGGCCAAAGGTTAGTTGAGGAGTCGAATCTGGAATACGCATAACGGGTTTCAGCTTCTACAGCTGCAACACACACGCACGCACGAGGTGCTACATAAGCGTCTTGTCTATACATCACTTGGCAAGCCTTTGCTTCGTTCTACGAAAGTCAGCCACGGGGCGAAAAAGCAATTTGTTCGGCAGACATCGAAGCTCAAGGATCTCCTTTCGCGAGTGACGTGAAAAATGTGCCCTCCTACGAGTTAAAGACAAACAGACGGGCGTAAATTTTAGACACCGGAGGGGTTATACTTTTGCGCGTATCGTCGCGAGGATCAATCGTCGTAAATAAAATTCACAAAAACTTACACATGGGGCAGCGATAAACACACTGCCTATAGTTCGCGTCCAGTGAAAAATTGCACTTGCCTCGCCTCGCCATTATTTATTCATCGTCGACTATTTCTACTATTTCTATATGTATTCTGTACGCGGCGTGCTAAGATAAGCGAGTGGTGCAACTGGATTTACAGTAGTCGAGTTTTATCCTTGGCGCTGCAGCAGCGTTGTAATCTGCGATGTTCTTCTTCAAGCGGAGGCGAAAGCGAAGCTTTTACGCGGAATCACGCGTTCACATCTCCCCAAGCAATTTTTTCGTCTGCAGACTTTCCGATCATTCTTCTCTGCTGTGCGTTTGTTTTCAGTTATCTTAGCTGATTTTGCAATGTCTCTGGATGATTTGTTGACGTTTGCTCGCTCGCTTGGGATTGGAAAATGTATATATTTTAATTTATGGACGTGCTTCGTTATATTTTAGATTTTCCCAGTAGACTCACATCGATCACGAGACATAATATATCATTCAGCATTACTTTATTACTCTCGCTGATTGAACTTGATTTGTGTTCACACGCTGCCATCGTTATTAACGCTTTGAATTGATAAACGATTTATGTGATACGGCTTGTCGAATTTCTCGAAGTTAATAAGATTGTAGAGAACAACTTTCACCAAAACTCGGCGCGATTGCAAGCTTGAAAATTTTTCGAAACCCATTTTGAATTGCACGCATGCTCGAGACGGATAATTGGTTGGTTCATTTGAGTTATTCTAATTTCTTTATGTTTCCTCGGATCAATCTCAAAACGCGTACTCGTTGAAAAAATTTAATCTATCGAATCTTTTATACCATGAAATCACCAGGTATTTCAATTGAATTGCATCATTATCAAATCAATTACCTTGGCATTCAGTTTTTCAAAATAGCAAGGCTTGGACGTACATTGAAGAACTAGAAAACGGTTTTTATCGAGAACCATACTAGTTATTATGAGATTAGTCTGTATCGAGCTTGAATCGACAAATATAAAAGTCCATCGAGAAAGAACGTGCGCATTGATCGTATTCAGTTTTGAAGCGAGAGGGGCGTATTTGATGTGCAATTTCTGCGCACCTATATCATATGCCTTTAACGTTACTCGCGCACGCGTGCGCACAATGCATAAGATTGAAATCCTAAGAAGTGTTCTGATGCATAGAAATTCTCGGTACGATGTATCTATGTGCATAGAGAGTTGGTCTGGATCAAGGGGTTTGCGCGCCTATGAACTATATCTTCGCCTTGATTTCAGTGGGGGCAGAGCCGCTCTTCTCGTATTCTTTTTTTTTATCTTCTGCATATGAAGTTTCCATGCATCATCGACTCGTTTGACACTTTCACTTTAGCGACGTTATCGTCGCGATGAACAGCTACGAATACTTCTGGCTGATGGTATAGATCGATTAACTTTTTGGTTTCTTCTCCTTTCGGTGTCGGATAATAGAACTGCTCACGCGACTCGAATTATAATGTAACTATTTATGGGTTGTCGATGAAATATACGTATACAAGTCCGGCAAGTAGGTGAGTGGGTTTTACGTATCGAACAGTGACGCGTATGGATTTTATTTATAGAAGGACGACGTCAAGAAAAGCGATGAACTTTCATACTACTTTCCAACTTGAAAAACGTATGTCTGGTCACCATTACGTTGTTGTTACCATTGCGGTATAGGGTTGTGGTTTTCCCGTCCAAGCTCGTAAATATCATCACACCCACATAAAAATGACCAGGTTGCGAAACATATTTACATTCGTTGTAATTGGCAAGGTTACTTTTGCAAGTTCGAAGATAAACGATTAGCAGAAAAAGAAACGATATCTACTCTCTCTTTCACACGCCACAAGGTCAGCATATTCCATTAAAATCAGCTGACCGTTTCGATTCGGTGATGAATTTTCGACTGTCAAAAAGAAAGGTAGCTATGCGTCTGTAGAGTATTTTTTAGGAAATGTGAAACGATGCAATCGCAACACGTTGAGCGCGTAGGAATGATTGACCCTCGCCGTCTTTGCTACCAAATACGGCCGTAGCCCCATTTCCCATTCCAATGATGAAAACTGCCAGCTTGAAAAAAAGAATAAAAAAATCTTCGAAATTTATTGCATCTGCATGAAACTGACGTCCGAGATAGAAAACAAACCTTGCATCACGAAAAAAAATCAGTAAGTTTCTCTTTCTCGCATGAAAAGTTGGATAGCGATAGCAATCGTTAAGATATAGGTGCAGAGAGCGGCGGCGCCTCTATAAAGTGATCGATGCTGGCCATTGATTTTCGAAATAGACGAACGTTCGTCTATATAGCGGGTATTTTCACTAGAAAAGGAAGCGGATCGACGCTGGAGATAAGACACCCCGCGAAGAGAGGGCGTATAAATCAAACGAGGAGGCGGCGGCAGCATTGCTCCGCAATAATCTCGATACGCCCGTAGACACGTGTTGCGCACGCTTTCAGAGAATTATGGTCTGCCGCGTGATATGCTCTTGTAGCACAGTTTCGGTATTTCTCCATACACCCTGCATCAAATAGGTTATATTTATCAATAGAAAATCATTTGGAGATAACTTGGATAAGATTATCGAGGCTCGATCTGCCACCTCATGTGTTCTTGCGTCGGTATAAATGTTTTATTGGCAGTTAAGTAATAAACAAGAATCATCATTCTTTCGAGGGCAAAGCTGCAAAAAGAGACTCTTATCGTCAGTAATAATGACTATAATTCTTCTCTTAAGGTCGCTTTAAAACATGCGTTTTCATCGCGTGCAACGCTGTCGGGAGTGCAAGCGTATTTTATACGAAGCGGCTAATTCTTTCACTTACCGAAGCGTTAGGAAAGAGAGAATCCTTCCTCTAGCAAAAAATAATATTGTTGCTCACCTGAAACAAAAAAAAATGAAAACGCTGCCAGCTGCTCTAGCGGTGTGCTTCCTTGGAATTTTTGTTATTTACGTTTGTGTTTACGTTATTAATCGTTTTTATTAATTCTAGTAATTAATTAATATTTTATTCTCGTTATTAATTCTCCACCTATTCCGATGAAAAGTTACACATATGTAAAAAAATATGTTTTTTATAAAATTTTTGAAAATAGGTTTCTTCTAAGTACTATATCTTTTGATATACATCGATTATTCAATCATGCGATGATTCATTACAAGCTACTTGTAAAAGCTTTAAAACAAGCTGTCATATGACGAAAAATACGTTCTCAATCAAAAGTTATAGCAATTTTACAGAAAAATCACTTTTTAAAAATTGACAACTTTTTCCTAAAAATGAGGTATAAAATATATTTTAAGTCGGTTATTGGCCTTAAAAAATATTTTCCCACCTACCTTCCATCATAACAAAACATATGAAAAAGGTGTCATCAAAATCTATCGACTGGAATAGTCATGGCGATTGACAGAACACACACACACATACACTCATACATCCCCACAAACAGACGTCATCAAAATATGACTTTGACAATGATTCTATGGTAAAATATCAATTTACACAGTTTCAAGACGTGTAGATCTATGAAAAAAAACAATAATGGAACCGCGAACGATAAAATTAAAAAAATTACAGCGAAAAAGGAAAAATTATTGAAAAACCAAAAACAAAGTTTCCTTTCCAAGGAAGCAAAAGAGGAATTATCGCTTACCGTATTTTTTTCATACCAAATTAAATGTAAAATCATGACAACTCCGTTAACGCATTAACGTATGTATCTCGAGTTGGTATTGTATTAAATTGAGTAGCAAGGAAAATTTCTACAGGCTGTGTCGCCATTGATCATCTGTCGGCGCATGGGGCAAAGACTATTACTCTTGTCACGCGGAGCTACAAACTCATAAGTTGGTACGCGAGATATAAAAGTCGCGCGAGCGCGTGAACAAATCCGCGCGTTCGCCTTTAAAGAGAAAGCCATCTTAATCGTCGAATTTGTCATTGATAGCGGCGGAAGAAGTAGTAGTGGGTACTAGCCTCGCGAGCGATAAATGCGACCCATTGTGCGAAGCTGCTTTAGCGCGTGAACGTGATTTATCGCCGACTTGTACATCTATAGCAGACTGTAGATGCGGTACTAGTCGTACCATGCGCGCTCCATTTAAACGTATGTATGTGGAGCTTTTGTTTGGGATTCGAAGGTACCTTGGTAGTGCTGAAAGCCTACAGGCTCGCGTTTCGATAAGGCAGACCATTGCAAGGTTTTTTCTTCGCCGAAAAAGAGATGGAGGATCGATAGCTTAGCTTGTTATTATCATCGGCACAGAATTTCCCTTAAATACAGGAAGCCCTGAATCACGCGTGCCTTCTTGAAGTAGCACGGAAAGGCAGCAAGTAATTTGAGGATTTCAATGGGCCATCGGACTAGATAGCGACGCGGAATCGACTTGGCCTTTTCTTCGATAAAAAATTGAAAGGCTCGAGCGAAAGACGACGGCCGACACCGCAACAGGCAGCTCGAATAGAAGTGACGTAGTCAGCGTCCGAGATGACGAATAGAAACCCAGTGGCATTCAGAGCAATCATCATCGACGAGAAAGAGCCTTCTCGATCGAGAGCAATATTGTGGAATTGGATTGAAACCGCATTGAGGGCATGTACACTTGGCACATAGATCGCGAGAGAGACCGACGGTTCGGCGCTCACGTGCACACGCGAGAGTGCTCCGACCAGTCACGTGCTACTAAAAGTTCAGCAGGCGCGATTCTAAGCATTCCTCGGAAAATCAGTTGCCAGCTGTGCATTGTTGCGAGAGGAATCCGGAGTAGTGCACGTAGCTTCTGAAAATTTCATGAGAGATCTAGAAAACGATTTGTTCTCGAGAATCGGGAACGAGCGTGCAGCGCTTGACGATGGCACATAGGGAACGCTTGCAGAGGGCTCGTAGGCAAAAGCGAGCAACGGCAATTGCCCAATGAATAGCAATTAGCGAGCCGACGGCAATGATAAAGAAGCGGCGCTCGGTCGCACAACTACTTGACTTGCATCCATTTCGCCAGAGCAGTGGATGCTGCGTTGGCAATGGCGAAGTAGGGGACGAGGACAAGCCTCGGCAGCAGCGTTCGAGCAGCCACTCGACTGTTCCCGCACGCTCGGTCGCATAACAATGCTGTGCTCTCTTGACGCGCTCGCGGAAAAACTGCTGGCCGAAGCTTGCCGTTCGATCCGGCTCGAGCGTAGAACGACGCGCGAGGCGTCACGCCCGATTTATCATTTCGGCGCGCTGCTGCAGATGGAGCAGGAAATCGTCGAGGCAAAGACGCAGCCTCGATACGCGTGTGTTCGATGGTAATTGCTCTGGCTATTCCAGCGTGCCCGAGAGGATGCTATTAGCTTGCCGCCTCGTCCTTTTCGCCTCGGTTTGTTTGTTTGTTTGTTTGGCTAACGCGAGGCAGCGCACCTATACAGGCAAATCGAGTGCCGTCGCCCGCGAGAAATTAATCTATTTCGTGGATTTTTTGATCATTCGTTATCGTTGCACGGCTCTTCTTTTCACGCCTATTACGCGGCACGACCTGCATGCAGAAACCAAGCACTCTTGAAAATCTGCTCACCGCGTTTGCTAATATTCAGCTGGAGCGCCTCGGTCAAACAATGCGTTGCCGAACAATGAAGCTGCACAAATGTGCCAGCTGTGAGCCGTTTCGTTTTGCATTCTAATGTTCGAAGCGCAGCGAAACTTTTTGTAAATATAATCATTCGGAATGGAATCGCGAAATAACAAGCTGAGAAATGACGAGCGATTGAAGCCCGACGTCCCGTTGCTTTCCAGTTAAGAAACACGAGAGCGAGAGCGCAGAAGGTTGCACGCGTGTGCC
Organism: Phymastichus coffea; assembly: GCF_024137745.1. Classification (NCBI taxonomy): domain Eukaryota; kingdom Metazoa; phylum Arthropoda; class Insecta; order Hymenoptera; family Eulophidae; genus Phymastichus; species Phymastichus coffea. Next base: position 757,862 of record NW_026706880.1, read on the forward strand.
AACGCAAGGGATGTACGAGGCATGTACGCGGCACAATACTCCAACATTCGTCTTGGCAACGCGCTCGCAGAGACGCGCATTCGCCTACGCGCGCGAGCGAAAATTCGCGTGATCGGCCAAATGAATAAATCGAGGCAGCAAGAGACCGGTCCATCGATATACAAAAGGACGCGGTGCACCTGCGCGCCGAGCGTGCTTTCACCAGGCATACGGAAGGGGCTGGGCGAAAAAAGCAGCGTGGCGTCGTTTTGATTGATTTACGTTTGCGCCAGCGGAGAAGACAAATACCTACATCCGCGTTGCCTGCGCAGAGTCGTTAGGCCAGCGAGAAATTTAGTTTGCAGCGCTGATTATTACAGCGGCACGCTTCGTCAAAGTCATATCGGCCGACCAGCTATGCGCGAGCTGAGCAGCTTAATGAGAGCCGCGGAGCCTCTTGGCAGTTTGGATTTTCTTTAATTAAGGCCGTCCTTTCGTTGCTGCTGCTGCTGCTGCTGCTGATAATTTGTATATGTGTGCGCATATTCACAGTTAGACGAGTTAACAAGCGCGCATGCGCTTTTATCGAAAAGCAGCTGACTATAAGGGAAACAAAGCATCGCCTGAATAACATTAACGGTTTTGTGTATTTGTCTGCGAATAGGTTAATTGGCTTGGCGCCCGACAAACGATAGCGCGTAAGCTGATATTTTCGTTAATATGTTCACAAGGGTATCTATTAGAAATTTCATAACGGAAGTTATGAAGCTTAGCAATTACTTTAAATTAGAGCTTATCCTTTTCTCGTTTTGCGCGGCGGCGTCTTATTGATCATTACTCGAGCAAAGCCCTGTACAACATATTGCGGTAATTGTCGAAGGTTATTAAAGGTGAAAGGAGCGCCTTTGATTGCAGCAACGTTCGTATACATTACTCGACATGCAAACTGTTTTAGCAATAGTCTGGTAATCCAAACAATCCACCAATACTGTTTATTTATTTATTTTTCGATTTTTCTACATGCAAGTAATTTATCGCTGCTTAAACGTTTGCCGACGCGATTTGAAAGTGTCGAGCGTTCTTCCGAACGTGCAACATCGTTACAACGAATAAAACACTCTTGGCTCAATGTGTTTTTAATCTAACCGTAGAAAATCTTGAAATCTGTGTGCACGTTGGGCAAAAGAAGGCAAACATTCCAACGATCGTAGCGTGCTGACGTGCGTTACGTAAAAAAAGGAAAATCTTAGCTCGGCTGAGTTCATTGAAAATTCTCAAGCGAAACGGCGATACGAGAAGTATCATCGAGAAGAAATCAAATAATTATACGTGTCTAAGAAAAAAAGAAAAAAAATCCCTCTGCCTGTCCGTTTCAAAAAGTACTCTCGAGTCATTTGTTGCTTTGTTGCAATGTGCGCACGTGGTGTACCAATAGCGACGTTCCCGAAAAAAGGCAACTTATGAAAGTTATAATTACTCATCTTTCACGGTAACTACAACAATGGCTTTGAAAAAAATCTTTTAATACTATACACACGCACACCTTAAAGCATGAGATTAAAGCGTGAAATTCGTGGCCTCACGACAACAGCAGGAAAAAAGAAACGTGACGACGAAGCTGTTATGTGGTGTAATCACATTGAGGAGGCAGCAGCAGCTCGATGACCCTCTTTTCCTCTCTAAACGTGTTGCTGGCACGTTCGCTACGTTGTCATGTTAAGTTTCGTCTTCCGCCAAAGTTGAAAGCTTTCTCGGAGGAAAAGAGCACTTTGGAGGAAAATTATTGTTCCGAATCTTGAAACCATTGTTAATCAAGCGAAACCGAATGGTCCGTTGGTTTTATTAATAGACGCACAGGATTGTGCAGTATGGTGATAGTGCTAATGGTCGGAATGTGTTTTCTCAAGAACATCGAAGGAACTCGAGAGGAGGACCACTTGAGATTTGCAGTGGCTGCAGTTCAACCTTAGTAGAGTATTATAACGCTCCTTAACGCAGCATTCATTCAAGCGCGTCATTATTTTTATCATATAACAATGAATGTTTAGGATGTTTATTATTGTATTGGAGATGAACGTGAATGAAAAATAATCTGGCGAACAGAGCAGTTGGCTATAGAAAGTAAAGTTCTGCTCCGTTGTACTTGTCTTTCTCTGTTACCAATATTTTCATCTCCTTGCAAAATCAGTTTTTCCTCTATTTTTCTAACAACAACTCATTGCTAACTGAAAGTTTATTCCGAATCCACTAAGGGCGTCGCCGCTCACAGCAACAATATCGAAACCGCAGCTATTGCATAAAGCGTGACGTCTTTTCGCGCACGCATTCGTCCGTTCGCGCAAGATTATTTCGAGTGGCGTATAGAGGACACAGATGCAGTAGCTGAAATTCGCAGATGAGTATTTGACTGTGCGTTCAATGGGCAAGAACAATCAGGAGAAAAGTCGAGCAGCCGCAAATAAACTAGTCGAGGAAAACGTTCCACTTTCAAATATTCTTTCGATCGCTCTAGTAAACTAAGAAATTGCAGAATCCAGCATCTTATCTGTACGAGCGCAATGAGAAAAGGCTCCATTATATCCATATGAGAAATATGACTTGGTCGCTGCCGCCTGAGTAATAGTCAGCCATTCACAAGAGAGCGTATTTCAGTAGCGCGGCGACAGTGCCTTTCCAAATCAGCCAAGCTGTGTGCTTCCGAAGCTTAAATAAAATAGTAGAGCAATACGAATTGAGAGCTCGAAGTCACTGGCTTCGGCTCTCATTCGCAGCGTCTCTCTTCGAGCAAGCGACGATATATTTTTGGAGTGCTCGGCTTGCCACGCCAGCAGACCTCTCTCTCTCTCTCTCTCTCTCTCTCTCTCTCTCTCTCTCTCTCTCTCTCTCTCTCTCTCTCTCTCTCTCTCTCTCTCTCTCTCGCACACACCCAACCGATTTATTCGTTTTGCATCGGTTTTCGGAGCGGCCTGCGTGTGAGGAACAGGGCAAGGTTGTGAATCCCTTCTAGTAAGAAAGGCGGAGAAGACAAAGAAAAAACGGAATGGGGGAGACGTAGGCGCGGCCAGTTCCAAGGTCATTATGAATGCGCCAAACGCTGCTCCGGCTGCTGAAGATCACTGGCTTGAGATGTATAATCGAGGCCTATACGTGCGCGACGCCCGTGACTCGCCAAAATCTCCTCGAGCTGAGGCGCTCGTGTGTGCCCGACCGTGGTGGCATAGCTCGAGCCTTCATAGTTACGTGCACACGCCTCTGCGAATGCTCGCTCTCTGCCTCGCTTGTACGAGCCTTCGTCGTTTACCAACGAAGCCTGCGACCGATGAGGTTGTTTGTTGCAATGCATAGGTCAACTGACTTCGAGCTTCCGATCAAAGCGTTGCCGGCATCGAGGGTTCCTTTGGCCGATTATTTTTTTAAAATGCTAACCCGGTTTCGAATCCTTGGATCGATTCAACGGCAATTTTGCCAAATGAAAGTCCGAGTTGTGCATCATAATAAATCGTGAGCGTTGCTAGCCTCGAGCATCAAGGGAAAAAGAAGTTGCTGCATTTTCTCCTGGAAAGTGTCTTTCTCTCGCTGAACGCAATGTGCACGTGCCATTAGTAAATAAGAAGTTGTATCGCGTGCCGCGTCGTTGCAAATGGCAGAAAGAACCTTCTTTGCAAGACTCTCTTTGCAATCAGTTTGCAAACTTAATTTTCAATTTATATTTAGCTTAATAAATCTTGCAGCAAGTCGCGCTAATGCTTTAATTGCGAGTGCACTATACGAATATAAATGGGGAGATTTATTCTAAGAAAACCGTAAGCTTCGACGCGAACCATAAACGCCGCTGTAATGCCATGTTTCAATGTCTACACTAAGACCTGATGCAGTCTAACGACTGTGCGAAGGATAGTTCCGCCATCGTCAAGATTCGCACTGATAAACTAGCCTTGTTTGCGACATTTTCGTACCGTCCGAAAAAAAGGAAGGCGCATGGTGCAAGGCGCAAGGCGCAGCGCAGCCGTGCGGTAAAGCGATAAAGAACCTCTCTCGCGTTTCCCCGATGAAAGCACCTATCTCCTGGCTCGACGGCTGAGCGCCAGCCTCTAATCTCTTCCTATACCATTAGGTGGAAATGGAAAACGGTAGCACCGCTGAAAATAAAAAGAGCCTGCTGGCACGCGACTCCTCTCCCGTAAACTTTGCGCTGCTCGTGCTGATTTCTCTCTTTGCAAAAAGGACAGCGACGTAGGCTTTATAAGGCTCGACGCGTGCAATGTGCAGCCGACACGTGCGCCTGATCAGCGCACGGCACAGCTGCTACTGGCTGAATTTCACGCTCGAGGGGAGAGGTATTATACCCTTCCTTTTGCAGGCACCTGCTCTGTCGTGGGATCTTGATTTTTCGTCTATCGGCAAACTGCAATCTGAGACGACTTTTGTTGCGCCGATTACAGCCTCGAACAAATAAGACGCTTATCTCCGTGGAGTCTTACAACATGGCACGCCAGTCAACGGCATCGAAAAATCAACGCGCGCGCGCGAAGAAAAAAAAAGTGATTTTTACAGTTACAACTTGTCCTCGCGGTGAGTTTACTCTACACCCCATATACGTCTGCTGTGCAATCAAGGCTGGCGATCGCCAAGAAATTTCTGCACGTGAGACTAGTAGGTAGACGCTCGTCGTCACGAGGAGCTGCAACTGTCATTGTCGCATGCAGCAGCAGCTGCCGTGTCGAATTAACGACCGGTAATGAGCGAGCTGAGCTTGCAACGCTTTCTCTCACTCGCGAGTTATACCGCTAAAGTCGAATGATCGCTTGTAACGCTGATTTATTTCAACGAGAGAGCTCAAGTAACAACGAGGCGTTGATGCACTTGCCACGCGGCACCGCCGACTCGCTGATGCGCACCCATTTTCAACTCTTCCTTATATACGACGTTCGTTAGTAGCGCACTTGTTGGACTCTTTTTTCTTTTCTTTTTCATACCACCCGACAGTTTGCTTTCAAGCTAACTTATGATTTTTTGGGCAAAACAGATCTTTTGTTGGAAGTGACCTGGAAATTTGCGTGATGTGTAAAAACGATTGACGGCCAACGCACACTCTAAAACCGTGAACACAATCGTCACGTACTTTCAGATTTTATTTTTTGACAATCGACCGAGAGAGAGAGAGAGAGAGAGAGAGAGAGAGAGAGAGAGAGAGAGAGAGAGAGAGAGAGAGAGAGAGAGAGAGAGAGAGAGAGAGAGAGAGAGAGAGAGAGGAGAGAGAGAGAGAGAGAGAGAGAGAGAGAGAGAGAGAGAGAGAGAGAGAGAGTACACGAAGCGAGTACATCGTTATCAATTAAAAATACCATCTACCAAAAGAAAACACGTCACTACACCTTTACGTAGTTACACAACGTTCTCTCTCTCTTTCTCCCCCCCCCCTCCTTTTCTGCCTCTATTCATCGTAAGGCGTTATCGAATTTCTCTCCGCGTCAGTCACCTCGTGGTCGTCCAATTTGAAAAAGCCATTCTTGAAAATCATTATAGACGCAGCGTCTATACAGGAATCTATATAGACACACACATAGTTACAAGAAGGTGGCCATTGTCTCTCAGACATTGTCTCTCGTTTATAACGGAGATTGAGCCCACAAGTATTAAACGCGTGTGTACGTATACATAAGCGCGAGCGCGTGCCGATTTTTCATGAGCCACCCCCGTATGCCGTTTCTTTGAAAAAGCTCAGCAAAGCTGAATCATACGGCCGCCTTCGACGGTGGCGTCTTGCGATTATGATCCATTCTACCCACACGCGTATATGCAATTATGTTCGTCTGTGCGACGACGCCTCAAGTACAGTCCACCGTGAAAATTGCTCCTTGCGACGAATCACATTTTTCGAGCTATTTTCAACGTGTTGTGTAATTTTAAATGTAAATCGACAGAACCAAAAGATAAGGTCAGTGATTGAAAGACTAAGTCATTATAAGAATACCAATATCAGAAGCTGAGTGCGTATGTGTGACAAAGGTATAGAACATCCGCCCCGTTTTCCCTGACATTCACGCGTATTACTAAAGCACCGCGGCTTCTTATAATACATTCAGCTAACGTCAAAAGTATCACGCCAAGTTTACAATTCAACATTTTACGTATTCCTCATTTCACCTCGGCAATGCAAGTGATAACGTATACGTATGAAATTCTTTCGCCAACACCCACGCCGGATGTGCAAGTTTACGTATTAGTGATACGAGATTAGAATGAGGCGCAGATAAAGCAACTCTCGCGACTGCTACTTGCATCACATCTGGCTTTTGATTATCCCCCACCCCCTCCAGCTGCCTGCACGCGAGAGACAGTCGAATGACTCTCATAGCATCGAACTCGACTAGTCATCATGCATATTAGATCACTTCTCCTCCGAGACTTTTCTACTTTGGAGACTAGTTTTCTCTCTTGCTTTTTTACCTGCCCGTTTTCTTATACGGCAGAACGCGTTTTATTCCTTTTTTTTAAGGAGAGTGGCAATAATAAAGCTGGATGCGTGCATACTTAAGCGGCTAGTTTTGACCACCTAATATGGTCACCCTGCGGCATTGTTGCGTTATACAACGTATTAGCGATGAAAGCTCTTTTCATATAATATTATACTTTAATTTTAGGTATTTTATGCCATTTTTACTTGAAAGTTTTCTAAATTGAATATTGATGGTACAAAAAAAATCTTACCACTTACGACGGGGAGAATTAATTATTTATTGTAAAAGTTAAATTACTCGAAACTCGCTAGTTGTTTTGCTGGTTGAAAGAAGACCACTTTGTCTTTAAAAAATTTGAAAATCAACTTTTATAGTATACTACCATGAAAAAAGATTCATAAAGTTATTCTGATATCAATTTCATAAATATTTTGGATAATGTACGACTAGAAACTAACCGATTTTTCATATTTTTCACAGACCAAATATTTCCTTGCTTCGAAAATGGAGCAGAGAGATTATGCAATGCTGCAATTGATTTCTCATTATCTCTCTAGACATTACATCATTTATGCGAAATACAAATAAAAATATAGACGGATTCGGTATATGCAAGCACGCAAAGAATGTTACGGCATAAAAATTATCATGAGAGAGAAATGTTCGGAGAACACTGATCGAAAGCTCGTTAGTTTACAACTTGATTAATGATCGTTTCTGCATATTGAGTGTTGATGACAAAGAGGTCCCGAACAAATAATGAAAAATGTAACAACAAAAATGAACATTCTCTTCTAGTCTCAACGGGTCGCAGTCTATGAAATGGAGTAGACAAACATTGCGAACGGATTAAAACAAAACTGTCAAGATCGCGCGCCTATCGATCGAATCAACAATAGCGAAGAACGGTATGAGTAACGAATAAAAAAAGTTAGGTCAGTAAAACGTACAGCGAGTGTGCACAGCTATTCGGTTCGCGAATCCCGCTCCAATTATACTCCGTTGATACCAGTCGCACCTAGGGTCGGCGTTCTTTTGTTTGCTTTCCAAATGTCTCGTTTCAAAGTCGCAGGGACGCGCAAACTTCTCTCAAAATCTATTTGCAGTAGCAAGGGAAAAGCCGATGTATCATATATACATATATATACGCCATGCGCGATTCATTTCACAAAAACTCTACGCCTATTCATGGCCAAATCGTAAACACACGAACTGGCGTTTGAACGAAAACGTCCAATTCCCGTGCCGCATGTACATACATATAAAGCCACGCGGTCATTTTAATGTGCCCGCTGAAAATTCATCGAATGAAGGTGTAACCTTCAAAATTTTATTGTAGCTGTATATAATGCTTTTACAATTCGATTCGGCGAACTGATTTATACTGTTTATTTACAAACAAGTCAATAATATCAAAAACAATGTAGGGAAGCTTTGAACATTTTTTTCAAAGAAACGTGCTACAAAGTAGTGTCACATATATATCCAAGAAAATTCTCACAACTCAAGAATCTTTTTCGTACGTTGAGAATTTCTTGAATGTTGGGAGTTATATCACAATCTTGTCCTCCTACTCAATCAAGTCAATGACAAACGACACTCAAGTAATTGACCTTCGGTTGTTATATATAAGCTAGCAGTGAGTGGTTACGAATGAAAATCATGCCCGGTTCCACGTGTGTTTGCGTGTGCGCCATCTCACGAGAGTCGAATATTAATTAATAGCCCTCGTCAAGAGCTTTTCTTCTCAAAAATGAAGAGAGAGAGAGAGAGAGAGAGAGGTCTTGCTACGAGTGACAGAGCTTCGCCGGTTAATCCCTCGAGAGAACAAAATGACAGCGTTAACAAAGTGGCTTCGTCGCGCGACACTTACCAAATATAATCGCAGGAATCCAGCGAACACTTCTCTCTGGGACAAACGAGGCACGAGTCGAGCGTCAGTTTGACGAACTTAGCAGAAAATCGCACCATTCAGCACAAGAGATGAAACCACCAACACTATCTCTCTCGTCCGTCTTTTGTAAAAAAAAATTTGTATATATACACGTAATAAAAAATCGGCACACAATATAAATTTCACTGGTCATCCTACATTCGAAGCACTGAATGAAAGTCGTTGTTGTATTGTCGTTGTTAGTAGATGGATCAGTTGTTAAATTAGATGAAACGCAGCAAGCGAATCATGTGTTTTTGAGCGAGCGTGCTGAGCAGCAAACTCTGACTGGTTAATGTGTGTGCCGGCTGCTCGCGGCCCCGCCAAGCCGGCTCTGGCTATCTCCCCACTACTATGGAGCGATCGTGAGCAGCGCGGCGGCGCAGCACGGCGCGGCGAACGCAAGCCAAGAGCGGAAAGCGCGCAACGCAGCGAGGGAGACCCTCCGCGTCGAGCATGTGTATATGTGTGTGCGCCAAACCAACAGCTTGTGTGTTAAGGAACGCGCGCGTGCTGCTGCTGCTGCTGCTTTTTCGGATGCGAGCACGGGCAGCCAGGAGTTCAATGATCTAAGCGATTTTGTCACCAGTTGCACGGCAGCGAGCATTGTGATGTTTCGCACAATGCATCACTGACTACGATTCAATCTTCAGATTTTTACATTTATTTCGCTTTGTTTACTTTGTACAATTTGCATTCGCAACAAAGACCACATTGTTGGTTACATTACAAGTATTTCCAATGAATCACCGTAAATTTTTAAGCTATGCTGCTATTAAAAAATTGAGAAATTGCAGGTCTGTAAGCGAGCTTGCATAAAACATTTTAACGATTTGAGTCATTCGCATAATGCGTAGCAAGCATGTACTTTTTTGTGCACTTTGACGATCGATGCCATGGGTGTTTAACCTTTATCAGCCAAAGGAAACAGTGAACAGTTAGCGAGAGAGGAAAAAGACCAAGTTATAGGTACTCGGGAAAAAGGGCTTGGTATATACGTAGGTAGGAGGTGCGAGCAACATCGCGAGAATGAGATCGAGAAGAGAAGTTGGCGTTTACAGCGTCCTTCCCCACTGGCCAACAGCCTCTCTATACTTCGGTTTCTTTCTTCCTTTATCTCCCTTTTTATCCTTCCCCTCTCCCTTTCTCCGCCTGTCTTTCTCTTCCTTTCTCTCTGCTTCTCCCTTCGGACGTTGCTTCCCCTCTAAATGGCTCCACAAAAGTCTTCTCTTTCACATGCACGTACACACTGCAAGGACCAGCGTCGAGCCGAAGGACGATCGTCGCTGCACTTGGTTGGCTACGGACACATTTTTGCTTTGGCTAGTTACGATCTTGTTCCACGAGGAGGGAGAGAGTGCATCGAGCTTTTACGTCTGTGATTGCCTCTCGAGGAAATGTTAGCCACGAGTCGAACAGAGAGATGGTCGCTTGATACCATAGCAGCGCGGGCCTCAACGTTCAAATCTCCAATTGTTTTTGTTTCTGCGACTAGATACTGCTTTTCAACGTACTCTGCGCTAATAAATCCTTTACTACGGCTGCTCTCCCTTGCAATTTTCTCTTGCCATTCAGATTTTAACTTCGCTTTCCAGAGAATTTCCAACACGTTCGCTCGTAGACGAACCGCTTGAGATTTCAATTCTTTATGGACACGTTTCTCATTACCATGCGTTTCATTTTACACTTTGTACGGCATTGACAAGCTTTGCCGGCTACTATCATTCACTCATTCTCACTGCTATTCTTATAATCTTATCGTTGTGACCAATGCGATTTTGCAATTATATCAGATTACTTTGTCAAGTGATCATCGACTGCGACACCTTTTGATTAATCAGTCGTTTACTTCGATATCACTGTCAAGCGTTAAATTTAAAGCAATTCGATGCGAGAACGTTGAATAATTGTGTCGCGCAAAGCAAATGGTTTTGTTAAATGCCTCGTAAAATATCGAGAAAACGTTAATTTGGATTTTGTGCATCCTCGAGCATTTAACAATCGACTCGCTCCAGAAACACACTTTTCTCCCAATAAAACTTTTCTTCGTGAACCAAATATTAAACGATTTCCCTTTTTTCTTAAGTGATCGTTAAAGAAAGGACTACGAAATAAAACTCGCCAAAATGAATCACCCGCTCGCAGAGTTTTCTATTCAATTTACAGCAGGTAATCTTTTCAAATAACCGCACGCCTGAGTGTCGTTTATATTTTGCCGCACACGAAGCCAGAGAGTCTGAATAAATCCTTTTCGAGAGAAAATACGTAGTCTCCGCGGAAGCTGTAATCTCTCTCTCTCTCTCTCTCTATCTCTCTGCCTGCTATTATAATTGCTAGTAAAGATGCGTATGAGCACTAGAATTTCTTCGACTAACGATGGATTCATCAAACCGTATTTTACCCCTCTACTTTGCGAACAAACTTGTGATTTTGAATCGTAACAGCGACGTATAAAGAAAAATTTGCGTTTTATTCTGTCTTTTTGTTGTACAAGTTTTTTCTTTGAAGAGAAGGAAAGATCGATTTATTGATTATTTGCTACAATCGATACGTTACACTGTTTATTGTGTAAAAGTAGACACAGAACATCCCGTTATAAGTATTTGTACCCCATGAAACTTTCTTAAAAAAACTATTACGATCGTAGTTATTGTACAATTGATTCTAAAGCTTAACTTATTACTGAACAGTTAAAGCATTACTTAAATAACATTAATGAAATTAGTGAACGGGTATGGAATGTAGGCACAGCAGGTGGTTATTGCGCTTCTAATATTAATGAAAATAATTGGCCAAACACGAAAACCGTTGTAAGTCAATGCAGCCCATAAACTTTACAATGTATTATGGAGAGAGACTTGAAGAGGTGTCTTACACAATCTGCCCAACAACTGCCTTGATACCGGTATGAGTAGTAAACAATTTAACGACACCTGCAGCGTTATCAAAGCTAGATTTTTACGTTGCGTTGCGTTCACACGGGGCTTTCGGTTCCTTTTTACATGTGCCTTAAACCAAGTGCCGAGAGCTATTAGAAAAAACAGCCATCATGAGTAGTAGTAGTAATTACAATATCAAAGCACGTGCGTGAATGAAATTTTCTTCGATCGCCGATCGAGTCCGCGCTGCAACTTTCTCAATTTCCTGCGTCGTCTATGAAGAAACTCGGCGGCGACTCTTTCGCATTATCTGTGACGGCGTTTTACTGCCTTTTACACCGTTTTATTCACTGCTCGTCTTCTTTTTCACAGCGTGTCGTGCACTTGAGAATTACATTATCCGAGACGTGGGGGAAGATTCGTTTAAACGTAATGATTTAATGACTGCGTTCTCAATGAAGACTTTGCGGTATGTCTGACGTACTCCGCTCATAACTACTTATGATCTAAGTTTTTTTGTCTTTATCCTCGTGTGCCGATGTAACTTTCTGTCTCTTTCCTTTTTCTTTCTCTCTCTCTCTCTCTCTCTCTCTCTCCTCTCTCTCTCTCTCTCTCTCTCTCTCTCTCTCTCTCTCTCTCTCTCTCTCTCGGATAATTTAGGATTTTAATGCAATCTAGGTAAATGCACCGTTTATAACGACAATTACATCACTTGAATGTTCTGATAAAAAGTGCGCAACGCGAAATACGATACAAATACATAAAGGAGTTTCAGACAAAATCTTCTGCTTAGTCAGTTAATGTAGAAAAGAAAAAATGTATATCCGGAAAATGTTGTGCTCTATACATCGTAGCCCCGAGTCTTTGTTACAAGCAAAGTTTTGTACGAGCGTCGGCTTATATACACGTGGTTAACCATAAGACTGTGCACAAGAAACATAGGAAAGCTATAATGCGTGTGGCAAAAAGTAGCACGGGAAGCGCGCGTAAAAAAGCCGATGGGGAGGGCTAGAAGATGAAAATAAAAGGTCGTGGCGCGAGAAAGGCGAGGCGGATTGCTTGAAATCGAGCGTATACACGTGGAAAAGTAATTGGCCGCAGCGTAAAATTGGCGTATACCAGAGTAAATAACGACAGTAAAAGCACGAGCGTTTTTCAGCGAGAGGCGCGAGGAAGAGGAGAAAAGTTTTGCTCAATTGATATGGAAGCCGCGCAAGAGTAATCGATGGCGATGACGATGAGGCTCGATGAGGCCGATTTTCAGTTTTTTCAGCGCAGCAGCAGCGTAAACTCATTATAAACAGCCCGTGATAAAGGAAGTTTATCGTCGCCGCGGGAGAATGAAAGAGCCACGGTGATGCACATGCTCGTTTTTGCCGAGCGTGTATACGAGAGGTAGGATGAGATTGCTGCATTTTCAAATGACATACGAAGTCATTCAGTTTTTCTCTAGTATTAGAAACCCGATAAAAGTGAGAATTGGATGTAGCCCGAGCAAAAAATCTTATTGCAGATCGCTCGATCAGTAAGTCATAGTGTTTTCCGCTCAAGGCAGAAAGTGAGCAATTAAGCACGGCCGGCTGCAATCAGCTCCATATGCTCGCGCGCCTCCATTTAGCCCCGTTCGTTGAACGCCGCGTGGGAAAGAGAATTTCAAGTTGAAGAGACGGCGGCGGTAAAGCAAACGCACTTATTGTCTCTCTCGCTGGCTCGCGACTCTCCTACTTGGGTTGTCGCGTCGCCTAACGAAGATCTGGGCAAATAGCTGGCGCCTATGCACTACTAGAATGAATGCGCGCATTCGACGCGGCTGAAAATCTCAGTGGTGATCGGTCACCGCACCAACTTCTCGTCACTTTCGCGGACTTACTCCAAGTTCAGCGGGCATTGTCTCTTTCCTCGCTCGAGTGTATGTGCACACCTCCTCCGCGTGACACTCTATACTATACAGCTGATAAAGTCTCTTACTTGCTAAATTGCCTCAATTGGTCAATGAATGCGAGCTGCTCCATTGTCTCGTCGTTGGTGAGTCAGAAGCATCGTTAATATGCCTAGACGAACTTTCACTCTACAAGAAAGCCTAGTTGCAGCGACTACGACTCGGTGATTAATCGATTGCTAGCAGCCCTGAACATCCTTTTATTTGTCTCCCCTCCCGTACGAACGTGCAGGTTGCGAGGACAAAGGACATTAGCGAGCCGGCCGTACATCCGCAATTTTCGTCGCCTCGGGGTAACAATGATATTGATAGATTTTATCGGTGGTGAGCGCGCCGGTGTAACTTGAGCTTACTTTCGTCGGGGTTGCTACCGCGTTGTCTGGCGCGAATGAGATATACGTGCTACCGCGTGTTTGTAAGCAGTAAATAAGTGGTAAAATGTTGAGCTCGCGCATCGACCGATATGCATCTTTTTTTCATTGCCAATTCTGCGACTTCATTTTGCTTCTGCGTATACGTTTGAACGAAGAAAGAATTGCTGCTTTTGACGCCCACGAAGTGCCATTGAGTCGAGGAGAGGAGATAACAGCACAGCGGAGTCTCGTGTTGAATGTCATTCGATTATTTTGCATCGGAAGTACGTATATACTGAAATTCCGTAATACAGAGCTAAAAGCGTGCTATTATGAAGCCTAATATAAATCTTCAAATCGATGTCCTCTCTTTGTTTTCCGACGGAAGACCGTATAAATTAAACGGGTCAAGATAAACAACACTGCACGATCTCGAGAAACTGAAAACCAGTGGATATTAAATGTCGACTCCAGTGAAGTGGATGAGCTTAATAAAAATAAAGATTTTTGCGGAAATATCAGCGACAGACAGAAATCACTATGCGTTCTCTAATTGGACGCGCAGAGCTGGCCATTATGTTCCTTTCAAAGCTTAATTGTACAGAGAGATTGCTTTTCGCGGGGAAAATCTAACTCCCTGAAAGTGTACCGTACGGCGACGCGTTGGGCTGCATAGTAAACTAAAATGACAAAGCTTACAGTTGTGCGTTTCAACAGGACTGTAAGAGAGACGGGTTTTTAAGTTTTTTTAATGTGTCCGCTTGCTTGTGTTTCTAATGCCAAATGAAAAAGTCTCGAAACTGCTGTTGGCAGGAAAAAGTAAGAAAACACTGTTATTGCTTCTATGCTCTAAATCCGACACGGCGGAACGTGTAAACATTTTATTGTTTGTGGTATTTTCCACAATTAAAGTGGTTATTTTAACGTAGCGTTACGGATAATTAGATGAGAAATCCGTACGCGCTTGCTTGCACCAATACGGAAGATGTTTCTAAAATACAGCGAATTCTGTACAGGCTATATTACTTTCTTGTACATTTTATTTACCATGCATTGTCAAATGTTCAAATCTAGAAACGACAGCTTGTTGCTCTACGCATACAGTACGTAGCCGGAATTGATATTGAATCTCGTACAATCACAACAATGGCAACCACAAAAAGCCTTCATGATAATTAACGTCCGCTCACCAAAGTAAAAGTACTCTATAAATGCAGCACTGTAGTAGCGGTCAAAGACAATCATCCCAATCAGCAGTTACGTAAAGCCAGCCGCCTATATAAGAAAAAGCTATTAATCTTTCGACAATCCATAAAATAGATCGCGGTGCGTGCTCGCCGGCTAGGACGAAACAAAGTACCTTATGCACGTCGTTTTTTTTTTCCTCTCGCGGAAGGATCTCCGCTTCAGCGTCCTTCTTTCCTCTTTTTATTTTTTCTCGGTTATTCGCGAAACTTACGGACGCGTCGATACATAATCGAGCAAGAAAGCTGCTGCGCGTACTAATTGGCCCTTTCGCGTGAGTAATTATTGTCTTACTGCGAAGACTCACGCAGTAATTGCGTCGAACTCGCCGAAAAAACGGGTGAAAGTGTATCGCGTGAATTCCGCGTATGAACAATGACGTCGCGAATTACACTATCGCCTTCGGATTATTATTAATGGATTTTTCTATATTCAGTCCGTTCGTCAAGTTCTTGTATAACTGCTTTTTTTTTTTACGAGGCAAAAGTTGCTCGTTACTTTTCCGGAGAAATTGGCAAAACGGAAGAGTTCTTTCTTTTTCTCATTTTATTGCATTATATTGAGGATTACTTTCGTTTTTCAATAAAAATGAACCAGCTTGCCACAATTGAAAGAAAGCAGAAAAGATTGGATTTTTGTAGTGTAAGTTTCGCATATGTGTTAATGATAAAGTAGATTTGTGTTGATTGTCTATACATGCGGCATTTCTCGAATCATTATATTGAAATCAAAACTTTTTTGAAAGTCATGCCACTTAAAACGGTATTTTAGAATCATGCGCAGTATTGTAGATATGGATACAAAATCAAAAACATAAATTGCGTTATCGCGTAGAAGAAAAAAATATAATCAATTTGCATGTGTGACGCAGCATAGAAAGTAAAGATAAATACGATCCTTGGGTGGGATGAAAAATTATTCATTTACACTTTGGCTGTCACTTTTGCTGGCCGGTTTAACTGCATATCTAGTACCAGTACTGTAAGATCGCCAAAATGATACGGCTTAATTGAGTGTCATAGCTGGAATCTAGAGCGAGCGACATATTTTTGCCAGCACGGTATCTAAACTAGTTCACCGTGTTAACAAGTAAAAGTAACAAAGACCCACAGGTAGAATTCGATTGGAAGAGCCTCAAATTACAGAGCCCTAAAAAATTTGTCCGTGGGTTGGGACGTTTTATGTTCATTGAAATTCGCGGAATAGCATTGATGGTAAAAAAGATCCATTCACAATGTATTCACAGAATCGTCATTCAAATGATTCAAAAGTCTCGCGGAAAGAAACAAGTTTCTGGGAAGTACTAAACCCAGTTACAAGTGCTCAGACAGAAGAAGAAGTCGTTCGAATCTATCACACCTTATAATTGCTTAGTAGTTCCTCTCTACCCGGCTTCGTTTCGCTGTGCGCACACGCAGTTTTATTGTTAAGTGTATGTACGCGGTCAGCAGTTTCCACACCAACTGAAACTTCATGGTACTAAAGTTAATTTTTTTACACTTTAGACGTCCCATTGTCTGCATTTCAAGAATGTATATGTATATATGTATTTAGTATCATCCTCTTTCCCATAGTCATTCTTCACCTGCGCGTTGCAGTTCTTTGAATTATCTCATTTCGACCGTAAAGGTGTCGTTAAAAATTAATGCTCAGTACCATTTGTGTATATAGCTATTGCGTGCGTTCAATTCTAATGTTACTTCTGTTTTATAGTACACCGTGTCGCTCTAAATTATAATTGGCCAATCCATGTGCTAATCAATATCTAACAAAAATGTCATTAATCATACGAGCTTGTACAATGTTTATTTTATGTTCGCAGCAAAAAAATTTCATGGACAAACAAAAATAAAATGTTGAAGCTCATTCGTCTTCTTAAAATAACACAAATATTCTCTCATTTTTGCTATGATTCTTTCTTATTTAAGATAATTGATATTCGTTTTTTAATAAAAGTAACGTAAAAGCAAAATTGATCGATCTTTCATTGAATAGTCATTATAGCGAGTAAAAATATATTAGAAAAGAAAAGTGTCATAGAACCAACCAATTTGATTTGATCAAAACGCAGACTGTTTTTTAAATAAAGGATTAGTATTCCTCTAAATGAACTTGATCAAAACCTCTCGTCTCTCTCTCTCTACGAAACGCAATAATACAATAAATCTATTGAGAGGAAAAGAAAGTAATTTTATAATGCATTTATGCAATTTCCGTAAACATTGATTTTTTCTACAGCCACAACGTTGCTGCACACAAATAGGCTTATAGTATATCTAAGGCATCGAGCCAGGAAAACCAATTCTTTTCTATTTGAAAAATGAAGCGTCACGTTGCGAGTCTGTATGTACAGTAGCCGCTTTAGATCGGTGAACCTACGGCTTGCTTGCGCAGGGTTAACGAACCAAGCGCGAACCCTTCCACTTATGTAAGCCCACAGCGAGCTCCGGCTTTCCAACTCGCGGCAGCGCAGTAAGCGGAAAAAAGACAGGATAATAAAAGAATAGAAGTGAAGCCAATCCCTCTCTGTTCTGTCTCCGCGTTCGCGCGTTTCTATCCCCTCGCTCGCGGTTATCGATTGCTTTCTAAAATATACTCTGCTCCATGCATTACAATGGACTATATACGAGCTTTTCTAGATTCGGCTCGCCGGAATATATATATATATATATATTGCGCAAGCCTCGGAATCATAAACTTTCATCTTTCGCGCTTCTCGCTTTCAGTTCTTCTACACGTGCATTCCCAATGTCCAAGCGGCGGTATCAAATACACTAGCGCCAGTTCGTGCTAGGCACCACGTACAACAGTGAAGCGAAAAGAGACCAAGGAATTTGAACAGCTCGGCTTTGTATGTCTATGGCCTACCGTGACGTTGCGGAATGACTGACTATATTTTGAAATTGGCGCCCTGCACATTTAGATTGATGTCGGGTATAGTAATGGTGTTATTGTGTTATCATGCCTCGGAGGTTCATTTTGATAATAATCTAATCACGCGAGATACCCGTAATGCATTAACAACACGCCGCCCGTGCCAATCCGAATAAAGCTTGTTTCGCATTCAATTATAGTTTCCATAAGTAGAATACACGGACCTGTCTTATCGCACAAAGGCTGCGTGTTTATATACGCTACCGCTGAAACCGAGATCGAAAGCCAATTATTATTTAAGCTAGAGCACAACATTCACAGTGAATTACTACACCAAACCTATGCCATTTTTTAAGCTTTACTCGCATTATTATTCATTAATAGGGTCCGCCCACTATATGAAATATGAATTTCGCGCGTGACTACGCAATCCATTTTAATCCTCTTATAATCACTTCAATGGAAGAGAAGCGAGAAAATTGCTCACGGAGTTGAGATTGGAATATCTAAAGAAAAGGTTTGTGAGATTGTGTTACTATATATGCGCGCGTCTTTCGACACGTATACGCATGTGTCACGAATATCTGACTAGACAGCAAGTTGTTCCAGCTTCTATTTTGAGAAAAAAGGATAATAGTTAGCTCGATGCACTATATACGCGTTCGAGTTGTTAGATGCATTGAATGACCGTGAGCCCTTGAGCAGTTGACACGAAGCGCTTGGACTGTAATCTTTATTCAATGCCAATGACATTGTTCGTCATTGTTGAATCAGAGAAAATAAATTTTGTCCGAATTTTTTTTGAAGTAAAGCGAAATAATCTTTCGTAACTGGCAATTGATTGATTTTTTATCACTGCAAAATGATGGGAAAATGATTGACAACAAATCATAACGACTATGATGCTTTCCTCCCGAGAAAGTTTTAATTCAACAATCAGTCAGCGATAAAAAGCCGCAAGGATATCATTATCACCATCAACGTATTGGTTGTCAGATAAAAATGACAAGCAGAGAGAAGAGAAGAGGACGCGAGAAAACGTCAACGTTAAAGGATCATTAATACGCATTGATTTCTTCTTGAAGGGTCTCTGCAGCTTTCACCAAACCGAAAGTGTTTTCAACTTGCGCCAAGTTATGAAGCCACGAGATCACATTCAAAATATAATCGACATCGTCTAGCTTGTACATGTAGCCTGATATAGCCGTGTAGTGGCCATACAT
Organism: Phymastichus coffea; assembly: GCF_024137745.1. NCBI lineage: Eukaryota > Metazoa > Arthropoda > Insecta > Hymenoptera > Eulophidae > Phymastichus > Phymastichus coffea. Next base: position 776,745 of record NW_026706880.1, read on the forward strand.
CCATTAATTTTCCCCTCAACATAAACAACACGTGTTACTCTCACACGGATATCCGAAGCAGCACGAAATATCTCAATGTGCAACGATCGTTTTTCCCTTGTCGTCGCTTCCTCTCGCTTGACTATTTTTCTTTTTTGTCCGATCCCTGATGACAACCCGTTGCACGGTTACGAAACGATTCAACGGCGAAGGACAGCGTGCCGTTACAATGGATGAACAATGGAAAGGGCAACGATTTGAAATGGATTGCGCGCGATCACCAGCCTTGATCGATCGAGAAGAAGGAAAGCAGCAATCACTTATGAGCGCATAACAATGTATTTCGTGTGCTCACTGGCGAACTACGGAACACGATAATATCATCTTTTTATATGGATGACTTTTTTGTAGCACCTGTGCATCGTCGACGATGATGACGATGCACGACGTCGCGCGCGGACGTTAATTCATTTTGTCCGTACCACTTTGCCACTGACATAACTTTCACGCATCCGCGCCGCACGCAATGGTGTGGCAGACACTTGCAAGCATGTTAACTGACATGTTAACATACTGCTGAATTGACATCGGACGCGAGAAGTGCCGAAAATTTTTGAACAACTATAATTAATGACTGTCACCATGCGGGAGTTTTAAACCTACGTTTGACAGTATTATACGAAACATTTTTCCCTATTCTCTTTTGTCAAGATTAAAAAATGGAAAACTGACAAGATTCGATACAAAAACAGTTATATCTCCTACTATTCGGAGCTGGCAAGATTTTTAAAACAGTTATCTTATGAAATTTGACGTCATTTTTACTCGATCGCGAAGATAAAACTTTCGATTACACAACGAATAATATTACCTTCACTTGGTTTAGAAATGCTAGCGAAAAAAATGCGGGGTTTATTTCAATTTTTGAAATTCAATGAACTAGTGTAATTTACGAAAAAAATGAGTCCTTTCAAGTTGATAAAGTTAAGGATAAGCGGTTTGTTTTCTCGCTGCCGAAGAAAAAGGATAGAGAAGTCGCTGAGCGTGACGATAGATCATCGATTGCCGCTGAGAGTTACCGCAACACAAAAGTTCACAGTTGCAGCAGCAGCGATTGGTCAACGCAAAACGTTACTCTGACACCATACGACCGAAAAATATCTTCCGTGGCTGTTATATAAACTCGAAATGAAAAAAAAACTAAGAGTAAGTCTAAAAAATCCGCTCGAAGAGAACGAGAACAAATAAAAAGGAGATCCGACAAAGAAAAAGATGCCAGGCCAGCCGTTGCTGAGTAAACAGGTTGACCCACATACACTTGACGAACCACTGCAAGAGGGCTGCTACGTTACGTACTTTGAAAACCACGTTGTTCGCGCGCGAATGATTATTCCGACGTTTATTTTTTTGTGGATGTCTCTGTATGTACGCGCGCTTGACTGAGCTAGTTTATTGTTCACTTTAAGCACTGGCGTCCTCACAATGATGATCGATAGCAGTTTATGTATTTAAATACGATTATGAGATCTCCTTTTGTACGTGCGCCCGAACACACACACACATATACAGAGGCGTAAGGTGACTGCAGGCTCGAATATTGAAGGCTTCTGTGAATTCATTTCGGATGTGCTTCTGTAAAACACGAGGGAAACGTTTGATTTCTGATGATTTATGTATTCCGCAAGCGAGTAATAATTACACTAGACTACAAATAACGTTCCGTAGTGAAGCGAATGAAAATAAAAAGAAAGAGAATCGGCAATTGTGTTCAGACTAACTTATCGCACGTGGATCGCCATGTTATGTGACGACTAGAGAGAGAACATCATTAGATTCACAAAACCATTCTCGTTAACTCTGTACTAAGCAGCTCCCGCTAAGCGAGTTAGTCAATACAGAAAATCGTGACTCTCTCTCTCTCTCTCTCTCTCTCTCTCTTTACAAGAGCTAAACTCTCACGTTTAATTACATCAAAGTTCCCATAGAAATCCGCAGTCATTTAAACGATGATCTTTCACCTAGCGCGAGTATCGATAATCCAATGAACACGATTTCACAAGTCGTTTGCCATTCAAAAGATGGAAGCAAAAATAGAAAAGATGTCTCTTTGGCAACTCTGACGTTTAAAGCGCGCTTGGTATAATTTACGTACCTGAACATACACATACGAGTTGTCTTCAAATACTATACGGTCCATATAATGAAAGTTGTAGCAGTGCTTGATTTGTAATCGCAAGACCACGACGACGAGTTGATGGAGAAATGATAAACAATTAAGGGTTTATATTCGCGAAAGGAAGGAGGCGAGTGGCCGTAAAACGGGCAGAAAACAGAAAGTTACCCGAGTGTATCGCTGATCTTGCATGGCCAATCTAAACTATCTAATCGTACTTAGCCTCTAGACTTGGCGATCAACTGCGAAGATATCAGCAAAATGAAAACTCGAAAGAGGTGGAAAAGTTTCCTTAACGAAGAACCTTGCACAGCAGGTGAGCATAGCAAGATTTTATGGCTTAATATTCGTGTCTGCTTTTGATTATTTATTCTAACAATCCGCCTACGTTGTCATTATGTTTGCGAACTATTAGAAATAGACGACACATCGCGCTGCAACGAGGTACGAAATTCTATTGCAAGCTTGAGGGAATTGATATTCTGAAACTTGAGATCTTGCGTATTTAGTTATCTTAGCCTATCGTTTCATCAAAAATGGGAAACACACGTGAATAATTTCGAAGATGTATTCATCAGGATAAATAATCACATTACAATAAAGCAATAAATCTCTTACTGAGGTTGAGCATGCTACTATCTTTCCGGTAAAACGGAGTTTGCTTAAGCTATCAACGTGACAAAAACTTTGTGAAAGGCTTTGTTGACATTTTTCTCAAAAATGAGCCTCTGGCAGAACATATTCATTGCAAAAACTTGAAGCAGTAAATCTGCAACAAATGATCTAAGAGGCTTATGACTAAATCATCCAGCAAAATTGTCTTGCAATTAGTCAGGGTTTCTTCGAATTTAGCGTTGGCTATAAAGTCTACATTTCTTCTTTAATTTCAAATATCTGTATCACCGCGAGCTCACTTATTAATAACTATAAAGCACAAGTTTTAACGACAACTTGTTCATAGCGTTCCAGTTACCGGGTTATATCGCTCTAAGACACAAGAGACATTGTTCAAAACGATTTCGTTTTAATTAGCGAGCGAAGAAAACTTGGAGTATTTTTGCCGATGATGGTGGTGTGCAAAAGATTCCAACTCGTAAAACTTTTCCAATTCCAACTGCCTCTTTAATGGGTAGAGCATTTAAAATTTTAAAGTGAATCTCGACATACAGGTGTAGAGAGAAAAAAGAAAGAACAGTACTGCAGTCGTTACGGTGAACTCTACTCTCTCGAACACACCGCTCCCTGCTTTGATTTTTCGTAGATAACAGAAGACGAGCAGTGACTGTACCACACACACGTGAATGCGAAGTCGTGTTCTTCGCGTTTTCACTCGTGCAGCCCACAAAGAGATTGTAATTTTATTATACACCACCTTGCGCAGATGTATAAGAACCTTGACGCAATGTATTTAGAAGCGATGATTTTAATAACGATAACGGCTCGCGATAATTCTGCTTTTGAAATTCGCTTAGTGTTGATGCAAAAGAATGCTAATCCTGCTGTTGATCGACAATCACGTTGCGCATGCTCGAACTTTATGAAAGTTCTGGAAAGAACTTTCAAACGCACGTAAACTACAATTATCAATCTGTGAGCCTAGAGGTTAATTCAAACCTATAATATATATAATTCAAACATAACACGTTTTTTTTTTTCACGAATGATCGGCCGATATCATATACGTAGCTCAATTAATCGAATTCGCATTTTAATTAAAATTTAATCGTTGTGCGTATCGTATGAGTAAGCGCCAATACCGCAATTGCCTGATTTTGCAAGGGAGCGAGAGAAAGAGATACGCACGTCAGACATTATAGACCGACAGCCTGTAGCTGAACAAGTAATTCGCATGAGCTCGCGTTCAGTATTGAAGTTGCCAAGAGATTTATATGCGGTGACTTTTAATTTCATAACAAATTTATTTTCTTATATTACTAACTGGTTCTATCATATACGTTTTCTCGTCATTTGGAACTACGAACTTTTCCTCCATGTGCATTACAATATAATGCGCTCGTGATTATTTATGAGTTCAAGACTAACCGTATGCAATTATAGTACTTTTGCGCAGTAATGCATCGAGATTATCTACGATTAAGAAACTTTTATGTTAAAACTACATAGTATTAGTTTTAAAAGGCTATAAATGGTTACTGGTTTCGAATATTTGCGAGAATTGTAGGAAGTTTAACGGAACTGAATAAATAGGTTGATGTTTGTTATTCAACGAACGAATTTCTATATTTTTATATCAAAAAAGATTTATTCTCAATAAAACATCTAGAGAGCTTTTGATCAATTTCATTTTCCATTAAGAATCCGTCCTCGATTCAGTTGATTAAATGCAGTCTGTGAACGCGTGCCGTTGTACAATGAAAAACAGATGAAATTATACCCGCCGAAAGTAGTCACGCGCCTGCCTCACCTCAAACAGCATTGCGTGTCTCTATTGAAAACCAAAAAACCGCTGCTAATATAATGGTAGTAAAAAAGGCAAAAAAAGGGAATTAAGTTCACCAAACGGCAGCACGATAGAGAGTTCATTGAGAGCCTAAAGAAAACGCGCAAACACTTGCGCGAAGACCATGAAAAGGGCGATTAAATCACAAGAAAGGTGACGCACCAACTTTCCCACGAGTAGGCACTGCTGCTGCTCTTTCTTTTTTTTGCATAGGGAAGTGGAGGTGACCCAGTATCGAGCTTCTGCTGCTGCTGCTGCTGCTGCAGCCGCTGCTGCTCCTCCTCCTCACAAATGTATATACATGTAACTCCTACGTGGATATATACACGTGAAGGAGGGGACAACACGAACGTACATAGCGGTACCTGTCGGTTGTGTCTTGAGAAGAGACCCCCGTTGCGACGAGAGCAACGGTGGCGATGGCGGTTGCGCGCTATACCCGTACCGTATATACCGCCAATGCTTCTACATAGACAATTAGACTCTTCTCCAGATATGACCTCGATATCTGTACTGCACTTGCTACTGCTGCACGACCGTTAATGACATAGAGCACTTCAGTGATGACTTTGTGGTTTTAATCACTCTTTCCGATCTTCCGCGTTTTATATACAATTTCCCAAAGGGGACCGACTTGAGCTTCAAAGCTAGTTTTACTAACGGTAATATATGTCTAAAGCTGATTTTATTGGCAGGTGATTTATGACGATACCGGTGCGTATCTAGTATCGCATTAAGAAATTTGTTTACAGTTTGAAGATTTTCTTCGTGAATTAGTATGTCAATGATATTTATAATATTTATTATACGCTATGAATAAATTGTTACAGGAAACAGATGATAATTATCTTACCCTTCATTTGTTTTACTTCTTATTTAACTTATGGAGTTTTTTCTAAGGTACCTACAATATTCAATTTTCAGTGAATACTAAGGTATGATATTGATACAAATGCAATTAGAATTACCCAATAGTTTACGGATCGAAACCTAAATTAGTTCAAGTAGTACTGAGAAATCGTTTTACCTCGATAAAATTGGATTCCACGCAGTAATAGTTTTGTATTGAGAATTGAAAAGTAAATTTATTAATTTTACATAAATTAGATAGAAATAGCCTCAAAAAAGGAAAAACAATCTCTAACGAAAATGGTTACTTCATGACTAAATTTTTATAATTCTAATTGATTCTGATTTAATGTTTAATATTTCTAAAAATAAAAATTATGTATATAGTTTGGTGAGAAACTATTACGTAAACGTTGCATAATGCTCGAAAACATTTGATTTATTTTAATACTTTGTCGCCTTATATGTAAAATCTGTGCAAATTTTATTGCTTACAAAAAGAGTATTCTACCAATTTACAGTTCGATGCATTCTATACAAGCTTTACAGTGAACTACACAGATATTTCGGTATTTTATGTATTCCCAAATTTTCTTCTTAGACCAGCATAAGTCTCCAAGTTTATTTTACTAATGCGGAAATATAAAGCTGACTTAATTGGAAAGTGATTTATTATGTAGACAGATTTATTTATGAGAAAATTGTCTCTATTGATTGTCGATTAAATTTACGATATTTACTTTTCATTCTAAATAAGTTATTCGATTTCATTATAAAAAACTGTAGAAATTGTTTCATCGTATAATTTTTTATTTCTTTACAATTGAAAACTTAACATGGATATACGTAAGATTAGCGTTTACATATTGAAATTAAACGACTTTCACATGTAAAAGTATAATCTTAAAAGTTAGTTGTACTAAACAAAGATAACTATATAATGGAATTAAGTAGTACGGCGCACGTGCACCGATAAGCTTAATTAATAACACAAAACTGTTCACTGTAATTCAAATACTATCTTATTATTGAAATGAAAATTCTTATCTCCTGATCCAAATAAGAAATATATATAATTCAGTACGGTACTTTCACCACAATTTCACTTGCAATTTCTTTAAATAATGAAACTGGCTAGTGTATTATATTAGAATTGAAGTCAGGATCTACTTATTTATGTATAGAATTCATATGAAATCATATAAGTGTTCCTGAATTCGCAAAGTGGAGAAGGATACGTAGTCATTATCGCAGCACAACGAAAATTTTGATTTGTAACTTAGAACTTTATTAGCGTGTAAAACGCGTCACCTGCGTTCAGCTGATTTACTACACGCTCATAATTAGAATGTGGCATTAAATTTTAAGTGCAAATGATGTCGTGCACACCAGTATAATGACTCAAAGAAACTGAGCCACGATATAATAGACACTCATACTTGGGGCATTCAATAATTCATGAAACGAACCACATTCATCCGTGTCTGGCCGCGAAGCAAACGAAACGAGCTTAGTATGTAGTTCGACTCAAAGTCCGCGTTTCGTTGAGTTGTCGCGATGTATGTGTCTTGTTGGTTTCGTTTTGATTGCTGTCTCTCGTTGCTCGCGGACTTCGATCGCTGGATGACAGGTTAATCGGAGTGAGTGCGCGCGTGCGGATGACGAGAGATACATGGAAGAGACACGCCTTACTACCTACAACTCGCGGGCAAACTGGTTTCCGGCTGGCCAAATCGAGATACCCGCAACGCGGATAAAGACGCACGAAGCGTGGTCGAGTCATCTTCTTGCACGCTTTTTTTGAAGCATTTTGCTCGTGATTTATATGGAATCGTGCGTGGCTGTACGGAAGATACCTTCCTCTTGTTTTTTTTTACCAATGGGCGGCATGCTTTTTAAGCTTACGTGCCACGATCGATCTACACCCGATAGACGGACGGTTGGGTGTTGTCTTGTGCGTTGGTTACTGGGTCTCGGATGTCTGTACCGGTTTAAATTCTATGGGCTAAATAGACGCTCGCGTTGATTTAGCGCGTGCTGCTTTTGTCGTTAAGAAGATCACGTATTTTTTAGAAGTTGTAAGAACTGAACTTTTACTTTTTTCCACTCGTTTGCTTAGACAACTTGAGCACGGTGACGGATATATTTATCAGATTATAATCTTCTTTATCAAAATGTATAATTTTTTTAATGTAACATTCAAGTAATTATTTCAATAATATTAGTGTTTTGATGTAATAGAAAACGTACGCGTTTGACACTAAAAATCCGTTATGAAAAAATGTACCAATAAAAAAAATTATTATCTTTAAGAGGTCGAAATGATTCCAATTCGGGTTAATGCTTTCTCATTACATAAAATATGAATAAATATCTTATTTTTTAAGCAAGGAGAAAGTTGACTTGATTATTGCAAAAAAATTATTAGTTGAATTATCTCGTTATCAATTTATTTTTGAAGTATCTTAGAAATAAAATTACTCCTTTAAATAAACGAAGTATTAATTATTAATTAAAAAACGAGGTATTATTAATAACAATAGAAAATAACTGTATTTAATAACTTATATTAAATCAAAACAATCTAATATAATATTGTGATAATTAATTGAAGTCACTTTATTAAATAAAAATAAAGAAGTGTGATAATGGTTTACAATAACTGGGTAAATCGTCGATTTAAAGGAGTGTAATAAAATATTACAATCCCAAATGACTACAACGTAGATGACTTTCGTGTGTGGCAAATACAAATATTCAATATTTGAAAAATGAAAATAATCTTATATAATGTAATACATCGAATAAATTTAACTGTACAAAAGGTGGTCTTAGCCACCTGTAGTTTAATTTGCAAAATTGTTACGTAAAAGCTTACAATAACTCGATCGGTAGTATATCTGCAAGAGGTATTACGGTAATTGGTACATATCTCATGATAAAATAGAGAACTCACTTACCTTCAAAACCCGGATACTGTCTTTTGATATTAACAGAAACTTTATATAATTACCAGAAATAGCAATTATTTCTTACAGTTCGAATATTACAGTTACATTATAATTAATAGATTTGCGAAATAAAACTTACCATATGTTCCATTGCTTTTTCCTCTATTTCAGTCCTGTTCCAGTCAACACGAAAATTTAGCGGTTGTAAACGAGTTTCCATTTCACGTAACCATTTCCTTAGACACTTTACCTCGTGCTCAAAATCTATAAAAGAAATAACACGAGTCAGTACAATAAACATAATTGTTACTGTTGTAAATTGTATACTTATAGAATATATTTACATCAGATCATCAATGCTAAGAAAATAAATATATTACTTTAGCTAAAGTATTAAAATAATACTTTAAGTAGGAATATAATAAAATAAACTATATGTTATGTCCATCTACAGTTCGATGGAATCAAATTAATGAAATTCTCATAAATTTATCATTGTATATTACGAGTTAATAAAATAGAAAGTTTTGCATCTACTCCAGATCTTTGTTTATCTACCATGATTTTTTTCGTTAATCAACGCTTTTATAATAATTATACTAACTACAATATTGATCAGTTGATAATCCAAGAATTTAAATAGCGAGGTTCTTGAATGAAGGTACCTCCTACAATTTTCTTTTAGTGAATTTCACCGTACAATTTTTAAATAAACATTACGCTTTGAAATCAGAGTAATCTTACGTAGACTTCGTGAAAATTACTTTACTCATTTAAAATCTTTCATTAATTATAAGATATCGTTTAATATGATACATAGTTTTAAATATGTGCACTATCAAATCTAAATTTTTTACATAATCCATATGTATACAATTATGAAAATATAAAAATAATATTTCTCAGCATCTTGAAAACTTAAATTACAACTCAGGTAGGATAACATAAAGAATTATAACAATACTCAACAGTTCTGATTCCAATTGCAGAATTCATTTGAAAAAAAGACAAAATAAAACTCGTTGACTTTATAGAGAACATATGATTATTCAATTCATCAAGCGATTGTTATCATATATTTGTGTTTGTGCTTTGACATTGTGCTCATATTAATAATATCAGGTACAAAGAAATTTCTTTAAGATTATAGTGACTTTATTAGAATTTGAATGTTCAGAGAAGAATACAAACTACACTTTCGAAAATATATTGTTATATCTGTCTTCTATTTAACTACTTCTTAATTCTTCATCTTGAACCATTTAATACTTTTGAAATATGTGTACAATACCTTCCTAAGAATTTTAGTATTCTTTCGATCAAATAAAATGTTCATAAATTCTAGAACCTTGATTGTCAAGCTCTCGCTGCTTTACCAGACTATTTTGAGCTCACTCGATCAATTAATCATTGCTCATCGCATGTAGAGTACTCTTATAATTTACATTAACTCGAGTAATAAAATTACCTGCAGAAACATCTTGATTATCGAGTTCATCGGGTCTTTGTACTGGGGCCATTATTTGTTCAACGAGATCCCATTTGGCGTTTAAATGATCAACTCGCCATGAAACTTCTTCTTTTAAAGAAGGAGCGCGAGCAATTAATTTTTCCGCTTGTTCGTTGAACAATCGTTTTCTATAAGCTTTACGACGCAGTTCCTCTGTGTGAGCCTGCAAAGTAAAAAATAAATATAAATAATCGATTGAATGTCAAACCATTATTTATTCACATTTTTAAATTATTACATCTGATTACGGTAAGAAACGAATGAATACCAGTGATATAGACCATGCTATTTTATTATTATAAGCAATGTTGCTTTGTACAAATAAATTTTTGGAAATTTATAGTAAGATGTATCTTTCTCAACATCTCAAAAAAAATTTCTAGTTGTGCCTCTTTTTAGTTTATTGTTCACTTTGATGTTTGGTCCAAATTTCGCAATATTTAATTTTCACTTTCGATAATGATAAATACCAATACATAAACTTCATGCCGTAAACGTAAATTACAATCTGCAGAATATTTTTTTCAATAAACATACCGCTCGTAAGCTTTTGTCCAGTACGTTTTCCTCTTTCGAATAAACCAGCTCTTGAAGAACTCGCAACCACGAGTACAGTTCTGAGAACTGACAACTGACTTCCTTCAATCCCCAAGAAACAGTTGAGACATCACCCTCATCCCAAGCCAATTCTCCATTTGTTTCCTGTTTACACAAGACAGAAATAAATTAGCTTTATGGTGAAAAGAGCAAATGTTTTCGCTATTTCAAACTATTTGTATTTTATGAATTTTGTACCAACAAAAAAAAACACAGTATATAACATTATATAAAAAATTGTGTATAAAAGTGTGTGTACAAGATATTAAACAATCACATACCACTTAATCAGTTGTCATTCTGAACCAGCTCAGAACGAGAACCAGTTAGATAAAATAAAACACGGAGATACAATTTTCATCTCACATTATGTTATAATAAGTATTAGGTATGATCAGTTTTAAATATAATCCTATGTGTAACGTCATATATAAAGTATAGGATTACGTATTAATAATGTACTTTGCCATAAAAAAATAGAAACAAAATAGTTCACGATCGATTATTAACATTAATAAAAATGTATTTAATCATTGCATTCCTACAAGCCATTGAATTTCCGTTAAATCATACCTTTAACTTACAGATTTTTAAATAAAGACACGATAACGATTTCAAACAATCTTTACTTTTGACATGAAACAATATCATGATCACTTATTCAAACGAGCTATCTTAGCATAAATGAACCAGATAAATGTTGTAATGTACTGGAAAAACCAACCTTGCAGGTGTCGATCAAGTTCGTATCCATAATGTAATCATAATTCGTTCGTATTGCTGCCCAAAAGTCATCTTTGCCGTCTTCTGGACCTGACCAGTTTTTCGTTCCTTGATCTTGCATTGGTTCTTTCCTGTTTTCAGAAGATATTGATTAGTTACGGATTCATACAAATTAGTGACACGAGGTATCAAGTAGTTATTAATAATCATGGCGACTATTGGTCTACAGATAAAAATATTTTCTCATACTGAACACTCTTCGGTAGAATATTCTATTAATGTCTGACCTTTTCTTGGTGAGGCTATTGTAAGGCCGATCCGCTCTGATCCTCGTGTGTTCGGCTCTCTCTAGGCTATCGCTAGAGGGCTGCAGCGAGGACAGCGAGAAGCTCATCTTCATCTTGGAGGCCTACGACAGGAGATAACAGAGAAAATCCAACAATTATTACAACTTCCATTTGGCCGATGAAGACAGCGGGGGCAGGTGCTTCTATATCATTACTACGAGCAATTTTCGCGGTCTCTCGTACTACAAGCTGTACGCGAGCTACTTTCTGCTACATAACAAAGGCTGACTGTAATATTGGCGTGATGCACGATTTCTCACGATTATTAGGCAGCGCGCGCGCATAGAGACGGGAGTACGCATCTTTCGCACCTTTTCATCTGCTAATTTCTCCAATTACGCCGATCGAGTCTCTTGCGCACGCCTGCGTATTAAACCTCGGAAGATTCATGTTACACATAATGCATATGCGTATACGTACATGCACTCGCGTTATGATATACACAAGCTCAACAACCAGTTGCCTCATTAATAAACATACGAGTGCTGTCCGAGTTGTGCACTCCGCGTCGCCATTGTTGCCTCATTAAAAAGTCTTCATTACAAGAAGGCGAACAGTTATTTTGCTTTTTTGTTGCTGTTATCTTTGGTGCGTTGTACGGATATCGGTAAATACGTGCTTTTCGAAGCATCAGATCGAGTTTAAAGTATCCAGTTGAGCCTCGAAAATAAAAATGAAATTCCAATCTGAATACGGAATGCACACCAACACGGAAGAATTTTAGGCCCAAGAGTTTCACTCGTGAAAAAAATTTTCATTATTTTCCGTTGCAGCTTTCATTACTTTGTAAATAAAGCTGCTATTATGACTTTTCTCATTTTTTAATGGACAATTGAAGAAAGTGTTCAAGACTGCATTATAAAAGCATTACGCAAATGGATAAAAGCAAGAAATTAATTTCAGAGACGGATCTAAGAATTGTTTCTTAGACAAATGTAATTTTCACATCATTCTACTTTCTTAAATAATTAGCTAGGTCCTGTGAAATACAACGAAAGTGCTTATATAAACGACATACTTCTTAACTTTGATGAAGTTCTTAAGATTCTAAATTCAAGCAAAGATAATAACAGCTTTTACAAGTAAATTGAAAAGTGTTTATAATGAAACGGTGTCTTTTGATCGATTGATTGATTACTTTCGATTTAAAATTACACTTTAACAACGTACACAGCAAAAATTTTACTTTCATGCAAAGCCAATAACTCGATAGTATAGTATATATATCTATGCTGCCAATTACACGCAGCGAAGTTCAAATCGTCAGTTTCGCTCAAAACGTTTCTCCTTTGCGGTTCACCATTATTATCATCATCATTATCGACGTCTACTAGTACTGCAACTGCAACGACGACGACAACAGTAACAAAAATCGAAACCGGAATGCCGCGCAGTCGACGTTTGTCATTACGAAAGTCGCTCTCCTTTTACATCCACTTTTGTGTCAACGCGAGAGCAGAGAAAAGCCAAAGTAAAAAGAAAGATCGCCCGAGAGCAAAGAGAAGAAAGGAAGTCAGTTGTCTCCCCAATCTCACTCGAGACAGTAAGCACACTTGTGAAATCGGTAAACATCGTCGCGGCATATCTCCCGAAGCACCTGCGCACGCGTTCGTTGTCGAACCGACAGCGGAGCCCTAAAAAGGCAGAAGTAAGAAAAAAGAAGCGTAGCGAGAAAAATAAGCGTGGCGAGAAAAAGAAATGCTGTGGTAGCGGCGGCGCATTCACAAGTGACTCATTGGCGACAGTGCAGCCATCTAATTGCAGCCGCATGTTCTCGTAACGGGGACAATACAGGGCTTGCGCGTGTACGTTATCATAGTTGAAGTCGACGCGCGCGTTTACCTTTTCGTGACATCAACACTTTACGTGCCGCAGTCGCGGCTTCCTCTTTCTTTTCCCGGTGGCTATGAAAACGCCGAGCTTGTACAGCCATGAGAACGAAATGCTCGCGCGTAGGCGACTCCATGCGCCGAGTGTCTCTCGACGAATCTCATCTTTGACTCGAGAATTTAAACGATCACTTTGTCGTAACTCAAGAGCCCGGCGATATCGTTTATTTCGCGTACGAATGAGCGTTTGGAAGATAGGCTGTGTCGAGGGCCGTGATTGATACTCGCTTTTGTAAATTCGCAAATTATGAAAACACGCTACCTCCATGAGAAAGCCTTCACGCGAATCTCAGTTCAGTTCAATGCACAATTAGTGCCTGGCAAGTGCTAAAAAAACGCTGATAGATTTACGACCATTTCATTTGCTCTGCACGGTGAAATGAGAGTGTGTTGTGTGCGTATGCACTCGTTCTCCGCAAGCTGCCCATTAGGAAACAAACATTCAAAGAGACGACGTGAACGATGAGCACTTGAGAGCCCTAGAAATAACACTGCAGCTAAAAATAGTACGAGCGCGTTTATTTTTTTTACGACGGATCCTTAAGAGCTCGATCGGAAAAAATTCTGAAATCACTCCGTTAATAATATATACCGGCGTATATCGCTGTGAGAGATATACGGCAATTTTAGCACGCGGTAAGGAGTATTAACAGACACCGATGTATTTTTGTCCACGAAGCCCTTCCTGCACATTCGATTTCACTCTGTACGAGCTTTCGATATGTACTCATTAAAATGCTATTTGTAATCGAATGTGCGCAGACCGTGCAATCATATTTGATTTACTTCTGGTTGGAAAGAAGATTCGAGCATACAGACTTTCTATTGAATGAAAAGTTAGAGAGCAAGAGTGCAGAATCGAAAGATATGAATGTCTACGATTCATAACAATAGTCTCTTATATACGCCAAAGGAAGTGATAGTTTAGTGCCGATTCGTATGCGAAACAGTTTACAACGTCATTAATTCAGAACATTTGTAGTTCGAGAAACATTTAATTCGACTACGCGGGCACACGCACATGCATAATGGCAACAATGAGTTTACTGTAGCGACAGAACAATAGCGCGCATTGTGCACATGTACGGCTGGCCAAGAACAAGATTAGCCGCGACCGGTCCGATGTCTGACCAAGTCGAGCTATTACTACTTATAGACGGCGCATTGTCATTCCCATACTGAACGCGTACACCGTTGTCCAGTAAAAGGATTCGTTGCATTCCATCAACACAGTAGCGCAATAAAATATTCTGTAGATAGTTGAGACATACGAGTACAATCTCAAAGCGAGAACGTAAGCTTGCGTGCCATATTAAAAATCCAGTCTGCATTGTGCATGTCTCTGGACACCTAATCTCCAAGTCCAAGAAGAGCTATGTTACACGCCGTAAAAATGAGCGTAAAGATAAAGGGAAGGCAACACGAGAGAAGAAGTGTGCAGCCGGTGTCGTCGTTCGTTGCTGCATAAAACACACCGGACAAGGAGCTCCGAACGTCATCTTGGCGCGCGACGAGGAACGTTGAGGAACGAAAAGAAGACAGAGAAGGAGACGGCGCGCCATTAAATTGCATTCTCGCCGAGACTTCAACGCCGGATTCTTTTCTATTTTGATCTGAAACTAATGAGTAAATGATAAGGCATCGATCGCCGCTGGGAGGCGTGCAAGCCAGTGCGCAAATCAATGTCCGAAGAAACGAGCGATCTGCTGGCGGTGCGCGCTCGTTGCACGTGCAAGCCAGTTGGAAATGAGGCGCTCGCGGAGTGTCAGTTGGTTCGGCGGACTCTCGCCAGCTAAATCTTGGTGCACGCGCGAGCAACGAGCCCCCAGTACCAAAGTGCCGCAAGTTCGTGCGAGCGCGAGATAGCCGCGCGTCAACTGTCCAGATGGCGGATGTATCGAATGATCGGCCTCGCTCCGGCTTTACGGCCTTTTTACGCGCACCTCCGAGCAAATTGCCAACAACTACCCCGTGCGTACGCCATTAGGTTCTCGAGTGCAATTATAGGTTTACGTACGGCTCGGCCTACATCCTGCACTGGCTACTCTATTCTCCTGCTGCCTCGTACATTTACGAGTGCGTGCAACGCGATATAAAGGAAATAGCCTTTTAACAAATTGAGAGCTTATGTGATTGCGAGTTTTTCGGGCCGATTGACTGCTGAGGGAATCGTGTGCGTGTGCAGCGTGTATCGGTTGTCATAACGACAATCACGCACGCGTACAAACAATATCCGTGCAGGTATATAGCTGGCAAAGCAAATAATCGCCTTGCGCTATATCAAGGTACCACTTTCGGAGACTTCGTTCTAATGGCGCTCCGCGATATGAGAAATGTGTCGCAAACAATGAGCATATTGTGGGATCTTGCACGTGGTCGATTACATGCAAGAGAAACGAACGGAAAATATTGCTCCGTCTTCTTTTTCTTCCGCGCATAATTCAACACGGTTTTATTGGGTATTACTTGCATTTGTACGCGACGTTGCAAAGCCTTGACAATCACTTTTACGGCTTCCTTAAGACGATGTATTGTAAAAATATTGCCGAAGCGAAAACTATCAATATCCGAGTGAATCTTGCCTCGCTTTTTTTCAGTCGATAATGCAATCTGATACGTATTATGGTAAAGTGATATCCGTGTCAATACGCATGCGCTTAATTACCCCTGGTGTCTTTAGCAAATGAAGCTAGTCGAGAAATTTTTCAATGACAATTTATGGTTACAGGGTTCATCAGGTAATTACGCACGTATATCCAATGACTTGCGATTTTATTGTATACCTGACGTAAGTTTGAAAATTGTTGATAGTCGAAGACGTTGGTATTTACAGGGAAGCAATTTCACGGTAAAAATAGATTTTCGCTCGAATCGTCAAAGAAAAAACCGGTTTCTGCCAACCGTCGCCACGTCGTACAGCACTTCGCTCGAATAATTGAAAAGAATTGCCAGTCTGCACTTTCTATGCTCGTGAAGTTGTAGCCGATATAAAGTTATTCAGCGAGGCGAGTCATATCAGTTAGTTGGATGAGGCATTTTTCGCGTGCTTCCATTGCTTCGGACTACTACAGCATTTGATTCTAAGAGAAAAAAGGAAAAGAATTCACGGCGCTCGCGTACGCTTCATTTGGCTTTCAACTGTCGAGGCATTTATCGCATTCTAACCTTGAACACCTGTGCTCGAATAGCGACGCCGCTAGGTGACTCTCGAGAAAGCTGAAAAAAACGCAAAGAAATAGTCGAGGATGATGAGAAGAGAGAGAGAGAGAGAGAGAGAGAGAGAGAGAGAGAGAAGAAAGGCACGCGAGCGCGCATAACGTAACGTAACCGAGTGAAGCAATAGTCGCAGTAGCGTGGCACGCGAAGCAAAGTAGCGTGAATGGGGAATCTGCTCTCTTGGCAATTACATTATACATCACATACTCGTAGATCCACAAGGTCCGAAAGCTGATCTTGGCAGCAGCAGACTGAAACAACAGAGCATGCTCATTTTTCCTTCTCGCTCTCTTTCTCTTCGCGTGAGAGTTAGCCAGAGGGTTTTTTTTGCGGCGGCCAGCGTGGACTCTTCCTTCTACGTACAGCACGCGCCAGGCAGTGAAAGAGCGAAAACTGCACTCGCACGCGCTGTCGTCTCGGCTTCTTCCGCCAAACGGGGAACAGACCGTTACAGGCTCCGGAGTCGAATGGAAAACGCACAGCATCAGAAACGGAGAGAAAAAAATCTCATTGTCGGGCAGTTTTATAAAGCTTCGACGAAGTATAGCAAGCAGTACTTCGTCGTACACTGCTCTATAGGGCTTCCGGATTATCCATGCTCAAGTAGGCCTCGCATACGCCAGTCGTTCCGTCGCGCACTTTCTGCAAATGTGTTGCAGCAGCAAGAAACGTATGTAGGTCCGCTCGCCCCGAGGTGAAACTGAAAACGTCGAGTTCCAGTTTTGCTGCTCTCCGATACAAACATTGCACGCACGCACCGATATGTATTTATCGGGGCCAAAGCTTTTTCGGTCGCGGGAGTCATCGACCACGCCATACTATTAAGATGATTAGACTTGGGTATAATCATGTTTCCGGTGTGCAGTGGATCGCATTATTAAGGACAAAATCATTTTCTTCTCTTACTTTACCATTCTTCGTTTCTTTTTTCATTATATACTTGGTCGAGTGGGACGACAGTGAATTCGAATGGTCTATGCAATTGATATCGTACTAACGCGTACGTATATGCTCCGCACGTCGGCATGACTAATTTGGTTACGATGACACATGCGTCTCATTCAGCCGGTCGCATACGTCAACACTATATGTGCAGCCTTTTTCAGTGGTTTCCTCTATTGACCCTTCTCCGACTGCGCGCGTTCCGAGAAAATTATGTCTTAAAGAGTTTCATCTTCAAGATTTTTGTTTGCTCCGTACACCGATGAAGAAGAAGCTAATGACCACGAGAGTGAAAACATTTTCATTTTTTATTTTTATTAGTCATTCATTCAAATCGCGCCCGGGCGAAAATTTCACTTTTTAAATTATAATCGCATTCTGAATCTTCTCAATTCCAACGGGGAAAGTTTAATAGCTCGAATGAACGTTTATATTATACATTCTGAGCTGTTTATATTTTTCGTGCGGTTTATATTAAAATAATTGTGAGATCTTGCGCGGGACCGGTATCATTTGCCGTCAACGGCCGCGTGACGCAACAATTTTTCGTTCAATTCGTTTTATCTTTTCCACGCTCACGTGCTGCAATAGAACTTTTAGAGTGAAATTGAAAACTGATATTCGCGCGGTATAATTTCATTTTTTCGCGGATTACAAAGTAATCAACATTACTCAAACTTCGTGTGTGCTCGAATCTAATTTATTTTACGGCGGATATAGTCGCAGCTGCTTTAATATAAGCTGAAAATTTTTTTTATCTAATCAAGCCTGTCTTATCAAATCTCGTACGCTTTTGATTACATACTTGCGTTTATAAGTATAATATTGTAACGCATGCAACTTCACCTTCTTCTATTAACCTAGCGTCAGAGTTTCAATGACGTAATGATATTATAGTCGAGATTCTCCGGAGGCGTAAGTAAATTTTATTGTTGATTCGTTATTATCACACAACCTTCCAATGCGGCTTTATGGATATTTATATAACGATTTTGTTGTAGCGCATAACTGTTGAATAATTTCTCGCGCTAGGTGCAAATAGAATATCCAGGTACTAAAAAAGAAAGTTACTCTATAATATGCCAAGAGATGACCACAATATTTGCCAAATTTTCAGCGTTGCGTTATGTTATTAATTCGAAAGAAAGTATGTTATGTTGTAACACGGGTATTCCGTATATATAAACTGCTATAAACTGTTATATGACAGGTTCATCTATTTTTCCTGAAAGCTCTGTTACTACTTGTAACTGAATATCGAAAAATGATAAATTGCCAGAGTATTTTATATAATGGAAATGTGATAAACTGGAAAGTACTATTTCTTGAAAAAAATCCATTTTTAAAACTTTTTACGTGTCATTGTGAGAACTTTATTATATTGCTTATTTTTTCCGAAAGTACGCTGCAATAATGATTCTTAAATCTATGCTGCATTCTTGAATCATGGTTGTTAATAATATATAAGAAAAAATGTATTTGAAAACGGATATTTTTTCTTACATTGAGAAAAAATGTTCTTATATGAAGAGCAATGACTCAAGACTGTAACAAATTATAAGCCATTTTCAACAACTAACGAATTAACGAAGATTATTCACCCCTAATTATTCGAATAAAGTTTGATTAGTTAATAAAATTAGCTTATCAATCGATTCCATCTGATGATTCAGATATTAATTGATCAGCTGCTTGACTTTTCAAATCGATCAAACCTCACTTTAAATGTTATCAAATAACAATTCACACAAATATTGAGTTTTATAAACAAGAGCTTACTAATGGAAGTTATCATAGCAATTGCTCAATGCTCGAACTATTAATTGATAGCAAGTCATTGAGCATTGAACCACTGTAAAATTATGTAATTCTGCGAGTGCTATCGTGTACATGATTTTGATTATGAAGCATCCAAAAAAGAAAAAAGTTGTTGTTTCAACATCCGCAATTGAGAGTAGCGAGAAATAACCACGCCCGTCATGGTTGTGGGTTTCACTAAAACCATTGATAACGATTTCAAAGAAGTCAATTGTTAACAGACTTGAAAAGCACAATAATACAGAATAATAGATTGCAACATATCCTACATTCGAGAACGCCCTAATTCTGTTTTCCTTTGCAAAAATACGCTTTAATTCGAATTCAAACTAAATGTACATAGATTGACGATAGCATCGCAAGCTCGCGAGAGAATGAAGTCGGAAAGCTAATTTGGAATTCCGTATATAATATATCCAGCATTAGACGATCCGTGCGCAACGGAGTTCATTCAACGCTGGTCATGAGATACGATTTCCCTTCATAAAATTCAAAGATCGAGAGCTCCAGTACTGGTCAACAAGAAGTGTCCGCGCAGAAGCCAGACCCTAATCGTTACGTACGTCTGTGGAGAGCGAGAAACTTGGTAGAATTTCGCTATTGCCCGCGCATCCAAGTGCAATTTTAGACGCAGAGGAAATTTCTCCATTTTCTTTCTTTCCCTCTTCCTTCTGCTGCTTCGTGCGTGTAGATCGATAGCGGCCCTAACGCAAGACGGAGCGCAACAGTCTGAAAGTGCACATAGCTGCAAGTCTCTCTAAAAGAGCTAAATATAAAGTGGTTAGCGGCGCCGTCGACGACAACGACCACCACGACGAAGAAGACGTCCGTCGCGCCTCTCTTTATACTGCTGGGCTATGTTTATCCGCGAAAGGGTCGGCAATCGGCCACACGTGCACCGGACGCGCACATATACACTAATCATCCGCCAAGCAAGCACATACCGCAGGCGTGAGCCGAAATCTCGGGCTGCGACAATATTTGTTCGTTCATTCAACTCCACCTACGTATTTTTTGAACTTTCATTCGCACGGGTTCCGTTCACTCATTCCAACTGCATTTTATCGAGGGTAGTTTTCATTTGAATCATCAATGTGGAATAAAAGCGCTGCGTAATTAGGATACAATTCCAATCAATTACAAGCAGGTTCAAGAGGTATTTCAATTCTCGAGAGCAACACATAAATGCATCGCCATCGTTCTGCATTCTTTTGTTCTTTTCCCTTTTCTCGGGCGGTGAAATAGATACAGTTAACCTTTTCCACTTTAACGATCAGTTTTATTATGTTTGCTGAACCTAACGTTTTCCACGCGCACTCAGCTCATACGTATACACATCGTCGAGTGTATATGCTTTATATGACAGCTTACATATGCATTTTTACCGTTAGCGCCAGAGCTAACATCCTTTTTGATTTCTTCAAATTATTGTTCGAACTGACTTGATGCCTAACGAAAGAATTTGCTGATAAACCGGTTTTCAATTCGTCATTGGCAATGAAAAATTTCCAAGTGCCGACTACAAATTGTGTGGGCTCTCGCTAAATATCTTATTAAGCGGTTTATTTTAATTTATTTTTATTCCTAGTTATGATTCTATGAAACATTGACTGGTTTCTGAATAAAAGCCTGTTGGATATTTAGTATCGAGTAAAGAAATAAAATACTATGTACGTACTAATGAAGCTTCACTGAATCCACAGGATCCTAATGACATCTTACAGAGTAATACGTAATTATTTGTATATTTTTGTCATCAATGCAGATGCAGAAGAGTTTTCTCATGACGCAATGGCCGACAATTTCTTTGCTGACATATAATATGCACACATATAGGAGAGATAAAAAAAGTCACGAAGAAAATTTTCTATGATTGAATGATCAATGTTCGGCCCTCTGTATAAGTTTAAAAACGCCAAGCACGAAACTCGTTTCCTATAATTTATGGTGCATAATAATCCACGCGCAAGCGAAAATAACAGCAGACGTCGGCGCGGAATGATGATCGCGAGAGAAAAGAGCAAAGTGAATTACAATCCAACTATTTGCTCGCTAGTGTGCGGAAGAAGTCGGCAAACGTAATTTCTCCAGGAAAGTTCCAATTTCCATCGCGGTCGTGTAAGTACACATGCATATCCACATGTCTGCATTCTACACAACTCTCGAGTCAACGCGCGCGTTGGAAAATCCGAGTCGTGCCACAAAAAGGAGAACGAGTTACTCAAGTCGACCTCCAAATTGTAGCTACATGGAAAAAGCTTTTCACACGTCGATCATCACGAGCACGGTTTCTCTCTCTCTCTCTCTCTCTCTCTCTCTCTCTCTCTCTCTCTCTCTCTCTCTCTCTCTCTCTCTCTCTCTCTCTGTCCAAGTAGTGGCTTCATTAAACGATGACAAGCGGAAAAGCGTGTAAACATAAAGCCGGGCGTCATCCTGGCAGTGCATATCGTTTTGTTGCGTGTGCTCGGTCTCGCGGAATCAAGCCGCCAAGGTTTGTAAGCGCGGCAAAAGAGAGAGCACACGTAGCTCTCTCGCAGGTATAATACACCTGCGGCTTTGCCATCGTGGTCATCGGAAAGAAAAGTACGTATCGAGCTAATGTGTGTGAGTATGTGTTGTGCGATACACATACAATATTGGCGCGCCAAAACTATGGAGGACGAAAGTTACCGCATGCTTAGGGCAAAGATAGAGCAAAAGAGAAAAAGGGGCTCGGCCACACAGCAGCGAAACACACACAGTAGAAGAGAGAGAGAGAGAGAGAGAGAGAGAGTGAGAGAGAGAGAGAAAGAGAGAGAGAGAGAGAGAGAGGAGAGAGCGAGGAGCAAACGTAGTAGAATAAAAAATGCACGGAAACCGCAAAGAGCCTCGACTCGCTACTCCGTCTTTCTCTCGTGCTGGCCATACAGCTAGCAGCGAGCAGCAGCTATCTTTTGCGCCTTTTAACCTGGCTGGCGCGTTCTGCAGCGTACATAATACACGTCATGGCGCCGCCGGAGAGAGAGAGAGAGAGAGAGAGAGAGAGAGAGAGAGAGAGAGAGAGAGAGAGAGAGAGAGAGAGAGAGAGAGAGAGAGAGAGCTCCGAACCGAACGGTAATGCAATGCGCTCCCCATCTGCATACATACACACACGATAGCTTATGTACACGCAACGCCAGCAAAGCTTCGGCTATATACGTGCACGTTTCTGCATTAGTCACCCCGAAAAGGCAATCAGCGCACACATGCATGCGTACACGGACATCCTTGAGCCAGAAGGGGGGCCAACGCGCTTTTATAAATACGTATACGTACTGTCGAGCGCCGCATTTGCCATTCCAGGCGTGCGACTCTCCGCGCGGAGAAGAAAAATAAATCTGCAAGCGCGCGCACGAGACGGTGCCCGCAGGGAAAGATATCAGAGTTGTCGATGAATGAAAGAGAGGCGTCCAGTGAACGCCGTGTGCAGGCTGTGACAGACACGCGCGTTGCATGTATGTAGGTTCGCTTCGCGAAAGGAACGCGAATTTCAGCTGGCACGGCCACCAGCATCGCGGCCGGCACCCAAATCCATTACTCAAACTTTCTCGTGAGAGCAGCAGCAGGAGAACGATCGCGAAATACATCGGCGTACTGCGCGCGCCACCGAGAGACTGGCACGGAATGTTTGGTACTCACGTTTTTACTTCCGTCCAGGTGGATCCGTTCTTCCTTCTCCTCTTCTTCTTCGCTCCTCGTTCTCAATATTTACGATCTCGAGCTGCCTCGTCTCGACTCCATCTTCAAGACTTGGATTGTCTTGATGTCGATGGTTGGGCTGCTGCTTTGCCTTGGCGACATAACCTTGCCACTCGCGCACACAAGCTAGCACACAGGTATACACTCACAGGTACACGCGTAGATGGGCAGTGGATGGATCGGTTGTGAAAGATATACCTCGGTTACTTGCTGATGTGTAGATATGCTTCACTCGGCTAGCAACTTGGCAGCTTTGGCTGCGTGAACGCTCGCAGCGGAGATATTTGGCCCCCGCGAGCGCGCTATTTATCTCTTTCCTATTCCTTCTCTCCTCCGCTGGCTCCGGTATCTTTTCAACAGAGAGAAAGAGAGCTGTCTGTGGCGCACACCGCAACTCGCGCGCGCACTAACTCGCGCCCACCGTGCACCGTGTGCCGCGACGCCGCCACCGTGCTGCTGCAGAGGGGATCGGCTGCAGCTACAGTATCGTCGCGACCTAGCACGAAAGCGCCACGGGACGGCGGCAACTGAGTATATAAGTACTGCTTTTTCCTATAGTCCGACCACAATTGAGCACTGAGCAGGCACAAGTAAGGAGACTCTTCTTCACCTGCGCCTGCGCGAGCCAAGCACCTCCACCTTGAAAAGCCTTTTCAAACGCAGAGCTGCCAACACACGCAGATCGACGTTGGTCGTGCTGAAGTCTGAACCAACTACCTGTTAGCCAACTTGCCTTTTGCACAGTCGGTACAGCTCCGTCGCGCGTCTTACAACACTTGTTGGTCATTTAAATTTAAATGACTGGAGATTTAAAAGGGTTGAAGTTTACTGCTTGTTACCTTTGTCAAGGCATGGTATACCCGTCACGGTCATTGTTATACCTGTGTTTACTCTTTCAAACATAAACATTTTCAGTAAATACTTTAATACGTGTGCATTTTAATTATTCTTTGTTAAACATTACTTTATTTATTGAAAACACGTAGTTTTATGATCGATTAGACTTGCCGGTCTCTTAACGGTGCCAGCTGTGCATGAGGCAGTTTTCAAACGACCAATATATAAACCATATCGGGCAGATACGTGGTCTTTTATCAAACTAATTGGAATAATTCATTGTTTTTAAAGTTTTTCAATGCCGTTTTACGTTTTTAAAATGTGAAGGATATTTTTTTTGAATGCATATTATGAATCCCTCTACTCTATTTCACTCTAATTATTATTAGTACATGAATACATTGAGATTTATTGAGATACATAGTTGTTATATATTTTTACGTATCTCTTAGTAATAAATTATTAATTAGAAACATTAACTTCAATACTATAACGATATATATGATTGAACTTATAAATAACGATCTCAAAAGTTAACTATGTCATATTTTTCTATTTAAATCTTGAAACTGAAGATAATAATTTATTCACTTATTTATATTATACAGTATTCGATGAGTAACAGTTATTACACTTTTAGATAGTCAATAATCGGCTTATATTCAATGAAATCAATGTTGTTGTCAATAAGCATATGCATCGTTTTGTAATGTCATATGTTAACGTAAAGAATTTTTTGGAAACGACTGAAAAGAGTAAGGATGAAATAATTTGTTTGAAAAAGAGTAAAAATATAATAAATAACAGTATTATCTACTGTCGATCAATTTTATTTACACGAATAAGGCCGAGTTTCACCATTGCTAATTTATTGTAGCTCAATATGGCCTGCAACAATATGAAAAAAAATATATCGAATAGTTGTAACTTGTATTTTACTTTTTCAATCGAAATTTTAGATCACTAGTATAAAAATTTTATAATATGTAATTGACCAGAAAGTTAATTTTGGAAAAGCAAGTGAACGAGATTGTAAACATTTCATCGAGACCTGATATTCAACCCTAATTTCCAATTATATAATCATTAATATATTAAACTACATGCGTAAAATAAAAAATGGCATACAATAACATTTGCAAAAGATATGGTAGTGAGAAGATGAATGTTGCAAGTGATTTTTTTCCAACTGATGCACATACGTTGATACCATTTCTCATTTTTAGAAGAGTTTACATGGTTGAGAAAAACGATTCCTCTTCAAATGTTATACGTTTATTAATGAACCTTACAAACAGATAAAACATAATAACGATCATGTTACAATAAATAATTAGTAAAAGAACGTAATTTTGGCATTGATAATTGTACTAGCTATTTTAGATCGGAATTTATCACAGTAATAAAGGAATATGAAAACATCACATACTTGGAATTCTTAAAAATTGCGGAAACAGATCATTCACTAAAGTAACTCATACATCAAACTAGATTTTAATATGCAATACAGTTATTATTAGCCATTTAAGTTTAAATTTGTCGAACTCGAGCACCTCTTAAGGCAACATAAACTTCTTAGTAATCTATCGAACTAATTTTGATATAGGCTAAAGATATATGGCAACTGTTACTTAACTGACAAAATGTTACTATAAAATTATAAGCTATTCCTATATCCAGCAATCAATACAGTACACCGTTTATCAATGAGCAGTTTGTAGAGATGGTAATTCATTTTATTTCTCGTAAATATTGGAAAAGCCTATTGTATTAACATATAAAAATCAATATCAAACATGATTGTATAAATTCGTAGTAAGAAAAAATCCCATTGAATTGTAAGTTTAAATTAAAGATTTTCCAACATCTAAAAGTACAAATTCCATCGAACGATTACAAGTTATAAAGAAATTGAAACATTTAATAAAGTTTAAGTCTTGAAAATCAATGAAAATATAGATGTGGTTCGACGACGAAACTAATTCTGGCCACCAATTTAAAAAATGCATTTAAGGTAAACGTGCCCTTTCTTTAACTATCTTAAA
This sequence comes from Phymastichus coffea, assembly GCF_024137745.1. Lineage (NCBI taxonomy): Eukaryota > Metazoa > Arthropoda > Insecta > Hymenoptera > Eulophidae > Phymastichus > Phymastichus coffea. Next base: position 802,799 of record NW_026706880.1, read on the forward strand.
CATCTACGGATCTACATGAACAGTGCCTATTAATGTGCGATATTTAAAAAGAATCACGTTTATTCTGAAAATTGTTCACTTGAATCTTGATTTGCTCATAAGTGACCCAGAGCACAATGTTCCAGGAGACAAGCCGAGCAAAGCTTGGTACAAAGCCTTTGTAGAATGCCATGGGACCCTCGTTGATGAACATACGCACAGCAACGTCGATAGCACCCTTGTACTCGCCGGGCGAGCTGTTCATGTAGCGCGTCTTGACAACGTCCACGGGACTTGCGGCGATGGTCGTGCAAAGCCCAGCTGCCACGGCTGCGCTCAAGTGACATGGTATACCGTCCTGCAATAGTCCTGACTGGAGCAGCTTCTCTTTGATTATATCGTAGCATACTATTTCCGCTACGTTCACTATCGCGTTACGTGAGACATTTGGTATTGTGCCTGCAATGAAAAAACCATAGCATTGAAATTACATTTTTACCATTAAAGAACTTATTGTGATTTTGCGAGAAAATAATAATGAAAATAGTAGAAAAGCAAATCTCATACAGAATCTTTTTGTGTTATTGGAGATGGCGTAATTCAACGTCATTGAACATAATTATGTAATTTACAAACAAACATAATGGGATACAAAGTCCTCAGTGCCTCTCTTGACAACCATGACGGATGATCATTAGAAATCAGTGTCAGATAAATGATTTTTTATTGATCCTTGATTGATCAATAGGTTTCATAACAGATGTCATATACATATGTGTGTGTGTGTGTGTGTGTGTGTGCATCGACAGCATCCGTCAATTCGAAAAGTGGAGTGGTGGAAAGCTTTTAGTATAAGCCTCAATCAATACAGCTAGCGGGCATCAAAATTGTGATCGCATGTAAATGTAATCACTCTAATTCAAACGAAATCAAAAAAGAAAAAACCACGCCAGCAAATTTGTACTGCTAAGTTAATTAAATATAAGCGAAGAAAATTTTTATTGGTCTAATTAAGTTATGCAACCAATGACGGACAAATAACAGCGGTCGGAGACCTTCCATTTTAATTATCCTACCGCGCTGGAGCCTATTCACGTATATATATGCGCGCAGAGTCGATAGGTTAAATGTCAATGGTCAATAATTTACTCGCATGTATGTCAATTCTACGTAAAGTTTTGCATATAAGAGTAAAAAGTGTGTCACAAGTCGTGTGTCAAGCTTTTAGTGTGATATGATGAAATGTATCCGTGAATGGTCCGATGATTTTTAGCATAAGAAAATATCAGCTTTTGCGAGTAAATATAATTTCTAACGGGATCAAACGTTGTCTATTTTCCCCTGGATCTGTCAATATTGTATTTGATACAAAGTTCCAGACGCTCTTTTAACGAAAACACCATAGCTTTACTGCTCGGATGATGACGTTGACAATTTTCTCGGATACGGGTCACTGTGCATTTACTCGCCGCGTGGGACACAACCGAAATAACGTTTATGCGTGTCTCTCGCTTCGGTTCATGATTCACATAATTGAACGAAAGTTCTTTGTGAAAATAAAACGTGAACAAGTGTATAAATCACGGTTGTTGTAAGATTCATTTGCATGTTTTAAAGCTGTAATTGTAAACTGGATAAAATAAAGGACTGCGAAAAAATAATAGGTATCCGTATATATGACTTACCTCTCCAGAGGCCAGCAGTTCCCTCGTTCATGGCGATGCTCTTGTAAGCTTGAAGAGTGGAGACGTACCGTACATTTCCATGACCATGATTTCCAGCCTGCAACCGAACCTTCACCACATCTGTAGGCTGAGCGAATAGGACGGCAAGGGCACCCGTTGTCATACCCGCAGCGATGCGCACACCTATGTTGATTGAACCATCGCTCGATGGTCTATTGTTACCTGTTAATCACAGAAAATACATCTTTTATAACATTTCAGTTTCATCTAGGTGTTTTAAATTAAGAGAGTTGCATACGACGAAAGATTGAAGCTTTGAAGCATTTATTACATTATTACTTTGCATAGTACGCTTTAAGATTTCAGTTATAAAGATATGTTTTAGAAAATGTTAAGCATATAAATATAAACAAGTGGTTTTACATATTTCTAAAAATGACAAATCAACTCATCACTTTTGAAATTGAAAACTTTTATAACTAATTGCCTTTTTGGAAAATATAAAAAATAACTAGCTATTAAAATCAAAGTTGTATAAAATTATATGATAAAAAGGATCATCTCTAATGAAAGTTTTGTAGGCAATAACTTTACCGATGCTCGTGTAGATAACATAGAGTTCTTCTCATTACAAGAAAGCTTAATGTACCGTTTCAAATTAATGTAAATATACTGCAATCATATGAAAGTTAGTTAAACTTTGAAAACAATAGAGCTTTCGGATCGAAACTGATTCAAATAAATGGATTTTCAATTCAGTATGCATTCTTTTAATGTAGACTATTTCATTAACTAAGCTCTTCATAGAGTCTTTATAGCTGGTAATACCATCGATCATTCCCGCGTAGAGTGTCTTGACACTGTCGTAGAGGCCCAAGCGCACGCTGGCGAAACACATCTGTCTTTGAAGTCCCGCGGAGAGACCTCCGTATAAGCTCCTGTAACCATCCACGCTCAACAATACGCATACAACAATATATCATCTATTTTTCTCCTCAATGATTTAACCACTAGCTCAGATGCTTTTTCGCATTTATGTCAATGCCAAGACATGAACTTTCATTTTCTCGCGTTTTTCTTTTGCTCAATTGGAAAAGTAGTTGTCACAAAACTGAAGGTTAAGAAGCATTCGAAAGAGCAATAAAATATATAAGCAAGAAATACCCCGAATAAAACTTTACAGGAGTCAACAGTAATATTTATTTTATGCAAATATAATTCGACTTAGTAATTGTAGCCTATTAATTACGGTACGTTCATTTAGCTGACTACTAAAAATGAATAAAAAATAGTCTTTAATAAACGTTAAAAGTTTTCATCGAATATTTCAGCAATATATGTTTTGACATCTAGCAATATTTTTTTACGTACTACAAAGCAAATCAACAAAAAAGTGATAGCAATAATTAAAATAGTTGAAAGAATAATTACATTTTTCATGAATTATTAGCTTTACGATTGCGGTAGGAATTAAAAAATCATTAAAAAGACTGAAGATATACCTCATTCCTTCAGTTTTGACGATGTTTCCTACAGTCTGTAATAATCCAGGCTGAGCTGTATTCACGGCCAATAATGAGCCCTCAGCTGAAGCCATCAACATTGTTCGGCCTTCACCAGCAATCTTTTTAAACAAATTATTACATTGATTCGTACATCGAAATGATCATAATAAATAATATTGATGTTTCGCTTATTAGTTACGCAAACATTAACAAGAATCACGATGATTTGTAAATACATTTTTTTGTATTAAAGATATATTGCGTTTGATTCTTGAGCTAATTATTTTCTTATCATTGATTCGAGATTATTTTGTCTGGCAAGTGTCTCGCGAAATCTGTTATCACTCTTGTTAGTATAAATATTGTCATAACCCGAATATTCAACTTGTATATATAAGTATTTTGTATTGAATTTGAATACGAAGATTTTGACAAATTTACTAATAAATTGGTTTTAAAATCACATCAATTACAATCATTCAAGGTTATATCTAGTAAAAATCAAAGTTATAGCACGTCTTAGTTATAGCATGAAGTTTCTGAAAATTTGTTTGAAATTTTGTATTATTAAAATAGCAGTTATCTTACATGATCTCAACACATGATAAATTTATTTCATCGAACTGATAAACCTATTCATTTATAGATTTTAGAAGGAAGTTTACGAACAAAGAAAAATCATTGTTTGGCTTCATAATCATTATACGTGATAATGTATTACGATGTACTTAAACATAATATTGACTATGTGCAACATGAAGCTCCAATGAATGAATGAATGAATTTTCATACAGGAAACATTCTAAAAAGTTGAATAATCTTTGTGACTTAATATTGGAAATTACAAGTCTCAACGTCAGGTAATCAATAGTAACTATACCCTTTCTAATTTTATTTGGAGTGTAGTGGTAGATAACATGGTGACTTAGTCTATACCTCGGGCTTGAGAAATTAATTTACTTTTTGAATTTTCACTAGGATTACAGCGTCAGAGATACACGAATAATTTATTACGAGTGAATTAGACATTTTACCAATTTCATTTAAGGTATGAAGCTATTAGGTATTCGTTACTCAGTACATTCTTTTGGCATAATAACGTAAAAATACAGAAACAATAACAGCCATACAAAGTTATGATGTCAAAAGGATATTATTTTGCGTAAATAAGCTTAAATCCATGGTCAATTTACCTGCATGCGGACTTTAGCTGTATCCAGTGGAAAGGTCGCCAGATCAGCAATGCAAGCTGCTGTTCCGGCAGTAAGAAGTTTTGTTGCAAGAGACACGTCATTCTGCGCGTCAACCTTCATTTTTGCGCGCTTTAACTATTTCTCTTTTGTGAAAAAAAACTTTGAAGAAGTAAACTCAAATTGTTAAAGAATATGTCTTGGTGTATGAACTTGTCGCTATTTATTTACACTATTTACAAAGTTCTTTTACCACTCAGTGGTAGAGAACTGATTTCAGAGAAAGATTTTGGATTCTCTAAAGTGATCAGGAAATGAGTGCAGCCCACGCGACCGCGGCTCGTGTTTTATTTCCTTGCCACGAAATTCTTTGTACATACTATTTCCTGCAATGAGATATTAATTTAATTAGTTTTTAACATATAATAAACCTTTATCAAAAGAAAAAAGTATTGTTCAATTGAGTTTGCCAATTGTATAATAGCTTATATAATTCGTTCGACATTTAACGCAACAGCTACTGGCCTATAGACTTGTACGTCAGCTTGGTACGGCAGCATTGGCATAATAATCGATGAAATAAATAGCGCCTAAACCTTTTGCTTTGGAAAGGTTTAAGTTTTTCGTTTGCCTTGAAATCAAATTGTTAAACGATATTTAGCAAAAGAAACGTTTGAAGAAAACGACTTGGTAAGCAGATACAAGATAAGTTTGCAATCAGAAAGAAAAGTCGGGGGTGTCAAGTTGAATTCTTTGCTTGCAACGACAGCAAGTCATTGTGCCTGTAATATATTTCACGCGTAGCATACACTCGCATAAAAGTGCGCAATCGCGCTAAAAGCTTACTCAGAGTTTCCAATTACTAGAAAGCGCTTACGTTTGCGTTGTTAGTTTTCCACATATCGAGAGCTATGCTCGCAAGCAACGCTCGTATATACATTTTCGACAAAAGCACACAAACATGTACACAACTCGCATACGTCAATTATCGAGTATCACTTCCGTCGTATAGGTATCAGTCTAATTGGCCATTTCTCACGTCAATAACGGTTATTGCCCAAACGTGTTAATGAATAACAAGCTGTGTCATCCTTTAGTTCGTATGTAATTTCCAGTGTTGTACTCTATCTGGACATCAATTCGTAACCTGCGAAGTTCAAACTCCGAATTACTTTCGACGATTGAGCATCGATAACATCAGATGGGTTTTGTCTGGCAAGTTGCGTGGATACAACTTGCCAAAAGAAGCCCTTTGGTTTAATCTCGTGCGATGTCAGCAATGCTCAATCGGCCATTCGAATCGCTCAATTTGGATTTTGAACTTCGCGGGTCGCTAATTAGTGTCCGGGTAGTGTATTTAAAAGAGTATACTTTCGTTAGTTTCTGAGAGTAAAAAAAAAAAAAACGATGAACGCTAAAAATAGCAACCTCGTGAATCGGCATCAGCTAAAAGAAATGCCTTCTCACATTTTCAGTCGGTGCAAAGAAGTTCTTTATGTATTTCATTTGACTACAACGTTAGATTTGTCTTTATTTTCTTTTTTTGGCTTTTGTATCGTTTACCCTTGATTGGTGACATATTTCAAGGTGAAATAAACCGAGAAGAGGAAGAGAAAGTTTAGTTTGTGGTCAAACGTGTTTGTATGAATAAGCACCAATCCATGAAGCTGTTAATAGCCGGGAAATCTTGAATTTGACATATAAATCACGTTGCGAAAAAGAGTATAGGAAATCCGTTGTGAATATGTGGGAAAGATGTTTGTAATTTTATATTGCAAACCGCATATGACGTTTCTGAATAAGAAATGTTTTGTTTCCTACAAAATGTTCACATGTACGTTACGTGTAGTGTTGAAACGCTGACAATATTGAAAAAAATAGTAATAATATATTTTATTTGCTAACATTTACTAAATAATAATTTAAATATATATACAGAGTTAATAAAATTTATGTTAATTTTGGGCTTATCCTATATTCATAGAAATTTCTTAAATTTTGATATGGGAAATATTCCGGAAATGCATCACTTTGATATATATATCAGTATGTAAATTTTTATGCTGATCGTTTTTTCAATCTCTAAGAAGTATGTGTAGAGAAGAGATATTTTTACTATTTTTAATATTAGTAACAAAAGGCTAATAATCCAAAGACATTATAAAATGATAACTAAATAGCAACAACTGTCATTCTATCTTTCAATGCATATCTGTTAAGACATTTCGTAACATGATATGGTAGTTTGAAAAACGACTAGTAAGTACTGTTGAAGATATTGCTGAAAGTCTTGTGATTGACGGTATTGAACGATAAGTGATCGTCGATGAAGTATATTAACAGTCGACCGAGTCGCGATCAAAGTCCAATGTACGCTCCAGACTGCGTCGCGAGTATGTAAAACGTTATGCGCTCACTTATCGGATGACTAATTTCATCGAGACGCTGCGCTATATAACTTCTTGTCACGCTTTATATTATTGATTGTCATCTCGTAAATTTTGCATACTATTTTATTTCTAAGCAAATACATGACGTAACGATTGTCAGTTCAGTTTCAACTGCCAAGGACAATGTATTATGGTAAAATGCTAAGCGTTTTTATTTTGCCGTTTGATCGTGAGTTCATAAAATTACACAGGATTGTACGTAATATACGATTCCTAAGATCCAAATGATTATCTCAATATTATGGATCGTCGTTGTAATAATTTTCTATAACACCACTTAACCTGTAAAAAATCTGACTTTTCATGAAAATTTACAATTTTTCGTAAAATATGCAAATTGAATTGATAATAAATATTTAGTTCATCATAAAGCATTTGTTATTCACAATATTTAAATAACATTTTTCATATTTTGATCATGTAACTTTAGGTTAAAAATTGAATAAAACACTTTTCATGTAAATTCAACATTTAGCAACCTTATAAAAATTATTATTAAGGTTTCGAATTGTTAAAAACACGCAATAAACGGATGCCTAGCAGATTTGTGATATTCCATTGAAATGGAACAGCACAGCACTATCATCGATTGGTGGGAAATCAGCTGTGTGTGTCTTTGTTTTGATTCGTACGCATGCGAATGAGCAAACTTGACACTGGTAACTTTTACTCTTATATTCGAGGTTATAACAATGAAAAATATTTCAATACTAAACTCCAATTACACCAGATGATAGACGACAATGGTAAATCAATGAAATTACATGCAGCCTTTTACTCACCAAGTTGTCAGTAGATGAGTAAGAAGAGAACTAAATACTGCCGCGAGAACGGACAAAGCTTATACCAAGCGACGACCAATAGCAGCAGGCTGTAAGAGCTACCGCCTTCCACCAACGAGCGCTACTTGCTTACGTCATTTTTCTACAGCAGACAAACTCCGAGCAAAACGAACGAAGCTCTATCTCCGCGCAAGTAGCGGGCAATCAATATAATACGACAATGCAGAAAAAGCCTCTTCATTCAGCAGTCTATCTCGCTATGGGCACCACATATATACAATGCGAAGCTGCGGCAAAAGCTCAATTTTCTACTTCGTTGAGAAATCGCTGTAAAAGAATTTGAAAGGCAATGATTCAAAATAAGGCCAAGGCGTAGAAAATCATTGATTCTCGGATTTTTAGGTCAATCGTATATGTAAAAGAAAAATGTTAATTTAATCACAGTTCATGAGATGATTTAAATAGAAAAGTCGTTGTAATGTATCTATACATTTTGCATAGTGAGACAGTGTAAAAAAAAGTCCTCACTTATTACTTTTTAAAAATTATAATTAATTGTCAATCGATCTATTTTTTTAATAAAACGACGATAAATTATTACTTATTAAGTAACTATTGTAAATAATAGTAAATCAACTCAATCAGTTTATTGCACGTTAAAAAATATAACACTTTTAATATTTTTACCGCTAATTGTAAAACATAAACATTAGTTGCGAAACAAACCAAGTTTAATTCCACTAGTTCTTTGCCTTTTGAAATATATTGTACGCAGTTTCAACAATTTTGATTCCATCAATAATTGCCAATTCATCTGAACCTCTTCCGCTAGCGATTTGAATCTATTGATTTTTATTGCATACAAATACCAATCCATTGATAAAGAAATCATGTGTCTGCATAAATGATGTATATAATTATAAGAACACCAGTAGACTGAAGCATCTGAATTAATAAATATTTTTGCATATAAGGAAAAAAGGTGACTATGACATTAGCTAAGATTCCATTTTTAAAGGAAATAGAATTGACAGCTTTTTGATTTGTCAATGTACTCAGTAAGAGCTTATAGTTAAAGCACAAATAAAAGAAGCTGTGATTTATGTAGGCTTGTTCACGAATGTTATGAAATATTAAACTTTTTTGTCCCCATTTATGAATCTGTCCTGTAACAAGATAAAATGCAAAGCTTGCAAGTGATGTTGGATAGTTAGTAAATTTTTTAATTTCCTTGTTTTAAGCACAGACAATGTTATCGTGATTGATGAGCATATTTGATAAAATAACGTTGATATATATCGTCAGATAACGAATTAGTTTCAAAAATGAAACGAAGGCTTCTTCTTGATGTTTATGATGTTGCCTTATTGCTCGATAGTAATTTTAATATAAGCCAATGAAATGTTAATAAGTTGTATCAAATGATAAGCTGTTACAAAGTTCACAGGATGTGTAAAATCATTGTGTGAAATCGCCACTATATTGATTTAATAATTTTATAATCAATGTTTTCTGGAATAGAAGATTAAACGCCTAAATAGAAAATTAAATTATACTTCTAGATTAGAATTACTTCAGTAATTTAAAAAAACTTAAAGTATTAAATCTTAACAAAAATAACAGAGACATAAAAAGCATAAATACTGAATGTAAGTAGAACAGAACTAAAGATGCATAAATTTACTTCTACCTATAAGTGAGAAACAAAATGTATAAATCACGAAATGGATAAATCTTATTCTGTCTGTTTTTTAGTAAAAATATTTATAATTTTTTTCTGTTTCTTATATATAGCGATGCTTACTTTTCCCACCTAAATATATTTATAGCAAATACACATTAATGATGATCGCATTTTGTTCGCTTCAGTATAAATCTAATATATAACGAGTGTAAAACTAGTATGAAATAGCAATAAATATTTGTGTTTCGATACATGTTATGAAATAGTTTTGGATTGCAAGAATAGATGGCAGCATGCATTCTTACATACAACAAGAGGCTGAAACTGTTATCACTGTTGGTAATAAGCCAACCTAACTTGCCTCCGCTAATTTGAGTTATTTATTTGAGTTATTATTGCGATTTCATGCTTGAATTTGATCACTTGAAATAGTTAACTTTTGAAAATAAATTAAATTGAAATAACAATATTGGTCAATATAAACCATTTTTAATAAAGAAAAATTAAATATGAAAACGAATTAATTTTTGAATGCCAATGTATTCTATATTTCAGTACAGAAATTAAAGTTCTTGTTCATGTTTGATGATTTCATAGATTTGTTCAATTCATTTTTTTAATTTTATTGTATAAACCATGTGTATATCGTTTCAATATAGTTGCTGACACACAATACAACGAGAAGATACAAGTGAGTACGATGATGATGATGATGAAGAACAGTACAATGACTGTACCATGATATTCAACAAATGATATGTCTTTTCCATGATAGCGGAGATGCTGAGCACCAGGGAATTTCAGGACATGTTCAACGTTCCATATTGCTTTATCCATCGGCTTAATTGGTTCATCTTTTAAGATAGCAGACATTTGTTGAATGTTGCGCGAATATCTGAAAGCAAAATAAAACTATAATTTCAAAACTAAGATAATACATGTATTAATAAAGATTTTTGTGTAAGAGTTTTGTGTGGTAGCGTTCAAACTTATGAATTTTGCTATAATGTAAGCATAACTGAAGTACGGAAACTTGTAATTGCAAAACATGGCGCTTATGAGCCCCAATTTATATTGAAACTTACGCTTGATCGCGCATTAGTTCGCCGATGGCTTCCACAATAGAGTCCTTTGTCATAGTATCTATATGAAGAACTTTTCCAATTTTAGATTCAATAATTTTGCGTCCGTTGAAGTTTTGGTCGCCGAAAAATGGCAAAGCTAAAAGCGGTATGCCATAATAAACAGCCTCCTGTATTGATTGCAATCCGCCTTGCATCATATAAACTTTCGTATTAGGATGCGCTGCGAGAGAAGAAAAATATTAATTAAAATAATATCTCAGATGAACAAGGCCTTTCTAATTAATATAATTTGTTCTATTGGAATCGGTGCTTTCTACTTTAGCAAGTGCCGAATAGATCGTTGTTAATACGAGGAGAATTAAAATTTTGTAAATATGTGTCAGTACTGCGTTATCCATGAAATTACAAATACGACTATCAATTGCCTTGTTATAATCTCTATAACAAAGGCTGAAATGCCAACAGTCATGGGATTGGCTTCTTAAAAAGTCGATCTTTTATAAGCGGGTTATTGTATTCTAGAAAAGGAATTAGCCTTAGGGCTGGTGGCTGTATGGGGGCTAACTTACCCAGAATCGCCTGTTGGGGCGCCCATTTTACGAACTTGATGTTGGCCGCTTGAACGGGTAAGAGGCCGTCGTATTTCCAGAGAACTCTTTGCTTTATAGAACCGAAAGCATCGGACAACGCTTTCAAAGCTCTTGTCGGCAGCTGCTGGCTTTGCAAATTCGAGCCCAAAGAGAAGTAAATAGCTCCCTCGCTTGACCCATCCAGAAATTCTTGAATGTCCTTAATACATCAAACGTATTTTTGGAGTCAAATATTTCTCTATTTCTCAGCTTTCAATTCAATTATTCATCCTTAACAAACGCTTGAAAAACATTATTTTCGTTATGTATTTGCAATTGAATTATAACAAAGTCCCGCAAGTAAGTACTTTACTCGTTACTAAAACAATTAGCATAATGAGACGATTGAAATAGATATAGATTACCTTGGAAAGAGTGCCGGGATCGCCGGTAATCTGAAGACTGTGCACTTCGATAACGTTGGGTAGTAATGGCTTGGGATAACCGAAAACGTGATTATTTCCAAGAATGACAAGACTGAAGTTACGGTCGATCGATGAGCAGGAGACACCCGGTGTAAATTTGTCAGCTATCTGCTGAGCTCTTGGCATATGTAAATAATTGTAGTAGAACCTCGTGTACATTGTGTAAATATAGTTCCAAACTCTTTCCTGGTTATTCATTCTGCCGGCGAAAGCATAAGCCATATCCGGATTAAGAAAAGGATCATCCGGATTCCCTGAAGTTGGAGAGCGGAAAATAAGAAAAAAATTTGTGATTTTTAGCTACTCAATACGCTGTGTTCTTTTCATGCAAAGCTTATATCTTATAGGATAATTTTTTACCGGTACTTAAACTTTCGTGTTTTCAATATGTAAAACACTGTTAGAACTATTTTGTTATATTGACGAATCGATTTGTTTTTCGAAGTTTGAAATATCGTTGTGCCATCTGTGTATAATAAAGTACAATGCACAAAGTATTAGGAAACTGTAAAGTAACAAGAAAAAGTAGAGAAAAAGCGATGATGCAATTTTGCCGTTAGCTAGTTCAATTGAATGATCGCTCGTGTACGGAGTTAAGCACTCGGGGAAGGTAATCTATCCCTTTTCTCAAAAGCTGTATAGAGCATAGGAGAAGAAAGGGAGAAGTTTGCTCTAGCTCCCTGCCGATTGTCGGCACATTCTACTTCGCCAACAATTTACGTCAATTTCATCCCTCCCAAAGTGTAACAACGTTCGAGCCGAAGGCGGGCTTTTTTTAAAGCTCGTCGAAAAATTTCGCACTGCTTTGAGTGAGCTATGCACGTCATAGCATTCCAAAAGTTTTAATTATGGAGAAAAGAGAGGAGAGAGAACGAGAAAAAAAAAATTAGCGAATGCATTCATTAAAGTAATTGAGTTTCGCGTACAGGCTTATACCTTTCGAAAATTCAATGAGTGCTATTCGGAAAAAAATCTGTCCGTTTGTTTTTCGTTCCGATGGGTTGACGCTTTTTGATAACGCAACTTTATATTCTGAACGCTTGTATCATTCAAATTGTAGAATGTGAATTTTAGTTGTGTTTGATTTGCACTTACCAACAGAATCCATAACGTACGGTAGGTTACCGACACTCAAAAAACCAATCAATACTGGATAATTGTAAAATGTAACTAAGCTGTAATAGCATTGATACCATAGTTGTTCGATGATTATTGCGTCAAATTTTTCTTTCCGCTCACTGTAACAGTAACGTATTCACGCTTGATATTATTAATATTGCTTATGAGGGTATTAATATTTAGAATATGCATGTATGTGTCATATGCATATTTAGAATGTGCATTGTTACATTAACTCCTGAATAGGACGGCTGAATAGCTGCTCTTCGCACAATGCATTAGCTCCATTCATATTTTTGCGAAGTAATTCGAATGCACTCATGAATCTACAAACCGCATTAATTTAATTGAATACATTTACGTATCGATAACTGCTTGTCAATGAATAAAATTCAATATACCGCAATTTTGTGCAATCCTCTCGTTTGTAAGTGAATGACAGGTCGATATCGGTATAATTTTCCACCGGCACCTGAAAGCAAATAAGGCAATCGAATATGAGCTTTCGGAATAGCGTTAGTCCGAAAAAGAACAGCTACTTAATTTAAAATACAGGCGTTGTCTGGCAATGGTAGTATTAAGGCAAGTGAACACGCTTAGCTTATTAGTATGAAGAAATGTTAGTACGACTAAATTCAAGTCGAACTAACTTTGCATAACTCTTCGCTGAAGTTTAACGAGGAATAGCGAGGAGAGAGAGAGGGAGAGAGGGAGATAGAGTTGGTCGAAGTCGCAACAGTCTTGCAAAGTGAAAGAAACCAAAAGTATAAGGAGAAAGAAAAGAAAAACTGGAACATAAAAAGGAAGGCGCGCAAGCTCGAGAACAAGTTTTTCTGCTCCTTTCTTGCTCATAGCAAGATTGTTCGCACTTAATAAGTACCAAAGTTTGGTTTCGGAGTCATCGAAACATGATTAAATTACAGGAATATCAGTCTCTCTCGTTTGCTCTCGGCGCTGCGCGACGCGTCAACACGAGCACGAAAGCGCAAATCATTTCTCCCCTCGGCAGTCTGTGCGTCTCTTTGTGAAGCGCAAAAAAAGACGAAAAGCCGGGGGTGGAGCAAGGAAGGAAAAGAAAAAGTCGCCGGCAAACTTTCAAGCAATTATATCCGGGAGAATCGACTTCGTCTTTGTGATATACTTTTCCGGACTTTTCCTTTTCATCCCTACTACTAGCCAGCCCCAGCAGTAGCTTCGCTCGGCAGAGCGAGAGCTATCCGCTCAGGTATTTCCGGGCGGACTGAGTTTCGAATCCGCGTGCCGAATCACAATGCGTTCCCCATTCAATCTTCTTCCTCTAGCTAAGCGTGGATCTATAAAAAAATTACATACATAGCTTGGAATTGCAAAATGCGACGAGCGGAATAACAAGTCGCTCGCTCGCTTTAAGGATTTCCTTAATTGGTCCCAGCTGCAGTAGATAACTGAAGCTTTTCCAAAAAATAACTTTGTTGATGCTTTCTACGCGCCTAGTCGGTTTGAAAGTGCTCATGAAACGTGCAGCAAGGCACGCGTTGCATACAGACACACTGAAGAAGAAATAGAAACTGCATTAAACTAAATTCCCAAGGTACAGATGGGAGATTCAACTGAAAATCCAATAGATAGCGAAACACGGAAATACAGACTCGTAAGCAGTGGAAAAGTGAAGCTGGCCGGAGCGAACGTCATAAGAGAGCAATTACAAAAGGCGACTGCCGAGAGACGGCGGCAGCAGCTGTTGGGCAAATATTGAAGAGAGCGAGAGAGGACATTCGTTGGATATATAACTTGGGGGCCGCGCGGCGCGCTCGCAGAGATCCTAATGAACGCTCGCACTAAAAGCCTTACCTTGAGAGGAACCGGCGAAATAACCGTCACTTTATGCCCTCTTCGCGCGAGGGCCTTCATCAAGGCTTGAAAGGGTTGTTGATGGCTATAACTCGTGCTGGGACAGATTCCCAAAATGTTGAATGCCCGCGCGGCATCAAGCAGCAGAAGCAAGGCCAGCAGCAGCAGCAGCAGCAGCAGCAGCCTCCGATTCGACCGTTCCATTGGAGTACAAGTGCGACCAGCCGTACGTTCCCTTGAGTCCCCGGCCCTTCGCCGAATCAAATCGATCCTTAGATTCTTATATCTATATGCAGCTCCCACAGATGTACTTTTCCACCGATATTTCGCTATTTTTCTTCGGCTATTCCGCGCGCGCCACCGCCGTTCAATGTCCCGCGGGAATAATCGAGTGTGTATGGCGCTCGAGAAATATTGTTGAGATTGAAGCCGCCCCGGGAATTTAGAGTGCCGCTATATACCTTTTTTCCCGTCAGACCGAGAGCAGCTTGCTGCGATGATCAACGCTCGAGCAAACTCTTAACACTCTTGAGCTATTTGCTGCTCGTGCGACTGCCAGGCTGTGATAGATATATCGCCTTTCGAATTGTCAAGACCGGCGACATATCCTACGCGCACAAAGATTCCACTTGTGCCTTTGCCGATATTTTTTTCTCCTCGATGTTTCGAAGATAAATTTTTGAAAGAGCGGCTGTCTTACGTATCGTTATGTCATTCTTCGATGCTTCTCTAGAATGGACCCAGTGTACAAAGTTGGACGCTTCTCGGGCAATTCTCGCATCAGTTGCTGTTTGAATCTGCTGTCTTGAAATCGTTTCGAAATATAAAAAGCAAAATTATTTTTCCGTTTCGTCAAACGTAGTAAAACGGCTAGAAAAAAATCAACATGAATTTGTATTAATTGGAACGATAAAAAGGTTATGGATTGACGAAAGAAAAAAAAGAAGAGAAGTCGCTTCATCTTTCATATGCCTCTCATTAATTTCACGGCGCACTATCGCGATCCGCGCGGTGCGCGTACTCGTTCGTTATAAATCGCTTGCTCGCGACATATCGACACCTCGTTCTTTTGTGATGGGCAACAATGCGCTCGGTGATTCGATTTTTCTTTAATGATTGCTCAACGATTAACGAGAATCCCCGAGGCTATGCTCGTCAGGAAGTCCCCCGATGTCTTGATGGCTGCACACGTGCACATACAAAAGTATGCATTTACCGACATCTATTCTTCTATCGTTCAGAGTTTTTTTTAAGTGTGCTATTATTTATTAAGAGTTTGCGATAATTGTTGATCTACGTATTTATATCTACATATCAATTTTTTACAAGTACAATAATACAGTTTTATATATAAGTTTTGAGTGATGCAGATTATAAATTATACGTTGAAATGAGTCTAGACCATATGTAATACATTAGTAGCCAAGAATCGACAGTTACTTTATACGATGCACTTTAGCTGATATAACGCGCTAGTTATGAAAAGAGCAAAGAATAATTATTACTGATTGATGATATAATTAAAATGAATTGGAATATGCAAAAATATGTATTTAGGTAAAAAAAGACTTTATATTGGAGCAATTGATTTTTCCCAAAAAAAGATATGAGATGCAGAATAGTACACAGTAAATTTAAACGCTCATGGCAGCGGTCATTATTCTCTCGCCGCCTTTTCACCCCAGTATGCTATAAATTGTGTGGCCAGGCGAAACGCAAAATTAAATCTTTCTCTCTCTCTGTCGTTAGTCGTCGCCGCACCGCCTCTGCAGTAATGCACGACTATTCGCCAACAAAAATAAAAACACACGAGAGCGAACGAAAGAGCGAGAGAGAAATAGGCCAATGCAGCATCCACAATCAACTGTCCAACAAAAGTTTGAGTTGAAAGTACAATACGTATTTTTCTGCGAACCGATTGTGTCATGTTACTGTGCGAATAATCTGGTCGCACTCCCGGTATTGTCGCTTTTAATCCAAAGAAAGAAATGGAGCATACACACGATGTACTATGCATTTATACTTTTTAAATCAATAAGTAAACAAAATGGTATACACGCTGTCGAAAGCGATTTTTGAAATGTTTTTGTTTCGGTCGACTGAAATCATCACTGCTTCATTAATATTGTATACATTCATTAAAGTACGTTCTGCATATTGTTGGTTTTTGAATAAACTCATTCTGTGATCGAATTAAATAAATAATAATTCTACGATTCGACAAGTCTGCAAGAAGTTTTATCATCTCTAATACTTGAAAATTTAATTTTTTTTATTAAATGTTACGCAATACTTCTACTACCAGAAAAACGATTCTATTAAAGTTTATCAAAAGAATATTTTCTGATAAGAGAAAACAATTGCGCGTGATCGACGTTCCGCGTGAATGCTCGAGAAAATTGCTTGTCTTGGCTTCTACCGGCATTTAAAGCCCATCGTTCAAGTGTAAGTTGAAAATGCATGATTCATAGAACTTTTTCTTTAAATTCAAGAGTAGATTCCAATTCATTAAAAAATGTGTCTACTTATTACTTACGATATCATATTAAATTCAAATATCATTTTTACAGTTCTAAATATTTAATTCATTATATTTATGGAGAAACAATGAGCTCTGTTGTTCAATAATTGTGAATTGCATATAAGCATACTTAACTTTAATCGAAATTAAAACTCTTGTTTTAAATGAAGCTACACTAGTCGATTTGCACTTGTAACTGTAAAATAGCGTAGTTATAAATATCTTGCTTGGTAGATTTGTATGCTCGCAGATAAGCTTCAATGCCGATTTTCTTCATAAATGAGAAATTCTTTGTAACAAAGATGTTAGGAAGAAAAGCAGTTTGAAAAAACGAAAGAAGAGAGAACAAGAGAATAAGGAGAAAAAAATCTGATATATTTCTTGAAGCAAAGCACGTGGGTATGTGCGTTGTTACATATCTCAAAGCGCTTGATAGTTATTTATAATCTTGAGAGGGAAGCACTACAAGCGCGTCGTCTTATCCGTTTAATCGGGATATACTAGTCGACGGCGAATGTCTTAGCCCGTGGCACTCTTAAAATGTAGTCTACACACATTCCAGTTGCTGTCGAGAGTAGCCGAGGTGTGGTGGAGCTTTAGTCCTTCGCTTAAAAAAAAGAGGTATGTTTCTTTTCGTAGTAGTCGACAATATGTCTTAGATACTTATGCGTAAAGCATGTCTCGCGCGTTTTCGTTTCTCCTTGCGCTACTCTTGTTCTTCGTCGTTACCTGACGCGCAAGTGACGATTCAGCCGCTGTCGCGTACGATGCAAAAAAAAAACTCTTTTCCGTTATAGACAAGAGGTTTTCCTTTAGTTCTGTTTTGCTCTCCGCCAGAGTGACGCGAAGATTTTGTTCGTTAGCCGAGTTTGAACGACATTCGTGACAGCCCAGGGGTTTTATTGTTTGGTTTTTCGTCAAACAGATTTTAGCGTGTTGTTATGCTTTAACAAGCTTTCAAATCATCAAATTTTATCGCAACAAACAACCTTCGCTGTTTATACTAGGCGCACCACTGTGAAATAGCTTGCAGTCGTTTCTGACAAAATAATATAATTCTGCCTTTCAATGCGATGATTATTTATAGTTGACTCCAAATGATGCAGTTGGATATTCAGGTAACTGTATGACCGTTACGATATAAATTCAATGCCTCGAATTGGATATAGGCGCATATTTGAAAAGGCAAATCGAGCGCGCTGAAATTGAAGCGCGCGCACGAGTACATGATATAATTCATCGATGTGGCCATTGAATAACTAGCTCGCTAGCGCGTTTTTGACAGGCAGAAGAAGCGATCATTCACTCCTTTTTCACACGGCATGAGCAGAGTATTAAAACGCAAAATAAATGCCACGGCTCTCGCCGCAAGTTAGATAAATGAGTGCGAGGACGCCGCCGAGTAATGCATCAGCGCGTAAAAACATCCGACACGCGAGGTGATCCGTAAAAAACAGTCTGCCGGCAAGAAGGAGCTGCCACTCTCATTCCTCATCTCATCGAAAAGCTCGCCGTGCGCGCTGGGCTAATAGCGCATGCGACACGCTCTGGTTGCGAGGAAAAATTTGTATTTTTCCGGCTGTGCGTTCCTCTCCGCCACTTGGCGTCATTTCTCAAGCACGCGCATGCTTACGCAGTCGAGGAGAGCCTTTCGTCGATTTAGCGCGCGCGTCTGTCGGTTTTTAGCGCGCGACACCATACATCATACGCGATGCGCGGCAAAAGCAGCAGCGCCGACGAGGCTGAGGGCCAGCTGCCGGACCATCTATCTTGCGAGGCTTAACTCTCGAGCCCCACGCTCTTCAGGCTCGCCGTCTTCTGCTCCCTCTTGCCGCTCTCGCAGCCGAGCTTACTTCGCGGACGATTCGCTTCCACGGACGTACGCTCGTACCCTTACACCTGTGTGCTGCGCGCTTCGCTTGGCGAATCTGTCACTCGGAAGCCACAATGCAGCGATTAGCTGTTTCACGACTTGTCCGTTCCTCCAAGAAAACCATTTGTATTTTTTACCGCTCCTTCGTTTTCGAAAGCGCGCGCCAAACGTCTTCTACGCGCGGACGCTTTCATAAATCGCGAGGCTCTTGACAAATTCTCTCAAATTTGTCAATAAAAAAGGTAACAAGAACTTTTCCAGCTGGACGATCCTGAAAAGAACAAGCGCCCATACATTTGTACTCTTCTTCTTTGGCGCATAAATTTGCGGGCCTTAAGCACGGCTTGCATGCTGCTCGCTCGTGTACACCGCGCGCCGCGTGAAATATGTTTGCGTCACGTAATCTTGCTGCTTCTTTCGGCTTTCCCCGTGCGAATGTTCATGTGCCATCCTCTTTCACAGAAGACACACTCGTTTTGTACGCTCGCACAGCGCCGCCGTCGCCGCCTGCTTTATTTACATCAAATTTTGATACATCATGCGCGGTTAATTAATTGCGCAAGCGCCACTCGATTTATCACTTAATTTTATTACTCAGCTGCGCGAGCTATTCTCTTCAAAACAAACTGATAATTAATTGCTTTGTAAAGATATTTCATTACTAGAGTTGAGCTTCGTGATGTGGAATTCAATGACTTTTATTAGCTAGCGCGGTAAACCTTATTACTACGCTGTCGTAAATAATAACTGTAATTACGAAAGATTTACGAGAAGTTTGTTTATTACTATACACTATTCTTTTTAAAAATACAAGTAAAAAGTTTCATTAAAGCAAACTTTTCAAAATTAGAGTTAACCAAATGACAAAGTTTAACAACCATTAAATCAATCAATAACATACCACTAATAGATTATGATGTACAAATCAAAGAACTCTGTTTCTCGAAATGTTCTTTTGGCCTGTTTTATATACGGCTCTGTCTACTCATCCCCTTTATTATCAAGAGGATAATCGGACCTCGGCAAATAATTTTTGCCTAATAAATTGCGTACTAAGCAGATCATTCTTAAGATGTCGGTATGATAAATGCAGTATTATTCGAGACATCGGAGATTTAGCGAATAAACCATGCATTCTCGTTGCACAGTATCAACACAACATAGTGTCTGTTGACACTTTATTTCGAGGTCAGTGCACAATAATAGTTCCGTATTCACGTATATCTTGAAATAGATGTATCGATCGATAAGGGCTCTGTGAAAGCAAAGTAGGAATGGAGAAATAGGCGAAGTAACTAATCCGTTTGGAAATTTCATCCGGTAATAATTCTTTTGGCAGCTTACTTGCTCTCAATTTTCGTTTGGGTTTGCGTTTGCTCACTGCTCGCACACACCGCACATCCACGTAGATATAGTCTCTTCGAGTTCTCTAAATGCTTTTACCTCTCTTTCACTTTGCATCTCCATGTCCACACGTACGAGCGAGCGCTATCGTTCTCACTCTTGCACTTAGCTCTGGGAGCCTCGGACAGGTCGCGCTGGTGAACGAAACGATCGAACCTCGCTCCCTCTCTCTCACTCTCTCTCTCTCTCACTCATTCTCTCTGGTGCGGATCAGCGTATATTTATACAAGGATCCCCACCTTGGTGGTAACGAACAAAGGCTTGGCAAGCCCTCGACAAATTAAAGCTCCGTTGTCTTGCTCGCCGCGCTTATATTGTCGCGAGAGAGAAGATCTATCTGCGCACGGATTTCTCGCTTTTCCAAAGCTGCGCGCTCGCTTACTGTTTGCTTCAATTTAATCGGCGTTATTTGAATAACGGTCCGACGTTCCAGTTCAGTCTCTCGATGCTATACTCTCTTTCTCCCTCGGTTTTATCTTTCGTACCTGTTATAGGTTTTCAGTTGATTATAACTCTTCATGTATGCAGAGCACCAGATGGCTTATATCAATCGAAACATTGATTCCTCTGGCAGTTCACTCGCCCAAGCGAGTAAAAGTAGACGCACGTTGGATTTTAATCAAATCTAGGGCCTTTTCGCCAAATCCGCAATTTAAGCTTATGTGATAATATCAATTACATATGCGTTTGTATAAAAAAGAATGTTAAATAAGTACATTCACATCACCTGTCAAATTAACAATAATCAGTGTTATAATACTACTCCTTATCCGTATAAAAGCTCAACAAACTTAATTGATTCAATTTTGCTCGTACTAATTTTTGGCGATTCGAATAAATTCAGCGAGTTTCCATCATACCGCTTTAATTGCGTTTTCTTCCATCGCTTTTATTGCTAGAGTGAGCGACGAGGGAACAGAGAGAGAGAGAGAGAGAGAGAGAGAGAGAGAGAGAGAGAGAGAGAGAGAGAGAGAGAGAGAGGGCGAGATAGATGTACATACAAGAGAAACTGCTGATTTTTATTTTTGCCGTTGGGACGTTTGATTGAATTGTTGAGAATCAAATGAAATTACAATGAGCTTGATCGCGCTTTAACGAAATTCAATTAAGGTCAGTTTTGTTTGCCTCTGCTGCAGCTGATTGGTTTTCTCATTTGATGACATAACAGCCCTTTATTTTAACTGTGAAATTAGTTATTTCATTCAATACTGTTATTTTGTTGATTACTTGATTTTTCTACAAATGTATTTTGCTTGACGAATAAAAATAAAATAACAAAAGACAGGATTTCACGAAGAACATCGGTTTTGTGAATAAAGAGTTGACCGAAAAACAGTCAATAAGATTTAATAAGATTATTCGAAAGTTACTTGTGGTACTCGCGTATAATTTGCGAGAATATGCGGAGAGGAACCAAAACTTAGAAGCAGTAAGAATGCAAAACTTGAGAGAGTATTTCACGATTATATGCTGCTCTCTTTCTTTACATATATATGTTATATAAATATATGTGTGTCCATAAGAAAAGGGTATAAACTGCAAGAGAGCTTTAAAGTTATCAAACAAGGTATATTCAATTCCTAGGGATTACGAATAAGTATATAGCCGGTGTGGATCGAGCGTGCCAGAATATAATATATTTCAAGCAGCAGCAGCAACAGCCGAGCGACAGCTGCTGGTCCATTCCTACAGGCTAGAGGAGACAGACGGACGGACGACACGACTACGTTACTGGATCGCGCATTTTACGAGTTCGGGGAAGCCCGGCTGCAAGAAAAGCGAGGCTATAGGTATACGCTCGCTGCTGGATTGAAAGACGAGAGAGACAAGGCGACGATAGGCAGAAATATTTAGCAGAAAGGCTGCTGCATCGATTGCAGTATTCGCTTCTGTTTTACTTCTGCATTGACCCGTCCGAAAATAGCATAATATTGAATTTGCTTATTGTACGTATATTGAAATTCGCAGTAGGTGGCTTTTGAGTTGACAATAACCTTGTATTTTCATTTCCTGCACTCTTCTCGAAATTACGTCAACATTATATGACCAAGTGTTTCCTAATTTTTTACTGCAACTACTTACTGTATATATATATCTATGGAAATAGAATGATCGAATTTCGGTTTGACTTCAACCTGAAATTGAATATTATTTTGTGAATATTGAGCTTATTATTAGAAAAACCTTTTGACCAGCCATTAACAAGATATTTCAAAACCACATCTGACATGAATGCTCGTCTTATTTAATTATCATTACGCGCCGTAAGCGAACGTGTACTTGTTCTTCACTCCGGGACATTCGCTCGCAATGTGTTTTCTCTCACCCGCAGTCGAATTTGAGCTTGCAGCTCGGAATGATCGAGCATCGCCAAGGCCTCATCCCTTCTATCTTGGCTGCTCGCTTGCGCTCGTCGTCGTAACAGATGTAAGACGTGCAGCGCGTACATGCCTGGCATATAAAAACACGAAAAAAGTGACAAATCATGAAATTTAAAAAAATTGACCATTAAAATGACAAATCTTGAAATTTCGATAAAAACACGAAAAAAGTGAAAAATCATGAAATTTTGACGAACTGGGGGGGTTATTGGGTTATATTGCAGTGTATTACTCAAGAGAGAGAGAGAGAGAGAGAGAGAGAGAGAGAGAGAGAGAGAGAGAGAGAGAGAGAGCGCGTGCACACTACGCACCTGAAATCATATATCCGCGTGTCGGATTACCATGCCTAAGAGGGAGAGAGAAAGCATCTTGTGCGAATTGCTCTAGGCTGTATATCGCTTGGATTTTCCGTTGCGTCAAGCGGCTGCTGCTGCTTTTGCTACACGAGGATTATATACGCCAAGAAACTTTATAATTTCAACTAAGCCTTGCTTACTCCTTTATCGCGTATCTCGCAAGCCGTTTCTAGTTCTCTAGTTGAGATTCTCTACGATGTGCATATACTTTAAGGAATAGGGGCGCGTCAGCGAATTAATACTTCGTTTTATAAGTAATTTGAAGGATGTATATTACATAGATAGATACTTTTAGTGTGTGTATACGTTAAATCCAGTATGGTACTTTACATTTCATGTGAATTATACTTGTAGACCGATTTTTCGGTCGAACATGTTTTTGCTGGATCGCATATTGAAATAAATTTAATTGTTGTTTGCTGTTTGCCGTTTTACGTCATCTGCAGATATATTAAGTTATATATAAGCTACATATATTTTTTATGAATAATTGTTCAATCTAATGTTATAAGTAATCTATCTGATTTTCCTTGTTTTTAATTTAATAGTAAATGTGAGTAAATTTAGTAGTAAATGTGAAATCGAATCAAACTATTCAGACATTCGAGCATCTATTCTACAAAATTGATAATCACATTTTTTTGCAAATGATAACATGATTATATGTAACATTCAATTTTTCATGTAAAATCATATGAGAAAGTATAAAAATAACAAAATTTAATAGGGTGGATAGAGAAATAATTTTCTCACATCATTCCTTATGTCATCTAATAATAACAACCAGTATTGAGTAAATCGCTCACGTCCGTTGTTTTTTTTTATTAATTTTCTTATATATTTTCGAGCTATTTCTCGGTAAAAATATATCCCATGCGCGTTTGATTTTTTCGTGAGCGACCAACGGTGCTTCGTTCTCGGACTTTTAAAGAGCTAAGACTCTCGCTTGAAGCTTTTCAAATATTAAAACGGTTACCGAATTCTCAAGAGGCCAAAACAACGTAGAGAGAGAGGGAGAGAGAGAGAGAGAGAGAGAGAGAGAGAGAGAGAGAGAGAAACACCTGGGATATATCCGCATGACCCTCTTTCTCACTAGAGTCTCCTGCCTCTCGTCTCTCTGGGCGTGATCGTGGCCTTATATTTAATGTATGCACACACGTACGCGAGGCTCAGTTCGATGGCTACATGTGCACCTTACATATGTAAATTATTAACGTAAGCTCGCCCGGCCTCCAAAGGATTCATGTACTTCATTTCATGTGCCTTTTTCCTACTCTAATCAATTTTATCTGCTCGCAAAGTTTTCTGTCTTATTTGCAAATTCATCACTTTTTCAAAAACGCAAGTCGGAATGTATGAAACATTAAGAGGAGAAAGCTTTCTAGTGATAGTAGCAGTTAAAATTTGTCGTATACGTGTGACTCAAACAGTTTTTAAGCGCTTCGTCAGAGTATAGCGCCTCATTAATATGGGATGGGTAATTAGGTCTCTGTGCTGTTCGTCACATGAATATCACTCTGAGAGTGAGATAACTGTGCGCTTTTGACGGAAGCTCATTCGATAAATGGCGCGAAAGGCGCATGAGATAGTTTGTTTACTGTTCAAGTAAATGCACACCCAAAAACAGCACGAAATTTTCGCCATCATAGTCACATTTCTGCGAGTTTTAAAAAAAATAATCTCCTATGCACTTGAAGTAGTACGTGGAATAATAAAGTGCTGCGACTGAGGCTACGCAGACAGAATTTTCACCCGTCAGAACGATTTGTTAATCTGTTTATAAAATAGTTATTTCTCCCTCAACCGGAATCACCTAGCGCCGAAAATGCATCCTGTGAATTGAATCTCCCCAAGCTGACGATAATTTTGGCCATTATGTGAATATTTCAATGATTTAATCGCCAGGCTAGAAAGAAGAGCGAAGATGTTCAATAAAAAGTTTTTAATGCATAATGTATGAAAATGTAATAAAATGAAGAACGCGGGCACAGAACTAAAAACAAAAGAAGAGCGCGAGGTCGAGCGTCAAGCGAAGTGGTGTGTCGGACCAGTGAGAGAGTCAGCCGGTACGCAGACTGGGAAGGGTAGAAGGTTATTACTCCATAACCCGTGGCTTTTACGGTCGGAACTTGCTACACAGCTTGCGCCCGATAGGCATAAGCAGTACGTAGTGGCATAATAAACCGTGCGTGACGATATCGTTGAATCCGGCATATAACGGCTCTGCGCAACTGGTCACGTAAAGCGTGCAACGCCAGCAAAAGCCGACAAACACAAGGCACAGGCAAAAAATAAGAGGTTCAACGTTCGCTAATTATTATGTACACGTATACTGCGTATCGTATGTAGTAGATAATTTAATTAGCTCGATATCCGATAATATGCGTGAAATTCATCTCCGTGTTTTACCAGCTATTTATACGAGGCGAAGCTTTAGTTTCCCTCTTTTTAAATGCGAGAGGGTGACTACTGCATAGCTCCACCCCTCCTCCCCCACCTGCCGGTACCACAGAATGAATGAGGATAATATTCGCGCGCTCTCGCTACTATGTGCGCCTGATAAATACTCAATGGCGCATTGCATTGAAATAGACTGGCGTCCACTCAGTAAGTTAATCTTTTATGGCTGGCATGCAGCCTCACGTCGTTATTTTCGTATTTTCTCACTCAAAACTAGCACGGCATCATGGAATACTCTTCATAGCTTAATAACACGTTACGGAACTATTCCAAATAGTTTTAATTATTTCGTGCAATAGGAAAACCAATATATGAGTTCTATAATGCCTGTACATGTGGAATAATCAAATTCTGATAAAAAATGATTAACTGCTCGTGACTGCTCGTGTGTGCACATTCGTAAATATAGGTAAATTATCGGCTTTGAACCAACAATAAGTACCTTATGTTAATGCTGGTATTTGTATATATTTGTCCTGCGTATTCAACTGTATAACTTTATACTTTACTATTTCTTGCAAGCATGAATTATTACATTTATATTCTTAGTCGTTTTCTGTTTTGCTATTCATTTTAAAAAGTTCAATTTATTAAAAACAAATAAATATGGCCAATCTACGATTAAGCCACTGAATCAACATTGGTAAATCAGTCAACAACATTTCATTTTAATATTGATTT
This sequence comes from Phymastichus coffea, assembly GCF_024137745.1. NCBI lineage: Eukaryota > Metazoa > Arthropoda > Insecta > Hymenoptera > Eulophidae > Phymastichus > Phymastichus coffea. The sequence continues at coordinate 828,838 of NW_026706880.1, forward strand.
TTACAAACAAAAAAAACTACTTAATTTTCCAAAGCAATTTGGCATTAATATGCTTATTAAGCATAAAACTCAATGCCAGCTGTGAACGTTGGTCAATTTACAAAACAACTTTTAGATAGATCCGCATGTTTATAAAACTAATGAATTTATTTAACTATTTGGCAAACACGGCTGTGAGCTTCGAATACATTGAAACTTTACCAATGGACTCTACACTCAGGCACTTTATGTACATCTATAGTCCAAGCTGCCATTTACTGGCGAATACCTTAAATTACTGCTCTTCATTCCTGATTTTGTTCCACCATATGACACCGTCAAATATAACCATTTACCACTCTTTCTTTATTTTTGGTTTGGCATGCGTTTACTTGTGAAGAGATCAAACAGATTTTCTAATAACTCTTTCCATTGACATACCGTAATGTACTCATCTTCACTCTGAAGTAATCGAATTTAAATAAATGTTATTTGAAAGCGCGAGTAGTGCTTTCTTCGAAAAGAGAACGAGCATGTTTAGTTGTGTTGATGTAGAGGGAGCCGAACACGTCCATGCCACGTCTCCTGTTCTATTTTATCTGTCTTTTAGCCGTCTGTACTCTAACGTTCGTCCGTCGACGTGCGCGATCTCTCATCCTCCGCTCGAGCACCCTCGTTAAGCGCCTACGTGTCCGCGTTCCGAATCGTCCGATTTCTCGACGAACATTATTTTCGGCCCCCTAGCTCTGACCAATCAGCCGATCGGAAATCGCCCGCGTTCTTTTCTTGCTCTCTTCTCTTTTTTATCTAGACGCACTAGCTCTGGCTTTCTTATTATTTACTGCCATTAATTTAAACGCAGCCATTCCCTTTCCTTTACCCACACTTCTTTCATTCATTTCAATCTTCAATACTTTTTTTCTAACCAAACAGTCTTTCCAATTCATTAGAAAATGTTTAAGTTTTATTAATCTAACATTCCTTTTCTTGGAGTTTATGTATTGTTCATGACGTCTGACCAAATATCTGTTTATACTACTGACGCTGTGGTTTACTGTCAGTTAAAATCTAGATTGGCACTGAAGTTTAAATTCTTCATGCGTAACTTTAAATAAACCTTTCCATTTTCATTTGGAATATTTTGAACGTTAAATCCATACGAGTATAATGCAAGGTTATTGATGATTTATGAAAAAAGTTTGACTAATTCACCGTTGTCAGTGAATCTTGAAATAATTGCTTTTTGATACATCCATATTTATTCTTGACTATAATATTATTCATCTATAAGCTGGGAATAATAGCTGTAAATAGCATGTTAATACTATCGACCGAACTTTTGCAATTCTCAAATTATTCAAAATTATGGTGCATTTTCATAAAACACATAACTTTTTCTAAACTTATTTTTTCGAATAAAGTGTAACAAAACTTAGCGTATTCTGGCACTTGTGCATTGCATGCGTACCTTCTTGAGAGTCACGGACATTGAATTTATGGAGGGGGTGGGAGGAGAAGAAAAATAAGAAGCGCACGCGAATCGTGACAAGCAGGATGAGTCAAGTCGCTGACTAAATTTTGCTTGTTGCAAGTATTTTTTTGTAAACGAAAAGAGCATAGCGGATAGATACGACACGGTGATGCGCATCGAAGACCGAAAGGGCTGGAAATAGAGAAAGAGAAAGAGAGAGAGAGAGAGAGAGAGAGAGCGTGAGGTAACTATGTACGTCACGTCTGGGTTCTGGATTACATTTATATACCCCTCCGTTCGATGCCACGAGTGCGCGGCTCACGCGCAACTCAGTCAGAGAAGGAGGGATAGCCGATGCGCCAATACGTGCCTATAATCTTCTTCCTTTTTTTACCTTATCGTCTTTTTTCAACTTTTACTCTTCACTTCTTACTCTCGTTCTCTCTCTCACGCTCTCTCTCTCTCCCTTTCGCATTCTCTGAAGTTTGCAATAATTCTTTCATATGCTATGTTTTTCTTAGGCTATAAAACTTCTTTCGCTGATGTATCGAGGCTGTTGAATAATACGCAAATACAAAGAAAAATCATTCGAATATATTTAATTTTCTTTCTTGAGTATAACAGACATTTGTCTAAAACTATAGGTGGAATCACGGGAAATTAGATTTGGTATTATTTGAAGAGAAACATATTGTATATTGTTAGAATAACATACGATCGCAGAGTTGTAGCTCCCACAGGTCGTCTTAGTTCTCAACCATCCTCTAGCCATGAGACTCGATAGCCGTTATTAGCAAAGCTTCTTTGGTCACATAATTCCACGTGGATTCGCCACTGTTACGCGCTTGATGAAGCCAGCCAGCGCTGTTGTATACGACGTGAATCAGACCCTATTTCGATGTCTTCATATCTTCTGTACAATATACACGCGTACTGTTCGGGCTGTTATGATACATATAACATTACATAAAAGTAAATTGAAGTCTCAGAAATGGTCCCTTCTATATAACGCTTCAAGAAATAACGCAATAATACGTGTGCGGCTGATTAAGAAGGTATGTAATAGATGAATTAGCATTATAATACTTTTTCCGAATGGCTTATAACCATCAATATACACTATATCGATTATAATTAAATTTATTTATTAAGCTGCAATCTTTGTATATTCTCATCAGGGGTCAGAGCCAATTCAAATTATATGAAATGCGAACTGCGTGTGCGAGAACCGCAGTAAACGTTCCACGTGCTTTTAAGGAATAAGGTTGATTTTTCGCTCAAGCCAATGGCGTATTTATATGACCGCCCGCATTAAAGAGAGAGAGAGAGAGAGTGTTTCTTTGAAAAATATGCCTAGTAAACATTCGATAAATTTGTTACTACTATTCTTTTAGTTCTCGTTTATTTTTTACGTTTTCATTCGTTTACCGAATTCATTGATTTGATCGATTGTTTATTTAACGAAATTATTAGATTAAAATTCCTACTCTATGATTCTATTCTTTCACGAGAACTTTCAAATTTAATCATTTTGGATGAAAAGCTGCCAATTTGTTATACTCACGGTTGTATGCTGAGTCTGTATTTAGAAAGTTCTATAATTTTGCGAAGAATACGCTGATCCTCATACTAAATTATTACTGCACAGAAAGACTGTAGCGTATAAGGAAGAATATTTTAATCAAATTTGTCTCCCAAATTAGTCAATTCTTATATTCTCATATATAACTCTCGTATTACCTTAGCTGCGATATCAGATCTATATTTCAGAGTTTTCAAATATTAATCTAAACATTAATCTGAAATTTTCTCAAACCTAGTTTTCCTCGCAAAAAACCATTGAAAATCATTTAAATAAATTAAAAAATTTTAAATTATTTTACACAAAAATTTTTAAGAATAATTTTTTAATGCTTTATTATTATTAAAAATATAGATTATCGATTCAAATTTATTTAAACAAGACAAAAAGCTAATGTCAATAACAACTGTTATTGTTAATGCAGCATAAGTAATGTTTTTAATAAAGAACGCAGCTTAAGAATATGATATGTGATTCTGTAGTCTCCAAAGGCAATCTTTTTGACTGTAGAGCACGATGACATCGCAAACTCTCGGTAACAATGCTAGCTGAACTTTAAATATTCGAGTGAACGTAAAATTACATTGTAAATATTAATAGAGTCAAAGTTTGCTCTGTAGCTCGATTTGACACTTCACTCCAGTTCTATTTCCAACGAGAAAACAACCAACCAAGATGAAAGCATGCCTTTAAACGGATTAGATCAGTGAGGTTTAGTAGTAAATTTTCGTGGTAAATGTGTTTGTTGTAAACTATAGGCAGATTATAAATTTTTAAAGAAACTGTAAAAAAAATTTCGTATAATAGAAAAGTAAGATCTTTTACAAATGTGATAAATAAAGAAAAAATTTATTCATATAACTGTAATTCTTTATACGTGGACCAATATTGATAAACAATGACAGTTTACTAACAGAGTTATTCAAAAAACTATAGACTATATCGATGTATCAATGTTTATAAAAACTCTGAATAACTGTATTTCTTTTACTTATCTTTGTGATACCATTAAAATAATTGAAAGTATTTAGAAGTCATTAACTCCCACCAACTCAGTTATTATATTTTATCAATGTGTTGTATAGCTACATTGAGATTCCTTTTGTTTATGTGTTTGAAAATATCAGTGCCAAGCGCGTAAAAAGGAAAAAATCCGAAATCACATAAAACTTTTGTTCGGTGACTCACGTACAAAAGAAGACGTCGAGCCGCGGTGTATTACTAGGATAGTGTGAATTCTGAAGAGATCAGTTTCACCGAATTCAGTGCGTAGAACAACCCAATCCGTTTTTCGCTTGCCGTGTTCCTCGAAGCCTTTTTTAGCGAGTTCTCAGAGACCGTCGTGGATTTTCTCGTATTTTATTCATGACATACGGGGCTGTCCTATAGGTTTTTCCGAGAACGTCAGACGAGAGACGTGGGAGGGAGGGTTTAGAAGATGCGCGATATATACGCTAATAGAAGTGGAATACGTGCGTCGTGCAAGTATATATTGTATCTCCGAGCGTAGACCTTCTTTTACTTCTTGTTTATCATTCCTGACTGCGATGCTACGTCAGATTATTAAAATATGCTGATCCATCGCAAAAAATGTAAAGAAATATTAATTTTATTCTGGTCGACGGATTTTTCCGGGAACAGCCTGACAAACATATAATAAAAATAAGCAGAAATATTTAAATTGCGGCATTCATTCATTGAACTCAGTAAGATGGGCATATGCACCTTTTTGATACTAGCGTAGCTATAAACTAGTAATTAAGCCATCTATTTTATTTACTTTTCGGTTAGAAAGCAAAGAAAACAAAGAAAAAATCATAGTGGAGTGAAACATGAAAATAGAGACGAAAATCGAGAACAAGAACACGTCCTAGTTTAAATCCACTGATAAATTTCATTTAGACGTGTACGCCTGCTGCAAACAAGCACTGTCTGCAGACAGTGAATTTAGTGTGATACACAACAGCGCGAGGTAAAGGAGAGAGACAGAACTTCTTTCATCCATAGACTAGTTAATTTTGAATGCAGCAATGCCGTCGAGTCCCAGAGTCCCAATGCAATTAATCAGACAATAGGAAAGAGCCGGCACCTATCACCACCCCGCCAGTATCAAATCTCACTAATCTTTCATCGACACATAATAGTTACTACACTCGTACTTCTCTAATGACCATTTCAGCTTTGAATATATTTCTTGTGTGCATGTCGTTTTGAGTGAACACAAAGATATTTAAAGTTCGTTTAATAAATATTTATATTTGTATAAAATAGCTTTGAATGATGGTTCTCAAAGTTGTTTTTCATTTCTTGCATTGATATTGCAACAAAAATAGTAATTGTCTAGCTCCTCTTTTTTTATTATAGTATTGCTGATCGTTTAACTTTATGTGCAATTTTAACCTGTCGAAATTTGTAATTCCTTTGAGCTATTTCTGAAAGTGGAATTTTCGAGTGAAAGGGTGAACAGGGACCCATTACTACAAAAGCGAGAGAAAGAGTATTAAAGGAAAGAACTGCGTTGGCGGAGCATTATCATTTATATGAAATCCTTTGCGCTCCCTTATGCATAGTCATTATCACTGTACTTTTTTACTCTGCATACAATCGCTGTCAGATCGAAGCGAGTGATTCAATACTCGGCCGAAATCGCTAACTGCATTAAAAGTATTTTGATGAAAGCAATTTCTTATATTCATGATCTACTTATTATTATTTATTTCAAAAATGCATTTTTTATCTTATAAATAATGTAAATAAATTTCAAATCAAAAGTATCGGAAAAATAGTTTATTTAAAAATATTTATAAATTATAATATAACCAGTCGAATTGGAATTGTAATAATAAATGTTTTTAATAGTAGCTGTTTTGAATCGAAGTAAAAAAACACATCTGCAATATTTATCGGTATAGGATATTGGAAACTTATCTAAATATTTCTAATACCATGATAACTGAACTTTTATTAAAGAGGAAATGTATATGTATATATCTTTTATTTTGTAACAGTATAGTTGTTCATGAGAATAATATTCATGAGAAGTTTTAATTTAGTCACTCAAACAGTTAACAACTATCAGTGCCACAATAAATGCGTGAATTAAATCATTTTAACTAATAAGAGGCATAGATTTTAAAAATATTTTTCGATATTAAAATGATTAATAATATTAATTTATCTAAAACTTACCTTAAGGGATCATAATTTTCAAAATAAAATATTTCATTGGTATACTGGTATACGCGACATACTGGTATATGGCGGTAAATAAAGATGTATATATGATTTGAGTTGAGACCTTAGTAGTAAATTTTTCATTTATTGTAATTGATACGGGTCATTTTAAAGATAATAAAAGTAAAGAAAAATAGACTTCAGTGTAATTATTTTAATACTCAAGTTATGAAACTTTTATTAGCAGCTATTAAATCGTTTGATAAAAGCAAGAAATGATGTTTGGAAATGTTCTGATTATTTTCTATTATGAATTTGGAATACGAGAAACTGTTTTACTAATATACATTTTTTCCGTTGTGATATATGTTTTGTAAAAAAATTGAAAAGTCTACCTTTGAAAAAACAAATTAATTTTAAATATGTTAACCAATATAACAAGAAATAAAAAAGTAGATGAGAGCGTATGAAGCGCGTCTGATGTCCCTGGTAAAGCAAAATTTATAATGAAATTAAGTACGATTCATGATAAACAGTTTAGCTGACATTCTGTCAAAAGCTAAATAATTGAAATTTTAGTTTAGTCAGCATCTTGAACTATTACGTGATATATTTTATTATAAGTGAAATATTAAAAATATCGACTTCATAAAGACAGTTTTTTTTACTTCTAATTGTTTATATAAAAAGAAACAAAAACAAAATAAAAAGTAATTGATTGTAATATATATGAAAAGATTATATATATATATATATATATATATATATATATATATATATATATATATATATATATATATATATATATATATATATATATATATATATATATATATATATATATATATATATGGAAATATATTGAAATGGTCGTCGAAGGGAGGTCGAAATAATCCAATTATATGTTTATTTAATTTTCTGTATTTTTAATCGTTAATTTTTCAGATAATAATATGCTATTGAGAGGTTGATAGAAATATAATTTACAAAATATTAAAAAATCAAATTTTCGATATTATTCAAACAGTATTATTATTTCATCGCAGATTTCACACATCGATTTGCTAAATAATTACAATATGGATATAAAACTTGCGTTGAGATATTAAGAAACAATAAAATATAACGCAATAGTTCAGAAATACAAATGAAGTTAGGCAACTTTATACGTAATTTATTTGTTTGTTTGTTTAGTGTACGTGTAAATAATTTATACATACATACATACATACATACATACATAAAAGTAGTTGTTAAAATTTTACTTGCAACCACGATGAAAAAGACACGATGATAAAATGTTTGATTTAGAGCTATTAAATAAAATTCCAATTTATTTACATTAAAATTATTTGTATTTAATCAATTCCATCTCATTAAATTTTACAGAAAAATTAAGATTTAAAAAATAACAGATAATTTTCATTTTATATAAATAATCAATGTTCTAGTTGTAATTCAGAAAAAGAATTTCGACATAATAAGATTAGTTGGAAGGCATTTGTCCTTAGCAAGTTATGGGGTACACATTCAAAAGCACACGACGATACTTCATAATATTCCTTTCTGTTATTCTTTTTTCTAATGATTTTTCAAGCGTAGCAATCGATTTTCATATAAATATATTCACATCACTTTATTTACACTGCGGTTCGTGGTACAATCGTTGATTACACATTTCAATCTAAAATTTTGTTATTTTCAAGAAATATCTGATTTGATGAAACATTTCAAAAAGTAGAAGATCACGTTTCTTTTAAGAAATATTTTTTTCTATTTTTTGTAATATAATTAATATTATATATCTTTCAAAGCATCATAATTATAAAATAAGTTCTTAAATCAGAAATCACTTGAATGTAATATTCCAATTCAAAGTAACAAACTTTCATATTGTTTCACTTTTTATTTTTCATGGTTTTAATGACCACTATTAATATTACATTAAATAAAATATTTATAGTAGGGAATTATTTATAGTTTGGCACTTTTAACTATTTGAAAGTATGTACATCTTTGCTCTAACTTCAATAAAATTATGTTGCAGAAAACAACAGTGAAGTTCGTTTGTAACTTTTAAATATAGCTAGTTATACTGCGTCCTCTTTCTTCTCTATTACAATATGTAGTAGCCTTCCGTTATGTAGGTTTAAGGCTTATATTAAACGTCTAAGTTCTAAAAGAAAGAAAAGCGATCTCTGCCGTTCACATCTGACGTCAGCTTCAGTTTTTTCCGTGTGCGAAGCGATAATACGTATTCTCAAATCTCTCGAGTGTATTTTATTTCAAAGAAGATAAACTAGAAATATATGCAACGAAAATCAAAAAGATCGAATAAAAAAAGGAGTTAGAAAGGCTAAGAACATTGGCACTGAATTCCAGGAAATTAAAATCCAATCGAAAAGAATCGACTGGGTCAAGGTACAAAATATCTTAGACAAGGATTACGATACAATTTTAAACGATCAATATGAAGCATTGTATCAAACTGAAAATTACGAATTTTTTGTTAAGAAAATTAAGAACTCTGTAGCTAAATGTACCTGTATTAGAAAAAGTTTACATGGAAAAATTCACAGGAATTCGGTTCCCTGGTGGCATATCGACTGCGACCGTATAAAAAGGCAAAGGTAGGCCGCCTCCAAACGTGGGAGTATTCTAATATATTAGCTGAGTTCATTGAATACAAGCGACTACGGGCCATGGTAAAAAACTTTTCAGATATAAGAAAAAAAATGCTATCAAGGATTCGCGGGTAAACAATCAATTTACATACGAATCTTCACTATACTTGAAATAAAACTCAAATACTAAAGACTAAATAGACACAAGTCAGTACAAATAGTCTAAATGAAAACTAAAACAATCATGAAAAAATCCAGGAAGCCATTAATAACCTATGCCCAAACGAAGTTCCTAGCGAGCCGGAAAGCTTACCACCGCCGACGGCCAACTCTTTCTTTGATGAACAGTTCAAGTATACCGAATTTAACGTCGCTTTAAACTCACGCGGAAACGAATCTTTGCCGAAAATCGACGGCGTTAATTACGAGGTTTTGCATCAGCTACCAATAAAATATTACTTGCTTCTACTAGACATATTTAACATGTGTCAAAATAACACCTATCCTGAATGCTAGAAAGATATTTATGTACACTTTGTTAAAAAATCTAATAGCAACGGGCTGACCTCTCGTATTAACGTTCTGTCTATGCAAAGTATTTGAATTGATGATATCGAATAGATTGAGATGGTGACTTGAAAATAACAATGTAGATAAGTCAAAGGGCAACTATATTTCTAATATTACCATAATAACACAAGTGTGCCATGATTCACAAATCGAACATCAAAAAGAGGTTTTATTTTCACTATAAGCAGTTGTCGAACTAATCATACTAACCTTAACGAATTGCTAGCTAAAATAAATATAGTACGGGATTCCAAATGTGAATGTGGTGCTAATGTACAGGATCTCAACTACATTTTATGGCAGTGCGACAGGTTTAATACCGAAAGGAAATCCCTACTACGCGTGCTTAGAAAATTCAAACTGTATACTGTATACCCCTTTTGATATGAAAACATTTCTATTAAATCCAATGTAGTGGTAATGCGATAGATATTTAATTTTTTCAAAAAATGAGACATAAAAACATAAAAGTTTAAGAGTACAAAATCTTTAGTATACACTCGGTTATAATTACAATGAACTATTATTTTGTTTAATATGTAAGAATTATTTTTGTGTAGCTAAATGACTTTTACGAGTTAATAAAGCTTTATTAAATATAAGGAGTTGTAAAAAATAAGAGATTGTATAATAAATAATTCAAATTAAGTAGAAAAATTTATTTTTTTAAACTTTGAAAAACAATATGCTGTAATGTAGAAGAGCGAGGACGCAGTATAATTGTACGATCAAGCGAACTTACCTCTAAGTGACGTTCAATCTATATTATATGAAGTCATCATAAATCATCCCGCCAGATCGTAATAAAATTATTATTAGCCCTACCCTTTATCAATTGGAAAAAAAAATGATATCCAAGTGGTCGCTTCTGCCTAGTACTCTCAAAATTGAAGCTGTCATTAGGTATGAGCGGACTTTTTTATTTAGGACTTAAACGTGTGATATTAAGCTTTAAGTCTACGTAGTGGAAGTATACTTCATATTGTAATGTATTCGAGCGAAGACTTGATATAATCTAGATCGAACGTCACTTACAAGTAAATTCGTTTGATCTACAATTATCTATTCATATAATTCATATACGCTATGTTACATTGTCTGACAGATGGAACATTGTTTAAAATTAATAATTGATATAATTCTTATTACACATAACCCAAGGTTTTTTTTACAGAAAACTATTTACAATATTTATTATTCTTACTAGCTAACTTGAATCGCAAGAGCTTTGGGTCATTCGTTTCTAGAATCCATTAGAATACTTCATTCGTTTCACACTCGAACTTAGAGCACCAAAATTTTTATTTATAATTTATGCTTTGTTCATGTATTTTACTTCATCATTAGCATCATAGTACTATTTTGTCGTCCCGATTTTGAATGCCAATACTTGCTTTTGTTAAATGGTAAAATCTACGATTCTTAATCTTAGAAAAGAATTTGAAAAAATGAAATATCGGTTTTTCTTCTCGTTTACAAAAAGAGCAAATTATATTTTGAATAAACAATCATAATTTATGAATTTGTATAATTTTTTGTATATAGCTGTAGGCATTTTAAACCGGGAAGGCAGTGCTATTATTATTATTCATTATTTACTAATAGTATCTCCATTCAATTTTTCAATATTATAGTACTTTGACGTAAGCAGTAGTACTTTCAACTTGTTTTATTAAAATGTTATTTGTACAATATGACTCAGTACAAATTTATTTGATTAAAAACAAAGAATATTCACGGAAAAGGAACCTACTTCATAAATATATTCAGAAGTTGCAATGAATGTTACAATGCATTCGGAAGTTACAACAAATTATTATTACAATTGCACACAAAGCAGTTTATATCGACTTGTGATAGACTTTGAGGAGCACAATAAAATGGTTTAAAATTCAATTTGCTAGAGCAGTAATGCAATGTTGAAGCATAAAAAATGAGTTGATAAAAAAATCGCTTGTGTGAATTTATAATAGTGCAAATAGTGACACAGCATTTATTTTTCGTTCCAAGTGTCACGAAAACTTCATTGAAAAGTTTAACGCCGCTATAAAAAGATGAACTACGTAGTTAGGAAATAGTCCGAACGTATCGCATCGTTAGAACAATGAGAGCTAAGTTGCGAGTTGGTTGATGAAATAGCATCACGCAACGGGCTAATGGTGTAGCGCGTGAAATACGCGTAACTTTTTAACAAAATAACGAGGTAACTGGCTAATGGGTGCCTTTCGCGTGCACGTGAGTTTCTCGCCTGGCGTGCGAAAACTGACACCCTCTTTCTTCTGCGGGTCGCGGCTCGCGGCTCGCGTCGTCGTCGTCGTCGTTTCGGCCGCAAGAAGTTAGTTCGCTAGCCGGGCTTTTGCGGCGTGCGAACTCACGTGGACCACAGAGTCAGTCTCGTCCGATTTTCCGCACGCTCAGGAAATTCCATTAACGAGGTCCGTTAGAATCGTTGGCCTATGAACTGCGAGCGATTGACCGATTAACCAGAATATTTCTTTCCTAATGCTCAATTGGTATGCAAGATATTTCCATTGAAATTTGGATGTTAATCTAGTGTTCATTCACGTGTTCAACTGTTTCTCATTTCACAAAGCAAGATTTTTAGCAAATAAATATATCCCAGTTGCAACATAACAGGGTCGTAATTTTTTTCATTTGGCTGTCCAACAATCCTTGGGGTACTATTTCACTGAAAATACACAAGTTACCAGCTCTCGGCAAGTACAACGGTATATAGAACTGCCACAGTTGCTGCAAGCGTTTTCTCGGCATATGTAGTTGCTACTTTTACCGTATGAAAATTGAATCCCCGAATAAATATAAATTTTTCTCGACTCACTTTTTCTAGCCATTTGTCAGAGTTACCCAATATTTTATTTACTTCAAGCTAGTCCGCGTATTACCTACAATGTTTCTATTTAGACATTCATTTTCACTTGATACATCAATTCAGCTCCCTAGTTTGTATTGTGAATCTTTCATAAATTATGCCTAACAACAATAAATTCAATCTTCTGTATTGTACTCATTAACTTTTTAATAACAGCTTTACACATACTGTTATTGTTCAGTACTTATTCTGCATTTTCCACTCGGCATCCCGTGCTAATTTTATGAAAAAAGTTTTCATTTCATATGACTAATAGACGCACGAGGTTATATTGTATCACGCTGTTAATAATATAAGAACTAAAGTTTAAACATTTAATGCATAAGTCCACCATAAAAAATTGCTTTCGCAATAAATGTTTCAAACGGTAAAAGTAGCTAGAACTTTTACCTAACATAAAATTTGAAGTTACGGCTTTACCTGCTCGCATATAGGTATTGATTAATTGCGCAATGATTTTTTTATTACGTAATAAATTTAGATCCACAGTAATTTATATCCTCTTTCTAGAGTATCAAATGAAAATTGATATAATAAGAAGGAAATTAAAAGTATACGTTACATATTTCAATGGCAAACAACATTCTAATAACTAAATAAAAAAATTATATAGAAAAATAAACAACTGAGAATAGATAATTTTCATTATCAATAAAATATATCATCTGCATGTAAAATGATATATTTTAATCTGTCAAATGAGATAGTAAAAATTGCCGATTAATCAATGAGACGCTTTGACAACAACTCTGTTTTAGGAATAGTTTGCAGTTAACTTTTTGTATGCCTATTCTTTACATTACCGGGATGAACACGTATGTACTGCTCATACTCTTTTTGCAGTGCTATGCCTGCAGATCACGCGGTTTATTACAGCGGGGGGGGGGGGGGGGGCAATGTCGTGCCGTAAAACTTATTTCGGCGCTGGATCGCACAAAAGTGTTCTCGACCGCGTAGTAGCCGCTCGTTCCGTGCAAGACGTAATAGCTCGTAAATAGTTAGAACTCTTGACGTTTTGCAAGAGCGTAGATGTGCACCTTTCTGCTTCGCGTTCTTTAGTTTCTCCATAGACAATCCAATATGTTTAAAAGATTTTCTAACCAATTAAGAAATATTCGTTGTGACTTGCAACTATCGAAGAAAACTTTATCTAAGCGATTATTTATGCATTTCTCGTGGTAAATTTCTAGAATTATATAACAAGTTATTTTTTGTGAGCAACAGCAATTGGCTCGTTATATCTTTACTTGCACTACTTAACTTCTTACAATACGCTTTTTATTAGTCGAGGCAATGGTATGATCAGAATTTTTCCATTTTTTATCGATGAACTTGCAAAAGATGCAATTATCTGAATTGTTGCTCAGACAATATCAGACCAAGATGTATGAATCAATAAATTTTAGAAAAAACGCCTTTATTAATATACCAACTGTTGGAAATCTACATTCTTTTTTAATCCAGTTGGAAAAGCTCCGATAGTGAGTGTTATCTATCCGAATACACGGTTCGCGCAAATGAGTAAAAACAGCGAACCATTTTTTTTTACGAAAAACGAATGAGCCGACGAAAAAACAAAAAAACAAATGAATAACGGGGGTAGGTGAGTGGGCAGTTTTATGCTTATTAATCGCGCGTTGAATGCGTGTAGTATGGGTGAGCCGCGAGTGGGTGGCGCCGATATGCTCACGCGTGTGTGGAGCTTTTGGTGGCCATTAAACGCGCGTCGCGCGATATAACAACGTCACCGTGCAGTATCTCCGTTACGGCTCGGTTGGTTCGGACTGTGGCCGCGCGCGTTCGCTCACGCGTCGCTTAACATAATCCGCTGCCCGCGGCGCCACATAGATTAGCCAACGATGCCTCCTCCGAAAGTGCAAAACTAATCTGATGCACTGGCAAACTACAAAAAAGAACTATGCACAGATATTTTCCACCGTGTACATCGATTTTTTTTTTGTTAGAGAAACCAAATCTGCATGAAACCTCGTTCGACACGCGTTTTCAATCGGCTTCCGTTTGTTCCTCCTTATCGACTTTTTGTAAGCACTTTGTATTTCCAATAGCATGTAAAGCTGTGACGGTTCTTACCTTTCTTATCACTCTGGTTTATTTGTCACTATCATTTAGTTATTTAGTCTTGCTAACTATATTTTACAAAACGAGGGCTAAATGAAAGTAGCAATGTCAAAAGCACGTGCGGGTTAATTGAATTTTCAGTGAAAACTAATAATTTCTATCAGATAAATCTTCAACAAATATGTCAATGTTTTATTAATTTCTTAATCTTATCAAAGTGATCTTTCACTCGAATACACTGGATAAATATAAAATCGCAATAAAGTTGCTGAATTGTTTGCATGAACTACTATCAGCTCTGGTATAATTGAATCGTTGAAATCGTTTCTCTTTCGGTCGGAGCACTTTTGCGGTCGTTCCTTCGAAACTCCGTTTTGAGTAGATACGACAAAGTGAACCGCGAACGAGCTGCCATTTTTCATACCGTCTATTCTTGGCGTAGTATTAATCAAACTAGGGTATCTTGCGCCCCTTGAGACAAGATATAACTTTGCACTTCGCTGTTTCTTTTTTATTCTTTTGACGTGTTTTTTCTTACTTTTTTAGCATTACCCGAACTGTAGAAACGACCGCTGTCTCATTTCTCGTTAAAGTTGACTCGATACACCTTTTAAGAACAGATTCATGGAAATCATTATTTCAAGAATTACTGCTCAGCTCAATCATTCTCATTTGACAACGAAACTAACAATTTAGAAAATAACAGAAAATGTAAAAATTTTCAATCACAATCACGACTCATAAAGACGATTCCAGTGGTAGGAAGACTGTTGACAAGTATAGTAATTATGACAATAATTACGATGTATGTATAATATTGTGCTCCTCAAAGTAGCTACGTGCCAGAAATAATATTTTCTATTGTTAAGATCATTTGTTTAAGCCGTCTCTTATTCACCAGGCTTCAACTCACACTCTCATAAATTATAATTGGAATTTTATACTATTTCTTGAACTTATCATCAATGAATAATCAGCTGATAAGATTAATAACAATATATCTGAGTAATACAAACATATAAAATTTAAAATTCTTACGAAACCAGCCATAAATGATTAGATAAAAAGAAGTTCATGTATTGGCGAGCAAAATTTATTTATCCAACTGATGAAATGATAGATAGACAATAATTTACTTTTAAATATTCATCAGTTCCAAAAATATTTCATGTAATCGTCTTTTTGTCAAATTCATGGCAGTTTTTGAAAAAAGTTCTTATCCGAAGGTGTAGTACTGTGCACCGCACATAGTATACGATCTATGTAGCAGATGACAAAGATTCCTTGGAAAAATTGATCGGCTCAGTCATCAACCGAATGATCAAGTTTAGCCTCTTATTGTATTGCGAGTCCTACGAATGCATTATCCGACAGCAATATTTTGCGAAACGAAGCTTACGGGTAAGTAGAAAAATTAGAGTAGCATCGCCATGAAACAACGAGGAATCCGTATCAAAGGAAACTCATTTTTACATCGTCACGCTCGAACGCGATCCCTGTCGCAGAAGAAAGAACAGAGAGTATCAAGCACTTCGTCCTCGCGTGGCAGCACGACCGATCAGTCAGTGACGGTCTACGTTCGATCAGATTGTGCGTCGATTCCGTGCAGAACGTGGTCCAGCCTGGGCAACAGAATTTTTTCAGTTCACATAATCTACCGTTCGAACGTTCGTGTTTTCTGCTTTAATCCCTATTGCCAGCGATTTCCATAATTTAATCCGAGAATTGGTAAATGCTCAGATGGCTTGAGATATAGAGTGGTGACAAGCACTCGATGTACATACGAACCAATATAAGCGCCAGTCCTAGATGAGTCGCTCAATTGGCAGCCTGGGGAACATAAGGCGGAATATAGGGCCCGGTGAGTATGTACTGCACAGCAACGACCATCAACTGTGGCGCACTCCACCTGATGATGTATGAGCTTCCTGAAACAGAAAATGCATTTCGCCTGTTTATCCAGCAAGCAACAGCAGACTTGCTCGTCTTTGTGCTGTGTACACTGTCGCGTGTCTCTCTGTGGTCTCGTGGGATAGAAGGATAAAGGACACACGTGCGCGTGGCAATTGGAGAGCTGAAATGATCGTAAAAAAGTTTATGACGCCCTCGCACACGCATCGTCTGTGTGAAATATGCCCGGATGAGCTCTAATGCTACTACGCATTATTACTGAAAACTTGACTTTATAGGCCGTGAGAAACACTCCGACACCGAAGAATGCGCTTATTTCTTATGGAGCTGCTAAATAATAGAGGTGCGCGTGAAAGATTGTGATGATCCTCTTTCTCGACCGGTAAATAGGAATTATTGCCGAGCGAAATGTTAACGCGTTGACACCGGCATGATCCGTAAGTGGGTCGTATTTTTCAATATTTTGCTTTCGAATTTCCGAAAAAAATGCAATATTCATCGCAAAAAAAAAGCTTTCCAGCAATGCTACATTTTTAAAATGAATTTTCGAACAATGCTTCGTATTTGCGTATGTCTTTGTACATTGAATATTCACCAAGTAGCATACTGCAAGTTTAATCTTGAAAAGTCGCAGAAATATACGCCGTCGTATTGATGTTACTTGTATTAAAGTCATGTTGTGTGCTTTTAATGGTGCTTAAAAGACGCAAAGCTTAGTTTGGTGAAAAGCCTCGCAACTATTCGAGATGCCCAAAAATTGTACTCACGACGAGAACTCCAATCTAAAGGTTAGATTAATTCAGAACTGTAATAAGGACAGGTATGAAGGGATTCCTTCGTAGACTGTGGCATTACATAGGCATGACGTAGAGCTAAAAAGAACGCGAAGGTCGGGCGAACAGCGCGAGTAAGGATAAGATTTGGATTTTGCAGTAAGTTTCAAGAAAATCCTCTAGAGTGCGTGTTTACGCTTTTGCTCTGGCAGTAGACGACAAGTATTGGTGTTAGTCGATCGTGAGACATTGAAAAGTCGCGTCTTTCTTCTGTTGGCGATTTCGCCGTTAGATGAAATCCGGTCTTGTGCGTTCGTATTGCCACGCGGACGCAACTTATAACTCCCTCAGCGACTAGGGGCCAAGTGCACTTTGGCATTATCTCTATACTCTTGCCCTTCGTGTTCTCGTTTTGTAGCTGTTTACTTTTTCTTCTCTTTATTTCCTCGCGTCGGCCTTTCTCTCCGTGTCGCTTTTGCTGTAATCTTTAGCGTGCAGTTACTTTCTCGAGATTTTCCTCCGTCGCTACAGCAGTAGCACGGCTCCTCTGCCTCTCCAAACGACTATATCGGAAGTTTTATCATTTTATTGGGAGCGAAGTTAGTGTTAAGATAAGCCCCGTGCGCACTGTGCGCCTCAATAAACTTACGAATGTCTCATTATTTTTAATGATACGTTGGCCTCAATCAACGAGCAGTTCAAGATTATATATTATGTAACGATCAACATTTCATCTCGAAACTAACTAAGCTGGATTACATTTCTAATCAAGAATGAAAACAGAAAGAAAAATTATTTTAGTTTTGTCAATTTTTCATGAGAAAATCAAATTCAACATTTTTAAAGGCAAGAAAAGAGGAAGAAAAATAATGAGGCATCAGCTGCCGCTGCTGCATTATTTTATGATTCCATAAATTAATATTTTGATCAAGCTCGGACCGGCGGATACTCATCATCTCTGTTGTATGGCCGAGTATCCTACCCAGGCATCACCAACACACACACACACACACACACACACACACACACACACACAGTAGGCTTAGATTATGCGCTATCGCTTTAAATATCTTATGCGAAGCAACGAAGAGTAAAAGAGGGGTTGGTTGAAGAGGAGAGGCGAGAGGGGTGGCTTTTCGTTTAAGCGAGTTTATGCCGCATCGTCCTCTCTCTCTCTCTTTCTCTCTCTCTCTCTCTCTCTCATACACACACATACACATATACACACAGGGCGTGCCATGAAGCTACGAAAGCCCTTACGCGTAGAAACGTCGGCAGCGCTTCGCTGCTTCTGAGATATACGAGAGCTTATACACTCGCTTGTGTAAAGCCGAGCGGTGTTGGAGAAAAGAGCCGCGAGGCACACACATACACACGCACCGTTGCGCCTCTAAAATCGAAGGAGAGCGAAAAAAACAGAAAGCTCAAAAGCACAAGACACAGGCGCAGACAAGATGTGGCGAGAAAAAAATATATACGAGATCAAAAGTACGTAATTACTTAAAAAAGAGGCTGCTTACTTAATAAGTAGGTCAGGCCCCTTATTTTTCCACGCTTTCGTCTAATGCCTCAAATGATTCACTTTTTTCGCGGTGCGTTACGTAGCCGGGAGCCCATTTTGAAGCGACTTGCGCGCGCACAGTTAATTTAATTATTCATGAACAGCCAAACGTTAAAAACGGGCTCGGCCAACTTAACGAGATTATTCAGCGACCGAATACTTTATTTACAGCTGCAGAAGCAACCTGCTTACCAACGTTGCCCTCGGTATGTTTAACGATCTCTTGTATAAAGCAAGTAAAAGATCGATCGATAGATCTTCAAACGCTTGTCATCTTTAATTTATCGTCACAAATCAAAAATCCTGTGCTCAGTTGCATTGCGTTACGATTATTTCGGTCATCTTTACATCCTATTTCGTTGATCATTCACTTACTTATAGTAATGGACCTTTCTCCTATAAACTTTAGTCCGAAAAAACCAAGCGAGAGTTTAAAAAAAGAGCCTCTCGAGTACGTGGGCATCGCATAAGAGCCTGAAAGTTAACGGAGCGTAACGTAGTTGCGTTACTGCTGCAATCCCAAAAGTGAAATCTTTCACTCGACCTAAACACTTGAATCGCGGACCTTAGTTTCCAGCTCAGAAACGCGGAATCTACAAGGCAAATGAAAATTCAGGATGGTGCGACAAGCGATGTGCGCAGTCGTTGCACTTTGAGATCCTTTATTTACGGTTATTCGATAATAACGGAACGTGCTTAATTAGCCGCTTGTCAAGCTGTCGCCAACATCGACTATAAGTAGGTTAAAGCGTGTTCGCGCTAACATAATAAGTTAATGAACAGTGCAGATTATTTGGAATAGCAACAAAGTTTTTTGGATCCAGAGCTGCGAATAATTTTGAACGCTAGTCATTTAACTGTCTTGCTAAGAGATATCGAATGTTTGATTTAGAAAGAATAGCAGTGTATGAAGCAATATCGGCCAAATTATAATTTCAAATTGTCAAGCTTGATATGACTACAACTAATTTTAGCACATATTTTTGATGTACTTTAATCTCAGTGAATTAGTTAGCATTTGTTCAAAGTGGACACTAAATTTAGTTTGCAATGTTATTTCGTTTCTAGTATGCATTTTTATATAGTATGAGAAATCATGCAAATTGTAATACAGCAATTGAAATGCAGCATTCAACATTGTTTGATGCAAGCTTTCTACAGCATATAAATCACGAATTTATTCGTGCATGCTACTGTTTAATTCGGATGGTAAATGAACGAAAGTTAGTTACATCGTTACATCAAACATGCAAAATAACAAAATGTATCATTAGCGTATTCGTCTATGGTTTGAGTTGAAAATATTGATCAAGATAAATGTATACGAATGATTGAATTAATCCACGACAAATCTATCGTAGCTTATTGTATATCGAACAGAAACTTGCGCGCGGGAGATGCACGTATAAGCGTTTGCGGCGCGTACATGCGGATTATGATTATGAGATTGAGTTTCACGATTGCTCGTCTATATATCCTCGCGCGTACATGCATATATCGAATGCCTCTCTAATTAATTACGAAATTCCCCGTCGGTGTTCGGTGCCCGCTAATAGCTGTTATACAGAAAGTTTGACCGATTCCCAAAGTTATTTTCAAAAGTAGCAGATGTATTTGCGAGCAACTCAATGACCTCGCACTGACAAGTATCTTTTTAATCGGATTATCTCGCTTATTCCTAGCTATGTATACCATGTCGAATTGTTATCCGAGAAAAGTCGATATTGGAAAAGCCGGCTATCGAACCTTAGTCAATTATTAGTCCTTTAATTACACTGCTGTGTCCATAATTCCAAAAACATGAGCGCTTGACTTATCACAATGCTTTAAATTTGTTGTATCAAGTTAACAACCAGACAAAAATACACTTCGTCATTCAATTACTTATAAGTTAAAAGTGGAATATATATTGATAAGCATTTCAAGATGTTCATGCACTTTCGAATAAAACCGAATAAGTTGTATCTCTTATTCCAAAGTTTCACGCTAAAGAAGTGATCGGTTTCAATACGAAAATGACACATTGCTACAGCAGTCGAGAAAGTAACAATGACGAGAATGCAAAGTCACTGGGTAAACATCATGGAACTATGGCTGCAGAAGGTCGGTCGTGTCCCACGAGGAAAACTTATTCGTCTCGACAAGAACCTAATCGTCTCGGTCGTAGAGAGAGAGAGAGAGAGAGAGAGAGAGAGAGAGAGAGAGAGAGAGAGAGAGAGAAAGAGAAAGCAGCGCGCTCGCGCTCGATCCATTAATTATACCACTCGCGCGGGATTAGGTTATCCAAGGGAATATAGCACTGCCATAAGTGCCGCTGCGGCATTTCTCCTCTCTTCCCTCGGCACATACAAGCTGTACGTAGCAGCAGGCTGCGCTCGCGTCTCAGGAAAGTTTCAGCACTCTCGGGGACCGTCTTGCTCTCTCTCCCTCCAGCCATAAGTGCGTGCTCATTGTAGCGTCGTCTCGCTCTATTGCGATTTACTGCGACAAGCCGGCCAGGTAAGCTTCCCTCCACCCTCCTAAAACTTTGCTCCTGCCTCTCCTCTGTCTCTACGTTGTTTCTCTGCAGCTAGTTGTTGAACGCCTCCAACCCTCCCCTTATGACAATAACGCGGACGAGGCAATTATGAATCTTAACTCGTACAAGCTGCATCAACTCAGCTTATGTCTCATTAGCTCCATCGCCAATTGTTGCGAATGGCTGTTTCGATTATAATGCTTGTTTAATGGCTTTGCACCTGCATAACCAATTTCATATTTCGACGCATTGTGTGATGTATTCGCTTTCAAGTCAGAAAAAAACATTCCCTTATTTTTCCTGTAACACGAGGATTTCAATACTATTCTAATAAAAGCTGTTTATTAAGATGCCGAACGTCACATAACGACAGCTATCAATGCTTGATTTGTTCTTCTTACTGGTAGCAAGGCGATTCAATTAATAGCAACGTCAAATATTCTATAATAATAGTAACGCGTAATTGAACTGTAAATATCTTACATTTTAAATTATGTTTCGATCTTGAAATTTTTCCATGAAAAATTTTCTGTTCTAGATTATGACCTTTGGCATATTAGATTTTTGAATTAACTAGTTTGCTCAAATTTACTCGTGAGAATTCAGATCTACGTTGCTTATATTATCTTGACGCAGAATCATAAAAGAATCTTGTACCTATAAATTGCGCGTTAAACGTTATGAGTATAATCCATAAAAAAAATGAAGCTATTACTTGTAGTTAATCATATTATTTTATTCATTGGTTCACAAACCAAGAATTTTCATAAAGAAACACGAAAATTATTTGCTTCTTTGAGGAAAGTTTTCAATTAACGTTCTACTTTTGCTCCAATAGATTTTAGAAGTTTTGAATTATCGATCAAGTTCCTTTCAATCAATTGACCTGAGCTCGCGCTTTGTATACCAACAAGTTCGTAATCCATCCACTCGAGAGATCCTTTGAAAATATCCTTGAAAAAATTTGGTCGATGTACAATTTGGAAGAATGTGAAGTAGCTAGTTTAAGAACTTTAGTATTTATTTTCCTCCTTACCGTGCATTCTTGTTAAAAGTTTTTCTTTAGACTTTGTCATTTGATCCTCCGAATTTCCACTCTATTAGACAACTTTCAGTTCTGATTGAATTTATTAAAATTTTGATGATACGTTTTCAAGTATCATGATTACAATCATTTTATTAAAATGATTAATTAGCCATTGAAAAAGTCTTCAAGTCATTCATACAAAACCTAAAAAGTAAAAATTTACGATGTCGCTTTCAGTAGTTGCTTTGACAGAATGTCATAGTCACCGAAATAGCTGTATAGCTGTTTTAATTGGTTAAAATAACTTGTATAAACTTATGTTTTTCAAATGAATCGTTTATATGCGACAATTTTTCGAAAAACTATCCTGACGCTTCATAAATTTGTTGGTGCATTGCTAAGCTATTGCTAAATTTTAACAGTGTGTATCGTCGAAAGATATGTCTCGAGGTTTACTTCTTTTGGTTGTGGCTGCTCCAGAGAAGCCTCTTTCATAAATCAAAGGATGTCGTGGGTTAGGCGAGAGCATTTTCTCTGGAAATTTATGTGTTTGAGGGATATACCTAAATATTTTCGCCTATCCCTGATGTCTAGCGCCTCTGAGCTATTATTACAGGGGCGGTTTAAGGAAGAAGAGAAAAAAGGGGATATATAAAGTGGCTCTTTTTCTCGTTCACGCCATTTCGTTATTACGCTCGACATAATCCCCAACAGCCTCGAGCGGAAAATGAGATAACCGATCGATCGTTTACCTTGCTGATATCGCACGTTGACGTAACTCTTTTTGATGTGATAATCAGCAAGATTGATTGACGCTTCTGGACTAAATCAAAGAAATGTTCGACAAAATGGATTGCTAATCGGCTAGAACTTTCATGTCAGCTTGCACTGTTGCGAATTTGATATGATTTTATTCAGCCTTGCTATCTTTATTTTAGCATTGTTTTATGATAATGGCTTCTATTCTAATTACTCATCATTGAAATTTGAAAAATAATACCGATAGATGTGCTCGTGATAGTATGAGTATTAATTAAATGATCTGATTAAAATTATTGAATATGAAATTAAATTCCCCTTATAAAAATCATATTATGATCGAATTATTCATTTTCCTTTAAATTAGATGATTGCAAAAGTATCATTTCATCAAATAATACTAGAAGTACTATGAAAAACGGTCGTAATGTTACTTGATCGAATAAAAATTTTTCAATTAGCCAAAGTTATGGAATTCACAAATTCGCGTAAACGTTGATTACACAAGTTTGGTAAGAAAAGGAAGCAGGATTACGAGTGAGGTTCGATCGCGTTTTTTAGCCTTTGTTGCACAAAACGTTGAGCTGCTCTCTCCTTTCATCGGCAAAGTGCACAAGGCGCTCTCACTGATAGTAAGTAGATATTCAGCCGAACGACGCGAGCAAGCATGCACTCATGGGAAATTCGGCGCCTCGAATAAATTTGATATCCTGCGTTGGTGGGTAGGTTGTGCGCGCATAGACATCTCATCGTCTGTGGGCGACTAAGATAGGTAGATGGCCGCGTGTTCTATGTATATGTGGCAAGCTAAAGCTATTGCAAATGCAACGATACCTCAAGCTGTTTCGCGCTGACTTGCCCTCACGAGCGTATGCAGCTGTATATATTTTTTTCTTTTTTTACGAGACGCAATAAAGCTCTTCTCTCTCTCTCTCTCTCTCTCTCTCTCTCTCTCTCTCTCTCTCGGCAGGTATGAATTTCTGAGGCAAGTGCACTTTTAAGACTCTGTCCTTCTGTCTCCTTACCTCCGCGCATATTGCCAGCCCAGAAGTAAGTGGAAGTAACGTGAGTATATGCCAGATCCTTGCGGATATAGCGAGCTTTTGCCTCATACATTCGTATATATATAGAATGCGTAATGTAATAAGTTCGCAAGATTTTTCCATCCAAAAATCAAATCCATTGAACGACAAGTGAAGAATTCACTCTTGTTTGTAGAAATCAGTGTTTGACTTATAAAAATTAAAGAGATATCGGAATACACGATGTCGCTCTCAGTCAATCTCCGAACAGAGAAAATGGAGCTTTACTCTGCCTTCGACGCGGTAGCCGACGGATAATCCCGAGTATTTTGGTATTTCGATAATATTGGCCAAGGCTTCATGTACAAGCTTTGGGAGCTATTTTGATCCCTCCGAGGTTTCCAGGCATCAACCAAACGATCGAATTAGCGCTTAACGAATGTCGACCTGATTTCAGCATTTTCGTTATCATTTACTTAGCCGAGTACCGCGACAGAATCGTGGTTTAGCGATATCTTTGGTTAATATGACTGACTTTGATAAATTTTATTTCAGGAATTATTCGTATTAAAGTTGAAAAGATTTTATTATACGCTGAGTGAAACCTGCACGATTATATGTATTGATTTTTTCGGTGCATCGATGAGAAACGCTTACGAGCGACAAGCATCCATTGTATGTACTTTTCGTTTTTCTTTTTCCCCTTCTGTACTTGTTTCTCTCTCTGCAGGATGAGGCATGTCTGGCTGTACTTAAGCTACGGGGGATTTGCTTGATCCTGACCTAGCGACATTGGTTAACCTGCGGGCTTATCTTGCAGGAAAGAGGAAGACAACGACGGAGGCGACAATAACGCAAAGCTGAGAAAAGAAACGAGGGGAAAGCGGGGGGAGAAAGAGAGAGAGAGAGAGAGAGAGAGCAAAAGGAAAAGATGAGTCTTAGAGAAGAGAAATATAATCGTATTCCGTCAGACAACTGTCAACCGAAATTCATCAATATCGTATATTTGTGGAATATACAAATAACCTCATTGAGACACCTCGTAAAATTGTCTTAAGCATGAATTTCATTTAGTTGAAAAAATGAAATGGTTACTTCAAGTCTCATTACATTAGAGAGCGAAAAAATGCAGAGTTATGTAATTTTTGTAATAGAAATTTGGCGTTCTCATTTCCAAGTATAGCAATGAAATGTGATAAGATGTTTGCTTAGACTTTATATTCATAGCAACTGTGATAGAATAATATAGTAGATCTCATTTCCGCTGAGCGAAAAAACGAAGAGCGAACAAAGCTAGTTTTTAGAGCGAGCTGATCCAACAAGCACGAGTATAAAAGTGAGCGTAATCAAAAGTTCAATTTTATGAATAGAAATTCCTAGGCCTCGAATAAGGGATGAAATTAAAGTACAACTCTTGAAAATAATATAAATCGTAGAGGCAGTTGTGTCGGAAAACACAGCAGAGACAACACTGCGGGCCTCGAATATATATCCTCCGAAAATTTGAAGCTCTGACTGCCCAATTTATCGTTCTTGGTATTCCTTGAATATAGAAGCTGCGAAGAAAGTTACATGAAATCTTGACGAGGAACGGGAATTACCCGCCCGCTCGGAATAAAGCAGCTCCTTTTCTCTTTGCTCGTTTCTCTTTTCATAGGCTTTTATACATTCTATGCTGCCTGAGTTAATCCCGTGCCGTGCCTTATTTCTTTATTATTCGGCAGAAGAAAAAGAACAAATGAAAGTCAATGCTTTTTTACTTATACCGGTAGAAAGTGCGGAGAGTTCATCGTCCAAAGGAACGCGTATGATAAATTCATTTGGCTCATTGACGATTCTAAACGTAGGTGTCGTCTATAACGCAAACTAAATACAATAAGCTGAGCTGTCGCATAAATACATATATACGGCACAGAGGGGTGAGGTTGAGCTTCATTGAGATCGATCGCTTTTGGCGGCGCATGGCGCATATCTGCGTCACGCGGGGAGTACAGAGACCGGGCAGGCATCCAGCCAATAACTTTCACTCGCGAGCGATCCATGCTCATTCTCACCGGAAGGGGAGAGTTGAGACAGTTGGACGCGATGGCGCATTTGAATGGCGTTGATGGGTTCCGCGCGCACAAGGTGGCAGCTAGCGCTGCAGTAGCTCTTGCCTGCTATGCCAACTTTGTTGTTCTTGCCGCTGCGCTAACGTGCAGTTCTGTCTTACAGTTGGATCGATTCAAACTACACAATAATTAATAGCTACACTTGCCGGCTTTCTAGGTGCGCGTAGCATTACGCACGATCTATCATCTCCCTACCCGTACATACTGAATATTCAAGCTATATAATACTTGGCGCAGTGTGCAGATGATGTACCTTTGAATTGCTGGTGATGTCGCTCTCTACGACTCACCTGCGACACCTCACGTGCCCTATGCTGCTGTCCTCTCCCTCCCTCCCTACCTCCCTCGCTCCCTCTCTCTCTCTCTCTCCTTCTCATATCATGAATCATTTTCTCCACGAATATCATTCGTTTTTGTTCACTTCGTTTGAATATACAAACGATTTGCACCTGTCTTTGCTTCAGTATTGATCTGTTTCATAGTGTAGCTTACAAGAAATTATTCGGTAAGACGCTGTCTGGGAATATAGCCCTGGGCAAAGAAGTCTGATCAAAGTCTGGCTGCAACGTATGATCATCCTAACGCTTCGTTATTAATTTCATACTTTTAGTCACACTTTAAGTATGATTTTGAAAAATAATAAATTTCAGGCTATCGGATACAGCTTTCCTAGATTTATGTTACACCTTTTCATTATACAGAACGCAAAAGAAATTAATACCAGTAATAAATATTTTCAACGCTGCATATCTTCAAAATAATATTCAAGCTTTATCTTGTATTTATTCTTGTAACTTTTTTCCGATGGAATCTAGCCTTTTGACCAAATAACTGAAACAACAATAGAGACGGAGCCAGGTAGAAAACGTAAACACTACGAGCCGATGCAAAGCAGCAGAGAGCCATTACCGGGGGTAGGAGTTGTAGCAGTACGAAGTAGCGAAGAAGCGAAAGATACACATATACTATAAGGAGAGAGATAGAGAGACTGGAAGCTAGCTCTCTGACGGTGTTTTGGACGTCGTGTATTTAATATTAACGGAGCAGAACCACGGCATTATAAGATCGCCGCGTGTCGTTGTCTACCTAATAGTATACTCTAAACACGCCGAGGGACGTCCATACATATTTCAGTCTGGTCAAGCTCCGATATACCTACCCTCACGGCTTCTCTCTAGCTAGAGCAATCGTCGTCCTATCCTTTCTAGATTTGCCACAAACTACGGAGTAGAAATAGTCTAGTGATAATCTTAGCAGGGTACGACCTCCTACGTGCGAGTAGCCTCGATTAGATAATCTCCTACTGCAAGGCTCTGTGTCTTGCTGTAATCTGCTCTAGAGATACTTTCTCACTTTTGGACGTATGCGTTAATCTGAGTTGTACTGGCAGATCTAGAATATACAATTCGTGCTAGTGGGCATTTTGTGGAACGTACATATTTTTTAAATATTCTGTGATATCTCGGCAAGTTCCTATAATTCAATTTTCGATGTTTTGTATCTAGCAACGTTTGCACGACACGTAACAAATTTCAATATTTCATCTTTATCATCGATTGCTCGCCTCAATTTCTAAAATACATCTACGACACAAGAAATATGTTTTTTCAGTACAATCCACTGATAATCGTGTTTTTCTATCTCACTGCGTGCATTATACTATGGGGTTACGCAGCAAGTGTCTTTGCAGTGAGTTTCGTCACACTATCCCGAAGACGACGTAACTGTATATAGAATCCTAGCATAGAATGATACAAATTTGGAAGATATTTGGAACACAGAGATTTGGAAGATGACAAACAACACAATAAGGAGATGAGAGACATAAAGCGCAGAGTAAACGAGGCCGAGATCGACAGTGCATGGTGCAGAATAGTGGTTGAAAAAGCCCTTGAGATCGAGCGCGAAAAAGATTAAAAAAACGAAACGGCACTCTTATTAGCTGCGCCGTGCTCTCTCGTAAGTCTCAGTCTACGCTGCAAGGGCTTGGGTAAGGGGGGTGGGGAGGCAAGTTCAGCTAGCTCACCTGTGCTTCTGGCACGGCTATCTCCTCGTTTCACGTCCTGTCTGTCGTAGTCGTTGTCACGATACGGTGGCCTCTCGGTGCGTTTCGGTTGATAGTACGGCGAATATGGTGATGGCCATATGGTCGTCGTACGTCTTGGTGGTGCTACGGTGCTCTTGCGTCCTGAAATACACATATACACACTCTCTAGCTTCAGTGCCAAGGACGCGAACGTTTTATACGGATAAGAATGGGGATCTCTCATCGCGCACTCGAGACTACAATGTGATCGACCGATAGATTGATGCGAGCGTGATCTCATAACACTATTCTACACCATACAGTGATTTTATTTTTTATTGTGAGTTTATTGACACTTTAATCGTGCCAAGGCGCTTGCGTTTTTCATCTTATCAGCAAATAAATTGATTCATAAACATTATGAAAATTGCAAGGGAATATAAAGTTTTTATGAATTCTCTATTGCTAATGGATCTCATCCGAGCGAGTACGAGGAAATTTAACGATTATTCATGACGTGCCTTTTAAAAAACCTTGAAAATAAAAAATCGAAAAATGACCGCGATCGAACATACTGTTACTGTAACGAGAGCAAGATAGTCAGACGAGGATAAAATACCTTTTTTTCTTTCTATTTATTAAACTTTGTTTCTACAGTAATAAAATTAAATAGTCTCGCTTGTTATTGCCAATAGAATTTTGTGACAGCAAAAATATTCTCGTAACAGAGCTTTATAGTGTCATTCATTTATATAATATTTAAATAATGATTGGTCAACGGAATTTATAATTTTAATATGATTAAAATTCCATCAAATAAGAAGTTTCTTCTCTAATTACGTCATTTGAATTTTCAATATATAGCATGTAATTCTTATTCACAAGTGAAACATGACTCCGTTGTATATATTGTAGTTGAAGTATTGATGCTCAACTGTTCATATTCATGAACACTGAAATCCATCATTGTTAAGAAAATACATAAGTCGAAAATAGTCCATTAGTCTCGGTAACTAATAGTAGTTTCGTCGGTGACTTGGTCCAAGTAGGATACAGAGAGCAAGTATGCGCCTCGTAAGCGACAAACAATGCCCAAAGTAGATGGTAACTACGGACGCAACAGTGGCTGGGAGGAGGAGTAACGCGTATAGCGAGTATAGCGAAGCTCGGAAGCATGCATAATCACTCTCAAGTCGAAAGCTCACAAATCTACATTTTGCCCGCGTAGCTGACTTTTGAAAAGCGTCCAACTTGTTGCATTCGATTATACAAGAGCTTCGCCAAGTGTGCATCTTCGGCAACAGACGCGCACTTGCTCGCTCTTTTCCCCGCTCGCTGTTCAGCTGTATACCACTGAGTACAAGTTAAGTGGTAGAAAGGGAAAGAGAGACTGTCAGAAGATTGGATGAAAGTTAATCAAGCTCAATCAAAATCCATTAAGTTGGTTATCGCTGTCACCTAACTGTTTACTAGTCATCATTTTTATTACCAAACGACGAATTTATTGTCGCTCGAATAGTTGAACCAATGTTAAATAAATTGTAATTTAACAAACTTGCGATAATTTATTTTGTTAGCCAATTATTTGAACGGATTTTGTAACCAATGTATGAAAGAATGTTAAGTACAAGTATGTTTGAGTATCTATTGAATTGATTTAAGCGTGTCAAGAAACAAGTACGAGTAGAGCGTAATATAAATTTTTGTCGGCACATGATAAAGCATAAAATTAGTAGGTAAAAAAAGCTGGGTAATCTGCCATTAAAAGCTGGCACAACGTCTACTTCACTTGCACGCGCTGTCTCGTGGCACAAAACACACATGGCTTGGCTCGACCAGCTCTCTCGTACAGAGAGAGAGAGAGAGAGAGAGAGAGAGAGAGAGAGGAGAGAGAGAGAGAGAGAGAGAGAGAGAGAGAGAGAGAGAGAGAGAGAGAGAGAGAGAGATAGGTCTCTTAGCGTCAGACTGCGGCCCACACTACGGAATATTCTCTGTCTCTCTCCTGCATGAGGCACATTCTCTCTTGGCGTCGGTCTGTCTCTGCCGTTCGCACGAGCCACTAAAAAGTTTCCGAATAAAAGTTTAAATACGCCCGTGGCTAAACTTTGTTTTGCCCAGGGATGACGTTCTGCTCACCCTCTCTGTGCTGCGAGCTGGCGTGTGCACATGGAGCTGTGCTGAGTGCGCGAGTGAACGTTTCTTGCGTGACAATATGGCCGTCGGGAGCTGTCTGTATGCTAAGGACAAGCGAATACGTTATAAGCTATCTCCATTCCAGCAAGTCCGTAGATCTGTTGCACATGGAAAAATGGAAAGTAGCTTGGCTAAATATTGGACACGTAAGAGCGTCAAGAAACCGAAGGTGAAGAAATAGTCGTGTTAAAGGGAGCGTGAACGAGATCGATCTGCAAGCTTAATTTCGAACGGGTTGAATTTACTAATAATACGATCCGAGGAAATATCGTCGTCGTGTTTCGTAATTGGCGCAGATTACACGAGAAGCGCAACTTGCCCAATGCTGACACGAGTATCGGGCGTGCGAAGATGCCGCGCTCGTCAACGAGTGCGTGCGCTTGTGTGGGCGTGCGCGTGTCAAAGCTAGGCTGCGAAGGAGCAAACCGCTCCCGCCGTATCTCAAGCAGCTTCTTTTGTCTTGGGATTCTATAAAGCTAGCTTTTTATGAGCTTTCTCTTGCGATTTTCGAGCGCGTATATCAATGCAAGGCCCTCGAGTGCTCTTCTCACTCCCTTTATTTCAACTCTTGCAGAATAGCAGTGTTTTCATTCAATGCCGCCGCTGCCGCCACCGCCGCCGCCGCCGCCCTGTGCAATTCATCTCGCGCGCGCTAACTCTTCTGTATACTCATTTCTATTAAGCATTGTGATGCCGAGAACATCGTAATTTTGCCAAGGAGAATAATGCCATGCCTTGGACAAAGAGTCAAAGAGGGATAAAACTTTGAGATTTTAGTTAGAGTCTACGCTAAGTGCGACGCTAGCGAGCATTTTGTTGATTAGAGGCCGAGAAATTCTGAACTACTTACAACGATGTACAAAGTGTCTCGAATAGCGGATGAGTATAGAATGTTGCTTCGTAAATTTCACCGGATATCTAATTAAATATATTTTATGCGAGATAGATGCCTTTTAAAAACATGCCGTAAATTGCGCAGTGTATACCACGTAATTTCACACTCGGAAAAGTAAATTGACTGTATGGAATTTTCATGTGCCACAATTATTTCACGTGAACTGGCTTTATTGCTACATGCAACAGTAAACATTTTCTTGTCTGTGAAACGAATATTGGACATGATTATTAAATTCTTAAGGCTTATAAAAGAGTCTGCAAACTGCGCAATATGCCTTAAGAATATTAAAAATTCCTTTATATTTCTACTCGAAATAGTCGGATAAGAAAGAATATTGAAAATTTATTGGCATTGAAAGTGGCTTAGTTTTATAGACTGAAATGATTCATTAGTAGAACTATTCAGCTTATGTGTAGCATATTGGCAATAGGAACGCAGAATCGCGACGTACGACGAGCTGCGTGGCAAATTTATGCTTGGTGAAGCTCATACCGGCACAAGTAACTTATCGATCAAGTTAAGTTCCGACCAGCCTTTCTCTCTCGTCCGTCGTCTGGCTGCACGAAATGTGTCTCGAGCGAGGATGTAGCCCAGGGCGGCAAAGCCAACTCTCTGCTTATCTCTCTCTCGCGCTCGTCACGATCCTCGACAAATGCCCGAAATTATTCTCGCTCGCGTACGTAGCGGCGCGCACGGGGCGACGATAATTAATTAGAGCTACGCTCGATCGATATAACATTGCTTTCCGACAGACGCAGAGATATGCGAAACAGGAAATAGAAAGGATGCGACCGCTCATCATTAAACATCCCGCTCTCTGCCTCCCTCTGCTTCATTCAGCTGTTGGAAATTCCGTAATCTAAATACTACTCATTGGTTGCATATCGTGCTCGTGGCATTATTCGTTTACACTGAAATACCCGCAGCAAATTTGCAAACAGCTCATTGAATTTTCAAAATTTTCAGAGCTTCAGCATTTTTTATACTATTCACCTATCCTCAATGTCTAGATATGTTGGAAAATATCAACAATCTCTCAGAACGTTCTACTTTGTTTCGCTTTGTTTCGTCACATCAAGCAATCGTTTCAACTTGCAGTTAACGACACGAATTGAGGTGCCTTTCATGAAACTATGCATTTGTCCAATCACACTTGAATTAAATTACTTACATATTTCTCACAATGTAAAATTCTTTTTTCTATCAATTCTATGACATAAAAATCTCACTCTAGAACTTATCTAGAACAAATTTCATGAAAGCTTATTTCCAAAACAAAATATAAAATACCGTTTCATGGGGAGTATTTTGAAATTCTATATCCCCCAACGGAATGAAATTAAAAGTAATCTCATAAACTGTAGAAGAGTAAAGCAACAAAAAAACTAAATTTCGCGTAAAAACTTTTGAAGTAAGCTCGAAACACGAAAACGAAAAAAAGAAGAAAGTTACGAAAGAAAGCCGTCGTATCGGTGAAACGAACTGGTTAGCCGGTAATGAATTCAAAGGGATGCAAGCATCGTCGAGACGCACGTTTTAGCGGCAGCATAGCCCCGGATGAGGATAGCACCGCAGCGAAAACAACAGTTGGCCGAGTTTGAACCACACATACAGTATAACCGCCGCACAATGTGAGAGGATAGACCCGCCGAGGCTAGAATAAGCTGAACTCGATACGTGCAATGTGATCTTTGTAACGTCTCTTCTAGTGCTTCGCCTTCTCTTATTCATTTTTTAATACTACGATTTTTATATTTTGAGCAAAGTATTCGAATGAAACTTCACGAGCATACATATAATGAACCACGGTAAAAAATTCAAATAATAAGTGAGTAGTTAAGCAGATACACGCAAATAAAGTAGAGATCTTTTTTTTTAATATTTGAACGTGCTAGGTTGAGTCATTTTTAAGCGAGCACGGACTTGTCGCAGTGCACATTTACTCGTTCTCTTCACTTCATTAGGGCGATCCTTGTCAGACTCAATGTCCTGCGATAATTGAATTCTAAATGTGCTTTAATTAGGTCACTTGTTAAGCTGACACGTTGACGATGTAATGGTTTAGCGTTGAAAAATTATAAAATAGCCGCGACCATGATGCACAAGTCGAGTGTACGTATACTTGTTTTACGATCGTTAGAGCACTTGATCTTACTTTGGGAATATTTACGCGAAACACACCATCAAATCGAACGTATATGTGATTTCAGGGATACTTTATTGTTAATGACATTTAAAATAAACAAGTAAATTATAATTAAAGGATTTATTATGACATTCGAAATTTTATGTGAAATTTAATAGTAAGTAGCTTTAATTTGATAAAACGTTTTCTGACAGAAGATGATTTAAATTTAACAAATATTATTATGCAATAATTATAAACTGCGATGCGACAAATTTACAACCTAAAATTTACAATACATGACGAAAATATACAATGTGGGCGATACAACATTATTATTTACGATCCGACTATCTACTATCAATAAATAGTAAATGTATTATATCAAGTAAATAATAAAATGAATCTGTTATAGTTATTGCACTGGCCCACAAAATTTTAGCATTGATTGAACAATCATTTACAGACTAAATGTGTAATATAAGTGGACCTCGTCTGCATCTTAATTCACTTCACTCTGAAATCTTTCTCAAACTCACTTGATTTTTTGCCTGTACGCTATAACGGCGCCTACCTATCGCTTTTCTATCAGTACTTTATCAGCAACCTCGTTTGTAACCTCTTAGAAACACTCCAACTTACGTTCCCTTTTGGCTTCACGCGCGTACGTTCGGAACTATTTTTCATATTTGTCCGCACGTAGACGTAGTAAGCAAGCGAATTTTCTGTTGCGCGATAAGCAAAGAGTGCTAACGTCGATATGACGTTCGTGTACCGCAAATTGTTGCATATACGAACAGATGGGCACAGTGCATCGATTTAATGTTAGAAGTCAATCCTTTAAAGCTCGGATATGAATCTAGATAGAATGAGTGCGCACTTGGTGATGACTGGCTGACGGTGAGAAAAGTATTGAATTCTATTTCAATGAAACTAGATCACCGCGATGAAGCAAGATATTTTCAATAACATTGTCGATAACCTATTATTAGATTTTCAATCTTCTTCTGCTGACACTTTGCTCTTTCTTTATCATTTTTATTCCACTAGCACATCAATTCGCGCCGAGGGCGACAAGAGGCTGGCTATGCACGCGGGCTTGCGACAGGATTCAAGTCTATTTCTAAGGGCTTTTGTTTTTTCTGTACAATGTAAAGTGGAAAGTGAAGTGAAAGATAACAGCAGAAATGCATCCTCACCTTCTTTGTTGGCGCTGCTTTTTATCTCCGTCGCTTTGGGTGGCGCTGAAGGTTTCGAAAATTCTGAAATAGACAGGCGATTTAATTGGCTTTCGCTGTCGCGTCAAAGCGCGCGCATGCAGATTTATTGGCGTTATTTTATTTTATTTTTTCTTTTTTTAGCAAAAATAATTTTCAAAACAAGTCTTCGTTGTCAAATCAGTGCCCAGAGATTTATCCTCTATAATCGGGAAAAAATCGTCTTTGCGCTGCGATAATACTCTCTCCTTTTTGTTGCTTGTCGACTCGTTCATTTTGATTTATTAATTTTAATAAACTATACAATGAAAATCTTTTACTAGGCAAATTAGCTCAATTACACTTAAGTGTCGACATATCGTTGTAACGAACTATTTTTTATTTGAAAAAAAAATATTAGTTTAAGCTCATCCCATTGTACATATATACGTTATCTGTAGATTATAAGTCAATCCGACTGGAAAATAAAATCGAGTCTTTTAAAATTTGATTTTCAATTTACTTTACTAATTATTTATTTTATTTCAATTTCTTAATAAGCATATCAGAATGTCCAATCATAGTTCAGTTAATTTATTACATCAATAAATCATGTTATCAAAGAATCTAGTAATTTTTAATTACTAGATAATAAATTTATTAAATAATAAATAATTGACATAACTTACCATACAACCTAATCGAACCTTCTGTCTCGCCCAGGGAGTTTTTGCTGATACATCGATAATTGCCAAAGTCACCGGGCTGTAAATTACTTATATTGAGATGCATGTGCGTCCTGTAGCTATTCTCATCGTGGTAAGCGGCGTACTTGTCTGTCGACAAAACCATCGAGTTGTTGAACATCCAGTAGCTGATGGCTCGCGGATGAGCTTCTGTTTGGCAGTCGAGTGTGACGTTTGTACCCGAGGGCGCACCCACCAACTGATTCGGCACGAATATCATCGGCGAGACTTTGCATATGAAACAGAAAATATATTTATATTAAGAAATCTTGTGAATGGGTATTCTGACAAATTGTTTTGCATCGTCGGTTTTAATAATGAAATGAGATCCTAGCAGATTTGAAAATGTAGTCCGTGAACCAACGTTATTTTTCCATCTAAAATACGTGTTTGTTATTGTATTGGACTCTCAGTGTGGAATAGATTAGGATCGATGCCTCGGGTAAAAAGGAACGTAAACCCAGTATTCAATTTCCAGAGTCAACAAATACAGGTAAATAAATTATTTAAAGCTTAAAGGTTGTTTTGCTAATTGAAATTCTATTTCGTGCCAACGTCGAAAGCGAGTTTCCAGTCATTGAAGCTTGCTAATGAACCTGTACAGACATTTTTTATTTTTGGACGATTTTTTCTCTCTATTGATGTTATTTGTGAAATTTGTGTATTTGCGCAGCGATATTCATGTTGAATGACCGTTTTTCGTGGAAAAATAACAAGCTTCAATGGCTCTCGCTTTCACGTGAAAAGTTACGGACTTTTATTTTTACTTGAAAATTTGTCAATTAGCAAATTGGTAAATATTTTAATGATAATAAACGCAATGTTTTTTTCGGATATTCAGATTGTTTAATGAGAAAATTGGTACACCAAGCTATCTGACTTTGACTACATGCCGCAAGCATTCCATGATGTATACGTAGACAGTGAATGTGCGAGAAAATTTGGTAAACTAAGGAGATACGTGACTTCAGTAAAGTGACTGAGAGCGAACACGTAGATCTGATTTTTGTATTCTCGCGTATTTCGAGATACGCGATGTCATCTGTAGGGCAAAGAGACAATGCGTCCTGAATTTACGTTATATTGCCAATATATATATACACACACATACGTACTAGCAGATGGGCGGCATAATGCTCATACTCTCACTCACTCACACGTTCGTCGTCGTTGGGGGATATGGCCGAACGATAAATTGGAGCCCATCCTCGGATGGCCGTTGCTCGGCAGATAAAGCACGCAACTAACGTCCCACACGTGACGCATACATACGTGTTGCGCGGTGGACGAAGCGCGATCTATATGATACTTGAAAAAATTGCCAAAACACGCCTACAGAAAAAGACAAGAGCCGAGCGCAAAGACGTTGTTTTAATTTTCACCGCTGGCAATCGATTTGCTCGCTGTTTATTGGGTCAGCATTCGCGTCGGATTTTCAGAAGTTTCCAAATGGTAAAATTTAGAGCGAGAGCTATTCTTCTTGAATTTGATGGAGCGTCGATTTGACGCACATGCAAAAATACAGCCTATATACGTGAGATGAAGTTGGCGACCAAAGGAACGATTGATCTGTCGGGCGCAAATGTTTAGTTAACGCCGTCGCGCTCTCTGGCTCTCTCCGACTCTTGAAATGCGCGAGTGATCGAAGCGCGCGCGCGCGACGTAGATCCAAGATTGAAAAGCAAAATCGAATAATCGCGACGTGTATAGGCGTACATAATCGTATGAATAATCACGTATAAAAATCAAAGGGGAGAGAGAAAGAGATTGAAAAAAGCGATATGATTGCTCGTTCGGTGGCGCTCGAGCTCGTAAACCAAAAAAAAAAAAAAAAATCGCCTATATAAATCACGCTTCAACAAGCACAATTTTATCGGTTTTCTATCTTTACCCCGGCCCGCGCCAGCAAAGCCAGCCGCTCTGTCGCCACCAACTTTCGCGTCGCGCTCAGAACGCTGCGTTCGATGATAAATGATTTTTCAGACTCGCTATTGTGCGCCTTCCCAACTCATCGCTGTGTTCTTCGACTGGGTTAACGCAAGCTCATTCGGAAATTTTAACGAGAGGCCATTTATAGATTTCGCGGGAGTGAAAAGTTGTTGCCGTTGGGAAAGGCGATAATACCAGCAAATTGCGAACAAGCTCGCGGGCTCGAATCCAAGGTAAGAATCTTATTGCTTGCTCTCTCCCCGGCTATAACTCTCACGAGCTCTCCTTTCTCGTGTGTACGGCGATACGTAAACACACACGTATACTGTATTCGTTCACGTCGAATTCACGTATCGGGTTCGCGGCCGTGGCATGTAGCCGACAGGCTTGCCGCAAATCCGCAGATTGCCGCACCCGCTGACCTACCCCCTAATTAACGCATACTTCTGCCCTGGCTTCTCCTCGGCCTATGCTATCCCGCCGGCGAGCCTTTCCTCCCTTCCGGAAGCTGCTTCATGCCGCTGCAATTTGCTTTAGTATTATGTTTCTAGTACACGCGCGCGTACACACTAGCTGCCTCCATTTTGCTCGCTTGATATTCATAAGTGGCTCAAATTATCGCCTGTCTTTACTTTCGACCTACGTAAACAACTTTCGACGTGGATCCTTTTGTCGCTCGCTAATTGATTAATCGCTTAGGCTTCGCGCATAATGTACGCTTCGATGGAGTTTTTTTCAGAACAATTATCACCACGAGAACGAAAACGAGACGACGGATAATTCGAGGAATAATCAAACTGTCAATTTAGCATTCAGCCATACAGGTTTTGATGCTACATATGCGGTGACAGAGCTGCAAGAGAGGAATAAATTTGACGTGATATTCAATATTCAATTTTCGAATGTGGATTCAGAAAACAATACAAACAGTTAGAGTGTACAACGTGACAGAGAGAGAGAGAGAGAGAGAGAGGAAAAGCTGCAAGCGTACGTCATTCGATTATTACTTATGCGACAACAACATCGGGTATAGCCCCGCGGGGCTTGACTGCACTCTTTCCTCTCTTGACTTTTTCTCGATGGTGTTTACGTGGCCCGCGGGCACGAACACTAGGGTAGGGGTCGAGCGAGAGAGTGGGTACAGTGACACAAACGAATGGAGCGCATAAAGGGGAAAAATGAGCGGGACCTGCGGGACGCTTGGCCGACGCTTGCTTGCGCAACAGAGGCCCTGCGCCGCGTATTTCCCATGGGTTTCTTCTTCGCCCGATACATGCAACGCCAATCTACTGCTATCCACTTGTTTACTCCGAAACCCACTCTGCCCCTCGTAGGCGCGTAACAATCAAATTTAAACAATACATGCTCTCGTCGATATAGCATCCGCCACTCGCCTTTCTTCGCAGCTCCCTTTATACATGCACTTTGCGACGTCGAGCCTGCGCGTTTTATCGACGACGAGCTGAGAGAACTACGCGCAGAGGTGGATCGCATTTTTCCTAGATGAAAAATAATGACGTTCGAGCTGCTAAAGTAAGCCCAGATTGAAGCATGAAAGGATAACTTGTCAATAGACACCTACTTCTGATGCTCCTTCATTGATATCGTATGACACTAACCTTCAAGCTTTAGACGTGTTCACACACGTCTAAAGCTAGACTTCGCGTCGCCTTTTACTTTATTCAAACAATTCTTCGCCAGTTATAATAATTTTAACGGCAGAGACATAGCAAGGATTATTCGCTTTTATCTTGAAGCTTTAATTACTTCGATTATTGGTTTTCAATATTTCGGAAACTTCAGTTCTCTCGAGAGACATCTGACAGATAGATTGCGAGCAAATTGGAATTTGATGTTTTGTTCAATTGCAATTATTCAGAGACTATAAATAATACTTACATTCGACGTCGACGATAATTCTTTTGCTCACTGTCGGTGGAACACCGTTACTTGCTATACATAAATAGGCACCCATTTCGTTCCTCGATATCTTCGTAATGTTGAGCGTTTCATCCTCGTAGACGGTCACTGCAAAAATATCGAGAACATGCATTTACTCGTAATTGCCAGATGGAAAACAAGAAAAAATATCGTGGATTATTGAATAGAGTAAAATGAGTCGCGAGCCAGTAGTAAGAAGCACTTAATTGGGAAGTCTAGACCAAAAAAATCCATCGACCGTGTTCGCCCGTCACGCGTTTTACTACCTTCTTGCGTGATTCGCGCATGGCAGCGAATAAAACTGGAGAAGCATTGAGTTTCAAGAGGAAGTTGGCCTCAAATATAAATGGACTTTTGAGCTTGGTATGCTTGAGAGGTCGCTCCGCTGCATCGACTTCCTTTTCGCTCATTCGCTCTGATGGCAAATTAACTACGGAACGTCGTCAAAAGTCTCTCTCTAAGCAAAAATTAATATGTAGACACTTTTGAATGTGCAAGTTCCAAAGAGTCCGCGCGATGCACCCAAGAATCAAGAGTAAAAGATAGAACAAAGAGTACAGAGAGAGAAAGCGAGGAGGCGGGCTGAGCGAGAAGTATAGGCATTGACAAGTGAAGGTTTATTGCTACTGTTATACTACCGCAAGAAACTTTAGCGGGAGCGCGCAACGAGTTATTTACAAACTGTGTCTGCAAAGTTGAAATAAACTCTGGCGCTTGATACTCGCAAAGAAACGTATTCTACATTTTGCTTTAAGTACTGTTCTTCAAATGAAATTTGTCCATAAATCTTTCGAGTAATTATTATACTCTTGTTTGAAGTATGCTTAGTAATAAAAATCCCTGCCTAATAATCGCAACAACGATTTATTTTCGTTAATTATGAAAAGAACTCGAGTATTTTTCAACCTAACAAAGTTTGTAATTTCCAACAGATAAATAAAAGCTTATCTATTTCTCATAACTCTTTAAATTGTCTGGAAAGCTTGCAGGCCAAAGCTAGTATTGAAATTGATAAAAAGGGAAATGGAATGTTTATACAAAAAGGCAATAGATCGGAAAAAACTAAAACAAAAAAAAATGAAATAAAACTGTTGGAAAACACGAGGACGCATAAAAGCCAGTGAGAGGGCGACAAGAGGTAAGGGCTTTTTACGGCCATCCGGTACGAGGTTTCCCTCTCCTTTTCATCCAAGACTCGAAAAGTTCCGCGCGATAGTCAACACACTGCAAAATACAGTAATGCAATTCTGATCGAACACGTATCAGTTTGATATGGCTTCGAATGTTTCCTCAAATCGGCAATGCATTAACATGTTTGTTCGTTTTGCTCGTTTTGTTATTTTGCTTTTACCGGGAGGTAGATTCTCCATTACTGACCATTACTTCTGCACTGTTGATGCATATAATTGTTCAGATGCTGAAAGCTACGAGGAAGTATGTTTGAGCTTCCGATTTGCATTAGTGGGTCGACGATATAAAAGACCATTTCTACATTTCTACCTCAGCACGATAGTAAGAGTGCTCAAAGCTTTGATAATCGAAAACAACATTATGTTCAGAGCTCTAGCAGAATAATCTTGTTATGCCAAGTGGAAATCATCCATATGATTAGGTAGGTGGCCTACATAGAGCAAACAGTTCTCGAATAACATAGCCTCGATTAATTAATCAGCGCGGTTAGCCCAAGTCACTGAAAGCATGTATATTCGAGCGCAGGCGAGTCAACAGCGGATGCGCAACGATTAGGTATAGAGAGAGAGAGAGGCAAGTACTTAAACAGTCGACGGCAAGCAGCGAGCTTACCTCCAGCACGCAAAGCTCGCTCGCCTTCAAACTGCCTCAATTGGCTTTTACCGTTGCTCGAGATCAACTCGCGCACTATAGTTTTTCACAGATGCGGCTCGCAGTTAGTACTCTATCTGTTTACCATCGTCATCTATATATCTCTTTCGTTTACGCGCGCCTACGCGGCAACTTTTAACGAGCCTCAAGTTTGCCTGGGGCTTTCTATCATTCAGCGGCAGAGCCATCAGCACGCGAACTGCCGTGGTGGGTTCAGGCTTTTCGTATGTATACGCGCACATAACTTCCCACCGCGCCTACTCGATCATGTCGCGCGAGTGCTGCACACCACCAATTCCGATGCTCTCGTTATAGTCCTCTCACAATATGTGCATGTGCTTCTGTCACACTTGTTAAGCGTGTCTGCGTGTGTCGCTGTATTTGAAAGGAAACAGAATTCCACGACAAAAATTTCTTTTCTTTTTTTCAGAATCGTCAATTGCGTTCTCACGTCTGTGTGCCGCAACTCTTCCGAAACTTTCTTAACTTTGAAAGTTGATCTCTGGCATTAAATGTTACTTCTACTTTTCATTGCAGCGAATATTTATTTACTTTACTACCATTCAAGTGATGCATTATCGAACAACGTGAAATTCAACAGTAAACGTTGGGTAATAATTGAAAGTAAAGGGTCCGAGAGAGGGAAAATATAAATCTTCGGCACCGTTACAAATAGGCCACACAGCTTGGCCGTATGTCACAGCACCTGCTGGTCCCTCTCCCTCGATCGTCGTGGCGTTAACGCGCAGACGATTACCGTTTACCCTCGCTTGCGTGTGCATGTCTTGCATGGTGGTCCGCGCACACAGCAGCAGTGCCGAGTGTCAACTGTCGTCCAGCTCGAAGGGAGAGGAGTGGCGAGGCTTCTAGTCCGCGAGTAGGCGGCGAAAGGCCCGAGGAAACCGCAATGTTTCCATGCCACGCAAGGGAGGCTGCGGTTTGCGTGGTGTATGCGCGCGCTTGCGACATAATTCGAGCAGCGCCAGGTAACGACGCGCCTCGTCAATGTCAGCCACACCAGTTTCTCTCTCTCTCTCTCTCTCTCTCTCTCTCTCTCTCTCTCTCTCTCATATAAACATTATTACGTTGCTCGTTACTTTTTTAGCTTTTTTTATCACCAACCACAAGCACAAGAGTGTCTCGGTGAATAACAAGTTGGTTGGGTGAGCTTTGTCATTACGATGGTTCCCAATTTGAATTCAACTGATGAAGCTTGCGTACAGCTTGCGTACAGCTTGCGTACAGTTTGCGAATAACGCGCACGTGCTACGTGAAACCTCTAATAGAGCAATTGTTAGAAACGACATGTGACCG
This sequence comes from Phymastichus coffea, assembly GCF_024137745.1. Lineage (NCBI taxonomy): Eukaryota > Metazoa > Arthropoda > Insecta > Hymenoptera > Eulophidae > Phymastichus > Phymastichus coffea. Next base: position 871,099 of record NW_026706880.1, read on the forward strand.
TGAGCGTGCGTATCAAGATTAAAATCGGAGGCAATAATGCGAAGATATACGTGAGATACGGTTAACAAATCGGTAAGCAAATGGCCAAATTGATGTGGCTATAATCGCGTATAAGCGCAAAAGGAAACAGGGCAAAACTCTTTACTACGCCGCCGCGCTTTCGAAAACTCGGAGAGGGAGAGAGTGAGAAACCGATTGCCCCTTTAAATTTATAATTGGCGCCTGCTGGGCTCGCTGCGCCAGCTCTGGCCTGTGCATTCGAAACGAAGCTACACATAGAGCGCGAGAGAGTAGGAAGCGCGAGTTCCGTTGTTTGGCGACGCAGCGCACACTGCGCCTTCGACCTCCTACCTCTTCCTTCCCTTATTAGCCCACCATTTCCCTTGTACATGGAGCTCGGAGGCTGAGAGAGAGGCGCAAAGACGGCGTCGTCGACGACTATGCTCTATGTATAGTGGCGTGTGCACACATTAGGATACGGGTGCGGAGAGAGAGCTCCAAGCACTCGCGTGCGATTTCGCGATAATACCCTTCTGATGAATCCGCTTATGCCGGTTTGTTCTCTCTCCTCGACTGCCTGTCTATTTGTCGACTATCGATTACCTCTCTTTGTACTCAATGTTTTAGCACTTTCATGTAACTCTGTGTATTTTTAGTTTTAAAGCTAAATAAATTGTACTGATAAATATGTAACTCGATTGATTTAATTGATTTGAATTATTCAATTTGAATGGACGACAAGAAGCACACGTTGTACATCAGATACTCACAATTTAATTATGTTCAATTAAAGACATTCGATATTTATTGTATCTTATCGGCCAATCTGATCTCAATGATATCTGGCTTATGAATGAATGAAAACTCTATTTTTCGACTAACCGAATTATAAAATACTCAAGGAATCAGTTATTTACGCTACTTGATAATAGCACATATTGATAAAATGGATAACGCAGACTAATAATTCAGTTTTATGATATTCTAGCAATCAAATCTAATATTGAAAACACTGGATTGTGTAAAACAGTCCTATGGTACGAATATAAGCCAGCAACCGTTAGGTTGTCAGAAGTAAAATAAGAACAGTCATTGCTTTAAGAAAATTCATGAGAATTAGGAAGGAGTAATTTTAAAAACGAATTGATGAAATTTATTTCGTATAAAATAATTGAAGGCAAGACGAGTCACACGTCAGACGTTCATTTTATAAGCTTGTCTTCGATGTCCAAAAAGGACATATAGGAACGGAGCCGGACGATTATCATAGCCATTCATCAAGCGACGTAGCGCGAAATTGATAGTCCGCCAAGGCGCGGACGATCCTATTTTTTAATTAGCGCTGCGTGAGCTGCTACTGCGACGGGCGAAGAGAAATATAGAGGAAGGTCGTATAAGTTATTCGTTCTTGCATAATTCCATCATCACTTGACGAGACTTTTTCCTTTTTGCTCGGTCCGCTCGTCTCTCTCTCTCTCTCTCTCTCTCTCTCTCTCTCTCTCTCACGTTCGACGACGTGTGCCCGCATAATTTTTCGCTTTTTTTCTCCCTTTAGAGTCGTCGCTATGGCATACGCTATACATAATAGACTCTTTGTCTTTTCCCGCGTTTTCTCTTTGCTCCCAATCTTTCCTGCTTACTTTTTCATTTTCCTGTGATCATTGCTGCCTACACGCTTGCCCCAGCTATATATTCTTTTATTGATTTTTTTTTTATTTTTTACACTTTTGCTTCCTTTCAAATGTCTTTCGTCGTGATTTCATTTGATTTTCACAGCTATCGCACATGTATATACGCGAACCCTTGAATTGATTTTTCATCGAACGCATGGAATTGGTATGACCATGTTATTCGGTTATTTTGCTCGCGTTCAGCCGAAAACGGAATGAAAATTCATATTTATAAATACTGTTATCACAGCATCGAGTATTTATTAGCAGCATTGAAAAGTACACATCAATATTTAAACAGATAAATGCCGTTGATATTCAGGGCCCAAAAAATCTATGGACTAATTCCGATATGTAGATGCACAAAATTGTATTACGTATGAAATTGCGCAGCTTGGATCTGTCAAAATCTACGATATGCGCGCAAGAGGCGGCTGTATATAAAGCCGCGCCATAAACAACGACGGTAGCCGCTTACACAGCACCTGTCAGCTACTTACTCCAGCGAGGTAATCCCCCTTCATACACTCATCTCAGTCTTGTGCCCCTCCGTGCGGCCAAAGTAAATGCCCTCACTCTTGCGCTGCTTTGGACCATCACTTTCCCACGGGCAAGAGTAAAGGGGGTGAAGTTTCAAGTTGATTAATCCCTACAATATTTAAGAACTCGCTGCTTGCACCACCAACGCGCGTCTGTTCTCTTCCGTCTTCTTCAATCTTTGTTTTACTTTTATCCTCTATCTTTGCTTTATGAATCTTCAGCTAATCTCGCGTTCGCTTCGGTGCACTCGTGCACATATGTACATTTGTTTGGGAAGTCACCGCGCGATTAAGAAAATTATACCGGCGCGAGCTTTCGCAAGCGATATCGCCTACGTGTGCGCACATGGGCGCGCGTCCTTCTCTTACCTCGTATCTGTTTATCGCATTTTTACCTTGCATATTTATGCAAAACAAGTTATTGCGCAACAGCTAACGTGATAGAGAGAGAGAGAGAGAGAGACTTTAAATTTACCCATTCCTATTTTGCGATTTTCCATTGTAAAGGTATCGTACCATACTTGTTATGTTTAAGAAGTTACAAAATTAAAAGTCACTGTGAAAACTAAAATTTGACCGATATTATATAAAATGCTCATTAGGCAGAAGAATGTTCTAGAATCATACTCTTCGTTAATCAATTTGTTTTTCTTATCTTTAGTTGTAAAAGGAGGCGAGGTTACGTGAAGAATCCGATCTTTATTGATTTAAAAATTTTATTTTTTACAAATTGTTTGGAGAAAGCAAAGGACAATGATGAGCGATGCGTAGTTGGCTAAAGCTAAGCTCGCACTGGCGCGCGCCTGTCTCACGTTTTTAAGAGACAAAAATCCATCGAAGTTTACATTTTTTTAAATAAACGACTGTTTCGCGCAGTCTTAATGGACAGCCGCACTCTTCTTTTTCGGTACCTCTCCCCGCTTTCCGTGCTCTCGAGCGCTTTTAGTTCGTCAGCCTGCCTGTCTAAAGTTAGCCATACGCTAACTCTTACCGTAAATAAGCCCACCAGTCCGGTAGCCATGTGTATACCGCGAGGACTACAGCCTCCAGGAAAACCTGGAGCTGTAATTGGCGTCACGGCGACAAAAACGCACAATGCGTTCGCCCGCGTCAATGAGTCGAGCTTTTGGCCAAACAAGAGGCGTAGGCGCATATTGCTGTTATGGTTGCATCTTCGATCGATCGCAGCATGTCATGCGATCGATTGAAGCCGCAACCCACAGCATTCTCACTCGCTACTGATTTTAAGGGTGCTCAACGTACAATATTGAGCCTTGGTGCTTTTTATAATAATCGCTGACCAGTTAAAGCGAGAACAGCTGCATTTTTTTTTATTTTCAGCTTTTTTTACATTAGTAAACTTCGTGAAATGTATAGCAATGTCAAATATGCCGAATTAATGGCAATGCCTAAACGAGCTATTTTTATCTTACACCATTCATTATTTCAAAATGACGAAGGAAAAAAAAATGCCTTTCAAGTCGATCAAATTAATCAGGACATGCACTCGGAGCGAACCAATGAAAAGAAGAAACTAAGGAAAGTGTTACGGTGTTCAAATGGATTATTAAACAACTGATAAAGAATGTAGCGAGGTGATCTCACCTTTAGTGCGTCGGTCGGCGAGTGGAATGCCCTGATTATCCTCGCGCTTCCACTTGATCGTGGGTACGGGGAAGCCGTTGGCTTTGCAGACAAGCGTGACGTTTTGAAACTCGCGCACTGCCACTGTCGACGATGTCGACTCCGAGTCCAATATGTTCGGTGGCACTGCAATCAAAAAACGCCCGCTCACTTTGTTGACCCTATGGCTTCGTTTTACTTTAATATTCCTCCTATTGATATATTTTTTTCTCGAACGTTTAAAATGAAAAAGTTTTTTTTATGCATTGGGTCGTCATGGAGTTTGACATGTGACAGTTCACTCGAATGTTACGGGTATATAAATATAAAACAGTGAATACGCAAGTTCTTTAGATTGATCTATTTCTAAAAACAACTCAAGTAAAATTAGAATATCGATGGCCTAGAGATCAGATGAAATTACCAACGACTTCGAGGAATCCCACTTGGCTCATCATCGGAACTGTGTTGACTTGACACATATAGTAACCGCGGTCCTGTCTCTCGACCGCGTGTATGTGTAGTAGCCAGGTCTTGTGATTGTCGTTCGACACGGAGAACCTTGAAATCTTTGTGACTACGTGCTTATGTACCGAGACGAGCATCTGCCTGCCGACGTGTATCCATACCACCTGCAACAATAAATATATAATGATTCTTAAGCTATTTGTATGATATATTTTATAATTCAAATAACTCCTATGGAACGTATAATTTATTTAGCACTTGTCAGCGATCGATTGCATGAGACATTCTCCTCTTTCAATTATTCAATTTCATTGAATTTAGACAGTAGCACCAGACAAAATATGAACGAGTGCGTGTCAATGACGGAGGTTTATATTTCACTATTAAATGTTGTCTCATCGATTGATCAGCCTGTCTTTATGTAATAATTGTCAATAATTCAACAAAAAATTTTAAATTGTTATGGTAGGATTTACATAAACTACCCAACTAATTGTCAAATTACTGTTGTTACTTAAATAAATTTTTACAACTTGCCAAAAGCTTAATTGTTAGCTGAAAACTAGAAAGAAAGTCCGTGACAGAAGAGCAAGAGACACAGCTGAGAAGAGGAGTGGCGTAAAAAAAGTCGACAGAAGATAGAAAAATGTGAGAAATTTTCCAATAGAGCCGTCAGCCTACGCCCCGAGGATTGTAGTAGGTGCTTCTCCCATCCACAAGTAGGTAACGTGATTTCGCTGCTCCCCCGAGAGAAGTTTGGGAAAGCTTATATATGTATATAGTCATAAGAGAGAAAGAAAAGGAGTGAAAATATAGCGAGTCAGCTCGGTGTCGAGCCCGATCGTTTGATATTTAGAATGTTGTCTCATTTCCACGTCTAAGCTCGCAGCTGCCAACGAGATTGCTTTTTCGGAAAAGCGCTACACGCCGCCAGTTAAAGAAAACGAGTCCTTTCTCTACGCGCAAACTTTTTTCACTTTTCGTTTTATATCACTTCTTCTCCGTAATCCCGCATTATACCTAGCTATCAGTTTGCTACATGCTTATACCGGGTCTTTCAGTTTTTCCTTCTTCGTCTTTTCACTTGTCGATTCCAAAGATATCACTTTCAAGTTGATTGATCATGTAGCAGTGTTAGTATGTCATTGTCGAGAAAAAGCAACATATAAAAATTTTTATGTAATTTGTAAATAAAACTGCTCAGCCCCTTTTTTGCGATTTCGTAACGAGGCTCTATTCGACCTGACTTTTCATGCGTGTCCGCATAATCTCCGCAACGAATTGATCGGTTTCAATGGCAGTAGTTTCATTTAAAAGGCTATATTTTCGAGGCAGTCATGTTTCTTTATTGACTTGGTCGAAGCGTAACTTGTAAAAATGTTGAAAGTCAGCTTCCTTTTTATTAATTTTGCGTACAAGCACGATTGTTCGTACATCTATTTTTCAATAAATATACTTTTATTTTGCAACAGATAAGTCCATCAATAAATTAATAGAGTATCATTTTATAATTGAATCACAAGCACATCAACCAAATATTGAATTGTTCATTCATTTTTATTATTTAATACTGGCATATTATTAGGACCAAACACCCAAACACCAAATGAATAAGCGGTGGTACTGATTATAAACATGAGAGGATATTTAATCAATATATAAAACTCGGATCGTAAATGACATAATATATTTATTTATGAAGGTTTGATTCCTATGATATATTACGCGTTTTTATCAAAATATTTCATTCGCATAGTTACTAAACGTAGTTATTACACATAGTTACTAAACAAGTTTAATTTTAAACTTCTCAAGTATTGCAATCCGCTTCGAGATCGCTTACTTTGCGTATTTTGTTACTTTACTTTTGCATGTTTTTGAGAAAAAAGCCAAAGGTATACGTATAAAGCAGCGAGCTTACAGTGGTGCATTCTTGAAAGATTCTTTCTGAAATTACTTTGTAACGTCAAGAAACGTATGTATGCACTTATACAGCCACGCCACAAGTGGCAGCAAAGGACGACAAGCTTCTTCGCCGGTCCGCGAATATGTACGCATATTACTGAGAGAAAACTGTACGTGAGAGAGAGAGAGAGAGAGAGGAAAAGAGAAAGCAAGGGAGGATGGTGAGGAGGTGAGGTGCGGAGTGAGTTGAAACGCCAGCGGCAAAGCCATTACGACAGTGTTTTACAGACCAACGAGCCGACTTTCACCTTAACTAAGCTTATTCCGCGACAAAGCTCATACGGCGTTCTTGCGAAAATTTCATGCGACAGCAGTGACGGCAGAGCGGGCTCACGACTCCAAACGGGCCGCCACTTTAAACTCAGTTTTTTCTTCTTTTCCTTTACTCTTGCTTGCTTCGTTTCAAAGTGGTTATATTTATTTCCGCCGAAAAAAAGAGCACGCGGAAACGACTTTAAGCGGCAACGGCAAGTGGCCGCGAGGAAAATTTAAATAGCGCTCTCTTTTCCTCTCTCCCGGCTGCTGCAAGAGAGTGCTTGCCGTCGTCGTCGGCGTCGTCGTCGTGGCGTGAGGCTGCGCGCTCACCCCCTTTTTTCTGCACACGCTCGTCAGGCCCCTTAACGAACTCGCAAACTTTGTTCAAGTAAATTTAAGATGCTTACGGGGCTCGCATTAAATAAATGTTGCCTGCTAATTATGAAATTTCTCTACATTCTGGATGATACCCGACTCTTTACTTTTTTTCTCGTTACTCTTTTTATTGCCCAGTACGATGACATATTTTTCGAGTACGCTGCCGAAAAAAAGGAAACTCTATGAAAGGCTGATCATTAAAAAAAAAACTTAGGTTTTTATAGGTAACGTGAAAACAAAAACAATTTTTTTTTCGTAAGTTAAGATAAGCCCAAGATTTAGAAAAAAAGAATGCAGTTTACGAGTCGATTACGTGAAATTAATTTTGAAATAAAATTCCAAGCACTTAAGTGTTTAAAAAAGCACGAATGAAAGCATGTGGCGAAAGGGTATCCACTGTCGAGATGAAGTTTGCAAAGTGAGCTGATAACCTTTTTTACGATAGGGGTAACAAATTGAAAAGTATACAGCGTGCGAGGGAAAGATTGCATTTGCAGTTGGAAGCTGCGTTACGTTTATTGGACCAAGCGAATCCACAAGAAAAAGTGTCTTTCTCTATCGGAGTGCAAGCTCGATTGAAATCTCTGGCAGCGGTTCAAAAGCCTCGAGCGCCAGCGTGCGGCATGTGGCTCTATGTTCCTTCTTTTGTATCCTGCTACTCTTCTACTTGCTGCTGTTTTTTGCTAACGCAAGCCCCGCGGCCGCGAATTAAGCTGTTGGGATAAGCGAATAACTCGAATGCGACTCTGTGTGAGTGTCCGCGACAATTTGTCAAACGGTGATGAAAGCGAGTGAATGGTTTCCGAACGTTTTTGTCATGCCTACACACTCTCTCTCTCTCTCTCTCTCTCGGGCTACCATCCTCACGCCTGGGCGACGTAATGCGCATGAATTTTTCAAAGAATAATCATTTCCATCTCCTCTCCGGGTGAACTCGCGCGCGCACGCTTGTAATTTATTCATTTGACAGTTTGATCGCAAACTTCAGCTGCTGCTAGCTCGCGCACACTTTAGCTCGCCACGATCGCTCTCACTAAATCTCGATGGGCCTCGAGCTTGCAACCAACTTGAGTGGACCCCACTTCTCGCCAGGCGTACCTTCACATTTACATATGAATTGATGTTTTTCTCTTTTACCTTCGGTCACTAACTTTTCTTTCGCTTGCCTCATCCAAGACTTTTTCATTCAAAATAAAAACGTATAGATTATGAGTGTTAAACTTGAAGGAACGGCTGTAAAAATAAAAATAACGGAATCGTGTTTGAATTTCTCTTGATAACGATACTGGATGCTATCTAGTCGAGCTCAATTATTGAATTGAATTATTCATAAACAGTCTGGTACATTATACTAGAAATATAAATCATGACACCAATTAAAAATAGCGTTATTTTATGAACAATGCATTAAGATCTCAAGTTCCGGAACGTAGAGCGAGTTAGCGAGCGCGGTATTGAGGAAGTGTGTGCATGGCAGCGCGTTCGAAGCATTTAGCGCGCGCATACGTCCTTCGAACACGGATTAGAACTCCCTGTCGAAACTATGCCTGGTATTTTAATGAAATTTTCAGCGCATACGAGACCTTAGCAAGAAGTTGGCTAAAGTCTCGAACGAGCACAAGCCTTAGGAGGCTTTCCACACGCCCAACTGGAACACACATTCGCGTCGCTTTGTAACCTCGAGTTTTCCCAGAAGCTCGGCAGTGTGCGCACAAGGCATAGGCAAAACGTAACTTTCGGTACTTTTCCAAATTCTCATAACTCTTGCTCCCTCCTCGTTTCCCAGTCAATAAAACTGAATTCTCTCGCTCGAGCGCGCGCCTGCGAAAGCCGGCTTAAGTTTGCACGAGCTCTCCGCCAATTTTTTTTGCTCAAAAAACACACGTATTGAAAAAAAAAAAAGAAATAAAAACTCTACTCCATCCCACAGGTTTTACGATTCGCTTGGATGATTCATCGCCTGCAGAGCAAGAATTTTCCTATAGCCTTTTTCACCAACTGAACTTTCATCTGAGTCTTCAATAATGTTTGATTCCGTTAAATTTAGTATATTTCAAAAATTAAGCTCACCGCTCTTTTTTCTTCCTACAGGTTCAAAAGTACTGAGCTGTAATAAACTAATTTTTTTTATCACATTTCAAGAAAACAAATTGGATGAGGAATTTTTGGGAAACACGCGTTAGTAGGGCAAATGGCAGAAATCAATCTTGGAACATATTTTACATGGATATTTGAAAATAATAAGCGCGCATAATGAGTTTTATAAATGTCGCAAACATAAGCAATGATCAATGAAAGAAAATTTACATAAACCGTTGAATGGATGAGAAGCAACAGCTACTATAAATGTCAAGCGATGCTAATCTTAATAAGATATATCGGGTAAACTAAATTAGCGTAGAAACCCCCTGAGGACTGAAACGATCAAGAGCGTCAAAATTACTTATTCATATTCAGCTTGAGGGCTGTGAGCTGCCTCTCGCTTGGTACTTTCCGAGAAAGCGTCGCGTGACAAGTCGTTACGTGCGGAGCTGAACGACGACGAAGCCGCGGAACTGCAAAGAACGGCGCTGTCTGTTTTAATCAACTTTTTAAAAATTTCAACGTCGCTGCCGTTGCCCGTTACGTTAAGACCACGGCCTCCTGATTTCCCACCAGATTCTTTGCGCTTTTTACTGCTTGCCTACCATTCACCCTCCAGTTGCTGCTCGATTCTCATTCCCTCTATATTTCATTTTTCATAGTGCACATAAGTACCTACTGTCAACTTTAGCCACCCTCGTTATCCGTTCTCTCTCTCTCTCTCCGTCTCTCTCTCTCCCTCTCTCTCTCTCTCCCTCTCTCTCTCTTTCTCCCTCTCTCTCTCCCTCTCTCTCTCTCTCTCTCTCTCTCTCTCTCTCTCTCTCTGTCAAGACGACACGACACGGTACCGCAAATCCCTGTCTTCTACAAATTGATCACATTTATAATCGACCGCCGCGATTATCTTATGCGCAGAAATTTGAAAAGATTGTAAGATATTTAATCCGTTCGCCGAAGTTTTCATTTTTTACGGACTTATCAAACTTTCCAAACTCTTAAATGCATATCTATCTTATCAGCTTGGAAGGCTTTTTACATCGAGTTCTGTAATTAATCTATAATCTTGCAGCTTACATATTACTTACTTGTATTCTGGTAAACCCTTAAAAATATTTGTCTTATTTTTTATGATATATAAATTCTTGAAGGTAAAGTAAATTAATTCAAAGCTAAAAAATTGTCTTATTTCAACAAAATTTACTATCAAATCTCATTTGCGAATGGCTATTCTCGAAGCACGTCAATTGAACGTGATTTTTTACAGATCTATTGTTAATTAATTAAGTAAAATATGATTGGCTCCATTAATTAGTGCGCGTATGGTTGAGAGTTTGAAAATTTTACAATAGCATTTATCGATGCAACATGAAGTTTTCATTAACAAATATAACCTACTTATTCATTCGGACATTTCTGTGTGGTTGGACGGTACATAACCGATAATTAGTACTCGAATAAATTATTCGCTGAAAAAGTACTGTATATGCATCTCATTGAAAACGCTAGCAACATTAATATTACTGCTAACACATAAAACCTTTATAGCTAATTTACTTCAAAAATGTATATCTAAAATTTTATAATTTAAGAAAGGGTATATTTTTTCCAGCAATATTTCAGTTTCAAGTAAAAAACTGTCTGTACAGAGATTTTATAGAAATGATAAGAAATATGTATAATAGAACTCCACTTCAACAGTAATGATTCTTAAAATGATAAAATTACATCAAACTTAATAGTGATATTCATTCTCATAAACTTACCTTATATGTTCCAAGATTCTCAATAACACAAGGTAAACTAACATCCCTCCCGAGTGCCACTGTGACATTTGGAATAGGCTCAGCAAACATCGGTTTGTCAGAAAGAGCTGAAAATAAAAATAAGTTAGTTTTAAAATTGACAATAAATAAATCAAATGAAATGAGTCAAAATTTATTATTTACTTATAAGAGTGATACAAATGTTATCTCTATCAATGAAAACTATTATATCATTACTTGGCTATAAAAGCTTGATTTCTAGTATAAACTTAGAAACCAAGTAGTTGTTTTTATATGCTGGGGATTCTATTGATTTATATTCGAGATAAGAAGCATATGGAAAATTTCGAATTCAAGATTTTAATATCACATTTACTCGCGAACATTGCATTCGTTAACAAGCACTCGCAAATTCACGTCGTTACACGCTTACATCTCTGAGCAATAATGCAATGCGTTTTGTTATGAATTACGTGAAATTGCATAATTGGCACCACCCGAGTGTTATTCTAATATTCATTGCTAGACTCTTGATGCGAGCACGCGCTTCACGAGATAGTCATTTCCTGCTGCTGAGTTTACTTTAGATATTGTTCTGGGAAATGAAAATTTACTGTTCTATTCCGATTGACGCGTAAATAATTGAGCAATTCAAACGATATTGAAATACTGATGCTGGTGTTCAGCTGTAGTAATGAACAGTACGGTGTACAGTGGTCGTTTCGTGGAGCGTTCTATCTCAGTTGGTTTGTTAGAGCAAAAATTACGAGCTTGCGTCATAAAACTACAGAGACAATATTGAAAAAATTACTACAGATCCTTAGAAACTTTGTAAAATTAGCGAGTTTTGATAAAGCAACCAATGCAATCGTTCAAGTTGAAGAAGATTATCTATCTAATAAATGTAAAAGGTGGCCGAGGATCGGTATCTGCTGCTTTGTACACAACCAAATGCCAGTAAATAATTTTATTTTCTAAATGTGTATCTGACCATTGAAAGCGTGAGATGAAACTTGCGAAGCTAGTTGGGCAGCTGGCCTGATTACTTTTAGTGTTTATTATTGAAAGCGGAGGCGAGTAATAAGTACGGCATCGGTCATATTTGAAAGCTCTTTAAAAGCAAGGACATTTATGAAAACGCGGCCAAGTCAAAGAGAAGAAAAAAATGAAGAGCGCTCAGTTGGACTAAGGAATACACAAGAGAGAAGGCGAGAGCTTCAAGAGTAAAACAAAAGCTCGGCTGGGCGTCGAGTTTTCCCTTTCTCTTTCGCGGGGCGGCTCAGCAACCAGACAGACAGCTGCGCGGGACGTCTCAAAGAGATGGAATAAACGAAGCATTTTCACTTAACACGTGCTCCGTCCGGAAGAGAAGACACCAGCCCGCAATGTACATATAGCACATCTCTCTGCCTCTGTGCATCCTGGGTATATCCGGCTGAAATAATGCTCGCCGCCTCGCGCCGAGGATTGCTTTCATGATGTACGACATGGCGGCGGAATAGAAGCCAGGCGAGAAGAGGCGAGCCTGGCCAAAAGAGGAAGAAGCTTCAAGAGAGAGCGAGGCTAAGGTAAATATCGCCTTGCAATTTCTTTGAAGATCGAAAGAAAAAGACAGAGAGAGAGAGAGAGACCTCTAGGATACGATACAGCTCGATGGATCTCTCTCAAGACATGGTCCAGCACGATGGCGGTACCCACTCGGCTTCCTCCTCGCGAGCGCTAGGAGCCAAAGTAAAAGTAGTGGCGATAAAGGCAACGCGGAAACACGGCCCGAACGAAGTTTGCAGACGAAACGTGGAACTGACAAGTTGCCTTTGACTGGCTGATCTTGCTGAGAATTCCCTTACTTGCTCCTACGGTTTTCCCTCCGCTCCCCCCCCCCCCTCTCGCTCTCTGGCCCTCCCCAACGTGCTCTATTTCTTTCGAGGCAAATACATTTGCCAGCCCGTGCTCCAGTAAATGCACTGTTTAATCGAATCAGATACGGCACGTGGCGTCAGCGAAGGCTCGAGGAACTTGCACTGCCTTTCTTCCTTCCTTTTTTTTCGCGCTCTCTCGGCTTTTTTCTTCTCTCTTTTCTTCTCTTTGCCGCGCGGTCAAAGCGACGGAAGCGAGAAACTTTGGCCCTTGTCCCGGCAAACTTAATGCGCGACGATGAATTCTCGCAACGACGTTGATGGTGCAAACGACTTCATTTGCATTAAATACCAAAGCGCAGCTTTCGAGTGACTTTTCTTGTCCGCGCACAATTATAGCAGTAATCAAAGTAGCCCCACTAATTAATTGTTGCCCGGAAACTCCGTTCTTGTGTCGATATAACTCAATCGAACGCTTAGTCAACAGAAATAATGAAATAATAGTCATATTTGAATGAACAATTATCAGATATTTTGTTATTCAGTAAACGCTCTAATTATGAAATTGTTATGATAAACTTAAATATACTTATTTTCATTACGTTACTTTTGGCCATGTTATATAATATCATTTATTATATAACATTATTTGCATAAATATATTAACATTATATCTGTCGTTACATGCTAATAACAACGAAATGATCGCTGTCAATACAATTATGTAGTGTTATATAGAAAATTATGATTTATGATTGATTGAATCTTTTGTCTACAATGAAAAAAAATATCTTAAATAAAAATGCGATTACTTAGAGCTGGGATACCTTTGAAAGGAATGTCTGTTTTTTCGTGTACCAACAAACCCACAAAACTACCGTAGTATGCAGTTTTTAAGGGATCTGTAAGAGATTAGGCGACAAAGCTCGTTATTATTTATTTTATCCTTGGGGGTCCAAGTTAGCACGCACGCTCGTGCAATTTAAGCACTCGTATTTATTGCTTTTTCGACTAGTGCCGGTGGGGTACATAAGAGCACTTGGTGTTTATAAGCAACCGGATAAAAGATAAAACAGCGCAACGCAACTTTCTAATTTCTTAATAGAGAAACTCTCATCACATTGGTTTTACCGATAATTAAAATGTATTTCAAATTGTTTTATAATAAAAACAAATGAACTTTAAATAAAATAAGGCAGTTTTCTTAATGATTAGATGAAATTTCAAGGCTTTTGGATACAGATGGCGCATTAAATTTGCTCCTCTACAATAGTTCTAGAAGTTCTAGAAGTAGGCGCAGACTCTGAAAATGCTGGTCAGCACTCGAAGTCGAATAAATCAACGAAATATATAGAACGATCAAATTTTTACGACGTTTCTTGGCCGTAAATCGCGTTCGCCATATATAGTTTAATGAAATACACGAGCAGCCGTGAAAATTAATAGGATTTTTACCCGGGAAAATGAAAAGAAACGTATCAGCAGTATCTTGTCAAATATTCCACTTGCAGGGCGAGCATAAAAAACTGACTGTATAATAAAAAAAGGAAAAGCAGCAGCAAGGCCATTTCGATTTTTCGCACCATTCACCATCTGGACGTCTACTTACGTACGCATCAGAGTCCGTTCGCATTAAAAAAAAAAGTGATCACATGCGACCGCAGCTCGTAAACGTAGTGGCGAACGAGCAATCGTATATCGGCCCCTTATATGTGCCCTCTTTTTCTCGATTCTACTCATGCGACAATTCTCTCTCGCTCTCTCTCCCTTTTCGCGCATGACTCGAGTTACGGCTTTTCGCTTCAGCCATCTCCAAGTGAGACAACTGCCTCTATTGATGGGAGTTAGCTACGGAATGGGAGGGGGACACGCGAATAGCAAGAAAAAAAGAAGACTGTAGCAGAGGGCGCAAAAAAAGGAGATACCTAAAGAAATGAGAGGAGGCTGTAGCAGAAGGGAAATCGAGAGGAAAAAGAAAATGGAAAGGCCGCGCAAAAAGAGCTGTAAAACAGAAAATACCGAAAATGGACGCCACGCAAGAGCTACTCCGTATTCTGAATACAATACGTGTATGTAAGCTTTTGCTGACAGGCAAAATAATCCTACAATGCAGAATGAAAGTCAAATATCACGGTCTTCGTATTCAGCCACAAGGCAAATTTTAAAAACAAGGCGTAAAACATACATTAGCAAGATAACAAACAAAATCAAAGAAAAATTGGACTCGTAAGGAAAGAAGATTAAGAACGGAATAATCGAGAAAGAAGAAAATAACAAAGAAGAGGCTAAATAAAAGGTGAAACTATAGAATCGAAAAGAAGAAAAAAGGAAAAAGAAAGAAGGAATAAAAACGGACGGATGGCAAGAAATAAGGAAGAGGGTTATGCGAGTGGGTAAAAGGTGTGCGGATCCCGCTATTCGAAGGGGTTTATCAGCAATAACTCGGGCTCTTTCATATCTCGCCAATAATTTCTCGCCGAGTGCTAGCAGAGAGAGAGGGAGAAGCTAAGAACTCGGCGCGGTCCTTGCGTTGCCGAGGATTCTTTACCACTCTTTCCCCCGCTTCTCCCCACACCTCTTGTGTGCAGTTTGAGAAAGTGCACAGAGTAGGAGAGAGAGCAAAAGAGTCTGGCGAATAGATAGATGTATCCCTGGCTAAGTCGAGGTAGAGATATAAGCCGATCCAACTTGAATTTATCCGACAGATAAAAATGTCTCTTGGAGTTTATATAAGAGGGACAGAGACGCGCGCGCGCGACCCCGCGCCCAGGAGAAGATTTCAATAAAACCCTCGATTGTAAAGTACCGTCGGATAGAAAAGACTGTCCAGGCCGTTACAAGGGTCAATGGAGCTCAAAGTCGACTGGCACGCTCTCACTCCCTTTTATCCTTTGGCTGTGCATGTATCTTATCTGGATATATTTTGTCGCGCGCGTAAACGCTACAAAGAGGTATGACCTTGTACATATGCGTAGATATCCATAGGTCGCTGCAACATATATCTGTACTTGGAGCATATGTGAAAACCGTTTCTACGAATGTTTTACATAGATGTGAAGTCCAAAATAAAAAAGAACAGCTCTTTTATTATCCGTATGTTATTCGACTGATACCTAAGTGATTACATTTGGAGAAGTTTAAGGCAGCAAGGCACAGAAATGCACTTTTTTATAATCTGTAGGTATAGTTTGTTTCAGTTACAGAGTTCGCGATGAAAGTTTGCGTACATTCAGTTACTCAAACTCAAGCGTTGACATGATTAAAACTTGCTCGTATAAATGGACTAAACATACGCATTTGTCAACGAATTATAAAAAGGGTAAAGGGCTTCGTCACTCTCTGCAAATGTCAATGTTGACTGTTTCGTCGCCTGTTAATTTTACAGCTCGTTGGAAGTCGTCATTTCCACTCGGTAAGTTATGAATTCAATGTTGAACGCGCATTTTTAATTAAAAACAAGACACTCCGTTTGCCTCTGCCCGCTAAGAACGTGCAGCTGGAATTTTTCATTTCAGCTTCTAATTGTCCGCCACAACTACATTGCAAGCAAAACAAAGTTGATGAGTGAGCGCGAGCTCAGGCGCTCATTATTCAATACGCAAACGCTGCTCTGTCCATTAGTAAAAGTAGTGTATCTATCTGTATAAATATGTAGAAAGCAAGAGAATTGTTTCATAGCCAAGAAAATTGTAGTCGAAGTGGCATTAAAAGTAGCGGAATGAAGGGGAGAGAGAGAGAGAGAGGAAGTATAGGAGGAGGACTAGAGGAAGCACACTGACACATTCACACGTAGGAACAACGATGGCATAAGGCCTGCGAGAGAGCCGCGCGAAAGCGTAATTAGTCCGGGACACGTCCGTGCGGACTCGCGGCAAGATTAATTGCATGCCGGCAAGTGGCCGCTCGCTCTGCTACCTCGTGTGCTCTTTCTCTCTCTGTGCCCATCGGATGCATGCGCGTGTACTAGCGAAGCACGTGCCACCAATCCCCCGCGGCAACCGAGCAAAGGAAACGCGCTGGATGCGGTTTCGCGCGCACTCTTTCTCTCTCTTGCTCACGTGCAACCTGATACACACATGTGTGTACATGTAAGCACTGAATTGATCGATTTCTAATCTACACTCCGATGCTTATGCAGATGTATCAGCTTTCGAACTTTGTTATACTTTTCAGTAGAAAAATTTATAGAACCACGCTGAAATAAAGTCAGTGTACGGTGGAAAATGAAGATTGTTTTGTACTACTCGTCAAACGTTCAGATTAAAATTCAAAATCCGCTTGGGCATTGGGAAAAAGTTGAAAAATAAACCGAAGATAGGCTTTGTAAAAAGAGGAAGAAAAAACAATGTTGTTACAAATTTTAGAATTATCAAATTTTATTTTTCGATAGATTTTCGAAGGAATTGAACGAAATCACGAATTTTATCTTTTCTTGGAATCCAAGTTTTATGCAGCTGTAAAACTTGTTGTCAGACAATCACATTAATGAAAATTTTCTAGTTAAGCAGGTTAATGCGATTCCGTTATATACATCGATTTCAAGACTTTTCATTCGGGATAATTTTTACTGACGAAATAGCAAATGACAACACCGATTTTTATGTAATGTTATAGCTGAGATGAAAAATGTATAGTTGTCGAAAAGACAATGTTGCCAAAAGATTGAATGAAACAGGTATTGGCTGTGGTATACGTAAGCTCAAAATTTGTATCCCTAGGTAAAAGCCTAAAAGTCGCAAGATGAAAATACCAGCAACACAAAAGTAGAAATAATAGTTTACGTAGCTTCGACTAGCTGCGGTGCGTAATAAGCTGAAAAGCTTTTCTTCGTATATATGCTCGCCTGCGCGTAACAAAAACAAAAGGAAAAGAGCGCGCAAAGCAAGGATAAAAGGGATCAAAGCGAGGGAAATATTTCTTTTGTTACTTATTTAAAGCCGCTCAAATATTAACATTCGCTTTCCTGGGGCGTTTCCACTACATAATACATAGCCTCCTGGCTGCTGGGGATACATATACACGCATAGCTAACACGAGTAACGAGAGAGAGAGAGGGAGTAGAGAGCACAGGCGCATTCACACAGACGCCGACTAGTTGTAATTTATCCGCGAGTATCTACGCAAACGTGATAGCAGGCGCGCGTTCATCCGTTCGGCAGATAATAATGAACTGATGGATGCGTAAGCCACTGCACTGAGCAGTGCCCGTTATGTATTTATGTTGCAAACGAGCAGCAATCGGAATCGAATACAGAGAGAAGAGCAACCTCGAACTAGCGGTAAAATGGAAAGAGCAAGGCTGCGCAGCAATGATTAGACGATAGCTCTACTAGGCATTCGGTTGATACTGCGGCAATGCTCGATATCGCATCGTTGCCAATTCCATTAGTCCAATTGCCAGTGGGAATAGCGCTCCGGCTCACTCCCCCAAGGTCTTCTCATATTTTGGACCCACACACACGCACACGCGCGCACGGACACACACCGTAAACGTCTCAGCGCGTATACCTCAGTGCTGTCTCTACCATTCTCCTTACTTTCCTTGCTCGAGTCGGCCACCTTGCGATCAACTGTTTCAGCAAATTGAAACCCGCCGCTCACTGCTACGCGGCTGACATGCTAATCGCCCCTCGGCTCATCCGGCACGTTTCTTATTTGCGGGATATGAACGCGCAGCGAAAGGAAAACTTGGTGCCAATGGGTCCCAGGAACACGCGATTCTCTATCTCTCTCTCTCTCTCCGCTTACTGCTGCACGTTTCTTCACTGGGCATTGAAACTTTTGCTTTTGTGGCTGACTTCCTCTTTTCCTGTTGCTTCATTATGGCAAATCAAACAAGAGCGAATTTTCTTTTACCGCGAGTATGTTTCATTCTTTTCTTTCTCCTTTTTCTTTTATACGATAATTGTAGTCAACGAGAGATTGGATTTGGATATCTACCGTCATTACAAAATACGGCGTATTCACGTAACTACTTTGTTCGGATTGTGGTTTATTTGTTGTACTATTTGTCGTATCTTTTGCGGATCATTATCGAATTATTTCATTATAGAATGACAATAGATTATCATAAAAAAATCAACGACACGTTGGAAATTGATCGTGTAATTTAGCTCGTTCTTTTCTCGTCCTTTTAGAAAAAAAAGAACCTGACAAAGTGAAGTCAGTTTATTTCTGATCTGATTGGCTGAAAGATAGTCACGTGATCAGCTGTTGCACGAAAGTATATATATGTGGTGTATTCTCATGAAAGATTACAGCAGATATTCGTACGTGATTAAGCGTTCGAAAATTCCATCTGTATATAGTAAGCATGAATTTAATATGATGTGAATGATTTAATCATACTAACCTCAAAATAAAAACCGACTGATACCTCGATAGAAAACTAATTGAATTTTGCTCTATGAATAAACAAAGTCTGCAATAAAAGATACAAATCGATAGATTACCACGATAAAGTATTGTACAGTTATTTCCGCTTTATTCAGTTGCTAATATTATATTAATGCATTTTTTAAAAATGCACTAATTATTATTGTGAACGTCTAGGAAAATTCTAATTTTTCTCGAATTTATATAACATTTTTATTATGTTTGTGGTACTCTTTAATGGTTTTTTGATACAGAAACTCCGATAAAAACTTAAAAGTTCACTGATAGTATTTAAAATCATAAGTATCAACTTGACTGCTTTATTTCCCAAGAAATAAGATTGCCGACTTTATCTCATATGAAATCATCGAAATATTTAATGTATATTGAATTTTCGAATTTTTAATGTCGTCGATAAAAGTTTCGAAGTATATTTGTGCATTAAAATAAATGCGAAAAACGTCGAAAAAGATGTGCGCGAAACGCGTTAGACGTCACTAGTATATGAAACCCGTGATTGCGCTTTTACAGGCGACTTTTCGGTATTGATTATTTCACTTTATGCTATGCTAATTAGTTTGTTGATCACAATGGTGCCACTTCAAAAATCGAATTATTTTAGAAGCCTGCGTTATCTATCGCTCAATTCATATCAGATACGCGTTTTTGGATCGTAATAAGATCTAATTTTCTGGCGGTTAAAACTTTTCACGCGTATCATTAGAGTGATTTTCCCGCGGGAATATGCATACGTATAGGCAAAGCCATCGAAGCTCGCGAGAGCTTGCAGCAAAGCTAATCTATCCGGAGATTGATGAGTGTGCGGAGTATGGCCACTGATAAATGCTGTACGCTGCCTCATGTAAAGGACCCCGATGTACTGCTAGTGATTACTATTATACCAAAGGTTCCATCACAATATAACAATTTCCACTGGAATTTCTCTATCGGCTATGCATTATATTTGTTTAATAACATTTATTTAACTTTGTTGAATCTTCATAAACTGCGTGTGAATTCAAGGTAAATAAATTTCAAGCATCGACAAATAATCAGGGGAAATTGTTTTGAAAATATTAATTTTCGCAGTAGCGAAATGTACGTGTCGAGGAAAACATCAATCAAGCAAACGCAATGGAAAATTAACAGCAAATAATGAGCGCACGGATATTTCAGCATTTATAATCAATATAACAAATATCTTTTTCACTCGTGGATTTATTGATATTTTTTGCATTATTGTTCACAATTTAGCCATCATACATGCGCTTGTGCATTTGTGTTATTATAATTGAAATGTAAACATGGTGAATTAATGATGGCGAGTTCAAATAATTGTAAATGTCAAAATAATAAGTCGAAAGGGACAAAGGAAGCATATCAAGTGCGGCGATGCGTTAGAGGAGTAATTATATTCATTGAAATGGGGCTAACATTAGACACGTGAGAGCACGTTTTTTCAGCACGGTGCGATTTAAGTTTAATTACATAGGTATTAAGTATAGCGAGTCGAGCAAGCAAGGCGAGGCGAGGCCCTGACGATTTTCCGGAAGGACGGAAGCAAGAGAGAGAGAGAGAGAGGAAGAACGCGCGCACTCTGCAGAACTTAACGAGAATTCAGTTGCAGAGTAAGGGACAAGGGAGAACGAACGCCGCGTGCTTTGGAGACATATTCGTTAAACTGCTCGAGCGCGCGTGACATAACGTAGATTAATGAGAATGAAAACTCTGCTGGAAATTTCGGAAAGCCATTGTGTCATGTCCGTCAACGTAAATAAGATCTCGAGATATCACGTCCTGCGGAGATGGTATTTGCAAGGCGCGTCTTTCCATATTTTTATGAATGAAAGTTGATATATTTCATATTTATCTATCGAGTGTCGTACGTGAATTAGTCAAGCCTAAGTAATAAAGCATTCATATTCGTGTTTTTGTTATCAATTGCAAAAAGCAATATATTCTAAAAGAAGAAAAAAAGGAGGAGTAAAATACATGACATTGAGTCGGTGCTACCATGAGTAACTGGCTTCATAAACTATTTACTTTGAAGATTCATGCAATATTTGGTACGGGCGTTTTAGCTCTTTGGCCGTTTCTTAATTATAAATGATATCCAAGACTGAAAGTTTATTAGCGCAAGCTTGACTGCCAAACGTATAAGAAGGAGTAAGATAAATTGTCGTACTCCTTTCTTCTTTTATTTCTTTATCTAGATTCGCGTAACTTTATGATCACAGCTTGGAGAGAAAAAATAAAAGGAACTCCTTCTTTTCTCAGTAGAACAGAATGCTTCTATTAGAAAGTTATAAAAAAGATTTATAAAGTAAATACTATTTCTTGTAGATATTTTCATTGAATTTTCACCGGTGATATTGAATGACTATTGTTAGATTAAATTTTATTTTCGAAAAAAAAATCTGTTTTCGTATTTCACACATGAATGCCAACTTTGTAACAACGTACATTTTTGAAGCGGAGATCTCTGAAGTCGTGATCTTTACCTACTCCATCAAATAATAGAAAAATCGATAGGAGCTATGAAAAAAAGAGGATGTTGCAGGGTACAGAAAGAGAGAAAATTAGAGGAAGAGAGAGAGAGAGAGAGAGAGAGAGAGAGAGAAAGAGAGAAAAGGAGAGAGTAAGAACATATAAAGGCAAATGCAGATATCAAGCAGCACCTCGCGTGTGCACATCATTACTAGAAGGTCAACGAGCATTTCTCGACCGGCAGCATATGCTGCCGATGGAGGCGTCAAGCCTGCGCCTTTATTGAGTGGCATATAGGTCGTGCGAGCGCGTTTCTTTCCTTTCCAGCATGATGGCCCCAATTTTCTTGCCTGCTCAGTCTTCAACGAAAGAAAGAGAGAGAGAAAGAGAGAGAGAGAGAAATATACGCGTTCGCATGCATCAGCTGCGACATTTCAGCGTCCATTCGAGCGACCCGCGGAAACGAGTTTCTTCGTCTGCTATACTTACATTACTATAGCAAGTCGCGTGGAATATACGGTAAATGGCCGAATATGCATTAACACGGTCGAATTCTATGATGAGATTACAATTTTTATCATCTAAATATCACTTGTTGGAATAACAAGTAGCTTTCATATTTCTGTTGCCAAATACAGATGGAATTGAAAACAGATATTCTAGGAAAGAGGTTTTCTGAGAAGCGTAAAAATATTGATGATGCAAGCAATTCCTGTGGTCGAGTATCTAGAATAAGACCATCAGATTCACCATTTATTCATTTGATTTGGTGCAAGAATAATTTCTGCTCGAGTAATCAGTTGGAAAGATATGCTTGAATAGCATCTAGTCGGTTTATTATTAAAAAAATTTGTTGTTTTTTCAGTTTTTTCGATAGAACACAGGTAATAAAGTAATGGAAAATCTATCGTTCCGTTTAGTGTAAATGCTATTATTAATCAAGCTATATTTTTTAAGTAACAAGTAAATTTGAAAAAGTCGTAAGCTGTCATCGTAACACACTCAACAATGTCCTCGCAATAGTGTCATTATATATCAGATTGTACGAACGTCGCGTAATTGAGTAATGCAGAGAGACAAAGAGAGAGCGAGCGCGAGTAAACAACGTTATTTTGTAAAACCGTCTCGTCGCGAATAATCCCTTTAGAAGAAGAGAGAGATATATACGTATATATATAAACGTCGGGCGTAATCTTGCAAGAGCGGTGCGCGGACTCACAAAGCCGCTTGTAGTCTCGTTCAAGCAATTTAAATTCCAAATATCACGAAACGAAATTAATCCAATGCGGAAAGTGGCAAAACGCGCGAGCGAAGAATGGAGTCGCATTCGAAGCAGCGTCACGTCTCGTACCACCGGCGCTGCTGCTGTCGATCCCGCAGCAGCCAGCAGCCCGAGACTATTTTAACGCGGCGGAGCGCGCGTCGACGGGCCGCAATTCAATCATTCCCATTCCGCTCCCAATCCTACGCGACGAGTCTCGCGTGCCTTATAAAACTTTCAGCAGTCTCTTCCTCTCATTCTTCTCGCTGGAGAGGAGGCAGGCACCGGTAGCAGCACCGAGGTAAGCAACCTTATTGTTATCGGCGCACTCACACACCACCGCAGCCAGCAGCTCCGACGGATAAATGTAGAGAAGAATGAAAAAAGCAACGAAAAATAATAGAGGGAGCAGAAATTCGCCACTCGACTAGCGTCGGATAATGGCGCGTAATAGGATATTTCAGGAGCCGTGATGCTTTCTTTTATCGGGTCGAGCATTTAAATGCAAAGCATTATTCAAATGGCAGCTACTCGTGTTGCTGCTGGCGTCGGCGCGTTGCCGCGCTCGCACACACGCGCACACCAAAAGAGTCGCGCAAGGGAGGCACACCGAAACCTCCCCTCTGCCCCCTCTGGGATAGGAGGCTTCATTTCCTGATATTCAAATTGGCTCAAGCATCATCCCGCGGCCATACCACCAGTCGCACAGCCAACTGCATCGCTATATCTTCTCGTTTCGCTTCAAGTTTTTGCTCCCTTGCTGTCCTACTAATATTTCCAAAAGTGACCACGAGTGAGGGAATGCAAAATAAGCTGAAGCCTTGCTTGCGCCTATTGTCGAGCTGACGGAGGATAAGAGGCACTGAGAAAATAATCAGAAGCAACGAGTTGCCGCCAGCAACTAGCGTGAAATCTCGATTGCATTTCTTTTGCGGCGCCTCTTTCGCGGCTCTTGCCACCGCAGCTCGCTCACGCTGGGCGCTCGTTATTTTACGATTAAAAAGGGGAAAGCCAAACCGACCGCGAAATAACTCATTCTGCTCAAGCGACCGAGTGATCGCGGGGTAAATGAAGATAATACTAAAAAGAAGAAGAAGAAGAAGAAGCAAGAAAACGAGGAAATAGCAAGAGAAACGCAGCGGTGCTGGAGGGGGGATAAAATGACTCTCTCTGAGCGGTTTTAAATATGTAAGCACGTTATGTTCCGCGATTCGCACGCGCGGCCGAGGCTCTCTATGAAAAAGTCAAATAGACGAGGGAGAATTATAACGCGAGGTTAGTACGCGGAAAGCCTCATGAATCAGTGATAACTCTTTTTGCTCTCTCTCTCTCTCTCTCTACCTCTCTTCCTCCCTCGCGACGGACAATGAGCTTCCGAGGGACGCGCCAACCTTCTCGTATATTTCACGACCTTGCAATGACGCCCGCTAGCTTTTGAATTTTAAGTGCGTTTTAATCCCTCGCAATGTCACCCTTGCGTAATGTCCCGGTGAAACTGCCAGAAGGACTTTTAATTCTTGGCCGAACGATTTTAAAAGGAGATTTCCTAGAGGTTAATTAGCTCGATCATGCTACCTTCAGTCCTAATGAAACGGATTATCGCTGCAGTCTCTCCGACGCTCTTTTCCGCCCGTATTAATCGCGCTACATCGTCTCAATTGTATTTGCGCTCCTTAATCGTTTTTACATCTCCGCCGATGATTTTCATTCGTTTCAATCGGCCGTGTGCGGCAAGTTTTTCGAGCAATGAAAATATTCAATAAAAGCGCTATTAACTGTCTAACTCTCATAAATTGCGTACCTTTTTTGCTCCATATATCAGGGCATGGTATCCCATGTTATAAAAGAGCTCATAAAATATGTGTAATGGCCATAAAACCTTTTTAAAATTGCATTAGTCACATATGAGTTGAAATGACACGTAAATGTCTACTCGATTTAATAAATAACAGTGCGTTTGCTTGGCGACAATAAGCAAATAAAAAGAAACAAAATATAACAAAAAGGAAAAGAGAGATTTAGCCGTGTAGGGTAGGTGATCTATCAGGTAAGACGTTTAGTTATCAAATTAACTCAGTCTATATACAGTTAGGAGGTCTGACAGCCCATTCGACAGTGACGCGCTCAACGCGATTACAACTCTCAATCTTGAGAGAACGGCGATGCACGTGAGAAAGATTGTCGGTGGTAACGCGCCGGGGAACGGATGGAGGAGCCCGAGCAAAAGAAACTTTTGGCGCTCGTTGACCTCTCTTCTTCTAGCTTGTCCAGTCGTCCTGTGTGCTTTCCGGGAAATTTATACGTAGCCAGCGTAGAAACCGCTATCTTTTAATTTATGCGACGAGCGAGAATTTAATATTCTTGGAGCGCGTCGGGGACGCTCGCGCGTGCCGGCCGACGAGTCTCGCACAGAGACCGAAGTGGGAGGTATTACGCGGGCCAAAGGTTCCTCGGGGGCGCCTCGCTCCTTTGTCGCGCACGCTCGCTGCCCTTTTGCATCTCAAAAAGGGTTAACGGCCGCGATTTCCCGCGCGACACCCCGCTCGTGCTTCTCTTATATGCGCACGGTTAGCAATGTGTTTGTTTCTACTCGCATCTTTAGCTTAGAAGTGATCGTAACTTTTATTTCTTCTCACTTTACATTGCCAATGAATTCGGCGCTTTACAAGTGAATTTCAACGCTAAAAAAACTTCGTTGGTATCAAAGAATTCCATTAAAAAAAGAACAGGCTTCTACGTATAAATTAATACCTATTTTTATGAACGCAAATTTGGTTTTATTATTGTCACAAGACAAAATTGCTTCAAGCGCAAGGTGAAGAGTCGATGATCTGATACAGAACCCTAAACTGTCACTGTTTCGACTAAAACACACATCCCATACGAGTACATAATTTCAGCTCAGCGGATTTGAATGTCTTATCTTTTTTTAAGTGATCATATGCGCCACAGGTATTCAAAATAGTCCAATCGTAAATTTTACCGATTCCGTGTGAGATGGTCGATCGAAATTACAGCCTATCTCCGATACAAAGCAGTCAATAGTAAAATTGATGTACCTTCCGAGTCAAAGTCACAGAGTAAAGCAGGTTACACGCTCTTTGATGAAATCTTGAGATCGCAAGCTCGGATTTCAGCGCTCTAACACTGCGATGTGACAAAACGAAACTTTCTCCGTTATCCAAATAAAAAGATTGCTGCTTGACGAGCTGAAATTGATAAGAATACCGCGAAGAACAAAAGAAGAAAATCCAAGCTTGGCGGGATATGCGCTGAAACTGTAATTATACCGCTGTACGCTCGGCGTGCGGCTTAATTTGGATTTGCAATTGGCCGTAGTCTCTCTCCTCTCTTTTTGCTAAATCTCAATTCTCAACGTTCCTTCTGCCGAGATTAGGTCTAATTGATTTATTTTGCTTTATTTGCCGGGGAGCAAGCTCGCTATTACCCTTTGTCTTTTGGCCTCACACCAGAACTCGACCTCTTATACCACTGGGTCGCGGGGTGTATTAAGACACGACGTCCTGCATACCGAAATCCACGCACGTGCGAAAAGTTTTAGCGCACCGCGCCACGGTTCGACTCTTAACTCCTGCGCGCACGCGCCATGCTATGTTCCTTGGGAGGCGAGCTTGTAAATAGACTCCTGTAACTGTGCTTAAAAGAAAATCAACTGAGTTTATCTTCAGAGACCTTTTGCTAAACGTATCCATGCTTCGCAAATTGGCATCTTCCTTTTTCCTTTGCTGCAATAACGTCACAATCTAAATATATTGATTTCTCAAGTTGTGTCAGATTGGCTAATATGACGAATCAACAAATTTCCTCAAATTTAGATGCAAAAACAATTTTATCAATTGAATAAATCATATTGAAAGAAATGATTTCATTATTCTACAACGAGGCTTTTGTTGATATAACACGTTTCGACTACATTCGAATCATCCAGTTATTCGATTTTCCGTTCCATAAAATTTCATTTTGTATGATAAAGTCGTCACCAGCGTATTCTTGATAAAATACTGCCAGAAAGCTCATCACGCCTCATCAGCTTAACATATGTCTCAATAAGAATCGTACACGAGATATAAAGATTCACGACGCAACCACTGAGGGTAATCGGGGAGGCAGCAGAGAAGCACGAAACGGGTGGGTGTCCTTTATTTCTGAAAATAATCACGCCTAGGTTGTCTCCATCATTATGTTACTTTTTCTCCTTGCAGTCGGCTACCACCAATAGGAATAATTTAAGGTTATCTCGTGTTCCGAATAAATAGAAGATGCTGCCGGAAAAATATCCGGTTACGGCAAGGTATCTCTCCGTCGACGTTGGCCGTAGGGCACGGGTGCACATCGGAAGGAGCATCACGCGCGGGACATAACCGATCGAAAAAGAGAAAGAGAGAAAGCTCACCGAACTTGCACTATCTCCCTCTCCTCTCTCTCTCGTTTTTCTTTCTTGCTCGATTTTCGATCCACGCTCTGCTCGTTTGCTGATAGAGAGTGAGAGAGAGAGGGACGCCGACGGGCTTCTTATCTGTAATTTATACTTTCAATTTAGCCGTAGCTCTCTCACAACCGGCGACCAGTCACTCAACTCCATCGAGCTTACTTACTCCTTCTCTCTTTTACTCTCTTATCCCTCTTTGCTCTCCATCTGTTTGTCTGTGTATATAACTTAGTAGATTCCTCTCTTACTCGCTCTCTTTCAGGCCTTGCGAGAGCCAGTTCGGAAACAACTAGATCGAGGAGATTCCCCTCTTGATATCCACTTCCTCTCGATCTCCTCAGTAGTTCCTTAATTCTCTTGAAGCTTATCGGACACCTCTCGCAAGCTGCAGAGAATTAACGCTCATTATAAGACGCTTATAGGATTCCACGCTGTTTATTAAGCTGCGCTTATTTTCGATGTCGCGCTGCCGCGCCGCCGCAACGTCACGCTAGCCAGAACTGCTACTCTTTCTCCCATCAACTATTTAACGAGAGCCACTCGACTCATCTTCATTTATTTTTATCCGCGGATTTCGAGTATCATATGTAGTCGTAAAATATTACGGTCAACGTTTGCAGGAGCTTCACTTCCTTGAAAGCCTTTTTGTTTCATAATCCTCTTAAAATTCAACTACAATAACGAGCAATTTTAACTTGAATATTGCACTCCGATACAGTAATATCCGTGCTTCACATTATTTCCAAGTTACACCGGTCTAACGCGAAAAGCCCAAGAATCTCGAATTTCTTTATCGTACTGAGTTCCAATTCGCTCTCTTGCGCTCAATCCACTTTGATCGCTGGCGCGCCTCGGCAGCTAATTTCAATTTGGCCGAGAGAGGGAAGACTCTCGCGCGCGAAAGATTAAACTGGAAACTTGGCTCGAGAGAGAGAGAGAGAGAGAGAGAGAGAGAGAGAGAGAGAGAGAGAGAGAGAGAGAGAGAGAGAGAGAGAGAGAGAGAGAGAGAGAGAGAGAGAGAGAGAGAGAGAGAGAGAGAGACAGAGAGACGGCAGCTATTTAGGCCTGCGATTAGCGGACAGCAGCAGCACCGCTTTCTCCGCGATCTGCATGTAACAGCCGCTCAGCGCGACGTATAGCGCGAAAGTTTTTAATCAATTTGGTCCCCTCCCCGTTCTAGTGGAACGCCCTTGCAGCGTTTATCTTCTTCCGCCACGACGATGAACGAAATATATGAGTATATACACAGTCTCTGTGCAGTAGCAGCAAAGCTCGATCGAGAAGAGAGATAGAGAAAGAGGGGACCCCTTCGTGTAGCCATTAGAGGCATAAGCGCTTTTAGGCGAGTGGATCTTGCTTATCGATTTTACTGGACAGAGTAGCAGCCCCCCTCCTCACCTCGAACTATATCCAAGCCGCGTGCACGCACTGAATAGCTCCACTACTGTTACTGGTCATCCGGCAGCCCGCGCGCTCGCTTAATCGCATCCCTGTTGATGCAGGCTTCACGTACTTCTAAAGCGGAGATTAGGATCGTCATTTTGCCCAGCCGCGTTTTATGACTCTGCCGTGTTTCTAACGAGATTAGCATCAAATTTTCTATAACCTCATTTCCTTTTAAGCGCCATTTACGTTTTATACATTGATTATTTCATCTGCGATTATTTTCTATTTTTCGACCGCGCTCGTCAACTGACCGATCGGCGCGAAGAAACCGCTTGTTGATTCCGCTGCTTTGGCAAAGACTCCTGTCTCACAAAGCCTTACTAAATCTAGTGGCATAGCTGCTCGATTGAGCTTTTTCAATAGTCCATAGTGTTTCTTTTCCGCGCTTTTCTGAAACACCAGTTATACTCACTGCACTATACCTTTGTTTGAAAAGATTGTTACTTCACTATACAGTGCACAGAATAGAAAATCTCGGTCTCTGCAAATGTTACATTATAAAAAGTCCTTCGGTTTAAGAGAATAAATCAAATGTCAAAGATAGTAGAAACAATGGAAGATATATATCATTCATTCCCAATACATTTTCTACAGGTGCATCGCGTCGATTTATGTCTGGACGATCCTCTCTTTCTCTCACTCAATATAAAGACAGAGAGCGAATGGCCACCTGTCGTCTTAAACTATTCAATTTCTTTGCTCGCATCGTTGCATTTTTAGCTGCTACTGCAAAATCCTCTTCAAAAGGGCTTTGGTCGAGGATCTATGAGATATAGAAGATAGTTGGATATCAACTTTAACCTGTCTCTTATATATACATTTTTGAGCTGTAGACGTGTTATTTGGATGCTTGTCTCGAAGGAATATCGCTTTGGGCGTCATTACTTCTCGGGTGGAAGTTACTTACGCTACATAAATTCGCCCCATGTAAACACTCGCTCGCTTATCGTTCGATTTCAATTCAATTCGCTCTGCTGAGGACACAATACGCACACGCCTGACAATGCTCTTTCTGTTTTGATGGTATTAGTGCACCGCACTGATACTTTGTTTGTCAGGAGTATTCCGAACCTCATCGACTGTGTCAAGATTACTCTTGGCATAAGTATATTATAAACACAAATAAATATCTTCAAAAGTTGTATAAATTTGAATGAAATTTCATACAATCCTGGAAAATGTGAAAACTCGAATAATAACGATTGTTGTCAGCGACTGTGTAAAAGAATTCTGTCATTTTGTTATATTCGACACACAATGGATCAACGAAGCTTGTCAGCCCAGAGTCAAGCCAATCAGGTGATTGGGATTAATTCTCTAAATGAAAATAATAAAAAGAACAAATTCATCGAATCCTGATCGATAAATGAGAGGTTACACTAGTGCTGTGTGCAAAAATTACAATACTTGAGTTTTTCAATTTTTGAAAATTGTAAATAATTCCATATTCTGCAGTTTTGAAGCTCTCTGCAATGAAAATTTTTTGTTTATCAATTTTCAAACAGATTGTAAGTTAGCGCCGAATAATCGGCAACGGCGTAATAAACCAAAGCGTGGGTTGGTCTAAGCCAAGATCGTCGAAAAAAGAGGAAATCGCTGCTGCTTCTATAATTAGAGTAGCCTCATCAGACTGTCCGTCTCGTCACCGAGTGACGTACAAAAATTGCTCAAGCAAGGAGTCTATCACGCCTGGGGTAGTTGCAGCGCGAGGGTGTATGGGCGTCGCGGCGAGAGAGAAGCAAAGAGAGGCAAAGAAAGCTAAAGCAGAGAGGAGAGAGAAATCTCTTGTGGATAATGATGTTGCGGCTTTTCCGAGCGGGACGACGAGCTTTGTTCGGGTTGGGGCGGCGCGGAAACGGATACCGCTCATCAAGGGCCATCAGTCGAGGCGCGCCCAGCACCATGCGCCAAGCAAAAACTTCTTCCTACTCGGAATTTGTTCCTGTCGCTCCTGTCGTTCTGCTCGCACGTGTCGCCCGCGACAATTAATGGATGCTAGCCGTTGCCACCACTGTCGAAGAATATTCCACCCGCTCGCGATTATTACGCAAGCGCATGAGACGTTCAACATTCGAGATAAAGCCTTTTTTTACTTTCTACGGTGTCTACCATCTCTAGCAATTAGTGTCTTGATCAAAAGCTCCCCGTTTTTCCCGCTACTTTCTCTGGAACAATGGCTGTCGCTTTAATGCTTGTTTGCTACGGCTTTTTTCTCTAAGTTTAGGTGTTTCAGAAAATTACAAGTTACCTACTGTAAAAGAAATTGCTGCCATTATTATTTTTTTTACCCAATGAAAATATAATTAATTACGATTTTACTAAATAAAATTCCAATGTTCTTTCAAGTTTTAATCATTACTGTAAATAAAATTCACACTCGTTAAGGTTATTGAGAAGATAACAGTATATAAACAAATGACGAGGAAAATAAAAATTTCACGACTAATTCAAAATTCAAACATATACAAAAAATCAACTTATTTCGTTCTAAGTCGCGAAATCAAACATGGTGTTGGAAATACAACTTGCCGTATTAAACTCTAAGATTTTGAATGATTGCATTTTGAGCGAGTCTATCCTTCCAAATTTCTCTCTCTCTTTCTCTTTCTAACATTTCGTTTCGGGTTTTATCTTCTTCGTGTTTTGAAGATCATGGAACGTGGCATGTTCTGGCCTTGCCACCATTGGTAATGATTCGCCTGCTATCTCGCTCGGTCCTCAAGTGTAAGATTGGTTCTTGCGGATGACCTAATTCTCCTGCTCGCAAACCTTTTCTACTTTCAAGCATCTTACGTCTTGAAAAGGAAATCGAAAACAATTGTTTCCGATCTGCTAGTGTCAGCAATGCCTGCATCATCTTCGGCGATGGATATACTCGTACGTTGGTTGAGATCTGAACAGCGGCCCACTCACTCGTACCTTTTAAAAATTATTTGATGGAATTTAATTGATCCCTCCAATTTTTTATTAAAAAACTTGAATATTTCAAAGTCTCGTTTTGAAATAAAGTTGATATAGTGATGAAAGAGGAGCTCTGCATTTCTTTCCGCCACTGTGATCTCAACACTCGACTTGTGTCAGTGTATCTCGCTCGTGAACGGTATCGCCCAAACTATCTTTCCCTTTTCGCAAATAACACATCAAATTCTTTTGCTTTTAACATAACGTTTAGATGATTGAATTAGAAGTACGTGATTTTGCTTATACATTTTCTTAATAATAAAAATAGCTCGCGTTGTATTTTGTAAGAGTCGTGCGTTTTTATTTTCACTTCGAGGGAAACTCAAATACATTTTATTTAGTACTTATCGAGAAAGTTGACGGAGAATGGGATGCAAACATCTGGACATATGCAGCTCGTCACTCAGAGGTG
Source organism: Phymastichus coffea (assembly GCF_024137745.1). Lineage (NCBI taxonomy): Eukaryota > Metazoa > Arthropoda > Insecta > Hymenoptera > Eulophidae > Phymastichus > Phymastichus coffea. Next base: position 903,090 of record NW_026706880.1, read on the forward strand.
ATTTTCTCGTGAGCGACACTTGAACGGCCTTAAATTTTCTTTTGTACGTGTTCAGCATCTTTCGGTGGAAAGGTCATAAAAATTAGATCTCATGCGAAGGCGCTGGCACACAATTGAAGGATACTCGGAAAATAAGCGAAAGAAAGAAGTATCGAATATCATAGGTAAAGCGTTTTGGCGCACATGTTATTTAATTTGTTTCTTCTTCGTTATTCTACTTCGCTTATTAACCGTCCAGAAAATACTGTTGATGTAATTAAAATCAAGAAAAGCTAATAAAGAGCAAATCCTTTGAAAAATTCTGTTGGAGTCGTGATTAACAATAGTGTTAGATGGGTACTTCAATTAAAAAGTCAACCGGAAGCACAACGTGTCAGTTCTGAAAGACATAGCGGGTGGATGAGAAAGAGAGGGAGCAGAGTTTCAGAGAGCTAGCACGAGGCATATGTGCTGCTAGCTAGTAGGGACGGCTAATCGGCTTACAGAATTAATCCAGAAAAGTTTCACTCTACAGGTTATACCATGAATGTGGCGTGCTCGTTGGTCCGAAAAAAGTTGACATTGAATAGTCAGCCACAGAGTCAGAGAGAGAAAGACAGAAGGGGAGGGGAAATGACAACAGTCAGGAGTAAAAGAGAAAGCTAGTTGGCTTCTCTAGGACAACAGAAACAAATGCTACCAGTACGAGCATTCCCCTCTCGTCCTTATTCTCCTACCCGCTAAGCTACGCGCTGGAGAATTTAATTAAAATTTAATTCCAGGTTTTGCTAATCCGTAAGTTCGAGGCCACGCGTGCACGGAAGAGAGAGAGAGAGAGAGAGAGAGAGAGAGCTACGGCATCTCTTTTTGCCTCGGCACTGAAAGAGGCAAGCTCCCGAGTACCCCTGCGCGATTCGGGGTTAGAGGCGACGGGGATTACCGCTAAAAGCGTACAAATCCTCGCTCTCTCTCTCTCGCTCTCGCGCGCGCGCTCTGTCTGTCTCGCGTGCAAGCGCAAGTCGCAGTAACAGTATAGTGCTGAGCACGCAGAAAGGACCCGACTCGTTGCTACTACGTCCAGCACAACTTTGCACTCCATACTCTTCTCGTTACTGTCTTTTCCAACAAATCGCTGCCAGCAAAACCTTTCCGATGGATTGCTCTCTTTATTTACTCTATGCGCTTTCTCTGTGCCACAAGCTACTTAGATTGGAAGAAACTGGTAGATGTAGTCTCAATGCTTGTACAACTGCGAATAGAATCACTCAGGTTTATTAGTTTGTCGTACTATGGAGGCCGAAGAGCAGGTTCTGAAAGGGACGGATAGTTACGTGTTACGATCTTTTCAATGGAATCCTAACTCTCGTTTGCATCGTTCGTCTATCAAATCCTATTGGATGGTAAGAGATTAGAGATTATTCGAAATGTTTCACGGGCTTGCGATGATTCTTTGTTAAAAATTTATTCATGAGCGACCCAGGCACATACAATTAGCAGAAAGTTGCCTGTTAACGATTTTTCACTAATTTCAGAGTTAAGCATCTGCCAAGCACCTGAATATAAGTTAATATTACGCCAACCTAACATGTGCGCTTTCGAGCATACGAAATAACTAAGGAGACAGAGAATGTTATCTCACAGTCGCGTCTCATGCAGATACGAAACATTCGTTATCATATCAAAGTGTACAGAGACTCATTTGATTAATTAACTGACAAATGAATGTCAGTCATCATTGGCAATAAATAATCAGAAGTCTCAAAGAAGATTGAATCATCAATTGTTTCCATTTGATATTAAATATTTCTGTCTAAGTAACACATTGACCATCGTATGTTGTGATTTATTTGAAAGTAAATTTGATTGCATAGTAACACGATAGACGTAATTAGAGCAAATCACGTATTTTTGAGGCAATAGCAACTTACTTTGTGTTGTAAATCAAAAGAATCGGGGGTGGAGAAAAAAGCGTCATCAAGTAATTATCCAAACGAGTAATCGATAAAAAGAGACGTCGCGAGTGCGCGCGTGCAGAAAACCTAAGCTAATCGTCAGAGCTGGAGGTTGTGGCTGAAAAGGGGGCGGGAGAGGGTGGATCTCCAATTAATCAGGGCAATTTATTCAGTACAGAAGCTCGTCGTCGTTGACTTGCAACGAAGGAATGAGGAATCTCCCTTTCATCAGTCATGGGTGGAGATACCTCACAACAACAAAAAAACAAGGACGACAATTCTTTTACGGATCTGGCCACGTGAACGTGCATTCGTGCATTCGGAAAGCGCATAGCTTTAAATTACATTCTCGAGTGAAAGGCAGAGAAAGAGAGATAGTCTTTCCCGCTTGATTCCACGTCCAATTGCATCCTCGTAATAGGCTTTAAATGTGAAACAGGCCAACGGACGGTGACACCTAACTCGCGTTCCTGATGGAATTCCTCAGCCTGGCTATATGCACACTCGTTACTCGGCGTCGCGTTCCCTCCTCATCTTCTCTTCTTGCACTCTCTCTCTCTCTCTCTCTCTCTCTCTCTTTCCCCTCCCTCCATTTCCCACGACACTTACCTCTTTCCCTCGCTCCAGCTCGTGCTCCTCAGGCTGTCGCGTCCCGACGAGAAAATGGAAAATACAGCCGTTGTCTGCCGCGGATGCTTTATGAAATTTAATAAATACGAAATGAATCTCCTCGGTCGCACCTCCGCTACTACGTATAGCTGACTATGTATAGAGAGCGAGGGAGAAGCTTGGTTTGCGTGAAGAAAAGGCAGAGCGAAGGCGAGCGAAAACGAGAGGAGATTTTATGTCGAGAGAAAGAGAGAAAGAGAGAGAGAGAGAGAGGAGAGAGAGAGCGAAAAAAAATGCAAGCTCTCCCTCTCTTCCTCTGAGAGGATAAGAAAGAGAGAACGAGTGAGAGAGAGGGAGAGAGAGAGAGCTGGAGCCATTGTTGTCGAATAGGCCAGTTGTTGTCGGCAGCTTTTTCAGCTTGCACAATCTCAGACAAGAATGTTTTGCCTCGGAGATTTTCCGCGCACGAGCAGCCCAAAGAGATTAACCAGCTAATTTAAAATTATGCTCGTTAGCATATTCGTCGGCCTCTGGCTTTTTATATACATGTACACATATACATATATACATGGATTTTGCCGCATGCGCGTACGCTATGCTTTCCAATCTAACCGAAGCTTCTCTTCCTCTCTCTCTCTCTCTCTCTCCCTTTCTCACGGTCATTCAGAAAGTCTCGGCGTAACGAACGACCTCTTTTTGTGCCGAGCCAAATGAAGGCAAGCGCGCTGCCGCCCGGCTAAAGAAATATGCAAATGACCTTTGTTTTCTTTCGCGAGAGGGCTGAGAGCTTTTCTAATTTTCGCGGAATTTTGTCTTCAATTTGAATAGCAGTTTTACGACAATTGTGCTTACCTTTTTTTGTCAACGCTGAGCTAATGATGCCCGATTTTGCGAATAATCAGTATGGACAAAAACGTAAATTAGAAAGAGAATTTTTCACAAGCGATGTGATATTTGTGTTTATGTGGTCATAATTGACTTACCATTTGCGTTTATTGAAATGCTAATTAGACGACCGTGCTTACCTAAAACAATAAAAAGAAATATTATGAACCAATACTGCAGTAAAAAAAATAAATATGCACATATTAAATCTTTAACTGTAAAAGGAAATTTTTTAATTCAAAAGAACTCTTTGTTTATACGGAGAGTTCTTTTAATTTGAATAACGTGCAATTTACGCTGTTTCTTTGAAAAATAACCGCATTCTTGTAATAAGACTGTACACTTGTTTTTTCTAAATTTCTCATAAAATTCCTATTAATATTACGTTGCTCTTTGTGCAACTACTCGAGTGAAATTTTACCGACGTTGGCCTTAGAATTGTTGAGTTATTCGTAGAATTGTTAATACTAAATAAACAAAAGTCAGTGTCTGCGTCAAATGAATTGCTAAGTGCACACACGAGAAACTGCTGTAAATTGATGAAACCAGCCGTAAATTCAAGTGAGGTATCCGTACAGTTCGAACCTGCACAGCAGTGAATCTCGCCTGCGCTGCGGCATACACGTCCGCCTGATTCTGCCGTTTGACGGGCGGAGTAGATGACGACACACGAAAGTGCCGCGGCATGCCTGGCACAGAGAGTACTTGGACGAAAAACAGTTGGGCTTGGCACGACAGTCTCCCCACCTATCCTCGCTCTTGCTCGCGCTTTATTGCAGGACGAAGTTGCTACTAAAAGCTCGATTGCCAAGCCACCAACGTATACAACCGACGCTCGCCTCGATGCTTCGAGATGGCCGCGCTCTCTCTTCTTTTTTCTCTCCTCTCCTTTTACAACTTCATAACTCGCCGTCGCTTACGCGTGTGCGCGCGTGTTTGCTGCAGAAGGTAGCCTCTTATTCGATGCCGCCGCAATTTTCTCGGCCTCCTCGGAGACACCCTCCTCGACCTGCTACTGTTGCTCTTCCTTTTGTCTCGTCTTCGCTGTCGTTTTTTTTCCTTTTCGAGTGAACGTCGTTTATTCATCCGCCGCGATATGGAAGCCCAGGAAGACAACGAGAAGAGTTAATGGTTCGAACAATGATGATCCTATCGCTCTCTGAATAAATAGACTTCTTTGGCAAGTGGATCTTTACAATTATATTTTTCTTTGTTATTTCCAACATAAAAGATATTTTTAATTATGTAACGAAAAACACGCACTTTGAAATGTAATTGAAGCAAACAAAATTTCTTCACTTTACCATATTAATATCGCTTCACTCGTAATATCATTATTTGTTTGGTTCTAACGACGTTAGCGACCCGAGAAATTACGATGTTATCAAGTTATTGCGGCCGATTTTACGATTTTTGAAATAATGAAAATCTACTCTTCCGGAGTTAATAGCTAGTGTTATGTTATAAACTGAAATCGAAATTAAATAGCTTAGTTTGAACGCCAATAACTGTAATAGATTTGTTTTATTTCTAATCGTTTAGATATGGATTTGCAGAAAAGCTTTCTTTAATCAAGCGCAGATTACATTTTTTTATACATTTATACATCAGAGAGACGGGCACTTTCATCAACCAAATTATCAATAAGCCTTAAGAATTCTTCCCTTTTATTACTCTTAATTTTTTCATACATAACATTTCGTCTAAATGAACATTCGTTTCAACATAACAAGTCGGATCAATTATTTACAAAAAAGATGCTCCCTTGAAACCTTGTGCATAAATGAAGATTCCAAATCGTCTAAAAAAATTTATAAGAATTGTTCAAAAAGCAGTAATTCTCATGTTCATGGTACAAAATATTTTGAATAGAACACAAAGATATATAACCCATGAGATTTATCTTTGAATGTCAGAATTTTCGTGAGTAAAAAGTCTGACACGTTCTAGCTAATACTACTTACAGGAAGTTCTTGCTCCCACAAACCGCAAATCTAATCAACGGGGAAAGACGTTGCCGAAATGCGGTTTTGCCTGCTTCGTTTTTCTTTGAAAATCAAATTCATTGCTTAATTCAAGATGTATTTTCCTCTTGTTTTTAGCCAATGAATTTTGTTTTAATAATGTAAAATCTCACATTTAAATAACGCGAGCGCCTATGACGCAGATATTTTGAATATTATTATTTTTCGTTTTTTATGCAAAATTGTGATTCAGAATTATTTAGAAAACGCTATTAATATTTTTTAGTAACGTAAATGTAGTAACGAGTTTCATCTATAAATAGTCAGGTCATCGGACATTGCAGCTAATTTATAGACGTTATTTATGATTTTGAATAATTTTACAATCAATAGCACAATCCCGAAACTATACATACATATATTTTCGTTTAATCAATAACAAAATCCGTATCCACGTGTACGTCACAGTTTCTAACGTTTGAAAGCTGAAAAAGACGAGGTAAACGCTATTCTTATCGCTAATTGTTCTTATTGCGGCTCACAACTTTTAATCAAGTTAACTCACGACACGCAACGATGAGAGAAAAGGCGAGCACGCGACGCTCTGCTAATTTGACTCACAACAGAGGGGAATTAAGATAACGCACAGTGTCTTCTCATCAATGAAAGAAAAGAAGTTGTTACTTTGGCGCAACTTGCATTTATAGGTATACACATTCACATTTGTGTGCTCTCTCGAGCAACTTTACCAACTTCGTATTACGTCAGAGCTAGAACTCTAAACTTTTGATTTAATTACTAATGTTTTTATTCAATCTTCGTTTCTATCTATTAAATGGAAAATTATAAGTCATATCATAATAAGTAGCAATGAAATGTCTCGATTACATTAATAGCCCGATTTGAACAATTACAAATTCGAAATAAATTGGACTATGGTTAATTGAATTGGAAATCATAATTCCACGAAGGAAATGTCTCTGAAGGTAATTTAACACTTTCATCAAGAAGTTGAAACAAGAAGATTAGAAATTATGAAACTATTAAAAGTTTTATTATGAATTAAATATCAAATTATATTATATTTTACTTTATGAAGAACTACTATCTTTCCATTCGTCTCCAAGATAATATTTTTTAGCTTGCTGCATACATTTAATAGAATAGAAAAATAGTTATCTGATCTGATGTTTTCAGTATCGGACAATCGCGAATATCTGCGACATATCTTGCATGGTATTAAAGTTTCAGTCAAAGTCATATATTTCTATAACATACTTCCACATACATACATATATACAAACATTCGTATATAAATAACCGTATATGTATTTCCAAAAAAGTTCGTTTGATTAATCTTCCGTTTTCTCGATTCTCTGTTCAATATGTTATGAAACCCGGCTGAATTCTATAGGCTTCTTTTAATAAGAGAAATGTGTCAAAAACTGAAAATTAAAAAGCATACTTCATAACTCGCTGGTATTACAGCTTATGTATGATATTTGTGATATAGCATATGTGAAGCCTCCGGAAAAAAATTAAACTTTAAATAGTACGAACCATTGCTTTTTTTAAGAAATTATAATATTAAGTAACTATAATTCATAAAAGTCACTTTTAAATACTTTTTTTTTTTTAAACTCGTAGACTGATGGTGGAAGACAAATCTTCACCACACGTCCCAGAGTCCACGCGTTACAATATTGCCAATAGAAATGCACAGCAGCGAAAAAAATCGATATGCAGAATATAAATAGGGCGTTTTCACATTCTGATAGATCGGTGTAGGTGTATATGAAAAGTCGAGGGGATCAAGATTATCATCGGGGCGCGAACACGGGAGACATCAACTGCGTACGACGCCGAACGAAATAAAATGAAAATGGTGATGACAAAAAAAAATGTAGAAACGAGTGGGTTGGGTTCCAAAGTAATGGTAACCTTTTGGTTGATGGCGGGCGTGCATATACGCTACATTAATCGCTGACCGTGGCATGACATGACACTCGTATAAATAATGCATTGGGTTACTAACACTCCCATCGTACATGCGTACACATATATGGGAAAGAGAGAGAGAGAGAGAGAGAGAGACAATGCGAAATGCTCGCATTTTACATAATACATAACTGGGACTGTGCGTGTCCCGTGGGCACGCATCGCACATCCCGAGGTATATAGCTGCGTGCTTAGCCTGGCGATAAATGCGGCGTGAGCATCATCGTCATCGTCGTCGTCGTCGTCGTCACCATCATCATCATCATCATCATCATCATCATCATCATCATCATCATTGGACGCGCATCGACATTGAATCGTACACTGAACATTGTCAATTCAATGACGCGTTCCTCATTGTAGATTTGCAAGTTACCCCTTTAGCAAACCAGATAGCATGCCCTTTAATTCAGCAGCTTGGATTATTGTATGTAGTGTGCGATGTGTGTATTTTGTACTTGCGTTTGCCGATTGATTCGATAGATTAGAAGTCGCCAATATTTTTCAAGCTTAATTGACTTTTATTAGCTAGAGTTGAAAAGTATAGTATTCCAATTGATTTGAACAGAATTAGATTTACACTGTTTTTATAAGGATAAAAGTTTGCTTGAATTTAAACTACTGTCGATTCCACGAGCTTAGGCAGCCTGTATTTTGTACCAGAGAGGTCGCATCTTGAGTCACACAACTGATCTAATACACTTGTGAATAACACAGCACTTGAAATAAATAAATCAGCCTTATTTTAGTCCGCAATTTGCCAGGTAGTGTCGTTTCTTCATTAATCAGTTTATGAAAACGAGCTTATAGACTTGGAAATATGATTATTTAAAGTTTTGCTCGGGGGAAAAAGCGCATGTGATTGAAGCTCAATGCACAGCTAGTCAGAATTTACGATTCCAAGGTGTTTGAAGCTTTGGCAAAGAGGAGCAGTAGTAGTCTGCTCGAGTTTTTCGTCTCACTTCTCTGCGTTTGCTTTTTTTTTTTCGCACAGCTCTACTCAAAGCAGCCGCGAGTCGACGGGGAAAAGAGTAGTAACAGCAGTAGCAGCAGCGGCAGCATGGCGTCATAGCGTCTTTTCAGCACTCTCTACTGCTTTGCGCCGCGTGCTTTTCCTCGAGAATTCAACTATATAAATGCATGGAGAGAGTAAATTTGCACGACGACCGTTGCACGTTTCACGGGGTTAACTGGCTCGCCTCGCTTTCTCGCTCACTTTCTTTTCTCTTCCTGTCGTAAACTTTGTTGTTTCCCTTCCTTTACTCTTCTTTTTTCAAATCCTGCATCTCACGCTCTCTCTCTCTCTCTCTCTCTCTCTCTCTGCGCCATGTGCTAAACTTTCTTCATTTTTTATCTCAATTACGGCATTTGTACGTACTTACTGCTTCGCGCGCTTCTTGAATATTCCACAAAGTGCAATCGTACTTTGCGCGCACGACTTTCTACGCATTAATCGTAGTAGTGTTAAAACATGCCACATAGTTTAAAAAGTAGAAAAAAATTAAAGGCTAGAGCAATCCGGCAAGATTCATTCGAATGCTTATTGTTTTTCCATCTCGATATGTAGGTATATCGAAAACTAATATTTTACGGAAATCCAACGAAAAAATAGAAGAACGCAATCTTTTTCAGATAGCACTTGATCTTTTTCCTCTTTGCTCGATAGTTTACAGCAGCAACATCGATAAAGTATTTTCCTCGTGCATCTGGGTGCAATGTATAAAATAGAGCTCGCGGGCCGCGCAAACTTATTCTCCGCTTGGAAGTAAAACGCCGAGTCAGCTGAAATCCAATCGTCGTCAACACGTGTGTGTGTGTGTGTGTGTGTGTGTGTGTGTGTGTGTGTGTGTGTGCTGCATTTATATGTTGCCGCACAACCATTGGCGAGTGTGTTAAAGGAGGGGGAAGAAAAAAATGAAAGAAGCGCAGCGCAAGGTCCATGGTTTCTACACCGCGTGAGGTATTACACGCGGAAGGAAAAATATTATCGGTATTAGATGGTGTAGAGGAAAGGGCACTCTATATAATTCTCGTGATGCCAGGCCAGATTCTAAGGATAGAAAAGCGCACCAGCCGCCAGAGAAGAAATATGTGTGGCTCGCTGGGGCAGAAGCTGAGCTTTTAAAAATTTTCAGACAGAGAGAGAGAGAGAGAGGGAGAGAGAGAGAGCTTGACTCTGTATGTGTTACATCGAAATAAGCGGCAGCAAGCGCTAGGTGAAAACGCTGCAGCGCCGCTCTGCTCTCGTACGTTGCATTTTCAATTTATGAGCTGATACTTGGCGAAATTTATGGGGCCATCGCCATTCTCGAAGCGAGATACTTTGGTGCGAGTGCGAGAAAGAGAGAGAGAGAGAGAGAGAGAAGTCTGCTTGAGACAGCGACGTAGACTCTCGAACGTTGGAGTGAAACAGAAACTTTCTATTAATTTGAAGCGCTGGCCGTTCTAGTATGCTAGCGCGTATGATTGTTCACGAATGAGAAACCAATTTCAAACGGGATACGTGAGCGAGCAAAGCTTACGTACAGAGACAGAATGTTTGGTATGATTTATTAATTTACCTTTTTGTGTGTTTCATTTTGATGCGGTAAATTTAAATTTTTTCGATTTGATGTGTACATGCGGTTGTATTTTTTGAAAAAATTGCCAGTTGAAATGAAATAAAAAAGGCAGAGCACTTTTTTTCTATATTTCAATCTGTGTATCTGAATTAATGCTTTAAAAGAATTTCAACTAAAAGCTTGAAGTATTGAACTGTGCTGTAAAAGTTAATGATTACGGATTGAAAGTTCATTTACATAAATAGAATTAACGGTATTGAAAGCGCGCGATTTCTTGATTTTGTTAGCTCTACATTTTTTCTGCTAAGACTTTAAAACATCATGTAGTATTAAATAAAACAACCCACCGATATAGAACTCTCTAACGAGTTTAAATGTACATTCTTGAATGAAAATTCTTTTTAGTTATTTTCAAGAAAAGGCGATCAGTGGTGATAATAAAATTGAGAAGAATGAAAATGAACCATTTGGACAATTGATGAAACTGGACTTTAAGATAACCGTATTTTCTTTTCCGGGTACAATTTATCCTTAATGAATTTACTCTTGTTATTTTTATATAAAAAAATCAAGTTCATTGAAAGAAAAAGAAGAGATTAATTATAAACGTCAAGAGTACGTTAAAATCATATCACATCGTGACGATTCGAATTATAATTTTCATACTTTGAATTCCAACAAGGTACATGCCACGTTTACGTAATCTCAAAATGAACTTTCATTGAGTTTTGAAGCTCCTGTGCGCGAGCGCCTTTATCTGATGGAAATTATTTCAACTTTAGTTCGCGTCATTATGCAAGGAGTAATTGAATTCTTAGCGAATATAACACTGAAAGTTCGTTAAAGATTCTCGGGTACTAATGAGCTACGGGAAAATTCATCATTTATCCTCTCACTTTATTTTAATTTGCCGGCTACTACTGCTCAAATGAAAATCATTTCTAAAGCTAATAACCAGTGAGATTACTTGTGTATATATATTCCACGCACGATACAAGAGAAGAAGAAAAAATGCGGATTCATCCGCAAGTCTAGACTCTTGAAATGACACATGTAAATATAGACTGAAAGAGAAAAATCGATAAGTATACATAGCAGCTTGCGCGCTAAGAAATCGGAGTCGTGCGCGCATTCCAAAATATATGAAATGTCGAGCGAGCAGTCGGCGGGAGCAGCTATGGGTTTTCCATATCACAGAAAGAAAAAAGTCATGTATGCATGTCGTGCGCCTCCTAAAGAAGAGTCTTCCTCGGATATATGGAAAAAACGAGCGAGGAGGTAGAAAAGAAGCTGCACTGCCGTCCGATTTTTAATAATGTGAGATATAGAGTCGCGTCGTCGCCGAGAGAGGGAGAAGAGTAAAAAAAAGCTAGAGAAAGCGGCCAACACTCAAGGAGCTCGCGCAATATGAGCAGTAGCAGCCCTTTTCGCACAGCCATACCTCCTCATCGTCGTCTTTGGTGATATATATATACACAGAAAAGCGACTATCTGGCTTTCCTTCTTCAAGAAAGAAAAGGTCTCCACAGCGACGTGACGAGTCTGCAGTTTCGAAATATTTTCACTATGGGCTTTTTTACAAAGTATCTATGTATATGTCGAACTCCAGTCACCCGGGTAATCAATTCGTACAGCTTTTCTGATGCACGTGCAATTATTATTGCTTTCTTAAAAGCCGTCCGATTGCCATATGATTTACATAATACTGTTTGCGCCGTACGCGATCAATACACGAATAATTGCATGTAACGTATATAAACGCACTTTCACTGATTAATTACGCGGTTCTTGATTACGCAATCGGACGCGTGCTGGCGAGGTTGTGTTTAACTAAAGACAATTATATAGCCTCGATATTCCGGAGAGAGAGAGAGGGAGAGAGAGAGAGAGAGAGAGAGAGAGGTTTCTAAACCAATAGTTTTCGTATACAGTGCTTAATTGACTTGGTTTTCAAACGAAAGTCGAAAATTAATTAAGCCTTCAACGCGATTCGGAATACAATTATTTACCAATGACTTTTTCAGTCCACTATAACCATGCGCGAATTAATTAACGTTTAGTCAGAGATTTCGTTCATTTGTTGCTTTTCTCTTGCAAAAGCTTTGCTGTGCGTGTACATAAAAAATAAACACGACAAACGCACAAACCCGTCTGCGTTTATCTCGCTCACGTGTAAATCGCACTTGATACCGTTACAAAGCACTAGCAGCAGTAGCAGCAGTGCAGACTGCTGGAAAATATGGATGTGGGGCGGCGGGCGTCTCTCGTTTGGACTAGAAGAGAGTGGAAAAAACCTACAAAATAGCCCGAAACAAGCACGAGCACTGGCAACTGACGCGCCCCCGCTGATTTGAACTCAAGGCGAAACAAATTAACTACCTCCCTACGCCGCATCCCGTACGTATACATATAGACGCAACAAAAACAGCTTTCGGCTGGCTATGGGATTGATACATAGACTCCACACTGCTACAGACACTTTACGCTTACATAAATTTCACTTAAACGTCACTGTCGCATGAAAGTAACGAGTCTTTTTTATAGCCAGATTTTTATTGCTGTCGACATGATATTGCTCTTAATTGATTTTAATTTATCAGTAGTTGCGAACCACGCTGTGCGCGCTGAGTGACCGTATAGACTCTATCTGATCATAACATTCTATAATCTATGTGATAGAATATTCTCAACTTCATATATTTATCATTCGCTTCGGTAAATTCTTATTTTAGAATAATCAATAGACACCGGTAGTATCATTGTTATCAGCGTGTTATTTTAATTTAGTAAAAAAATTGCACCATAAAATTATTTTTATAGCTTTTATATGTTTGTTTAAACAGTTTGATTTATGATTTCCAAGTCAGTAATTAGAATATTGTACCTTACAGTAAGAAAGAAGATTGCCCGTCAACGATCAAATTGGTAATTATTCCATTATTCTTCGCGAAACAAATATTTTTCACATCCTTTAAAGTTACTGACAGGGAAATCAAATATTTTTCATCACTCAATTACTTAATAAAATCAAAGAGTCAATGGATTATTTCCAGTTCTCCTGCTAAACCTTTACATCGTATCAGCAAGCCAATCAAATGCCAAAATATAATTGACCAACCACAATCAATACCAACTTCACTTTTATAAATAACTCTCCTTTTCAAATTTTATTATCTGATTAATGATCAATTAATAAATTAATTAAATTTTCCGCAATATATGTATTATCGTAATAACAAACACTTTTTCTAATATGCTAATATTGAGTGAACTATGTTAGATCAACCGGAATAAACTAATCATTACATTTTTTATAGCCCGAACGAAGTATATGCGATTACTTTCACAAATATCATGGTTTACATTCAACTTCGATGATAAACAGATTGTAGCCCGCTGGTAAAAGCACTTACATTCATCAGATGCAATATTGATAGTCAATGAAAACAACGTCTCTTATTAGCCGAAAGAAGATTTATCGTCATCACATACATCAAAATACATATTGTATAGCGATCACTACAAAATTATTTGATAATTGATGTAAAGAAAATTGAGTGTTATAAATGTATGCTTGTTTTTTTTTGTATAATAACACGTAGCTATTTTTCGGGTAAATAAATTATTTTTACAAAGACTTTATTTATTGAAATAACAAATTATTTTAGCGCGTAGAATCACAAATATCATCAACATTGATTTAGTATCAAAAAAATTTCATTTTTCTTGCTAAATATCTTAGGAACAAAGAACATGTTAGAATATTTGATAGCGAGTAAAAAATTGTTACTTTCTCACTCTCTCTAAATTGATTATTTTTTGTAAATACAGTTATGGATGCGCTGATATCGATTCAGTTCTGTACAATCTGGAAACACCATGAACACGAAAGGTATAGATAGAGAAAGTGTAAGATTAAATAAATAAACGCACTTATCGCAAGCGCTAGCGATAACAACTGTAGTAGTACTATGAACGTTCAAAAAGTCGGCTTTCAAATCAATTACAGGAACTAAATTTTATAAGCTGGTTATATTTCTTTCTTTCTTTTTTCTCTTATTCATCTGGGAAACCCTTAGAGGTGTACCTAAAACTAAACTTTTGAGATGAGGTTAAGTAAATATAAAAAATCCGAATTTTTTTCGAATTTAGCCGTGAATAAAAAAATGAGGACCGCTCCGTGTGGAGTTTAAGAAAATGAGGTAAAAAATCAAAGAAACAAACGTGGTTTAGTCAGTCTATCTGTGAGGACAGTGCAGGAGGTAAAGTAACCCATCTATTGAATGTTTAACTTGACGTAAGCATGTGAACTCCTAGAGCACGTCAGAGAAAGAGAAAGAGAGAGAGAGAGAGAGAGAGAGAGAGAGAGAGAGAGAGAGAGAGAGAGAGAGAGAGAAAATCGTGCGCATTCAGCTTTTTCTCCAGCTGTCTGGTTCAAGATTACTCGGAAGATATGTAATGGTATGGGACGAGCTGCAATAAATACCCAGTCGAGCCGCCAGAACCTTCCTCGTAGATACACATGATATTCGCCGAATCGACGACTTATATATAAATCACGTCTTCACAAGTTTAAATGTTTATCCGAATGCAGCGTCTGTGTCATATACGTCTGCGTTTGAAAACTAATGCTTTTGTGTTGCAGCAGTCATCTCGAGAGGGCCCATCATCTTCTTTGTTTGCGTTGCTCTTTTTATTTAGACGCTTCCACCTTTGATATGAGATTTAATCGGATTTCATCCCTACGACAGAGGATCTTTCGCATGTTTTCTCATGAGTGAAAGAAAGAGGAAAAGGATTTCGTTAACTGTCAAACGAAAACAAAATAGATAACTTACTTTTCACCTTCATATCTTTGGAATATCATTCTCGTCGGTCAAAATCTATTAGGTTCCAACATTTTCGCATCACTATATGAAAATTGACTCTCGAGGCAAAGTCTAACATGTATCGTTAGAGAGATTCAATAGTGATTGATTTACGTCAGAGCAATGCAATCAAACTCAATCGTAGGTATGCCTTTGAGACAAAGTGAGAGACTCATTCCGTTCGTGCTGACAAAACGTTCCGTCGAGTCCTTTTGACTCTTTTCTACAATGGCGCTCTGGTGAAATTAAGATTTCCGAGAGAACTATTCAATCGATTTACTCTCGGCGTCGCACCACTCTGCAAGCTTCAGCCCTAAATTAGATCTGATTACTTTTCGCTTTCTACGATGGATTAATTGTTGTGAAAAAATATCTCAATAACGTGAGTTCAATTTTGCCTCTAATACAGAAGTATAACAATAGTTATCGAGCAAATCGCGTGACACGGGTGCGAAATTCCAAGTAAAACTTTCGGGAGCAAGATATATATATATATATATATATACATATAAGATATATATACATATATACATACACGTACATTCCATGTGCTTTCTCTGCAGCTTGTTTTCAATGACGACACATCCGGGATTAGAGTTAGAGAAGGGGGCGATATGCAGTAGAAAAGCGATATACAGCAGCAACATATGATTTATCGGCAAGCATAAGGGATGCCCTACTCGCCCACAGCTAAATTATGCTTTCTCCATCTCTCTCCCTCCCACTCCCTCCCTCTCTCTCTCTCTCTCTCTCTCTCTCTCCCAGTCTCTCCCTCTCTCACGCGTATGAACCTATACTTGCAACTGTATACACAGATACTCTCGTCGGCTTTCCTGCTGTTGCAACCGAGACAGAGAGAATGAGCCTGGTGAGCCATGGTTCACATGGGAAATGAATGTTCTGTTGTGGTTTAAACAAGCACCGTGTATAGTTTGCTAACGTGCGACTCTTCGACTTCCATTACTTTTCATTATTTGCATTGCGATTTTTAGAAAATTACAAGATATTTTTAAATGTCCTATGATTAAATAAGTTAAACGGATATGTTCGATAACGGTAAACAATACAAACCAATATTAGTCAAGCTATAAAATATCGTTATTTAATTAAGAGGAATTCACAGTAGATTTAATAAAACAAATAAAATCAGCAAAATGTAAGTACAATATTTTTTTATATTTGGCACCGCTACCAGTCTTGTTATATCAAACTCATGATCATTCGAATTTTTTCACGAAGAAATATTTAATCGATTTCTATAACTGAAAAAAAAAAATTTTTAAATTAACAACGAAAACTATTGGATGGAAAGACAAACATAAAAAGAAAAATTTTTATCACTCGATGTGCGAATCAGTCGCGTGTAGAGGCGAGTGTTGCTCGATAGCGTGAAATTCCTGATACGTGCCAATTCGTGCGTTAGAATATAAAAAAACCTCGTCCACGCAGTGGCGAACGCTTTGTTCGATCACCGAACCAATGTTGATTTGCAAATTTTCACACGTGCTTCGACCCGTGACATACAACTTCATTTCATTGGCCGTATTCTCGTCTTTTTTGTATGGTTTTTAATGTTAAAGCTCACAACCCACGATGGAGATCGAATGAGTAGTGGGCAAAAGAAATAGAAAGAGAGAGAGAGAGAAAGAGAGTTTTACGGCAACCATTTCGATGCAATCGCTCGTTTTATTGCCACCAACGCGCACGGTGATGGTTCTCGTTTCATCGTAATTATAGACTCACGGCTTTGCGAAATTTGCAATTTTAATTACATTTTCCGTCAACCTCCATTATCACAAACATTAAGCAATTCTTTTAATCCCAAACGTATCATAAATTTCGATTTTAACTTGTGCAGCATTGATTATTCGGTTCTTTCAATTTGTTTAAAAAAAAAACAATGTTATCAATTGTATAAAAAATTGATTGGAACAATTCTTCAACATCGAAACGTGATTAAAACTTAAAAAAAAGAAAGCAAGAAAGAAAGAAAATTTGAATGTAAATTTCTAGCAGTAAAAATATACAAGGAATAATATCGATGTTTTGCAGTGGATTTGAAACTCGGTCATGCACGTAAAAGTAGCAATCACTTCTCCCTTTCGTGTACACGAGCATTCCATTCTTATTTTGCCTCTCCCTTTCTCTCTCTCTCTCTCTCTCTCTCCCTTACAGTACTCCACAAGGCCATATTGAAACAACAAAGTGTTAACGAGCGGAAACAAGATAACGGGTGCATTTGCTCGTAACGAGAATTTAAATGGAGAAAAGCGAAATGAAGCTAGCCACACGGCAAATACCGAGGGTTGGAGGACGGGAGTGGATTCCCGATACCCTTGTCGACTTTCCTATAGTATTGCTAATATGAATGTAAAAAAAGCTTCGTGGCCTTACTCACGATTCCATACTTCTACCCTTTTTTTTGCGGATTAATAACTCATGGAAAATGTTGTTATTATTCTACTCAGTTATTGAAACAGTTGTCATTAGTTCAAAATATAGTAACTTTTTTCATAATCATTTTAACAATATGATAATTGGTTTAACTGTCATTTGATAAACTTTTTTGTGAACATCAACGGATACTTATCGGTAAACTTCGTCATTGTCGTAAGTATTCTAGCATAAGCATAGTATAGTCTGTTGCTCACGCTTCATTAGCACAACTGATAGGCCATCACTGTTTATTGACACAAGAATGAGTGGCCCTTTCAATTGATAGAAGAGATCATCATAGGAAAAAGGAAAGAAACCCCTTTATTAGCAATTAAAATAAGAATCGTACAATATTGAGTGTTGGCTCATGGAGTGTTAAAGAGGGTCGAAAGCTTGTCCTGAAGAAAAGAAGAGTAGTGCAAAGCTTTCATCGGGAGGATAATCAACTGTTGCTCTTCTTCGTGTTCTCTTCTCTTTCAACAGTATAGCCAGTAGCCAACGATGCTAAGTACAAGACTGAGAGAGAAAGAGAGCAGGAAAGAGCAGAGCAGAGCGCTCTACACTGTTGCGCGCTTAGCTTTGGCTTCGCGTAGAACGGAAGTTAACTGGAGAGCCTTTCTTTCTCTCTTGCGAGAAGGGGTTAAAGAAACCTTTCTCTTCTTACTCTTTAACACATTCCGCATCGCAGTCGATCTTTTCACTGTCTTCTCACATGGATAACTGTGTTTTTTTACACAGCTCTGTGGAGAGGTGCAAATACAGTGCACGATAAAAGAGTTTTCAACACTCTCAATGTCGGTAATCGACCGGCGACAGCTAAAGGACATTAACGTTGGATATAAATCTTCTATCATCTATGGCACCGATGATGCTTTTTAGTCAACTTTCAATAAGTTGCAAATTCAAAAAATGAAATTGGAAGATATTGTAGCTTTGCAATTTTAAATCATTAAATATGCTGGTCACTTTTAGCATTGTTACATTTAGCATGCAAAATATATCCACGAAATAGGCATACCATATTTTTGAACAAGACAGTCGTACAGGAAAAGTATTACGCGAAGTGATATTAGGAAAAGTATTACAAAAGGAGGAAATTAGCAAAAGAAAACACAGAGAAAATCAGATACACAGGTAAGTGAACAGCATTGTAAGGATAAATACGTATATCCGTAGAAGAATATGAACAGTGCCAGGTAAAGTTGTTCGTTGTGCATCTTTATTATGTCTCTCTTTCACGCTCTCTTGAAACCTAGCTTCTTTCAGTTTTGATAGATTAAATATTAAATATATACTTCGTCTCTCCCTCTCGTTCTTGTGCGGCTCGTTTTTTCAATTATCAAGTCCAATCCCATAGTTATCCTCGGGAGAACGATCGGTCGTCTTTCTTTATTCTCCACGTCCGCGATAAAAGTCGCGAAATCGCCGCTTTATTTAGCAAAGAATCACAAAGATCTCATCCGTCTGTCTTCTTCTCTTTCTGTGTTCGTGCGGACAACCAACGCATTCTCATCTTTTTTTTCTTTCCTTTTCTTTCCCTTCGACCTCTTCCTTTCCCTTTTTTTTCAAGTGTTTGGCCAAGCTAGAGTAAATTTAGCGGTGGACTTTGTCAATACGGCAGCAGCAAACTCTGTTGATTCTGTTTTCGACGCTAGCGGAAACAAGGACCTAACTTTTTCCCCCCGAAAGTATCCTCCATCGTTTTCTTCTCCTAAGCGAGTCATTTAATGTGGCTACCATTTTAGTCTTCTATTTTCTTATTGAGATTTCATTTACGCTTCTCGCCTTAACACATTCGTAAAATACTATAGGTGATCTCGAGCAAAGTTCTATGTATGCAAAAATAAAATTTGATTGCCATGCCGTATCGACGAAAAATGTATTACAACCCAAAAATATAAGAATAAAAAATGGCATTATCAAGTAAATTTTTTATTTGAAAATCGGACTGGCTGCGTAACAACGAAACTGCGATGAGCAAAAGCGTTAGAAGTCAATTAAAGATTTAATGAGGTTGTTAAAATTTCCCAAATGAAATATCATTAGCGTTGAAATATCCTGCGGTAATAAGATTAGTTAATCCCACGTTGTTATAGGCTAGTATGCGACTGAGTTCCCTTGTCCGATTTCATCACAAATGTAAATACTGTCCAGAGCGCGCGTGATATTCCGCTTTTTAAAAACAAAACAGGCTGCATGGAAGAGCATTGAAAATTAAAAAACCCTCTCCTCTGTATTTTCTCCTCTCTGTGCGCGCGAAGTACAGTGTTTTCCAATTTTCAGCGTCACGTCATTAATCTTTAAAGTACAATGGATAAAGCAAAGTACAGAGAGAGAGAGAGAGAGAGAGAGAGAGAGAGAGAGA
Organism: Phymastichus coffea; assembly: GCF_024137745.1. Lineage (NCBI taxonomy): Eukaryota > Metazoa > Arthropoda > Insecta > Hymenoptera > Eulophidae > Phymastichus > Phymastichus coffea. The sequence continues at coordinate 922,707 of NW_026706880.1, forward strand.
GAGAGAGAGAGAGAGAGAGAGAGAGAGAGAGAGAGAGAGAGAGAGAGAGAGAGAGTGAGAGAGAGGAGAGAGGAGGGGGCGCTTGTAGTGTGCAACCGCTGAATGATTAAACCTGCCGCACAGAGCAAGACTCGTCAGCGTCATTCATTTCTCGCGTCGCCGCAAAAGAGAGGAGAATATAAAAGCGCGCGCTCGGTGTTCGTCAACAAGCTAGCGTGCTGTGCACACAGACATACAGAGAGAAATAGGGAGAGAGACAGAGGGAGGGAGGGAGAGGGACGGAGAAGTCACTAGCACAAACGGAAAAAACAGAACAAACGTCAACCGAAAAGGGAGAACGAAAGTGACAGAATAAAATAAAAGCGAGAATAATGGCACGAATAAGGCAATACGCAGGGACACAAGGCAGCTGGGACAGCGCATGGATTGTAGATAGATCGTCGAGAGGTTATTCAATTTGAAAGTTTAATATTTGCATTTCGTGCACTGCTGTGACTGCGCGCTATTGAGACAAGTGTAGCCAGCACGCGCTACCTCTCATTCTTTAACGGAGCCTATGTATATGGATACATAATCCTACGCGCCTATCGTCAGTGATAAATCACGAAAAAGGTCGCCTCCCTCTTAGCGCAATAAGAAAGTCTCTGTCATGACGACGAGTGTTGAAAATGTCTCGTTGCCTCAGTTTCCCTCCTGCGAAATATACGTAATGGTTATTTATGTTTGTTCGCCCTTACCAGCCAAAACAAAGAATGCGGCGGCAGCAAGTGATACGAGACAATATACGCTCGGACGCACACGCGGTGTTGTAGTGTTTCTTTTCTTCTCGCTCTGTCTGCTCTATTTGTTTACACGTTAATGTCATGACCTAGCCGTGCGCACGCCGATCTGCGAGTAAGAGAGAGAGAGAGAGAGAGAGAGAGAGAGAGAGAGAGAGAGAAAGAGAGAGACAGCACATGATTTAACGCTCCGTTAACCTGTTCTCGTATTTCTTTCTTCCTCGAGTATTTATTTTTTCGTTTTATTTGCTTCCAGGATTACGTTTGGACGTTCGTCTTTGATCAGATTAATAGTCCGACACAATGTTGACACTGAAAAATACAGGCATCAAAAATTGCCAGCTCCTCCCTTATTCTGATATATATTTATTCTACCGTTGTTTCTTCTTTTTTGCCTATCGTGCTAATTGTAGTCTTTTACTATTCTGCAATTTTTTGGCAATTCCAAACTAGATAAAAGAGTAGACTATAGGCAGAGCAATTTTTCACCCTCAGAGCGATTGAACCGTCGAAAAAAAGGCCGGCATCCAGGCGAATTTAGTGGTACGTAAACGTCACTTAAGCCAGTTTGAAAAGTAACAACGTTTGCTTTAACGAGCGTATGTGACCGAGCAGATAGATTGAGAGTAGACGAGAAGAGAACGACGTGCGGCAGGTGCGAGCACAGATAGGAAACCAAACAGGAAGAGAGAGAGAGAAGAGAGATACGCGCATCGATCGTAGCGCAAGCGGCCTTTGACTGCAGGATTTACTATAGGTCTACAAGAGCTACGACGTGGCGAACGAGAGAGAACGAGAACCATAAAATGCTTGACCTTCTGACCCTCGTCCATTAAAACGTTTACGAGTAACACTGTTGGCCTAAGATGAGCGAACCTCTATGAGGTTACGTTTATCTTGACTTTGAGCGATATCCTGTTGCTAAAAAATTATAATGGTTCATTTGCTGTTACGATGACGTGATTATGGAGATATCAAGCAGGAAAATGACCTTCTTTATTGCACATAAACAGAGATCTAATTCGTGAATGGCAGTTGCAACGGATTTCATGAATTTCAAATATGTTCTTCCGGAGGGCCATGATCTGATTGGTGTATTCGAAATTGTATCGTAACCAGTAGTAAATGCCAACTAAAACATTGTCAAGTGCTGAAATATAATTTATATACGGCATAATGAACGAAACCAGATTTGAAATAGATCAGATGATGAAAGCGTTGTTTTGGAAAATCGTTGGTTGAGTAAAGCATCCATGTTGATGAATCTGACTTGATTCCCATCTAGCTTAAAAGATAAAAGAGCTCTCGAGTCTAATACTCGCTAGGCTGCGACGACTGGCAGCATTAAGAAAATTCGACAGAGCCGACTGACCTCTCCGTCGTCAATTATTCAGCGTAGGAGCGGATAAATCGACAAGAGGCTGCAAGCTCGAAGCTTTACAGTTTGATTTCACGTGGCTCGACGTGGAAGCACGTAACTTAGAGAGATAGAAAGCGGCCGAGGTAGTAGTAGTACTAGCTGTCGGAAGCGGGAGCAAACACCGCTGATCGATTTGAACGCAGATCTTTGTAATCAAGCGGCCAGACGTGCAGCAGCCCGCGTTTGATGCCGTTTTATCTCCGGAAGGAAGCGATGGAAAAATAGCGGAGAGAGAAAAAAGGATGACGCGACGTCGAACGCACTTTAGCAATAGCTCTACCTCTACAAAGGAATACATCAGCCGTCTCTCGCTCTCTTTCTGCATTGCGCTCCGCTCATTCGAGTTTTATCTGCGGGTTGTTCCACTAGCAGCTTAAGCCCCGACGAAATTAAGTCGGGAATGAAAAAGGGAATCATCGCCGTGGCGAGAAGCTTCTATAAAGATTAAATTTGACGCTTCTTTTTGCTCCATCTCCTTTTCTCCCTTTCCTTTCTTTGCTTCCTATTATTCTAGATGAAGTTTTGGTTTGCATATGATTTATTCAGCTGGATTTTTCTTCTGATTTTCGTGAATTAGTTTTTTCCTTCGCCTGAGAAACAATTTACGTAATCTACTTTCTGATTCTACATTATTCAGCGTTAATGGCGTAATTTCTTTGTTTTGATTATTTAAATGTCGAACTGTTTTCTTCGATTGCCATACTTGATGTGACACGATAGCATGAATAATTTGAAAACCATTTTTCATGCAAATCAACGCATAACGATAATATAATAGTTTTCAAATGAACAATATTCTGCGTTGAAAAAATTATATCGAGCAGTATTTAACAAGAAAGGAGAGCCAAATTGAATAATAAATAATCAAGTCGATTAGACATCGACCAGTGAATACCTAAAGACAGCATTTGCGCGTATAATGGTATGTGTACGTTTCAAGGCTTGATGACAGCCAGTACGGAAGTGCAGCGAAACGTTACTTCCAGTTCTTTCCATTTTGTTGAAAAACTGCATCTATGTGTACACTTACATCCACACAGACGCACGTATCGGGGAAAAACGTGGAACTGGTAGCAGAAGAAGCGAGGCGTTTTTCTATGCATGGCATTTTAAAGTAGAGTGAAGAGAGAGAGAGAGAGAGAGAGAGAGAGAGAGAGAGAGAGAGAGAGAGAGAGACTCTAATGCCATAAGCTAACGTCACGTAGCTAACAGGTGTTGCAAGCTTTTCTTTGCCAAGAAAACTTTGATACTTAAGGCCAAAATTTATTGAGTGTCTCTGGTAACGCGTGCCGGTTCGCTCTTTCTACCACACCAAGTAATTTATGTCGAATGCTATACTGCACCAGCAGCAACCTGCCAGACAAAGTCTTTATTCGCCGGCGCGTCAGGACGCTCGCGCCTCGAAACTTTTGCCGCGCGCTGAAATCTCGCAAGTTTATACGCACACACACGAATGGTGGAGTAACGCGGTATCGTTCTTCAAATAATTTCACTGTGAAAGAGGACGAGAAAACGAAAGAGATTTTTGTCTCTAAACTAGCTTTCCTTATTAAGTCTAAACATAGAAGAGCTATGCTGCTATGTAGTATAACCGTAGGTTCTCGTGCTCTAAATTCTCATTACGCACCTTCTTATTCCAAAATCAGCTTTCCCGCAGACTTGCTCCCGGCAGCCGGAGCCTTTCTTAACTCTTCTCCCCGTCGGCTCCCTCCTCTTGCCCAACACCAAGATCTTCAAGTACCTTAATTCGCTCGGCTATTAGGGAGAGCTTGCATGCTCCTTTGCCTTCGGCCTTCTGCGCACATTCATACACTCACACACACGCGTACTTCGGTTCTAGAACGAAGGAAGAAGAGAAAGCTTCTGCTGCACTGAGAGAGACAGAGAAGGCATGGCAAAGAGCTGCTGCACTACCGCCGAGGAGCAAACCGCAAACAGCCTGAATAAGCCTTCTGAATAATTCGCGCCTCGGCGCTACCGAGAGTCAGCTTTTGCGCCAAACTTTTAATCTCTTTACTTGCCTTCTCTCTTTCTCTCACTCTCTCTCTCTCTCTCGCTGTATTTCTCCGTCACTTCCCTTCTTTCTCTCTCTCTCTCTCTCTCTCTCTCTCTCTCTCTCTCTCTCTCTCTCTCTCTCTCTCTCTCTCTTGCTGATGTATATGCATCACGTACACATTCACGAGCATTCGTGTGGGTGCATCTAACCTACTGAATGGTAATGAGCAAGGAAACGCTATAAATCAATGCTATTTTCATTAATTATGCGACATATTGGAACAGAGGCATCTGGTGCGCTTCAATAATTAACATCGTCTAACATTGATATTAATATCATCTCTCTGCATTGTATCGCAGACTCACTTTTTGTTACTTCTGTTCTTATTTCCAACAACTTTTTTTTCTTTAAAAGTCGATTTCTTTTAAATCAGATTATACATGATGTGATTCTAGCATTTCAATTTTTAAATTACTACGTGATTATTTATTCTGGATATTTTTCAAGATGTCTAAAGTTTAGTAACAAGTGAATTGATTTCTGAAAAAATTGAATTTAGGCGATACTTTTAATTATTGGATTTTAGAAATGAAATAAAAGAACGAAAATACTAACTGCCGACCGTCAATATTAATTGAGTTTTTTACGTTGACTAAAATGAAATGCAAGTTAAACAGATTAGCGTTAAGTCAGTTGATTTCGTACTGAAATTCCTTCGTCTAAGGTGCACGCAAGCATTGAATTGTTATTTGAACAGTTAGAGACACACAGGCAGAGAGTCAAGTCTGATTATCCCGGTTAGCTTTCGGACAGGGAGTAAGAGTGTAGCAGCAGCAACGATGCGGCGTTGGGTGCTGGTGGTGGCGCGCAAGAGGCTACGTGACTGCGACTTAAATTAAGTTTAATTAGCGGCGCGACGGTGGCGGCGTTGGTGGCAGGCCCCAAGCTTGCCGGAAATTCGCTGTCGTGCACTCACACGTGCTGCTGCTGGCCTCTGTTACTTGGGCAGCATTTACTATGCGAGCCGGTACTCCGTCAACAGCCCGACTAATGCAGCAGCACCGCCGCCGCTACGGTGCTGCTCTCAATTCGACTTTGAACAAGACGTAAAATATGCAGAGCCGCGTGTTTCGCCATGCTCCCCACTTTCTGTGTAAGCTCTTTGCGGTATCAGCCCTGATTTTTGTCCGTCGCCCTTCGCTTACGCTAATGTTGCGTGCCTCCATGTATTACTAGTATCACTTCTCACCAATCACTTTCATCCAAATTCGATTCAACTTCGTAATGATCAATATCGATGGTATCAAGACGGCTGGCTAATCGTTGAAATTGATCATATCGCCAAATAATCAGTGACACTATTAAATATTTTCATTGATAAACATTATTCAACTGGAACATCGCTCGTTGATGGATATTCTTTTGCATCATGGCTATACACATTTTCAAATTCCTCGCGAGTATTACGATAGGAATTCTGCTTTTTCTTCAGTCTCTTCCACGCCAAGTATCTTACTATTCTCTCGCTCTGGGTGGCGTGTACATACATTCTCCTTCCGAAAATTTCCGCGAGAGAGAGAGAGAGAGAGTGACGTTATTAAGTTACGTACATATTTTCACGTGCCTCCTTACAATCCTGTCTCGCGCGAGTGCGAGCCGTCTTGTTCGCATGTAGTTGCGTAAGTACGCGAGGTATGCGCTAGCATCCTCTTAAGAATTTCAGCCACGTACGCCAGGAGCTACTCTCCTATACCCAACGAAGAAGTCTGTTCGCGGGGGAGTGTGTCTCTTTCTCTCTCTCTTTCTCCCTATCGGTAAAAGTGGGCGATGTCTTTTTTTGGCCTTTTGTGCTGCTGCTGCGGGAGCTATCCCCTTCCGACTTTTTTTCTTTCCCGCGTCTCGAATCGCGGCGGCGGCAGCGGCGAACACGCGCGTTACGTATGCATGTATGACCGCGTGCATGCGCAAGCATATTACGTGGAGGAGCGCGCCTATATGATCAAACAAACACATGTGTGCGCGCGTGTGTGTGCGCGCGCGCGCGCGTGTACCCCTTGCGCGCAGCTCTGCTGGCGCATATTTTAGTAGCTCCGTGCTTTCGCAACTTGAGATGATGTTTTATCAAGTACTCGCACATTTTCTTGTACGAATAGAACTGTTTGCTGCAGCTGATCGACTTTCACACATTCCGTCTTCTTGAGCGAATATTTTGCTATACTTGATTGTTACAACTATACTCATTCACGAATAGATTTGGTCTAAAACATATCCTGTCAAAATAGATGATATGTGTTGAACAGCTTTACTATCTGGTGTCAATTAAACGGTCGGCACAATTACACGTAATTATACACAATGGCAAGCCATCATATCTCTCCATATTTAATTATACAATATAATCCTCATTGAGTCACTTTGGAAAAATTTATAAACTAAGAGAATATTTAACTATTCACATTGGGATGTTGACTTAGAAATTTATATTATATTTATCGAGGAACTTAAGTATAGAATTTGTCGCAAGTAGATTAAGTTCCACTGATATTATTGATCGTTTCCTTAGCTGGTTGAAAGTTTAATTTGATAATTTTTCCAATCGAGTGTACTTTCTGATCACTTAAGTGGGGACATTGCTAACCAACGTGGTCGAGGTCTCGAGAGAATGCTTGGCAAGTACATTTTGGATCGTCAATCAAGTTGTCCCTAGCCAATGACACTGCTAAGTTATAATGGTCCGCTCGTCAAGCGTTGATTGTGGCGATTAGTTTTCTGAAAAGGCTTCACTTTTGAAACCAGGAGTGAGAATATTTGTAAAATATTGAACATCAATTGTTCATTCAAATGAATATATAACAAACAAGAGCATTTGTACCATATAATTGACGATTGAACTTGTATCAACATAAAGGTACGCCAACGTAACCAATTTCATAAAACATCGAAAACAGATATGTTTAGCTCGGACAACGAAAAGATGAGGTGTTGAATGATTTTTACGCTATCAACAGAGAGAAAACTCACGGCTCTTATAGCACGGTAGAGAAAGAGGAAATGTCACAGAGAGAAAGAGAGAGTGGGAGAGAGAGAGAGAGAGAGAGAGAGAAAATCGGATAGAGTGTGAAAAAAAACGCAAGGTGAATAGCGAGGAACGAGCGCAAATGAAAGGCACAAAGTATCAATAGACAATAGCCAACTGATACATTGGCGCTTGGGTGCCGATGAGAGAGCGGTTGACGTGAAGCGGCAGTTGCAGCGACAGCCAACAGAGCCGCCCCCTTGGGTATTACTGGCCGCTCGCGCGTATGTGCTTATGTGTATCGATATAATTGAATCCACTGCCGGCGTCGCCGTATGAGCGGCACACGTTGGTACTGCTGCTTGTTTGCTCATGACGCGACACACAGCCACGTACAAGAGTCTATATAAATAACTGAATGATACGCAGCCGGCAAGTTATGCGCGATTTTTTTTTTCATTTTGTGCCACCTCTCAAGTATACACTCGTGCCTTTTTTTACGTGCTTCTGTGTGTACGCCCAGCACTCGTTGCGCTTTCAGATATACTCTGAAGTAGAGCAAAGCTTGCCGCAACATTACAGCTTTCCAAGCCACGCATTCACCGCGTTTGTTTTATTTTATTTTGTTTTTATCTTTGCCTGCCGTTAATAGCAGTTGGGACTTTTTTCATCCGATATTTCTGACTATTTCTTTTCTTTTACATTTTGTTCTATTTCTTTTGCCTGGTTTTTATTCTGGATGGAAAAAGTCGATACGCAGTGATGTGTTGTTATCGCTTTTGGTTTTTTGATTTTCTTGTTAAGATTCACTATTAGAGCAAACATAAAAAACTTATGATAACGTATGTTATCTTATTTAATTCTTATTTACATAAGAAAAAACAAATTATATTAAATTGACATAAAATTATATAATAAAATATTCAGAGATTGAATACAAAAAAAGTAAAAAAATATACACGATGAAAAATATATAAAAAATGCAGTTTGCAATTTGAGACTCGATGGCTAATTTTATATCCATTGTGGAAGTTTCGACGAAGAGCAATAGTGGAACAAGAGCAGGCAATCTTTATAGGTGGTAAACGACAAGACCTTATATGTTGTGTGCGGGAGCGCCGTGATGACGGTGAAAAGACAAGCCTCGCAATTGTTGGGCAATCAAAGTCTATCTCGCGCAGTTGCCGTCGCTATCTTGTCCTCACTCCTAAGCTCGCGATAGAGCATTGCTTACGAAGGACGACGATAGAGAGAGAGAGAGAGAGAGAGAGAGAGAGAGATGCTGCTGTCAGTGCCTTGAATGCCTATTACTGCATGAGTCTCGTTCGCCACGATCAATAAGTTCCTGTCTACGGCAGCCCTTATACGAGCCAACCAATTGCGCATTGATGGGGAGTTTCACTCTCGCGATCTTTCGCCTTTACTCTTCATAAGTCCTTGAGAAATGGCTACACCCGATTTCACCGAACGCGCTTGCACAATCTGTTTCCAAGTTGTTATCCGTCCTCTCGTCACATTTACTTTTATGCACGATTAAAAGCAGCTGGTTAGATAGATAAATTGAAAATTCTAGAAAGTCGATCAATCTTGAATTTTCGATAGCTCAACTGCACGGTTCTTTCAACTTTTTCAAAATGTTAGAATTGTTGAATGTTCCAATTGAATTAAAAAAAATTGCATCACTGAGATCGATATATGTCACTTTGAACAATTGACTGTTAAGAGTGTTTTTACGAAATAACTCTCTGTACATTTAGTACTGATCGGAATAAATCTAATAATATAGAATTGTTAGAGTTTATAAATTTTGTAAATTTGATTTCCAAAGCTTATACGAATAGCGATAATAGCACATACGATACTTTATACAGAAGCTTCATAGAGTTGGAAGTTGAAAGCCAAAAGTCACAAAGTCTTACCTACACGGAGAGGAAAAAGAATGGACAGAGACACACTTTTATAGAATGGCTAGAGCATTACAATCGGCAAGGCGAAATACAGGAAAATTAAAATTTGAGGCAGCGAGTCCCCTTGGTTGTCCCGGTGATATACAGTAGCGTCGGTTAAGGCACAGGCTCCCTTGCTCTCCCTACCTAGCTGCAACAACGACGGTCAGTACCCTCGGGAAATGCCAGTACCTACTTCTAATCAAGACGGTCCACGCGGCGGCGCTCCACTGCCACCGGAGGGGGTCCGCATACACGTACACACATGCATAGCCCCTGGTGTGCAGCCCGCAATAAAAACCATTTTGCTCTGCACCAACGATAAAATAAATTAATGAAAAATTTGATTAGCCCCCGTGCTCTTGCTAGCCAAGAATAATGCTACATTCAAAAAAAGAGCACGCGTTCACTTGCCTGCATACTGTAGTAGAAAGTAGATTACGGCATACACTTTTCCAGCATTCGGCGGATCAGCGGCTTCGCATGAGCTCGTTTTATATCTTACAAATAATCGAAAAGGACCGTATTCCAGTTGTCTGATACAAATGCGCAAATACGTCTCAAGAAACTTACTGTTTAAATTGCAATAAGAATCAAGGGAAATTAGGCAGTGGTGCAGAAAAGAACAAACAGCGCGGGAAGCTACGAAGGCTAAGCAATAGCTCAAAGATTCGGCCAATAAAATCTGCATACGCGCCGCGAGCGCGAGGGTTATAGCCAATTAGAGGGATATAATAGGGGCTGAGAGCGCTGGCCATCACGCGTATAATGTTCGTTAGTAAAACCATCGGACGTTATTCTCACCTAATCCCTCTCTCGCATAGGATATAAAAGGCTCCGAGTGTTAACGAATGACGCAGCGCGAGCTCGGCTAGTTTTCTCGCGCGAATTCACACGCCAGAATGCCTTCGTACAATAAATAGAGAGCGTAAAAATTCCGTAGGCTAGGCAGCTCGGCATGCAGCTCGCCGCGTGCCCGTGTGCGAGTATGTACGCGATCATTTTCCTCGGAGAGGGAGAATAGCGGTAGCCGGTATAATTCGCGTGATAATTTCTCTCTTGACTGTCGACGGGGGTTGGGGGTGCCACTTGGGAGAGAAATGGGGAATCGATTTTCTTGAGTGGAAGAGTAATCGTCGAAGGGCTCGGGGGACCGCGCGCGGGACTTCGTTATATAGCTCACCTTTGGTCTGTGTACAGAGAGAAGGCACACGCGAACTCTCTGTCATAAATTTTAAGTATGTATCGGCGTAATAAAGAATGGCGCTAACGACTTAGCGATAAGATCTGCGTATTGCTCGCTCTCTTCTATCTTCGTGTGCATCGGGTCGCCACCCTCCACCCTCCCTCCCTCTTTTTCTCGCTACAAGCCGACTCATTAAAGTTTGACTGCCGACAGAATGTTCACTCTGCTTGTTCGTTTTTTTCTTGCTCTTGGCAGACACTCTTGCGTGTGTATTTTCTCGTATTGTCTTGCTGTGATAAGGCCGACTTGATGGCCGTAAATGATCTTTTTAGCGTCGTATTACTGTTGTAAGATAGTCGCAGAATGGCTTTCTTGCTTTTGTGTTAACACTCGTGATTTCTTTTTAGTGACTTTTATTGATATGACGCTGCTCGTGCCTTCCTATCGTGCTCTGAGTGCCGCTGCTTCTTATCGTGCTACGATGATTAACGTGTGTTAGACGGCTTGTAATAACACGTTCGGTTGTAATAATAAAATTTTGTGCTTCTACATTAAGCTACCGAAAAGGATCGATATGTTGCGTAAAAGATCGTTACAATGCTCCAAACTTGCTTATGGTTTTCTACCTAAATTCAAAAATACTCAAAAGAGTATTACAAATATTCATATACTTTAATGATTCATTAATAATGTTGAGTTACCAGAAACATCAGTATTTATAAATAATGTCAAAGTCGTGATATAGTTATAATTAGCTGAATTGACAACTTGTCAGATAAACTGATAAAATTTGAGTTTGAAGCGACAATTGACGTGCAATAAAGACGAGTAGAGCGCTTTATCATGGATGCGTTATTAAACATTGAACAAACAGGGGATGTGGGCATAACGAATCAACGGAACGCAGTCTTACAGAGATATGCATTATATTGAAATGATAAACTTTGAAGCTAATATCGAATAACTCGCAAAGCATGCGGCTGATGGATGTGGAACCGCGAACGGGCTGATTTCAATTTTGGTTCCGCCTGCGCGAGTCGAGTAAGCGCCGCGGGCTGCGACACTGAGAGAATGTCAGGGATAACCTCTCGAGATAGAAACAGAGACACTGCGGAAACAGGTTGAAAGTCATTAAAGGAGCCCCCTGTCAAGAGACGTATGCGCCAATCTCAAACGTTAGACAGGGAGGGAATAAGGAGAGAGAAAGAGAGAGAGAAAGCTTGGGGCGATGGCGGCAGCGGCGGCTTCTCGCTTCTATTCACCGATAAGGATTATATTAGCAGCCTTTTAACTTGAACCACTGGATTTCCGCCGTTTACTTCTGGAATATACCTATAGATCATCTTTCTGCCTTGATTTACATTACAAATGTAATCCTGCCCATGGGTAGTAGCCGCAATGCTATCGATAGATCCATCTGCTGCTGACGTCCATGCGTGTGCGTTAGGTTCACTCACACCCACACACACACACACTGTTATGGAGCTGAATGTGGGAACGCCAGTTGCGAGTAATGAGTTGATTAAAATTCACGAGGCCGGCTCTTTTTTTTTCACGCGCGAACGATTTCATCGCTGAACTTTACTTTTCACTTTCGCCGGAATCAATTTTACCTCCTCCCTTTCCGCTCTACGATTTCTCTACCCTGGCGCGCGCAACCGAGCGAACGTCGGCATCCGCATTTTCATCGGTTCTGGCTCGCTCACCGCCGCTCTATGAATACCATTTAGACGGACCAACAGCTATCTCCACTATCGGCTCGAATAAATGAATAAAAGAAGAATCGTTACGTCAATAATATCGTTCCTAACTCTCTTTCTCTCTTTTTTTTCGACGTATTTTAATTTTTTTCTCTATTCGGTCTTTTGCTTTGTATGCCATTTATCCAATGATATTTTTCGTCGATGATGTCAAGCTTTTTAAAATAGATTTTCAAATTCCACGATGAAATGCATTATAGAATATAGGTTCTATTGCTACGTAATATTATTTCATTTCTTGTTTGCAGCTCAGTTTTGCGTTCATTTCATCTGACTAAATTTTGAAAAGATCAAACTCACAGCAGATACGCTACACAATTAAATATTCAAAATTTGTTTTTCAATGTCAAATAGTTGTTTTATTAGTCAATAATTCAAATTCGTACGAAATGATAATTTATATAATATTTCAATAGTTTGAAAATCAAATTGACATTTTTACTTTGAATTATTTTTCTACCGTAACACAGAAAATAATAATAAATTACTTAAATACAGGTATTAATTACGAGAAAAATTATACAGCAGAACTTAATTAAAGTCTAATATAAATAAGATATAAAGTATCTAAAGAGTTCCTGAAACTTTGGTATTCAATTGCTATTTTGCGCAAAAATCTAAATAGAGTGAAAGCGCGGGTTCGCGAGTACTTACACACTTTGGAAAGTTGACCGGGGCTGGTTAAGAAACAAGTCAAGGAGCAACTGCAATGTATAATAATGAGAGTAACTTGACTGTTACTTTACAACAGCATTCAGTAAAACTTGTCAAATTAATATAATGTTCTGACTTCGACATTTGGCAGAGAAACTTTTGATAACTATTAATTTTGCACTCACCGTGGTATATCATTTCTCGGATCTGCCGGCTGAGATTAACTATTTAATTAGATAGCACTAATCATCCAAAGAGATTCTCGGTATTTGGCAAAAGTTTACACTTGAAAGAAAGTTAAAAAGCACTGCATCTGACAAGTCTGACCAAATCAAAATACGTACTACTTGTCGACCAAAGAGTAACGCTGAATAAGTAAACTTTGAAACTGTAAGTCAAAATAGAGAGTTGCATCGAGAGAAACAATAGAAGGCAGCAATTGGATGAAAAATGGTAGGTTGCAATGTCAAAGGGCGCGAAGAGAGAGTTGGCGATTAGTGTAACAAGCGTCGCGCGGCAGCCAATTACTCTCAGTCAGAAGTTCATCCAACTTTTGGATGGTTCACCCCTTAAGCGGTGGCAGTAGCTCTCGAGAGTCGACGAGCTAATACTCGTATAGTCTGTGCATCGCCGTGCAAGACGCCGAGCCATTAACAGTAGCGAGCGTCGCTCACACCACCCACAGGCGCAAGACCTATTTCTCTACAGTGCGGACCCAAGATGTTGTAGCGTGCGCGTACGAGCGACGAAGATCGAAAGCTGCAATGAATGAACTGCTCGCTGGGCAATCAAGGCAACAACAACACTAGTTGACGGGAATTCCCAACATCGAGTTTAAAATATAGTTCGTATAATCAACACTCGCTCAGCGTTAATATTAAAACGAATAGTTCAAACTTACTTTAACTTTCCTATTATGGCATTCTCCATATTCCAAAAGCGTTAGCAACATTAGCTAGTTTACTAAATTCAAGCAGGAACTACATGGCCGGAAATTCGTGGTGTTGGTAGTGGGATAGTAGTTACGAATTAATGGAGCCGCACGAGTAAAATCAAAGACATTAACATTCGCGCGGCGTTCGCCGGTTGTGCATAACGCGAGGAAAGCCAAAAGCACCAGCATACGAACGCGAAAGGCAAGAGAGCGAGAGAGAGAGAGAGAGAGAGACAGAGACTGTAGGTGTACGCTTCAACCCGAGGAGGAATACCACAGTGGCTACAGGCCAACCCCTTCTCAAGAAACAATATAATGTGATTTAGTAGACCATTACTGCCACTGTACTTTCGACCCCCTCCCCCGCAAGCAGGCTGTAGAGAGGTGTGCGGTGAACCGAGGCTCGCACATCCCGGCGCGAATAACAAGTCGAGCTCATCTTCTCTCCGAGCTTGCGAGTGAAGCTCAGCTTTCTCATCGTCTCTAGCCTTACCTACGTCAACTTTATGCGACATTGCTCCAATTCATTTGTAAGTTATTTTTCTACAAGCGGATGATTATCGTAGCGACGACGATAAAAACAGGAGAATATTCCAAAAGGCAAACCTCTTCAAATTCTCGACGTACGCGCGCATAGCTTTTGGGAAAGGAAAAGATGGATGCGTGGAGCGCAGCGTAGCAACACTCGATAACCGGTCGCCGTACCGACACCACGATATACGCTCCGGACGATTAGCGTAGAACGCTTCCTGAAACATGCGTTAACCGAGGCGCCTCGTAATCCTATTCGCGCTCTCTCTCTCTCTCTCTCTCTCTGTCTCGCGCTCGTGATTCTAGTGCATCTGATACCGCAACTCGGCTTTTAATGGCGCTGAATCTCTCTTCCTCTGTCGCTCTTCACCCTGCGCTAGTTGCCGATCTCGGGTAATGATACTAATCGCGTGCTTACGCGACTGGTAGTTGCGAAAATTCCTGTATTACTGTTTTCATATTCGTCGATTTAAATCAATTTTGTTTTCAAGCATTGCTATATTTTTACATTGTGATGTTCACCTTATAAATTAGCCTTTAAATGAATCGATATCAAATCGATCGTTAATGCTATTTCATACGCAATATCTGCAGTAGTATAAAAAAAAAAAATGTTTTTGATTCGCAATCAGTTTGAATAACTGTTTCAGCCAGTAGAAAATGTTATTCAGCATGAATTGGACGAGAAGTGGAGGAGCGATTGACGCCAAGGAAGAAGGAATTAGGAGGGAAAAAAGAGAGCTTGTTGTTCTTGAGGTTTTGCACATAAAAGAGATGAGAGGCAAGAGAAAGCGCAAGAGCGGCAATCACGGCAGCTGTCTCAAAGAAAAACTCAATTACTCGCGCAAGCAGGTGATTTTTTATTCGAGCACAAGGATCAGCTTTCAGGTTGCTTCGAACAGTTAGCTAGGCGAGTCCTATCTTAATTTCTACTCGGCTAGTTCGACTGCTCAGCTTCTTCTTAGGTGAATTACGCCTTTCTTCGACAAATAGCGGCTCGCACGGGCGCCTAATGCTCAACCAAGCCGATGTAAAAGCCGGATCGTGATTTCCAAGCTCGATCGAGCGTGAAAGGTCTCCATTATTGCTCGTGATTTGTCTTTGGAAGCGTCTTCTCCCTCGAACGAGCGAGCGACCAATACGTTTTACAACGCTTCTGTACAGTCAACTTCGAGCCAAGCCCAAACTGTTTCCAATGAAGAGTTTTAAAGGCCGCTCTGATTAGCTATTTCCAACTTAATGCTCTGTGTTTTATGTACCTTTTAATTATAGCTTGAAGCACGAATAAATCAAGGCAATGTCAAATAGACTGCAACTTTATTGTTTCACTGTCTCACTTTCAACATTCGCAAATGGAGACAGTGTTGCATATCAGTCAATTTGCATTTATTACATTTTATATGACTTCATACTCTCAAGCTTTTCATTTCATCGATCTTCACATGATGTATATACGCGAACATATTTCACAAGTCAGCGCGCAATTAGAAACCGAATTTTATTTAAGCGTAGGATAAGAGTGCCAATAAAAATGGCTTCGCGCCGTTGTAGCATCCAGCAGCAGAGCGTGATTGTCGAAAAGCTCGCAAAAAAACGTAATCGGAAAGGATCATCATTGTCGGGATGGGGGAAACGGGGCGCATCTAAAAAGACGAGATGAAGATGCGAGAGGGAGAGGGACGAGGAGACAGGGGCTACTTTGCATATTCCCCCTCCCTTGGCTGATGTCGCGATTGATCTGCCAAGCGAATTCCATTCCCCGACTTCGCTCGAGAGATGCATAGCCCTTTTATTTCCGATTCTTTCTTCATTCTTAATTCCTTGCGGCGGATTCCTTCTTCTTTTCTTCTTCTCCCGGCATTCGCACAAAGAAGTCCCAGGGGTACCGTTGCCAGAGAGAGCAGAAGCGGACGGCGGCCTCGAAGATTTCCGATCCCGCAAATTTCTCAGATATCTGCGAGCGCGAGAGAAAGTGGGGTGGGGGGATGGGGGCGGCCCGATCATCGCCAGACAATTGCTTCGCTTCGTTTTTATGATCGAAAGAATGTTATTCTCTCACTCGCTTCATCCGGTTTTCATTAGAGTTATTAATCTCGCGAATGTTTCAACGACGAGATTAATACTTTTACGATTGTTACTTTAATAATTTTCATACGCAAAACTAATAAGAAAGTATCAAGAAAGTAAAAGAAAAAAATATCTATGATAAGAGGTATCTGGATTTTTGGTAATCCATCATTGCACGATCAGTCTGTAACTCGGCACAGAAAATTAGCAATTTGTCGAAGTGACGATGAACTTGTCAACTGGAAAGTGCAAGGTAAGTAGAGGATAAGAAAGTTCTCACACAGTGAGAGAGCGAGGAAAAGGAAACGTAAAAGTCTGAGAGAAAGAGAAAAAAGAAAAGCAGCAGCAAATGTTGGTCGCCGAGGAACAGGTAGTCTTCTATGTGGCTGCTTAAGTACTAGATGGTCGTCGTCGAAGTAAGGGAAAGGCAGTTTCGGACTAGAGAAAGCAACATGAAGAGAGAGCGAGCGTCTTTTAATTTATCGCGCGTTGATTTAATTAAATTGCCGAGGCCGCAGAGCCGCTAAAGCCGTTTTTCTTAATTAACCGAGAACGAGTAAGCGTGCGAGCGCAGCAGCTCCAGAAAGCTTGTGCTCTCTTTGCAGCTTGGCAACTCGCTCGTGTAAGAGCAAGACGCTCTGACACTCTTTCCTTTTTCCTCTTCCAACTACTGCTTTGTTTATTTCTTGGTTTTTTCGGCTTCTACACTTTACCTGCTCTCTTTCATGATATCTGTCTCTTCTTTCTTTTTTTCCCTCGTCTTCTTCTCTCATCCACTTCTGCGCGTGTTTTTTCTCATTACTGAATCTGTCCGTCTCTTGCTCGTTCTTTTAATTCCCATGCGTTTGTTTGCAAGTACCTCGACTGCCGGCTTCGCGCATTTCGACGCAAAATCTGTTGTTACGCTACTTACACAAACGACGTCTTATTATCTATTTTTATAAAAGTGTTAGTCGATTCAAAAATCCACAAAAATTAAGTTTACATTAAAACTCGGCAGTCATATTTCACGTATCGCGCACACCAATTTATTTGTAGCGTTAGTAATTCATCAAACTGATCAAATTTGATGGGAAGTGCCTTTGAGTCGAGTCTCGGACAACGTTGATTAGATGAAACCAGTAATCAGACCTAAACAGGTTAATTAAACCGCTACAACGAGCTATTTCGAAAACTTATCTTTCCGTGAATCTTAATGACTTTATTATATTATGATCGACAATATATTAATACCTCTGTGGATTGTTTGCTACAATTTTTCCAATCTTTGTGTGTAAGAAGTTGGATCGGTTGAATGCACGAAAGCTAATGGTATTTGGCTTTGAAGGGAGAGCAGCAATAGCAGCAGCACTCCAGAGTAACTACGGGGCAATCGTCGCGCATCGATTCGACTAACTGCACGATCTCTTTGAGCCACTGTGTCGCGTCTCTGTATACTGTTTGTCATCGCTACTGACTAACTATTAGTCAGCACTGTGTCCGTGTATCCGAATCTCCAGTCGGCTGGCAAACCCCTCTCTATTTAACCACTATCTTCCTGCCGTAATCTCTCCCTTCCTTCGCATACCTAGACGACTCTATCACTGTACTCGCGCATCGACAAACTATACTCTGTAAGTCCTGCTAAAGTTGACATCTTACTTCTTCTATTCGATATCCTATCATTTAGTTATTCTCCTTCAACAATCAAGTAAATATAGGCATTAAAATGTTTAGTGAAAATTCAGAAGAGTAAAAATAAAACGATCTAAAATTATAATAAATTATTTCTTCTGCATTACTTTCTGTAGAGGATCTGTATCTTCTAAACTAAAATAAATCACCATATAAAATGAAAACTTAGATATAGTTGTGTGAATATGTCTTCATTAACAGTTTTTGGAAAGAAATATGAGCAAACTTAATAAATAGAAAAGCTTGTGTTTACTATCCTCGGCTGTCAATGAATCTGTAGTGATTACGAATATTCTGTAGCAAATTTATATTATTTAGTGATAATTGTAACATAGGAATGTTCGAAAATGTAAGAATGATGGTATGTAATTTCACAAATGAATTGTTGCGAGTGTAATTCGAGCAGCTGCAAATAAGTTAAACATTTTTTTATCCGTCTTGAAAAATAAATAAAGAAGCAAATATTGCACTAAACAAAACAGTACTACGTAAAATTTTTTAAATTATTTATCGTCTTAAAACAAGAAAGAATTTCACCGAAGTAGAAGATGGTTACATCTCAGAATTACGTTGAAGCAGTGATATATGATGAATGAAAAGGTAGCATTTATTGAGTTCCTGTAGTTCTTTGTTTGCTCCCCGCTAATTTTGAGCCGCAAAATGCTCTTGAAAGATGTTTACCTTCGGTTTCGAAACCAGTAAGATAGCACAAGAAATAAACGCGTCACAATGAGAGGCCGTACTACTACATCTCGTCACCCTATGTATTTTTCTTCCAAAAAAAGAAAAAGGTAGAAAGAACAAAACGAACTTCTAAGAAAATGGAGGGGAAGAAAATGAGGTAGGAAAGTGAACCCTGCGTGCGCGAACTCTCTTCTTGTCAAGAGGTGTGTGTGTGTGTGTGTGTGTGTGTACATTCATGTGTGTGTGCGTGTGTATAAAGCGAGAGAGAGAGAGAGAGAGAGAGAGAGAAAGAGAGTGTGTGTCGTCGGACAGACGTGGCAGCGAGAGAAAAAGACATTGTTTGATAGTGACAAAGACTTGGAGAATTCAGTGCAAGAGCGGTCCGACGTATACCGCCGGGAGACATCCTGAACATGAGCAAGAGAAAAAAAAGAATACAGTGTCATTTGAGAGACTTGCTCTTTCTTTCGTGATTCTTGTTTTCTTCGCGTGGAGAGCGAAGGTGCAAAACCTACTGACGCTACTCTGTTACTGCTTGTTTCCAACTGTTCGTTCAAATGAAAGTTGCTCGTCTACACTGTGGAGGTAGAGAAAATAAATGTACACGCACCACCTGATTAATTAATACTTACTTTTGAAGGATTTTCGCACTCTCGTTGATTGATCTATTAGAACAATGGGTGGATATATTGACACGTTACAGTTACATTTAACTTGGTTGCTCGGATCAATATTACATTAAAAAATATTCTTGCCAGCAACAACTCACTTGATGACATCAGTTGTCTTTGTCTTATTTCCCGAATCAACCAACCCAATTAACGCATCAAAGCGTTCGATAAATTCATCTATTGTCAAATTTGTTACGTGTCTACTATCTGTGTATATGTCTGTTCTTTCGACGCGTGATTGCGACGTCTGGCTGACGATATTGGCTAACTACTAGCCTTCGCCGAGTAGGGTCCGGTTCGTGTAGCACGGACGGACGAGTATTATGTTATTACGTTACGCTAGAGTCTGGCGTCTGAGTTTGGTATTGACGTGGCAACGTCGTCGTCGCGTCGCAGCCACTCGATCGCAGAATTATAGCCGTAGGTTGTGTGTATACAAGTGGTTTGCCAACGCCTTCATTCCCTTAATTTCATATTAAAATCATTAGAAAAAATCATCAATTTGCATTAGTTTTCAGAGTATCTTTAACAGGATTTTCTGAAAAATTGAAAAAAACAATCCACATGCGAAAAAATTGTACATTGTTGCTTTATCGAGAGCTTTTGATATCTGTTTCGCTTTCACTCGACGAAACGGTTTGTTATTTTTTTGCAACCGGAACTACGCTTTTTTCGTCAGATAGCGCAAAAATAGTTTTCATGTGCGGCAAATTGGCTGGATGATTGAGTTTTCTGTTTTTACAGCGTGGATCGTTTCCAAGAATACCCGGATGAAACGGCAACTTTTATTAAAAACTCGTAACGCTTAGCTTGAAGTAACAAAAGCATGTAGATATTCACTTGGAGTTTTCCCTTATGACGACATTGCCTATAAGTTGATAAATTTATATAACACAGTAGTCTTTCTACCATGGGATATTAAAAAAAGTGATAATTTACAATGGGGTTTTCGCGCTATACGTCGCATCTGAAGCACTTGGAATATCATCGGCGAGGCTTGTCGTCGACGCGTTATCTTAACGAACGAGCACTCGTGCCAGAGAACATGTCTGAATGTGTACGCAAGGCATGAGCGACAAAGAGGCCGACTCTCTGAAAAGGTACGAGTGAAACTCTCGTTGAGAAAACGAAAAAAGCTCGATGGAAAGCACAAGCTGCTAGCTCTCTCTTTTTCTCTCTCACACACACATATACCTCGTCGTTTTTTGCTGTGCCTCTCATTTTCACTCTGTGATTTTTTTTGCTCTGTAATACTTTGTTTTTCTAACACGCACTGGCCTTGGATTTTCTTTTTTCGTTAAATTTTCATCCCTTTCTTTTTTGTGTGAGCTTGTTATTCTTGCGTTTCTCCTTTTCGCAGCTTAAGCTTCGAAACGTGGAGCGCGCAGAGAGAGGAGGAGGGGAGGCGAGACTCGTAGGTAAGCCGAGGCACTTTAAATTCCACGTGCTTACATCGCAAATAGAACTAGCTGCTGCTGCTTGCGAGCGCTACTGAGAAAATTATCGTCGGTGAAATTAGGCGCGGATTAAGACGCGGTTAAAGCGATATAATATTCGCGCCTCGAGCGAATTAAATGAAGAAAAGGGGAAGGGGATGGCAGATTATCTCATACCGTGCGCAGCAAGAGAGAGACGGTAGAAAGAGGTCTTAATTGTCTTTTTCTTTCGCATAGTTTTTGATTAAATTTACACTGATAATATGGATTTTTGATGGGTTTGCTAATAAACAGCTAAAATTCAATTGTCGTATACTTCTCTTTCTTTCTCTCTGGTTATTTAAAAATTGAAATCATTATTAAGTTTAAATCTTTTATCTTCTCTAGCACTATATTCAAAATGGTTTTTTTTTCCAACCGTGGCAATTGTTTGTCTTTAATTGTTTAAAGCACGATAAGGAACCTCATAGCCAGTTTGCGAAATTTTTATTTAATATTTTAAAACATTTGTAACCGAATCGGACCTTTAAATATATCTCACCCCGGTGTGCATGTATTTCCAATACAGAAAAATTTGGTCAATTGGATTTAATTTTCGAGCACGAAGCGAACAAGGGACAAAGTTTTTATTTTTTATCTCAGCAGAGAATATAGTATTTCATATCGAAATGAATCTTGCTGGAAAAACGATAGTTTCTAATCAATTTATTATATCGTCCATACAGTGTATTTAATTGAAATTTGATGCGAGAATCAAAAGGAAAATATTTTAGTACTACTTTTAATTGTGATATCACGAATGGCTTATCGTTACCTACCAATATACCACCTAAAGTCTCTGAAAACGATATTTAATCCAAGTTCATAGGAGGTAGCACAAATCATAATTCTCAGAAAACTACCCATCGTGAAATTTTACCCATCGAGAAGGAAATTAATGGTCCACTCTGCCGGTTGCGGCCATCAGTGCGCAAATGTCAGAAAAGAAAATTAAAAGCGATAATATAGCGTAAAAGCGTTCATTTCTGACTTGGACACTCGAGAGTAGAGACCAAGAAGATGGACAAGGTAAGGTGCGCGCATAATTAATGGGGGGCTTCTTACGCGTGTCAATTAGGCTTGCAGAGTACTGCCGCCGCGGGCTTATAGCACGACACGAAAGGGCCTCTCTCTCTCTCGTCGGTAATTGCATTCACAGCTATTAGTATTCTGTTTGGGTTCCATTATTGTGCAACAGGGGACGCGCGTCCTTACAGTGCTGCGCGCCACTTCCGTGCGTAATTTCATTGCGCACTGATCGCCACCGTCTTGTCAAAGTCAACACTCGAGGCTGTTGCAACGCACGGACACGCCTTATGAAGCTCTTCAAGTAGCTACTATATTAGGCACTGGGTGAAAGCTTATTAGCCTTCAGCAATCTACTTGAATACTAAAATGTTATAATGCGCCTTATGCTAGTCAAAAATAACCTTGTTCAAAGTACGAGTACAGTCTATTCATTTATTTATATACACGATTTTTAATTTCATGACATTCTAATGATAGGATTATTTATTTTTTTGTACCGAAGGTTAATGGATTATTGAAAGAAAACAAAGAAAGAGTTATTTTCTGACCAATGAATGATTAGATATTTCAGTTAAATAACAAAACTAGTTTTATTTTTCATCGAATATGTTGTAGCAATCTAATTCAAACATTATTGCGTTGGAATTGGGTTTTGACTCGGACAATTTACAACTTGAGGGAATAACGAAGCAGATATTTTAAATAAACGAGATTGTTGTACGAGATTGATAGTGACGAAAGAATATCGTTGATATATTGTGACAATCTTAATTCCATTAGACATAAACTAATCGTCGATAGAAAAATGATGAATGACGCCATCGTTACTAATTATTGTTTTAATAATTGATTTGTCGAATCCGAGCTCGGGAAAAGATACTCATAAGTGCCACTCTAATGGTATACTCGTAATTATCTTTTCACACTTTTTCAGTTTAAAGTCAATTGGCTATTTTTTCCTTTAGTCGGCATTTGATCCGTTTCATTTATCGGCTTGTTGTATAGTTCAGGAAGAAAAAATAAATCATTATTATGCAAACAGAACGGGAAGCTGAAATATCAAAAAGTAAATGGATTTCGTTCGGGGAGCTCCAAACAGATTACAAGATAAACGTTTTAGCGTTGCGCGCCGTACGGAGTTGCCGGATAAAAAAGGAGAAAAATTGTGATCGATAACCTTTACTGGATTAGTTTTACACACACACGACTGCCAGAAAAAGTTTCCTTTTAAAAGCCCAATACGCCTCTGCTGATGCTGCTTCGGCCTTCACAAATGAAGTTGCTCGGCGTATCACAAAACACGTTCGAGGGATCAGCCTGTCCCGCAGATTGATTCGATCGATTCAGCAGCAGCAACACAGCAGACCTTGGGTGTTTTACTCTAATTAGTAATTTGCAACTTCATCTTTCTTCCTCGAAAGAAAAGCAACTTTCTCCGTTCCAGTGAAATTTAAATATCGTACGTTTACTCCTCTCCGAAAAAAATTCAATCCGAGTAGAACACACATAAGTCCAAGCAAGAAAGGAAAGTAAAGTTTATCACGCTGACCGATAACATTCAATCAGTTCTATCAATATTAGCCTCAATATTGAAAATGAAATGGCAATCAAGCGTGCAAGCACAATCACACAATTGACATAGCGCGACGACAATTGAAACGAGCGCGTAATAAATAAACAAAACACGCGAGATACAATGGCGAGCAATGTATCCTCGTTAAAGAGTCACGCACATAGAGGGCCGCTTAAATTGGCGACGTGACGATTAGGATAAAGTAGGCGGTGGCTGGGAGGGGGTAGCTTGACTCGCGGGGCACGTAGTGTCGCAGTCAAGGCGCTGACCTACATTATTGGCTTGGTTAAAGCGTGCGCTCAGGCTACGTACGAAGCTTCTACGAGTGCGAGGCCATTGACATCTACCTAAAGGATATTACTCCTGTACATCCACCCCTTATATTATTCTCTCTCGACCTGTTGAAATGTAAAGCTACAATCTGTTCCCTCCGGTTTCAATTCTACATTTCGATACTTTGTATTTCTCTACGTTTCTCAACTACTTATGGATTTTCAACGAGATCCAGCTTTCGGCTTATCAACAACTTAATTCGTTTCTACTGTCAAATTTTCATTAAATAACACTCACCCAATGTTCCTATTGCTTATTATTCTCAATTGTCACGTACCTGGAACAGAGACAATGTGTTTTGTTAACAAAATGATTTTTCGGTATATCCATACAAGAGTTTTAACTGCAATAAAGATTAATAAAATAGTATATTTATAAGCAATATTGTAGTACGAAATGCATCCCATTCAATTTCAACAATACGTTACATCAAATGAAAATATATTCATCACTTTTTTTATATATTTCTGCGAATTTCAATCACATTCCATCATAATTGAAGCATGTTCCGCTACAAATGAAAAACTGATTCAATTTTTTTTTTAACGCATTGTCTGCCGTGGCATATATCAGTAAATTAGTCAAAAAATTCCAATAAAGCTCAATCGGATCAAAATATTAAATTATCTTTTATTCTGTACTCTCGATAAAGGATTCAAGTACTAATGGAACAAAAGGCAATTCGTTTAGGTTGATAAGACGAAAAAGCTAAAACTATCTTTCGTTTCCTTTATACAAGCGAGAAAACAACGGAACACGCCAGTGCGAAATATGCGCACATAAGCCGCTGGGCTGACAAAGCGAGCTCGCTAAATCCCTTGGTGAAAAAAGAATGTGGAAAAGACGACTTATAGCAGCCGCGAGAGTACAAACGGAAACCAAAAAAAACGAATAAATAAAACGACACTGCAACGGCAAAAGAATCGCGCGTAAGCGGAAGAAGAACGGACAAGCGGGGATTTTCCATCTTGGCACTTGCGAAATCCTGCTACTGCTGTGGTTAGCCCTGTTCTCGACACGCGACACCTAAATCAAGTACAACGAGAAAAAAAATCGCTACCCAACGTAATACACGCAGTCCATTCAAATTTGGCGCTTACACACCTTTAGCTATCTTTTTTTGCTGGTGATGGTGATTTAGTAATTTATTTTTTCTGTAATATAAACGTAACTTGGCTAGATATATGTGCGGCGATTCATTCATCTCAGGAACGGGTGAACGCGTTATTCCATGAAAACGAGCGAGCCAGTCGATATCCGTTCTTCCTGTTCTCAGTTTCTCTCTCTTTCTTCTTCGCCGTAAATCGAGTGTGTGAACTTGGGACTGCTCCCCTGGGTACGTGGTTGGCTTACTACTATATACCCTTATATCTACACTGGCCAAAGATTGTCCAGTTGAAAACATAAGCAATACAGTTGTGCTATAAAAACTTATTCACATTGGAGGTGACTTTATGGTGTGATTTTTATCGATACTTAAGTATCTTTGTTGGTTTTATCGACTAACAAATCAATCAACGACTAAATGCTTGGCCTTAGTAGAATGTTTACAAAAATACCTTAAAAAATTGACGGAACACATCGGAACCGACACGATTATTCGCAAGCTTCTGGCAAGCCTATTTCTATCAGCGCAAGTGGCGATTTATAGTTGTATGAGCAAAGTACTAAATGATTCGGTAAAATTATGTCATAGGTCACCAAGAAAGAATATTATGAAATATAAGTGCACTAAGTGCAATGCAATATGCTTTACTAAATTAGCTCACTCCAACTGAACGAAGTAGCAAGTGTTCACATTAATAAATCGCTCTGACCATTAGCAGATAATAATTTTACGAAGCTATGTACATAAAATTAACATGTAAAGACTTGTTGTTGACTTTCCTACCGTAAGTATATAAAAGTATAGCCAGTTGAAGTAAAAGCACTAGCAGTCTTTTCGTCAGTGAAATACTCCGAAAAAAGTCAGGAACGAGAAAAGTAAAGTTAGCATAGTTTAGCACACACGCGCTCTATAGATATTCAAGATACAGAGAAGGAGCGAGCTAAGAAAAAACTTTTGCTGCTCGTATCGCTCGCTCATATGAGCGAGGGATGCGAACGCACCAGAGCAAACTCGACCCGTGTGTGCTCATAGTTGTGCGCACTATTGTTACCTCAAGTACTTGAAAGGTATCTCATACGAGCTGCCCCGAAAATACCTCGTGCATCGTACTTTGCACCCGTGAAAATGAGGCTCGCGTCGATACATACACATACTCATCTATTCCTCGGTACTTTCATATTTTCCTTGATTTTTTCTTACTGCTTAAAGTTTACACGCGAGGGAAAACGCAAGCATAGACATTTTGAAACAGAATTCTACTGGCACAGAATACTACATCAAGCTACATTTTTTACGACAGTTCGTAAATACATTTTTATCGTCCCGTTAAACGAGATCCAACTGGTGAGATATACTCGCTATACTCTAGAGCGGTCACCCGCTCCAACTGTCTCCCTTCTCTCTCTCTCTCTCTCTCTCTCTCTCTCTATCTCTCTCTTTCTCTTTCTCTTTCTCTCGTCCTCGAGGGACTGCCGTTCGCCAGGAAAAAGGAGCTTCTATTCTATGCCCTTCTACCGAGGTTCTCCGTTTACTCATCTTCCTTCGTGTGTCCTTGGGGACGAATGTCAAGAGACGAATCCTTTCGTATGAGTTGTACTTCTTCTTCTTCTTTCTCCTCTTCGACTAAAAATGGAGAGAGAAAAAAACGAATCGCGCTTGAAATTTATGATTTATTCAGACCGTTCTTGATCGTGAATTTGGAATTGGGTAATATTTTAACTTGCAAATGTTACTCTACTTTAACCGAATATTTGCGGTTTTGAAAGTTCACGAAAGCAGATTCTCCTCAAATATCTTCTTGTTCAACTACTCACTTCTTTGAAGTTGGATCACAGTTCCAACCATTCTCATTCGGATGTTATTTTTTTCTTTAATTTTCGTTATTGATAAAATTAGAGTACAGAATTATATATGAAATGATGAAGCGACACTTCGAAAGTTATAAAGCTATAATATAAAATAAGACGTATTTAAAAAAGGAATCAGACCATTGGGACAAGTGAAATAGTCGCACTTATAAAATGCTAAAGTAGATAAGAGCTAAAGGAGGGAAAAAAAATTGGAGAGACAAAAGTCCAGAAAAGTAGAAAAGTTATCAAATTTGATTACACTTGTTTGAGTAGCAGGGAAAGTGGAAACTTCCACCTGAGCCCGCGTTCTCACAGATAGGCGTGTAGAGATGTGTGTATAGTCTTTCTCTGCTCGCGAGCGGATAGCGCCTTCTTTTTTGTCCGCCTCCATGGGAAACGAGGACAAGTTTCGAACTGCTATTGCTATCTAGCAGCGTGTAATGGTTCGCCCGAGATCGTATTAAATATAATTGTTAAAGTTCTTACACACGTGGCCGTTACGACAGTTTCAACTCGAGACCCCTTACCTTCCCCTTCAATGTAAAGCCCACACCCGAACCACCCTTTTTGTAGTCTGGCGAGATACACATATAATTTCAAAACAAAATAAAAGCAAATAGATATTGTGGAAAAATTATGAGGATGAAATATTAGTGGATGGATATGAAAAGTGTGAATGTGCCACTTGTTCTAATTCACATGTCGATGTCGGGTAGACTAACAGCTGAGAAATGCATTGACATTTTTAGACGCGAAAGAATTAACGTGCATCTTTCATTCATTGTCCGGCAAAGACGCGTTTCGCTTCAAACTAAACATATTAATGAAAAAAGCAAAGTATATATATTCTGCAGCAATTAATTTTTAATAATTCGATCGACGAGCAGCATCGTCGATGCGTATGTACCGATTAAAATTTAGGAATTCGGCGCTGATGAGGTGGTGAGGTGTACGGTTAACGAGAGCGCGAAAGATGGCAAAGTCTATTCGCTGGCGAGAAGCAAGCCCCACGAGAGAGATGGGAGGACGCAAGGCCTAACGGGCACGTTAATCAATGAATTATACGCGCAGCACCGCGAAACGTTGCAATTTGGTGGTGGTGGATAGTGTGGCTTGCGTTCCCCTGCGGACAGAGATGAGCTCTCCTTGCCGCCGCCGCCGCCGTCGTCGTCGTTGTCGTCCGCGTCGTCAAATGTTGGAGCCATTCCAAATGAGCTTATTAAATTTACACTTGGCCAGCACCGCGTGACTTGGCTCTGCGCGAGTCGTTTTTTTTTTCGTTTTTACTGCCTATAACCTAATGCTTGGAATATCAATTTTCAGCTGTATCCGTGGAGAGGCTCGTTTATACATGCGCCTCGTAATCGTAAATGTCGATGCGTCGACGAACGAGCCGTGTAAGCGCTTTCCGTAGCAGCGAGAACCGAGAGGCTAATAAGGCCAAGCCACTCGCGTGACATTGCCGCTGTTGCTGGCTGAGCTTTCGATTTAGGGCTTCAAACTGCGGCTTTACGTTTGGCTGTTTAGCACTATCCCCCTGACGCTGCCCTTGCTCGCATTATTAAATCAAATTTTAACGCCGCAGCTGGCTTATTAACGCTCTCACTGGCTGTGTGTTTCACCACCAGCTAACCATCAAAATTAAATGTTGTTGATTGAATTTATGAGTCCTTAGTTTTAATAATTCACGGTTGCGAGTGTACAATATTGCCGTATTATATCAAATCATAATATCGAGATGCCTTTCAAGCAATTATTTCACTGACAGAGACTAAACGCGGCTATACTTTTTAAAAAGGTTTATTAAAATGAAACATCTGCACGTCTGAAATTTATGTAATTATGTGCATAATTCATCCCTCGTCATAAAAATGTGTGATTTCAGTTGTATTAAAGTAAATCATTTCAGTTATATTTTAAACGGTATTTTTTCTCTCAAAAAACGACAAAAACTGGTAAAATTGTAAAAATTCAAAAATCATACCGAAACATTTAAATTTTACTTTATACAACATTTGAGAAAAATCTACTTACGGAGAATCGTCGAGCAATATATATTACGCGCCACGCTGAAAATTACAAGCTCGTGCACGTAACTACGGAATAAAATTCGAACTACGTCCAAAGTAACGACGCTTAATGTTATGGTTCTATGAGTTACGACTCCCGCATCATTAGACTCCGTATGTGTGTTGCAAAAAAAAACTGCCGAGGCCGCAGACCACCACAAGAATCATTACTTTGACGAAATGGCCTCGATTATTCGTTTGTAAAAGCAATTTAAATTAAAAACTTTTTTGTTTTCGCGCTATTTTTATCGTGTAAATTCACACACACACACACACCCACACACGCACACACATATATGCATATTAACCGAAAACATTAACATACACAGAAATAAAATTATTTTTTAACGATTTACATAATATTATTTTATTATTTTCATTCGAATTTAATTTTAGCAATCATATCTAATTACCCCGATATAGCCATAACATAATTAAAGACAGTCGAAACAAAACAGACAAAAAAACGAAAACAAATTAGTTTTAATGAACAATAAATACATACAGAATTAATTAGCACTACGCTATATCGAGAGAGAGAGAGAGAGAGAGTGAGAGAGAGAGAGAGAGAGAGAGTGAGAGAGAGAGAGAGAGAGAGAGAGAGAGAGAAGGGGGGAGGGGGAGGTAGCGATATATAGCAAGAAAGCGAATATAATTAATCAGCAAGTTAAGGTAGGTTATAGTCGTGGAGGGAGGCGCATTTCATTAGCGAATTTTCGCTGGAGCAGCGACTAAACCAGCAAACTCCAACTGCTGCTCTGCTCTCGAGAGCCGCGAGCGCGGGAACCGTTGATCTTGCGTTTCGCCAGTGTCAAGGTAAACCGCGTTTCGCGTTGTTGCCTCGCTGATAACACTAATCTGTAGTTACTGGCGCACAGCTCGATACACCCACTCACCCCTCTTAAGCTTTTGCGGTGGTGCGCACTACACACACACACACACATGTATAGTATGTGTGTGTATATATATATATATATATATATATATATATATATATACATATACACACACAGACGCAGAGCGCGAGGGGGAGGCTAAGATTTAAACCGAAGTACGCCAGAGCAGCAGCAGCGCACTGGAGTTGCGAAAGAGAGTTTGTTTTCTGTTCCATTTTCACTTGGAACACTTCTCTGCAGAAGAGGCAGAGAGAGAGAGAGAGAGAGAGAGAGAGAGAGAGAGAGAGAGAGAGAGAGAGAGAGAGAGAGAGAGCTACGTACTCAGCCATAAAATTCTTGCCCTGGTATTATTAGCGTTATGCAGGATCGAGAAAGTTTTGATGAATTTAGGTTATACGAGTTTTCCTTAGCACAGTTTCTTCTTTTAGCTGCGTTTTATTTTCCCCTACTCATCAGTAACCAGCTTCCTTTCTCTTTTTTCTAAAGCTCTCTCCAAACGGAATATTTCTACCTCTCTCTCTCTCTCTCTCTCTCTCTCTCTCTCTCTCTCTCTAGTTAAACATTAGGGAATAAAAATCCAAACGGATTAATTCATAGTGTGGTAAGAGCCTAATATCGAGTCTTCGTAAAGAAAGCCAGGGCGGCGTTAACGTGCGTGGTTCCCCCACTCGTAGATAACAATACGAATAATACTATTTCAGGGATTTCACAAGTAGTTAACAATGCTAGTAACGTTCGCAAGCTTGTAGAAGAGAGAGAAATCAGAGTCGGATAGCCGAGCGTGACGCTATCGATAAATCCGCGAGCAGTTACGAGGGCACACGTAATTTGAGAGCTTCACTTGCTGCGAAACACCCTGCGTTCGCTCTATATTTCCAGGATAATAATGCAGTGGCCAACCACACTGGTCACATAGATTTTCAGCCCCTCTATCTCTTACTTTTGTTTTTACTTCGATGCGCCCATTACCTTTTAATTCCACTGCCATTGTGTTACAAGTCGAGATCTGATCTGTACTCTGTTGGCG
Organism: Phymastichus coffea; assembly: GCF_024137745.1. Lineage (NCBI taxonomy): Eukaryota > Metazoa > Arthropoda > Insecta > Hymenoptera > Eulophidae > Phymastichus > Phymastichus coffea. The sequence goes on from NW_026706880.1 coordinate 953,385, forward strand.
CATTGTCAAATGCCTGAACATCGGATGCAAGCTGAATGCAAATTACACCAGGATCGATCTTTATGAATCATTCGACATAAACATTCCAAAGAAATAATACTCTTTTTTTAGCGAGGTTTTGAAGATGCAGAAAGGAATAAATTCTTACTGTACATGAATACACGTGAGAACGTAAATTCAAGCCGTTATCAATAATAAAAATGCCCATAAGAAATTCATAGTCACACTTACAAAACTCGTATAAAAAAGAAAAGTCTCGTAAAAATTTGAAGTGTAATGCGTCGAAATATGAGACTTATAAGTTTTTTTTTTCTTACACCACAGCTTCTACATTTTATGAAACTTCAAAAAGTTATCAATAAGATTTAGTATGAAATTCCAACTTGGAAAACAACGCGTAAGCGTGAAATTATGACAGTGTATTACTTCTTTAGATGTAAAAATCACCGATGTAAGACTTCACGACAAGCATTCTCGTTGAAATGGATGATCATTAGAAAAACTAGCATGTTTTTGACTCTTTTACAAATTTTCTTATATGCTTATTTATAAACGTACAAGAAAATATTATTTTTTAACAAAAGTTTTTTTTAAAAAGATCTTTTATTGATTGCATATGATATTATTCTGTCTAAGCAGCTATCCATCTCAACTAGGATACTGGCTATAATTTAATATTTAAATTCTTCATTTATACCAATATGCAAGACTTAAAAAATATGAAGTCCTTTCTGTACGCACGCACATATTTACCCATGGATATCACAAAAAATGTTATATTTGGACATCAAAAAACTAATTATGAAAAATTTCGTAGAGTAAAAGTTCCATGTCGTCAAAGAAACAAAATTTATATTTCAGCAAATATTCTGCTCTTTATTAGAAAAAAACCTGTTTGATAAAATAAGAAATAGCATTAAAAAGAGAACGCAGTTATGATTGAGAGACGCACTTGATATGCTCTCAATAATTTCGGTAAAACTATCTGAATAAGGAGTACATGCAAGTTAAAATTCATTAAAATTCATGCAATTTAAAAGCAGTCATAAACTGTCTCTTATACTTCCGTCACGAAGGTTCGTTCATTTGGGGTATTTCTTGTTCTTCGCATATCCTATTAAGTATAATTTATCCACGTTGTTATAAATCTAAAATTTCGTAGAACACTAAAGTCCTGTTCATAATTTTTCCTGTTTTTATTTAATTTGGAATCGAAATAAAACGTGTAAACTTAATGTATATAAAAAAACAAGTGATCGTTGAAAGATTCAATTACAAAAAATAAATTGTAATCGTACTGAAGCCAAGCAGTCATGTAAATGTGCATGCAACAATAAGCCTCTATATGAAATAAAAGCAAACTGCGATAAGACTATTTATTATCAACACTCGATCATTACTCGTACCTCATGTCTAGAAAGTGTCTTTGAAACTCGTTTCTGTCAGACTACGAGTAATCTAGTAGCGGTCCCATCTAATTTCCATTCGCACCCTCGGTTTTCATTTCCATTACGTCATTTGTTCTCTCCCGTACTTGTCTCTGCACGGTAACGGTTGTGAGCGCGTCTTCAAACCAGAGAAACTGCGAGCTACGCAATATTACTTGTCACTCAGAATTCTGTCCTATCGCAATCGCGGTTAAGCCCGAGCACGTCGATTGTTAAAGAAGTCAAAACCAGACGGTCTCTTGCTCGGCACGATGCGACATGACCCTTATCACGCGAGCAAGCAAATTGCTCCGCTGCAGTTTGACGACCTTCTTTTCTTACTTCGCATCGCCGCATTCAACGATTGCCTAATATAATCAAATATTATTTCGACTTTTAAATTGATTCAGGTTGTTCCACATTCACTTTGTTATAAAAATTTACTAAAGAATATCAGTACTAATTAATTTAATGATTGATTAGTTTTCTACGATTTTTCCCGTATCAGATGACAAATGCAGTAACACCATTTCCGAGTAAATAAGCCAATTTTCTTTTTCTCTATTTTTTATTGTTCAAGTAGTAGAAGTAGAGAACTGCGGTGACTACACCAGATTCCATGATAACAAAGAGAAAAGTTTTGCTGCGAAAACGGAAAGTTGCTTAATGCCGGGCATTTTTCACTTTCGTTCTTTCGCCCCACGCGACCCAACCTGAGCGACTCTCTTTCTCTCTCTCGTAGATAACTGGAATTCTGAGGAAAGGAAAGCAACGAATAACCCTTTAAAAAGTCAAAAAGTTCTGCTGATAAACTCGTCTTTTATAAATCATCAATTTTCGAGAATGGAAAACTACGTGAGATTGTTTCGAATAGCACATTAGCTGAAATTGAAAAGTGTACAAGATGAGAGATTATGAATCACTTGATGTTCAACCTGTATTTTTAAATCTTTAATGACATAATTCAATCAAGTTCCATCGAATAAACAAAAAAGGAAATTATATAGCTTGTGAGAAGGTATTAATTATAGTCCAAATAATTATGATTCGTTTTTTTAAATTACAAGAAAACAGAAAACAAACGATTAGACCAAAATATCAATTTTTTGTCAACCCAAAGTACAGAGTATTACACTATATGCTAGCTTATCTCTTAAATTTTGTGAGAAATGTTACACCGAAAATAATGAGAATAATAAATTCGCAACGCGTTGCGAGGTCGCTATAATATCAGCATGGTTATAGTAATATTATCAATAGAAAATAATTGAAAAATTCTTTTATTAGTTTAGGATTGATTATCTACGTCGAAATAGTGCACGCACTGAATTATCAATCAGGATATTATGAACTCGATAGAATCCTTCTGCAAGGAGCAAAAATATTTTATAACATAAACTCCGAACATCATTATATAACATAAATCTGTATCGCTAAAAGATAGTAAAATATATTGAAATCAGATAGCCCGCGTCACGTCAGACACAAAGCAGGCTAGTCAACGTAGGCTGCAAGTCGCGCTCACACACATAGATAAAAGTCGATGATCTATCCGAAGATATTTGCGGCAGTGTGCGAGAGAAGAGCCTCTAGGTGAAAGATAGGCTGAGATACAGTCGAGTTTACGAAGTCAGCTCTGCAGCGGCGGGCGGCGCGAAAGCTTGGGTCGGTATCTCAAACCAGATCAAGATAGATTACCTCGTATGTCTTGGGCCGACAAACCCCTTTTCCTCCCTCAGGTACGTGTGTGTGGGTTGGACGACGACGACGACGACGACTACGATGAGTCGAAACCCCTCTTGAGCTTTCTCGCGCACTCGTCACACGACTTTAACGGACGAGAGGGCCTCGAGTCTCGCTCCCTCTCTCTCTCTCTCTCTCTCTCTCTCTCTCTCTCTCTCTCTCTCTCTCTCTCTCTCTCTCTCTCTCTCTCTCTCTCTCTCTCTCTCTCTCTTGTGGCGAAGGCGCCAAAGCCAAATTAAATTCTAGCCGTGGGCTAACGAGTGACTTTTAATTAACGAGAGTTCGCGCCAAAGCATTTTACGGGCTACGCTAAGAATCGAATTATTTTCATTGAGATTGTTACTTGCCCTGGTGACGAGATGTCCTTGTAAGATACTCTTTGCCCTTTGTCTTTTTCTCTCTCAAATCCTTTTACTATCTCTTTCTCAAAGAAACATTTTCTTACTAATAATATCGAACAAAAAAATATTATTTTGATGCCAAGATTTGGCTTGATCAAGTGTTGAACGTCAACAATTTATTAACAAATAAACCGAACTATTCTCATTAGTTCAAGACGGCCATATGATTTTATTGCAAATCAAAATAGGAGATTCAATGTTATGCCAAACTATAAAATTCATTTACATGGTTCAATTTGCACTTTTCACGACGTAACTTTGGAAAGCGTTAATTTAAAAATGAGCAAACTTTTACTATACATCAATTTACGCACCGTACCTTCTTAACTTTGTTTTTCCTTGGTACTCATAAAACGACTACATTTCGCATCAGTTGTATTTCACATTATGGTTGCATATATAAATTTTGCGTGATTTTCAATTATCAACAACTCATTCACTGGAATTAGATACGTAAATTTCTATGTTCTTGAAGAAATCCATGCTTAAAGAATTATAGTGAAAATCAAAACTTCATCATGGTATAAAGGAAAAATCCTTGCGGTATAATAACAGTGCTTTTCTTGTAGAAAGTCGGCCAATTTGAATAGAAAAAGTTGAAAGTGTGTGTTTAAAGAAGAAGATAACGCTGTAGCATCGCGTAACACAGTACGAGTCCGTTGCACACGAGCTTTACCTCGTTATTAACTACTTAACTGCGCGCCTCAACTTTTATCAGTTTCTTTTTCGTTCGCGTGCAGAACGCAATCAAATTTTTCAATCTCTCTCTCAGCTCGCGCTTCCACATAAATTTTTTAAGCGCGTTTAGTGGCGCGGTGTTGGCGCGAAGCTTGGAAATCGAACTCGATTTCCGCAACTCGAGTATCATTTTCCAAGACGTACGCTCTGCAGTATCTCCATTTCGCCAAGTTGATCGCACCTGAGCCGTCTGCTTTTAGCCGCCAACAGCAGCAGCAGCAGCAGCAGCAGCAGCAGCAGAGCAGCAGCGAATCTCTCCATCGCAGTTTCTTGATTCTTTAATTCGTTTAACGGCCATTACGAGAGCCTCTCTCACCCGCTCGTGCTAGTTCGTCGGGCAGAATAAAAAGAAAAAGGAGAAAGAGGAGAAAAAGGAGGAAAAGGAGCAAAGGAGGGGAGGCAGAAAAACGAGGATGAGGAGACGGCAGAAAATGAGAGTCAAGGAGCTTGCGCTAGCGCGCTCGCGTACACTGAAAAAGAATGGGAATGAGGAAGAGAGATGAAGCGAGCCGAAACTTTTCCATTTCATTACACCGCTCTTTGCCCTGGCCCCTCTGTCCCCTTCGCCCTCAGCTTTCTTGCCGGCCTCTGTTTTCGCTCTCTTTCTCCGAGCGACCATCAACTTTATTACTTTGTAGTCCCCTCTCTCTTTCTCTCTCTCACTCTCATAAGCGCAGACTCGACCCCTCTTTTTCCGACAGCGTCTCACACCCTGCACGCCTCATTTTTATGCGGCATTATTTAGCGCGCTGGAAGTGCAGAGTTATTATGCGACGCTCGCCACTTAGCGCTCGAGTTTTGGCTGTGCGATGCTTTCCGCTCGCTTCTCTGATGCAACCCGTTAGACGTCAAAACTAACTTTTTCACGAGATCACTGCCACGTCTGGCTAAATGAATAACAATAGAGTTTGTATAAATAAATCATAGCTTTCAGTTTATTCAAGGTGGGTCGATATCATATTCTTTATTTTATCAAATTCATCAATACGAGAAATTCAATGGTGAATACTCAACAGTTTAAAACAAACATATTTTATTAGTTACATGCAATAATCAGCTTTTCAACACGAATGAGGAATTTAACTGGAAAAATAATTTTTTAATAACAATATTATTGTCAACAGAAAAATTATGATAAAAATCTAACATAAAACACTGTAAAAAAATGCAGCGTTGGTATTATATCTGTCTTAATAAAAGCAGTTGTTATAATAAATGAAATAAAATTATCTTTGAAGTAATTGCTCTATAAAGAAGATGGTAATCGTGGTACGAATTATGAATCAATTGTTATTGACGTGGAAAAATAAGTATACTGATGTGAAAGGCAAGTCGATTGTATATGCCGAAAGTGCACACGTATTGCAGTATTTCATCATGACAAAGGTGCTCCGATGCATAAATTTCGGCAACGACTAGCTCATAAATAAGCTAGCAAGCATTTCCGAAGCCCAACTCTCTATCCTGCGCCTGCATCGGAGTAGAAGGTATAAGCCGAAGCCGATTCTCACCAGTAGCAGCCTCGGCATAAAATACAGAATTCAGTGCGGATACACGCTGTAGCACGCTTGGACGCCAACAAGATCTCTGGCGAAAAAAGAAAAGAAAAAAGCTGGATAAAACTTCATTGCCTTTCGCTCGCACTTTTGGAGGCAGGCGAGTACAGAGAAGCTGTGTAAGGCTAATCCGAATTAGGGCTGTGGGCATCGTTCTACCGTGCGACCTAACAGATTCTAACGGTTATGCTTACGGTTATGGTTTGGGGCTACTACTAGTATGCTTGTGGTAGCCTCGACGACGTACCGATCCAAACTCGACAGAGAGAGGGAGAGAAGAGGGGAAGAAGGAAAAAAATGAGAGAGGGAGAAGAAAAAAATGTGTAGAATGAAACGCTGCCTAATTACTCGGGAATATCTCGGGAATCGTAATTTCTCAATACTTCTTTCGGACCCTTTGCCTTTATCGCGAGATACCGCATTCTGGGCTCTATGTTCACGCGAAGCTCTCGTTTTATCGGTCTCTCCCGTTTTTTTTTCAGCTGCTACGCCAACCGAGCGTTAAATTGCCGTAAATCGGCACTTTGCCTTTGGCTTAATCAATTTCGTTTAATCGAATTGTACGGCTAGTTTGGTCTTAACGGAATTACCTCATTTGCAAGGGAGGAGTAATCATAAATTTTCCGGATTTTTTGATTGGCTGTTTTGTAAAATCTAATGCGAATATTAAACTCGACGCTGTAAGTTTGATGAGGTTTTCAATTGACTGATTAACAAGATGTCATAACTTATCAAGATAATTTGCAGGAATAATTTCATAATTTGATGAATGTTGCCTATCATCTGATTAGCATAAAATATCTTTACTCGTCACTTGGCACAGAGTATCAAAATATAATCTTCAAAGCGTTACGTTTGAAAGATTGTATAAACTTTAGTAAACTAATGAGCTCATTTTGAAAAACAGTCATTCTCAAACAAATAATAACAGCAACATCGAACAAAAAATAATGGAGCTTATATTTGGGCAGCGCAGGCGAGACTAAGTATATAATAAGCACGCAGTGTACTTTATCTCGTCGCTCACTCATGGGATAGTAGTAGGATGCGCAAACATTCTGACAGTTTACATATATATATGTGTATATATATATATATATATATACATATACATATATATATATATATCCGTGGCTTCGCTAGAAGCACCAGCTGAATAATTCATGGGTGAAAACTTTGCTTTTCCCGATGTAATTTGCAGACGCTAATTTGCTACGCGATAACTCGCTAATGAATCCTCTCTGCCTTATTCTCGCTTTGCCCATAACTCGGTCTTGAGGAATCCACAAGGGAGAGAATTTTATTTGATCGTGCATATGCTTATACGTACATAACATACGCATGCAATACGCAATCGTGAGTGTGCTAAGAGTTCGACCCATTACAGATGCTGTGGTACAGGGACGAAGCATATATATTTATCATTTATATGGGGGCGATGAGATGTCGTTCCAAACCTACAAAACCTACTATATCGTACTTATAGAGTGCAGGATGAACATTGTTCTCCTCACGATGTACTACTGCTAATTGCGATCGCACGTCTGTTTCTCATTATGGAAAGTGATTCTTATTTCCACATTATGCATACGTGCAAACAGGTCAAATTTAAAATCATACGCAAGTACGTTTCCATTAGCTTTATATACTTTTGTTACAAAAGTGAGTCTATCAAGTTTTTTCATTCGTTAATTCATTTATCATTAAGACCTTCTTCTTCTTTGACCGATTAGTTTTTTTAGATTCTCTTTTATTCTTAACAATTATTACTCATTTACTTTTCTCACATGGTTTCTTCAAAATATTCTATGCTTAACATAACTGTATTTCTTTCCTATTCTTAGAAATCTTCTAGTAGCAATCAGAGGAAATTATTTTATTTGAAATTCACAATCATTGATGTAGGTATTTTACAATATGTGACAGCAACTTGTGCCGATATAATTCAGCTATCTCACAGCGTCGTCGTGTAATTGACACATCGGTTTCAAAAATCCGCCGTGTAAATGACAGATTTAACGAAGAAAACACCGTTCGAGAGTGTGAATTGACAACTACTGCAAGTCACTTCAAGACAATAAAATTGTTTAAAGTTGAAGATCGATAAATGGTCGTAGTGTTCGGTAAACGATATTGCCGCACAATTTCAAATCAGACAACATAGTTCACAGCGTACTCACGAAAGAGACGAAAATTCGGATAAAGAGATGGAGTGAGCAAAGAGATAAGAACTATCGGAAACTTTGTACAAGTAGTTTTCTTCTTAGAAAATATCCGCGGTGTCCTTAGAGAATACTCGGAGAGCGAGAGCAACAGACGGCGAATGTTAAGCAAATCAGCCTAATGAATATAGATGCCATGTCGCGTTGACCAGGACTCGCGAGACACGCTCATCGATTACAACTTGCCAAGTGTTAATTTTATGTAATCAGCGTACGCTAAAGTATATGCACGCTACAATCTTATCCTCCCATGTGGGCAAGGATCTTTACACCAAAGGCGAAATCCAGAGTGGGAAAGTGCTAGTGCGTGATGCACATTACGCATGCGAGAGAAACGGATTATCGCATGAAGTGCGAAATGCGCGGGGCTCGAGTCGAGGTTATATAGCCTCGCGCTTGTTGAGGCAACTCGAGAGAAAATTTGCTTTTCAAACCTACAGAGTGAGCATTCCACTTCTCCAGCTGCCTTCATTATTATACAACGTTGTCTCCTCTTGCTAATTATCTCTTGCGTGTCGGTATATCGTGTATCAGCACTTGAGAGTTCATTCTGTATTACACTGTTGAAATAATAAAGGGCAAATTGTTTTTCTTACGCTCTAGCTGTCGAGTCTGCTGCGCTATCGGCAAAATAGTTATATAGATTAATTTCTCGCAGTTTCTTTGTCGCACAAACTTTTCTTCTCAACTATTGTATCGAGTGGTGTTTTTACTCAACTAACTTTCAACGACCATCGATCAAACAATAAGATTAATTGCAACTTTGGATCCAGAAAATAGTTACAATAATTTATTTTAGGAATAATATTACTGGCTACAAACTCCCATTTCAAAAAATAAAAAGTATTCGCGACACTTAGTCGGATTCTGAAAAGAGCTCAGTTATGTGAAAACGTAGCAAAGTCAACTAATTTTCATTGGGTTTTTCGCGAGAGTACATTTTATGCAATTACAGCGTTTCTTTTTTTGTCTTTACAGCCGTGAGGCGTGCTACATGCGATCTCCCTGCTTCAAAATATGAATGCTCGGAGTAAAAAACGAGCGAATTGGTGGGGAGATATAAACGAGCCGTCCGAACGCGCGAAAAAGACGGCAAGACCAGATGGAGATTGCACGAGTGGGAGAGAGAGAGAGAGAGAGTGATAGTGCGAGTGGTGGATGGATAATAGTCGGGGATAGAATTGTTCTCGGAGCAAAAAACCAATCCATCCCTGAGTGTTATCGGATGGCGGAGATACTCGTGAAACGAGAGCTGCGCTGGCTCAGTGGAAAACGCTTAGCTATATATACATAAAAAGATCTTTTTCTTTTTCTACCTTTCGTTTACTGGCCCAAGGCTATATATCCGTATGCAGCTGGCTTTCGCTCGATGTCCATAACTGTGTATTTTTTTACCTTTCCTCTGGAGGATTTTGCGTATTGCGCGACGCATAAGCTATTCACTACGAGATTACGGCTATCATAATTAAAGAAGAACGAAATATGTAAATCACGTACTTTCTTTGCGGATCTATCTTATATGCCAACGTTTTCAGCTTCAACTTTATCACGCATTTGCATTTTTTGTGATTCCGATGTAATTTGATTTTCTCAAATTAAATTAAACAATATGATATAATGGAGACAAAAATAATAATTTAGGCCTGATGTTATTGTTTAAATTACGTGAGAAGTTAAAATTTACAACCAATTATCAAATGTCAGGTTTTCTTATGTCCGACCTCCACAGCAGCAGGAAAAAACCTGCACGACACGCAATGACCGCGAATGTCAGTGGCTGCTGAAAAAAAGATAAAATTGCTAGGAAAAATAACTCAATAAAATAGCACACACCTACACATGTGAGAGAATCTAGAAACGAAATTGAAATAGCAACGTGAGAACAAAAGCTGAATCGTCGGATATTTTACTGTCTTTTCCTATCTATCGAGAATACATTCAGACGTTTGGACAGACAGACCGACAGGCAGCTATAGTGTACGTGTATGTATAGTGCATTTATATATATACATATATATATGTATATTTATAGGTATGCATATATACATAGAAAGGTTTGCGGTGTGTGTATATGAGATATGCGTTCCACTTACTCATTTTTCTTTCTCTAGTATAACCGTCGCGACATTTGATCCGCTCAACCTAGACGTTATGGAGCATAAAGCGTATATATAAAGCCACTGACATGCAGATTGACGTAAGCCCTATTGCCGCTCTAAAAAGTCATTCGCCGCGCCACCGCCTGTTAACGATCGAGCCACATACACAAAACTCGGCCGTGGTGTGTAAGTTTGGCTTTTACTGGGCCACGATGCGATCGATTAGGTAATCAGCCAACGAGTGAGCTTTGCACGCGCCTACCATAAAAAAAAGAAGCCCAGGAACTTTAGGCCATTGGGCTGCTACTGAGAAATAAAAAACACAGCAGACATATACGGCAGAGAAGAAAAATGGGCAATGAGTCGAAGTTTGAATGATCCCGCGTCGTTTGATCGATGAAATAACAAAAGCAAGAGCAAATAGTATACGCACTCTTTGAAGAGGATCTTGGAGTGATTTTAAACTCTCTCTACTCATCTAAACAAGCGGAATTGAAAGAGAACAATGAAATCTAGGAAAATGTTGGTAACTGTGTATTCCCATATGGGATCCCGTGGCTTCTGCAGTCTCTTACAAAAAAAGGGATGAAAAAGAGGATAACAGTACAGCAGTGAACGCCTCACAATGACCGCGAGTACTACTACTCGTGTTGCAATTCTAAAAAGTCACGTAAACTTTACGATTCCCTGCAGGCGTGCCGAGGGAAGAGGCGCTAAAAATTTACCTTCGTTAAAGCGCATTTTCAAAGCCATTGAGAAAGAAGTGAAGTTGATGAAAAAGGGTAACCTTTGATATATACGTGGTATGACTGGGGTAGTCATACACGCAATTCGCTTGCGCGGATGACTGCTGCTCGAGCTGCGGCTCTCTCATTTCCACCCGAATGGAAAAACTTCGATTCCCCAACGGCACTAACTCTCGTGCGAGCAGTACTCTCACTCACCCTATCTTTACTATTCGAGCGTGCGAGCGCGCACGTGCCCTCCTACAGTCGCATCCTTGCTCGACTATTTTCATATTCGTTTTAGCTTTTTTTTCGTGCTCCTACCCGAGATTTGTCAATTCATTTTCAAATAATCAATTCAAACATTCCATTTTCCAAAAAGTCTTCACAAATAATTTGCCCAAAAATCGAAAAGATCTTGTTTGAAAGTGAAATCGGTGAAAACGAATCAATCTTTCAATCTCTGTAACAGATAGTGAATCACCCGAAGACTAATTAATATGATTAAAAACGGAAATAACACAAAGCAGAATATACACTTGAACGTCGTATAAATTCATAAGGATTCGATGAAGTGTAAAGGGATGCTAACAGCAGAAAAGAACGACAGTTGCATCTTGATCTCTCTCCCTCTCTCTCTCTCTCTTTCTATTTCACTTGCAAGTTTCGCTCTTCAATATAAAAGACACATTTAAGATGGCATCTAAATGCGCGCACGCGACGAGTGTGCTTGGTTGCATTCAAAGTTAAGACATTAAACGCGCATCAGCGCTTGAGAGAGAGAAAGAGAGAGAGAAACTCCTCGGGTATTTTAGAATAAAGCAAGAGACAGAGTCTTTGCTCTCTGGTAAAAGATTCAAGAAATGCTCGCTCACCATTTCGGCATTTAGCTAATAACCCACGCTTGCGCGAGCGAAAGGGATGAATGAGAAATGAGCGCTTTGTCGAGTAAAAATTTTGGTCACGATTATTATTATTATGATTATTACTATTATTATTAAAATTATTATTATTATTATTATAAAGTTTTTTAATGATTAAACGAAGAAAATAGATATGTAACCAGCTGATCTTGTTGTATTGCGTTTAGTCTCAATTATTGAACATTGACGAATCGATGTGCAAAGACGCATTATTCAGATGTATGTGCAATATTGCTGTAATTGATGAATGTAGCTAATACGCCAGTAGGTTATTGATGTCGTAATACCTTATTTGTCTGGTTTTGCCATACGTTAATTAGTCATTTGTTTGACCGCAGAGCATGCAAAATTTAATTTTCCCTACATCTGGATCAATGATTTAAATTATGTATGAATATTTCGCTGGCATAATTGAATTGTCCGAGAATATAAAGCTTTACAACCACCAAAATGGAATATATACGAATAGAAAATATAGTAAATATTTCAACAAAGTAGTAAATACATTGAAAATTGAATAGTTATAACAGCAGATAGGTACGTTAAGTCGCGATGAAAGAGCAACGTAAAAACATATGAACACATAAAGAAAAATCACTGCAAATACAGCAGATGAAAAGGCTTACACCTATCATATCTCGCGTGATCAGCCATTTATATATTTGCAGAAAATCTGCAGTCGGCGCGCATGGAAGTTCCAGTTTCTATTGCCGAGCGCGAAAAACACATGTTTAAAAAAAGAAGAGAGAGAGGAAGAGAGAATAAGCCTGTGAATCCAATACAAACGACAAAATAAACAGCAGCAGTATAGTTTGCGCGAACGATGATAGCAACTCGTAAATCAATTTGCAAATAATGCACAAACGTTATAATGTGCTAGAACTCGCGGTGGCAGCACATATATCAAACGCTGCGTATGCGTACACGCGAGCAAAAGGCTCGAGCGATGTGGCCCGTTATATACGGGTTCTTTTATTCGATAGCTGTTGGCGCGCATCTACGTCGTCCTCGCGTAAAACACTTTATAGGAGACGTTCAAACGAGGCGACGATCCGGAAAATAGTGGGAGGCGAGCCGCGACATAGCCAAGTGGGAATTCTTGCAAGCTTCTGCTGCTAGCTGCTGGCCATCGAACGTTGTAGAGAAAACCGACGGCTTTTCTCCTCGCCGGTGCCGGAAAACTGATGGAGTCGTCCTCGTCACACGATCGTATAGCAAAGCTCTCGCGGAAGAAGCGCCGCCACCGACCGATTCAATTTTCAAGTTTGAAAAACGAGCGACTCTGCTCGATTCACCAAGACCATTGAGCTTGCACTTACCTTTTACCTATGTACTTCGTCAGATCTCTCATCGAAATCTTCCTTGACACTTGTCTGTACGCCTTCAAACGATGTCGATGAATTTTGAATATTGGATCGGAGGATTTTTTTCTATCAATTTCTTTAGCCATTATTTCCCACCTATTTTCAATTTTTTGAGACAACGGGAACTCTTTTGAATTCATTTTCAGCGTCAAGTCGAGAGATTCGCTATTTTCAATCGAACGTAAAGTGTCATTATTATCGGAAAAGCAATACTACATATGGCTATAATTGGAATAGTAGTAGGCGATTTTTGGCCAAGTGTTGCCGATGCACTCAAGAAAAATCGTTTTGGTACTACGCGGCGCGCAACCTCACTGGTAATTGCTAAGTGGTCGGTTTTTGGCGCGCGCGTACGTAATAACCATATTCGGATTACCCGTTAACCAACTAGTTTCTTATATTGGAAGAGAAGCTCGGAACGTTTTATCATAATGGACGTCCGCGATTTGATCGAGGTAATGGAGATCAAACGCTACCAGCAATTGCCAGTACAGCTACAATAAAACGTAGAGTGTGTACGTTTATGAAATTGGAACGCGACAAATTACAGGCTGAACGATTTTGTGTATATGTATGTGTATGACTCTCTGTGACTACGCGTATCAATTATTTTTATCACTGCGACCTGCCTGAATGCGCTCACACTTCACGTAGCATTGCGCCAGATTTTATTTCTATTCTCGTGATCCACTCTCCTGAATTTCCTTTTTTACATTCAATTATAGAGCACAACATTTTTAATACTTTGCTGTAATTCTACAATTGGAACAAGATATTTACGTATTTTAATGAAAGAAAGCACACGAATATCTTTGTACACTTCCTTTTATCGAATTATCGTAATCTACATTATATGAGCAGATATATCATACTATGCAAAATTATTAGTCCATTATAGAACTGAATAAGAGAATACGATCCGAGTGCATATCATCGAAGGAAATTCTTTTCCTCTTTCCGATAGGCTATAATTAAATTTGTTCAAAATCAATATCCTCATGGCGATTTCATGCAAATTCCATCTTTATTGTTGAGAATACTCCTAAAAATAAAGGCACGTGTAAGAGAATATTAGAGAGCAGTGCTCACGTGTGACAATGCGTTTGTATAAATTATAACAGGAAAGCAGCTTTGCAAAGAGAAACCTTGGCCATCCAGTTGAATAAGGCATCTGTTTTGACATCAGTAGCAATATGCCGGCTGTTGTATTCTGCGACAGCAGCAGTAGGAAAAGAGCAAGAGAGAGAACGAGAGGCATTAGTGGGCGAAAGAGGCGGCAGCAGACGCTGCTGGCAGGGCGAGCGCTCGCGCTGCGCGCATGTTTCACAGCTCGTTCGCTCTCAAAGCGTCCTACACAACGCACACCTAGTTTCACGCTCGACGTCGCGAAATTGCCTAATAAACTGACATTATTGCGAGAAACGCCGCTGCCGACGCTCCAGAGAGCTGCGCAACCCCCTCCTCTGTGTTACAGCTTGCTGTTGCTGCTCCTGTTGCTGCTGCTGCTGCTGCTACGAGAAACAACCAGACAGATGCGCGACGCGACGGACTGCGAGCTGGAACGAATAACAATACTTTTCTACAAGCTATTGCTCGATTAAGAAGGATAAGTCGCTGGCATAGAAAATATTTTTAAAGTATGGCCGACAGAAAGATGTTAAGAAATAAAAAGAGTCGGGGCACCTTATTTCTTTTATTTCTTTTCAATTTTCTAATGATTTTTAATGTAGCAGACATTAACTGAATTCCTCAAAAGAAAATAAACTGATCGTACGTTTCGAATTGTCTATATTTAAAATCACAGTCGCCATGAATAAATTTGACCATAGCATCGTTGAAAATAAACTAATGGATTTTGAATTTATCAAATTCATCATTTACAAATACTATAATTGCATGACTCTTTTTACATTGTTGAAATATTTATTACAATAATACTACGAACACCGCATAATTCCGAATCACAATATTCAATCTTGAAATAATCATATGCTTTTGAAAACAAAATACAATATTTGTACAGTATTCTAGTAGCGTTTCGCTATTTAATATTTGTCAGTGTACACCTTTGTGGTATCATAAAATGTAAAAGAAAAAAATCTCTGGTAGTACCTGGTCTATAAATATTCATGCAATAAAAAATATCCTATGAAAATGCAAAATTCAAAAATTTACGTGTCAATAAAACAAATCGAAAATTTTATACCTCTTATAATTTTACCCAAGCAATACAAATTCTTTTACAAACTTGGCATGCAGCAGAAAGCGAAAATTTTCGAGATAGTAAAAAAGGTGGAGGCTAGAAATTCCATGCGCAAACTGCCAGTGACAGATGACTTTTCACGTACGAAGAAGACGCGTGTGCAACGTAAACTCCCTCGCGACCTCAAAGTGTACACACACACTCGCGCAGTTATACGCGTACACCGTCTCGCTGTCTCGGGGTAAGAGAGACTCCTCTCGCATGTAACGGAGTGCCGCGCAGTGCATGCATACACGAGAGAACGTATGACGTGAGATTTGAATTTATTCGAAATGGGTTATACAAGAAGAGGTGAGGCTGAGTGTGTATATACATGTTGCAAGAGAGAGAGAGAGAGAGAGAGAGAGAGAGAGAGAGAGAGAGAGAGAGAGACGTTGAGCTCGTTCGTATGCATAGCCGCGCACGTTGATTGGTTGTACGCGTAACCCAGCGCCTCGGCCGAAGTCGTGGCACGTGCGCTTCGCTCTATACTCTCTCTTTCTCTCGTACTATGCCGCCCGTACAGCTAGGGATTAATACCGCTGAGGACACGCCGCGGCCGTAATGTTACACCTGTTATATTAATATATATTTAAATTACCTCGTCAACGTTGGCTTTGAAACTGCCGTTGCTTCATGACGAGAGAGTGAGAGAAAGTGGCATGCCAAAGTGCGCTGTTGCTGCCTAGGTTCTAAGCTAATCCAAGCCCATTCCCATCAAGCCGCGTCAAATCACGACTTTAACTACTACCAAAACAGTCCCTCTCAAACTGCCTCTACAAGTGGCTATTTTCTTTTATCGGTTACGATGAAACACATTTAAGTGTCTGGCTCTCGGAACATACGTTTTTGAAAATTTGAAATTGAAATTCAGTACCCGTCCCAAGTATACATGCATAGAGATGCTGAAGTACCTTTGTAAAATATATTTCTCTCTAAATTGCATGGCACTCTGTCGTCCGTGTCATTTACTCCAGCTATACGGATTTCTACGCTGGAGGATTTGCGCGTTGAGAGCTTGTCGTTGGGCTCTTTTTTTAGGTTGCAGTTAAAAGCTTACACACAATTACCACAGCATAATTCTTGACTTCGAGTATACTATTTCGAGTATACTTCAATCGGTTGGATGGAAAGCGATACTACTGCTTCCTCCAAGATTTACACACTGCATTTGTCACGCTCTGATGTTTCAAACGTCGCAGAAAGCGTCAACAAATAAATTACCGTGAAATGTGTCGAAAACATTTTTACAGTAGTTTAAGAAGAATTTTTCTTAACAAGATGCGGATTTCATACAGAGGACAGATAACTTTAATATTTATTCATTTTTCAGCTTTCAGAAATTACTAAAAGTATTTGAGAAATTTACCTTGACACATTATGGTGACTATGTGTAAAATGCTGAGGGTCAGATAACGACTCCGTCCGTGTCGCTCCGCCATTCTGGAAGTGTTGGTACGTTCAAGAACCTGAAAGTAAAACAAGAATATCACGTTATTTTAGAAATAGATTTATTAAAGTTATTCAACTGTACTATAAGAAATGACTCAAGTATGCAAATTTATTAATTAAATGAACAAAATCAGCGTTATATGACTTTTGATATATTCCCTGGACTTCCATTGTGAAGAATAACGCAGTAGCTTTACAAATGGGACTTAACTTTGTTAAGACTCTTTAGCTATCTTTTATTTTTCTTGCCTGAAACTTTGAGCATATACGCAGTAATTCTGCGGAGACTACTCGCTATGCAAGTAGCATAGCTGCACCAGCGCAACTGAGCTAAAAAACTAAAGAACTTTAATAAATAAATTTCACCTTTTGCTTTTCTCTTCCGGTCAGACGAGAGTTTTTGCTTTTATAAGATACATGCAAAAGTCTCTCTCCGCGGAGGGTCTACGTTATTTATCCATAGCAATTCTGTGTGAGTCTTGTATTTACACATAATGCATGTCGAAAATGGAGTTTTAATTGTCAAAGTCAACTTTGCTAGCCAACTACCTTACGGCTAAGTGTGCGAGCTTGCAAGCTCTTGCTATTTAGCAGAGAGAAAAAAGGGAAGAGTCGGAGATATGTCACGCATGAATCAGATTAAGATTCATAATCCTCGTAGTGCGGTTTCTCTTCTTGCGTAGCCATAACTTTATCTCGCGCGGAAAACACTCTAACATCAAAACTACGTTGGCTAAATTAGATTTAATTTTTCGTTTGAATCGTAGGTTTTTCGAGTAATTTAATAATTTGGGGTTCTTGTACGTTACACAAACTTTTCGTTCTCTACACTAGCGTAGATGACGTGTATTACATATGCGTAGTGAAAATATAACTGGCAAGTGCAGGTAACCAAAAGGGCTTTTGGCGAGTAATTCAAAGACTGTATGCTCTATCCCTCTTACGGTTTTAATTCTCTCTCAGGAGATAAAACGGAAGAGAGAACGAAGAGAAAGGTCCAGTCTGACGAAAGTATAATCAAGTTACAGACAGTTAGTCCACCTCTGTGAGTGACATTCGTTTCTATTCATTATACTTTCCCTTCGCATAATCCTCGGCTCCAGTTTTCATTTCATTTTACCGGGTCCCGTCCGTCTCTCTCTCTCTGCCTCTTTGTCTCTCTCTCTCTCTCTCTCTCTCTCTCTCTCTCTCTCTCTCTCTCTCTCTCTCTCTCTCTCTCTCTCTCTCTCTGATGAACTGTAACTACGTCAAAGTAGACTTCATTCATTTGATAATTTCTCGTCGATTTTTTTCACATTCTATGGATACTGTAAACAATAGTTAAGATCGCTATAACATTTTTCTATGTTGTGAAAGCATCTAGTCCTGCTCTATATTTTGCTATTGGACTTTTTTCATTGAATATGAAACAATCTTCTTTGTTTATACTATTCTCTTAGAAAAAAATTTCATTGAGACTTCTTTAGAAATTTCTAATACTTGAGTTTGTACTTGGAAGTTTTTCAAAATGGCATAAAGGCAGCTTTGTTACAAAACTTTTTTTATTGAAAATTTAAAGAATTCGATAAACAAAAAATTGATATACTAACTTATTTTTTATCATTTATTCCTTTTCTAATAAAATAGAAATAAAGTAGTTAGATTTAGAAAGATTCATTAATGAACTTGAAAGTTATGTCTGACCATATTAAATTCATTCTACTTACATCTATTTCATACAAAGTACATTTTCATTGTCATCAAACTTTCATTTACAATATTTGAATTATAAAATATAACACAGAAGCGCACACATGCATATGTCATTGGCGTATCTTGAGCCAGTCTATTTTTTTTTCAATTGTACTTTATCGCTCAGCAAAAGTGTCGACACTCATATTTTGTCCGTTTCAAAAACGCACAAGTACTAGCAAAGCAACGGCGTATAAAAAAGCTCACTGGCGCGTTTGGGCGTTCAGTGAGAAACGGGACGATAGCGGTGCGAAACAACAACGACACGACGACCAGTGGCGACGGCGGGCCGTCAGGGCATGCACATATGCACGAGTGTTTGGTATGTGTGTATGCGTCCTTCTTCCACCCTCCTTCCCTCCCTCCCTCTCTGACTGTCTGCCTCTCTCTCTCTCTCTCTCTCTCTCTCTCTCTCTCTCTCTCTCTCTCTCTCTCTCTCCCTCTCCACGGGCCAATTAATAGGCGCCGAGCCAACTTCCGGGATTACAAAACTGACCCCCTCACTTCCCCTTTTCCCCAAAGCGCGAGCAACCCATAACAATTACTACTAGTCATCCAGAGAGAGTGAGAGAACTACACGTACGCTTCGGTTCTCACTCGATCTCGCTCTCTCTCTCTCTCTCTCTCTCTCTCTCTCTCTCTCCCTAGCTTTTTTGCTGTTTCGCGTAGATCGCAGCTTCGATTCCGAACGCTGTTTTAACGCAATCGGACAAATTGCCTGCGGTGGAATTCATCTGACTTTTGCCTGTTTTTCCTTTCAAGCTGGGCGAAACAAACTATAGCAAAGAGTTCAACAAATATAGAAAAATGAAGATAGAAAGCAGAACGCGCGCGCGAAATTTATGAGGCGATTTACAAATTGGCGCGTTCTTTAAATCAAAAACTACTGCCATCCTTGATTAAACGGAGCATAAAACGGATTTGATTTCAAAAAGCGCCTGCGGTGTATTTTATTTTCGCTCGGTATCTTTCTCTCTCTCACTCTCTCTCTCATCGAGTTTTAATATAACTTATATCACTATATCACTAACGAATGTGTGGCACAGTTGGCGAGTCAAAACAGATATATCCAGCATGAAAAATCGTCACTGTTGTGTTTGATTGTTTAATCAAATTGATTTTAATGAATGCTCAATGAAAGCTTTCAACGATACGAGCTTTCATCGAGAAGTGCTGTACATTTTCTTCACTCCCTCGCATGTGCATACGCGAGAACGCAAACAATTTGCAGTCCAAAGATTTTATTTAACATTCGCACCAGTTGTACTACAAATGCGATTTTAATTAAATGCGCCAATTTGACATACGGTAACCTTTCGTTTAGGATTCAGAAATGGGATATTTGATTTTTTAATGCATGTTTAGCCATATCAATATTTGTAATTATGCATATGTTTTTACAAAGTATCACCTGTTAAAATAAATTAACGAATATCAGTTACAGAATTTGTAACGGCAACACTGCAGTAAGCCATATTTATATTGGGATAAAATAATAAAGGTAGGCTATCCAATATCATACGTACCACAAGCGTACTTGCGAACGACCAGTTCGAAAATCTATGCCGCCTCATCTTATTGTAATAAACACTTTCCATTATAATCGTAAAATTCAGACTCAAAAATACTTTGCAAATTTCATTAAAAAATTCGGTATACAAGACATACTTTTATTTATGGCTTTTACGGAGAGTAATATTTTTACTAGTAATTTTATCCCTATTATTACCTTGAAGTATTATAATAGTAATGACGTGTTTCAAGGCACAAATGTAAGTTTTTTGTTTTTTTTTACTCCAAATTTATTTATAATCTATCTCAGGTATTGAGACAATAAGCAAATGTTGTTACTTGTTGCTATTAGACATACATATATAATAAACAGCAGTATTCTCCAATGAATATAATGTCCTTGTTTTACAGTATGATTGAAATAATTATGTTAATTTATTTGCGCGTTTAGCGTTTGATCACTGAGGTGTACAGACGTGCCAACGCTGCTTTTTACTCGAAAAGCTAAAGTATTAGCCAATTAGTGAAGTGACAATTAAATTCAAAATTTTATTTAATAAAGTTCACAAAAAAAAACAACGGCGGAATGGCTTCTCAATCAGGAGATGACAAGAGCACTCCTAATAAAAAAAACGAAAACTAGAAAATCGTAACTGGTAAAAGACAAAGAAACAGCCCAGAAAACCAAACTCAAAACAAAAAACGACAAGCACAATTATTAGATTACTGGCTAAGTAATGCAAGCAACAGGTACAAAATATTTCAAGAAAATAAAAAAAATCAAGAAAATCATAGTGAAGAAGAAAACAACAAAGCAAATAAGTTGAAAAGCAAATCCCCTCCGATCTTCGTTTACAATCTAGAAAATATCAAACCGCTAGAAAATCTACTGAACACAATAGTTAAAGAAAATTACACCTTAAAAGTGGTAAGACTAAACAAAATTCAAATTCAGCCGACAATTTCGAAAAAATATTTGACAATTATTACTGCATTGGAAGAAAAAAAATGTAAGTATTTCTACTGAAAAACATGTTTATGATAAAATTAGGTGAATAATTTTGACTGTTGACAATACATATTAATGTATTTTGGGTCAAAATTTATCTTTTTTCTTAAATCACGGTAAGGAATTGCTACGTTTTTTATACTTTAAAATATTTCTGGAGTTCTTTGACCTGAACAAGGACCTCACAAAATTATCGGACTAATGCATCAACCTATTGAACTATCTAATTTAAAAATATATTATTTTTAAATTACATAACCCAATATGTTTTTGACATTTATTTATTCATTCATATATTATTCTTTATGTAATTGAAAAATAAAGAATAAGACTGAAATAAAACGGATATACTTTTGCAATTTTATTCTGATTGCAGATCAAAATATTGTCAAACATTTACACTAAATCATAAATATTTATTTATATATAAAAAGAGTAGTTTGTTCAATATCTGCAATGCTTCGATAGTATAACTAAATGCCTTGGAATGAGCTCATGTATTTGGGATAGAGGTGACCTGGGAGAACTCGTAATATTACATATTTCCTGCATCTAGAGAATTGCATTATCCAGTAGTCCCATTCCAACAGACTGTGCATTTGCAATGCTCCGTCGATTCTACTACTCAGTCAAATCTCGTTGACATGCAAGCGTTTGCTATTATCGATGTCTAGAATGTTATCGATAACTCAATACTTGTCGATTACATGTAGTTACTTTTTAAAATAAATAGAAAGTAAAAAACTCATCTTTTATCGAAACAGTATTTGACTAACATTCATTGAAAAATAAAAAAAATTTCTAGTGAAATAAATGTATCAAAATGTAAATTTCTTATGATTTACGTTGCAAACATCTACTTGAGTTATTTAAAATTATAACTTTTTCTGGCCAACGTAAATTCGAATATTCAAATTTAATATTTACTGGCGCATAGCTTGAGGGAAGCTCTTTTTCATTTCCTGCTACGGAGTGTTCGAAACTTTCGTCCGATGAAATTTCGAAAGTTACACCGTCGTTATCTGCCCGTAAACGACTCGTACATGAAATGCTGTCGTAAGTGCAAGCGAAAAAAGTCAAACTATCATGTTAGTGCCATCATCTTAGTTTTACTAGTCGATACAAATAGGTGTTCAAGGAGGTACGGGATTACGAGTAATTTTGGGGCTCTTACGAAGCTATGAAAATCCCACGACGGAGTTTCAGTTGGAGAGGCGTAATTGGTTCACGTCCTTCAATTTATCCGTCTTTGCGCGCGGCGCCGAGAACATGGACCACGTGGTTTGCACGTAGTGTGCGTAGAAGCATTATTCTAGTGAAATTTATGTTTGGATTGTGATTGGTATCGTCCGCCTACCTAGCATGTGCCAAGTTTTATCAATGTCGCGTCCCGTCACTCACAACGTCGCCTCTTTATTTGACGCTAAAACTTTTAATTAGATAGTCTTAAGAGGCAAAATGACAAACGAATCTTCGCTCGCTATTTAGTGAGGTCAAAAACGCCTTGGCAGATATTTGATAGTAGCTGGATATAATGTTCGAGACATCGATACCTGTCCGTGGAGCTTTTATATTGAGATATGGCCGGGTCCAGCACGTCTAGCCAAAGTTACTTTTATTCAGGGGATTTCTTAACGAGGAAAGTTACGAGAAGAAAGAGACAGCGCCGACGACACCGCCCTCGTTGGTGAATGAGTCTGAGTAGCTTGGATACACAAAATAAGTTTCGCTCTAGATGATAAGACTGCGGTGGGCACAAAAGCCGACTTTCCTTAAATTGCGAGCGTCTAACACTTACTGCGTCGTGTACTCTTATTTATGAGCGGAGATAAGTGTGCTTCGCGGGACAATACACCCGACGAACAGGGGCCCGCGCTGCTGCTAAAGCTACTTCAATTTGGGAATTGCACGTGGCCAAATTGAAAATCTTTGGTTCCAGTGACTTTTATTGAAACAGATAGTGGCCTACACTCATTTCATTGTTAAATAATCTTCTAAGAGTTTGGATCCTCTAATGAAGATTAGCACTGATTTGTTTAGTATTCTACATCTATAAAAAAAGTTAAATAAAGAAAATTAGCATGCCGTAAAGGAGAATACAATTTTGTGACTCGTTAATGAATAATTAGAGACCAATTGTCTTCAATTCGTTTTTAGAGGTGTTTAACTTGATATCTTAATGGCAATCGAAACGTTATAGATAAACCACCTCATGAAGCATTTACAATAATTACATTTATGTAACAATTATACAATAAACGTTATTCAAATCAAACATATTCTCACAATCATGTGAATTTGATTACGGTAGGACCAAATAGTTTATCAATCTGTTCGATCTACATTTTTTATAAGCTGAAATGAATAAAAAACCGAGTCTCTTTTATTGAGTTGAAGTAGTGCGAGAGATTATATGAAAGTCGCATGAAAATTGGAATGATTAATGGAACAGTAATACCGTTTATCTACTTTATGCACACCTTTCGGTTAATATTTACAAGTCTTTCAATTTACAAATGACTGCTATTTCGGTAATAAAGTGGATAATCCCAGAATGAAATCTATTTACAGCTGTACGTATGATTACAATATAAGTTACTTCTCCGGAAAAAGTGTTTTTATATAATAGATTCGCATCTCAAAATAAAAAAATATTCGAGCCAAATTAAAAATAAACTTGGCCATTCTTTGACAAAAATTATTTTAGAAATTTTAAAAATGTGCAGAATTGATTGTAATTAATGTGGGATATTGAATGTTAAATTGAAGTCCGATATATTATAAAATCTTGACAGCATTTATTTCGAAAAATAACAAGGAAACTATTATGAACTTTCAAAACTATGGACTCGACAACTCAAATACTAGTTCTAATATCCGATAACCGTAAGAAGTATTCTTTCGATAATAATGAATAAGTAAAAATTAGTTTTCCGTTAGAACATCAAGATACAAAGATTATTAGTTATTGATTGAATAGTTTCATGAAATAAAAGGAAATGCATGCCGAAAATTAATCAGTGAACCGAACATTTGTTCGCGATCAATCTTTTACTGCAAACGTAATAATCAATATAATCTATTGAAAAAACCAACTAACATTTTCATGCACACGATGAATAATGTAAATTTATTTCAAAAATACATGGAATGAAATCAATATTCGGTATGTTTAGACTGAACACAAAAGCATAAAAGGATTATTAGTATTTCATAAAATTTGCACTAATAATATAGAATATTGATACAGAACCGTCGAACTGACTCTAGTGATTTAAAAATGAAGTACAGATAGTGCGGTTGTACATACGGTTATCTGGGGCTGGAGAGCGAGGAGGTCAGAGTCCTGCCGGCGAATACGAAGTGTCCCGTGAGCTGGAAGCCGGCAATAGTCGGCAGCAGCAGCGGATGTAGCACTACAAGACCGTTTCCGCCAGTACTTGCCAGCCAAGTTACAACTTCCTTTGCCGATTAGCTTGGTCGTGTGGTACCAAAGTCACCAGCGTTTCAAATACATCCATACGCGGTTCTCGCACTCATTCACTATTCATCTCATCGTCACACGCGCATTTACTCGCAGCCTTGTCATCGTCAATGCTAACAATGTTTGCTTAAAAACTGGAGAAAGTCATTGCCGAAATCTAAAGAAAAATTGATCTCCACTTTGCGCAACGGAAAACAGAAGAAAGTATCATAAAAGAAAAACCGAGTGTCGTTCTTCGGGTCCAAAGATACTCGTGAAAAACGAGGTTAGATTATAAACAGATGCGGCATATAAGAAACAGTCAGCCCGAAGGAT
The DNA here is from genome assembly GCF_024137745.1 of Phymastichus coffea. Lineage (NCBI taxonomy): Eukaryota > Metazoa > Arthropoda > Insecta > Hymenoptera > Eulophidae > Phymastichus > Phymastichus coffea. The sequence goes on from NW_026706880.1 coordinate 978,328, forward strand.
GTAGCATACGGGCCGTTTGAGCGTACGCGCCAGACTGAGTGGGATTTTCGATAGCAAGCTCCGGCAGCAAGCTTTGCGGAGGATGCTATCTTTCTCTCTCGCGCGCGCACGTCGGTCGAGACGCGACTACTACCTAGCGGCAGCGCGTACACTATGGACAGAGAGAGAGAGAGAGAGAGCACCCCAACTGAACTCTGCGTGCGCGCAGCTCCCGCCCGCCCACTTTTGCCCCTTCTTCTACTGCTCGAGCTCTTTGACGGCCCCCCTCCTACGGCACACGACAAGTGCCAAGATTCACTTGCCGAAAATCAACGACAGCCTATAGGCGTATGGTCTCGTGTAGGGACCTCGGGGGAAAAGGGCGCATCTTTCGGGGCTGATTATTTGTGTGACTATTAGCGGCGCGTGACCAAAGGAACGCTGCTGCTGCTGCTACTGATGCGAGGACCACTGTGTTATCTATTGAAAGTTAATGTCCGGAAAATACGAGCTATTTTCTCGTTAATGCCAGAGCAGCCTCGTAGATGAAACGCGTGCATTACGGTTCAGCAACTTAAATTAAATGCACGTGCGGTGACGCTTCGTCAGTCGAGAGCTGGCTGCTTCTCTCAGTTTCTCTCTTTTATATTTATATTATATCGTATTTTCAGCTTAAGATTTTTTCAAGTCTTTCGTCATTTCCTTTTTATTTAGGCAAACACGCAAGCAAATTTGTGTAATTGAATTAGCGTTTATTACTTACAAATTTGTAATATGATTTCTGCATTTAATTTACATGGTCGAAACAAAACGAAATACTTTTTATGCTTAGTCAAATGAAGCATAGTGATGAAAGAAACTCGGTATGTCAAGAGTCATATTTTTTTTATTTTGTGTTTTTTTTATAATAACGTAAAAGTGTAAAAAGCGGAAAATTAAATAACAATGTAATAAAATTAACGAACCTACGGAATTCCTTTTATTTACAGTTGCTGCTTTTTCGAAAAGTATTTTGAATAAACACATCAATTAACTCTGAACTGAAATTATTTTGTATGGGCAAAATCGTATTATTCATCCAATATTTCTTTTACCACATTAAACACTTTCATTTTATGCAGTAGAGGAAGTTGATAGCATGGTTTCCACTATTAACTATTAACCAAGCGATATAAGTAATTTTTCTCCTCCGCCACATACAGCTGTTATTTACACAATAGTTGATTCAATAGTTTCAAGCGATTCAATTTCGTAATTTCATGAAAATATCTCTACTAATTGTAAGCTATAAAAAATCTGATTTATTAATAATACCATGACTCAAGCAAATTACTAACGAAGTTTTATTTCAATTCTTTAAAGAAGATGACACTTTTCAACCTTCCCTCTGTTAGTATTTATCTCCTCAGAAATAATTATTGACCAAGTAATTAAGTTTTTTTTTCTCAAACCATAAGCTTTCAGTGATACAAAAATAATTGACTCGCGTATATGGGTGTGTGCGTCAGTGCGCGAGTGTGTAAGTTTTGGTGTCCAAAACTTAAACATCACAAATGACGCGGCCGTTATTATTCAGTGAAAGGGACATCGTTACATAGCCACGTACATGGAAGCACAAATGTTCTCTCACTCAAACTGCAGAGTATACACGGGGAAGAGAGAGAGAGAGAGAGAGAGAGAGAGAGAGAGAGAGAGAGAGAGAGAGAGAGAGAGAGAGAGAGCTTGGGCTAGACTGGAAGTATATTTCGCCATGCGCCAGTGGCGCGCGCAAGCGAACGCCGCCAGCCGGGGGTGGTCGAACGTGTTTCTCGTTAAGTGAAGCAATTACTCGACCTATCTATTACTTACACCACCGTCAGCAACTACCGCTGCCTTTTAGTTTTGAAGAGTGCATTAACGGTATTTCAATCCCCCTCCCCTGTTCAACCATCCTCACTGGCTCACGTGCTGCTCTCACTCTCTTTTCTACCTTTCTGCAGTTTTCTTCTTTCTCTCCAACTCCTTATCCATTGAAATCTCTCTCTTTTACTTGTTAAGTCTGTTTTAACAGACGTACTTTTGGCAAAGAGACCGATAATCTGGTATGTTTGTCAAATCACTTGTAGTTTGCATTAGTGGTTAAAGAAATGATAAGAATGCAAAATTGTTGAGTAAGCGTGGCTGTTTATTTCAAAGATCGTCGTTTATCTGACGTCACAGCAGCGAGCCATACTAATTTTCAATGTTAGTAGGCAAAAATCGAATGCGCATTCTTTCATACGGCAAAACTATACGATATGCGATCTTGCAGTCATTTTTCTCGTCAGAATTCTTATTATAAGTGCGTGCATACACGAATGCCAACTTGTTAATATCAAACAAAGAATAAGTATGAATAGCCCTTTCATAGATTTTCATTACGAATTTCGATTATTGCCCACCATTCGCTGTTGGCACATGTTTTCCTTAGTCTCAAATTTTCAATTTCTAGTTCCTGCCCAACTCACCTACATACGTATATGTGTGGCTTTCAGAGTATTTCTCAGCATGAGTAGTAAGACGTTTCTTACGTCTAGCCAAAGCCATTGAAAAAATAAATTTAAATATTGAAAAGAAGTCGTGTACTAAAATATGCAAAATATAACGTGTGCATTTACTCCACCGCTGCAAGAAAATATTGAGACATTTATTGTCGTTATAGTTTGCTTTCGCTAGAACTGATTAACAAAGGACGCAAGTAATTTTGAAAACCACTAATTACAGCTACCAGCCGACACCACGTACAATGCACAATGCTTCATAACACCACATGTCGAATTCAGATTCATTATGCTGCACTATGATCAATTAACATGTTATTGGATCGACGGCGTACTAGTTGAGTGATCGAGAACCTGTTAGTGCTAATCAACCCTAGATATGGTTGAGAAATACCATCGAAATGTATAAATATCTTGGCAAAGATATGGATTGGTAATGGATTGAACATTCAAAGTTATTTTACATCGCTAATTATAATAGAAGCTTCACGAATAAGCGCGCGAAGCACAAGTCGAATAAAATTTGTTCTTCAGATCGGCCAAATGAAAAAAGTTAGCTCACGCTTTAGCATTATTCAAGTTCGAGGTAAAATAAAATAAAAGTTGGTATTTCTCGGTAGCAAAGAGTGTGTTAACGGTAGGTAGGTGGCGACTACGTAACCTCGATGTAGCTGCTGAAAACGAAACGGCAATAAACACATTGGCGCGGCAGGTTTTCCAGGCGATAAGCGAATCGAGAGGCGCCCGCGCAAAACCACGAACGACGGATTAATTTCTCTCTCGCGAGAGCTCGGCTCGCTGGCAAGCAAGCTAGCGTGGCCACTTGACGTAGAGCGCGCAGCCACTCGAAAATTAAGCGATCGATTCCTTGTTAGCCACGATCGCGGCTGCAGACGATTAGGTTAAAAGCCGCCTGCGCGGTACGTGTATATGTGTGTTTGTTTGCGTTGCGGGAGAATGCGGTTTTCAGGTCGAAGGCTTTCGCGCGCCGGCCGTAACGTAACTAATTAGCCGGCGCCTAGTAGAAGTCATCGAAATCAAACAATTAGGGGAAAGCCTGTGTGCGTGCAGGCAATGGCAAGCAAGCTCAGACTGTACACTGCATCGCCGTGCTAGGGATACTTGGGATTTCTCGCGTTGTATCGGAAGCCGCTCTTTCGCGAAACTTGCTCGGCCGTCAAGCGCGTGGAAATTTCATTACCCGGCCTCTGGTGCGTTCGTACGCGTGTACGCTACCGCACACGCGCACGCGACCGAGAGAGGGGGATCGAAGCAAATATCGTAATTTACCCTTGCTTTCTCGCGAGCACACCCCCCAACAAAGCTCAAAGAGAACCAGGTCGAATGCTTCGCGTGCGCAGCTAGCGAAATTTAAAGCTTGCGCTCGCCAAAGCCTCTTTCGTCCAAATTAATAATCATTTGATTAGAACTGCCAGTCGCGCTTGAGCCATTTATACGCTTATTCAATTTTTATCGCATAATATTTATAATAATAATAGTTTATAATGAAACTGCACGCAGCTAGCTATATCGCTAGTCGTGCACACATGAGGCTACGTCGAATAACTATCCGATGCGCGTTACATCAAAGAACCTTCGATTTTATATCATGCCAACAAATTTCAACATAGGTATTTATTCATAGACGATAGCACAGCGGTGTAGTTTCTTTCCGTGTCAATGTTCAGCAAAATTTTCAAGACTAGGCTTCAAATTCGTAATCATTACTGTTAATTTATCATCGAGTTTGAAAGAAGATATCGTTTTGCGTATCCATTATTCTTAACGCTAACGTGTGTCCATTTCAGTAATCGTTATTTTGGAGAACATGTAGCACTTCAAAGATGGTCATCAGTTTTTTTGACCATTCGGTGTTAATCTGGAGCGGCCGGTTTGGTATAGTTTCTCACAAATGACTCAAAAGTTTCCAGATAAAATTGGTTGAGTCGCTGTGAAGATATGCGCTGGTACTCATCAAACGAAATCATGTCGACTACAAAATTGGCATATTTTTTGACATTGATAACAGAAAGATTTCATTTTTCTATAATAATTATCTCTCAATTACAGTAAAAAGGATTGGTTGAATTAAATATTGTTTACTTTCAGATGAATTTTAAAAAGAGAACGAAATTGTGGATTCGCTGTGACATAATCCATAGCGTGTACAAGCTTCGAGCGTGGAAAATTAAGAAGAACACCAATCCGTAACTGGCAATGGCTTTACGAAGTATTAGTCGCGAGCAGAGAGCGAGTGGTCTGTAAGTCTCTCCTCGTGGATTATTGTTTCGTCTGCTGCTTCTATTTTTGTTTACGTGCCTCGTACTAGTACCGCAAAATCTATATCCCAGTGTTTCTGGTAATTGACGTAGAAAACTCGACTATATGGCGAATAGTGGAACCGATTTACATACACTCGTGAAGTTCGCAATGCGTCACTTTCAAAATATTACGAGACGAGTGTAAGACATTTAAAGTATATCATATGCAAGTTGAACAACTATCTAGCTTATACATTCCGACAGGCGAGCTTTAAATTTTCTCGTTCTCCATGTGTGTATATACGTAAGCTTTGGTTGTTGAATAAATAATTTTGTGGTCTGCGCGCATGGATATATATCTCGCAAGCCTCTTACTTCTCGCAACCAAAGAGAGAAGAAGAGAGAGAGAGAGGGAGAGAGAGAGAGAGAGAGAGAGAGAGGCAGACGAAGATAACGTCGGGGGCTAGGGGGCTGGAGCAGTGGTCCGAAGGAATCGATAATAGAGTAGTAGTAATAGTAGATGTAGTAGTAGTAGATGTAGCAGTAGTTATAGTAGCAGCACCCAAAGAGAGGAAAAGGAATGAGAAGAGAAGCATATCTAGGTAGCACCAAAAGAAAAAAGGAGAAGTTAGGCAGAGCGCTAATACCAGAAGATGCGAGTAAGAGAGAGCCGATCTTAATGAAATATGCAGCGAGCTTCTGAGCCTCTCTGTGCTACGGGTGCTATACCAGCAGCAGCGAATAAGACGGAGAGGGGGCGTACTCATTAAAATTCGAAGCAGATGTTGCCCGCAGGAGAGAGTCTCGGTCGGGCGTTATATAGAGTCGCGCGGCTGTACTCGATCGCAGGTAAATCAGAATTTGTGTGTGTATCCGACCTCAGCGTGAGCTGCAACACGTAGCTTTATCCGCGGCTCCAGGTGTTTTCAGCTAGCAAACCGAACGGCGAGCGAACTGCACTGCCTACCCCAAACTTTATCGAGCTTTCGCTTCGATAACTTTCACCTGGATCTTTTTGCCTCCTCTCTCCTTATACCGGGTCTCCAGGCCAATCACCCAAAGAGATACTTTGGTCGCTGAGTTTTCATGATTTATTTCAATGTTAAAGAGTACACCTTTTCGCGGCTTTAATCATCACACCGATGAAGCTTGTTCCGAGAGATTGATAAAATTTTCATTCGTTAAATCAATCATACATTTAAACCAGCAAATTTTCCGAGTAATCAAACGAATGAATGGAATTAATACCCAGTCTTGTGCAAAGATATAAAACAAACATTGCGAAAGAGGGGTCAGTACAAATAATACCCAGTCTATTGGAAAGAGACCAATCAAACATTGCGAAAGAGGGGCCAGTGCAAATAAATAATAAAACTAAAGATTGAAAGCAAAGGCAGAAAATAGAGCGCGAAACTCTAACGATACGTGGAAAGTACGTTGAGTGCTCCATCCTACGTTTGGCCTGTATTGAAAGAGAGAAAAAAAAGGATACAGGCGGACGTAGGGACAGTCACACGAACCACGAACGCTAATAAAAAATGAAGCGAGCGATAAATATCATAAAAGCAAATCGCAGCTAGCCGCTGTATGTATACGTATTGCAGAGAGACAAACTTTTAACTGGGTATGACGCAGCGTAGCGTCATAGCAGCATAGCAGCGCAGCAACGCAGGAGGGTGGGAATGCACCTATGTGTAATGTAGAGCAGCGCAGCAGCCTTTGGCCTCGAAACTTGCGACTTGTGTCAATTAAAACTCGTCCGATACGGGCATGAAATTATTATGTACTAGCCGCATTGTGCAGGACGGAATGTAAGCGCGTGCGTCGATTGTGTTTGCTCGCGTATACAAGCCAGTGCGAGCGCGTGTACGGGCAGCCCAGAAAGAGGGAATGCTCTCGCGCGCCGCTGCAGCTTGGCCGCGCTGTCGCAAGCTTTCAGAATAAAATATGGGCTGCTGGGCCGAGTATCATTCATAATTTATCGGATCTAATTAGCGGACGGTAATTGACTTGGACTACGGCCACGCATCGTCGATCGCTGTGTTCGCGCCGATAATTGTTAATTTTACTATATCCCACGCCTGTACCCCTGGATCTAACTACTAGCAACGTTGCGTGCCCAATCTTCGAGCTTGCGGAACTGATTCGCTCCCTCGTTATCAAGTGATTGCGCGAGTGCGAATTATGCCGCCATTGCCGCACCATGTTCACATAATTTACTTTTGATACGTGGCATTGACGTAATTGCGGTTTTGCGCTTGACAGACGTACGTACGACCTGTTAGTAACGGCGATGTGCATCTATACACCGAGTTTGTTGACCCGAAACCAGTGCATCATTTATTATGTAGCTTTAAAAAACTATATCGATCGGTTCGTTATAGATACGATATCAAATTTTCACTTGTATTTGATAAACGGATACCAAACGCTGACAATTTTCTTGCTTTTGTTGTATTCTTTTTTTATGATCTTGACAGGTAACCACAGCTCCACTGCAGCTAAAAGTAAACACTCGAATAGCCATAAATATCAACCAACTGTATAAAGTATTTAGTCACCGAATCAGTTTGAGATATCGAATTTATCAATTTTTTTATTTGATGATTCATATCAGGCCACGAGTAATCTTCATTTGACCACGGCACGCACATTACTGAAGAACTATGTATCTAATTTTAAGTCAAATATAATAATAGTGCAGTAGTGCACTGACAATGAAATTATAGTTTTCGTTCAAACCAATAATCATTTAGAGCTCTGAAAAATTAATATTGCATGTTAGGAAAGCAAAATTATCGTGAGTAATTAACGCGAATTTCGTAGATCAAGGGAAAAAGCCTGCGTTAAAAAAGCAGAAGTTAACTCAAAAAGATCCAAAGTGACTGGAAAAAAGTGGTGCCATCGATATTGCACAAAGTCTCTCTCTCTCTCTCCCTCTCTCTCTCCCTCTCTCTCCCTCTCTCTCTCTCTCTCTCTCTCTCTCTCTCTCTCTCTTCAGCGGGTAAACACAATAAAGTTGGGACGCAGAGCACGCGTATAGCGCGTTAGCCCATGGCATCAAAGCACAGCTATGCATGCAGAGGCGCCAGTTTGTTCATTCGGCTTAAACACGATCGGATACCTTTGCCGGGTTAGAGCAGCATGAAGTACTAGCACAGCGTAGTTCGTCTTTGGCCAGGATTACGCGCGCCTTATACTGCAGTCCAGACTGTAGCAAACAACATCGAAATTCAGTGGTGGGATCGTAGATAGATAGCCGTCAGAGAGGAGGTGATTACATGCGTTGTTGCGGGCATCTTTGAACGCGAGAGAGCGCAACTTTGCTTGGCTATCCCAAGAGTTTCGTTCGATGTGTAGCTAGAATACATTAAATTTTTAAATGTTCATTCCATTGTGCTCGCCTCTTAAAAGTTATAGGGCGTTTACTACCAAAAGTTGGAAATACTTTGATGTGGAACTAATAAAAGTACTTGTTTACAATGTCATCCAAAATGCTGCAAACATAGTGACGTGTCTATGAGAAACGAGCTGTGTACTAAATGTAAGGAAAACAATTGTTTTTCGAAATCTAGAAAGATCAAGGAAGAATCATTTGCATATAGATAATCGGAGACACGTCAATATCTGGCCCAACACCGCACGGATATGCATGCGAGCTTGCATCAAGCTCCCCACGTACAGGGGGAGCAAAGCTACCGCAATAAGATAGAAGGCGCAAGCAAGCGCAGCGCAGTGCGAAGCATGTAATATACAGCAATAATGGTAATGATGCACGCGCGGCAACGTTGTCGGTGTAATAGCGAACCTGCGCCAGAAACAGAGACAATTCTTTCGCTCCCTTTCTCGTTTCATTTCATACGTGTGTACATATATATATATACACACACACACATATATATATATATACACGTGTACAGTTATAATGCTAGTAAAGGCATTGAAGTCGTTATCCTTCTCCTCTATCCTGTACGTAGATGCAATACGTGGAAGCGTAAGCCATTCGACCCTAATGCAAAACCGTTTCGCCTTCGGACGGCATTTGTTTCATCGATACCACGCACATCTACCTTGTTTCTTTTCTTGTTCTCCTTTGCCTTGCTCGTCTCTACATACTCAGCATTTTCCATGCCTGTGTTATTTGCGAATGTAGGTAACTACCTATTGAATTAGGTTGACGTGTGCGACGACATTGTTTTTACGTGAAAAGTAAATCTGCTGATGAATCAGAGGCTTTCAGTTGACACTTTGTCTAGTTTACGATCAAAATTACTTTACTACTACATGAAAAGCACCAAGCGATTATTTTGCTTTTTATCAAACGACGCTCGTATGCTGCCGTATACATAGTGTTTTGAGAAAGTGAATATAAATGAACAACCGAATTTCAAAAGTAAGTAATTCTCTTGGCGTAGCTTCGTCATCAATTTCAATACGATAAATAAATGATATTAAATATGACATTCTAAAAATACAAAGAAATGCACTTTTCATCGATTCATTGATTGATTTTCAAATGACGGGACATTGGGTAATCACTTAATTTAATTTATATATTGAATCGATAAAATTGTGTTCTTTGACCCAAATTAAATTTTATCTGAAGAGCAGCATATTATCTAACAAAATGAAATTACTTAATAAAGTCGCCATGCATATGCATATTTGAAACTTGAACAAATGAGCGTACGAGTGAACCGCGCTCGTAAAAGAGGGAACATTGCCGTCTTCATTAAAAAAATGGCACGTCGCGTCGAGTCCATTCAAATCAAGTACAAATAAACAAGCGTGACGGAAGAATTGCCCAACTCACGACTATTTTTCTAGAACATCCACTGGTAGTGTAAATGCGCAAAAGCTCGACTCTCATTTTCATCTTCTCGCGAACGAGCCGTACGATGACAGTAGCAACAACGCAAGAGACGATGCACACACAGAACTCGGCGACGTGCATACATTGAAAAATTATTTATAATAGCAAGTCCACGCTCGCCTGGCTCGAAGCGATACTCGCGCATACCCATAACGCAAGTAGTGCGCAACGTGCATTTACAAGAGGACATGAAGGTAAAGAAATGTAGAACGAAGAATACAGGCACTGCGAGGGAAAGAGAGAGGTAGAGCAAAGACATAAACATGGAGAGCCGCAACAGCGACAGCCGTTGTCGCAGGATGAGAACGAAGAAAATGGGCTCTGCAACAGAGCGAGATAGAGAGGGAAAGAGGGAAAGATAAAAGGGGGGGGGGATCGAGTGCAGACTGCAAACGAAATGAAAACCAGAAGCTCGCGAGCTTGCGAGCTTGTAACGCGAGCAAATGCGGGGAAAGAAGAGCGTGAGAGAGAGGATGGTGATGCGCTGGTAGGATGAGTAATGAAACGGTCACGGACAGAGGTTCGCTCTAATCCCGTGGGATCAAAAAGGAAAGCACCCGAAGAGAATGTGGCCAGGGGATCAGAAAGCGATGAGCTCGAGTTCGTTGCTTACCATCCAGCCGAATCTCCTTGTTGCTTCGAAATATACGTACCTATACAAATCCAAGCCAACCAGCGCGTTTTTATATTATGTACATACGCACATGTCACAGGTGAGCTTTTGCTTGTAGGCTTACATACGTACAAAAGTGTCCGACGTATGCGTACTATGCGACAAGCCAACAAAAGAGAATGCAGCAGCAAAAAAGGAGAGACACGATGAGAACGCACGGAATAAAAGGGCTACGTATTAGCCTACCCGCGTGTCTCTCTCTCTCTCTCTCTCTCTGCCTGCGAATATATTATATATGCGCCACATGCGTTTCTGCCTACCTACAGCTCGTGGCAATCCACCTTGTTTTGCTTTCATTCTTTATTTTTCTATTTTATACGTGTACGATACTTTGCTTCTTTTATGTCCATGTCGCTGCGCGAATGAGAAAGCTTGCGCGTTTGAATCTATTACTGATAGAGCTGTTGATCTAAAAGGACAGCTACTTCCTAAGTATACATTTTATTAGCTTTATATTCTTTCTAGGATATATAGTAGTTCTTTCGTGACAAATGGCCGCGTGTTTGGTTAATCGCAATTTTTTCCACGAGTAGTTGAAATGTTTAAATAATGAAATTTCTATCCAATCTTTTTAATAAAAAATAACACTAAAATGCCTGCAATATAGAGAGAATAAATTTATCTTCATATTTCTTCAATTATTTACTTAAGTATTAAATAATAGCTATTAAAATGAAATAAATACCAATCATCACAAACGAAAATCATTGTAATTTATAAGCATTTTACTATTTTGTTGAAATTACCTAATGGAAGTTGGAACCAAGTTCTTTAAAATAATTGACAATAAACCAAGATGTAAAACTTTTTCTTGCATAAATTTGAAAAAAATTCAGCTTGTATTTGTTTTTTTTGACATCAGATTTGATTAGATAATACTAAATTATACAATGCTTACGAACAACTTTCACTGCAAGAGTTACACACACACACACACACACACGCGCGCGCACGCACACACACACACACACACACACACACACACACACACACACACACACACATATAGTTTATTTAAAATCGAAAAATATGTTACAACGATCAAACAATTGAGAATGAGAATAAACAGACGTTACTTACATATCTTTACGTCTAAAAGTTCAAAAATTATAAGCAAATATTAATAATGGTTTTTTGTGAGTATTAAAAACCTATTTTTTAGGTTAACGATAGGAAACAGAGGCTAATACATGATTTTTAGTTAGAATATTATGGCGAATCAAATTTAAATTTATAAAATTTTAAATATCATTTACTTACTCGGTAATGCAGTATGTATATTCTCGAGCTTCTTCGTAGAAAACAACCAAGCCATATTTGTTTTCCTTTTTTCCTTTTTACTATTGTCAGTCACACACAACTTTTTATAGAAAGAAATAAAATACGTTTCTTCAAAACCAAATTACAAAAAGTAGAGTTTTACGTGTATTGACTTTGACATTAACCATTCTCTCATTATCACTAACGAAAAAAAAATTTTTTGTAATTATCGATGTATGAACGTCAACTTCAAAGCGCGAAAAAAATTAACATGGTGTTTTTCATGATTTCTTAATATTTTTATTTTCTAAATGAATTATAGTTACGAATTTAAATATTATTATTATTATACCCAATGGTTCCAGGTACAACCTATAAAATCATTTGCAAAAATACATACAGGTATTATATAAATATTAGCGAGGTAAAATTAAAAAAAACTTTTACAATTGCAAAATATTATGGTATGCTTTATTATAACCATGTATTAAAGATGTTAACGTATCGGTACTTACAAACACGACTTATTGTAAAACTTAAATAATTTTATTTTTTCATTCGCGATCATATCTTAAGACATTTTATTTACAATAGCTAAGTGCAAAGATTGTAACTGGGTTGTCCACTTATCCAAAGCATTATAGCGAGCAGCACACACTGATTTTCTATCTAATTCCAGGACTTGATTGACCTAAAGTAAAATTAATGAAAATGATCTTATTACAAAATCATTAAAATTTGTCTATACTAATAAATATAATTAAGCTTACTTGATCTATTCTGCCCCGAATTGTATTATCCAATATACAAGATGCTAATAAACTTTCCACTTCCGATGCATCAATATTAAGTTCTTTGCTAATAAATGGAATATGAATTCTTGTATATGGTTTTATCAACTTAATAAGCACCTGAAATAAGATATTTTCATGGTTCAAAATTACATTATATTTTAATTAATATTAATTTTATTTTGAATACTATTCTCACCTGAGTCCTAATATTCCTAAGCAAATCTTCAATATGTTCTCTAATAAAAGGGTCGTCCATAATGTTGTTTCTATTTTGTTTCAATATAAGTTCAAATTGATTAATATCATTATTCTGATAACTAACAACCAAATTTGTCATGGCTAAAATTTCAGGATCATTCTTATAAGGCTTTGCTTCTTGAGAATCAAAGGGATTAATTCCTGATTTCATTAACCTTAAAAAATAAAATACAATCTATATCAATCAAATATAAACTAAGAAGTTACTTTAAATGAATACTGAAAATACTAACATATTTGCAAGAACTAAATACTTTAAACATGTTGTTCGACGAGGAGAACCAGATTCATCATAGTTTTTAAATGCTTCAAAAAAGTCAGTATGTGCTCTTTCAAATTCTCCTTCTCTCAAGTGCATTTTTCCTCCACATTCTGTCACATGATAATAGAATATTTAATCACTTAAGAATTGTGATATGAGTAGGAAATGAAAATTTCAAAACAAAAATAACAGTTTACCTCTTATAACACCCATAATTAAAGGATGAGGAATTGCACTTTTGATATGAAGACTTTGTTCATACAGTGTTTTAAGCTTTTTATTGTTTTTTTGAGCTGTATACATTTGAATTTCAAGTGCATAAATCTCCAGAAGTTGAGTACCTTTTTTTAAATCATCTTCACCATCATCAGTCTAGAAAAATAATATTTTTATTTATTAATATTTTAATTTACATATTTTGTAAAATCTTTCCACAATGATTTTATGCCTTACCTGACAACTCTGATGGAGCTGTTTTAATATTTTTGCCAGTTTGGTAAAATCTGACCTGTCGAAATACAATTTTCCTAACTTTGTATTCGTTTTAAACCACAATCTATCATTTTTGGCATCTTTTAGAGCATCCAGCGTAGTTTCATAAAAATCTTGTAATAATTCCATCTGTGAAAAAAGAATAATTTTCAATTTATTTATGTAAAAATAAATAAGAAAGTTTTGAATGTAGTATATACTTACATTTTTGGATGTACTTATGTAATCTAAAATAGAATTAATAGACTTCTCCGAATGATTCCTTGTCACAGCACTTTTAATATATGTAAGCAACTGTTTGTACCTTGACATCATTTCTTTGTAATTATTCTGAAATAAAAATACACAATTTTTAAACAATTCAACATTATTATTGTAAAGTAAGAAATCACTGCAATAAAATAAATGTAATAAAAAGAATTGAAATAAGTTTAATAAAAGAATTGTTATAAGTAAATTAGATTATAAGGAAAAAGTTCATTTGATCATCTCCTTTTGCTACATACCAATTTAAAATTGATTTTTATCATCTGCTTAAGAGCTCTAAATCCCCATTCTCCTTTATCTCCACCTTCCAAATCCAATACTTTCTGAAAACTCTGCAATGCTGCTTTGGGATCATCTTCTTTCAGAGCTTTACTGTTGTAATATTGGTTCTCTAAATCAACGTCTGGTTCAGAATTTGAATCCTCCGAGTACTCCTACAAATATATTTCTGTGTAACAGCTAATTCAAATTAAATTTTAACAGTAAACAATCTTCACAGGAAGAGATAAAGTCATGATGCGATTCATTTTTGCAATTCAATTTTCTAACCTGTACACCGACCACAGACAGACAATACGATTGTAAAAGCAAAGTATTATGAGTCAACTTACTAAACCATAATCCTCTTCTTCTTCACACATGAAATCATCCTCGCCGTCTGACATTTTGGCAAACCTTGGTGAATTGGAATATTAATTAAAAATAATTCTGAGAAATAAAGTCGACTACTATTGTATCGGTACGTTGTAAACACTTTTGATATGTAAGCAACTTTTAAAGTATAACTCCGCTCTACCTTTTCTAAATTACAACTCGATGTTCTAAATACAATCGCAAGGAACAAAATTCAACTTGAAAGCAGTACTGTATAAAAAGACTACATGAAACAGTACATAATGCAATAAATTTACAGAAAGAGTATTTAAAAGTATATTTCTTTTAGACGAGCTTCTCTATCGTCTCTGGTGGTTGCATTGCAACTCCGGTGCAAATGGCTACGCTCATCGCGGCCATTTTTGCAATACTGCGCGTGTATCATGAAAACTACGTTGTGTACATTCTTCATGGCGAGTATACCATTTGAACCAATCACAGAGCGGAAGGAAACCGAATATATTCAAATAATTTTGTTTTTGTATGTCACCAAAGAAAACCAAAGAAAAGGTAAATGTTAACGGTTTTATTTCAATGAATTTCACGCATTAGTTAGCATCTTCAGCAATGTGACAAAATAGTAAAAGATTATATTGTATTTGTAAATTATGTTTACTTTGGTCTTTATAACATTATAAAATTTAAATATTTATATATTATTTACAAGTCGATTCAAGATGAAAAACAACACATTTTATTATAACTAATATTGGTGAACTAATATACTTTTAGCACAATTTAAAATAATAAAAAACTGATACCAAAGCAATGTATTTATACAAAATTTGTTTAATCATATATCTTAATATACTTTAGTCTTTTATTTTCGCAATAAAAGTTGGAAACAGTTTTCATATGTGCTGAGGGCTGGTGGAATACCCTCAAGCTGATTCTGCAAAGCAATAGCATGGGGTATATTCTTCTGTTTGACTAAATTTTCTACTAACAATTTCACATTACTTTCGATTTCCGGCAATGTTCGATTCGTAAAAACTTCTTCGAGAATTTTGTAATACAACTCATGACTAACACTGAAAAATGATGTCAGATTGCAAAAAAAAATTTCTTCAAAGATTACTGAATTTAATGAAAGTGTCTGTAAAAAACATAATAGTAATTATTTATTTATTCTTCAAAATAGAATAACAATAAAGGATATTTCATTACTTTATAATTTGTCATGATATAATCTATAGCTGTTTGTTGAATTGATGGCTCTTTTGAACATAATTGCAAATATATAAGTTGTTCCGGAGTAAGTATTTTTTTTTTATTATTCAAGTACTCAATGAAAACCTAGAAAAAATCTATTATAAATACTGCAGGCTTACGTTATCAAATTAATACAAAGATATATCTTACTTCTTTTGAAATTAATCCTTCTTGTAAAAAGTTTTTAATTTCTTGTAGCAGTCTATCATTAGTCACATTGTTCACTTTATTGATTTCTATCATTTTACTAATTAATTGAATTGTAAGATTCTTATTATCAAGATCAGTATCATTCATATATGATGTTTTAAGCAATAACTTTTTAACTTCCATACAATCATCAAGATTTTGTATTTTTGAAATTTCTTTCACCAAAATTTCGTAGCGTTTTTCAGTTGGCATATGACTTTCTATATTAATCAGTGATTTATCATGATCAATTGTTTCATTTGTTTCATTCTTTATGACATCTAAAGATAAATCCGGCCATTCATCATCCCAACCATCTACTACATTTTTTTCAGTCTGTACAAGTTCTTCAAGTTTAGTAGTTTCTTTTATATTAATAATTTCTCCCATGTTAGTAGATTTTTCTAAGTAAATAGTTTCTTCTATATTAGCAGTTGCTTCTGTGTTAGTAGTTTCTTGTATATTAGTTGTTCTTGGGTCATTTGGTAATTCAGTTAGTTCATTACTCCAAGCATCTGTATCTAGATTCGTTCCAGCAATGCTCAAAGAATTATTAAAGTCAAATGATTGCTGTTCCACTTCAACTTTATCATTTATTGTTGTGTCAGACCATTCATCAGCCCAACCATCTACATCTGAATCTTTATCAATTATACCCAAAGAATTATTTATGCAAGCTATAGATGATTGCTGCTCTTCTTTATCTTTAGAATTGTTAGGCATGCCAGTACAATTGTCATTCCACTCATCTGTATCTAATTTTTGTTCTAAAATGCTCAAAGAATTATTAAAATCAGATACTTGCTGTTCCTCTTCAAATTGATTATTTCTTGTGTTATCAGAATTATTTATACCAGATATCTGCTGATTTTCTTCACCTTTATCATTTTCTGGTATTTCAAGCCATTTTTCACCCCAGACATCTGTATCTAAATCATTTTCCATGATACCTAAATTCTGATCACTTATGTCAGATATAAGTAACTGCTGCTTTTCTTTGTGTTTAGTATTTTCATGTATGTTAGTTGAACCATCACCCCAATCATCTGTATCTAATTGTTTTTCAATAACACTCAATGAATTATTAAAATCAAGTAATTGCTGTTCCTTTGCAGGTTTATCGTTGGTTATGTCAATCCATTCATTTCCCCAGTCATCTGCATTGAAATCCTTTAGTGTAATATCTGAAGCATTATTTGAAGTACATACAATTTCGTCTTCTTCACATCTAATATTATCAGACTTATCAGACCATTCATCACCCCAATTATTCCATGCTACTTCTTCATGTGTTTGTGCATAATCTAATGGTTTCCTTACTTTATTGATAATAGAATGTTTTTCTGCTTCACGTACTCTTTCAACATTCCTAGTTTCGACTTTCAGCACTGAACTTTCATTGGGAGTTTGTTTCAATGCTTGCATCAAAATATTTATCCTTTGCTTCAATTTTTTGTTATCACTATCAGTTTCGGCATTTTTTACCATTGACATGTGCTGTATCAATTCAATCGGATCATATAAAAAAACCTTATATGATTGAGGATGAATCTTTGAATACAACTTGATTGAACAAAAATAGGCTAACATTTGTTGATGCAACTCTATTTGAGGCAAATTCTCGAATAGATCTATTACATCCATGAAATAGTTGTCATCCAAATGTAATAAATAACTCAACCCCATAATACAGTCTTCTGTAAGAGTGTGTTCTGCACATTGAATAAGCACTAAAAAATAAAAGTTTATTAGTATAATACAATTGTGAACCTTAAACCAATTTAAATTTCTGATGAGCACATCATCTAATACTCACAATGATTAACATCACTAACTTCTATACCATATGATGCATTTTCACTCAATAAAGAAATTCGTAATAAGGTCTGACAAAGTTTTAGTTGAAGATTGTAATCAATTTGAGAATACTTTGAGTATTGTGTGTCTAAATTACTTATATCACAATTTTCATGTAGCGATTCATAAAAACTAGAAAATTTTTGAACAAACTTCCTACTTTTCTTTTCTATAATCTGATCTGTCTTTATCTCTTTTAGTGTACTTTCCACAAAATTAAAGTTTAACTTAGACTTCCAAAACTCAGTGTTGCTTGCATTTTTTATCAGATCAAATGTAGATTTTTTTACTATTTGAGCTGAACTTTTAACTATGTCAGTTGATGTTTGAACAATTTTGGGAACAAATTCCTTACTCTCTGTAGTCAGCTAAAAAGTAATTTATAACAAATAAAGAATAATCTATTAAAAAATAAAATGTCCAGAGTAAAAAACTTACTGAATTGTAAATATTTATATTCTCAGCTTCTCCATCTCTATTATCTTCTGACAAAAGATCATTTTCCAATGGCATCAATTTTTCTAAATCAGCATTGAACATTTGAACCTTCAATAAATTAGCACGTTTCATAAACTTTTCTATCATATCACTAGGTCCATTGTGAATGGCAAACCATATACACTGAGTACGAAATGCTAAATCATTGAATTCATCACAATTAGCCATATCCAATGCTATATTCCATGCTGCTTGGTAATTCATTTTGATCATTTGTTTTATGACTGTATAACAAAAATTATAATCTTTCATCTCAAATGACTTTTTTGCTATCAAGTTTAAAACTTTCCCTTCTCTCAGTCGGTTACTTTTATTTTCAACTCTCAAATATTTTGACAAATTTAGTAACTTTTGTTTGTTTTTGTAAGCATCATTTCGACTATTCAAGCAGTCTTCAATTAATTTTATTCTGTCACGTGTCATTCTAACTTGAAATGGTAGAATACTAATGTGAAATTCATTCAAAATTTCTAGTGATTCTATGAGATCATATTCTTCTTTAATTCGACCATTATCATCAGGTACTAAACGAAGACATTCTCTGAAATTAATTAAGTTTGCAATTAATTATTGTTAAAAAGTTATCTTGAAAAGAAATTAAATGTGATAAAATATTTAATATACTTAGCCAAATTCATGTCAGGATCAATAAGACTTTTGGAATTATTAAAATAATCAGAACTGGCTTGTATGATAAAGTCAATTGCTGCTTCATATGACACTTTGAGATGAGAGCGTCCTGTTTTTGTTAATTCCATTAAATTAGTACAACTTTGTATGGCTGTTTTTGATCTGGATTTTAATCTTGCTATCATTGAAATTTCAAAGCAAGTTTCTACTTCCAAACATGTAAACGTGTGTTCTTGAATGTCAAGCATATCATTGAGTATTTGTGACCAATTTTTCTCTGTAGGCATGGGGTATCTAAAAAAATACGTGACTTTTAATTTCAAAACATTGATTATGATTAGTGATAGTAAATAATTAAAAATTACTCACATGTTCATGAAACTTTCACTCAATTGTACAAATAGTTCTTTAGCATCTAAAGTATTTCTTTTACTTGTTCTGATATAATGTAAGGGAACTTTAACTTCATATTTGTTGAGAATTTGTAAACATTTTAATTCTTTTTCTAGATCTTTATATACTTGACTAATATCCTCTCTTCCAGCACAGTGAATTACTGTAGCATCAAATATGGCTTTTGCTTTGGAATACATATCATTGTCACTGCATGCATAAATACAGTCTATGGCCAATGTCGTTATATTTTTTATAGCATCTAATATTTCAGGATCTAAAGACATTTTTAAAGACTCAAAAAATTTAACAGTGAGTGAAAGATTGTCTGTACTCAAACGAATTAAATATTCATATAATAAATCATCGTCTGATGTGTTGCCCTGTTGATCATAAAAATTATTAGATGTTAGCTTATTCTTGTCTTTAAGAAAAAGGAAATAAGATACATTTTTCAAATTTAAGTAATCTACTAATTGTATTTTATTAAAACTATTTGTACAACTACAACAAACATTATACACGATTAAACATGTACTAAGTTATTTCTTTTTAAAATTCGAATAAATAACAAAATCTAATTTTTTTATTAAGACAAAAATGGCAATCAATTTTTTAAAAATTGAGCGCTAATATGAACGAAAATACTTACCAAATAACGTTTTTTTCGTCTACAGTAAGGCAAAAGCATACTTTTTATGTTCTCAACAAAATTATTCTCATCAGAATTTTTCATTAACAGACTAATTTTTTCAAAATCACTCATTTTTTCAACTTTTGTTAATGAAAGTTCTTCAAGTCCAACTTTGTACACGAGATCATCTAAAGTCTCCAACTCAAATAATAATTTTTCCAAGTGATTAATATTGTGAGATTTTCCAATATACACCAAAGATAGTGCATTGTCCACTAAACGACTGTCACGTTCGATCTCGTATGCTCGATCTGTGTACCATTTGTTTAATAAATCTTGTGTATATTCTTTGTTCCTAGAATGCATCCGGATAATAAAGCAAATGCAAGATACTTTCGATATTATGACCTATAGAATACAAATCTTTTACCTGTATACCAAAAGTGCACTTCTGTTTTCATAAATTTGTTCTGTAGTATCACCTTCTATATCAATTATATCTGAAAACACACTTCTTTCAGCCCAATCTTTTGGTCGTAGTTCTTGTTGATATAGTAAAAATAAACGACCTTCAGAGTCGCATTGTGGTAGAAGTTTTTGATATTTTTCTGGATTCAAAGTCTCAGGAAAAAAGCTCAAGATTGTTAGCCAATGAGGTATTAAGTATGACCCATAATATGTAAACATAATTTCTACTCCTCTATGATTACATTCTTTAGCTAATCTAAAATACAGTATAATTTAGCACAATTTACAGTTATAAATAAGTATAGTGATAGTAAAAATATATATTCCATACTTGATAGCATTTTCAAAAGGTGATAGTTGTCTGAATTCTTCATAGAATTTTTTATTAAATTTCGTTGGTGACTCCAGAAGAATTTGAAAGGTTTGCAGCTTATCTAAATGATTAAGAAGTCTTTTTCTTAACTTAATTAACTCTTTTTGGGATTCATTTAAATTATCCTTAGAAATGTTTTCAAGTATTTGATTAACTTTTTGTATCTATAAATAAAAAAAGCACCGTTTTTAGGTAATTTCTATGCGAAAATAATGTAGTATTATAATTCTTATAATAAGTACCTGTTTTAATTCAGAGCTTTTTTTATCCATTTCAATGCCATCATCCAAATCTGAAGGAGTAAATTTACCGTTATCTTCAAAACCTATAGCAACTAATGTTTCCAAGTTAGCTCCAATCAAGCCAAAATTAAGTAATTCTTGTGTAGCCTCTAATGTTTCGGGAACTCTGGATACACATTCATTAAGTACCCATGATCTTTTGCTCACTTTACTCAAATGTTCTTGAATATCATTTATAGAGAATTCAGACTTTCTCCACTGGGTTTGATATACCAAGTCAGGATCTAAATTGTATGTTTTTGCAAGTGATAATGCTTCATCATATGCCTAAATATAAAATAGTGATTAAAAATGGCTTTTTATAAAAAGATACATTGAAGAAAATAAAATATAGTATATAAATATACTTCTAGTTCAATTTTTCTAGCATACAGCTCTTCGGGTGTTGTACTTTTGAGTCCTAGAAGTCTGTAGGTTCTATGAAATACTTTTGATTTCTTTCGTTTTGGTTGAAATTTCTCAATATCGGTTATTGAATACAAAGCACTTTGTAATAAATTTGTTGTGTAATTCAAAATTGTGAGTGGCTTTGACTCATCATCATCTTTTTCACTGTCAGATGACAGTTCTATAATATAAAAGGTAATATATGAATCAGAGCTTTGATTATTAAAAGAATTGAATTATTGAAAATGAAAATACCTGAAATCTGATTATCATTATTAGATTCTCTAGTTCTTTTATTACTAGTCACAATTACTTCACAATCTAAGCATAAAAAACCTTTTATATCACCTAATTCTTCTATTTGAGGATGATTGTATAGAAATTCTGGACTGCATCCTAGTAAATTTTCTAAATGACTGACTGAACAGACAGTAACTGAACCCGAGTACCTTGCAACTATCACAGCCTAGAAGAGTAAATTAAAAGAATACTTATATAAAAAATTCTTATTATTTTATTTAATTAAACTTACATTATCCGACCACCATCCTACATCAATTGGCTGAAATTCTGATATATTAGTAATAGATCTCTTCAACTTAATAGTTTTTAATGGATTTACAGTATCATAATTAGGTTGCTCCATTAATTTCCATTGTTTATGTAATTTCAGTGCTGGTACACTCCATATGGAAATTGTACCATCTATATGAAGGCACACTAAAAATTGATTATTAGGAGAAAGGCTTATTTTGAATATTATTGGCTGAGTTTTATTCTTTACAATTGGAATGAATTGCCATATAGAGAAGCTAGCCTTGTATATATCATTATCTTGAGATGTGACTGAAAGTTTATAGTATGGACAATCGTTCAGTGTCCTCCAACAAGTTAAACCTATTCCAGAAGCTATGCACTGTAAATAAAATTAGATTTTACAAAAATGTATACTTAAATGTAATTTTAGAATATTTGTTGTGAATATGAATTCAAAATGTATATCATGGCTTAAAGAATATTAATTTTATGATTAATATTTACACTTACAGTTAAGCTTTGATTTACATTATTGCCTGCAACAAAAAATAAGTTGTGTCTTTCACTATATACAACTGAATTAACTCCATGTCTATAAAAGTTTCCAAAAGAAAATTCATGGTTTTCATCATATTCACTCCCAGAGATACAATATGATTTAAGTAATCCACTATATGTTACTCTGATAAACTCATAATTCCACTTGTCAGTTTTGACTCTAGGTTTTTTGAAAAACATTGATGCTATGGCATCACCTGCTTCCAGTATATGTGGATTTTGAGACACTGCCTTTGGACTAATGTTAAATAAATTATTGCCAAATGCATTGTAGAAAGATATATAGCCATTACTTGAAGCAAGTGCTAAAATTGAACCATCAGGGCTCCAGACTAATTTTCTCCATTGTGGAAAAGAATCCTTTGGCACTGAAAAATTAAAAAATTATTTGTTACTGTCTACATGTACTTTGAATTTATTTTTTAAAACATGTTGACTTTATTTAATTAATTTTATTAATCATAAAACTTACCAGATGCTTTTCCAACAGCAGATGAATATTCATCCTTTGATTTTCGGATTTCAATAACATTTTCTTGTAGTATAGCAAGAATTCGTCCTTGATCTCCTATCGCAAACTTCCAAGGTAAGGTATAACTGATTTGTTGTGAAATAGTTTCCGGCAAAGAATATCTATTGTTGAGGTATCGTAAGGCATTTTTGATTGTGCCGGACGTTGGCAGAACAACAGAATCATTTTTGAATTTCTGAAATTAAGACGTCGATTAATAGTTATACAAGAACGAAACTATTAGAAGCTATTCCAATTACTGTTATCTCTGGTTCCTGCTTTTTAACAAAATATTCCAAAACTTCGTATAATATCGATTTATTGGATGAATTATTTGTGTTTTCAGTCATTTTTTATACGAAAGTTCTACCATGTATTTAACAAATATACATTATTCAAATTTGATATTTGAAGGTGCTACTATTTATAGGTTATGAATGTTCAAACAACATTTTTCTATGCTATAATGCTGTTCACACTATTACATTATTAAAAAACTAAAAGTTATTCAAACAAAATTGCAAAAAAACTTGTTAAAAGGACACAATTTACTTAATCTTAGTTAATTTCTCAACGATAACATTAAAAACCGTATGTTTAATTATTTCTGTTTATAATGTATATATATATATATATGTAGGTGTGACGTTTGCCATTTCTTGATGTTTGCAATGTCCCGCAGTAATACGTCTGCACTCTGCAGTCTGCTATAGTCACATGATCAAATGCTTATTCTTTGCAAAACAGCTGATATTTTGAATTTGGAAACTTTGTAAAGTCGTAGTAAATATATACATACACATATGACTGCAGAGTTTCGGATCATTTTGTTAAAAAATGTTAAATTCGATAGTAATGAAATTTATATATTTTTTTTGAAAATTTTCACGTAATTTTTGTACGATCTTTAACGAAAAATTGGTAATTTTACTGCATAATATGATCTTGATAATATATTTTGAAAGCCTATTCTTAATCTTTTAAATTTAATTGTTGAATCATAGTAGCAACAGATGTCTTTTTAATATTGATGTACTCTATAATAATTTTTAAAAAGCAACTACCTAAAATAAAATTTTACACAAAACAATTCTAAAATATTCTGTTAAATAAACCTAATCGTTAGCACAACTGTTCACAAATAAGTACACATCAGTAGCTTCTCGAGAAAACTGAATAAGTTACATCCACAGTTTTTAATAAAATTAGTTTGATATATTGGATAAATTCAGGATCAGGATTGCTAAATAATCGAAAAGTTAATGTACCATGCATATACCTAACCCAATTAAGACAAACAATTCTGTAACAGTAGTTTTTGCGTAAATATTTTCACGTTTCGAGGAATTTTAAAAAACATAACATTATCTTCTGGGAACGGTGTGACTTATTAACATTTATAAGCTTAATATGAATAATAGAGCAAATAACTAATTAAACTTTTATTCACATCATTGATAGTATGTACACATACGCACACGCTATATATCTACCTATATACATTATATATGCACTTAAAAGTCATGAAAAATCATGTTTCTTATTTTAATGATTTACATCACTTCTAAAAAAGTGTGAAAAGAATGAAACGTAATAGACTTGAGGTTCTTTAGGTCTATAGTACAGATTAGTAAAATGGTATGGGCAAAAACATGTACACAACATGTACACAATCGGAAATTCCATAAAACTTTCTCGAATTAGACATTTTATGGAATCACTCATATATGAATTTAAATTCCTACATGCATTCATGTTCCTAATGCTAATTGAAATAAATTGTTACTTGAATATTTTCCGTAACATTGAAAGATTAAATAAAGTAATATTATTTAAAATCCATTTTTCAAGCAAAAAAAAGATATAGATTTGAAAATATAAATATTGATTGATATATTTACTTTCATAGAAACAACATTTTAAATTAAAAAGGGTATTCATTTATGCATAACGCTATATCTTAATAAGTATACAGTTGAATATCGAAGGCACGTTTGTTTATTCGTTAATTTTAAATGTTCAAAAAAGTGACATATCTAGTTTTTTTCCAAAAAGTCACAAAATTTATTTAAAAGCATATGAAAATACATAAGTTCTTATTCTTTTACATAAATTTGTATGCACGATAAGTACGAAAACATTAAGAATAATTAATTTACTTTTATATAGCAGAACGTTCGTTACGTGTATAATAAATTATTCAAGTTTTAAGTCCTTCTAATCATACCATACACTCGATTACAAAGTGATCTTTTAGTTTTTAAATGCATTTGTTATAAAGATAAATTAAAAGAAATTACAATAGCGACAGGACCATTGCGTAGTAAAATTTCATGCTTGTAATGAAGACAGCGCGAACAAACGATAAATAAAATTAGTCTCAATTTCTTGAAATAATGGCGGTAAGCGATTATAATACGTTTTGGTAGTGCTTATTTGATATCATCCATGCCTTTTCGTCGATGTGAAAATCCATTGTTTACACAATCGTCGTAAAAAATACATTATCTATAATACATAAAATTATCTGTAACTTCTGAAACAATTTACTAATGTTGAAACACGAAAATACTTGTCAAAAATAGATGCATCTTTAAAATAATTTTGCCGCGTCAAAAATTCACAAGAGTCTTTCAATAATCAAAATACGCAAAATACTTTCATCTACCAACCCATTCGATTGCAGCGAATTCATCAACGACGAGTACATAGTACTCAGAAAAGCTTACTTCCCGTCCATTAACAGGCACATAACAAACTTGATGATTAGGTTGAACTTTACCAATAAGTACTTGGCCGTCTTGAATAACGCGGCCTACAAAGAGGGCTAGGCCATTTTCAGTTTCACCAGCAGGCAAAGCACCCATTGGCACTGCTCCGTTACAACATTTTGCCCAACCAACACCGACACCGCACAACACCTGAAATTGACGCTTGTCGTGGGTATGTCCACCCCAACAGATGCGACAAATAAAATTTGTTATGATGCCTGGTGTCAGCGAGTTTTTATGTCGACTACGGCCGATAAATAGACTATCGTCTTCACGATCGCCTGAAACTGCATCGAAAGGAAGTCCTCGCGTTGGTTCGTAGTCTATCCAATTTTTGTACATTTCAAATAGTTGTGGCCTTACTGCTGCCGCTGTCATTTCGCCTTCTAGATAATACAATATAGATAAAAGAATGTCGATACACAATTCAATATGCATGTAAATTGATTCATACCGTCGAATGTCCATTCGCCTGTTGCACCATAAGCTGTACTAAACCCGATGTAATTTATTGGAAAAGGTTCTTTGTTATGGTAACTAAAAATGTGCGAATGTTCATTTTCGAATTTTACTGATAAATAACCGTCACAAAACCATCTGTAAGAATACATATACACACACATACGTACATAGAAATTTAATTTCAATATAAATCTGTCAAATACTCAGATATCACTTTACAAATTTGCAATATTCAAAATTACTTACTGGATTTGAAAATAACTGTATTCTTCTTCACTTACAATTGAATCAGTTTCCACCTCCTTAAGAATTTGTCCTGTGTTGGTATTCTTTAAGAATGACTTTTTGTTACCGCATCCGCCGATAATAATCTGAAAGAATAAAAGTGATTATACAATAATGCATTGTATAACGAGTTAACATTCACAATATGCCGCACTAATAAAAATATGTACGATGTATTTTGTACCTCATACGCGTCTAATGTATCGTCAGTCAAATTCGTCCTCAAACAAATTCTTGCATCGTGAGCTGCTCTCACGCTTACATTAATTTTTGATTTAGTTATTGGGTAATAAAAGTAATCCAAACTGTTTGGTGTTTCAATGCTCACTGAGAAATTATTGTATTTTTTTATCAATATAAACTTATAAAATCAATTATTTGAGTATTTATTTTGAGATTAATGATTTTTATGTATAAAACTTACTTTTCCTCTTGTTTGTTAATAAAACAATTATACATTTATTATTTGAGCATTAGCATTAAACTTCTTCCATAGAGTGCATTGAGAGTTCTCTTGTCACTGAAAAGCAAATAAAATAGCGGGATTTTTCCATTATTCTTACTTTGGAAAAATAAATTACTCCTACTTATGAAAAATATGCTTCTGATCATTTTTATTAATTGTTATCCTAAGTTTACTTGCACTAGTTTCAAAAATTGACGCAATATTATCGGTTGCTCTAAAACTTCTTTGACACATGCTTTGCGATGTTTCACATTTTGTGTTGTTTTGAAATTATAAGTTATATCACCCTCTGCAGTGTAATAACGTCAGATAACATCAATCCATTCTCATACGTCATAGAGTAGAGTTAATTTTAAGGGCGATATCACGTCAAAAATCGTATTGATACTAATAGTTATAAAACAGTGTAGAAAAATATATATACCACCAGTTCGTAAAGTGTTTAAAATAAATTTAGTTGGAAATTCTGAATCGTTAAGTAAAGTATCTACACGGTATTAGCACTTTCTAAAAAAAGTCTCACTCGCACAATCCACACAGAGAGTAATAATTTTGAACCAGAGAACAGAGCATATCCTGTGATGATTTATAA
Source organism: Phymastichus coffea (assembly GCF_024137745.1). Classification (NCBI taxonomy): domain Eukaryota; kingdom Metazoa; phylum Arthropoda; class Insecta; order Hymenoptera; family Eulophidae; genus Phymastichus; species Phymastichus coffea. The sequence continues at coordinate 1,005,745 of NW_026706880.1, forward strand.
AGAATTTTGGAGCAAGAAACAAAATAGATTATATGAATTGATTATTACAAGTACAAGAAAAATATTCTGCTTAAGTATAATAATCTCGAGCAATCTTTGCACTCGTGTATAAACCGACGAGCAAAAACAACACTCGACGGTGACGGCCACTGAAAGCAGCTGATCGCCGGTAGATAGAGCGCCATCTACCATGAGATTCGGTTAACATTTTTTAATTCAAGACTAATAAAACAGTTTAATTTGCATTCAATTATACAAAACGCAAAGCATTTATCGATGCTTAATTCGTGAAAACTGTTATGTACGATGCTTAAAAATTACCAATATTGAAATTAAGATTCCAAAATTGTGATACATAATTGCGCTGAAGTTCAAAACAAAAATTAGATAAATTTAATGTGGACTATACTTATTAGATGAAATTTCATTTCATCACGTTCATTTAGACGTATAGAAAAATACGCCCACTTTGGTATAATGTACAATTTTGTACGTATAACAGTACAATGGTACGTATATGTATTTATTAAATATTTTAAAACATTACATTCATATGTCCGATGTTATTTTTGAAATTAATTGCAATTATTATATTCAACCTCGTTCTATATGTTTTCAGTGATTCCGAAACAACTTTACAAACGTTATCAATGCTTATCTATTTATCTTATCATAACGTTGGATTTCATCGATATAATCTGTAATGTTCCAGAAGTCGTCGATGGTTAGTTGGCTACAGTGGTTTTAGCTGGCCCTCTTTTCATAACTAGTTGTTACAGTCCCCTGTCGTATTAAATCATATCCGTTCATTCAGCCTCTCAGTTGTGGCGTCAATGCGTTGCGACAAGCAAGTGCGTATATACGAATACTTATAAAAAATAATCGGTGCATTGTTTTTAAGATATCAGTTGGATAGAAAACAGCAGACACTTAAAATAAACATGACTGAAGGAATATTATTAAAACCTGGACAACAAATTAAGGCGATAATGAATCAAAATGATGCTAGACGATTTGTAGAATTACGATACGGCTTAGTCGTTGAAAGTATAAAAGAACTCGATTCTTATGACGATCGTAACTATCGTATTTTGTGTAAAGATACATCAATAAATAATAATCCATACGTGTCTTCGATAGCAAAAAATGGCTATATATTAAAGGTTATTAACAGCTTAGACTCCAAAAAAACTAGTTTTATTGAAGCTCAGAATGAGTTGTTAATATTCTTGAGCAAAAAGGGTATTATTTGCACAATTCCAGTGAAACAGAAGGACGGGTCATATTATTCGTTAGAGATATTGAATGGTAGCAGTAAGTATATTTTTAATAGGTATACATATATAAAAGCTTATGATTGATAATCTTAAAGATAGAAGCAATACATTTTAATCTCAAATGCATAAAGAGGTTGACGGAGTTACAGGAGCCTATACAAAATGTATAAAGATATGTATAGGTATACAGCTATAAACATATATATTTCGTTATTTTCTTTAAGTATTGAAATGTTTGTAAATATTTGACTCAGCCTTCCTCAAATAACTTTGAAAAGAAGCTAGATACTTATCAAAAGTTTAAAAATATAATATAACTTTAATTTGTTCCGTCATCCACTTCATGAATCAATTCTTTATTTTTATATTGTTACAAAAATAATATTCAAATACATAGTTATTAAATGTTGAAAAATAGTTTTTATTAAATGTGGCATTGAAAAATTATATAAATTGGTACATAGCAGATTAAATTAAAAACTACATATTTAATGAAATATGTATGATAATGTAAACAAAATGATTATTTACATTTCATGCAAAATAACTTAATTTAGGATATTCCAATATTCGAATTATTTTATAGTATTTAAATTTTATATTTTACAAATTTTTTTTCTTATTTTAGGTGAAAAACATGTTGTTCGCTTGTTGACATATTGTGAGGGTGAGATTTTACAAGATGTTCCAAAAACAGCAGAACTTTTAAAAAACGTAGGTTCGTTTACTGCTAGACTGGATAATATTTTAAAAGAATTTTGGCATCCAGCATATGATACTCAAACTTCTCTTTGGGTTATGCCTGCTGTACCAAAAATCCGGGACTTTCTTTTTGTTATGGACGATAAAAGTGATATTAATATCATTGAAGAAATTGTATCAAACTTTGAACAAAAAGTCCTTACCATTATAGATACTTTAGAAAAGGGTATCATACATGGAGATTTGAATGAAAATAATATAGTTATTAGTTCGGATAACAAAGACGTTGGAGCAATTATTGATTTTGGCGATTCTCACAAAAACTGTTTTATTTTCGAATTGGCTATCTCTTTGTGTTACATGATCACTCAAAGTAAAGATATTGAAATGGCTAAATACGTGATTCAGGGTTATCAAGAAGTTCGACAATTAACTTTACAAGAGAAACGTATTTTAAAATTGTGCGTATGTGCCAGATTAGCTCAAAGTTTAGTGCTGGGAAGCTACTCATATCAACGAGAACCAGAAAACGATTATTTAATTCGACAGCATCCAATGAAATGGTTAACCCTAAAGAAACTTTGGCCAATGGATGATAATAAAGTAATGAAAATGTGGAGCATTTAAAATTCAATTAAATTATCTATTATAGACCTGGCTATTTTGTAATAAATTTAAATTTAGTATCGTATTGTATTGTATTGAAATAAAATAACGAATTGCATATGTGTGTGTGTGTGTGTGTGTATAAATGGGAATTATAACATGTTTATATTATTGTAAGATAAATTTCATATTATTTTCAATAGGAGCAGCACGCAGCAATAACCTTTTATTTTTTAGAGATAAGAAAGTGCATGATGCTAGTATGGTGACGGGCAAAGGTCTTAGTTAAAACTACCGCACTAAGATCGAGATTCTTGAGGAGACTTTCGTACATCAAACTAATCTTAATTTGGAGTCAACGGCAAAGTATCCATGCGTTAGCTCGTTTAATTAAAAGCCAAACTTGACATGTCTTTGTATTTTAGTTACGCTTAATATGATAGAGTAATAAAACTTTAATTTCATTGATATATCGTCTTTAATAATTAATCAAAAGTACTTCTCATGCAAGTCTCTATAAAAGTGATTATTATAGTTTTCAAGTAATATTTTTGAATAATTTCATTTATTGAATCTCTATTTTTGAGTAATTTTATTATTAATTAAAAGTATTAATATTTAGAGCATATGCCTGAAACTACAGTGGAGTGCATGTATATAATAATCACGTGCAGATATGTAAAAAAAAGTTTTAATGAGAAAAGATATTTCTGTAAATGCAATAATATTATAAAATCTGCTTTTATATATACACTTTTACATCGCGTACATTAAGTATATCAACAATATTTCGGTTTCAGTTGGCTGTCCTTTCGGAGCACGTTAGCCATTCTCTCTGATAACCTAATTATGACTTCGCTCTTTAATTGTAGAATTACAGCGTTGCGTTAAACATGTTCGCGTTGTCAAATATTTACATGTAGATTGTACATAGTAATTTAAATGTTATTCGAAGGGGAGAAAGGAAAAATTCTAGAAGATACCAAAATAAATTTTAGAAGATATAATAAATACTTATATAAAATTTCACGATGTCATTCGAACATTATGTGGAAAAATTAATTTTTTGTAAAAAATTTTATAGAACTAAAATAAACCTATTATGACGATTATGTTATTGGAGCAATTACGCCGCCCAGTAATATGTTCCCGTATTTATTAGTAAATGTATTATTACTATTGCTGAAAAATATTAGTATTTGAAATTGGTATTAAGAACTAGTGTCACAAGTATACATATCCTCATACATACTAGTATCCCCATATAAAAAAGTGATGGATCCCCTTATAAAAAAATGATGGAAGCCATATTGAAGCATTTTATTCGTGACCTGATTGGCTCAAAAGAAAAAAACCGCGAGAATTCAAATTGATTTTAGTTGATTTTTTATTTCAGATTTAATTTAATTTGTTTTTAGCAAAAAAATAAAATATAAAAAATATAATCTTTCATTCATCATTTATAATCATAATGTAGTTCATTGTTTATCAGTTTTATCCTTTGTAAAAAAAGTGATGGATGCCACGTTGAAGCATATAGTGATCTGATGGCTGAGATATAATTGCGTGATATACTTATGTGGCGGAAAATAAGCATATAGGTGTGGTTTTGAGTTGAGATTTTACTAATAAAAATTCAATTCATCATAATTTATCATACGGATGTTCTATTTTTATTCATCAATAAATATTGACGTATGTAGTCTATTTTAAACAGCATGACTTATTCGTGTCCATTGAAATCTTGAAGTTGACATGTAAAAGGTTCAAATAATGTAATAAACAATAGTAAAACATTAAAAAAAAAGCGCGCGAAGCGCGCTAAATAACACTAGTTATTCAAATTTAAGAAAGTTTAGGTTCAGTTGTAATAAAAAAAGAAACTTCTTTAGACGTAGTTGTTAGTTTATATTTTTGAATACATATACACATACATCACATTAGTATGTACATGTATATAAGAATCAGGCAGTTACATATGTACACAGATGAGATGAACAATCATAAGTACTCTCTTGTCCTCTGGATTATATGTTGTACATAATTTACTCGATGTGGTATATAATACGTGCAGACACTTGAGTGTATATTCATAATAAGTGATTGATCAAAGAACTATATTTTTTTAGATAATTCAGTGTTATATGTACATACGAAAATTTTTTCTATTATTTCTAATGAAATTTCCAAATGATTTATAAATTTGTTGTATACTACACTTTGTTTTGCGCACAATAAGAATATTAAATAAAAATATTCCCTGTTAATCATTTTTGTTTCAAAATCTGTTACAACTTAATTTGTACAATATATATCAGTTAACAGTTCAATAAATGTACGTTATAAAACAAAATCATTATAGACAATGTTATTTTGAAATTTCACTTTATTACTTATACGGCAATATCAGAGATACTATTTACAATGTATACTTTCTGCGATCTCAAACTTATAATTTTTATTAGTATGGGTATAAATATTATTTTTATTCAACCATTTTCATGCTTTCTTTAAGAAAGTGACATACGTAACGTATTAATATAACTTAAGAATAAAAACTTCATGATGCATATATTTTATTGTATAGAAATAATATTTTGTTACTTTTATTTATTCATCTTTTCTCAATATAATCAATTAAATAAATGTAGTAATGGTTTGTCGAAAAATCGTAGAGGCTTCTAAATATATCTGTTCAAATATTAAAATTTTTTCAAGTTATAGTTCGTTATATGAAGTATATTAATTATATTAGTGATCTGAGACAAATAGAATAAGGATATTGTAGTTTGCTTCAATTTACTTTTTATGATGATAATTATTTATATCTTTTATATTTGTTTGGATTATAATTTCCATATCTTGTAATTTTGCACGCAAATGGGAGGAAAAAAGGCTGGGAAAAGAGCATGGATAATAGAAAGCAAACTATATCGAAAATAGAATCTAGAATACTTGTATCGTTATAACTTTTAGCCTTCATTATATTATTTAATCACATTACTCTTTTCATTCCATATTCTATAGCATTTATGCTTAATGACCTTCCCTTTCACATTTGAATGCATATTTTTATTATGCTTAACATTTTTGCTTCTTTAATCATCATTTATTTTTTTTTCTTTTTTGTTAACATCATTTTAATATCGACTTCACTTTGGCAAACCTGTCACGCAGCCATTTCGAGGCAAATTCATTGATGGCGAAAGTACGTCAACAATATAAAATTATCAACACGGAATACTTCATCAGTCGATCGATCAATACTTTGGTATATATGTACGAACGACTGATGCATGCGTCAACGAACTTTCGTCAGACTTACAATTTTCTTTAACAAAATATTATCTTACAATTATCTAATCATACTTACTTTTTATTGCTTACAAACTATTGGCTTACGTTCGACCCGCGAGGGTTTATTTTTTCACACTAGGCATACTTTATGCGTTCTGTAATATATTTATATTTCTTTTTATAATTATATTTTTGCGTAATCCACTTAGCGCGTGATACTTTAACGATACTATACTTTGTTACACATATACGGTAATCCATGCTAGTTTTCAATAGCAAAGACGAAGTAAGTAAGAAACAATCGGATTTTACAAATAATAACAATGAAAGTAATGTTTTCGAATCACAAATCGATTCTTATGGACGTTAGGATTGTAGATAAAAATTTTTTTATTTCTCAGAAAGTTGTGTCATTATCGATTTAAATTTTTTCTTTTCTAATAGGAGTACAGTATCTTGTCAGTCTTAAACAATGAGTTTATCGTATTATTGATTATAGTTTGTTTGAAATATTTTTTAAAAATCATTAATAAATTATTTCTTTTATTCATTGATAAAATTAATGACTCAAAAAAGTCCATCTAATAGATCGTTAAACGATTCTTTACGATATTTTTTGTTCATATTCGATGCACTGATAGATCTTTCGTTCTTACTAAAGTATGAAAGTTTCAGGTTGGTCATCTTAAAATTACGCGAGTAATTTAATAAATTATATATGTCGTTCTTGTCGACAAGATTTGCAACATTGTTTTCCATAAAGAGGTACTCGACACATCCCCATTAGTTTGACTCTTCCACATAATTGTGAATGATCCTTGCACTCATCTGAAAAATAATAAACATTTTTTATTACGTCAGTCAGATTTAAAAATGCTTTTTGTACATATATTTCAAGATTATAATTTTTACCTGGAGATTTAGTACACGGCAATCCTCGACAAGTCTTCATAACTGGTGGCCGAGGTATGTCCCTGCAAGCATTACCGGCTGGTTTCTTCGTTCCAAACCAGACGCATTGTAAAATTCTATATTTGATTCCATCTTCTTCACACGAAGCCGAACACTAAATATACAAATAAAATATTAGTGTAAAATTGCTCTATATAAAAATATAACATTTGAATACTACTCACTTCCGACCATTCGCCTACTCTCCAAACACCTTTGCAAGCGTCATTGTAGCATTCTTGCCGTTGTGGTGGCCTCATAGTTTCGTCACATTTTGCTGAATCAGTAGACGTCGAATTTTTTACTTTATCATCCGTTTCCTCAGTCAAACGACATGCCACTTCTCTTCTTTGCATTGCTTAATTTAAATATTCAAAATAATTAATATTCGATAAAAACAAATCATTTCTTTTGATAAATAAATAAATCTTTACCAGTTTTCCAGTTGAAACAACGCGAGGATTCGCAAGGCGACCACTCGCCGCTGTACCACTGTGGACACCTGCCAGTTCCGCAAGCTCGTACTTTTTCAGGCACAGGATAGCCCGCATCTTCACATAGTGATGCTCCGATTACCGTCCTCGATGCTACTTGTGTTGAATTTGTATCGTTTTTTGCCGAGCGCACTGTGCATTGCGCTCCACGCATCTGTACAAAAGTACGTGTTACTTTATTCACTAGGGATTTCACAATCGATGTTTCTCGATTAAAGGTTGATTAATTCATTTTACCTGGAATCCACCTCCACCACATGTTTGCGAGCATCTCGACCACTCGGTTGTTACCCATTCAAATATCAAATCGTCTTTAGCTGTAACAACAAAAAAGGTTTAACAAATCTGCTGAACCAACGTGAAAAATTTAATTAATGTTATTGATTCCAGATTACCTACCTCTACTGACTACTGGTACAGATCCAATCGTGGGTTCACGATTATTGTCCTCATAACTAAGCACAACAGGTGTTATGTTTTTATTACCCTCAGTTTTGCTCGACGTTTCACTTATAACATTTAGGGACTCATTTGCAGAATCTTTACTCGCTTTTCTATTCAAATCAACTTCTTGCATCACTACATCAGTTTTCTCCACCTGAGAGAATTGGGGCGTAGCTATGGTTTCATTTTCAATCTGCGCATTAGAAGTCTCAGCGACAACCTCGGCTTCCAATTCTTCCGGCGACGAAGATGGTGAATAATCGTCCGTCGTCTTGAGCAACGGTTGATCTTCTTCCGACGTAGTAGTCAGGTTTGTCCGTAGATTTTCGTCTTCTTCCGACTCCCAGGTGTTACTTTGTGTACTCAGTGGTACGATCTCTTCCGATTCGTAGCTTTTCGTCGATTGATGGCGAGCACCTCTTTGGTTTCGGTCAAGCTGTCCTAAGGTACTACCATGATGATGACGTGCACGCGTTGGTCGGTTTACCATTGTCACTGTGGGTTGAGTTTCGTGTTGGTGTCGCGTTGGAGAAATTGTGTTGTCGAACAATTGGTTTTCCTTATTGTGCTCGATTGCGAATACCGTTTCTTCAGCTTCGAAAGGGTCGTCATCTATGAAGATACGCTCTTCGTCAGGACCGAAAGTATTGTCGGGGATAGCCGTATTACCATTACTGCGAAATGGATCAAAATCCGCGTGTGTTGGGTCAAAATAACTTGGCTCTGAGAAACCATTTGTAAATATGTATTGATTTGTTGCTGTACTAGTTGTTGCACGGGTTTCGTGACGGTGAGGCACTTCGTAGTGGTGCTGATCATTCTGAAGATTGACACTGCCGTAGGTGGTGTCTGAACTCGTTGATTCTTGGAATGGCCAGTAACTCTGAGGATTAACGATAATAGTTAATATTTGTTATTTATTCAAGGAGAAAAAGTACCAACTATAATACGATTTTATTTTATCACCATTAACATGCACAGTCATTTTTATTAATTTTTACAATTCCCACCTTGACAGTAGTAATAATGTAATTGAGAGGAGGCATCAGCGTTGAAGCACTCGAAGGAGCAATTGACTCAACCGGCTAGGGTTAGTCATTCGTCAATGTCAGTTAAATTGATTAGTAGTTCATCACCAGTTAGAAAGCGCAAGCAATAATAGCATACCAGAAAGTATTAGTCAGTTACTTTTGATAAGAAGAAAATTGTTTGTCGCAAGATAACAGGGTGAATTTGGAAAATAAGGTTTAAATCTCAGCGCAAAGTATACTTACCTGATGTAGCGGTGTACCGGTGTCTTCGTATTTTCCTGTAGATCCCGAGGGCGATGCGTTCGCTGACTGCTTCTTCTTTTTGCGCGGCTTCTCCGTTGTTTTTTGAGATTTTTGATTATCTTGTCGCGTTTCTTGACTTTCTTCACTGTATACACTGTACGGTTCTGTGGAGAAGTAAGTAAGTATCTTATATACAATGCAAATAAGAACGACCAATACAATGCCGAGATATTAAATACCATGTTTTTTTCATTTTTGATTGAACAGAAGCTTTAATTTTAGAAAATGTATTGCAAGCAATCTCTTATTAACCAACACTATTTTACATAAACAAACAATTCAACTGAAATTTTAATATTTCATAAACTTTGTGTTCTTGAAATTAGTCAAACTGGTATAAACGTGGTTATCAAAAATCGATCGAGAATGAAAGAAAAAACGTGAATTTAACTTAAGAGGACTAACAGATCTTGAAGCTTGTGGGGTTCTTACCAGAATTAACTGGTGCGGAACTAAGACCTTGACGCTGATGCACCGCATTGCCGGAGCGCAAAACTTCCTCGTTGCTCATTAGATCTCGTGGCTTTGGCTTCACCTTCAGATGCATTGCCGCATTTGTTTGTCCGGCTGTAAATTTTCATTTCAGAAGTTCATGAGCCTGACTCCCACGATAACGTTACCCTACTACGCGGTTGGTCTTCTACGATTCGACAACATGATTGATGAGCTTTAGTTTTTCCACCCATTTATTATTTAAAAGACGGGAAAGATATAAAGTTTTGGTTTTTCCATCAGCGATACTATTTTTCAAATTACTTCATATTATATTTTTCATACTTACCCCAACATGAATAAACACCGCTATCTTCAATGTCAATATCGACTATTTTTAAAGCTCCCTTTTTGTTGATCTTGTGTTTCCGCGACTTTCGTAATTCCTCGTGATCCTTCCGCCAAATAATGTGAGCTCTATAAAAATGTAAAATATGGATTAAAATATTATCAGAAAAAAGTTTAAAAAAAATATTATCCTATGACCTAACTTACTTGTCAAATTTCTTGACAGGACAGCGAATTTTGATAACCGGCGTGCCTTGAAAAATCGTCGCCTGCCCCCCAATATCAAGATTAACTTTTTGATTTGGATTGTCTTGAATGTATGTGGTATTTTTAAAGGAAATAATTGGTCGAGCTCCAGCACTAATAGTATCGCAAGCTCGGCTATTGCACTCTTTCTCTGAACGTGGCTTAGGTGATGAACAATCTGACTCTGATCTTGGATCTTTGCGACCCTGTGCCATTACTTGTTCACATGACACCTTTCGTCTCTTTACTCCACCATCACATGTTTTCGAGCACTGCCAAGCATAGATTTATTAAATACTCTCGTTTGCAACCTCAGGAATGTGATTTCATTGATTTATCGGCATTATATAAAATTCTCATCCAAATTTATAAAATGTATCCGTAAAATTTTATTGTACTACTGATTTTGTAAAAAAATTGTTGTGGACGTTAATAAAACACTCTATATAGTCTATATTACGGAACATGTTAAAAAAATTTATCATCAAAATTGGATATTACTCTACATGCAATATGCTTTTACAGAAGTTATTCTGTTTCTCTTTAAAAAAAAAAAAAAATAATTACATTAGTATTTATTGGAAAGAACAATTTTATGGTGTTATTTTCAATACTTCGGAATAATCAATACTCGTTCTCAATATGAATGTGTATATACTTGTTGGTAAAAGGACTAATGAAGTGACCTGAATGAAGTCTGAGAGAATTGATACAATAAATGTGTCATAGTTGCAGTAAAATTCACCACCAAACATAGAATCGTGGGATATACTTGAGTCGTTGAAAAATGTATTAAACTTTTATTAAATTTTACTACAGTCATAATAATTTTTATATGGCAATACTAAAAAGTTAATTATAACAAATAATATACATTAATATGATCTAAATAATTTATTCAACGAACATAGCAAAAATTACATTGAAGTCCTTGATATGTCGTATCAACTGCATATTATATAAAAACAACTGTTCAGGTAATAAGTTATAAGGGCCATGTTGAAATTGATCGCGGTTTAATTTTCTTAACTATCAGAATAAATATTTGATTACTACATAAAAAAATGTTAATCTGAATCATGCATATCAAAAATGCGTGCATTTAATCATTTACCATGCGAACTACATATAATAGGTTAACTTGCAAACTAATAAATAGATAAAAAGTGCACTGGTGATAATGGCCAAAAAGTGGATAGGTATTGGCCGTAACGCATTGATGAATCGTATATGTCTTACTTCAAAGAAGAATTTTTAAGTTGTTATGAGTAAATTGAATCAAATAAAAGAGTTTATTTTGGTTTCTCGAAGCAATGCTAAGTAATTTTAAACTATCTACATAATTTAGGTACATAGTTTAGGAGCTTATTTCCTATATTCTGTTTATAGTAGTAATTATCATGGATTCTACAATCAATATTACCATACCTTTTAAATTTTACTATGTTAGATAACAACTTTCACTACAGTTAGAGTATATTTCATGATTACTATATTTTGTAGTAATTTTTACTACGGATTATGACAAATTTTACAATATTATTTCTCCCGATGTAATTTTTGCAGTTGGGTACGTCGAATGTAATATCCAATTTCCATTAGAGAGATTTCTCGTTCACAAGCGCATGATATCAAGATGCAACGTGGTTTTAATTAAAAATCGATCGATGAGCTTTATCGTATGCGGTGCTAGCATTACAAATGACACCACGACGGCGCATACATTTGCTTTTTCTCAAAGTAAATCTATTTCCAATAAAGGGTTTTTGCTATCAAATTGATTCGACGATGAACTTATAGTGTATCTCACAAGTGGAAGTAGAAGAAGAAGAAGAAAAAGAATTGCCAGAGAAACTCTCAAAAGTTAACGAGGTCCACGGGACGTGGCGACGCGTACGAGTGGAGAGAATAAAATTTCGGTAGTAGCTCGTTATATGTACCTTGCCCCAGTCGCCGACGTGCCACTCGACCGGGCAATCCCAGACATTGCAATACTGACGATCGACAGGCGGTGGCTGCGGACACATGTGATTCGGTACAGCTACTGTGTTGCCAGTACCTCGTGTTACTTCGTGGATGCAGGTCACTTCGCGCGTTTGAATACCTAGTCCGCAGGGACTCGCGCATGGAGTAAAGTCGCTAGTATTCCACCTGTAAACGAACACACGATAAATGTTCAGCTCGCTGCTATGAATTTGATGTATGCCTTTCGCTTTGTAATTCTGAAAAGGACAATTTCATTTATTATGTTTCGTTTTGTTTACACGTATTATTTTTAAAATTTCTTAAAAATCTAACTTCGAAATAGTATCTTTGAACATAGTAAGTGAGAATTAAGTAATTAATAAATAATAAATAAGAATGAATAATTAATAAATGATAAGTTAAGATATAAAGGCTGCATCGCTTTCAGAGATTCTACCAACTACTTCCAATATAAAAATAGAGTAAAGAACTCTGGACAAGACATCACGGTTATGCTTTTAGTAATAATATAATTCAATTTAAATCGTCAAATTTGAACGTTACTACCGCATATTCGTACCTGTAACGTGAAAAATTAATTGATGTCAGTGGATATGTGTCATACAACTATTCTCGGCAGCAGCTTACTATACAAGAATTATGAAATTTTAATGAAATAAGCGTTATATTACCTCGGAGGACAGGGATGGTCGTTGCAGACTCTTATCCTAGATTCTGGCTTCGTATCCGGTGAACATAATAGAGGTGTCACTGCTTTTCCCGTGTCATCTCTGATGCATGTTATTATTAAATCTTGAACTCCTGGCAACGTGTGAAAAAAAAAACTCAATTGTAAATCAAAGCCATAAGAGCTAATGGAATGTTATTGAATTAAATATATCAAGCACATCGAGTATTGCTAACAGTTATGGTTACGAGCACATGAACGTAAAGGTGAACACACCCCCTAAGCAAGTAGCGCTGCAGTCAGTGTATCCGATTTCCTTCCAAGAATACGAAGTCTTAACAGAACTTCCAGAAGCCACTTTGATGTTGGTTTCGTAACCAGTAGCACCAGAACTCGTAGGAATGCCGCTACCACCACCAGCAGCTATTGCAGATGACGAGGACCTAAAGACATCGGTGAGACTGGATTCGGCATAACTACTATCACCCACTGTGTCAATTCGGTAAGCTAAGCTATTCTCCTCGAGACCACAAGCGGGCATTGAGCAATCTTCTGTTTCAACTGGTTTAGGACCTGAGCACTGATGGTCCGGCAACTTAGCTATCATCCGACTGAACTCGAGGAATATCTTGCAGTGCACTTGACGATGTCTGTAACCATCGCCGCAAGTGACGCTACACGGCGACCATTCGTCTGGTATAAACCTGCCGATCAAACGATTTATTAATAAAAGTTGATCGGGTCAGCGATATTTTTGGATTATTTTAGAAACAAGGTAATGGTTCCATTTAGTCCGTACAGTTCTACAAATACAAAGTATGATTTTAATTTGGGGTCGAGCTTTAGGTGTAGTTTATAAAACGAGCCTATCGACTCTTTAGAGAACAATTTCGTGCTATCGGTCTCTAAATATGTCGCTTTATAGCATGATTCAAAACATGAAATAGCTCTCTCAGGTCGATTGCCTGTTGCTTCGCTATATACTAGCTGCGTTATAATTTTAAACTTCTCGAAAGTTACTTTGAAGAAACAATCGAGAGTGTGGCGCCTGCTCGAAAGATATATCCCAGAAATAGCCTCGGAATGAAAACGATCCGCATTCATTTTTGCCAGAGAAAGTGAGTTGAATGCCTCACGAGTTATTTCATTCTCTCTTCTTTTCCATTTATACTTATTCGGGGCAATCGACCCTCTCTCTCTCATTGAAACTTATTCTTGGCAGACCCGAGTCTACTTTTTCCCTCTTGCTCGATCGCCTATTCGCTCTTATTTGAGAGAAGGACTTCTGTCGATTTTATTTAATTTTTTGCACCTTTCGACAGCCATTATTTTAATTTGTCGAAGGCTGCTTCATAGTTTCTGCTCAGAGCCATCTTGAGAGATGCTTAAATTATGAGAAATCAAACATCTCTTATCAGCGTTGATTTACGCTTGAATAGGGAACACTTCTTTTTTTCTCTTTCCATCCGATAAATTCGCGTCAATAAATCATCCTCTCTCTTCATGATATATATGTATAAAATGTGTACCAAGGAGTCGATAAGTTTGAGATTTAAAAAGTTTTCTTCTTTTGAGGGGGCATAGCTGAGCGTACGATTGTTATCGATCAAAATCTCAATATTTTTCTTATGAAACTAAACTTTTGTAGAGAAAGAGAGAGACCGATACACGATAAAGTTTGTTTGCAACTTATACTGCAGCTTTACATTCAAGGCTCACCTTTAGCGCGTTGAAAAGTTTTCTTAACTCACTGGAGAGCTGACAACGTATATGTAACCCTGAGAATATTTGTTTACATGTTCCGCGAGTACTCATCTGCACAACAAAAAACTCTGACCATAAATCTTACTGTATGCAAATACATTTTTTTTCGCCAGTCATCGCACAGTGAGCAAGATTAGCCTTATTATAACCTGGCATCGTAACAAATCAATTATGTAGTCTGAGCATAATGCGAAGCACGTCTTTTCCGACAACGAACAAAAAATTTCACTTCATTAGCATCAACATCGATATGTAGTTCATCACAAGCGGAGGGGTTACGTCACAGTTTTCGTTCTAGATTCTCGCAAAGAAAACATACATATATATGTTTTCCTTTTATATATATATATATATATATATATATATATATATATATATATATATATATACGGACGCACATGCGCGCGTGCGATGCTGCACGAAACGTTGCAAGGATAAACTCGCGCTATACACAGGAGTATTGGATTTGTGCGAACTTTGCCTCTACTAGATTATGGTTTTCGTTGGGGCTGCTCGTGCATGCAACTAGTCGAGTTTAGCACCGTTGCATTCGCCTATGTATGTGTGCGTGGGCAAGTGTGTTAGCTTACGGCTCTCTCTCTCTCTCTCTCTTCTCATTGTTAGCTAATTGATAATAGACACAGTCGCCTCTTCTCTAGAATGATAATAGAATCTCTAGCTACTACTGATAATTACTTCGAAATTGGGACGTTCCATTTGTGTTCCTCGTTTCATTAACGGAATAATGTGATGAAGCATAACATCGTTCCTCTTTATTTTTAGTAATGATGAAGAAACGTAATTATTTTATTTACTTGTCATTAAACGAACAAGCAAGTCTCGTATGTTGACGCAGCACTGTAGCATACATATGAATGAGCAAAGTCGATAGAGAGAGAGAGAGAGAGAGAGAGAGAGAGGAGGGGGGATAGTTCATAGAGCGTGCCAAAAGAATTTCAAACGTAGAAACTCTAAAGTGAAAGAAGCGCGCGAGCACATTTGTCTTGTTTGTACTCACGTTGATTGCGAGGGCACAGGCTGGTCTATAAGCTTCTCTGGCACTGGTGCTGGTGGGTACGACTGCATCAGTGGATGCGTCATCTTCTCTCCGTCTTTTACATAATGTTTAACTTTCATTAAGATGCATATGTACTTTAAAAAAATAACCAAGACTTAAGTAGACTACTAGACTCGCGGGAGACCGATTTTGATGAATCTTTTAGGAAATATTTCTGGTGAAAGAATAAAGACACGCGTCTTTGCATCTTTCGGTTATAGCTCGTAGGTCTTTGTTGGGAATTTACAGGGTCTTAGTTCGAATGTATTGAAAATTAAAGTTACTTTTTAACTTGAAATAACTCTTGAAGAAATGGATATACCACAACTGATAGATATCTGTCTTTTTATTTTTATAAGAAATATTTTTCCGAAGTTTCATCAAAGTGATCTTCCATACGTTCTGATGGCCTTCATGTAAAAGTTGTTTGAATTTTAATGCATATTTTCAGTTTAAATAATTTTTCTATTTCCCTATTTACGGACTGAAAATAAATCTTTTACATAAATAATTTACTCGCGTGTTCAACCTAAAATAATAATAAAATACGATCTAAAAACTTTTCCGTTAAATAAAAAATGTATAACAATGTTTCACAAAGTATTTATATTAAATAATCACGAAGTCTACGATTTCTAGCAAACTATCTACAAGTAGTAACAAATTAACTTGCACGAGAGTACATTTTCTTAGAATGCATTGAACTCACAACTGGGGCAATCGATGTTGGATGCCGGTTTGCAATCTTGTTCGTCTCGAGGTCTCTGCGATGGGTCGCAGTCACTAGAATACTGGCCATTGCCATCCCGACACTCGACATTGCGCGTTTTCACACCGGTACCACAGCTTGCTGAACACTACAATTTCATGTATTTTGGTCAATATTATTGTCAAGATCTTAAGGACCATAAGTTGATTGTGCTTTGTGAATTTGCTTATTTAATAGATTAATATATTCGATTTTTTTTCATTAGTAAAATGATACAGTAAAAATGAGTTTCTAGAATAAATGTTAGTTTTTTTCGGAAATAAATTTAGAAATTGTAAATGGCTTGTCAAAATATGTTCGTTGACCGAATATGAAAATTATAAAAGAAAATAATCGGTGGCCTAAAAAGTCATACTATAGTTTGATTTTTGATCTTCAGACCTCTTAGCTTAATTCAGCTCGGCATTTGCAACTTTGGCGAAGCCTCAGGCAAGATTAAAGAAAAAAAAACAAGACAAAAGGGCACAGAGCAAGCCGAAGAAATAAGAGCACACGAAAAAGTAGAGAAGCCATAGCTGCTGAAACCGCGGACGCGTTCCACAATCACGCTCCTCTTTTGTTCGGTAAAATACTGCGCGCGGGAGTGCGTGAAGCCTGAAGAAATAGTCATGCCAGGTGAAACTGACAGTCAACTGAAAAAGAGATACGACGTCTTGGAGTTAATAAGATATGAGTGACAAAAAAAAAGAAGTAGCCGAGAATGAGCGAGGGTCAGAAGGATTTCACACGAACAAAGTTGCGCTCACGACTGAAGCTTTTACGAGTACAGTAGTCGACAGACAAGAGCAACCGACTATTTTAAAGACTTGGCACTAGAGAAAAACGATTTTCCTTTTTCTTTTTGTCGAGCTCTTCTAATACGCGTGAACTCGTTAGCAGAGACTTGCTTTTTTATTCATACAACACTTTTGCCCGGCGACGAGAAAAACTTTTTTAGCCGTGAGTTAATACCCGTCGCGACTGGCGAGTACAGAACCTACAAGGATAAATGAAAAATTAGTGAAGTGTTTGGTTTAAACAGGGTTGATCACGTTTACCAAATCCTCGCTTACTGCGAATTGTAATTAGCTTAGGCACGTTGGCGTAGTTCAACGATATTGCTTCACACGCAATGCCGCCCACAAACTATAAAATTTCTTGAACTATAAACCTTTTGTCATGTATTTATATAACTTTTTTGGATCAAAGTTTCGAAATAAAATTGGCTATCGTACCTATTTTCCAAGATTTTTTCTTTAACCGTCATATATTCATTAAAACTATAACTTGAAATTCGGTTACGAAATTTCCAATATAAAGCCTTAAAAATTGGTATCTCAAAAATATATTAATTCAGTTTTGGTTAAAACTCCTCAATCGGTGGAGGCAATGTGAAAAGAAAACAACTTTTGACATTTAGTTAATCGATTCGTTAACATCTTCAAAACACTTATTATGATGACTTTATTTGTTTCTTTTTCGTATTGCCTCCACTGACCGAATATAGCTTCAACTATAATAAAGCTATGACAGCCGAGAACAGTGATCAAAGGAAAGTTTTAATTTACTCCCTCACTCGAACAAAAAATCAATATTGTAAAATGATCCACAAAAAAAAAAAATAACTAAGCTTAATCAACGCGGGCAGGTCCTCAGAAAATGTTCTATAAAATTCCTCGTTTGCACCCATTAGCGATAATAAAAAAAATACAAAGTAATAAAGCTGTAAAAATCCAAGTAGAAGAAGAGAAAGAGGGGTCTATTCGCGAAGATAAGAGATGGAGTGCCGTAGGAGAAAAACAAAATAAGAGTGAAAGAGAGAATGGTAGAAGGAGTAAGTGAGATAGGATACAGAGGCCTCGAGTGTTTCCCTCCCTCGTCCCTTTCGGCTGAAGAAAAGCGAACCTCCTGGCTCAATATTTGTTCTCGCGCGGGCCCCTCCCGTCGAGAGGAAAGTCTATCAATTCCTGTCTTCCGCGGCTTATTCACTCTTCCGCTCGACAAAATCATTAACCTGCTCTTTCTTCGCTTTGCCGATAATGCCTCTCCATTCAAAAGTTACATAATCACCGTGCATCATATTTCCTTGCTCGACAATAGGCAAGGAAATCAGTGTCTGATTCTATACGCAATGGAATTTTCAACATACTTTTGTTGGCTTTGGTATATCTATACACTTTGTAACCTTTCTGGAGGATCATTGAGTAATCAATTGATTTCCATTATTGAATTGATTATTCGATCAATGGATATTATCATAATAAATACTACATAAATAGATATTATGATTACAAAGTTTTATACCTCTAATTTTGGTCTCTTTTTTCAATTTGTTACTTGCAATTTTTAATTTGCAGAGAGCTATAACTATAACGACTTCGTATGAGAGTCCTGCGCTTTATTTACAAGACTCTCTTACAAATATTGCATGCAGTGAAACTTTGATAATTCGAAATCCAAGAGTTCGAGTTTCATTTTCGAATCATCGTAATTTAGCGAATGATCAAAGTTTGAATGAACGAGATTTCACTGCAATTTGAAAATACAAATCTGAACTAAAACTAGATATATTTGGAACTGAAAAGTATCGTTTAATATTCTAATCTTTAATCGGTAGATGAAAAGTTCAGCAGATGAAAAGCCAACTTTTTGTACAATACAGTAGATTGAATGTAAGGACACTAAAGCTAAAGAGTAAAGATAAGCAGAAATGCTATGTAAAGAGTCTTTCCAATCATTTTTCTTCCTATTTTCACCGAAGCCTAGAGGGCAAAAGTCTTTCCGATCGTTTTGAATTTTGAAGCCAAAGATAGGATAGAAAGCGAGAGGGAGAGAAAAAGAGAGGGAGAGCCGAGTAAGGAGAGGTAAATCGGATTGCTGTTTGCCTGCATGCAGGATCGCGAGGCCTCGTGTATAGCTTTTAGTTCTCCAAGCCTTTTTCTATAGCATTGTGTCGAAACACACGCAGTCAGGGTTCGCTCTGCTTTCTTTTCTGTTCTCATGCGGTACTCAAATTTTCGCACACTCTAGACTTTTGCAATCACGAGCGCTCACATGCGCGTATTTCGAAATAACCGAAATTGTGATGCTTACCTCGCTCCATTCTCCAGCCTCCCACATGGGACACGAGAAAGCATTGCAGATTTCTTGGAACTTGGGCTTGTGACCCGCAATGCATTTGTAGTCTGCTAACTGTGCATGGAAATGCCAATTCTGGCTTTAATTTAATATGTTGACATGATTTCTGATAATTGCAATTTTGTGTGTTAGATGAGATTAGGGATTGGGAACAAGTTATATTTACTTTGTTCTACATCCAACCTTCATAAATTTTTAACGTAAACGAAAGCTTCTCGAGTTGTCGTTATTAATTCAAGCTTGAACTAGTGAAGCTTCATCGATCAAATGATGTTGCTTACTTGGCTCGTCGTATTGCCGTTTTCCGAAGTACAGAAAACCGCACGACTCCTCGACCCACCACCGCAGGAAACACTGCATTTACTCCAATCGCCGGTCAGCCACCTGCAATAGCAATATACGAGCATTTACAACATATTTACTGAAATTCGAGTTTATTAATAAAATGATAATAAAATGTTTTGAAATGAAGGATATTTCAATGTGTACCGTTTAGAAGGCTTTCAGTAGATTTCATCTTGATAGTTTAAAATATGGAAGCAGTAGCTGCAAATCACTTTCATGATAAAGAAAACGTGACGAATTATTAACGCGTTTTCAGAAACTGAAAACCATTCAAAATTATTCGAGAACTTAATCTCAGAGCTTTTTATAGTTATCGTCGACCCAATTTTCGGTATAATCCGTTGAGGACAAACAGACACTTCTTTTGGCTGCATTTAAGAACCTTTCACTACTTGCATTCAGCATTCCACAGAGAATATTTCATATTCATTATTGACGTGCTCAAGCTGCTGTGCTTCATAAGAGCTTTCGCGCATACGAAAGCGCGTATAAATAGCCAAGAGCGAAAGAGATTGCTTAATGAAAAAGAGCCATTGAAACGTGATTTAGTCATTTACGCATTGGTAAATAGAAATTCAAAGAAGGGGCTCCTGCTGTCAGACGGCAATCAGCACACGAGCGCACTTGCATAATCGATGAAAAAGATTAAGAGGCGTACAGCTTCGAATGGCCCACAACACACGGAAACACAGAAGCGTACTCGAGTAATTGCGTCTCAGATTCCAATTAGCAATGTCGCCGTTTTCCCTCTTTCGCGCCCGGTCAATTCACTGTTTTTTTTTTCTACCTCATTGCACGCAAGCCATGAATTTTCCTTCCACTCTATCAGATCGACTTCTGATACATCATTCATTTGAAATCTCATCTTAACTTGATCTGCATTTGCTTATAATTAGCTTTAATCCTGTCTACTCAATTAATTAGATGTGTTTTTTGGCGATACTATTGCGTTAACAAGGAAGGCGTTAATTTGCGGAATAGCCATCAATGTGGAAGCACTAAAAGCAGTTTATCAATGCTATCGTTCAATTAACTTTCGTTTTAACAAGTATTATTTAACACAAGCCATAAAAATCACGGCAATAGCCTAGGCGCCATTGTACGAAGCGAAGATTCCAAGTGTCGTGGCGGAATCAAAGGTAGCATAAGTCACGCCGCTCTCACTGCAGCATGAGCGCCCTTTCTTTTTTTTCTTTGGCGCAACGTTTGTCTCCGAGACCAGTGTTGAAGCTATCGTATGGCTGAGCACGCTGCACAGCCTCTTCAACCTATCAACTTTAACGAGACTTGAAAAATGTGCTCTGTCTCGCAACGATGGTATGCCTTTTTTTGAGGGTAATATTTGTTTCGCATTCGCGGTTATGAACAACAACTTGCATAATATGCTTTCGTTTCGCTGATTGAAAATTTAAAGGTGCAGTGCAAATGAAATTTCTTCTAAACTAATTCCAGTCGCAGTTGGTAGCTCAGCCTTGGCGATGTTCATATTGACTAACGAATCAAAATCCTCTGCCCGAACGTTAACTTACAAATCAGAATGCAGATATATCCACGATCTCGTGTGTGCAGTCACTCGATCAATCAGTTTCAACAACTGTCCTCCCACTTAACCCGCGTCAAGTGAGCATAGCGCGGACGGCCTTAAATTTCACGTTTTGCGCGCACAGTATATGGAAGCTTATCGTTCTAGCGGTTCTCTCTCGTCAGACACGTTTATCGATCGTTTAATTCGCTCTGTCGCGCAAATACAAGAGTCGAGATGACATGCGACGCATGGGGTGTTCTACCGGCTATTTGTCCTCTGTATAGTGTGCACAGAGTATGGTGGGTGACAGAAGAGAATGGAAAAAGTGAGGATAGACATTGACGTACGTGAGTACTTTGAAAAGACTTGTCTTGGCGCGTTGAAAGCACTCACCAGTTGTGTGAACGATTACGAATAGTAGCTTGGCACTCATACTGATGTAGACTCGAAGAAAGAAAAAACTCGGACGTTCGTTTCCTTGTTTTTCTACGAATATAAATGCGCGCTCTTTAATCCGTATAGTAGTGCAGTTTTACTGCCACCAACTCGTTGCATTAATTGAAATATCAACGGAGTTATGTTGCTCGCAGCTGTCCACTCGTGTATGGCATAGTTGTGCATATTTGCTCTTGGCACATTCTGTGCATCTCTGCACGAGTTATGTAACGCGTTACTTTATTAAATGTTGCATGATAAATAAACGGTATTACTTTTTAACACGTTGACACTGGCATGACTCGTACATAGCTAATAATTTGCAGTAATTTTTGTCCAATTAAAAAAAATTCAATACTCGTCGCAAAAGAATATTTCAACGATGGGCCAAGTAGCATTCAATAATTTGACGAACTTTGAAAATTCATAAAAATACACCGCTAATGTAACGAAAACTGCATAATTTAACAATCTTCAATATGCTGGCTATGTTTGTTAAATAAAAAGAATTACATTATTATTAAGTGTAAATAGATACTTGATCTTTTTTTCTGAATTAATCAAAGCTTAGAAAGTTTGAAGTGGATACTAAGTTATTTAAAGAAGTATGGTGCATACGTAGCTAGTCAATTGAGGCAACATTGCACCTGTAATCCATACATTCAACATTCAAATAAAAATTGACGCGTGAACGAGAACACATGGAGAAGATGCTACCTTGCGAGATGTTCAATTTAATGTTATAACTTGTAAAAAATATTTAATATATATCAGTACAGGCTCTGAATGGTAATTTTTTTAGATCGTATAGGTTTTACATTTTTTTGCTTGTCTCTGAACTTTAACAGCAATTTATTATGTTTGATTGTCTTTATTAATTACAAAAAGTACGTTTTCCTAGAAGTACATTTTTCAATTATTAATTTTTCATGTTTGGAGCTAAAAATAATCAGAAACTTTAAAGCATAATTGAATCGAATCATAATACATGTCCTAACTATATGACAAGTAATTATCAATTTTAGTTTTGTAATCCACCACACTTGCTTAAACATTGGCTATCTCACTTGCATGCTAATGGATCGTTTGCATAAATCTGCGATTTCCCCGAGATATTCATTAGCCCTATTATTAAGCGAGCAAGTTGATTTATTACAAAGGAATAATTATGCTTTTCATTGTTGTTTATCGGTTGCATCTAAGAAATAATTATTTTCAATTATGACAGGGCTTGACGTATGATTGAAAATTAATTTCAATTTCCAATTATGATTTCATGTTAAATGATTTACAATTAATTAAAATTTTCATTTCAATATTTAACGCTGAAATTTGTTGCAAGCTAACATATGCCGATCATTCATTTTTAAATTGTGATTTTTTGTTTGAAAACTGATGCGTGTCTATCAAGAATTTTTAATTTCCTTGTCTAATTTTTAACTTGATTCATAATTTCAATTGAAAAAATAAAATACATATCCAATGATAAGTAATAGAAATCAAATAATTAGTGAAAATAGCAGGTACATAGTGAGGAATTATAAATCTTTCACGCATAAAAGAGCTTTGGCATGAAAAATTAAAGCCAATCAGCAAAACGTGACGCGCACTCAAAGAACATTTTGAAAACGCGATAGAATCGCAGTTGAATGGCTCTCTCCGTCACAGTTAATCATCGAGTGTGAGCTAGCGAATGCGAAGTTAGCAGTCGACTGTGCTCTACCGATAGCGGCGGTGGCTTGCAAGTAGTTTGCTGTAGCAATGGGCAGACAGTAGCGCAGCAACAGCAGTAGTGGAATGCAAGCATCGGAATGCTGCGCGCCTGTGTGTACGTGGACGACGGAGCTCAAGGATAAGGTGACCCCAAGGGGCTAAAGCGACGGCTACACGCTCGCGTTGCACTACTCGAATTAAAGTAAATTTCGCCGAGGCTATAAAGCAATTAGCGCATGATTCGATGGCGCTCGTTCAAGTTAGCTTGATTTATTCATAAGCTCGACACGTATCCACACATAAGTCTAGTGGCTTTTGTCTCATTGGCTTGCACGTAAACCTGCGCACCTAAAATTAGTCCAAGTCGCGCGTGAACGCTCGCGCATATATTTGTTGTACTGTATCACGCGTGGATCCAAACAATTGGAGCGAGCTTGGCTTGCCGCTCGCGTAGCTTCCTGTTATTAGTGGCTGCAATATCCGTGCACGCGGCGGCTATCTAAAAAAGAGCCTTCATCAACGCTGTTATTGTTATCGTTTTGCGCTACTGCTGTCGTTGCTGTCCGTCACTAACGTGGCGTTTCTTGTTATTGATATTTATGGATAGAACCTGCCTGTTAGGTGCAGTTCTTGCGTCTTATGTCCCGAACGAATCATTTTCGTGTATCATGGCGAGTTTGCAAACTATCAAACTTTACCAATTTGTAAATAATGCTCACGATGCATAAAAATTTTTAAAGACCTGGCGAAAGTCAGTGGTACTACTTTCATCAAAGCCCAGAGAAAGAGGAATAAAAGAAAGGAAGAAAGAGAAGAAAAATCGTTGGCTGGCCTACACGAGAGTCGACCAGCCGCGACGACTTGTTTCTCGTTTTCTCTCGTTTTCTCTCGTTGCATGCTCGCGCGCATAAAAACTGTTCACGAGCTGTACTGTCCTTCTCTCTGCACTCGTACTCTTTGGCCCACTTAATGGCTCGCTCAAACTTCAAGACTGAAACTCGTTCGCTTGCCTGCCCACCGACTACGCGTTTTTGCTTTGCGCGACCTACCACCACTTTTCCAAACTTTGAACTTAAATTTGGCTAATTTTCTATTGGCTGGCTTTATAAATCCTTTATTTATTCAATATTTACTCGGCTCCGTTTTATTTATTTATCAAACGCGAACTACCGGAAGTTTATTCTTTGTCTCGGATCAGTTTGTTTCGGTTGTTTTTGGCTCGCTTAGGGATCTTTCATCATGAATCTATTTAACGATAAAAACATGTTCATGGATTGCAAGGAAAAAGAAACTGTATCTGATTAGTTATCTAATCGATCGAGATGTCTCTAAGAAGAATATTTGTTTGTATTATACTTACTTGGTAGAGCAGGGATGAGTGTTGCACGGTAGGAAAACTTTGTTTGGTTTGAAATCTGCATCGCAATTTGTGCTCTCGACAATTTTCTCGACAGTTCCAGTGGTCTTGCATATCGGAGTTGCAATTTTGAATCCTGTAAAATGACAAATTGTAAGTGCTAGATAAGTCGATGCAAGTCTTCAGAGTGCTTTATCGTGTTCATAATGAATACGACAAAGGGGCTAGAAAAAACAACGAGTACAATTGAAGCGCTTGCTAGACGATAGTCAACGCACAATGAAATATGCTAAAACGTACCACCGCCGCAAGACTCAGAACAGGCAGACGTTGATTCCAGCGTCCAAGCGTATTTTGCGTGGCAAGTTGAGCCGTCACCTCCGCAAACGCCACAAACATCCCTGTTTTTACTGCTCCCGACTCTCATATCGCAGCCAACTCTCTGAAAACACAGCAAAGAAAACATCATTCTCAGCTGCTACTAAATTGCGGAGGAAATTTGTACACGGCTTTGGCGATACTTGATCCGAACGCATTAAAATTTCGACGCATAGCTCGCGAGTGAAGTAGGCAGCATAAGTACGAGCGCAGCCCTAATCACTGTAAAATCTGTCCTCGACGGCGCGCACAAGCGTAGAAAACAGTCTGACGAAGCTGATCGCGCGGAAAGAATTTTGAATTAGCTGTCGGCTATGTGTAGACCTACAGCGAGAAAGCGAAAAAAGGAAAAATAGAAGAGTGAGAAGACTTGGGGTGTGCGAGTATGTGTGTATACGAACGCGAACTGATTTGCCATTCAGGCTGCATGCGCGCGAGACTCGCAGGAGAGTCTGCTGATAGCAGCGCCACTGGTACATTATTCATCCCTTATCCAAGCTGTGAGCCCACACGCACAGGTAGGAGGTTGCGAAAGCAACGCGTAGAAAGTAAAAGGAAGATATGATCTGCGGCCTGTCTGTTCACATTATGCAGCGAAGGAACGTTCGAGTTGTGCCTATTAAAAGACGAGTGGAGCCGAAATTGAAGCCAGAAATCATTCTTGCTCTCTTTGAGCCGCACCTCTTCTTCAGATCTAATTACTCGCGGACTTTAATTTTGGCTTCTGCTGAGAGCTGTAATAAATTCTCTTTGCAGCGCTCGTGAATTCGCCGCTGCCGTAAGACTGTAATACCTTCTCTGGATTTGGCTTGAAATACGCTATACCCAGCAAGCGAAGAATGACTCATTGTCGTTTGATTGCGCGCATACTAGGCTATTTTGGTTGAAAATGCGAAAACCGTCGCCGTTCACGCAATACTTGTAACGTCACTGCTAAAGTGTGCGAGACTAGTTATTGTTGGGAGCCTTGGTGGCAAACTTTATGTACGTTCTTGAAACTGTATGCTGATTACGAAACGCTTTCGAGGGATTTGCCAATTAGGAAGTAAAGCTCGTTAACTGTCTTGTGCCACTTGCTTTCTCTCTAATTCGTTACATCGTTCAAAATTGTTGACGTTCTTGTTTGGTTGCTGCTCGAAGATGCGATCGCTTATAGTATTTCTCGCTCGCCACCTGGGCGATCAACAATTATACGCAGCAAACACATCTGATCGATCGTGCCAATTGCAACTATAACTTTTGGTATTGATAAACGATGACTTCAATCAGTCGATTCTAGTGCATGATTTACGCAGAGAAGTGGCTACAATTTCTTATTGTGAATAATTGAAGCGATTCCTTGTCGCGCGCGCTCGACGATGGAGCTGATTGACGTGAGGATGACGCGTGCACTTCTGAGGAGACGCATAGTATCGGAAATGCGATTACGCGAGCATACTACTTGCTTACTCTCGCTCTCTCAATCGCGTAATTGACTCGTACGAAAGTGAAACTCTCGATGGATATGGTGCAGTTGTTGTTGTCGTCGAATCTCATTGCTGTGATTTTTCATCAGTGGAATTGTTTGCTCGAACTTATTTTCAAAATATCATTGAATATAGATTACCAGATATTAATAAGTGACCTTGCAGTAAATTAATTAAACCTATCACGGAATCATTTTGTCAATAATTATAAAAATATTCGCTTTCAGCTATTATCGTATAATAGAACAAGTAAAGAGTAAAAAAAAATTAATTCGCACTCACCATACATTCGCCGTTGATGCATATATCTTGAGTGTCAAGATAGCATTTCGTACCATCCTGTACTTTTTCAGCTAGTTGAACGATGATCGAATCATCCGATTCATACTCGTCGTCATCGTTCGATAGTTTATCTTTCATCGTTTGAGCTTTTAGAACTGCAGATTGCTTCGCCGACGCCCGAAGCAAATTACTGTTGTTAGTTGGTTCACCTCGACATATTAATGCACAAGGCCTTGACAGATCGTAATAGGGATACCATTTTAGTAACTGATCGCTGTGTGGTACACTGTCATAGCTCGAGCATTGCTCTGCACGGGAATCAGTCGGTTTGTCACATGGCTGAAACAAGGAATATTTAAAATATGACATTCTCTAGTTAACTTGTGATGGCGTTTAATTTCAGTACATCCATACCAAAGATTAATTTGCATAATTTATGAACTTAAGAAAAAAATGGAATTATGCATAGAAGATTTAAGAAACATGGCAAGTTGGGTTACGGAACTACTAAATAGTGGATGCCTAAAACAACCGCCACAGTAACAAACTATGTTTTGAAAGTTCCTCAGTAGAATAATTTTACGTTCAGAACGAAACGGTTGCCAGCTTATTTAGTCTACTGAAGTTTGTATGTGCATTTGTCAAAGTTTCAAAAACTGTTTCTCAAAATATAATGTTAATTCAACATTTACTCAAACTAACTTAAAAAATGTAATGCTTTTTTGCCTGGCCATATTCGATGGTGTATTTTACTGCAATATAATAATTTTGTAATTTAATCAATGCACTAACATGATTACTTTACAAAACATTCACTTTTCACGTTTATCTCATCGCAAAAAAACTGTTTAGAAGAATGTTGGTGACGGTGTAGTATTGGAAAAGTTTTGTTATGCCACAGCTTTTTCGCTCAGCGGCCTAGTTTTCTAGTAATTTATCTCTTTTTTCCATAAGAACTTTTACAAAGAAAAGTATTACTAAATAAAATAATAATGTAAATAAACACAAACGGCGTTGGCAAAAAATACAAATGGGAAATAAAAAAAAAAATTTTTTATGAAACAAATCTGTTAACCTAAATGAACAGACTAATTAAAAGGAAAAAATCTTCAAAGATAGAATTAAAGCAAAAATATATGATGGTTGATCCGGATTAATTTTGCTTATAGCTTTGTAAGCACGATCAATTGTTATAGCTGAAAATTCTTGGTGTTTGCAGCTGAGCATTGAAATTGAGGGCTCGATAGAAACTGATGCCATTATACACTGCATTTATGCGTACGCAAGCTATCATAAAACGTAAACAGACGCTCAAAAAGTAAAACCTACTCTTTCCCTTAAAAAAAGTTTATACCGTCAGAATGAAAACATTGAGAGAATCAAGATTGAAAAATATATTTTGAAAGGTTCTGTAAAAAAACATTGGAATGCTAAGATTATTTTTGTATTCTTTCACCGAGATGCAGCTGGTGATGTTAGAAGATAATGGAAGTAAAACTATAGCTTCCAATACTCTAGGGACAACGATAATATCAAGCTTCTCGCTACAGAATAGCAAGAAGTACTCCTTGCAGCAAAGAGACAGCAGTGAAAATATATGCGTAAAATACAAGTTTGCAGTGCGCGAATGATTTTTCTCACAAGTATTGTAAATAAAATAAAGAGTTAGTGTTAAGAACATGTAAATAATCGTTGAGCTGGTTGGTTCGTAAATTGTCTTACTCGAAGCTATCGTGAATGTTTATCGGGTTCAGTTGAACAAACAGTAGCAGTCAAGTACGAAGCACGAGCGAGTCACGTTTCGGTACGCGAACGAACGGTCACGCTTCCATTTTTCCGCAGTTTTCCTTTCGTCGAGTGCGCTCGCTGTTCTCTCTCGCGCGACTACTTTATTTCTCTTAGAGTAGTCGTCGGCTTCTCGTCTCTCTTGTTTTGTGCGCTTTTTCTCCTGCTCGCCTCGCGTTTGTTCTTAAAGCGAGGGGCACGCGCGAGTTACGCGCAGAAAGCTTATTGCCCGTCTTTAGAGATGACGTGACTCTTTCGCGGCGCACAGAGATAAGCGTTTTAATCTTCTGTCGCGTTAGAAAGTTGCTCGGCTAATGTTGTAGATGGAACGCTGAATTGAGCGGCGCGCCGACGGCTGCCAGCCGGAGAAAGCCAAAGCGCGCGAAGCAGACGGACCAGACCTTTTATTTTCGAAAATTTAGCTGTTGCAAGTGACAATCTCAACCACACGTACAAATACATTTGCATTTTATTCGCCAATAAGCTCGCGATCGACTTGTTGATTGTACTTTCTCAACTGTTCGATAGAGAAATAAGCAGGCAATAGGGTCACGCGCTTTACCGTACAGGCACAAGCAAGCTGTGTAATAAAAATAGTTAGGTTATCTCGCTCAATAACCCAAATAAAAGGAAAAAGTACGCACACAAAGCCAACGCCGGGGCTCTCGATTACGCTCCTGTGAACTTTGCCTCCTATATATATCGTATACAAATACACGGTGGATTGCTCTCGCTTTCCTTCTATCGGTCTGCCAAACTTTTTTCGTGCAAATGAAAAAACATTCGGGCACGGGCGGCGAAGAAAAATAAGAAAAGGGACGACTCTTTTCGCACTGGGGAGCGCGGGCATTCGCCTCACGTTGGCGCGAATGCCACGCGAAAAATGCTTGCGTTCACAAAGGAAAAGAGCGAAAGAGAGGAGAGTGCTATGCAATCGTCAAGATAAAACCGGGCACCTGATAGCGAAACACGCTGCAGGCCAGGTTTTACCATGCGTCCGTGTCAAAAACAGTAGATTTCTCTGAGCAAGAGAGAGAGAGAGAGAGCACGTGTTCCTTTGTGCTTCGACCAGGTCATGCGACGTTTGCTTTAGTTGATTTCTCGTGGGCTCTTGATACCACCCCCCTTCCCTTCTTTCTCACTCACCCTCTTGCTGCTATCACTCTTATTTAATGTAATGACTGCCACGTTGTTCTTCTTTGAGCCTTATTTTCTTTGTAACAAATACACTGTAATAAGTATGTGTCAGTCAACCTTCAGTTAGCTTTGTGGGATATTCCAAAGAAGAAATAATTATCAAACGAGTGCATCGCTTTCCGAAAAAAATGATTTCTTATAATTTCAACAAAACAAAACAGCATACAGAAAGCTACTAGACAATTATGCGCTGCCTGCGGTAACGTATACGGTCAAAGCAAACAATTTCCGTTTAATCTGGTTTTCAAACTCCAAAAGCGCTGTTATATAAACAATACAACCAATTACGAGTAAATGCAAATCAACAAAAAGTAAAATTGCAGTTGCGGGAAAAGGAAATGAGTTGGCCACAAAAAAGAGGAGCACACGAGTAGAATTCACTACGTTTAATCGGACGTGCTATAGCCATATCGTTTACAAAACAAAAAATTTTTGAAAAAGGTAAATTGAAGCAGAACGATGAGAATGAAAGAATGGAGAAGGGTGTATCGGAATTGTAAGAATAAAGCCCACATTAGCGGAGAGAATGATTTTCCGAAATATCCATAGCCGAGTAAAACCAATCGTTAAGTTCGATGAAAGCCAACTGAAGAGAGCTTGTTGCGATTATGCACCGTATACCGCTCCTTTCGTGTAGCGCATTTAGCCCATTGGCTTGCGAGAAGGGTGAGTCGGTGAATAGGTGGTTTTTCGCATACTCAACGGAGCGTTAACGCTTATAGGAAAACATGTAGTAGTCGTGCGAAATTCGACCTGGTTTTCGTTTACGAATGAAAGGGGAAAGAGAGGGAGAGATGGTTGCAGGCTATTCAGTTGGCTACTGACCCTTGGCAAATCCCAGCGTTAGCTTTCTGTTGGCTGGTGCGCGTTATGTTGGCTCGCAAACTCACCTCCCCAGGCGCCAGCCCGATTGTTTCATCGGCTCCATTCCGCTAAACGAATCCCCAGATGTGTCAGCGATTTTTGTTTTCCTTTCATTACTGCGCCACGCAAAATTGAGCTTCTCTAACCGATTTTCTCACATACGCAGCAGCCTCAGTTGCACCAAAATGTCAATTTACCGAATTTCACAAGTCAAATATTACCCACGCTAACTTTGTGTAGCTCCTTTCATTCGTTAGCTGATTTTTCAATCTAAACGTCGAGTTTTTCCAAAGGGATAGATTTAGGAGGTCCACGTGCTTTTGCGAAATCCATCCTGCAATATAAATACTTACTTCGGAGCCAACTAGTCGGAGCCCATTTACTTTGGCTTAACTTCCGAAACATGTTTGAGTGGATTGAGTTTTAGCTTCGACTAGTGATCCAAGCATCTGCGTGGTAGCCATTTAATACATAATATTCATACTTCTCTGACGAAGTTACTATCTCCCTTCTTTATTAGATTTTTTTAAACTATAATTCCTCTCTAATTGCTATCTTTCATAATGCTCTATAGCAGCAGGTAAGATCATACTTTGCTCGCATTCATGAGCATTTTTTGCAGAATCGTTAAAGTAGTCGAAACGACATCCGAACGCTCATTACTAATCATGCTGCCGGAGAATAAAAAACGCAGAATATTCGTTTGAGAGATTTGGATTCCATGTAATTCAGTTTTTCAACTTAGCTTTTAGACTACTATTAAAAAGCCCTTTAAATATTCCATAAAAACATACTATGATGGGTTTGTTGACGATGACTACCCCGCCGTCGTTGTGAACTATATGCGTTCACGCCAAATAGCTTTGCTTGTGCACTTCAAACTACGTGCTCAAAAGCAAAGTCACGTGTTGCGCGAAAAATAAAAACAAACTATCGCTTCACCAGTGTGAACATACTGTTTGCGTAATGTAATCCTATCTTTAAAAAATGATAAGTCGCCGACATCCAGCGTTGTGATAGGTTGATGATAAAAAAAACGCGAAATTTTCGTATACTTTGAAATATTTTTATTATAATATTTTTATTATAATAAAGAGTGTGAGATTTATATTTTAGTAGTAAATTCAATGTATGAATAATTAAGATGGATAATAATATGCAAAAGTTGAAATGTACCGTTAATAAATCATTTTGAAAACATCAAACGAAGTTTTGAAGTAATCATTACAAATCGTTAATTTTATAACCACCTGTAATACTGAAATGAATTTTATAGAAAAGAGAAAGAAAATGAATAAAATAAAATAGAGGAGCACATATTCTTATCTTTCATACATTGTAAATTAAGAAGTGTGCGAGCAACGGAAAGTAATTATCAGAATATTAACCCCGTTAAATTTGATAAGTATTCATGGGTGTTCTCGTAGAGGCAACAAAAAGCACAAGGTGTTTAACGTATTACTCATACTAATATACGATTGGTGCCATCATCATAGATATATATACATATATACTATTGGGTATGTAAAGTTTAATGTAGTATAATAATATAATAGCTTTATCTACCGTAGGTTCAATTAATCTTTTGGATAATTTATTTTGAAATGAGTAAAAATTCATCAGTTCTATTTTTATTTATTTGACATATTGATGTAGTTATTCTATTTTAAATAGCATGACTTATTCGTACCCATTAGAATCTCCAAGTTGGCATGTAAATGGTTCAAATAATTTAATAAATAGCAGGAAAACATAAGAGAAAGATCAATCTAATAACAATAGTTTTTTTATAAAATCGTTACGTTTAATTAAATAATACTAATACTATGCAGGTCTTATTTTCTGTGTTTGGAATTTAAGGGTCAGATCTAAATCTTTTGAATCATTGTTGAAAGGATTCGATGACCATATTATTTCTAACGTCGAATTATATTAAAGTTCTTGTTTATTTACAACACTAAATTAGTCATGCGGCTTTTTTACAGAAAATACACAGGTATCGGAAAGTGGAGTGCATTTAGTTGCTATCGAAAATAAGCTTGTTTTGTTCAAGTAGTTGATATCATATACATAAAAGCTTTCTCTCGATTCTTTAGCTCAAAAGCTTGAACGCTCGATAGACCAGCAAAAGATAAAAGAAATTGAGAGTGAAAGAGACGCGTAGACGAAGCAATGGGATAGTCGCATGAAAAAAGAGATCGGATTTTATGGTCGCATACGCGCTCACGCACATACAGACGTGAGTTGGAATGATTGTCAGGTTGACGCGCCGCGTCGACAAGATGAGAGGTTGCGTGCGACTAGGGCTTTTACCGTGCTGCGGCGGCTTCGTGTGTCAATCAGCTCTTGGCGGCCGTTGTCCAATCGGATAGCTCGATTAAAAGTGACGAGCTGTAAAAAGCCCATGCGCTTGGGGTAATTGCAAAGAATCCACTAGCATCTTAAGATCGATGAAGCTTTTGTGAGACGGGTGTACGGACTTTTTAAACGAAATCACGTCGGATTTCGATGTTTCATTCGGAAAGTGAAGGACTTTCAGTGACTGTTGCTTGAATCAACTTAACAGCGGA
Source organism: Phymastichus coffea (assembly GCF_024137745.1). Taxonomy (NCBI): domain Eukaryota; kingdom Metazoa; phylum Arthropoda; class Insecta; order Hymenoptera; family Eulophidae; genus Phymastichus; species Phymastichus coffea. Next base: position 1,039,153 of record NW_026706880.1, read on the forward strand.
AAACTGTATATGTAAAATAACTCCCTGGATTTCGAGTGATTTTGAGTTTTTTCAAAGTCGATTTTTAATTTCGAACATCATTATAACAACGTACAGAAACAATGTTATTTTCATTATTTCAGTTGTCTATCAATGACAAAATCCTAATTACTAAAGATTAATCCTCTTGTTACACATAATTAATGTTCGCAAATCGAAATCCCTCTTTTTACCAAAATCCCATGCTATGATATGTAAAAGTCTTCAAGTTATTAAATAAAGTACGAGTAAAACTAAAAGATCCTAGACTGAAAGCAAATTGTCGTCGAAAACTGAATAAAATTCAACGCAAGCTCTGGGCTGGGTAATCAAAATAGAAATAAAAGAAGAAATAAAAGAAGAAATAAAAGGAGAAATAAAAGAGATAAAAAAAATGCATATCACGATTAACGTAGTGTTGAATCTGTATCTGGTAAAAAATTGATTTGCAGCAAAAAGCAAGTATGAAAAAGGCACTAGAATTCGAGCATTTTCGGACGTTATGAATAAACGAATGCGCAGAGAGACAGAGCAGGACTCTGAGCGCATTTCGGCCCTGTGGGACAGCCGAGTGAAAAAAGGGCGTCGAGTAAACACGAGGCAAAAGAGAGTCGTGAAAAACACTGCTGTGGGACTGTTTCTACGCTACATCGCGACTCGAAAGCGTGCCGCATCTTCTTTCTATTTGTCCTCTTTTACTTCCTACTACTTTTGCTACTGCATGAAGATCCAACCTTCGCCCCTTTCCCCTCCCTCGAGACTCTCAATGATGAAGCGAGAAAAGAGAGATGCACACATTATTAGCAGAGAGAATTTTCCATTGGCGCTCGTATACTGCAGGTGTGTAGGCATCAACATGTATATCTCATTATATATGCATCTCTCGGCCATACTTCATTAATCTTCTGTTTATTAAAAGTGTCACAGTATCATCTTGCATTAGCGTATGTGTTTACAAGCAAGCATAAATGAACATTCAAGAGTAGAGCGATAATATTCGGGGAAAGAATATTAATCAGGCAAAAAGCTGCAGTGATAGGCCAAATAGAAAGCGCTTGAGGCCATATACGATGCAGTTGGCTCATGCCGTAGCTTTTAAAAGCTCGGTCCTTGTCTGCATCGCGAATCCCGACATCGTCCTCCGCGAGCAGGAGTAGGAGAAGACAGCGCGCATTCCTAAGGCAAACTCTACAAATCCAATTGGCAGATAGTCGAACGAGGTCAAAACGCCGTTGTCGCCGTGAACGGAGATTCTGGCTGGCTCTGCGTCAGAATCGCGCAACGTATACATGCAAACGTACAGGATTTTTCATCCTCGAGCTCGATCAAAATGTGGGTCGGGTCAGTGTGCGCCTGCACAGGCGCTCGTCCCAAGAGCGATCTCCGTATATGTGTACGTACTGTAGAGAGGGGCAGGGCAAGGGCTCGCCGAGGGGATAAGCAACGAGCCGAGCGTAAAGCTTAGCGCGCGACGATAGCGGGACAACCAACTGTGGATAGGCGCGCGTTGTGTCACCGCCGCTGCTGTTGCTGCTTTAACTGCGGTCCAGATAAGACGACTGCTCGCACGACCGCTTGATGCGGGTTACATATATGGGCCTCGGCTACTGGCAGCTTATACAGGCCTACACACGACGATTTTCATCTCCGTTTGCTGGTCTTGTTATTAGCTTTTCCGTTATAAGAACACGCTACCCATAAATGTTTTCATCGTACGCTCAAATATTAATTTCGCATAAAGCCAGTAATTTGGAATCTATTATCTGTTGCTGAGAAGATTTAATTAGATTATTATTACAGATGGGCGAACACAATATTGAAAATCTATAGATAGATTAATCATCAATTAGCAAAAAAACAGAACGTTAATTGAACGAATTGGAAATACGTGCTATATTATGCAGCGCTTGAATTCCACACGAGTTAGCTTATACAATCTACAAATATACTTTGATTGATCAATAAGAAAACAAGAGATATAACCGTGAGCGAGATAACAGATGGTAAGATGAAAAAAAAAGTTGTATTATTTACCCAAGCGTTACAAGCTACACAACAACTATAGTTTGTATTCGCAACGGCACTATTGTTCTTCGGTGACACGATGCATCTGCATCACGCGTAAATTCCAAAAAATATACAAAATATTTATTGTCATACCTGCACATTGCAAACTTTGTATTTGATGTTCCAAGGTCTGCCTTTGCATGGCTTCCTGCGGCATCGTTTCTGCTGTTTGGATATACCACCCCCGCAGCTCCTGTTTAACAGAACAATTTCCATTCCGATAGTATGTTGATTATGACAAGTGGCGAGCGATTTCCAAGCCGATATTGAAAATATGCAAAAGTTAAAAAATAAGGATAATGAACCTTGAAGCTCGCTTGCGCTTGCTTTTGCGAGGAATATATAATCTTTATGGATGAAAAAACTCGTAGAAAATGTAGGAAAGAAAGGAAAGTAAAGGTTGAGATGGCAAGCTTGCGGAGATCGATGGAGATCTAAGACGCCCGCCGTAAAGATCGTAAAATAGGCGTTTCCGAGCTGTTAGAGTCCGAACTTATAAAGCTCATAAATTATCCGGCGCCTCGCCCGGGAGGCACACGACGAACAGCCTGTTTCCGCGGGCTCCTTGGGAAAACGCTCCACCGTAGGCGAACTTGTCGCGCGCGAGAATCCCAAGCCAAGAATCGTGCAGGCCAAAGGGGAGAAAAAGAAAACGCAGAGGAAAGAAGAAAAGGGGGAGAAAGTACGTGCTAGGTAACCAAGTGGCGTGCTGCGGCGGCGCCAAGAGTCGCAGGAAATTAAGCGCAAGCTCGCTAGCGAAACAAGACTTTTAATTGATTGGGACAATGGAGCGAGGCTAATTTTCTCGACACTTTCGCCAGCTACCACTGCTCTCCTCTTTCTACTACTTCTGCTCTGCTTTCATCGTAGTACGGAACTGCGGCTTTCCAAGCCGATGAATATTAATCATAATTCCTAAATAAGTCGCTTTCCCAGGATGCCTTGCAACGCGGAGCTTGCAAATAAGTTCAAGCCCGTTACAGCTGATACTGTATTAATACGCTAACAATTTTGTCGCTCTCGCTTCATTAATTTTACAAAGCAATTTGTTATACGTAGAGACAGCATGTATTGAAATATAACAAAGTTGCTTACCTCGAACAAGCTGTCCATTCTCCCCATGAGATTCCCTGTAACAAAAGGATAGAAAAAAAAACTTCAGTCACTAGAGGTTTCAGACGTTGTATTGTAGGAAAAGGAGCAATTGACCATAATATTGCACGCGAGTGCATACACGAAGCTTTTACGTAGACATCATTTTAGAATATACATTATGATTTTATATAGTAAACAAGAGAAGATTATGTTGTACATGCAGCTGTTTGCGTATACACTCCAGGTAGACGTCTTTTGTTGAAATATTTTACGGGCTTTTTACTGCTTTTACAATAACGCTATATCACGTAGCGTTGTAGTTATTTTTATTTTGAATAACGTTGAAAACATTGTTTTCCATTAGGGAGGTAGAAGAGAACTTCTTACCCAGGATGGTTTTAGTGAAATTGGATTTGGCGCAATATGCCTTAATGGCGAGCTGGCAGAGCTTTAGCAAAAGAAGCTGTCTCAATTTGTCTAATTTGTCTCACGAGAATAGTAACAATTCTCATTAGGCGACGATATTTCTAGCCATCACAGTGTGTTAAATCATTTTTACGGTAATCCTGTACAAGCGCAATTAATAACTGATATTTCATGAAAATTCTATTCGCGCTATGTCGTCGTCGCGTCAATCGGTACACGCGTACATTTTTCAATAGGCCACCACTTCGACCTGCCGGCTTTGTGCGAGGTTCAGGCTTTTTGGATATTTCATGCGACGGCGGAGCTATCTTCACGTGCACGTACTGTGTAGCTGCGAGACGAATGGCAATGTATTTTCCACGGAGAGAAGGGAATGAGACTTTTATGTGTGTGACGTAGGTTCGACATTGCGAATAACGATTCGCCAATTTTTGCTGAAACTGACTCACTGACAATATTGGCGTATTAATGAATCACATCATAAATTTATCTCAAGCTTTTATTTGCCGTTTTTCAGTTTTTTCCCATCCATATATTCCCGGAAATTTGCATTTATAGAAACTCTGCTTTAAACGTCTTGGAAAGAGAAGAAGATTAATTATTCACAGAGTCGTCATTTTGTTACAAACTTCATTTAAGAGGAATACATATGTATGTATAGTACGTCAAATTCAGTTAAAAAACGTCTGGAAAACTGTTAATTGAATGGACGGGTCATTGCATTATTTTTTCTCAGAAAAAAAAGAAAAGCAGAAATTAATATGCTTATTTCAAACAATATTTTAATAAAGTAGAGAATTCGTCTAAAATAAGAAATGTTCACTGGACTTGTCTTATTTAGAATACTACGATCAAAAAATAAAAAATGCGACGTAAGTAAGGAATCATTTTTATGAAACATTTTATTATCTGATTTTTGTCAAAATTTATCAAAAGATTAAATCATGCAATATAAATAATAATTAACTGCATATCGATTGTAAAATACTTAAATCTATAGCAGTGTAAGATCAAGGACGTCACGAGGATACGAAATAACTTCCTGGTCGTGTATGTATTCTATAGTGATGTCACGTGAGTTTGATGAATACGTGCACATTGCACCCGACGAGTTATGATTTTGCACGTTGGTGTCTCATTCCAATCGCATTCCGTGAGAAAGCAAAACTGTTTCCGCGATATATCTATCGGAGAATCTCGGAGCTTTTCTAAAAAAAAAACGAACGTGAACGTGTTCGATCGACTTTATTTGACGGGTCAAAGGCTTTTTCAATTTTTTACGCTTCAGATTCTCTATTCAAACTTCAATTGCCTCGCGGGTTGCTCCTACTCTCTCTCACACACACGGTATACGGCAAATGCGTTAGCATTGTTTACTATTGCTCGTGCATGGATATTACAATCGATTCGATTTAAAAAAAATTGACGATTAAACGTTAAAAGTTTGTTTCAGACTCTAATAAGTTTTTGACGTATACAATTTTAGATTTGAGCTAACGCAGTAATGTGTATATAAAATATATGTTGAGTACACTGTTACGTTGATTGTTTTTCAAATTTCCTAAAGTATTACAACTAAACGCAAGGAGTAAGTTATATTTCGGTTAGTTCCACCTGGCGCGTTTGAAATTGTATTAGCCAATCTGTGCGATAGGGGAAGCATACATACATCAACAAGGCGTTGCAATTCGTATAGCCAATTTAAAATCAATCTTAGTTGCACTTTGGTGGTGAGTGAGTAAAGGAAAGAGCATTCGTGAGAGCGAGCGATCGGTTTTAAGCCGCTGCTCGCGCGCTTGTAAGTCTGCATTATTCAAACGCGCTTCCTTGGCAATTTCCCGGCCGCTTTCACGCGCTCGCGCTCTCGACTATTCTCTCTCGCTCTCTTTTCGGTGGCTGTAACGACGCTCGCAGAGATTCATTTTGTATTAGAGACTACCTCGAGTCTTCGTCGTCGTCATCGTGTGTCTCGATGAGCCCGTCGATAGTACAATGGCGCGCGACGCCGCATTGTGTGGCGCGGGATTTATTTACGTGCACTCCCAACATCTTGGACGACCCCGTACACGCCTTGATGGTGGCCAAATACTTCAGTCGATCACGTTCAAGAGAAGAGAGAAAGCCCCTTGGATACGTTGTCGACGGAAAATTAAATTGTAGTCTTGTAGTCTGGTCGATTCTTTTACTTTTCAGTTTGATAGTAAAAAGAACTATCAAAGACATGATAATTACAGCTTAGGGTTCGATTTGATACTATAAAAGAGTGCACGCTAAAAGCTTCAAGCATATTTCACAGCAAACGCCTCGAAGCTACATCATAAACGTGCAAAATGACGTTGCGTACGTTCGCTTTGCAAGCTTGCCACGTCACAACATGTTTGAGGTTCTGTTCTTGGCAGTTACAACGTTAACTTTAGCAAACAAGAATTTGCCAAGCGGAATTTTACTGGGAAAAAATGTAAAGCGTCTTTTTTCTCGTTCGAAGTCAAAGCAAAAATTTCTTTTCTGAAATTACGTTGGAGGGGGTGTGCTCACTCTCCTTTTTTTCAAAAAACTGTCAGACGCCGAACGTTTGACACGTAGTCCCCTGCGGTAAGCGTCAGCGGCATGCACGCCACAAGTTTCAGACACGAATATATATTGAATTTCTATGCTGGAGAATATAGACTTGCGACTATCACTGCACGAAGAAAGAAGAAGAAGAAGAAGCCTGCCTGTAGATTTTTTATTAGCTGCATATTATTTTCTTTCGTATTTGATTCTTTTTGTGCGCACGCGTGAGCGAATTTCAACTTGCGAACTCTATTATTCTAGCGGCTACGTGCTACTATTATATAAATGTTTCCGTGTGTGTATGTCGTTTACTTTATTGACGATAGAGAGCTTATTAATTCCCATTCTCTGAGAATAGAGACCAAGTATAGATCAAAGGACCGTGTCCTGCATTCATTTTATACAATGAGCTTTTACAATGTAGCCACGTCAAAAAGTGGTTTGTGTTAGAATGCAAACTTCCATTTATAAACGTGCGACTACCCTTTTACGATATTGTTTTCATAAATTGTCGTGAAAAATGCTCAAATCTCAAGCACGTACTTGAACATGTAAATACTTTTCAGCTGAAATATCAAGTAAAAGAGAATGTAGAATTTTTCTTGTACTATTTGGAATTGTTGTTATAAAATAGGTTGATAAAGGTATAAGAAGCTCATTGTTTACAAAATCTTATAGCAAAGTGTATCTTTCTTCTATCAGAATAAAAATCTCTACTGTTAAGAATGGCAATCAACTTTTTTTTTCTCATTTCCTCCTCATTTTCTCTTTTTTTTAGTGGTGCCGCATCAAGCACTTTACCGTTAGGGCTCGGCGCAACGTCACACTCATCGGCTCCGGTTTTCCATCAAAGAAAAAGCGATCGAATTCTTAAGTAGGAGCCTTACGCTCCTGCTTGCATTATTCAAGGCCTTTCGAAGGAACGTCGTCGTCACAAGACCTCTCTCTCTCTATTTCTTCGACGGCTGCTCTTCTCTTTGGCGGTGAGATTTCTCGCTTGCGCGCGTGCAACTATCAATTTGTCTCTCTCTTCCTCTCTCTCTCTCACCCCGCTTTTCATTCACGCGTCGATTTCCGTGCCAAGCATTAGACTTCCAAATTATTGAGAGCAACAACCGATCTTTTTGCTAATGCAGACCTCCGTCACCACCAACGCTATCGAGAGTGTGGGTCCACTTTCGACAAATCTTCAAGCTAATTCCGATCTTTCATTTGTACGTGCTACACGACTCGAGAGTGCGATCGAAACGTATATGCGCTTATTTATAATTGAGGCCGCCTTCGATTTGATACCGACCCAAAACGGGAATCAGTTAAAGCCAAATATTTTTTTATCTTTTAATATTGCTTTTAAAATTTCTGTCTGTTCTGCTTTTCTTTATAACACAAACAAAGTGATATGAGATTTCCATTGATTAAAAAATTATTTTCCATTAACCACAAAACTTTTACTTTTAACATTGAAACTTATTGTTATTATAGATAAATTACCAGTTTTATACCGTTGAATAGACTCATAAGATTCTTTCCTTAAAAAATTACCAAATAATATCTCATAAGACGTACAAACATGGCAATATCTGATACAATTACATTACTATTTGCTGTCAAGCTTGATTTAATTTATAGGAGAATTTGATGAATCAGCTATCTAAATTTACGATCATAATTCCTCAGCGCGTCGGGAATGAAGATTATGTATTTATTTACGATTGACAGGAGAGAGATTGACGTGGTAGAAGCATGCAGTCTCATCTTGATATATGTTCCCAAAGGAAATCTTATTAACCATGTCGTCTACGTTGACATGCGGTGAGCAGATTTAACGTCGGAAACATAGTAAACGTTTGAAATTTTTGGTTCTGTAAAAATATTTTTCGTTGAATTTGTTTTTTGAACTTACTTCGATAAAACAAATACTCTGCTTGATTCCACTCTTTAACTTTAACAATCCATGGAACTCTATACATTAGTTTTTTTATTAGTGATTCAGCTTTTGATTAAGTAATATATTTAACAAATGAACAGAACAATCTATCAACGTTTGTATACTAACAAATGTGAGAATCTTAATATCGTAAGTAAAATAAATCTCTTAGTAAGAACTGAAGCAAGGAATACTTTAGTCTTTGATAGTAATAACGAATATTAGGCTAGTAGTAAATTTATAAAAACTTAAGAAAAAAACTGACAGTATATGGTAAATTAATAGACGGGAAGATAACCTTTTTATGATTACTGGTCATGATAATCAGTTCTTTATATACTGCTTACTTATAGTAGTATTGCATTTTTAATCATATTTCTATAATTCTATTGCCCTTATTCTTTTTGTATAGCAGCTTATCATGAAACAATATCCAACATCTCCTTCAAAATTTATGCTACTAATGTAACTGAGATTGAACTGACTTATATCTAAAACATCATAATGCTTTTGAATATTAGAGGACCATACTTTTCTGCAATAATTTATTAATAGCCTTAATTCTATAATCAGTGTATATAAAAAGCTATGATATAGATGCTTTTCCTCTAAAAAACTACTATCGTTTTGCATTTTTCTCGATAAAACTAAATTAAAAGAAAGCCTCATTTCATGTATTTATACTTTCTTTAAATATATGTAACTCATTTCTCAAAAATTGTAGAAAATATGTAATAAATCTGGAAATCAAAATAGAAGAAGGAATAGAATTATTATACATTTAAGTCAATAACGCGTAAATAAAATAATAGCTTATCGTGCTTAACATATCTCTATATAATCAAACAAAATATCTACTGCTAACTTTCATTATGAATAAATAATCTTTTCAGTTGTTAATTTTATAAAGAAAAACCTGTTCCTCTTTGTGGAACTTTGAAATATAATTATATAATTGAATCTGCAACAGAAAAATCATGGAACTATCGTTTTATTTAGTGAAGTAACCTATTGGCGAGCATTCAGAGAACAATGACATAATGTTGAGTGTATTACCCATTACAAAGAGAACGATTTTTCAAAGCATCAGAGAGCTTGAAGAGCTGTTAATAGAGAAAAAACGCTGTGAGCTTTTTTACGAGCCCATAAAAGATGTTCAATCGACCTATGTGGACCATCGATATCTCGAAGCTTCACCTTGCTTATATTTACGATTGTCCAGGATATATAACGACACGAAAGACATCCACAAGGCGAGAAATTTTGTTAGGCTTGAGATGGGGGAGAAGACGAAAAAAAATTTTCGATTTCCTTTTAGATCTGTCTGCGGCGAGTATCGACTTTCCATTTCGAGCACCGACAAGGATGCCTGATGCTAAGGCGTATGTGGGCTTGGGCAAAAAAAGTAGACTCCACCAAATGGTTCGAGAGAATGTACTGGGAAAGTGGCACAGCCCCTGAGGCTCAATGTGAACTTTGTACTTATTTCAGAAAATATCATCTTGCAGATAGTGTATAAAGAGGACTATAGAATATTTAATGTTGTTTGGATCGGTTCATTTAGCAAAACAACAGCAAACGTAGAATAAATATTATAATAAGAGATAATCCACGAGCGTTCAACGTAATATGTAAGTAGTAGATCGGTCACGCGCGAATTTAATACTCCGTATTATAGTTACGTCGAATGTTCTCAATGTTGCCGACTTTTTATACAATCGTTTGCTCGCGCATGGGAGTCTCGTAGTTACAAAGTTGCGCCATGAGATTCCTCCATCGGCAATGAACCGCGAAACACGACGCAAAAGCAATCGTGCGACAAACTTAGCCCGTTAAAACGTGGACGAAAAGAACCAAGGTGAAGGGACGTGCCTCTCGCTCTCGTTGTGTATTTTCACGTTATAGGACAGAAAAAGTGCTGGAATTACGATAGTATTAAGCCATTCAATTGGAAGCTCTCGTGGAAAAGAGGAACGGTCAAGTCGTGATACACCGAGGAAACATTAAAAAGATTGTTTTGCTCTTGTTGCCTAATTTTTTTTCGGAGAGATGAAAATGATTTAATTCTAATGCAGCGAAAAATACTGCTGTTGAATTTAATTTTGCAATAGAAGCTGTAGTTATCTGGGCAGATGTACAAGCCCGTCGACTTGCACGCGAAAAATTGTGATTTAACTGCAAATCTACAGAGGTTTCTATAGAGCCAACGTCACGATTAGGCTCTAGATACGTGCTTGGGTTTGAATCAATGTGCTTGATTTGACTGAACGAGCTCGCCCCTCCCCTGTAGAAATCGTCATGAGTGGCATGAGGGATTATTACACGTCAATCAGAATTCTCGCGCCTCCCCTAAAGCTGTACACAATCCTAGACCCTTTACCTCAAAATTGCTAAAGTTTTGCAAGACAACCGTTTTCACGCCTCTCCTGCAACGTTACACCCTTTTCCGTGTTCTCGCTCCCCTTCTTTCCGTTTTGCCAGTTACTGCTCTCTCTTTTTTTATTTGCTCGTTGCATTCATGGGATAGCTACTACAGCCTTTAATTCCTTCTTACTTTGCAGGGTATCAAAACTTTTATTGAAAAGTTAGCACTTGGACAATCCAGTACAAGAGGTAATAAAAATAACTGTTAGGACGTTCAAGTGCGACTCTCAATAGAACAACAATATCGATGTAGTTTATTCATTTCCAGTCGTATTCTCATCATACCCTGATTGCAAGTAAACCACTGCAAGCTACCCATTTTTCTTCTCTTCATTCAAAATTATCATTAACTGCACCGTCAATAATTACTAGTAACTATCCTTACTTTTGAATGTCTCATTACTAAAAATTAATGCTACCATCTTTCCTTATACCCTCACCTGGAATTTATTTATAAAAATTTCTCAAAGAAATATGGATACTCAAAAATATCAATAATAGTGAAAATCTCGTGTGATATTCTGTTCGCGCGTGCTTACATATAAAATTAAAAAATGTACATTACTGTATAGCTCTGTATTTCATAAGATATGAAATAGTTGAATGGTTTTGATGTAAAACAGTAAACTGTAATACTGTCAACTGATCATAAGTAAATTTATATTCATACTATTTTAATATCTTTTTAGTCAAACTCTTGATAAGTGATTTAACAATTTGCAAAGAGAATTTTCGTTCAATTTTCCTACATATAAAACTTAACAAACGGAGTGTAAGCCTGTATGTACCTGGAATCAACAACTCATGAATTATTAACGAACGTGCGCCGGCTTCCCTCGTCTTTAGCGATGTTTGCCAGCTCACGTGCCACCATCTATACGTATATATCATTTGTTTAACGCTGTGAGACGATGACAAGGTGTCGTATAATATTTCGCAATCAAGCTTGTATTTCGAAATTCCTTGAAAAGTCACCTATATTCTGCCATGTAGCTTTGTAAGATTATTTGAGAGTTTGGACAGATTTTACCGAAGGGTTAAAAATACCGATCTTTTCTGTTTATTGGAATGAAAGAAAATTAATATTCAAATGATCTTGCTAGAGTGTATTTTATCAGATCGAATATCCATCAAGTTTTTTGTAATATTCTTTACTTGATGACGAAAATAAAAATCGTTTATAAAACACGTGACTTTTTACATGGATTTGGTTTTAACATTCTCAATAGTTTTAGGCTACAATTAAAATCGACAATACGTCGATTCACCAGTTCAGAAACAAGATAGGTTCGAAAGAAAATACATTTGACCTTTAACATATTGTTACGAACAATATGAAATTCAAAATATACATCATCAGAAATGTGGATCACATTTGAGACATATTGCGATTCTATCGTTGAAATGAACTGTAGTGCCCAAAGTTAGCTTTTTATAAAGACTATCATAATAGTTCTAATGGGAATTGCTACTCTGTCGCCGAGACCCTTCAGCAAAATTGAAGCCCACGCGCGTGTGGGTTGTTGCCTCGTCATCTACACCTCGTCTTATTTGATAGAATTAGCTAATAAAAGTTATACGCGCGTCACGTCCTTCAGCAGTTTATGCTCGAAACAAAATGGATCGACGCGACTACCTATAAGTAACGTGTAATGACTTATTAAAATGAATTTTATAAATTTCGGAAAGAGAAATATAGGAAAAGACCTTACTATGTATAGAAAGTTATTCTTTTGAATATTCTTCCTCAAATTAACCCGTGCATTAGAAAAGTAATATGAAAATAATATAAATTAACTAATAGATTAATGCACTTGAAATGCAATTTATTTTTTGTAGGACAAAAATTAATAAATTTATCATCTACTTTCTCATACTTTACATGCATTTAAAAAGAATGAGTTTACTCAGTGACATTTATAATAATCTTCTGGCCATATATTATTTTACTCATAAAAATTTTCCCTTATTAAAGCTAAACCAAATTGATCTCTGTCGTTCACAACAAGATATCACTTAATAAAGAAAGCCCTGAATTCCCGCGTGTCTTCGGCTCCCCCCCCCCCCCCCCCCCAATCCATCGTTCACGAGCATCGCGCGTATTGAGAAGGAGGAGCTTAGTCAACGATTTTCGCCTTAACCAAAGGCTTGGGCTTTCAACAACTTGCTGTCCCGGCACAAAAGAACAATACCGACGCTCATTCTAACGACACGAGCGCTACGGATAATCTCGTACGTGAGTCCACGGATGAGTAAACCTACCGTATGATACTGTTCCAAGAGCTACATTTTGTCGTTCATCTAATAAAGCTTCTGACAAAGATTCCATGAGTCGACATTATTTTGTCTTATCTGTTAAGGTTTAGAGTGTCAGTATTTTAGAAATATGTGAAAATACACGTTTTTAAGATCATATACCAAAATATTATTTTACGTTTTTTCAAGAGAAAAGAAAATTTTTCAGCGACGATTCTGAATTAACTATTAAAACTTGTACTATCTTCATAAACCAAAAAAGTAATATAAAAAAGTTGGAAGTCGAAGAACGTATAGAAGCGTTGACATTGTGAAGCCTCCTTCCTGACTCATTCTTCCGCGGACTCGCCTCTTAGCTGCAAGCAGAATGGGAACCTTGGCACTCTGGCGCTTGTATGTGCAAGTGCAACGACGAGAGAGGGTGCAAGGCTAAGTGTGCACGAGGATGAGACAAAGAGAATACGAGAGTGGGAGACAAGCACGCGTGCTCATGCACGCGGCAGAATGTCGAGGATGGAGTGCACTGCTACTCGCTACGAGTACAAGGGTAAACGAAAAAAGAAGTGAAAATACCGCCGCCGCCACCAACCCTGTGATAAATGGTCGAAGACGGAAACAAAAAACGCTTGGAAATCCGTTTATTAATTTTTCAAAGGATAAACTTCGCACGCGTAATTTTCATGCTTTTTGACAAAAGCTCATTGTCCCTACTGTAATCACGATTTTGAAAAATTTATTGGTTTGGCCAAATTATAATTTTAATTGTAAATAATGCGCTTGCTCTCTGGCGAGTTTCAAAGGTCTTTAAAAAACATTCAATTATAATTTTAAGTATACGAACTCACAAGATAAAGTAGATAATAAATACATGGTTCACCAAACATCTCGCAGTGACGAAAGGAAAGCTCGAGTGTAAAACAAGCTTGCATTACTATAAGAAAACGTACAATCACAAACGGCATATATTACTGGTTGACACTTTCCTTTCTTTGCAAGCACGAAGCTTAGAAGCTCACACTTCAGGATTCAAGCTCAAGCTTTGTGTGTCATGGCCACTGAATCGAGTCATAAGCACCTTCTTAACATTCAGAGGGTGCATATGCTTGCGTGAGCATCTGGAACCGCGACACTGGAGCAAAGGTCTCCGAGAACAAATCATTCAAACGTGTAGTTTCGATTCAGTATTCAATGACTGCTGAATGTTCATCAACATTTTTTGTCTGCTTTATATCTTACATGCATATAATGGTGAGATCCGTGTATGGCTAATATCTTTTCGGATATTTTCAAAAATATCAGGTTTGAGAGAAATTAAAAATGAAAGCTTTTAGTTGAACATTCAATTTTTTTGTAATCTTTTGAGCGTGTCGATATTCTTTATTGAATTATCTACGTAAATGCAAACAACAAATTCTTTTTAAAGCCATTTTTTTTATGAATTTATCCAGCAAAATTCTAGAAAATAGCTCCAAGCGATGAATTGAAAATACAGAAATCAATTCGTTCAGCTTTGGAATGAGAACATTTTTATCAGGTTCACCGATCTTTTATAAATAGCCCGTCTGACGTTGAACGAAGAAATAGTTTTTTTCTGACTTGAAGTTGAATATTTACGAGTAACTAAATTGTTACCTGATTGGCCGTATCAGTTTCATAACTGCTGGCAGATTGGACAGCTTCTAAACTACTTTCAAATGTGCTATTATCACCTGCAACGATCCCGGTCAGGAATATCTGGAAACAATAAGAAGTTTTATAAGTATTTTATCTTTACATAGAAAATTAATTAGTCAATTGCAGTGATCATAATATATTTATAACGACAAGAAAGATCATTTTCAACAAAATGAAAATTTTTACAGTATAATCTATAATAATATGATCGGTATCATCCCTGAATAATAAGCTCAATTTAAGTTAATCACAAAAACCAAACGTCTATCTGACTGAAATGAAATTACACAAAACGAATTGTGTTAGTTTAGGACATTACCAAGTAAACTCGTCGTTCTAGATTGAGGAAAAAAATTAAAAGATTAAACAACTTTTCAACAGCACTCTATTTAACTTTGGTCTCACCAAAGCCAACAAAACACACGCAAACTAGGTTAATTGGAAAAACGGCATTTCATTGTTTTTAAGTAAATCTAGTTAGAATTTCCGTAATCATTATGAAATTTTTTAACAATTTATCACGATATCCTTGCAAGCGAGAGAGGACCTTAAATTAGTAGAAAATCCACGATGTCGCACCAGAAAATGTACAGCTGTATATAGTAGAACTCGAAATCATTTAAGCGATGAAAGTATGAGAGGGAGGGAGGTGCAAGCGAATACTTAAACGACGTAAGAGCTATATAGACTGGTAAAAACGGCGTTTGCATTATATGTAATTTCGCGCAATAGATAAGGATCTCATGCGCGAACTCGCATCGTTCCCAATGTCTCACGTGCGAGCGGGGAACGTGCGTGTCGTAGATGCCAATTAAAGGCTTGTACATCGCGTAAATCACCGGCCAACCAACATCTTAATTCCATCTCGAATGACAGTTAAGCCGTGGGCCAGCCTTCGTAGATTTCCCCTCCCTTCTTTTTTTTGGCTGTCCTCTCTTACATTCTTTTATTTATACAGCGCTTATTTCTAGGTTGAGAGAACACGCGTGGGCAGATTTAGTTTTGATATGGATTAGTCAACTCTTTAACTCTATGTCCCGATCACCTCGATCTATGTTGCTGCTTGTCACAGATTTTTATCATTGACGAATGTTCATGGGAATCCTAACGAGAAAACTGGTTTCCTTCCGTCAGGCTTTTTAAGAAAGTTGAACATCTTTTAAATGAGCGTACCACAGTGACAGGTTTCACTTTTTTATCTGGCTGCGAACGCAATTGAGATTGATCTGGTTTTTTCGAGGCGATGTTGTATTACAATATTGAAACTAAATGAGCGTGGATTAATGATATACACGTGCGTTAAGGTGCGAACGACGAAAATCAAGATAAGATAGTATTTCAATTACATCGAAATGAACAGTTTTGTCAAGATTGCAGTAATTAATCGTATATAATTTATAATACGTTAGAGAGCATCGAAGAGCGATATATACTCGAGCGAGAAAATTGATTTCGGTTAAAATTATAGGCCAAAATAATCAGGTAAGCAAATAACCGTAAAAATGAGAAAATATGCCTTCATATCCGCAAAGGTATAGGGGGGCGATAAAGGTTGAACGCGCTTGCTGTTATTCTTTTTTTCTTTTCCTCCTCCATCCACAAGCGAGTTTGGCGCTCGTTTAACCGTTTATAGTTGCGTGATAAAAGACGAGCGGTTATTTACAAGGTGCACGGGCTCCCTCCTCTCTGTTCGCGGAGGCTTCGACGAAAAATGGTCGGGTTAAAATTGCTACAGCATTTACGTACACACACCCACGCTTGGCAACTGTCTTGGTTAATGATGTACGCCCGATAGTCGGAGAGAGGATCTCATTTGCGTGCTATCTACGTGCATCGATCGTTGCGGCTATCGCGCGAACGCTATTACGCGCGTTTCGGCACGACTTAGATGAGTCACAAAGATATAGGCTGGGCCGTCCCTCTCTCTTTGCCTGCATAATAAAGCTGAGGTTCATTTTTTCTCTCTCTATTATATTTAGTCAGGCCCAACGGCCAAGTTCAATTTCGGTAGTACCACCGAAGGGAACGTGTGTAACAATCACGCCATTCCTCATTATTAGAAGGCTTTAATTAAACGTAAGTCGAGCAACAGCTAGGGACAATTAACGGAATATAGGTGGAATAGACGAGGATGGTTCAGGGCGCTTACTCTTTTACCAGCGGGATGAAGTTTCGAGTGACGAGTTTTATGCTTGGCTTTTAGTTTCTTTACAACAATTTCTTGTATACGCGACGCTTTTTTTCTTTTTTTTACAAGGTGTCGCGAGCGCGCAAAACTTTCTCTCGGCAAGCAGAAATTACGTCGACTAATGAAAGATAGCTAATTACACAAAAACATATTTTTCCACCGTAAAGTTATGGCAACATCATGGCTATATTACTTTGTTCTTAAATATGATATTTTCTAAATAATAACTTTAATAACAAATAACTTTATTTTGCGAGTTAATGAGTCTTTGCACGAAAAAAATCCTCTTCAGAAAAAGTAAAGATTAAGAACCGATCCTTCCAAAGAGTTACAACTATGTAAAATGCATGGCTGGACAAGTGGCTGTAACAACAGAAAAACGGAGACTCATAATGCGAAGAAGCTAGAGCAGCAGCAGTTTTTCCACTGCGTGTGGATGGGAAGACCCCAACACAGACTCGTACTCCGCGTGACGCTGCGAATATAAAATTAATTCGACTTTACGGGCGGGGTACGATAAGCAACATTCACCCAACTATTTTAATAAATGTGTGAGAACTCAAGAGGCTGCAGAGGCTTACGGCCACAAAATACAAAAAGGTCATTCATTCTGATCGGAAAGCTGGATATTTATCAAATAATATTTACTACCAACTTGTTAATATAATGCCTGTTTAGAAATTCGAAAGTTCTTACATATAATGATTATCAATCATGAATGAGACAATGGAGTGAGTATACGTGCATATATAACTGTACTTTAAAGCTCTGGTTATCCACTTTACGCATTCAAATTTTATTGAATAAGTTGGATCAAGAATATTTAATTGAAAGTTTCTTTACTATTACAATCCATGACTGAAAATCAAAAATGAATACTATCACTTTTATCTCTAATACATTCTATTATGACATTCATATATTATACTAGTAATTTGGTTACAGACAATGATTTTGTACCATTCGATAAATCAATTAACGTAGCTGAAGCCCCATTAATATTTGAAGAGCTACGATTTCATGTAATAAAAATTAAGAATAAGACTATGCGTTGATAATAAAAAATGCACAGCAGCGAAATGTTTTGAATTGTAGATTGAAATCACAAGAGTATGAGTAACACGTATATTATATATTCTTGGCGGAAAATAAGACTCAATAATATTCAGGACGTTGCAATATCACCTCTGTGTAACTGCATTCATGTTAATATACATTGAGGTATATTTCAGTTTAAATTTATCATCGTGCTATGTATTTATTGAATAATATTGTTATCGAGTGAAAAGCGTCAGTTGAAAAATGTCGGAAGCATATTAAAACATCGAAACGAAAAACAGTACAGATAAGTTACAGTAAATGGGTACTTGAAGCTGATATAGATATTCTGATTCATAACTTAAATTTTGCTACAGGCTACTAAAATATACAATCAGACAAGAGTATTTATAACTTTGTTACTAAAAAAGAGTGGCGCGATAAATAGTAATGAAGGTAAATTATGCTAACGAGGAAACAATATAAGCGTCTACTAATCATCGGAAAAAATCTGAACAATGCACGGTAGCGTCCAATTCCACCTCGTGGGCAACAAATTTAAGGCGATAGGGATCCTCTATGAGTGTGGTAACCTTAATCCTCAGTCATTCTGAGATTCCCATCAGCAAGCTCTTCCCCAAAAATGTCTCTACGGGAATGAAGGAGAAATAAAACACAAAAGATTCTCCTAAAAGCTATGTTTTTCCTTGATTTTTCCTGCTATAAATCGCGCCACACATGCGCGCATGCCAAAATTTTATAGTTCCTTTCGAGAACAATACGTATACATACACATTATATTACTCAGACGAATAATTCACAGACGCATCTAATGATGCGGGACCTCCGAGGCAAACGGATATCTGGCGCGAAGAGTTCGGTTACAGTTGTGTGTTTCTTTTTTTATTACCCCTCCTCCAAAGTTTTTTTTTAATAGGATCGGCTCAGTTGCCTCCAATTTCGAAGCACGCGCGAAGGTACAAGAAGGTTGCCCCTTATACAGTGTCGGCCCGCCCAGTAGAATCCTCAGATAGGATCGTCTTTTTTCGCAGTACACACTGTATGTGTGTAATGGGTTAACCTTTCCCGCAGGTCAAAGGCGTTTCTCGCGTGTCTTGTCTCTCTCCCCCGTATCGGAGATATAAAACAAGCGGTGGTTGTAAGTGTGTATGTGATAACCCCCTTCTTGGACTTTCTTGCTCAGGAGTCTTATCTGCGCCACAGCATCTTTCACTCCAAGTCCAAGGGACGCAAGAGCAAAGAGCGACGCGAGCCCCCGAACTAAGGGAGGGAATAGAGATAGAAGAGGATAAAGAGGTAAAGTGAAATGGATGAAGCGAGTGTTGGGGCATTTTCAATTACTTTGGGAAAAGCGTGTGGTGTTTTTGTTCGAAACACACCGGCCGCTATACTGCGCCACACTGTTTATGAGACCGTTGCACTGATCGAGATGTTGCTGCTACGATATCTTCCTTTTTTGCACCTTACACTGTTTGCCTCTCATTTAAACTAAGAAATATTTTGGAATAAATGTTTTCCTTCCTTATTTTATTGTTTTTTCTTAGGGCAACGTTTGGTATTTTAGTTGTCATTGTTGTTGATTTATGTCAAAATTGATAAAGTTTTTTTATTCAACTATTAGATAAAATCTAAATCAAACAACTGTACCCAAGTTGCTTGCCAGATTTATACGCTATGTTACTGTGTACAATCAAACCGTGCACAATTGTCTACACGCCGTTGTATAAATGTAATTGGCAGTTATATTATATAAGCGGTACATTATTTTAACGGAAAAACAAGGGGAAATGGACAACATACTGTGTAAAGTAAAAAAAGCCAATAAAAAACGATATAAATTAGAAAGTCGCGCGGAAAAAAACGTAAGAGAGAGAAAGGCAACGCTTATGAGCTAGGTCTGCTATTTTAAAGCAGGAGTAACAAAAAATAAGAAGAGAGAATTATGAAAGCAAGGCGCGGAAGTGGGTTGCGCGACGGGAATCTTCCTCACATCTACAGTCACGAACTTTCAATTTATTGTGTTCTCGCGGAAAAACGTTGGCTGCATTGATGGACGCCGAGAGGATTGACCGAATAACTTTACTTGAAGTCTAGAGACTTATTGATGAGACGTACGATTTACTTAAGCGTTTTTATATTATGTTATCAGATAAAGCGGTGTTTAATTCTGATTTTAATGTCTTCTTATTTGTATTCTCAACTTACCTTATTCATTTACTTATCTATAAGTATAATTAAATGGTATTTTGATTCTATTTCTCAAATTTATAACAAAAGTACAATTAGATATTTTATAACAACAACAACAAATAAAAGTGCATTTCCTCTTAGTTTCAAAAAAATGTCTTATGAAATGTCTTCGTCTCATACGAGTAAAAGTTCACTTGTGCATTTTGTCCGTATTCTAATAATATGAAAGTTCTGGAAAACTTTACAAACGCTAAAATCTATAAATGTAATTTGAATAAGTATCATTGTGTTATAAAAAAGCTCATGTCTACACGTGAAAATATCATATATTCTCTTTATATATATATATATATATATATATATATATGTGATATATATATGTGATCCATGTACTGTTAATAAGTGATTCAAAGAAAAGAACGATAATATTAAATTTAATTGGTTCGCGTATAAAGCACTTATCGATCTTCATAATGGATATGGCATTTCTCAGAAATCGCGTGGCGTGAAGGTTTATAACAGTTCAAAGAAAATAGAGAAGAAAATAAATGGGGTCATCCGTTGAAAATCTACAGGTACGCGAGAGATGAACCAAGGGCTGAATACGTAAGAAAACAAAGGGCTTGAGGATCGTTCGAAATAAAATAAAAGTCCGGGTAAGGCCATAAATTGAGAACGGAAGGGGGTTTAGGAAGCGCCAAGAATCCGCGTGGCCTTAAACGAATTTTACTGCAGCTTGACGACGACTATAGGCTTCGATGGAAAACTCGGCGCGCGCGTAGAAACATTCGAATTTATCGGAATGATTTTACGTGCACCGCTATCTCGGCGACGATCGCAGCCCCAACTTTCCGAGAAGAGAGAAGATCAAGCTCGATGCAGAGCTGCTCAAGCAGGAGGAGGCGGCGGCCCTACGAAGTCAAACTGTGACGCGAACCGACCGAGGAAATGGCCTCTTAAGCTGAGAAACATTGAAATTTATATCCAGCTCGTTTGTCACTTTGCTGCGCGTCTGAAATATAAGAGAAAGAGTAGAGAGAGAGAGAGAAAGAGAGAGAGAGAAAGAGAGAACATTTATAGAGACGAATGTTTATTGAATTTTTCAAATGTATTTTCTAATATTTTTCCTGATTTTTTTATGACTGGAAGAACATTCCAAATGCGTAATTACCGATTAATAAAAGCCAAATTGCAGGCAAGCCGACGATTGTGCACATAACTATTTTGCTCATAAATTGTTGTGCACAGTAACATACGTAAAAATTGATACACAAATATACTGTATCATAATATACTATGTACCATAAATAATGTGTAAAATATTTATGGGTACAATCGTCGATTTGCCCAATTGCATAAGTCAAGTTCTCTTCCTTTGAATTAACAATCAACTTTATTTCCAGATAATCAATAAACCTTGAAGATTTTTCCAGGAAGCCAATCAGCATTTGAACAGAGATGTCATTTATACAACTTTGCATCAATAGTATAATATTGGAATCTTGAAGTTCAAATGAAAGGAGAGTGCCAACTAGCTTCGAGAAGAGATGGCTCTCGTTTAGCTTGAAGAAAGAGAGAGAAAGCTGCTTAAGACAATGAGCAAAGCAGAACAATGAGGTGATCTATTCAAGCGATCTCTCTCTCTCTCTCTCTCTCTTTCTCTCGTGTATATATATGTATAGATAACGAATCCGCGAAGATGTGATTAATTGAAATTTCCGCAGATCTCGAGTGACTCAATCGAAGGAGAGAAGGCCTTTTTCCTTTGTGTGACGATCTTTAGTCATGTGCGCGAAGCTTCATTTGGGCTGCGCAACCATCAGATAGGATCTACAGCGCGTATATTGCCTTCGGATTGCTGGTTTGATTGAGAATTCAGATTTCAACGAGGTATAAGAAAACGACAGAGACAGCCAATCGGAAAAAGTAAGTTATCGCTTTGGCCTATTTGGCGTTTAGTATTACAACTAGCTTTTGGGTTTTACTCTTTTCTAGTTGTTCCATCTTCGTTGTCGATCTCTCTGAGCGTCGCGTGAGTTCGAGGATGAGCTGCGCCGATCAATGCTTCGCGTTACGTGCCGCGTACTCCTTCCTAGCTGTAAGTTCGTACACGCAAATTATCTGTTCGCGCGCGTTTGATTGTTTTAAGAACTTTCCATTTGCAGGCCGTGTTACTAAAAGCACTTTTAAATGATCTGATAGCAGCCTGCAGAATATCAGTTGATTCCAAATTCAACGCGAGTGTGCAAAAGCGAAAATAAATTGAAACATATGCATTGATCAGATAGCAGAGAAATTAATAATTACAAAGAAATACCAATTCACTGGATAATTAGTTATAATTCAATTCTAGCAATTGTCATCGACAAAGTTTAACAGTTTGGACTTGCAAATTCATTGTCTGTTTGCAACTTCTGTTTGCAAATAGAGATGAATCGGATCATAAATTGCAAATATTACGCAATGTTGTAGTTTCTTTAATGTCCAACACAATTTTGTATGCTTATCAAATCGCAAATTGCACCTCTTCGAAAACGCGCGGCACACATTTCAAGTCTTTTGCAAAGGACTTGGTTTTAATTAACAACCGGGGGCCAAAGCTCGTTCCCCGCAAGAGGCGCTTAGATTTCGCCCAGGCTTATTCCGGAATTAAGACTAATACCCTTTCCTCTACTGCTGTCCCACGGCCGTTCTCTCGCACCTTTCTCAACCCACCAAGATAACCAATGCCGCTTTTCCAACGTTTAAATCTGTAATAGCCCTGCGTAATCGTTAATCAATGAATATACGCGACGCTAGTATTTTAATGACGCTGTCGCTGTTATACCAATATAATCCCATGGCCCGTGAAAGCGTACAAGTTCGTGTAATAGCCGTTTTACACTTCTGCGATTGCGTCAGATATTTGTGTTTATGTTTCGCTCGAGTACATTTTGTACAGAAAAATTTTATTCAGCGTGTATTAAAGCCATCGAGTTTTCTTAACAAAAGTTATTTCCGATCTCGCAGAACAGCATAAATTATAAATTTCATACATTTCACAATACTTCATCAAGCAGGTAATAGCTTTCTTAATTTAGTTATCCAAACAAAAGAGCTTGATTTCCATTTTTAGTTGGGTTTTTTTAATACTCTAGAGAGAAAAAAGGAATAAAGTTTGACAAAGAAGAATACAGCGTTAAGAAACGGTTTGAATGAAGATGCTTCGATGCGCCACTAGAATATCTATAGATAGCTGCCAAACTGTTCTCCATGTGCGAGCTTATCATTGATAGAATCTCTCTCTCTCTCTCTCCTCTCTTTCGCTCTCTTGAGCGGATATGAGAGTTCGACTATAGGTGGTCCGTGACTTTGCGGAAATACGTATACTGGCGCGCGGCACACGCAGGATATCAATTGGATTTTTATGCTCCAATAGGCTTACATACATACACACACCCACACACACACATACACGTCACAATGTAATTGCGATCGATCCTTATTTCAGCGCTAACGTTCTTTTATATTTATCTGATATACAGTTGACCTTCTTTACGAAAATACCAGGAGGCAAATTTGACGCGGCATGAAAGATGAGATTGATCATTTGACTGGGGCGTGATCAAAGAATATTCATAAATAATTACAACGGAAGTCTCTTTCTTATGTTAGCCGTGAAAAAAAGTATTCTTAGCAATATTTTCTACCGGAAATTTCTCGAAACAATATTGACATTGTAAGATGTTAGAAATATAACGAGGAAGCATCTTTATTGACTTTTTCTGGAGAATTTTTAAACTTTAAAGTTCTGATTAACTTAGCACTTATAATTTAGTAACTTTAAGAATAATAAAAATCAACATCTAAAATTTTAGAATGTTTTTGTAAATATTGTTCGAGCTGTTAGTATTCAACAGACATGGAACTGAAGAAACAAATTATAATTGTATTTTATACTTATATATAAAGAAAAAAAAATAAGATTGATATCTGCGATACTCTAATTTACACCTTCATATCGGTTAATCTATATTTGAAAGATATTGAGTGACAACAGTAATTATATATAGATACTGAAAATTTTTAATTATTGAAACCGTATCATTTGCAAATACAGTTGTCTATGGCATATAAATCCAACTTCATGTCTTCTGTATAGGGTTGAGCGACCTGACCAGCTGGCATCTATGCAATCTCATACTCACAACACGGTTATGCAGGAGGGTACAGTGCACTCGACTATAGGTGACTGACACACAGCGAACGAGAGTTACAGTCGTCGCTGTTGGGGTAAGCCTTAGCCATGATATTTTTCCGTATATATGCCCACTCTAGGCAGACGCTCCGCATTCTTATTGATTTCGTGTAAACCCAGCGACGGAATAACAGACGGCTGCCCCACCAAACTCGTGCGTCCTCGTAATATACGGGCTCGCGACCTGTCGTACATCCACCGATTTTTTTTTGTTTCATATCAAACTCATGTTACCTCTAGTTTGTCAATTCCAAGTATTACATAAATTTATAACAAATGTAAAAGTGTATTTAAATCATATTTTATTATAGACTAAGGCTCAACTATCAACTATTGTATTATAATGTTTATCTCACAAATTTGTCTTTTGATTTACAAATTTTTGGTATTCTATTGACTAGCATTTGTGCAATGTTTGTTGCCAAATAAATGTAATAATAGTTTAACCTGATGTACACATTTAGAGCTACCGCGGAAATAGGAAAAATAAGCGCGTTCAAATGAAAGGCCACGTGTGAAAAGCATGTGCTTATATGGGTTTTGACAGAATACGAAGCAACATCAATTCGAACAGAATTGATATTGTGTTATCTAGCCGCGCTTGTATATCTACTGGATAAATAGGTCACACTACGCTTACTCTCTCTCTCTCTCTCTCTCTCTCTCTCTCTCTCTCTCTCTCTCTCTCTCTCTCTTGCATATGCAAATAATTGATTTCATTTCAAAGTTAGGATTTGTAGTATGATCAGGTGATTTTCCAAGACATGTACGATATTTGCGAGATCCCACTTGTTTGACTTTTCGTCTTTGACTAAAGAGGCAATGTAAATGTTTATTCTTAAACTATTTTAGTCATTGTTTTTGCGCTACTCGTGATATTAACAAAAGTGGTACAAGGCATTGGGGAAATCTTGAGTGATGAGTTGGCTTTATATATTTTTTATCTATTCAAGTTTCGTTCCAAATGTCTGCAATACTGCTCTCTTTCCTTACTGATTACTTATAACAAATAACATACAATACATCGAGCATCTCGATAAATTTATGAAAATTGAAAACCTCACGGAACCACGAAACCCACACGATTAATATTTGAAATCGCACTTTACAATCGGACAGTGGTACAGCAGAAGATTCCAAGCAGCGGACCACCTCTTCCCTTGTTCGGCCTAAAATTGGCTTATCGCAGTGGTGAACCAACATTATCCGCTGTTCCGCTAACTAAGCCATCGATTAATAATCTCGACTCGGCCAATCGGTCGTGCAATTACGCGCGCCTACGCGCACGATAATTCAGCTGCACAGACGCAGAAATGGATGTGCGTTATACATACGTATACGCATACCATATCCCAAACAACACGAGGGTTGCATTGTTGACACCTGCGCGAACTCTCGTCTGCTAACCCGAGTTCTGGTAACCCGAGTTCACAAACTACTACCGACTCGCCCTCCTACTTTTCTCCAGTTTCTCTTTTCTTTCTCTGCCAGACTTGCATTCTCTTAATTGAATGCGATCCTTAGGATACGGTTACGCTCTTCGCTTCTTATTTTTCCCGTCCTTCGAGTAGATATATACGTCTGCTTCTTATTCTTCTTCTATTCCGTGCTAATTCTTATGGCACTTGCCGCTACGTGTAGGAATGCCGAAAATGCGCGATTCCATTGCTTTGATAAGTAGAGAAAAGCACTGGTTCTGCATATGGCTTTGCCTGTACGCAATTCTTTTACCTCTTTTTCTTGCACTATTTCTTCTTCGAGAACGATCGTGCATGCGCTATAATCCTGATTATATATTTATCGTTCTAACTTTATTATTTTTTGCTTCGAGAAGCTATTTAAGTTATTTTGTGCGTATTCCTCCGCAGGAGCTGACATGTATTGAAAATATGACCATTGCTTTCCGCTTGAAAAATGTACTCTCGATATATATGCTTGTATAATACTCTTTTTCGTACGAAAGACTATTCTTGTACTGAGAAATTAATTGCTTTCAAATTTGTTATTTCAATAATAGCATTTTGGCACATTTTCGTCTCGAGAAGCTAAATAACAAGTGTAGCATCATCAAAGTTTATTTCTCGGCTACTAAATAGAGCTTATCCCTTATTCGAAACAAGCTCGGCGTCCCATGTGTCCAAAGCCAAAAATTAAGAAAAAAATCGATAAGGTACACGTCGTTACATCTAAATGTGCATGTGTCTCTCATGCTAAAGCTCAATTTCTTCGGTAGCACTGGCTGCATGGAAATATCGAAACTAAGCGCAGAAGAAAGGCCAACATTGTGCGAAGGTGTAATATCAAGCGTTGAATGGACAAGTGGCGCTTATACAAGCGAAAAGAAAATGAGAAATACAGCGCAAAAGGTGCGGGCGCTCACGCAAGCGAGTGAAATGCCAAAAGGCTTGCAAGAAAACGGAAGAGAAAAATGAAAAAGAAAGGGATAGCTACGTTTGTGCCTGTGCGAGGAAAGTTGGCAGATTTCACGTTAAGGCTCTCGGAAAATGAGGACGTTTGAATGCCGTTCCGAAAACGGGTTATCTCGTTATCTTCAGAGCAGAGCGAGGATTGTTCCACACGGGACGAATGCAACGGCAAGTACGTACGTACCTATACCTGCCGATGCTTAGAGAGTAGAGAATTATAATGTACGCCTTCAAAAGCGTCAGAGAATGAATTTATTAACGAAAGATCAACGATGTATTTTACCTCAAAAGCCTTTTACCATTTCCGCTAACGTTTGCAAAATCCATCTACATCTCACGAGAATTCACGTATGTATAGAAAAGCTATAGATTTTAGAATATTTTGAAAGACAACTTTTTTGATAATATTAAAGCTCAAATGCATCGTAAAGTATATTTGAAAATTTAGAGTCAAATAACCAACGGATCCTCTTGTCATAATCATTTGCACTGATTATGCTCTATCCATCATTAGTTAATTGGATGCACAGTCGAGTGCGTGTTTGTTTGAAGCAGCTTCGAATCAAAATCAGTTTCTAATCTGCTTAATTGCATTTTACTTTTAAGCTAATAACAATACGCTTCAATTAATTCGAATCATATCACACGTGTACCATTAGATTATTTTCATCAATATTTGCGCTTCAGTAGTACATATTGATTCACGCAGAGATTGCATTATACGATCAGAATATAATTAGGTTAAAATTTAAACTGTATTCATTGGTTAATGAAGTACATATCAATCCTAGAAACAATTAGCCTAGCTAATAAAACTTTCAAACAAAAATAATGTTACTCTTTCCATCAAAATAACTTCCTCTTACTGTGCCCACTCATATTTATGCAACCGATAGCTGCGAATCAGAAAGAGAGAGAGAGAGAGAGAGAGAGAGAGAGAGAGAGCTAATAAGCTCGTTATACATACTTTACTTAAAGAAAAAATGGCGAAATACTGAAGAAAAAATTATAAAGCCTGGAGATTCCAACGAAATATTTCAAGGATTTACCTTTTTTTTCTTCGTTACTCTTCTCAGTGTAGCGCGGGCAGCCAGCACGGAGAATAGAATTTAGCGAGTACCGCAGAAAGTATAGAGAGAGAGAGAGGGAGAGAGAGAGCCTGAATGCGTCCTAAAGAAGACAATGAGAAGCGGTCTGGCTATAGTCCAACCCCCCTCCCCCCTATCTGTTCTTCCTTTCTTCCCTTTTTATACAACACGGCGGCACGACTTCGTTTCTCTCTCTCTCTCCCTAAGATAACAAGGTAACGATTATTTTCGAATTTCGAGTGTCCTTTGTATCTATAATGAGCCCATTTCTACGATTGTACTCCTTCACGCTGATTTCATGGTGTTTCATTTGAGAAAGGGAATGGTACTTGATAATGAAGCTACATTTGTGATAACAATGGTTCTTCATACTCTATATAAAAAATCTCTGTACTTTGTATTTCTCTACAGTTGAAAGAAGCATCCGAGATATGGACTAGTTTTTTTTATTGTTTTTCTTCATCTCTGACATCAGGACTTTTAAGGCCAGAAGCGCGCGCGAGCAGCTTGCTAATGAAGCCCAGCTGAAGAAACAACAGAACTGCGAGGGAAAGAATGAGACGGCAGAGTTATTTGCAGGCAGCACAAAAAGCTTGCAGAGCTATTTCGCGCGTGTATTTTCGGGGTCACGATGATTTACGTTTTAGAGTGAACGCGCCACGCGAATGCATCATCATTGTTGATCGAAGTCTCGCACTCTCTCAATGGTTGCACGTTCTGCTCGTAAAAACGCCTAAGGGAGAGTAAATATAACGCACTGCTCGCGGCTGCTGTCCGTCCGATAGGGCTGCGCTTATCCATTCAAATGTCAAATCGTGCACCGAATAATATTTGGGTCTGCAGTTGTAAGAATATGTTGCTATACCTGCAATAAATATTTTCGATTTTATTTAGATAGAATAAAACTACAGTTCCGATTAAGCTAGCAATGTATTTCTATAATTTTAATTCAAAAGTTCCTTGCCTAGTCTACTACTCGAGATTCGTACAAATTGTTCAATCTGCTTTTAAGTAAAAATGGTATTGCCTAAAGTATTATGGCAGAGCTTGTCTTGCAGCCAAAAAAAAGAACTTACTTTGCGCATGTCATGAATATATAACAGACGACAAACTTCTAGTTCTAAAGTACATACTGTCGCATGGACTTTTACAAAGTTTATCGGCTGTGCTTTACTACATAAATATTCTTGATTACGAAGCAACTTTATTTTTTGCATTAACCTTCTGACATTGAATTTTAAAAGTTTAATTAATTATACATCCTTAATTATCATTTTAGCTTTAGATAAATCTAACTCTCTTGAGGCTGACTAGAATACTGTTACTTATTGCGCATCATTTGAAAAGAGGATTTTTTTAATTTTCGTCTTTAGCACATCAATCCAAAAATTCAAGGGCCATAATATTGTCTTCGGAAAAGTGTCTTTAACAGGCAGATCGAAGATTGCTTAAGGATTCTCTACATTTAGTGAGGCATGTAGACCTATGTGTGTGTGTGTGTGTGTGTGTGTGTGTGTGTGCGCGTGTGTGCGTGTGTGTGTGAGAGAGAGATATTTTATTATGCTTGATTATTTCAATCAAAAGATAAGTATATTCACAGATAAAAAACGATATATAATGTTTAATAGAATGACGCCGCATTTTTAACTTATTCAGTTGTAAACTAGAAATACACGATATGTATACGTTAACTTCATTTTCCGAAAATACTCAGGAAAGTACGTACTGTATAGTATACTTTACATGAGATTGCATGTTCAACGATAAGATACATCATAGACGAGTGAATGTATATTTTACAGAACATCGATGGATTCGACGTATAGGTTGTGTGCCATCGTCGATACTGTAATTCTCAACCGGATGCATTTGTATAAAGCTCCTCTTGACAAGGGCCTACGCTTCGCTGCCGTAAGCAATAGGGATTATCAAGGATTATGCATGATGTGCCTATGCGTATATGTCATCAAGACCTTCAGCTCTCGAGATCACTGTATATTAAGCTATTTTTAGAGAATTTGTCCTATAAGTTGAAAGACAGATTTACTGTAAATTTTTCTGAATTCTATTTACGTTTATAATCAATAATCTTTGAAGTTTTAATTTGTTTGAGGTTTGAAGTATAATCAATAATCTTAGAAGCCGTCATATAAACGCTTATATAAAAAAAGTATTATGGTACTAGGTAAACAAGCGATTATTGTTGTCAACATTAATGGCTATTTCAAACAATCGTGGCATTTGTCACTCCCAAAACCAATAAGACCAAGTCGAAATGAATAATTTGTATACTTTGACCTTTTCAACAAGTAATTTAAAAGTAACAATTTCTAATCAACGAGTATTCATTTATTTTTAAATATAGCGCTCTTTTTATTTTCAACTAAAAAAAAGTTAATTTTATACATTAAATATTTTGTGTTTATTATTAAGTATTTTAGCGATCATATACAGTGATAATCAAAACTGCATATCGCAAAGTGGCACATAAATGGGTACTGAAAGGGAACACGATCGAGACCATTGAGAAGAGAGCGTCGGAAGGGATGAAAAGGCGCCAACGCGGCGTCCGACTTTGGCGACCAAGCTGTAACTATACATTGCCACCAACTGCTGTGTAGTCGGAGGCGCATTAAACTTGGCAAGCATTTCGCCAGAATACTGCAGCTTCAATCCATTATTTCCTTTTTTAAATTTTTTAATTCGTTTTTTATTTAACCATAGTTTTCATTTATTTTGCATATACAACAGTTGATATTTATCGTTGTTGTATTTGAAAAATAGGAAGTCGTAGGAAAATTTGAAAATTGTATTGCGGTCGTTTTTAAATTATATATTACGTTTTAATTCTTATGTAAATTATTTTTAGAATGATCGTATTTTAAGCGGTAATGTTTATGGCCATTTTATTGGAGTAGCTTACAATAGGAACAGTTCTCCGACATGGATTAGTGTTTATCATCTACTAGATAATACAGATTTATCACACCATCAATTTAAAACTTTTTGTTTTTCTATAAAATAATACATTGATGAATTACTATTATTGTTGAGGTTCTCTTCTTCGAATGTCTACAGTCCTTTATTAACTCATACACTTTGCTATTATATTATTTAATGGATAAAATTTAATTAGAATTTCTTAAAAAAGTATTTTTATATCGATATTATTTTTCTTGAAAATTCGCTGGTAATTGGCACGCACATTATTGATCTATTTTAATCAAAGTAGCTCGACTTACAAGAGGATTAAGAGTGAAACCTTGTCGTCGCAAGATTCTAAAATTTTATTATCTTCGAAATATATACGTGTGGCACAAAAATAACACACTAGGGAATGATTTTTTACCACGCATATTCTGCGATCATCGTAATTGAATTTAACGGTTGCAGCTGCCTGGATTTAGTCGAGGAGAGAGAGCTTTTTAGAGAGATATGTACGAGCGCTGCAGTGGCCTTATTTTAGTGATGCACTCGTGAAAGTTGAGAATTGAACCTCAGGATGCACTGCCAATGATTTATGCAGATCGAAATCCCCAAGCGAGTTGAATGTTCGAGCTAGTTCCGCATAGAGAACCTTTTTTTTCATAAGCGACGCCAGATGATTAATATTTCCGGTGGATAAGCCTTTAGCGATAATGTTGGCCACTAAAAATGAGGAGATCGCGTAATAAAAAGAGCTCTTGAATTAGAACAACCCGGCCAGACTTATTTGTTTAATGATGTTGCTATTTTAGTTATCATCGAGCGTCACCCCAGTTTATTAAAAATAAACAGGAAGCAAATGGATACCAATACAATACACTTTACGTTTTTTATTATTTTTTAAATTATATTTTGCCATTCATTGCCATTTGGAAAGCCGTTATTTCTATTTTTATGTTCCATCTAAATCGAATCACTAAAACATAGTTTAATTTTTTTTAATAGTTAACTATTTCTGTATGTTTGAATGATTCCATTACCAATTTCAATACGCCAAATTTTGTTTTGATTTTATTTTGTTTATAAAAATCAAGATAACATAGTTCGTTGAAGCTCTTACAATAGTGTAGTAGAAGAGATGAGGACGAAGAAAAGAAGACGGAGGGAAAGCGTTAAAACGGCCTTGTTCCTGAGAAATCGGTCAATTTAAACAAATCCCCTTGCTTTTATTATTATTATCCGCACTACAAATTTCACGAGTTTTTGCTCAATTTACTATATATGTATGTATGTAGTATTGGTTTTTATGATGCCGGCTGCTACTGTTTCATACATTTTCAAAGTGCCGCTGCACTCGTATATATGTGTGCATATATGTTTGTCTCTACCTCGGATTTCTGAGTGAATATTGCTTTGTTTTGCAGTTATATGCAGGTGCGCTTGACTGTAATCGTCGTATACATTGATCAAATCGTGAATTTTTTTTACCACGAATAATCATATTGTTTTCCATAAATTGTTTGCCAAACAGATTACAAATCATCATTTTTCGAAAATCATCATCATAAACAAGGTTGGTCAAGCAATAACGTTTGCAACCTGATATTTACTGAAGAATTATTACCTGAAGAATATTTCAGTGTTAATATTGTTTTGGAAATTTGTCGTTGTCATGTCATGTGATTTGAAGCAATGAGACATGACGTGAATACGATGAGAAATATTACTTTATAAAGTTTTAGCTGGCATTAGTAATGTAAAATATGGCAATAAAGTTATTACTTTAAACTAATATCAGTTTACTTGTTGGCTCTAGGGTGATATTTAATCTTGCTTTCCAGTATGTGTAAACTGCTTTTGAAAGGTTTCAACAAAAGTATCAATACCTTCGCTACGCGATATACATAAAAGAAGTTATGTGTAAGAGTATACCGTGCACGCATAAATCGGTGGATTATATTTTAAGATTTTTCAAAATATACTACTAATTATGTAGAACGCACGAATATTGAATTAATTTTTAGTATAGTTATTGATTAATTTTTTTTTTATATTGAATGAATTGCCAACATTATTTATCTAGGTGCAAAATTTTTGTGTTAGAGAACCTTATTCAGATTTCACATTCAGTTTGTAATTTTAAACAAACGTACTTATTTTAAATATCTCAGAATGATTAAAATCCACTGTAAAAAGTATTTAATTATAGATACCCACAAGCGAACTGAAAAGATTGGTAAACTGAATGTAAATATTCCTTTGTAAAATACACTTTCGATGGATTTAAAAATTTGCAAAAACTCAACTGAATTGTAGACTACCAAAGTAAACGGGAATGTAAACCATATGGATGAGTCTACAGAAATAGAAAAATATTTTCAATACGTACTCTTCAAATTTATTCTACGCACTATATTTTAACAGCCAGAGAGAACGTATTAGAGGCAATATGTTGAATGTTGGCAGTAATAATCATGGCGTGAAATGTCATATTAAAAAGAACCGCAGGAGGCATGCCAACTGGCTCGAAAGTTAATTAGCTAAAACGATGCCCCCTCGCGGTTCTGCATTCTCGTAATTTCGCGGGCGTTAATACCATTTAGAAGCCCATGCAATGCATTTCTCGCGCAGCCACAAATGAAATAGCAGCAGAAGCAGCAGCAGCAGCAGCAGCGTCGATGCCTTCAAAGAAAGAGAAAAAAAAAACAGAAACCACAGAGTCGCTTTTGCGGGCTCATCCCTCGCAATGAAAGCGAGAGTTGCGAAGATATAGCAAAGCAGAACGAAGAGACGCAAGACAAACAGAAAAGAACTTTAGCGTATGCGTGCTGAGTAAAAGAAGAAAAGTCAGCGAGTCTAAGCACACAAAGCCAAGATGAAGATATTGCACAAAAACTGATGAATCAAAGAAGGAAACAAGCGAGACAAAAAGAAACTGAGAAATTGACGAATGAAGTGAAGTATAGGGGGCAAAAATGATTAGACTACGTGCAAAATCTCCACATATCAATAACAACGTATTTATGCAAATTCTCTACGCACGCGAAGCGAATAGTTGGCACGTGGCCATAATAATCCTAAAAATCCGATCGACTATGATATCCCGAATGGCTCTCTCGTTTTCTCACTCGCCCCGCGAAAGTCTCTTTGTTGAAATTAATCAATTATAGCCGCTCTCGAACCTCTCTTCTTCCGTTTCTCTCTCTTTTTTCGTTCGTTGCCCGTGTGAGCGCTTAACTTCGTTCCATTTAGCGGCGTAGTGAGAGAGAGAGAGAGAGAGAGAGAGAGAGAGAGACAGACAGTTTAGTTGCTCGAGTTCGGCGAGCTTGTATATACGGCCTCTCTCTCTCTCCCTCTCTCTCGCGCGTTCGAGAGGGATTACATACTAGAACGAGAGAGATGCGCCACATATGTCCGCTGCTCGGCTTTTCGGAGAGACTGTTCGCCCTTCTATTTTTAGCTCTTGTTCGTATCGTACCAAGCTCTCGTTGCCGCTGATAAGTCCATTCGAACATATTACGAGCATGCCGGTGTAATTAGTTTGTTCGCGCCTCTTTCTCTAGCCTTTTTGCCCTCGAAAACGCGGATGTCAAGATTTTCGGTGATTCAATTACTCAGGGTATATTTGCGGCTGAGTTCGAGAGTTGTTTTGACTATCGTGTTATTATCGAGCTATGTCGAGCGCAAGAATGGCGTCATTGTTTCTGCCACTCCCGGAAAGGCGCTCATATAAATGCTATGGATTTTTACCCACTCGGATTGTGTCCCATAGAAGATAGAAGATAGCTACACATCCACCACGTCCACTGAAGAACGAGAGATAGCATAGCGAAGGAGATAAGTAATACGAGCACTGAAAGCCAGCCATCCTGGCGCCACCGCTTCGCACGTCTCTATTGACCCATACATACGCGCATTGATCTTGTACATATAGCGTACCTACGTCCGTATAATAGTAGATATGTCTTGCGCGATCGTTGAACGTACTAAAGTATTTATATGGGAGGACATTAAAAGAGACGCACACGAGAGGACGGAATATATGGGGCCGTAGGCCTGAGCAAAATACAAAAGGCGGCGTACGCACGTATTAAGTGGCGGAATTTTCGGTGTCATCGCCGCCAGCGATATTATTCCCTTCTCTCTCCTCGTGTCAAGGTATCTGCTCTGCAGGCGTAAAATCTTGTCTTCTCCGTTGATAAGTACACAAATTTGTTCCGACGCGGAAGAACCCAGCAATAAGTAAGACTCCGAGGGTTTTTTATGATCGTCAGAGCTTGAATAAAGAAAGCATCCGTTGTACCCCTCTTTCCTTTTCTGTTATATTATCCCCGCGACGGAAATAACATTTTAATTGTAATTCTTTGAATACTTGGGGAAAGCATATAATTACAGATAATTATCTTGTTTAAAGAGCGTTCATTACTTAAACAAGATTTAATTGTCACCTGTGTTGTTACGCTGCTTATTACAGAAGCAATGTTTCTCGTCGTGATTCTCGTTTTCGACTAATTAACGGCTACGCGCGCGGAAGCATATAATTGGACATTCATTACGAGTGACTCGATAAATAGTCAATAAATAGTCATGCTGTTGAGAGCCAATTATTGGTACTAATTGATTCGAGAAAATGCCCATATCCTATTGCGTATTGAACTTTGAGTACAGGTAAAATGAGATGTAAGCGTTGTCCAAGCATTGGCTCGATTATCCGTAATCATGACGAGAGTCGATAGTAGCACGATCAGCAGGTTAGACGATGATGAATGGCGTTGTTGGCGCAAACCACGTAAGCTCACCTTCTCTTCTGCCCCTACGTACCCACAGGCGGAAGGGAGCTTTCGCTTCAGTTCTCTCACGTCTCTCACCGTCGGACCGCTCTTGGTATGCATGCGAAGCATGAAACATAGTAACTCTAACGAGTTGGTCTTATGCTCATAGGCCGCGTCTGTATTTATTATGAAGACTAATAAGCTGCAAGTCTTGTTCACGAGTTTGTCAGGCTGTACTTACATGGCGCGGACCTTACAGCTATTATACCACCGACAAACATTAAACGTCGAGATTTCAACTACGTATATGTATATCGGATCCCTTCCCCCCTGCCTGTCCATTATGTTCCTCGATGAGACACGCTCTGCATTTGAATACGTTATAAGACGTCGCCATCTCTCTCTCTCTCTCTCTCTCTCTCTCTCTCTCGCACTCTCTCTCTCTCTCTCACAGCCCTTTTCTGTTTTCACGGTGTACGGTTTCTGACAAACGATTACAAATTGCCCAGAGCAACTGGCCAATTTTTCTCTACTCTTTGCTCGTTTTCGTGTTCTCGCTTCTCACTTTCTTCTCATAGATATAGTTTTTTTCTTTCTCTTGCACTGTCGGAATAATAAAAGGAAGAAAATGTGTTTTAATACTTGGCTGAAATTTCACTCAAATTATTGATCTACAAATTAGTTGATATTCCGCCAAATGGTTGTGCAACTCCATTCATTTATTTACAATTGTATTAGTGAGACAATATCGTCGAGTATCATTTATAAGTAAATTTATTCTAGAGGTAGTTTTTAGTTGCCAACTCGTCTTTTCACTATCAAAACTTTACATTCGTGTAATTATTCCGTCGCTTCGCATTTTGTCAGCTAACTGTATTTTTGCTCATGGAAATGAAATTCTAAAAGCAATGAAGTGTTCATTGTTTCGCTTGTTTTCACAAGTTTTTGTATTGAAATTTCAAAAATGTATTCTAAAACATATATACATTCGGTTTACTTCTCGGATATCCGACCTGAATATTACAAAAAACATGAAATTTTTAACAATGTTTCCAGAGAAAAATGTAGGTAAACATTTACTGTTGCATCCGCGTGCACTCTTTATATTTATTTTATTTACATCGCAGAGGAAACGAGTGTCATAGTTTCAATTCCTCCAACTAGACATAGTGAAAAAAATCTATCGCGCGACTTTAAAACGCAATAGTATACTAAAAGTTGAATACACTAGTAATTCAAGGAATATGCTATACACGCTGGATCATAATTCACAAGGATAAGTCGCGAGCTTATCGATCCTTCTAAATTTCTTTTCTCTTTTTTCTCTGGCTGTGGATTCGAAAAAGAAAGCTAGCCTACGTGGCGCCCGAGAGGGCATGTCTGCTACGACTGTTGTGCAAAGCGGGGACGACCAAATTTCAGGAAACTATTACCAAATGCCGATTTCACGATAAACCGAACGGATGTTCCGATGGTTAAAGAACAATGTCGCAATATCTTCTTTTCTCCAAGAAAAGAAGATTTCGATAAGTTGAAAAGTATATCCAGCGATTCACTTGTGAATCTGCATATTATCTTAGGTGCTTTTCCTTTATCTTATTACCTTTGATTTCCTAATATTTAAGTATTTATAAGAGAAAAATGACTATATCGAGTATTTTATTTAATCCGTAGGCACAATATTGTGCGATTACAAAATAAAGAATCGAAAAACAGCATTTTTAATAATACTAAGAGTTTTTCAGGATTGTTAAAATCTTTGTTAGTTTTCTATGTAAAAATACATTTCATGATTTCCACTTTCTGCTTAAAATCGCTTTGATGGTAAAGTTTTAATTTTGTTCCACACTTTCAGTGCAGATCAAACGCATAAAGTATCGAACTGATTGATATAAAAAAAAATCTTTTACATTGTTTGAAAATATTTAACTTCTATCAACTTTTTTTATCCATGTTCACAGAAAAAGCACAATACTAATTTCGGCTGGTTGCTTTATTTTCCAATAATATTACATTAGCGTTTTACGTATGCGTGCGCTATGGTTCTAACATACGTCCTCGCGTAATTAATCAACTAAAAATCTTCAGTTCGTTTAGCAATTTTCGAGATAAACTCATTATTCTTCTCTCTATGTGCTCTATATTCCGTACACGTTAATGAAGTTTCCTACGGATTAAAATACAATCTCCATATTATTCGCTCAAATACGGTACTATAATCACGCAGGGTCTAAAGCCGCTTTTTTGTCAGTGTGATCAGTTTTACTAACGGATAAGTTTGAACTTAAATATTTGACATCTAGAGTTATTTCACATTTTTCTTAATGCCAATTGATTCAAAAAATTAAAAAATAGTTATTAACTTCAATAAAGAGAAAGTTACTTACCAGAAGTAGGAGACGACGCATCCTAATGTATGGAAATGGTTCGTTCCTTTCCCAATCAGTTGAATTTTAGTAGCAACTCATCTCTGAAACAAGCAAACATGGAACCATCAAATATTTGCACATTTTTATGTCATATTTTCGCACTCAAACATTAACTTTAGACTCGTGACATGAAATAAACCACGAAAATTGGTGTTGACCGCAAAAAAGAAAAAAAAGTATGAAGAGCTATAATCAAGAAACAACATCAACGCGTCAAGTTGCTGGTAATTTCACTCATTCTTAAGCTCGCACGCGTGTTCCGCCAGCGTATATAGAAATACGGGTAACATGGCTAACAAGTTTTTAATATATTTGAGGGGGGGGGGACTATATATCGAGTTAAATGTATGAGGTCAGAAGAACCTGTTAAATAATTATTGCGCAACTTCGGAGCGCGTTCATGCGTAATCTGGCAACAAATGAAAACTTGCGAAACAAAACGTGCTCGAGTCGATGCCCGCGTTATGTTCAAAACGAAACTGCAAATATTTGCTCGAATGTAATGAGATTTGAGTTTCCAAAACTCATCACGTTAAACTTTGCACGCAGATATGGCATCACAATTGGCATTTGGCATGAGATAAAAGACAATAGCGTTATCCTGAAAGCGTCAATCCTAACAATATTCTAACTAATTTGCAAAGTTGGCTAATTAGTGCTCTCGAATTTTCATTTAACGCACTTGATGTATCGAAACACTAAGGGCGCCTGTCGCTCCTATTGTATAAGCTCACTATTATTGCACCGCAAGCTAATCTTCACAAATTCTATTTCTCCAGCCTAAGGTGCCTAATATATTAACTTGAGTTATCCTACAGTTGAATTGAGGCGGAGGAGCGATGGGATTATTAAAATGTTGTTTGCAAAGTTTTATAATTAAATGTAAAATAAGCGTGTATTTGATAACTTGATAAAAAAGTCAAATGATAAGCACAAAAGTACAGGGAAAAAATAAGAGATGAAATGAGTTGAACGTAGCGAAAATCAATATTTGATCCATAGCTAAGCGAGTGGTTCGAGTAGGCGAGCGTTGTAGTCTCATACATCATCTGAGAAGGTCGATGGTTAAATCCGTAATCGCGTGATAATGAAATCCCATCGACACGTATAGGATAGAGCGCGCTAGGGACATAACGAATTTGAAAAATCCGCAATTTCGCGTGCGCAAGTCTTGCGCAATATAGTATAAAGCTTGTGCAAAGAGACTCTCGTTATCTGGATTGTTCGCTCGAATTAATTGGCAGGTTGCCCGGCTGGCGTGAGATATAAAACGAATCGGAGCTTGTAATAAGTGCGCGCCGCGAAATGACGTTGCTGCTGCTCTCTCTCTCTCTCTCGCCAGAGCTTGCGCTGCTAGAAAGAAAGCGGAACACTTGGAATGAGATTGTTGTAAAGCCTTTATGACGATGATAAAAGCTTGCCTCCTCCGAGACGAGAAGTCTAGCGGCATTGATGCGACGCGTCTTTTCTCCTTGATTTTTTCTCATCCTTATATCTCGCCCGCGACTATCGCGTTTCCCCGCTAGATCTGTTTTACTTTTATTTTTACTGCTAATTTTCCGAGCAGTGGGCGCTGCTGCGGCTCATCCGCGCAATTCTTTAGCACGATGAGTCAGCTTAGTTTGCGCACCTTTCTTCATCATCGTTTCCATCTCTTATTTGTAATTTGACTTGAAATAACCTTTTTCTTCATCGATACTATCTTAATGCTCTTTTATAAATTGCTTTTGTCCAAATCAATGTAATTAAAAACACTGATGATGTTTAATGCGCTTCGTAAGCTCATCTTTTTCTTTTTTTTTTTTTGTTGCATTCATTTCAATGCTATAATATAAATCCAAACTTTTATTAACAAAATTGAAAATTCAATATGTATTAAATATTCCCATGATCTTATATAAGATATAGCCAACGATATTATTATATATACTCATGATTTAAGAATATCAATGAAGGTTAACATTCTTTATCGTCCGAAAATCTATGTCTAAAAATTATCAAAAAGTTTCAAAAATACGATAAAAAATGTAATATAAGTTCTAAAAATATTTTAGTTTTTTATAATTGTATCCTTCACGATCTAACTATAATAATAATACGGTAGACGTTCACGATTGTAATTAGAGCATTTTCCAAATAAATGTTAAAATTTTACGTAACTGAATAAAACCGAAATACTAAATTCACAGTACAATTTCATCGCGATAATCTATTGATTTATCTCTTTTATTGTTTATTTTTTTTATTCGAGTTAACTAATAGTTTAAAAAAGAGAACTGCACCAAGTCGTGTTCAAAGTATAATGTCTTTCAAATACATTACTTTATTGTATTTCATATACATAAAACTTTACATCGTGTGCAATTAGATTGGCATAGCTTAATGCGCAATTTAGTTATAAAGCTTAACAAAGTTCAATTAATTTCTCTATCGAAGTATCAGTCGCTTTTATTTTGAGATTGGTATAACTAAATTAATTGATTAATATTAAATTCATGCTAATTATACTGATACATTTTTCGAACATTTAATTACATACAATAATTTGCAGTAATCTTTTCTTTCTACAACGTGTATATAATGTCACATAACAACTGATCACGTAACTATTTTTAAACCAATCAGATCATGAATAAACTGGCTTCACTTTGTTAGGTTCCTTTTTTTATAAGAGGAAAGAGAAAGAGGAATAAGAGAATGGTTAAACTTTCTCCACTAACATTTTCCTTCCAGCATTACATATAAAAGTTTGACTAAGTAGGTTATCTTGACGTGCAAAGTTCATGAGAAACAATATTAGAAATGTACATTAGTATTATGATTGATATTCCAAGTTTATTTTGTTAGTTTAAATATTTAAGATCTTAATCGATATTTTTATACTACCAAACAGATTATAGTTTTGAAAGAGCCTAATTACCGAAAAGTAAATTGCAATTTATTTTTGTGCAGCAAAATTTTCAACAAAATTAATGTAGCTTAAAATAGCTTCATGAAGACGAATGAAAGTTATAAGCAAGCACGATTAAAGTACATACACACATCGATATACGGCAGATCAAAGTGTGCAATGCGTAGGCTCTTTTCTGATGCCTTTATTTCCCGCTGAAAATTAAAATAAAATGTACAATTGTAATTCCACGAGTTTTACTACGTTACAGAAACGCTAAGGGAAAACTATAGCCGTCGGATGCATAGCCGAGAGGCGAAGCTTGAAAACAAATAGACTTGTCGCTTTAAAGGATTTTATGGTGTACATTGACGCGCGAAGTTGAGTGGGAGAGGGAGGAAAAAGAGTAATGCTTTACGGTTTTAATGAAATGGCGTGACAGCCGTTGTACTACTATTTTCAGAATGCACACAGTAGCCGTGTGTACGAGCTGCTGAAGCAATTGAAGTGACGCGCGACTGTCACGTGGTTGGTTGCCTGACGAAATTTTCCACATTCCAACTACATTCATAGTGTACGGAGTTTCTCAGGAATAATCGGCTGGAATGATACTGCATGTGTTTTTTCAAAAAATTCTACGGTATCGTTGAGGGTAACGCACTCTCTAATTATTATTTTTAATGTTACATGAATTGATGATTTTATTAATGATTTTAGTTTACAAAATACTATATTATATGTAGGGCCTACATATAAGTTCGCGAAATGAATACGTCAATTTTTTATATTATCGGTTGCTAAAATTCATGCATTTCCCATGTGCGATTGTGCATGCAAACGATTACGGTAATTCATAACGCTATCCCTACATTATTATTTACATGTATAATGGCAATGAATTTTATTTTTATCTAATCAACTGCATAATTAATCTTTTTGCAACTTGGTAATTGTAGCTTTATTTGATGATATCGATCATTTGTTGTATTTCAATATTTTCGTTACGAAGAATCTTAAAAATAGAAGTCCTCATTGAGAAGAAATTTCTTTTTAAAAAAATGTTTTAAATTCAAGAAAAATTGAAATGACATTTCAATATGCTCAAGTAAGCGCAACGAATGTAGACATTTAAGCGTTGATATGCGTGATATGGATTATTTCGCTCGACAATTTCCAAATACTAAGTTAATAACTTTTAGTAATTACATCGTGCTGACATATTTGCCCAAAAAAATAATAGAATAATCAAGCACCCCATCGTTGACACATCTAACAGCAGCAAAATGTTTGATAACTTATGGAAAAGACAGCCGATGAATGAAAATCCCGGGTTGGCGGCAAAACAGCGTCGTGCGCACGACACCCCCGACTAATCGATCAATTACTTATACTCAGGGTGGAATTCAATTATCGTCGTTCCTTTGTAATTGCACGCAGCGGCGCATACGCGAATGAGTTACGTAATGAACACGAGGCAGCGTGGTGGTTGTTCTTGCCAACTGCGGCTAAAAAGGCGCGCGAGCGCGACGAATAAACGAGTGTTAGTAAACCGGTGAACAGCGGCAGCAACAACGGTAGCAGAACACGAGGATCGCGACATAAAAGTGGGCCACATGCTTGGCATACTCAATTTTACGAGCGCGAAAGAAGCTTGACAAAGTACAACGCCCTTGCCGCTCAGAGCTCGAGGTCAGAAATTCTCGCATGACAAAAAATATAAAACGTCCAAGCAAGAGAAAATAATGGCGGCGCAGGGCTGTACTTACACACACACACAGTGCAGAGTTGGAGGTCGCGATAATAATGTTACGACTCAGCAAACTAGTTATACAAGGGGCTCGCTTGGTAGTGTGCGAGTTTCTTGGGTGTTGTTGCGGAAATGTCGCTTTTGTATAAAGCGCTTTCCCCGTTTGAGCTTGCACACTACACTGCCGTCGGCAGCATTCGTGTATTTATAGGCGTGAGAATGAACTTTCATCGTAATTTGGTTAAAACTTGAGATTTTATTACGGGCAGATGTGGTCTGCTGCTGCTGTAAGGAGGAAACAGCTCGATGCGAATCGAAAGTTAATTATAGTGCTTTCTCTACTGTTTAACTGTCTTTATCAATTGCCATCTAGTTGATGTTAATTACATTGAGTTATTTCAAAGTTTTTCAAATTCAGTTTTTCATTACTTTATTCTAATTAAAATACATAAACCTTTACATCGCGCGAAATTGAACTGGTATAGTTTAGCGCACAATTTTATTATAAAAAGATAAATAAGCAGAAAAGCTTCTGTTAATTATTTTTATATTTTTATTTAATTGAAAATAAGCTATGCCTCGAAGTCTTAACCAGACTAGACGTTCATACATGAGAGAAGTACAGCGTGATATTCGAGCTTTCGGTTACATTTTCACATTTAACACGAATGCATGCATAGTGTGTACTGCTAATTAAAAGCTGCAAATTTGAATTTCCAGAACTTATTTTGGAAAGTTCAATTTTAATTGAAACAATATTTAAAAATATACGAAAGGATGAGTGATGAATATTTCAATTTATTATATTTGAATGACGAATGCCGAAATCCCATAGTATTTAATATTCTCTTTCAGATTTTCGCGTTCTCTCAAAAAGCAGAGTATCTACATTTCAATTGAAAAGCTTTTTCATCACGAACATTGTGCCTTTCAATAAAGAATAAAGTATCATAAAATCGAACCGATATTGACAGAAATACAAGCTATACTCATTAAGGCAGGAAATGACGATTGTGCAGCATTGGTATCTCGCATTTTGTACACTCTACGAAGGCCGCCTAACTTTCTACCTGGTGAGCTTGTGGGCAGCACTTGAAAAGATGAGCGCATATGTGTGTACGTGCACATGCAGCCGCCTAATACCCAAAAGGTACTTGAAGCATCCCTCGACGCCAGCACTTGCCACTTCCGCCAGACTACGACAGTGGTTGCAGTTACTCGAGAGCGCGTGGAATACTAAACGCCATTTGGCACAAGCCGCAGAGAGAGAGAGAGAGAGAGAGAGAGAGAGAGAGAGAGAGATGTATATATTTTATTCGAGCCAAAGTGAGAGAGAAGTCGTCGATTTGGAGACCGCGTCTTGACGCGTCACGTGCGCGCATCGATTGCTATGCAGCTGCCGCGAACCGCCCGTCTGTGCCTAATTTCATTCTTTTCAAATCGATGAAGCCTTTTTATTGCTCGGACGTAGACGAGAGTACGTAGATGTTGATGACATTGTTTATCAGTTTAGCCTGCTTTGTTCCGGATTTCTTGACGTTTTTCAACTCAATACTAATAGAACAAGCAACGTGAAATTCAATCTCCAAAACTGCTCGTTCACTCCATCTGCCAATTCTCATTATTTATCAGATCGCGATACTGTAAGAAGCTTTTTTTTGCTTAAGATTATACATCTTGTTGCCCTCGCAGACGTACGGACGTAGCCTAGGCGCGTTCCCTGAGGAGAAATTTGGGTTGGGCAATGTTCGTGGATTAGCGAGCCGCTGCGAAAAGTAAACTACGTTCCGCTCTGATTGAATTCCGTTTTTCAGAAAGGGAAAGCAAATGATATGAGACGCACCACCGTACCAGCGCCTGTGGCTGTTCCTCGATTTAATTGCTTTCAACTCTTTGATGCGCGTTCGCGTGCCGCGAGCTTATAGATATACCTACTTCATTCCATCGCTTCGCGGAGCTTTGCGTATACTAAATGTCTCTTATGACCATATCCTATCAACTCTCTAACTTACTTATTCTGTGCATCGACAGACATTCTCAAATTTTATAATTTTCAAATCGCCTTATATCTTCCAAAGAAGCTAACTAATGATTAGCATTCGTTCGCAAAGCGTTGCCATTTCTCTTTGTGCAAATACAATAAATGCAATGACGAGTTACTTATATAGCAGTTGATAATTTTTCTCATCAATGTCAGGAAGATCGACTTTCACCACTTTAACTTTTAAATTGTCGACCTTTTTTCTTGGCAAAGAAACCTTATTA
Organism: Phymastichus coffea; assembly: GCF_024137745.1. Taxonomy (NCBI): domain Eukaryota; kingdom Metazoa; phylum Arthropoda; class Insecta; order Hymenoptera; family Eulophidae; genus Phymastichus; species Phymastichus coffea. The sequence goes on from NW_026706880.1 coordinate 1,083,809, forward strand.
ACAACTCATCGTCTTTGTCATTCATTCTTTATTCAGACAAGTATGCTCGTTATTACTTTTTAACAGTATTACGTATACGCTTCATTTGCCGAGATTTTCATCAGCATAAAGCACTCGTGAAAAAAAGAAATCTGAAAAGAGAGTTATGCAAGAAATCTCTTTCGGCTAGAGCTAACCGTCAACCATTTGACAAGCACGCTTCTCTCTCTCTTTCTCTCTCGTTTGATATTTAGGTTATATATATATATATATATATATATATATATATATATATATATATATATATACACGCGCGCGCACACACACACACACACACACACACACACATACCTCGGCATTTAATAAACCATGAAACCGTCCGTGAACGATAGGGGATCTTTCTTTCTCTCGTTAGTTCTTCGGTCAAGTTATAATTAAACGGCGTCATCCCTGACATATCGACAACCATCGTTGACGTCGAACGCCAAGCTGCAAATGAGATCGTGTTATGCGGGATATAGAAAGTAAAACAGTGACACGATAAAGCAATCGCCTGCTTGAATAAAATGTTAGCATTTTTGCCTTGTACCTAAAATATTCATAAAGTAATTTGCCCTCTGGAGTTGAAAAATAACAGTCCAGATAGAAATTGATGGAACTCAATTGGTACGATTTACTTTGGTTCTACTGATACAATAATATACTTTTGCTAATTGATCGTTATTATTAATTTAAAATCAATTTAACTAAGAACAAAGATGCTGTCAAGATATATACAATCTAGACATATAAATAATACAGTGATATAATTCCGGTGAGTAGTCGAATAGCAAATTTAGTCGGACATAAATATTTACATCTGCGGTATAACGTCCAATCTCGTTATATTTGACGAGCTTGACAAGTAATCTCCAAAAATAGCTCTATTTTCTTCGACAATAAATCCAAGTTGATATTGTACGAAGTGCTATCCAATTATCCGTAATGGCTCATTTACGCATGAAGCAGAGAAAGAATGATAAAAATATGAGGATATCATGCACGTGCGTGCAATAGCAAGTCTCTTTATCCCCGTCATCAGGTCGTCCGACGGTACGAAATTACCTTGACCACATTCCGTCCCGTAAATTACACTTGCGAGCAGTAGTTGTAGTAGTGCGCGTTCAGTGGCTCGCAAACGCCTCATAATCGCACCGCGGCGCGCTTGGCCTGCTTTCCTCAGCGCGTCGTTAAAGCAGCCCCATCAACAGTCGAGGGCGAAAGAAGAAATCTCGTATTTATTTTGGCAGCGCCTTTCTCTCTCTCGTTCTTTCTCAAAGATTGCGGATTATCTTTGCGCGCACGCGCACTTCCATTTGTTTGTCCAAGTCTCGTGGTTTCTCATAATAGATAAAAAACCGTAGGCCTTCCTCGTGTATCAAGGCAGAGAGTAAAAATAATCGTTCGGCAGCTTGCTTTGCTGCGGGCGGAAGGGCTGTATAGCTTTGCATGTAATAAGCCGAGTCGTAAAGAGCGAGAGGACAGAAAGACATTTAGCTTGGAAGAGACAGACTTTGAGATGGAGGAATAGATTGGCGGCGACGCATGAAACCACCATGAGATAAGACGAGCGTGTAAGCCTTGTAACCTGCCCCTTCTTCCTCGGTAGTTGCGGCAGAAACCAGTCTATGCTAAATTTCAAGGGAATTAGGTTGTTTCGAGGGTGAGAGAATTTTTTCAAGCTTGTACGAGAATCAGGTATGATTAATCATTGGCGCTTCTTTTTTTCCTTCGGCACTAACGAGACTTTGAATGATTGTCATTGATTGATGAATAATAGAATATCCAGCTGATTAGTGCTTTGATTAATTAAAACGTATAATCATTATTTGGAAACAAGTGCAAACTCTAGAGGAAGAGAAAATTTATGGGGTAAGCATAGCTTCCAACTGCTGGCGAAGAAGGAAGGAAGTTGATTGTCTGCGCGGAGCTGGAATGTCTCAGGCTATGTAGAAGTAAGAGTTGCTTGCCGCTCGTTGAGAAGTTTAGCCGAGTCGTAGGGGAAAAGTTGGAGCTTTCTCTCTCTTTCTATGTGTTTGGCGATCGTTTCGCCGTCGATGCGGGCAGCCAACTCGCGCGCGCATGCGAGAGAGAGAGAGAAAAAGAGAGAGCGAGAGAGGCAAGCGAATTTAAAGGACATTGTAAAATGACGTAAACCACGCGTACTCCCTGACAAGGCCATGCGCATGCGCGTATGTTTGCTCGATTTCGTCTGCCTCGCTAGCTGCACTTAAGCCACAAGGTTGTTTGTCAAAGCTGTGAACTTCGTTCTGTCAGCTGCTCAAGAGCTTTTCTTGATGAGAAAAAGCTTGCAATTATTTTACGCCGTATTACGTATTGTTGGTATTATTCTATATTAAGATAACAATATATTATTCCACTAATTAAACTGATCCCGAATTAACGGACAATTTTAATAATTACCGAAATAGCTAATGTACACCGTGTTATGTATAGTGTTAGTTGATGAGGATTTTTGTACTATAGAATTATAATTGGCAACTACGTCGTTCTAAATATATTGACAGTTTCTTCTTCATAATGTAAAAGATACATGAGCTTATTGTATTATCAATTTCATTCAACTAGACAAAATTTAGATAAATCCTACTCCAGACAGCGCGATTATTAATAAAAATAACATAAAAATATATTACAATTAAACTAGTCGATAGAAACTTCAAAAATCTCTCGTAATTAATTGTTAGTTGATGGAAATCATTAAAAATTTCACTTAGATATCAAAAGCCTATTAATTCACAGAGAAATTAAGGAAATGTGCACTCCCTTGTAATTGAAGAAGAGAAAATATAGAGAGACGAAATAGCACTTCTCGCTGTTTTACACGAAAAGATTAGTCCGTAAGCTCAGCACGGACTACGAGAATTTAAGTGAAGCCGTCCATTACTTCGTAAAATTAGCGTGATTCTGAAAGACGAGTGAAAGAAAGCCCGTGCAAGTGGTGAAAAAGGAAAGATAGAAGCTTGGAAGCAAATAAGAAGTCTACGGAATTTTCTTTCTCCTTTGCCTGTTTCTCCGTCTTTTCTCTCACGTTCCTTTTTCTTCTTCTTCCTGTCTCCTCTCAGTCTGTCGAGACATTCGCTAACGTCCACTTGGAGGTGCTGCCGCGCGACACTATGCTTGACTTGCCCGGCAATTATCTTCCGGCAGTTTTCTACTTGGTTGGCTCTTTCGTTGGCCACGTGCTTTGCATGGAATCGTTTATGACGTCCTCTGTTAGCAGAGCCGCACAATACAAAGACTCCATGAGCTGACCATTTATTTCACTTTCTACTCTAAGTGTTCTACTTAAAGGTCTTATTTAAAATGTTTTTTTCCTTAATTCTGTTAAACAACAAGCCATTCATTTTTGATGAGAAGGATTTATTAGAACTACGCACGTGCTACACATATTGCAAATTATAAATTATAAATGTATCTTTTTTTTTATTTGAAAGGGAAATATCCTTTTTTAACACGATTTTCTAAACAGAGACTCGTATAATAGCCGAAATACAAGTTATAGCAGGCATTCCTCTACTTTGCCATGTGCGCGACAATACTAGACAACTTTTGGCAAGGAAATTGGAAATAGTAATGATCGTGTGCTCGAGATTTTTAGCTGTCAACGCTTAAAGTAACATTTTATATTATTTTTACTTAGCTGTATCGTCATTGATGATGCCTTACAAAGCAATTAATTTATCTTTCGTCGAGCATTGATCGCCAAAGCTTTCTGCGAGAAGCCACATTACTATTTTTGCTCGAACGTGCAAAGCTTTGAAAGAAAGTCCGCTTCATGAAGGAGGAGTCATCTCTGTTCGCAACGTAAAGCTTGCAAAATTGAAAAAGTCTTTTCGTATTGAAGTTACGATCTTGGAAGTATACATGACCAGTGCGCTATAGTTGGATGAGCGTAGTCAAATTCATCGTCACGCTGAAGGAAAATCTCGCCAAGTTTACGAGTAGAAGGCGAAACGCCGCAGCGGCGCCAGAGGGCCGCCTTCGAAAGGATAAACGCCCCTGAAGATTTTCGTATAAGGAGGCCGGAAATGGAGCGAGCCAGACAGGAGAAAGAGCGAGAAATTATGCCAGGCAAAGAGAGCATTGATTTTCTTTTTGGATATGAGCGACCAAGTGTAAGGCAGTGAAGCCGTTTCATGTCGGAAAAATATTTCTTGCTCGATTACTTTTTGTAATGCCAGCTTTCAACGAGACTTTTATGACAGCTTCATGTCGAAAATATCGGCGTGATTTTTGAATGAATACCATGAAAGGTTATCGATCAATTAATGTAAAACACGAATTATCCAATTGCCATATCACTTTTATCACGTAGGCCAATAAAATCAATCGGAAGTCGAACGAGATATCCAATATTCTTTATCATTCTACGAAGTACAATTGAGAGTAGAGCAGGAAACGACGCATGAATGCATGAATGCGTATGTAGGCCAAACGTACTTGTCGGGTCAAAGCATGAGCGTTACTACTTGGCGAGATTTCGTTTTATTCTAGAGGTGTGCTCGTGTAGGCTGTTTGTATTACTGCTGCTGCGGCGGCGACGGCGGCGGCCGCGATGCAAATGCCGATGTCGTGTGGTTCGTGCGACCTCTGCCGTTCTGGCCTGTAGCATGCGCTACTCGCTCGCAAGCCTCCTTTTCCACTTCGTTTCCTTCGCGGCGCAAGCAGCCTCCTTACTTTTTATTCGCCTACGCCGCAGCGTATATGTGATTTCCTGCCACGCACGAAGGGGGATTCTTGTCGACGTACTCGCTTACTTTTTTCTTGGACCTCATTGTTCCCTTGCTGTCTTCGTCTTCTAGTTTTGCGATTGGCTAGATAGGCTGTTCACATTATTCTAGCGGGCTTATCCTTAAATCTACTGGCTCACTTTGCTGTTCATCAGACAGAAATTTTTATAAAGTCACCAGGAAACGCTACAGGCCTAAGCGAAATTTTAATTAAAGATCAGCCGTACGGAAACGAGCGGATGAAAGCTCTCATTCAGTTCTCTTTCTGCTTATTTGGTCAAACTCTAGCCCTATAAAAAAGAGATCTCATTTGAGATAAGTGAGCTAAAGCGATCGCCGAGAAAATTTGCATTTTGAGAACATGTAGGTTCTTGAATTTTATGAAAATGTCGAGGCTTTGACGTCGCTTGGAAAAAGAAAAAGAAAAAAGAAATATATTTTCATTACAGGTAGGAGGAAGAGAAATATGTCGGAAAACATTGAATAACGCAGTCTCAAAGTGCATACGAGCGAGTAAACACAGTAGTAACAGCATATACGACATTATTATTAATATGAGGCGAAGTCGAGTGCTCGCTCGCGCGCTCTCCTATCGCAGACTCGGAGCTCGTTAAAGGTTCTTCAAAGCACTGCTCGTCATCTATGAGTATGTATATATATATATATATATATATATAATCTATGTGCGCGTGTGTGTGACTCTGCCGTTTGAGGTGTGCGCGCGGCTCCAGTCGTGGCTGTCGTGGCTTACCTCTCTACTCGGCGTCCTTTCGTATATACATTTTCTACTGCCCGCACACATTGCTCGCTCTTGTGCATCTCAAAGGAAATACACAAACCCAATGACTTTCATTGATATATCTGTCGCGTTATATGCCCAACTGTTGTGTGCTTCTTATTGTTTAACTTGATTATGTAGCTGTATAGTCGCTGACTTCAACGTATGTCTGCGATTGCTCTATTTTCACCTTGAAAATTTATTTATCCATTAAATCTCGCTCGCTCATTCCAGCCAAAAATAAACTAGCTTAAGATTTATTATTCAATTTTTAGATACAATAATAAATCATTTTTAGTTCATTCGGTTAATTAACGTTGAATCAATTTATTTTCCTAATTAGACAATAAATAATGAAGTAAATTTTAAGTACAGCGTTATTACAAATTGTCTTATCTGTTGAATTTTATTGAAAACAATTGTAGATTGATTACCAAATAATTTTGAAGTATTATTTAGCTATCATGATGCATAGATCTCGGATGAACGTTATAGTGATGAAGGGACCGAAGCTCAAGAGTCGCCTACAGAACATAATACCCGCGGTCCTCTGTGCGTGAACTAGAGCGAAACGACGAAAAAGGCAGGTGTATACTAACAATAAAAGAGTCTTACGTACGTGCCGAGCCATTGTCGATTGCCCGTGAGCAACGCGCGTGCGCACGCACACGAGAATTGCACGAGAATTAGACGACGAGAGAGAAAGCTCGCATAAAAAGCCGTGGGAACAAATGAGAGCGAGGGAGAGATGGAAGGAGAGTAAAAGCGAAGGTCTCAGTCGCAGCCCTGCACACCGACGCTAATTAAACGTCGTTAATAAAGCGGCCCATTATTTTGCGCGGCAGTAGCGGCGGGGCTTAAACTTTGAGATTTCCCTGCGCGCCCGTGTGAGAGTAGAGCTTACGTGTACATATCCATACTACTCTATGCATATAGCTACCTGCTGTTTTAATATACTTTCCACAGGCCTCTTGATGAATAGACCTTTCTCGAACGCTCTTTCTTTCTTTTTTTTAATTTAATATTTTTTCACTTCTTTCTTTCGAGAGTTCGTTCTGCGTGTGCACTGCATCCATTTTCTCGTCGCATACGTTTATTTTCCGTCTGTTTCGACACGTCATTCTCTCTCTCTCTCTCCCTCTCTCTCTCTCTCTCTCTCTCTCTCTCTCTCTCTCTCTCTCTCTCTCTCTCTCTCTCTCTCTCTCTCTCTCTCTCTCTCTGGTGAATTTATTCCAGTTGGTCGAATTTTCGTTGTTGTCACACTCTTTCTCCCTCTCTCGACAGATTGCAGATTGTCGATTACCTGTCTACGCGCGCGAAAAATCCGAATCACAAAATAAATCGTGCATATTGACTTTTGTTATTAAATAAAAATTTTCGTTCTCGAGTGGGTGTGTACGTACTATTGACATTTTTTTCTGTCGAACGAATCATTCTCAAATTATTAAGCAATTAAAATTCATACGTCCGGTAAATTTTTCCCTTATTTCACGGAGTATATTTTTGGTTTCCTGTGCGACTGAAAACATATAAATTACTTTAATCGGCTGAATCGCACTTCAATGTTTGTTTTCAAGTGTAGTAACGTCTTTTAAGGTGAAGCATATCTCTCTTACTACTGGAGAAGCGTACAAGCAGCAGGAGCTGCACGTCTACGGCTAATCTAGTGGAATAACAAGGCCTCCTGCGACGATCATGACGACTGCTCTCTCCGTCGTGTATATATATCGTAAGACGTCTCGGCGAAGGGTTTTCGTCACGTTGACTCTCCACGTAATTCGAAATCTGTATGCAACCGAATCATCGAGGGAAGAGTCCCGGTGCAGCGGTAATAACCACAGTGGGTAACGTTATCATGCAAATTGCACGATAACCCGTATTAGTTCGTTATCCCCCATGCTTCGATCTCTCGGATGTCATTGAGGTACCTCGGTTTGCACACTCAGAACTACTATACAGAATAGTCGCGTCTTGAATATATTTTCTTCTGCGCGGTTGACTGACTTTTAATGTAGAGTTACTTCAAAGCAAACTTTGCTAACTTTGCTAATCGTCGTTTAATATTTCATGACGCATGTATAACTTTTTGCGAAAACTCACTACTCGTGATTAACATATTTACTGCGAGAAAAAAGAGTTGATTATTTAAATTTATCGTTCGTCATCATTTTCAATATTGTCAGAAGATAGTAAAAAGATTATTATTTCATAAAAAAAATTTGATTTTTGCAAATAACAATTATATAATATTGAATAATTATATCATTCCATAACCGTTCTCATCAACGACATAAGTTGTCACTTTTGTGTAAATATTTTTGATAATGTTTTATAGCTTGTGACATTTTATAAAATCTGTCAGCTGAATAAATTACAGTTTATTGTAATCACCGACGTTTCGTAAAGTTATTGACAACGATATATATACATATCACATACGCGCGCACATGCACACACACATATACACACACCTACACATACACGCACACATTTTCTAAAAATTGTATTTTTAGACCTGTGATAACCTTAAACAAACTTCAAAAGTGATTTTTGATCAAACAAAACTTCCTCTACGAGAAAGCAATAATAAATAATTTTCGGTGGAAAATATTGGAAAGATTGAGATAATTTACATTGGTCAATGGCATACGTCAATGTGTTCTAATCGATGATAAAAATTCGATATTGTAAATAACGACAGTAATTGGTGATATTTATTAGTACATCTATGGTCGTGAAAATCCCATTATAATCAAAAACTCATTATTTACACTTAATTGTTCCAATTTTACTCATTGAGATGGACTATACATTTTTTGTCAGACGCTAAATAATTTGATTTTTAACTTATGATTGGGTTGGCTTAATATGTACCTCTGTGGAGTTCGAATGAACTTACTGTTTGAAGAGGCATTAAGAAATATAAAAATAATTAACAAGAACCACTCTCGTGAAAGGTCGATGTGTCGACATAAATATAAATGATTATTTTCATCAATCACTCAAAGAAAAAAAAACGTGAAATCACGAAACAATTGACACGTGATTATCGGAGAATAGCATCGTACATATACAAGAAACGAATGTTCAGATCAAAAAGCGCGCTATCCACAATGAGATATGGAGTCGTAAATCTTGGAAAGCCATTTTTTTCTCCGACTCTCTTTACCTTCCCGTCTCCGTAGAGCACAGGTATGAGAAGTGAGGGGAGAGGGGAGGGCACGCGTGTGATGTGCGCCCCATTAAAAATCTCTCTGTGGCACGGCGGCGAGCAACGAGTGGCCGGGGTGCACACTTTCCTTTATCGTCGTGAGCCGTTAAAGCACGGGAACGTCATCAATCTCTGTTCTCCTCGTAACTGCGAGCATAGGCGCTTTGTACGTAATGATTTCGAGGCGCGAGTATTTCTTCCATTGTGTATTTAGATTTCTTGTTTTTATTGCATTTAGTGACCTTCACTCAACTCAAACTTACCTATTTGTATGAACCACATTATATTTATCTGCTTTTCTACTGGTTAATTATGTCGTACTTCACGATATAACTTAGATATAGTTGGAATTGTTGAATGATATCAGAGTATTATTTATATAACTCAAAAGTAATTGTAAATTAAACATTTGTTATTGAATTTTCTTTAACTTATGTGACCAATCTGTTTTGTTATTGAAGAGTTTTTAATTAAAAAATATTCACTCGAATGAATAATCGTTCAATCGATATAAGCAAAAAAGCACAGTGTAGAATAAAAGAAAGAGCGCAGATTAATGCGTCATGCAGCTTTGCAGTTCCGCGCGTTTAGTCTCTCGGGGATCTAGTCGTCGCTCTCTTGGTAGCCGGCCACTTTGTATTCCGCGCCTGCGAGGAAACATCCCGTTATAATAATAGCAAAGCGGCCTGCATCTCTCGTGGGAGGACCAAGGAATTACCTTTTGGGAAAAATACATAGATACACAAGTATAGTCCTATTGACGTCTGGTCGTATGTCTGAAACTGGTGCTTCAACTTTACAAAGTTCCTTTTTGGCCGTAAGGATTTGAAACTAGTTTTACAGTGTGACGCGGTACTCGAGGCAGCGAACGCGTGAATTTTTTAGGCCTCCATCGACGATGAGATTTGGGTGTGCACGGGAGAAATCCAAAATTAAGTGTTTATTTATTTTAGCCGTAACGAGCTAAGTTTTCCAGCAAACCAGCCCTCTTTTCAGCGTGGCAAGCCTCTCGTGTGAAAATATTAACTTGCAATTTCAAGTTGGCCCACTTGCTGCTGCTGCCGCGAAACGTTCTCTTGCGCGCTTTAACTTTACAATCTTGAAACTTTTTGGGAACGAGTGAAATTAACACAAGCGCGATTATATATAAAACAAAGCAATTGTTGAGCTTGTTGAGTATCAGGCACTTTATATTTGTTTAAATTTCGTAGATTGGCACATTTACACGTGCTAATACTTGTAGACTAAACTTTGCGTTTTAAGTAGATGAAGCCTGCATTCAGTCAGACATTCAATACAAATCATGGAAATTCACAATGATAAGTCATCACTGCGGCTTATAATCATAATTCAAAAAGTGTAAAACAAAAAAAGTTGGAGAACGACGAGTAACGAGACATTCGGTCCGGGTTCTTTTCTCTTTTTTCGAAAAAAAGTCTTATTAATAGGGAGCACTAGGGCGCCAGCCGAAAATGATTCAGAGCGAGTGCAGAGAAAGAGTCTTGGCTCCGTGCACTGCGGAAAACTTGCCGAGAATTACTGATGACCCCTGGCCTCCTTGGGACGCGCTCGCGTTTCCGTTTCGATTGCTCTGCTTGCCGGATGTGACGCAGCCGATTTTTACTCTGGCGATCTTGCTACACTGGCGGCCGATATTCTCGTTTTCTACGCTCATGAGATTTCTAACCTTCGTTCCTATTTCCGTTGGATTTCTCAAGTCTTCTTTTTCGTTTTATTCGTATTTTCTTTCGTGGTTATACCATCTTGCTGCAGTATCCGCCTCAATCTTTTCTTATCGACTGTCCACGCTTTTTTTCTGGTCATACACCACTCATTTATCTATATTACAGACACCTATTTATGTTCGACATACTTGACTTTTCACGCAGAAGCATCTTTGTTTAGACAGTACACCAAGCTCGAATTGAGTAAGAAATAAATATCTCAATAAATTACATTTTAGGTGAAGTATCTATACCCGCCATTTATAACTTGTCACTTTATCAGCGAAACATTCTTTTGTATGTGTAAGGCGCAAGCTGATGAAAAGTTGCTGACGAATGCCAAACCCATTTGCCGGCAATGTTTGTACGTTTAGAAACGCAGGAGACCAAAGTAATACAGCAGGCAGCAGTCCTTCTGTCTCTTCTGACAGTGGTAAGCTTTCTCTCCATGAACTGCAGTCCAATAGTCATTCATAAGCCGAAAGCGCAGTGTGCCAACAGAGAAGCCGTTGATGTTTCGGAAAGAGAAAGAGAGAGAGAGAGAGAGAGAAACTAACTGCAGCCAGAAACAAAAAGCGGCCTAGCCCCAGATAGATATAAATTAGCGAGTGCAGTCAGAGGGGGGAGGGGGGAAGAAGCACAGACAAAAGCTGTACGCGAGCGGGCTTCAGCCTGCACAGTTCGGATGTCAATTTGCCCGAGGTACAATGCCTCAATCAGAAGGCAAACAGCAACGGGCCGCCACCAGCGCCGAGAGAGAGAGAGGGAGGGAGAACTGGACCAAGCTGCATTTTACATAGGGGAAGGTCGTTCTCGTCGTGTTCACGTTCGTGACGGGCATGCTTCAACGTTTGCACACCTGACGCACATATAGCAACCGGAGAAAGACACAATGTCGCACGTTATCCTCCCCCCCCATATAAACGAAGAGCACGCTGTGATTGAAAGACACGCACACACGCATCGAAGCCCAAAGCTTTCAATAGATTATTCTTCATCCGAGCTTCGATTATTGTATGTATGCACAGTAGGATGTGTGCGCGGTCGCGCGACTTTTGTTAATGCTTTGTTTCTAGTTGATCATTCGTAAATGAATGGATGTTTGTATAATGATTTCTATTGATTTTGGTTCAATGATACTTTTGATGAGTCGCCATTTTGTTAACTAACAGTTTTGGATTGTTGAAAGCTCATTATTTTTCGTTTCGCCACAGCTATATAATAAAAGATAATGCTCTATCGGCATTTTATTACAATTCGAAAGGACTCTCGAAAATTATATAATCGAAGGTAAACTCTGTTCTTTCCTCTGGGAATGCTTTGTCTTCGGGCGTTCCGCTTCTATTTAATTCTCTTTGCAGTCGGTAAACTTGTACAGACTTGAGATAGAAAAGCATGCCAGTCAGTCATTGTTAGTATCCTCAAGAGAGAGACTCTCTTTTTCATCATTTTTAATTGCATAGCAAAATATTGATTGCAGAACCGGTGTTTCTAAAATTGAAAAATTGACGGCTTGTTATGCACGACAACTCGCAGCTTTTATCTTAATACATCGATAATGGCCAACATTTACAGATTTTGACATTTTAATTGTTACCAACTGCATCAACTTTTGCAATAACAATACAGAAATATTTTTCATCAAATTGTTTTTTGTTCATTATTTGATCTTTTCAAGAACCATAATCAGGATAAGAATGTTTAATGAGCGGTCAAATGATCATTTGTATTTCAAGTGCTATAGCCAGCTTCAATAAATGTTTTCTTGTTCTTCTCTAATGCATGTACGGTAATACTTGAGAAAGGTATAAAGATTAACTGACCTAACGAAAGCGAATTGACGATTTTGTTCTTGAATAAGGTCATCTTGCTATTCCAAATATTTCGACAAAAAAATTGTCATAAAAATGTATAAAATAATTGGACGTATTGCTTACAATTTACCAATGTACACCATATCGTTCCATCGTTCAAAATTTAATACTAAAAAAAGAACTAGCTTGCTTGCTTTACTTTTACCTACAAAAAAGTCATAATGAGTAGTTCTCCAATGAAAAATAAAGAAAAAAAAAGAGAAACTCTCGAAAAGTATAAAGAGTTTGCAAGCACGAGTTCGAAGTGTAGTACACCAAAGCCACAAAATACGTGCCTGCACTCGAATCTCAAGTGTGTATTCACAAAACGGCCCCCACATAGCTATCGTTTACCAGCACTCACATTCAGCTGAAGTATGAGTCCGTTTCCTGCTAGCTGATACGCGGCGCCCACGCCCGTAGAGAGAGTACATCTGCGTATATAATATAGATGCGCGCAACTCGCGTACGATCGACCAAAATAACTCTAGGTGCTTGACCAAAATAACAGGGCGCCGCTACTGTGGTTTTTGATCAGGAATACTGCAAGTTTCAAGTTTCTATAATGTGCAGGTAGCTATTCGCAAGCTCCGTAATTTTCGGCAACAACTATACTTTACCTGGATATATTTTGTTCTTTTCGAGTCAGTTTCGGACGAGCATATACGTTTCTATCATTAGGATTAACATGGCTATTATAACCTAAACTTGTATTTTTAAGAACGTGACAAGTAATGATTTGCTTTTGATATTTGATTTTTTAGTGTTTTAAATTCGGTTTCTAAAATCGATAGAGAATTTTTGTGAATAGACTATTCGATAGCAGAATGACAAATTGCTATCGACGTCAAATATAAAAAGTGTGTTGAACTACATTTCAATATTCGCATTTGACTTGGATAAGTAGATTGGTACGTCGATTCGTAAACAGAGATTGAATCTTAATCGAATTTCCATAGTGGAAAATATTATGGAAATTCTAAATTGATGCAAATCAAGGTTCAAGCATGACGCGATAAATCCAAATCATATTATCAATGAACGAGAGCGAGAGAGAGAGAGAGAGAGAGAGAGAGAGAGAGAGAGAAATTCCTCGATGACGAAGAGAGAAAAACGATTGTCGTTCAAGGGTGAGCGCGGATTTATTTCTACGATACGATTACATCCATCTCGCTTACTTTATGGCTGCACCAAGTGGCTTGGCGAGGAATTCATTTTCGGCGCTGAAGAGCTCAACTGGAAAATTCAACATGTATCGAACGGTGTTGGTAATGTGCCTCACAGAGGCAAAGTCAATGTGCTTGTTAACTGATTTATTTAAGGGTCTGTAGATATGACTCTTTAGCGTGTTGTCCTTAGTTTGAAAAGTACTGACTCGCGTGTAAAAACATCATTATCACGTCAAATATTTTTTAGTATTGATTATTTAAACATTTCAGAAGAGTTACAGAGAAGTTAAGAATTTCAACAAGTGATATCGTTAGTGGCCTACTCAATATGACTATTTTATTTGAAGTGCTAATGGAAAGTACTTATTATATAACTTCCTTATTCTCTAGATCTACGGAAGGACAAGTGTAGCTGAATAAAATCAAACGTCATCTAATTTCAACTCGTCACAGAGCGTACTAGCCACAATAACGAATTACAAAGCTCCACAGTTCATAGCGAGAAGCATACGTGAAAAGCACAATGCAGCCGCAGTAAAGCCAACAAACACACAAATACGTATAACGTGGAGAAATCGAAGGAACGAAGAAAGAGGAAGGTCAACTTGATGCATGTAGTCAGCGCACTAGCATCCGATATACATGCACAGAGTTAGAACGAGGGTGGGGGTTGCAAGCACAATGGCAGTCAAGCGAGCAGTGAAAGCTGTACACGCGGTACAAAGTGCTTCGTCAACATCGCCAGCGAACATCCTCTCTTCGATGCACAAGGGAAAGGCACTTTCCCGAATTAAGGCATTACTTAACCGAAAGAGGGGCCGCCGCCGTGCCTGAGTGAACGCCACATCGAGTATACCACCACCTTCGTCACCGGTAATTCATCAGGTTACTCGTATACTAGCCCCTTAATGACGTGTATCGCTAATTGCTACGTAGCAGGGCTTCTCTTTTTTTGCCGAGTAAGCTTAGCAGCTACAATAGGCTATTGGCAATTCGTTGGCCCCGTAATTAAGTAGATTTATTACGTGATACCATTTTTTTAGCTTCATACCGAAGTTCAAAGGGTGTATTATTTATGGTATTAACAATATGACGCTAAAATGTATAACAGTTTATTCTTTTATTTTATCTAGGCTTCATTAGTCATATTAAAATAATTGCGATATTAGATTCTCAAATAAATTCTATATTTTTTATTTGAATATAAAGAACAACTGCATGATGTTTACAATTTGTCACCATTTACTTATAACACTTTTACATATTACTATTATGCTTTCTTTAAGTGTAAAACCTAACCTGAGCTACACCTGGTAGAATTGCTTATATTTCGCTTATTACATTTAATTTAAAAATCTATTAAGAACGCTGCTCGCGCACATGAACCAAGGTACTTAACTGTAGGGTCCGAGTTAGTGCTTTTGGGCGAGGACTAAAGGTCCTCCTGTCGAGATAAGATGCACCGCTCCCCTTCAACCATGGCGTATGTAGTTTCTCTGTATGGCTCGTTTGTTTCGTTGGAATAATAGTAGTTTTTCTTGATGAGCCCGAAAATCCCTATGGGCTTGAGGAATCGAAGAACGAGAAAGCGATCACGAGCTAAAGCAAACAAGAATCCAATCGGCTCGGCGGATGGCAAGCGACTTCCCGTCATCGCTCCAACGATTAGGTCGCTTAATTTTTGTTCCAGTCGGCAAAGGCATACACGCCGTTTCGAAGTCTCTTACTATATTTATATACTATAAATTTAGGTGTACGGCGCGACGATATAAATAAATGATTTACATCGTTACAAGTGTAAAATAGTGCTTGTTACCAAACTTTTTCCTAAAAAATACTTATTTTTGAAAGTTCATTTTCACATTACTTCTAAACTGAAAAGTTCCTTAATAATTTTAAAATAACGAGCAGTTGGATAAACACTAGCGTATCAAATTTAGTATCAAGTTTGGTTCAAAGTTTGTTTTGCAGTGAGCGTAGTATTCACGCTACGTTGGTGCTCGCTGCCTCGTTTAATTGCAGAAAGCCACCTCAAAGTAGTCGTCATCGCAGTGGCTCTCATGTATTTCTACGTAATAAAACATCAGTTTTAGTTACCCTCTTGAAATTCATCCCCAGTAGTACAACCAAGTCTCACGATTCTATTTGACAAACGTAAATAAGAAACTTGTTGCGAGTTTAATGAGAATTTTATTCAAATGAAATTATTTTAGTTTGTGTTTAGAGCTAATTACGAATTTTATTTTTCATTTATCTTGTCGCTGTCGGCAAAACTTGACACCTCCAAGGTTTACTGCTTTTATTAAATGTACATAACGTTGACCGTTGTAACAGCTCTGGCTATTTGTAGCACGAAAAACTCATCATTAGCATATGACGGGATTCATGAGTATCACAAAGAAATCCGGGATCTGTCGAATACTTGGAAAAGTACATTGTGTTGGGAGCTTTCGAAAGCAGGAGTAATAAAACACGAAAATTCACTGGGGGATACAGAGTCAGAAAATTTTTACTACGCTTTCTCGACGTTTATTTTCGCTCGGACGCACCGTTCGCGACGAAAAAAACGAACAGCAGAGAAAGTTGAAAAAAAATTATAACAGAAAAAGAAAGGGCTGCTAGTACAAATCAAAACGGCTACCACGGTCGCACGCATCAGATTGGATTCAATACTGCCACGAATAAAAAGTTGGCCCATGTGTAGATTCGCGAAGCAGTGCCGAAGCGCTTGCGGAGCTTCGACACTGCATTGTTTATACAGAGCATGGCGCAGAGCTTTCACCGCTACGAGCATATAACGAGCTGACAAACTTTTTTTTGCTACCCTTGACTTGTTGTTGCTGCACTGCTGCTGCAGCTCGACGGTCCATTTGTTTACTTCCAATTCAAATTTTCAAATGTTTGATTTACTCGGCCATTCGCTAACGTTTTTTTAATTTTGTAACGAGGATTGACGCTGGTTGCTCCAGTGCCAACAATGCCAAACTTATCAATGCTGCTTCTAGCCATTAAAACATTTTAAAACCAAAAATAAACTTTACCTGCTTTCTTTTTATTGATTGTTCTAATATTTTTACGTGAATGATGAAAAAAGTATTTGTTATTTACTGTTTTTATTGATTAACCAAAAAATTATTTTTTGTAGAAAGAAAATGTTCGTTAAGTAGTAAAAAATATAACAATAATAATAATATATAAAATAAAAAAGCTACACGCACTTATCGATATCGTATATAGGTCGACACGTGTGTGTGTGTGTGTATGTGTAAGTGAATGATAAAAAGAAACACGTTGTGCTTGTCGACGAACGCGACACTTCCACAAATGTAGCGGCACGTTTCACCGCATTTATCTAGATGTATCTTTCGATTTCGAGGCTTCACCAGTTGCCAAAATGAAGAAGTCAGAGTTAGCACAATATGCATTCAGACCTCTGAACTCACCGAAATATGGCTGTGAAAATTGAGTTTTGCCAACGACCGACTTGGACGCTGCTGCCGTACAGTGCATCGCAGATGGCATTTTGATAAGCCATTTTTTCCTCTATTTTATATTTGATCCTTCCTTTTTAAATCAGCCAAATTTTTTATATGAACTTGAAAATTCACTTAAAAAGAGTAAAATGTGTTTTTAAAATAGATTAATAGATATGTTTAATCATTAATATATAAAAATTGAGAAATTTTGATTATATTGTTTTTGAAAAAAACTTTAATTGTAATATTCTTGTTCGAACGTTTAGGTACTGAATTTTGTTGTGTCACAACTTGTCATCCAATGCATTCATTGCTTTGTTCACATATAAACACAGTACCAAAGTGATACAGTTTTAGGAAATTTATAATTTCATAGACGAAAATGAATTACTCTAAAGAATGCAAATCCCGTTCAAATTGACTGATAAAATGCAAAATACGTTAACATAAATTTCAAACGAGTGCTGCTCGATGAATATTCAGCGAGCTACGACATTATTAAATCAAAGTCTCAAAGTATACAGCATACCAAAATAAGCAGTCTTAACGTTCCCGTCGAAACGTGAATGCTAAAGCCTCCCCGAAAGAAGCCACAGCTAAGAAAGTAGGGCTTTGTCAAAAATACGCCTTCACTTCGCAGACGAGCGAGCGATCGAGTGGAAATCGAGTAACTTGTCGCGCGACTTCCGTGACTCGTTGCCGATGACCCATGTCATACGTCAGCCAATCGATTTCGTTTACTTGTCTGCGTGGCTTGCAGACACAAAACAGAGAATATAGAATAAAAACGGGAGGGTTGGATAGCGCTTCATTCGCAAAAGTAATGATTGCACTAGAAAGAAAATCAACTAACCAACCTACAGAGTTTTCATTTTCACGACTTTTTCTCTTCTACAATGGCCGAGCGCAAACATCGCATAGTGTGTTGCATTGTACGCGTGAGTAAAGTGGGTAATTGAATTGAATTTTCTTTTTCTGTTATTTCATTGAAAAATAAAGCTTTTCCGCAAAACCATACATACTCAAAATCTTTTCAAGTTTTACCATGTTTTCCCCATGATTCATTGTTTTATACCTAATTATGATACTTTTCTTTTTGTTATATCGCTATTCTATTTTTATACTCATGATTAAACTTTGGAGTAATTTGTTCTATGATTTCTTTTATTTTTCTAAGTTTATCAACTTCGATTATACGATGTGGTCAAATGAATTTCGAACGGTATAGCTTCGCATTCATTTCATCGATCGCACACTGGTGTAATAAATTACTTGCGTATATGTACTTCTGACAACTTATTGAACATGTAAACTATAAATGTAAACTATAAGAGCTTATCGAGCGACCAAGAAACTTATATAAATGTCCCTTCCTGCGAGTCGAGATGTAAAGATGATTTGAGCGTATACCTGACTGAATGATGAACTACGGTTAAAGCGATGGAGATTTGAGGGAGATTAGCGAGGACTAAGAAATGTAACAAGACGTAGAAGATACAAGAATCAGATTATCCTGGTTTTATCTCAATTAAGTGAGTTGTGTTAAACACAGCTTATAGAAACATTTTTTAAGTTAGAAATCGAAAATATAGTTAAGCTTTAAGCACACTTGAAATAAACAACGTGTATAAAATATACTAAATGAGACTCTACGTTTATTCATTCATTTTCGTGAAATATTGTATTTGACATGGCTTCATAACTCAGGATTTATGACATTAAGAATCGCCCGCGCCAATCTTTGGTCATGATAAAATGCATTCAGGTACTCGACACAAAAGATATTATAATCGAAATATGACTGGAGTCAGAAAATTAAGGTCGCTTGAAAAATAAATAAAGTTCTCTTGGATACCAAACTTCGTATCGTAATGTGCTTACACAATAGAGTATGTCTTTTACAAACAGCGGGTCTGAGATGACTTGTATTAATTTGCCTTACCATCAAAAGCAATACCTTCACATCGATTTATAATTTTACTTCTTCACTTACGATCGCATTTATATTTGTGTATTTTATGGGCAAGATGTGACCAATTTGTTATACCCAAACGATGTATATTGCGAACAAAATACTCGCACTCACAAGATTTGAGACAGAAGATAAATGGATGGAATATAAACTGTCTGGCAGGTATTGTTACGTTTGGCATCCCGATAAGCATCGGCTCACTTGGAGCGAGAAATACCTGACTGAATACAATCCATAATAGGCAGCTGCAGGTGACCAGTTAAAAAGACAAAGTTATCATTTCTTTTCTGGGCTTCATTTTTTGCTTTGCTGTCACGACGAGTTAAGGAATTAAGATAGCTTTTGTGACTGATGTCGGTGAGCTGCTTTTGACGCACAGGTACACAAAGAATTTCGAGCGACATGAGTTATCGCAAAGCGTTTCTTATCTTGCTGAAAGAAATGTAAATTTTTTTCCCTACGAGAATAGAAATTTTTTTGTTATTATAATATGATATGAAAATATAACTTCAAGTTAACTTTAAGACTGCTTGAAACAAATGAATGGATTAAATGAAAAATAATATAGTCGATATCTTTATAAAGATCAGGTCGGATAAATCTTATCAGAATGTCTTGATCCAGCTAAAAATATCCGTATAGAATTCAACGCTTCGTAATATGTATAATTATAGCACTTGAATATCGAATAAAAATATCGTTTATCGTTATTACAAGTCACTTTACTTAAAGTAATTCTGCTTTCAGAATGTACTGAAAGTTTGATTATCTTGTGAGTCTGTGAGTGAGGATGGTGAAGGTAATAGGCCATTCGGTTGTACGCCACTGCGCCATCGCGACGAGACCTTGGCCACTGCAGTATACATTTCAGATGCGCAACCACACGAGATTCTCCATAGTATTGTATGCGTGTATGTGTGTGTGTGTCTGTGTGCGTATGAGCACAGCTATGCACAGTCATTGCGAATTCTAGTTGAAAGGATGTTATGGCATACATAAGTGTATAAGGATCCGTTTCCTCTGCTAACGGAAGCGACGGCAATACTACTTTCAAGGTGTTGTTTACTCGATCATTGAAATTAATAATCATTTAAGGGAATAGATATTTTCTATAATAAACAGAAAGTGAATGTTGTTCAATTTTTTTGATTGCCTTAAACATATCCCCTACTGTTTATTAACA
Source organism: Phymastichus coffea (assembly GCF_024137745.1). Classification (NCBI taxonomy): domain Eukaryota; kingdom Metazoa; phylum Arthropoda; class Insecta; order Hymenoptera; family Eulophidae; genus Phymastichus; species Phymastichus coffea. The sequence goes on from NW_026706880.1 coordinate 1,103,947, forward strand.
CTTTTCGGAAGATCAAATAATAGTTTTAATACAAAAGTAATTATAACAATTACAAACTGTATAGCTGTTGCACAAACCAAATACACATCTGTATACTAGCCTCTAAAACTTTAACATACTTGATAGCATTTTTCACGTAGAAGGTAATTATTTATCGCGAATCAATTTTAATATATATATATATAAAACGACGAGAAAATTGTTGTTGAATGAATGTGCAGCATTCATAATTTCTGTTGACTAAATATGATTGAGAATTTAAACTCGCGAAGTCGGCTCATGAAACATTCATTCAATTGCAGTGTGCTCGTCAAAATATTCGTGGCATTACGTGTGTGACACTTTGCGAATAATAGACAAATGATCGCCCATTTGAAATTATACGGTTAAAACATGAAATCATCAAAGTTCGTATTGAAAAGACAATGGGCGAATCAAAGCGAGTCTAATTCACGGGATCGCGCAGACGGAACACAATAATATTGGCGCGCGCGTGCGCTCTTCCCAGAAATTTCGTCTAATTAACGACCGTGTCAAACGACGTCGTCCTGACGCCGCACAAGATTGTGTTCCTCGCATACGAGCATTCGCTTGCATTACCACACAATGATCATCTCGTAAAGTTTCATGCCTGCGTCTCCTCTCATTTTTTTCACGATGTTTTCATTCGAAGGCCGCCCACACACGAGCACATACACGAACGATATTGCAATCTTCCAACAGCTCGATTTCTTTTGCGGTAGCACCATAGCGCACTTTCTTCCTCGCATAGCGACTTTTTGCCTTTCTCTATTTGTAGTGCAAAATTTGAGAGATAAGTAGTGAGTAAATCGAAAGAAAAAGAGCTTCGTGACCTTCGTTTTATTCGCATTAGATCTTCATTTTTTCATATTTTGCTAACGTATTTATGATTACTTATTGGTATTTGAAAACGCAAACTCTATTTTACTCTATTTTGGTATTCTGTAACATTTTCGTTATATTTTAATTTAGTGTAGTATCGATCGAAATTCCTTTTCAAAATAAACGAAACGCAGTATAAAGCGAAATATTTGATTTAAACAAATAATACAATGTTCCTCAAATATTGAACTTTAGCTTCATTGCAACTATTAAAAAGATGATGACCAATTAAATGTAATCAAATGATGTTATAATTATTTGTATAACAGTGAAATATCAATAATGAAATAATGCAAGAACAATTTTAATCACAACATACATGAGTGCTAACAGTGAATCGTTTGACATTGCTAGTACCAAAAACGCGAGTGTGCATACGATATGAATGCTTTTGATGAAAACAAAAGAATTCAAGCGGCTCTTTTGCAGTTAAGCATTCGCGATCAAAGCGCGAACAATGTCAACATGACACTTGATGCGCGAATCAACTTTCTTGTAGCTGGCTTTTCCAGGCGGTACCTGGAAAAGAAACCCTCAAAAAACCCTCTGTTATGCGTGGAGGGTAAACGTCATTTTTTTGAACAACTTGCAGCCGAGTGCGCTAATGCGTCAAGTACGTCATTTTTCTCGTATGACTTTCTCTATGGATCTCAATTTCTACTGTGAGAAATGTACATACTAGACCGCATCCACGCCAATTATTTTTCCCAACAACAAAATAAAAAAAATCAATAAAAAACAGAAAATGTTACTACTCGGAATATTTAGTTAGAAACTATTTTTCATCATTTCTGCAATAATCTCATTGAGACTAACTACACTTCAAAGCCTACAAGGATATTCTTTTGAATAGATAATTTCCGTGTTGAAAAAACGCTCTGTCGTGCAAAATATTTTTTCCAAAACCAACAGTTGCATCAGCAAAGTGATTGAAAGCAGCACCATAAATTAATTATATCCATAATTGGAGCATCTCATTTGAGACGAGGATTGCTATTGGATAATGAGCGATCATTGCCTCGTGAAATACTGTGCTGTACATGTGCGAGTGGTACTACCAATCATAACGCTGAAAATTAATTAAACACGATTATTTCATGGAAAGGTGGCAGTCGTGTAAGGCAGAGTTATCAATATTCAATTTTCAAAACATTTTAATTTTACGTGAATCGGTACTTGCAACTTACAAGAATCTGCCGAAATGAAAATTATGTCATGAAAAATAAGGAAATAGCAAGTGATATTATGTTGACTTTGAATTATAAGTTCGTTTAATTAACTCACTTTAAAAGAAATTAGTTCGACTCTTTTTGGAATAAGCTAACAAGTAAATATAAAAAAGCAAATTCTAGTCAAACGAAGCGAGAAAGAACTGTACACTTCCTTTATCTTTTATTTTAGGACAGAAGAATAAAATCTAATCTCGAACGAAACGTTTTACAATTTATCGTATTTATAGTGGAATGGTTGTCGAAGATAAAAGAAAAAAAAACAGAGTAGAAGAAGAAACGCGCGTAGAAATAAGAAAAAAAATAAAGAAATCGGATTTCCTCGAGGCTGCTAGGGAGCTGCGCCCAAGGCAATTGGGCCGCGTCGCCAGCCGATCCCCGAGGGAAGGTCGCTCGCGCGCCGGCACTAAACCGAAATGACCGGTAATCGCACACGGCCCCAAAAGAAAGGATACTACGCGGCACTCGCACATACGTCGCCATTACAGAACATCTCCTCCGAGGCTTTACACCTACACACCTTTCCAATGAACACTGCTACTGCAGTCTGTGTATTGATCAAATCCTAAAACTGTCTGAGACACTGCAGGTTACACAGATTTTTTCTTCCAAGAGCTTTTCATTTTATTATTTAACGTAACTTCGTGTAGAAAGCTTGTCATCGCATTAAGTTATTTAAAAGTTTAATGAAACAATTTTTAGGCAACGCGAGCGAACTTTTCTGCGACTCATCTATATAGCAGCACAAGACAATAGAGACCATGCGCGAAATAAAATTACACGTGCCTCTTTGGTAGGGTGCACGTTCGTCCACGTATATAGGTGTATATTGAAGCGAAGCAGCGCAGCTCTCGCATCGGAATTGCCGATCGGTAGGCGGCGCGCAGCCGGTAATTGCTTTTCGAAGCGCCTCATTACGCTAGAAGAGCAGGCAGCGGAGAGGGAGACGGGGAGGGGAGCTTCACGATGACGGAGGGATAAAAGGTCCATATGTATGTGGGTATGTGTCGGTGAATATCAGAAAACCAAATAGTTTGCGCATGATATTTTGCCGAGAGCGGAATATTACGAAAAATTCAAATGCCGCAAATTATATTTCAATCTCACATTTATTTTTTCTTAGATTACTTTTCGAACTCGCGCGCAATAATTTTATTTAGAAATGGTAAAGGAGCTGTATTAACGACAAATAAACATTGTTTCATTGTAAGTCTACCAGCAGCGATAACTTTTTTTCGTTTAGTTTTAAGTTGTAAACCTAAATATTTTGAATATAATCCTCGTTATCACTTAAAACCACGCTGCTTACTATCAAAACTTTGTGGTTTTTCACTCGCGCAACAGTTTCGCACTCCGTTAAAAATAATCAAGATAATTAATCCCTCAAGACTTTAATTTGAAAATAGTGTGGAGCAAAAGCAAAATTCTCGGGAATCCGCAATAGCCGCTTGCGGAATGAAAAAAAAAAAATAAGAAACAGCCGTGATGGCGAGAAGGTGGTGAAGGGGGGGGGGGATCAGGCGGCAAAAAAACAATCAAGGAAAAGCGCGCGCGGAGCAAAGAAGAGAAGAAGAGGGAAGAGGAGGGTTGTAAGATATATAGATAAAGAGGGTAAAGAGACAGAAGAAGAGGGATAGGTGGGCAGCAGTGCAGTAGAGTCGCGGCCAACGAAAGCGAAACAAAGTAGAAATTGCGCAAGCTCCTCACGGCTAGCTTGCAAACGAACAATTAAGCGGCCGCGAAGAAGAGCGAGCGAGCGAGTTGTAATTCCAAAGCCGTGTCCGGGCTCGTTAGCCTCGCGCGCTACACCACATCACCGCGATCTCTTTCTCGTCGACGCTCGCGTCCCCCCCCCCCCCCCCTCCCGAAATGGGAATCCGTCCCGGAAACTCGTTCGGCGAAACTGCTCTTGGCACGATCGCATCGTGTGCGCCGCTCTCTATGCCCGATCGATGTCGTCGTCGCGTCCTCCTTTTTCACCCACACGCGCGGGCGCGCGCTTACTGCCTAGCTCGCTGGTTCTTTCCCTTTCGCGTCATTTCATCCCAAAAAGAGCGAGAGAGAAAGAGAGAGAACCCCCTAGCACGTATCGCACCGACACTTTGTGCGATTGTCAAGCATGACTATGTGGGACGTTGTGCGAGTCTTTCTAGTTGTGTTTCTCTCTCTCTCTCTCTCTCCCTCTCTCTCTCTTTCCCTACGTGTCAAAATGCCCGCTTGGGACTACGGGTATCTATGTTTTTTGGTTTTTTGCTTTTTTCTGTAATTGTTGGATGCCCCTTCGCCACGTGCTAATCACGATCTTGTGTGCTGGTCGTCCAAGGTCGAACACGAGAGTGTCAACACTACTTCGAGTCTTGATTCGCTCGAAACTTGAAATGTCAACTGATTATCCGCGTACTTTTCGAGTGTTTCCACGTTGAAAATTGGATAGAGTATATTTATCATAATAAAACTTGACTGTGAATTTTTGCAAATAACATGTACACGTGTGTCACTACAAGGTAAGTGCTTAGAAACTTAATTCATGTTGATAAATACAGTAATAGTGAATACGTACAAGTGGATGATAAATGAAACGAATTAGCCGCACATATAATGTAATTATATCTCCACGTCCTATTAAAAAAGTCATTTCGGTAAATAACATTTTCAACGTTCTCTAGACTTGTAAATAATGGCGGCAGATTTGATGCATTTTCAGTCATTAAAACACAATCCACAGGTAATTTATACATATCAACTGACAAATGTTATAAATATAATCGCATTCAGTGGTCGAATGCGCCTCAATTATGCACTCACACTCCACAAACGGTGTGCACGTAGTCCCGAGGCTCGGACTCCGTTGAAAAATTGCTCGGCCGTGTATATCAGTGGTACAAAGTAGGCGCGCGTCATAGTTCCAATGAAAAGGAAGAAAAAAAAAGTCTCCCACGGCGCTCGGGGTTGTGACTTTTCCAAAACTAACTCAAGCAGGTAAAATTCAACGGCAACACTACCAAAGAAACTCGCATTGGAGAAATTTTCTCAGGCTCCTCTTTGCGGCAGAGACAAAGAGTGAACGTTGTAAATAATTGCCGAAAAGCAGACCATAGACTGCTTTTCCGACCATCGAGACACGCATTGGTAGTTAGACCCCCACCGTCACCTAATCTCTTAAGGTGAATATTTTGGCGCTTTGTCACCTGGTGCGCCACACGCTTCCTGTGTTTTTGCAAGGCTTTATATGTACTACCATTGAGGAGGTGAAAATTTTGCGGCTTTAAGCCAACAGTTTCAACCTACACGCTTGTCTTGGCCTTCTCTACACATCTTCTCTCACGATCTTACTCTACAAATATGTGAGTGCGTCAAGTTTAATGCCTTCAATGTATTTACATTTATTGTTATTATTTACTTCTTAATCAAATTAAAACGACCAATTACTTCTAATTAATAATTCTTGAGTGTTGATACATTTTTAGAAATATCTTCAATTTCGCGTATTCCAATTATAAAAACGAAGTTTTCTTTTTAAGAAAAATTTGCCTCTATTTTTTTTAATAGCAGCAATACTTAAAAGTGTCTGGATGTATATTTTCATTGAATAGAAGCAAACCAAAAATCATGAGCAGGAAAAGTGTTAAGGCAGTTATAAAAAGTAACAGGTAGAGATCTGAATAAAGCAGTAAAACTCTATTTAAAGAACATCCAACTGGCTTCCAGGTATTAGCGATTTTTTCCCTCGCGCTAGCTTCCACTTCGACCTGATCGACCGGAGTTAATCGGCTATTTCCTCCGAATGACAAACCGACAAGCAGCTAATAACAAGTACCGTTAAATTTCAGGTTCAGGTAATTAGGAGCGACGGCTAAAAAGAAAAAAGGGAAGAAAAAGAAACGAGAAAAGATCGCCGTGAAGGCGTCAGTGCAGAAAAAATGTCGCAATGTTAATTGACCTTTCTGCTTAATAGAGCGTAAAGGTGATAAAAGGCAGGTTCTTCTTTTTCCTGTTCTGCCTCTTCTCTCTCTCTCTCTCTCTCTCTCTCTCTCTCTCTCTCTCTCTCTCTCTCTCTTGTTCCCTCTCTCTCCCTCTCTCTTAAAAGAGGGATGAGCTACTTGGTCGGAAAGGTGCACGCGCCCACCAAGTTGAGGAAGGTCACTAAAACGACACACAATGAAGCAGCCGCGCGTGAAAAGCCGGAATGTCAAGAGCGACGAAGCAGGCTAGAGAAAAAGGAAACGTTGCAGGGCAGATCGAGGGAAAGAAGGGACGCTGCTGCAGAGTGGACACGGCCGCAAAAATCAGGCAACGATGAACTACTTTTCTTTCTATCCTGATATAGAGGCGCTGCACTGCTGCAACCATTATATATACCGAGCAGGGAAATTCTCTCAACCACTCTCTCACTTTCGACACGCTGAGAACTCTGGAATGTCCTTTCATATTCTCCTTCTCTTTTTAAAGTGCATGCCTACACATACACGCATTCTCCTTTGCTATCTCCTGCCCTCTCATTCTTTTTTCTTGTTACTTCGGCTGCGTGCTCATCACTTCCGTGTCCAGCTCTGGCGTCTTCACGACGGCACCCCAAAAAACAAAAGCGCCGCAGACAATTGATCTTTTACATAGATTTGCAGCTGTTTTATTTAACATTTCCGACAATTATACTTTGATCGTGCATCTCTAAATGATTATTTATTGAATTTATTTTTTCAGAATCACCTCTATTAATAGGACTGCGTGAAAAAATGCAAGGCTATTGTGTTTCGATTTCTTTTTCAAAAGAGCTTGTATGCACTTTCACGCCGCGGTGACGGAGCATGTCTTTGCAAAAGCGAGGAAAAAATCCCGTTTCAGTCGACAATAGCCGCGAGAACGGCAAACGAAATGAATCGGGCAGCTCGCGAAGATCATCGTGACAAGGTGTTCCACTCATTTTTTTTTTTTTTTTTTGAAAAGCTGCTTTGTTCTGTGTTGGCAAGTGGCATAATCGTGATGATTCCTTAATAGATGCTTTGACGGCGCGCGCGTCTCCTGCTGTGAAAATCAATTTGCGCGGGATTAAGAGGTGCGCGCTCGTGGCTCACCATTTGCAAATGAAAGCAAACGGGCTCTTGAGAGACACATATAGACAGAGTGAGAGAGGAACTGGGTTAATTATCAAGCAGTAGTGTTTGACTCTCGCGGACAATGCAATTGCCTCGAGCGCCCGCAGGATAAAGATGAGAGACCGCCGCAAGCGCGAACCCGACCTTATTGTTGTTGCTCATCTCTACCCGCCCACTCGCATGTTTTCGTCTTTTCTTCACAGCTGCCTGCCGTACCGACACTCCTTCGTGCCTAACATTGCTTCGTACGCTCTACTACATTCTAAGATTCGTTTCAAGAATTCATTTTATCGATCGACACTACACATTTTATTGCCTTATTTTAACTTCCATTATTAGGTTATACTGTTCTATCTTCGTCACGTTGTGCCACTCGTACTTTCAATTTTAATTAGCAAAAAAAAGCAAAACTCTAATTACCTAGAGAAAACTGACAGCCAGGTGAATTAAACAGAGAGATAACAGACAAAATATTGAACATTCAAAGCTCGCTTGAGCTCTTCAATTATTTTCTTGACCGTTATATTATAAAAAAAAGAGCCGAATAATCGATGAAACGTACATTTCGGCCCAACGTTTCGATGCAAAAAAAAGTACTGGTAGCTCAAAACAAACAGTGCAGTCCGTGTGCAATGTGTGCAATCGATTTTATGCTCACGCACGCTCTGATGATTTTTGTAACGATGCATTTAACGAATAACACATTTTTTTATGTAAAAATCCTATCATCCCGGTGACTAACGAGTCGCACAAAATCATACATATGAATAATAAGCACGTGTATTTCCGAATAATGACGAATAAGTATGTTGTGATGAACGAGCTAACGAAAAAATTCGAATTAGCTACGATTGCATCTCCAAAGATATTAAAGAAGAAAGCTCTCCAGTGAATCTGTAGTGCAAATCTTTGGGTAGTTACTAATTGGTTTGGCTTATATCTTTTCAACGCAAATCGCCGGGAAGAGAGATCCGTTGAGTGGCAGGATCCGTCGGAAATGCGGGACACGGCTAGCTACCTATATCCCCCTGCTCCGTCTTCCGGCACTGCAGTATAGAGAGAGAGTGAGCAGCGTACACGAGCGCGGAACACTTACCAATCCATTAATCGAGCAATCGCGCGGGCAATCCCTAGCACCCGTCACCTGTACACCCAAACGATTGCCACCGGTGCACCTGCACCTAGCTGCACGCTATCTCGTCACATATTATTTTCGGAAAATATTACAATTCACGTTTGAATTCGATTATCGGCGAATTGGTTTTCATTAGATTTTGCACTCATTCACCAAAAATTGATCGGAAACTTAGTAGGAGTAATGAATTCCAATGCTAAATATTCAGTGTTAATCAAGCGCCATCGATATGATTAAATTACAATTGAATAATCGCGCATGAATTGTAAAACAGGTATGATGTCGGTCGATTACTTACAAAAAGAGTAGAACCACTATCGATTTTCACATTTCTTAATCGCTTAATGTCGTAATCGATCGTACGACAGCTGAAAAAAAGAAAGTCATTAACGAAGCACTTATAAAATAGTAAGTTGGCACAGGTGTGAGGCTCGATAATGAAAAGCGAGCGTTTCTCCTGGGGCGTACGAGCAAAAGGGGGTGGCAACTTGTGCAATCAATTACGCGAAGAATTTGGCGGTGATCTTAGCACCTGTGAAACTTATCCGTGTCAAAATTAATAAACGAGCTCACGCGCGCCCAACTCGACTCTAACGTGCTAGAAATCACTATTGCACGCTTCACTGTACGTGCGCGCGTGCATTAAATGATTTTCGCGCGTCCCGTTAATTGGGTCGCCTATATAACTTTGAGCACCGGACTCCCTCCCTCCTGCTGCTCTCGTGGGTGTGTGCGCGCACGCGCGCGCTTGTGTGTGCTAAGGTCCTATTAAGGTTTTTCAAAACGGACGCGCGAGCGTGTAATATTAATAGATTTTATAGACAGCTACTGTGGCGAGGGTAATTAGGCCTTGACTCTTTATACTCGAGAGATACTGGCACAGAAGCCACGTCACTTTTGATTAATAACTAGCGCAAGTTCTAACGATCAACGTTAGGTCCAATTCTTTAGATAACGTTTTGCTTCCTTCTCATGCGACATCGATATTTGCTTACTGATCACTGCAGCTTAAGTTTGATTAGCGTTGTTGGATGCGACACTAATTAAACAAAAGGAATATTTGCTGAGTATGTATTTTGAATTTGTGAACGTTTGCACTTTTGAAATTAAATTGTTCTTTGGATGTGAGTTGTTGAGATTTGATGTATCCGAAAAACGACATATTATTATTAATAGCATGTTACCAATACATGAAAATACGATTAAAAAACTCGGTAAGAATAAAAAATAAAAGATAAAAAGTAAAAAACTAATGGTTATTCTATTAATTATTTTTTTTAATAAATAAAACTGAATATTACAACAATTTCGATCGTTTTCTCAGTTCTCAAAAGTTATTTTTACCTTTTACTTATTTTCATTCTACCATTAGAATCTTTTGACAAGTATAAAAACTCATTGCAGTCATCGAATGTATAGGGCGATGAGACCCCACATAATTGCCTAAAATTATTGAATCAACATGGCCCTTTACCGTGCTCTCAATTAATCAAATTGGTCGAAAGTGAATGTTTGACAAGGGCTTCCGACGTACATCTTGCAGAAGACTGTGTCAAGCTCGTAAACAAGCGATCTCGATCGGTAGTACGCCAAATCAACATTCCACCTCTTCAAAGCGAATCTAAATCCTCCCCCTACTTTTATTCCAGTCTCTCGATCACCGTTGTCGCTACTAAAGCTTAGTATAGGTGACGATAAGTGGGCGAAGCCCGACGAGACATCCAGAGAAGCTGAAAAGGAGGAGGAACAAAAGGTTCTCTCAGAGCCAACTATATATCTGTATATATATGTTCGCGCTTCATCCATTGAGCAGATTAAAGAATAAGAGAGGTTCGGCGCTACTGCCTTTGATCTCTTCTCACTAGCCTCCGCAATGTACAGAGGTGCGATAAAAGCACATGTAGTACGTAACAAAAGCTGCAAAGCGCTATCCAACCTGTGTACTTTTTCTTTGCACGAACCGCGAGGCCGAGTTTTGTTAATCTAGCGGCTTTGTATATATATGAAATTGCATTTACGGATTGAATTTCTGCGCCGGATGTGAACTCGTTTATTTGGCTTGTGGATATTGATTTCAACGCCGACAACGGCAAAAAAAAAAACAGTTATAACGTAATTGAATCACGTTTGGATCCCTTTATGATCTTTTTTTTTAATTGTTGTTTTATCTTTGATGAAGATCGGACGTTTGTTGTAATTTGAAAACGTTTTTGTGACATTTATTTGTTTGTGCGCAGCACTGTGAGAAATTCAATATTGTACGCATGTATTTTGTAAAACAGCACATTGCGAGACATCCAAGAGTATTGACACGTGTTTTGTAAAATAGCGATCTCCGATATTTGTTCCAGGTGTCTTTCATTCGAAACGTTTTGACAGCAGTTTCAGAATGAATTTATTTTTATTTGCGAGTTCTAAATTCGCTATCATTATCTTCATTCATTAGAAACACAATTATAGACTTTTCCACGCCATCGAAACAACTTAACTCTCTAAAAATATATTTTGAAATATGAATAGTACGCTTGCCTTTGCCAATATTTTAAGCGGGTTCATTATGTACGTTAATTAATAAATGATAAATAATACTGGATTGGCAAGCTTTTGAAGGCTAGAAATAATTATGATGTGGATTTCTCAGAGAAAAATAAAATAAATTTCGAGCTACTTAAAAAAAAAAGCGATTAAATTGGAATGATATAGGTTGGCATTTGGAAATAAAAAAAGATAAAGCACCGTTCGAGTTGCACTTGGCGACTTTTGCTAGTTGCGAGTGTACACGTGCGCGCGCGTGGAAGGCTTACGAACTGATGCGAAGGCACTCTGCAGCACGACAATAATCCTAGGCGTTGCGCGAGGAGCTTTTATATCGCCGTCGCTTTGCTCTCGAAAAAAAAGCACGAGGAGTGCGCCACGCGCAGTTGCCGCATGCGGCGAGTTAGCTTTTTCTTTTGAGCGAGTGTCGGCGGCGCCAGTGCGTCGTAAAAATCTCCGCAAGAAAACGGCTTTACCGTGAGTTGCTTGCTCATCACGGCATAATGTGGAAATTATATCTGGCTAAAGGGGCACGCATATTATACTCACGAGGAATGCTCGAATTGACGCGAGCATGACCCGACCGGCTTACGCTCGATTAATCGCTTGCCGGCCGCTTTCGTGTCCGTCAATGATCCTTATCTTGCCAATGCGCCGCACTCGACTGTTAACAGGCACTTGCACTCAGACACTCACTGCCCTTAGCGTTACTTGTGTAAAGAAAACTATCACTCTCGCGAGGTAAACCTTAACAGTTGATTTTCCTTTCAAGGCTGCTCCCAATTCGTGCTAAGAGTTTCCATCACTCGCGAACTTACAGTATGAAAAAAGAAAAATCCGTAGAGCCGCATAGAGATTAACAATTAGCGAAGTACCCTGCTGACGGTCAGCGATAGATGAATATAGCAATACCACTGTGTACAGTGTGCGAAGCACACGAGGAGGGTGCACAGACAGCGAACGAGGGTTGCGCGGCGTCGGCGCACGATGTGGCCTGCTCGAGGTTCGCCGCGTGAATGCTGCTAAAGGCGCGCTCGCCCGCTCTCTCTCTCTCTCTCTCTCGCTCTCGTTTCCTCTCGTTGGCATGACGCGCGCGCACCACCACTTTGGACCGCGTGCGCGCCCGGCCGTATACCGTACACAGTCCCGCCAATGTTCGCTCATCCGCATCCCTCAATCCCGTTGACGCTATCTGTCCGCGAGATCCTCTATTTGTCTATCTAATCATTTTCGATTTACTTGATCGTACGTAGCCATTGACTTTTTTAGTTCTCCATCTGGTCAAAGAAGTTTTTTGAGATGCTTGCATTTGCAATTGAGTTTGCATTATACTGAATAATGCGTGATTAAACGGAACCAAAACTATACTTATCAAGGGACACATTATTATTGTTGTTATTATTATTATCATTATTATTATTATTATTATTATTATTATTATTCAATGATTTCAGCGTAAAGCAAACGCCTACCGAAAGCTAGCCGTCTTAAACAATACACTGTCATTTCGCACTTTTGGCTGTTATCAAAACTTTGGCGAGTACTGGCGACGCGGCGTCGTCGGCTTTCTGCGTCTGTATAAGCAACCCTGGAGCCGCGCTGTCGTTCATCGATCCGGGTAGATGCGTTGTTTTTTCTCTCTCTTTCTCGCTGTTTCCGCGGAACATCTTTTACCTCGGAATAAATCTCAGCTCCGAAATTGTGCTTTTATGGTGATTTTACGAGGTTTCAATCTTGTTTGTCTTATATAAAGACTTGACAGTCATTGTTGTAAGTTCAAATATAAGAGTACAACAATCATGTACAAAAACTGTATGATTTGATTTATAATACTTAATAGTAATTGACGGCTATTTCGTCAAACATTCTGCGATTTTCCTGGCAAACAAACATTCTACTTTCGGAGATGAGTTGAAAGCAGAAATAACATGATTGTATTGTACTGTTGATAAATATTATACTGTACGAAAAAATAGTTTAAACTTCTAAGTTTTCACTTTCTTGAACTATTTACATACTTATTTTAATAATATAAATGACTTCCAGTTGAAGTCTTTCGAGTTGAACAATATTTGCTTGAAAGAAATAATACAGTGTGTTTGGGTCATAGCTATTGCATGGTTGCTAGTACCGTTTTTGAACGTGTGTGTAAGTATACGGCCGTTCGCTCAGGCGAGTGTAGATGTTTTGATTTTGAGTCTAGTTAATCCTCGATCGCTATCCTAAAGAGTGAATATGAAACGCAAGTGTGATGTCCAACCAACCTTGCTTTTTGTATAACACATATGGTCTTGAAGACTGGTATTTATTTGCTGTTTAAATCATTCGCCTATCATCAATTACTTTTCCGACAAAAAATTAGTCATGCTATCGAACACAGTAAACTAAGAAAATTTAAGAACTTGCGTACAGGGAGATAAATTTTGAGAAACCATTTAAGTCTTTATGAAGAAAGCCACCTTACTATATTCTGAAAAGTTAATCGATCCCTAGATATCAAATTAGCATTATTATTACAATGTGTTTACAAGGTAAGAGAAATTTGGACTGCCGTCAGCCCGCAAAGTTCGCATTATGCTTTAGTACATTTGCACCCTACAGTTGCATCGACAATTGCACACTGTGCGCCCTCGTAAATATACAGAGAATTTTGGTTGATTTGAATACCGATATGGATTGTTGATGTACTCGTATACAGGAACGATACACAACGAAAACACAAACTTGCACCCCTACCCTCCATCTAGTATCCTTCCTACAGTCAATAAATGGAAAGTTGTGACAGGTGAATTGACCAGAGGATATTATTAATCAACCGGCTTTTTACGGATTGTTCATTCATTAGTCAATGACTATTTTCAAAATTAAATCGTTTTTTCTAATACAAACATCTAAAATAAAATGCTGAATAGAAAAAAAGAACGATAATTTCAATTTTCCATCTGTCATTTTTGATATAGTATATAATATAATATCTGTCATATTTAAAATATGAATTCTATACATCTAAAACTACATAGGTAGGCATAGCACATGCAAGACTCACAAAAGCTACGATTCACATGACACCAAAAAACTAGTGTACCCTATTCCCAAAGTGCTATCAAACTAACACCGCCGGCGATTTTCGAGGATGACCATGTATATAAGCATCGCATAAGCATATAATAATAATAGAGGTAAAGCGCTGTACTACGATAAGCACCAAAAGTGCCAAGGCAGCAACATTTAGTTGCATAAAGTTCGAGCTGACCCTCGTGTGAAACGCGTGTTTGCATAAAAGCTGCTATATTTTTATCAGAAACAGATCTTCGAATGTCCTTTTGCCACCCACGCAAACATTTATGTATGCCGTTCATTTAAATATTATTAATACTATATTTAACTAAATCGGCATCAACTCAATCGATTCATTCAGTGCACTAAAAATACATCTCAATTAAGTATATCAAATGTAGCATGACAAAATCAAGGTGGATTAAAATCCATTCATTAAAGCATAAATGCTATATGTCTACAAATGTGGTAACTTTAACATAGAAAATTTATTTAAAAAATAATTTTTATTTAATTGTTTAATTTTTAATATAAGTATTTTATATGCCAGCCTATATTAGAACACCCCGTACTTCTGTTTGCTTTGAAGTACTTATTTTCTATATCTTTATTTACTGAGAATTAAATTTCAGTCAATACAATTTATACGAAATGTTAATCTGGAATGATTCGAAACGTAGCTACACATAAACATTTGTACAATGAGATAATGATTTTATAATTTTCCAAAAGTGTTTTATTTTTATGTTACAGTGCATAATCGATCTTATAGGGTTATTCTGAGAGATTTGAATAATATTATCAGAAACTTTACATTATACAAATTTAATTAAAAATTTAACTTCAATTCTTTAAAGTTAACTAATAATATTATTCATTAATGGAGAAATTTCACAACTTCAAATTTATATGAATTATCACAATTATCGTACACAAAATATTATATTTGTGAATTTACGTAAATTTTTATATAATAAAAAATATGTAAAATATCAGTAGAATTTAGTTCATTTTCAAAGATAATACTTAAAGAATTGTCCATGTACTCGTGATAATTATCATTCTTTTATCAAAGATGTTCAACTGTTTTCTTCAGTAACGAATCAAAATTTTTCTTGAAAATAAATAAGAAATTCTTTAAGAAAATTATTGATTAAACTATAAATTTAATAATCTCTCTGACCGGCATGAACGCAGAGATAAAAAAAATTTTTTCAGAGATCTATCGTTCCTTTGTACTGAAAACTAAAAACATAAAAGAATATATGATTTAGTGGGTATATTTTCTTGTATAAATGTGTGTCCACATAATTCAACATTAGTATTATTTAGAATGAAAAATTACTTTGTCATAACACAAAATGAAAAATACGAAAAATACGAAAATCGAAAAATGATACATTTCTGTATAACTATGAGTCGTAACTTCAAATCATAAAATATAAGATTTTTTAAAATGAAAATTAGAATAAAATGCATATCTAACACAATTTTTTTCATATACTTCAATTTCAATA
Source organism: Phymastichus coffea (assembly GCF_024137745.1). Taxonomy (NCBI): domain Eukaryota; kingdom Metazoa; phylum Arthropoda; class Insecta; order Hymenoptera; family Eulophidae; genus Phymastichus; species Phymastichus coffea. Next base: position 1,119,416 of record NW_026706880.1, read on the forward strand.
AAGAGGGCTTCGTCTTACCAAAATCGAATTACAGATCGAATAAGATCATTTTTTAAAAGATGTAACATGAATTTTATAAAACTTAAACAATTCTGTAGTCAATTTTGTTGAGATTATTCAGTTTTCTAATTTTTTAGACGAATATTAGATTAGATGGTGGTTCACCTGCTTTGGACATGTATAAAAAGCACCTAAGTATGTTGAAGGCAGCTTAGATTTTAACAAACAAATTTGTATGCTTTAACTAGTATCTTATAATGACCAATTAGTCATTTGCATCGTAAAGTGTATTTAGAATGTCGCTAAAGGAGGAATCAAAAGCATAATATGAGAATTATTTATAATATACTACATGATATTATATATAATCTTAAAATGTATATAATGCGGAAGTATATTCCATTTATACAAAATTTCATACAAAATTTGACTTATATGTATACATGTAATAAATGAGTACATATTGTTGTTAATGACAAAATAAATGACCAGCAGTCAATTTATGTATACAATTTTCACAAATTACATATTATCCTAAATTATATATAACATTTTGTGATTATACGTAATATTTCGTAAATTATACATTATACTAAAATCATTCAAAGATTATATGTGACATTTAATACAATTTTGTGTAGATATATATATCTATAGATAATCTAATCCATAATGCTAGAAACAATTTTTCTCTTTAGTCATCTATTGATTATTGAATTTTTGCGCCCTGCGCAGATTTCTGATGTATCGACTTGTTGATAAATATTTTAGTCTCGTATTTTCAGAGAATGAAAAAGTTTAAATCTCCCGTCCATAATTTTTGGTTTTATACGTAATAAGTATTCATTGTTAAGAACTTTTTCAGTATATAGCTATAGCTTTATTATTTCTGGTCTTTTACATTTGATAGGTAAAGCGACATCTTTTGTTATTATTATGTACTACAGACATAATTACTGTACCGATGGAGCATTGATCCCTTTTTCTAAGCGATTATAGCGCCTCCACGCGATGCGCACTATGGCACGCGCAACAATTTCGCAGGCATACGGATGTGTGTGTGTGTGTAATGTGAGTGTGTGTACATATCAACCGCATGTTCGATCGGCACAACAGCGACGCAAAGTATAAGTACTACAGTAGTGTCAGTGTTAGCTTGAGTACGAGTAACAAAAAAAGGATAAAACTCCTATTTGCAGCACACCACGTTGTTGGTGACACGTCAACGCGTACACGCGCGTTTGCATGTGTTAAATTACAAGTTGTACGTATATTTACACACGCCGCTAGAGCCAGATATTAATTATCTTTTTATCCCTACACATGATCGTAAGATCCGTATGTGATAGTCGCAAAGGATATCCTTTCACGCAGAATCGAAAAAACCACTGTGAGTACACACTCAACAAGTGTCCAAGGTGCACAAGATCGAAACTCGTAAAATATATCATAGGATCAAGTGAATAATTGTAAAAATATGGATTGTCATAGACCACGTGCTCTTGAAAATTAAAAATTATCTTGGCAGTGCGTGGCATTCCACGCAATATGAGGAAAAGTCGGACTGCGGGGGGCGAACATGGCATTAAGAGGAAGCTGTGATACCATCGACCGTAACGTACGGGACCGTATAGATCAATAAATTTAGATTCGAGAGAAGTATAGATGCTTTCTTCTCAAATAGTTCGTCATTTTTATTTGGAAGCTACTAATGACGTTACGAACTTAGAATGGAGTACGTTTTGCACAAAATTATTTATTGTTGCCTTTTGATCATCGGATCTCTTTTCATTCATACGTCTTCTACAAAGGTGATAAGTATTTTTAAATTTAAACATTTGAATAATTAATATTCAAAATTTCATATAAAAATGTATTTCTTCTTATTGTAAAAAAAGGTACATCATTTGGAAGACAGAAAATTTGCTTCCGCTGAATATTTAGACCCAGAGATTGACGAAAGAGATATTGGTCCTGAACTTCCGATTTCCCCATTAGATCAACCGTTTTATAAAAAGGCCAGCCTATTCATACCGCCGCGAAATAGTTATCCTGACAAATTAAATCCAAGTGAGTAATAGATTTTTATAATGTAGAAATTAATGACTAAATTTATAAACAAGCATAATAATAGTAGCAAAGATATTGAGCATAAATGAAAATAGGAAATAAAATAAATAAGACGCATTTCATAAAAAATTATTATTTATACACAATGAATGTCGTCAAGAGATTCCAACGGACTTAATTTACTCTGTTAATGAAAAACCTTGAAAACTTCTCTGCGTAGTTGGTAATGCCTTTGAGCCTTGTACTCTATGAAACCGAAAAAAAGCGCGAAATTTTTAATTTTTCTATACATGGAAATAATAATTGTATTATATATCTCGAAGTGAAAAATTTATATTTCAACAGTAAATTAAATTTACGAATAATTAATATAGGTAATAATCTACAAAAATTGAAATATGTTATTAATAAATGGTTGGTGATTTACTAGTCGTCGATTATGGTTTTAAAAGAGAATAAGGCTATGATGCTACGGAATTACCAACTAAGCAGAAAAAGGTTTTTAAGATTTTTCTTTCTCTAAATGAATTATTTCCATTGGAACCTCTTGAGGACATTCATTGTGTATAAATAAAGTGCTATCAACTATTATTTTCATAAAATTAAAAGCAAGTAGAACATAAACTCTGATTTACTGTGAATAGTTTTTGTTTTTTTTATTAGTACCAAAGATTTTTTTGTCGAAATAATAGTTGAGTGCATGTTATTTACGTACAATGAATATTCCAAAAAATTTTCAAAGTTCCAAAAAAGTTTTAATTCTTTTGTGAGAAAACCTTAAATTATCTTTCTTTACTCAATCGGTAACGCCATTGAGCGTTAAAAACAATAAGAAAGAAACATAATCGAGTGTAGGTTCCTGTATATTTTTTCAATAATTAGAATGTTAGAATGCTATTTAAAAAAAGTGACGAGTCACCAATATCCAACGTTGTAATTAGTTGATGCGAAAAAAATGCAAAATTTTTAATTGTCCTATACTTTAATAACAACCTTCAGCCAACAAGAATTGTTCCCAAAATATTGCCAAAACATTTTTCTGGAAACATCGCAACATTTCTACAACATTTTGGCAATTTTTTTGGAAACGTCCTTGAAACATAAAACAAATATACGTTTTATTCTATATATAAAATTTTGAGTATTGACCACAGAAATTTTTGTTTTATCAATGTTTTAATGATGTTTTATTAACATTTCAAAAAATGTTGCCAAAATGTTGTAGAAATGTTTCCGCAAAAATCTCGTTAACTGAATTAAATACTTTGTAATGTTTTAGAAACGTGCCTAAATGTTGCAGAAAGGTTCTTAAACGTATGTTATAACAACATTGTGATAACGTTCAGAAAACTGATTTCAGCAACATTTTGGCAACACTTGGCTTCAAACAGGTCGACATTTGATCATTTCGAAAACATTGTTGCAACATTTTTGACGGTTGCCGGAAAAGTTGTAATGTTTCCAGTAAAATATTTTGATAACATTTTAAAAACAATTCTTGCTGGCTGGGACTGTATTATATATCTAGAAGTATTTGTATTTCAGCAGGAAATTTAGTTTACGAATAATTAATATAGGTCAAAATATACAAAAATTGAAATATACCGTTAATAAATCGTTTTAAGAAAATAAGAGGTTATCTTTTCAAATTTCAATAATTAGTATGAATCAATAATTTGATTACCATCTATGAAATTAAGAATGCCATCTTCAAATTTGATTGAAAGAGAAAAGTGAATGGAACAAATTGGAAGAAATTACATTTTTATTTTTTTATATTGTAAAGATATAAGTATGAAATTAATTATTAGAATATAAAATTTGAAGAATGTTTAAGGGTGTTTTTCCATGAAGTAACAAAATAACATACGATGTTGAAATGTATTACTAATACTAATATAATACTAAGTCCGTAGAAAACTACTGTTATTGAGTAAAGTCATGGTTGAATGATACAAGCAATTTAATAAATAATAGAAAAACAACGAAAAAGCGCCCGAAGCACATTAAATTACGTTATTATATTATATGATAAATTGCTCACGTAGCAAAACATAGCGACAAATATCTAAAAATAAATCTTATCGCAAATGTCATACGATAGATCAGAAATGATAACAAACAAAGGATCTTATAGATGAGTTACGAAAAATAATTTTAGTAGAAAAATATAATCTATTCTTTGTTTTAGTATGTGTATTGGTATTGGAAAAACTAATTTTTAAGTTTTCATTATTTACTTTCATTATTATTCTTTGAATAAATGTATTTTTACCTTTTTTTTATTTATAGCACTACCTTCAAGCTGATTAAGTATTGTTGTTTTCCAAATAGACCATTTAATAATGTAGAAAATGACATAAATGCTTTAGATGTTTGTATATCTAAATTTTTCAATTAAATTAAACATCTTTGCAGATATAAAGTGGGACTCTTCATGGGCTTCAGATTTAGACTTTGGACAAATATCAGCAGTGTCTATAGACCCAAATGGAAATGTTGGCATATTTCATAGGGGAGAACGAATTTGGGACTCCTCAACTTTTGGCACTGATAATAAATTTAATATCAATAGAGGACCTATACGACAAAATACAATTATGCTGTTAGACAAGACTGGCAAGGTGCTACTAGAATGGGGAAAAAACATGTTTTTTCTTCCTCATGGTTTAACTATAGATAATTTAGGAAATTATTGGCTTACTGACGTGGCTATGCATCAAGTGTTCAAGTTTGATGGCAAAGATATTGAAAAACATAAACAGCAGCTTAAGAGGCAAAGATATAGTCAACATAATAGCGCATCCGAAAAATTTGATGTTAAAAATTTATTTGCAAATAGCATTATAAAACCCTCGCTAAATCTCGGTGAAGCGTTTCAACCAGGAAATGATAACACTCGATTCTGTAAACCTACAGCAATAGCGGTTCTAACAAATGGAGATTTTTTCGTTAGCGATGGTTACTGTAATTCCAGGATTATTAAATTCAATAAAGATGGTGAAAGAATTCTGAAGTGGGGTAGATCATGGGCACTTGATCGTAAGTAGTTTTTAGTTATAATATTTATTGAATTTTACTTTGTTTATTAATGTTTTTATTGTATTACTTTATTTTTGCATTTTTTATCTATATCAATTTAACTTTTTTGTTATTATATTCTATATCAAAAGAAGATAAATAATAATGTAAAATAGAAAATTGAATTGTTCATTTCAGAAAGAGTTTTAAGTAGCAATGAGCCCCCAAAAAATGCTTTCTTAATACCACATGCCCTTGCGCTTGCAGAAGAACATGATCTTGTATTTGTCGCTGACAGAGAAAATGCTAGGATAATTTGTAATCATGCCAGCAATGGGTCATTTTATAAAGAATATAAAAGTCCTATGTTAGGAGCTGCTGTTTATAGCATTGCATATGCTAACAACAAAATTTACTTAGTTAACGGTAACCGATATCTAGAAAACATGCATATTCGGGGATATGTTCTAGATATGTATTCTGGAGAAATTTTATCCCAATTTGCTCCAGGCATAGATATGGATAGTCCACATGATCTTGCTGTGACATCTGACGAACGGGAAATTTACGTAGTTGAGTTGAATTCGCACAAGATATACAAATTTAATCAAGGTCAATGTTTAACTAAAAATCGATGCAGAAATAAGATTTTACTTAATAATTTGTAATAATTATTTTACATATTTTTAGACTTAAAAGACGTTCCGTCGAATCCAAATACCAATAAAGATGATATGGAAACTAAGACTCTGAAGTATGAAAACTCGAATCGAAAAGAAAGAAAACCATCGCAAAGAGGCATTGTGATTGTGGCTATTATTGCCGCATTATTATTCATATGCTTCTGCATATTATTAGCAGTACTATTTGCAAGATATCAAAAAAGAGGTAGTCGTTTGTGTTACGATGAACCTAATGTTGAATTAAGTAAGCTAGTTGATGGATAGAAACACTAAATCTTTATGTTTATATTTTTTTATGAGCACTAGTACTTTTTGTATGTTTGTATTTTACTTAAATATGTGACTTGTAATATATGTGTTGGCAATTGACTTGTAAATATGTAAAATTTTACTATAGAATTATATCATAAGGCAGCTATTTTTTTATTTTTATTAGTACTCACTTTGTAAAACATTCTGCTCATCGAAAAATGTCTCTTATTTATAGTGTATTCATTTGTATGCAGTACATGTTTGTAGCCCCTTAGCAATTATTTATAAAATATTATTTTGCCCACTTTATATCGCATGTGATATGTTTATTTTTATCTTCTTTTGTGTTTCTTGTATGTGTGTTATCTCAATCATTGTCAACAACCATTGATAAATTTGAATACATATTCTTCAGTATAATTGCTTCATTTTCTGTATTCAATATTTTTTCTACAAATATCAACATGCATGAAACATTTAATATATTTCTTTAACAAGCAGGTTGTTTACTTCCACCTTACAAAAGAACAGAATGGAATGATGATCAAAACGACAACTTTAAACTCTTGAGCCTTTTGGGAAATCGTAAAAAATTCACAATGTTTGAAAACAGACCAAATACACGAGATTTCAGCAAAGTTAACACTGAACCTGAAACTTCAGAAGACGAGACTTTAGATAATGCTACCGAAAAAATAATTTAAATATAATATTGCAGTTAAAAAAGTTACAATACAAATTCCTAAAATATAAAATCAACAATTAAAAAGAAAAAATTTTTATACTAAATATTTCTATGTATACATTCTGTATACATTCTGGTATGTACAATCTATATTTTAAAACATGTTTATTCTAAAGCAGAATATTAAAAGAGTATATCGTTTCAAAATCATCGACATTTATTTTGAAAATCTATGTAACATATCATTATATACAAATTAAATATGTATTAAATCGTCTAGTATTGTCAAAATTATTTTTATAACTAAATAAATGCATGGAATTCCTAAGTTGGTCCCTTGTAATGATTATGTTTATAAGATATTTGTAATATATAATAGATTTTACCAAAACTTCACTTGTTAATGTAAGATACCATTTATTGAAGAAAAAAAATAGCCATTTTATGGAACAAAAATTATACCTATCACTGAAATTATAGAAAGTTCTTTTATATTAAATTTTTTTGTGTTTACTTGAATTGAATTTACACATAGAAATATAGATATAACACATGTTACCATTACTAATAATAAAATGGTTTAATTTTATTCTCAAAAATTTGAACAATATGCGACCGAATATTTTATTCTACGCATTTTTTAGGAATGTATTGAAAAATTTGCATATATTTGAAAATCAGACTACGGTCAAACAAAAGTTTGATCAGTTTTACAAATCTAGCATATATCTGTCTCTTTGTCTTCTTCGTAAAATGTATAAAATAATTTTTGTTGAATTTTGTTCTGTTGTTATGAAATATTAGAAATATGACTTGCGCGCGCGTGCTTGTGTGTGTGTGTGTGTGCGCGCGCGCGCATGTATGTATATATCAATTATCATATAAATGGTTGTTATGGGTGAATCATGTATCGACATCCGGAATGAAACACTTGAAGTATTACGAATATGAGTATAATACATTTTGATTTATCAATAAGTTGGAGAGATAACCATAAATAGAAAAATCAATTTAATCAATACGAATCTGCTTTTACGATTTGATATTTTATCATTTATTTCATAATACGTTTATTTAAATAATAAATCTCATAATTAATGTGTTAAGCCTTCAAAAATATATTCTAATAATTGAACACATCATTTAGAAAAAGTGCAATGACGTAATCAGAAAAAATGAACTTGAGATTGATGCGTGTGTGTATATAACAAATAGTTCATGGAAACGCTATTTATAGATATATAAATATTTAATTTCAGTTTTTATGTGACCAAACATGTAAAAATTACTGATTTTATGAGAATCCTAAAGCTATTGATAAGTTAATCGAATTATTTATGAATGTAATTATCGTAGATATTGTATTTTGTAACTAATGAAAATTATGTTACTAATGTAACGTTAATGTATTTGATTGTATATTTTGAATAAAAATAGATATTTTTTAAAATAATGCTACTCAGATGATTTCAATTGGTTACAATAAAAACATATGTAGTTTAAATATCTAACTTTGATCGCTGCTCCCACCTACCATAGTTTTCTCTTAGTTAAAGTTATGCTCGAGTAGTCCAGACAATATAAATAACTTTTGACGTTTCCTTAACAGATTTGTTAACTTCTTCAGAAACATTATTGTGAAAGAAACACAATGAAACAGAATGGAAAAGCAGTATGAAAAACAACTAGAAGACATCAACACAAGACATTTGTATTGATATGTTACAATAAATTTCCTGAAGAGGTTAACGAATCTGTTAATGAAACATCAAAAGTTATTTTCTTTCAGTATTGCTTCCACCGATCAAGCATAGTTAGAACTAAGATTAACATTTATAACGTCGTTAATTTAAACCCCTTTCTCAAAAAATCTATATACAGTACGTGATATCCAATTTAATTTCTTCATAAAATAGGCTTCTTTTATGCCTAACTGCTCTGAAAAGATTTTCAGCATGTTGATTATTGCGAAGAAAATATTGTTGTTTATTCAAAAAAATAATAGAAAATGTTCAAATATTTCAATAATGATTTATTTTACACATTCAGCTGACTTCTATACACAACTATACAACGATGAAAACAAAAGTTTCATAAATCATTCAATATCTTGCTATGAATAAAACGTGACAAGTCATCATATATCGAGCAATAAAAGCAATCAATTTTAGTTTACTGCTTTGGAACTACGTTTTGTGTTTTGGACGTACCACTTTTGTTCCTTATTTCATGTTCAATAAAATGAGCAAAATCTTCAATTTATATCATAAATTTAAACTCAATTTTGTTATATCAATTGTATTTGAAAGTCCAACAGTCAGTCTTGAAATAATATAATTCAAACAATTATATTGATTAAAATTATGTGTGCGATAATAAACTACAATTTATTTTCGGATACTATGCATCATAAAAACTAATGGAAATTTTTGTAATATAATTATGATATTGAAATACATCAATTGCATTTTTTATTGAAAAATTTAACCATTATAAGTTTTAATAATAGTGTAAATAATTAGAATCACGTGAATTGATACATTATTCATAATAATTTATTGATTACCAAAATAATTTCTGTTAATCTTCAATCTTCCAAATCACACAAATTAATTGATAACGATTCCTATTAAATATATAACAATATTGTTGTCAAGGTAGCTTACTATCAAATTTTGACCAAAAAACTAAAACAGTTAAAATGTATTCAAACGCTAGTATAAAAATTACGTAACATTAGAAAATAATTGTCAAATTAGAATAATAATTAATAGTCATATTTAAAACTAATTAACCGAAAGTTACTAAGAATTTATTTCTTCATGTTCAATAATATTTTAAGAGCTATTTTCTATGTAAGAGGTTAATAAATTTTTAGATTCAATGAAAATAGCTTATAAAAATGGAAGTATTGAGCTTTAGGATAAATGGATGTGGCTTGCATATTTTTTATGTCTGAAAATAATTTTCATATTACATGTAAATTGGCCATTGACCACCAAAAGGTGTGAAATTCTTCTTGTTAATTTGATTGAATCTATAATAAGCAACTTGTCGGAAGTTGAAATGAAGGCATTGGTACTAGAATGAATTCAGTGTTAGTGTAAAGAGCGCACTTATCCGTAATACTCAAGAAAAAAAAAATAACTACTTCCATTAATAAACTTCATATCATCATTATATACAAGAATAACTAATAATTGAAAGTTTTTCTACAATTTTTGATATCAAATGTTTAATTTTAGATAGAAAACTACCTTGGATATTTCAATTATATAGCATAATGATACCATGAAATCCTATTATTATTGATATGCGAAAACAACAATGAAAATAATTTAACTTTTTGTAAGAATATAACTATGGATCAACGTTACAAACGGTAGCTTCATTATTGTGTTGATGCGAATAATCTATTTTGGGAACTCTTCTAAAACAACTCAGTTGTACTTATTGAAAAAATATTTAATAATTACTTTAAAGCAATACGTTACATTTTTATGTATCAATTCAATGTATGTACATTGATGTTGTCTATATTTTTCATACTTTTATCGAAACTGTATTTAACTTTAAGACTCGAAAAGTCAGCTTCGTTGCCATTTTAATGTGTAACTGTAGAAACAAATAGTCACGCACGATTAGATCATTCATATCATCAGTTTGTACATGGAAAATCGTATACGTTTGTTAGTACACTGATAGTACAGACTAAAGCTAATTTTTCATCGCAGTAATTTTATTAAGTTGATGCGATATTCGCATATTTCTGGTATGTACGGGTATGTGTATAAGTATGATTTATTTAGATATCTATCTATATTTTTTAACTCGTAATTTTTATTAGTTCCTACTTTAAATTCGTACAATAATAACTGTGGAATAATGTATGATAACAGTAATTCATTTTTCCCTTGAATTGTTCAATGAAGCAACGTATTTCATGTATCGTATCTTTATCAGTTTGTATTCTTAATACATTTTTATTTCACATGTCGTATGTTCCTAGAATATCGTATTAACTTTTCGGGAAAAACATTTATTAAATATAGACTTTACTGAATCGTTGCCGTAGTCAGAAGAATAATAATATAGCGAAATTAAAAATATATTGAAGTTTTTGTTGCATTCTTATATTCTTTAAACATTTTTTCAATGGTTAATTCATTTAATGACCTGAAAAAATAAGTTATTGAAACTTTCTTGTTTATATCTTGAAATACGAATTTAATCGTAGTAGATTCGATAACATTAAATGAACATTCATCATTTCAAATAAATATTGATATTCTATCAATTACTCTTTAATTAAGTAAAATGATAATAATTGGTTTTGCTATTTTCATTCAATCTATTCAGTATCTGTCTGGTATCAACTGATTTTCTGCTTTACAAATATCATTAAAATTATCATACATACACGGATATACGTAGATACTTAACTAATTCTGTTAGACAACTAGATGTATAGCTTACGATATATTTACAAAACATTGGTACGTCTCATTGACAACAAAACTTGACAGTAATAATTACAATAAGCTTATTGTATAAGGATAAGTTGTAAAGTATTTAATTCGTATCTAATTGCGCAATACATTTTATTTTCCAAATGCAACCTAGATTATGCTAAATCATGTTTGAAATTGACATTCAAGTCACTGTTTTCAATTCATGAAACGGTTTAGTTAGATTTATAAATCATTCGTAACTCTTACATTGATTTCTAATTAATATCAATTTACAAATGATCCTTTATCTCTGAATTTTATCACACATTTTCAACTTGATTTCAGAGTAGAGCCGTGAATTATGTTTAAATATATTATAAAGTACTGTAATGCATATGAAGGCATTTTATTTATACACAATAAACAGTGTGAGAAATTCGGTAAAAAATTGTTATTTTCCTGTTTATTTAAAATTCTAAAGAAAAATTTTATACATACGCACGTAGTATGTAAAACCGAGTTGATAACAATCAATGCTGAATACGCTATTACCAATGTGGTAATCCATTTTTGCTGTAATTGATCATTATGTAAAATGGAATCTAATATGGAAATCGTGTACTTTTTGAACTATTTTTGAATTAAATTAAATTAAATAAACTGTTATTTCTATGATTCTACATTAATGTTTTACACTCGTAATCACGTAGTATTCAACTGGTTTTCCAGCTTTTCGAAATCAAGTCGAATCTTACAATCAATATCAAAACCATGTGTTGCACATTAAAAATACTTATTTAAAAAAATCATTTACCATAAAACTAAAGCAAAGCAATTATTTGCATAGTTTGATAACCTAGACATATTTCGAAATCATTTTTTATGCAAAAAAAACTGATATTTTATAATTTTCAATTAAAAATCTAATTCGAAAATTCTTCGTAGCTGAAGCATCATGGTAGCTCCATTTTTATAATTGGTAATGTAGGAATAATCTAAATGTATAAAATAATGACTACACAAATATTCAATTTTACAATATTACACTGCTTCTATACTCGTGACTATTATCATAGGTAATTTTGTAGAACAAATGACCTACCATACAAAGAGCACTTTCATAAAAATTAGTTCATCTGAATGAAGTGTTTTCTTAAAAGAAACTGTCTTTAATTTATGAAATATAAATTCAAAGCCTAACATACGTTCTAATTTTGTTATTATTAAAAAGTATCAAAAACTTTAATTGTACCAGCTATCGATTCCATATTTTGAAAAGTAACTTTTTCTTACTAATAAGTATTGTAAATAAACGAATTTCATGGTGAATTCACTACTCTAATTTGTAGTGAAAGAATATACAACATGTTATAGATTCATTTTTGTTGATTAATTTGGTATTTCACCAATTTTTGTGGAGATCGTTTGGCATTTTACTAAAATTTTTCTAATTAAAAACAAAAAAATAAAGAGTTGTACGGTTCTAAAAATAAAAGTCTCTTATAACTTTAAAATCGACCAAAAATATCTGACTAAATTTTCCAAGACTTTCAATCATTTAGTGTTCAAGTCTCTCATTTTGCAAGCTCCTGAGAAATTCATATATTTCATAATTCATTGCACGACTCCCCGCCATCTTGTAATCACGACTTGATTCATCTGTACCAGTTGATGCGTGGTATACTTGTAGTTTATTTATCTATATGTAATATTTACAATGCCACGTGTTGATACTATAAGGTAACTCGTCGTATACATTTCGTTTCGCCTCGATTATCGAGACACAAAGAACTCGAATCGTTGCACTGACGAACGAGATAATTGTCATTTCACTATGCTGAATATATATGGTATACTACTTAATGTTTAACAAAATTTAAAAAATGATAATTTCTCCTCTTGTGCAAATATAAACTACTATTTGCTTCTCAAGAAGGCTTATTCGGCAATCATCCACCAACGAACATCTGGGCTGCAAATGCTTACATCTACCCAGGTTTTTCAAAAACAGTTGGTAATTGAAAGTTCGTCATATGGATGGATTACGTTGGAATCTTGTTGAGAAAGTGTACTTTGATAAATGAAAACAAAGGGAACAAATAGAATTTTAATTTCCAACGCAGCGTCTTTTTAATAAACGGAGCTGTACTCGATGTCGTGGGCATACTGGGGCGGTGGACCCGCAGGCGGCTGAGGACTGTACTGTTGCTGCTGTTGCTGCTGCTGCTGTTGCTGTTGAGAATCGGATGCTCGACGCCTGAGGGCAGCAATGCTGTGGGCCCCCCGCCAGTCGGTGGTGTCGGTGCTCTCACACGAGTTGGCGCCGTTGTTGTTCGGCGTGACGGGCGCACTTCCGGTACCGTTGCCACCGCCTCCACCACCAGACGGCGAGTTCTGGCCACAGCTCAAGCTCGAGCCCAGCGCTCCGGCGCCGGCACTGCTCTGGCTCGTTGCGCCGCTCGATGTGCCAGCTCCAGCACCGTTGCCTCCTCCTCCGCCACCACCGGTGCCGCTTGGCGGAGACCCCCGCGATGCTGACATGTGCACGCCGCCTACCAATTCGTGGGAAATTATTCGATCATTGTTTATCCTTTTCGTACTCTGAAGTTTATTTCAATGCAAATCTCAATAATTTTGCTTGCAAATCAAAGTAATTTCGTTGAAAGAATTATAAGCAAAATTTTGCTAAAGTAGTGCATTCCATGAGAGTTTACTCTTCTTTCAGTTAAACTTTAAAATATTCACAATAAAATACTATAAAGTATGAGTCGAATTCAAACTGGGGTATACTTCTTCAGATAAGAATTGTGATCGATCAAATAAATTTGGTGTGTTCGCAAAGTTACCTTTTGTTGCTAAGCTAGGTCCATTGTATCCGTTCCCTTGGCAGAACCCCCAGCCTCTTTCCGATGCTGCAATTTGATATACAGGTCCATGTTTTGTTAAGTTCTCTAGTCACCGATCATCTGAAATTTATTTTACCAGAACGTATTGACTCATCATGGTGTCGATTAAATTTCAATTCACAATCGCTTATTCTCATAATGAAGATTTTCTATAAAAAATTTAAATTTGTCATAAAATTCAGAACGAATGTAATTAAAAAGACTAATCATAGTATTCACTTGATTGTGTCAAGAAATGTAATCATCTTTGCAATCAGAATACGTTCTTGTAAATTTGCTTTCAGATTATTGAGAAAGATTTTTCTTTTGAGATATAATAAAAAGTACAGTAACATGAACATTCATAATAGCCTAGCTTAGCATTCCGTGAAACTTTGTGAACACAATGAAAAAATGTTCTAAAATGATAATCTTATAAAATTGTTATACGTGCTAAAACTAAAGTTTTGCATAAAATGCTATATTCCATAAAATAATCTGGTAAAAATTTTAAACACAATATAATACATAAAATCTAAGAAATTACGACTGTGCTTAAAGCAGCACACTTTTTCTCCATTTCCCCATTCAAATGAAGCCAGCAGCAAATAAAGTCATAATGCGTTCTCGGAACTAAACTAAAATGCCGACAAGGTATATATACGCTCACGCATTAGCACTAATACATGCCAGTGCGGAACGACGGAGCGGTGCAAAGTGCATAGAAGATAAGCAACCATTCCGTGGCTACCGTCCGATCGTAAAGCGCAACCTTTTTCTCGTCTATACTGCTGGCTCGGACGCTCGACCTGCGTTTGTCTGTTTAGGCCCCGGTCCCATAGGTACGTACGGATGCGGACGGATACGGATCACTAAAAATATCTAGTTCGATTATTTAGTACCAACACTACCGGTAGTGAGCAAAAGTGACTGTTGCTTAAAACTGTAGCGCCGAACGTACCACATTTAATTAACGCCTATCTAACCTTTACATTATTGCAGTCTATAAGATGGCAAATGATAGAGAATTGATAGACTTTCAACTACAATTAGTGGAATTAGGCCTTAATTTTATGGAAGTACTTGAATATATGAGAAGAAGAAGAAAATATATATAAATTATATGTATTAATCATCCCAAAAACTTTTTTTACATTAGCATACTCATCAATAAGCAATATTCATGAAAATTTGAAAAGTAAATTGTAGACCTGAGATTTGAACATTAAATGTGGTACGTTCGGCGCTACAGTTTTAAACAACAGTCACTTTTACTCACTACCGGTAGTGTTGGTATTAAATAATCGAACTAGATATTTTTAGTGATGTTACTACAGTTGCGATTCGCGTCCGTATCCGTCCGCATCCGTACGTACCTATGGGACCGGGGGGACCGGGGTCTTATCCCCGCCTGCCTGTCAGATTGCCGTTTTTCTCATTCACTTCTTTTCTTTTACTACTTCAAAAAATTCATAAATACGTCATTGTAACATTTGAATTTTGTATTTATTCATTTATTTATTATTGTATTAAAGTATGAAATAAAAGACGATCGTAACCTTAAATACTTTGAAATATCTCATCAGATTTGTCATTCTTACAAATTAGCAGGGTCTATCCGTTGGATAATTGACATTTTGTCTTAAACTGTGGCTCCGAAAATCCTGATGTCATGTGCAGGCGCCTCTGGCACACACAGCCGATTTCAAGTTTATGTATCCAATTGTCTTTGGAATTTTTGGCTTCTTTACTTCTTTTCTCTCATACTATTTTTAAAAGAGAGTAAAGATATTTAAGCATAGAGCAAGAGGACGTTTACAGTGGATTCGGTGGCGTTTCATACATCGTGAGTTAATTGGCACCTTGTAGAGACGCTTGAAGCACGAGTGAGCAAGAGCCACGGGTGTTAATTATTATTGAAAAGTGAAAAATGAGTCCTACTCTAAAAGTTGTTTGTACGTTGTGTTACCGTGCAAAGGTAAGTAGCCTCTCGTTTTCAGTTTTTTGTACACTCTTAGGAACTCCCAGAAGTCGAAATGTTTTCAGGTTTTTATCAGTATATCGAACTTTGACCGGATCAAGAATATTCATAAATTATTTTTAGCTATTTTCGTATTTTTTAAATGCTTGAGGTTTAAAATAATTTCGACAGGTCATTGTACCCATGGAATCATCCAAAAAGATCCGATTAATAATTATTCGGAAATTCTAAAATGAAACACCCCGAATATTCAAATCATTCACAAAAAGTCATGACTGTTCTGTATTTTTTCTTTGATATATCGTATTATCTGCTTCTCAAGTATAGCTTTAACGTTATAATAGATGATAATTGGCACTGCAAGGTGTCAAAGATGCATTTTGCGTATGCGTTGGTCCAGTTATATGTAGGTTCTTCCCTGTGCAAATATCTTGAACTTATGACGAAAAAAATCCTACTGGTATTGCAAAATTTATTACTCGACTCTGAATAACAACCCTGGAATTATTAATAATGATGCACTATGTTGTCTAGTGATATTGTTGTTCATCTAATACTTGTATTTTCATTTTTATAAAAGAAATTATCACTACTGTAATCTAAGAAAGTCATGCCAACCTTTTTTTAATATTAAACATTTGAAATAAGTTTACGAAAAGTTAATCTCGCAATTAGAACAACGAAAACTATTTGTTGTGAAAACAGACAGACAATAGCGTGATTAATATGACAAAGTGAGTATTAGAAAAGTCTCGAAAAATTGAAAGGTCCTGCACGAGCGGCCGTAAGATCTGATGAGATACTTGGAATGAGACGAAAGTATAGTCATACTTGCACATGGACATGTGGCAAGCCCGCACGCAGCCTCCCTCCGGGGCTCGCCCAAGACAGGTTGCATCTCGAGACGTTCTCGCCGGTAAACAGACTCGGTGAACGCGTATACCAAGCGCGAGAGTCCGAGATCTCGCACCTAGGTGCGACCACCTTGAGCCTCTGGCTCCACGAGACCGAGCAAATACACGAGGTCGCGCGCGCTTCGCTTCATTGTTTTTCCGTCTCGAATTCTCGCCACTCGTTCTCTTGCTCGACGCACACATGTACACCGAAAACTTTAAGTGTGCGTGTGCTTGTGCTCGCAATGACGACGCGCTCGAATTTTGTTGCTTGCCAGATCAGGGAGCTCCGTGGTTTTGAAAGAACCCGAACAAGTTTGACGTGCATCTGGAAGATTGATTTTTCGAATCATTTTTAATATTATTCGACACTGTAATTTCACAACCGAACCTAATTAGTCGATCAATATGTACACGAAAACCCCTAATCGAATAAAAATGTTACAAGCGAGATCAATAGTCAAATCTTGATGGTACTCTGCTCGAATAAGTTCAATAGTGAAATTTCACAAAGTAATAAATTGAATTTTCAAAACTGCTCGTAATTTGGAATGATAATAATCTCGACTGCACACTTTGTAAAATACGGAAGACTATTTGCTTTTTTACATTTTATTAAAGTGTCAAGAAAATGAGGTGTGAAATATGTAAAATGTCCAGTAATAAAATGCACAGAAAGATTTTATTTCTTTTAAATATTCTTTTACAATCACAATGTCTTTTCTAATGCAGTTTAAATGATTGTCTGGAGGATTGTTAAGAATAATAATGACATTGCAATTCAATATTTAAGGAAATATCTTACTGTAACTAAATAAACTTCAATGTAGAAAAAATCAGACAAAGATATTGTATGGTCAATCAGTATCTTGCTTTCGAATGAATAGACACATAGACAAAAAATGTAAAATGAGCTGTACGCAATAAGAACTATGTCGTGAGATTACATTCCGTAGAATTTTTAACTGTCCAAAGAAACGATTGAAGAAGTGAAACGAAAAGTTCTCACGGGCGTTAATGTGACATTACAAATGGAGACAAAAAAAGCAAAAGATGCTCGAGGCGCGAAGTCTCACATGCAGAGAGAAGACTCTCGTTAGCAAGAACTCACCTAAAGAATTGAGCCCGTAGCTCGCTTGATAGACCGTCTGTGATGGACTACTGATCAGCTGCCCACTATTGCTGAGGCCAAGACTCGTGCCCAGGCTACCTGAACTTTGCTGGGCAAGTTGGCCTAAACTCTGACCAAAACCGCCCATGCCCATACCGCTTTGACTTAGTTGGCCGAGACCTGTCCAACAGAAATGAAGGCTTGATTTTACATTTGTTTCTTTTTTAATCATTCTTACTCAAGTAGATATTTCTTGCGTTAAAAAATACAATAAGTTTCAGTTATATTTGCAATCCCATTGAAACAATCACTTCATAAAACTTGATTAGAACAAGTTATATTTGAAAATACTGTGCCATCCGTTGCTATAAAAAAGCGCTTTGATTAATCATATGCAAGTCGATATTTAAAGATAATTCAACACTTTTATTTTAAATTAGATTGCAATGGCTGTTTTAACGAGATGAGGATAGTTGATGTAGTTATTCATCTGCCGCGGTAACTTTATACTGATGAAGTTCAAACATGTAAGCAAAGTATACTAATTTGTTGCGTTGAATGGTTTTTAATACCCGATAACGAAGTTTGAATACCTCTTGAAACAGGCAATAGAATTATGCACACATAATAAATGTAAACGATATTTCCATTAACGCGTATCTAAAACTTTATTACGTCTAATTGACAAAACAACATAGTAAAGTGCATCCGCATGCAAAAGCTTTCAAACTTGTTGAAAAATTTACTATGAAAACAAAGGGACGCATCAATGAACAGGAACTTTTACTGGTAAAACAAAGTACAACACGCGCGAATGAAGGCAAAGGAGCAACAAGCCGAAAAAATGTTTTATCAAGTAGCAGCTGGTGTGCCGATCCAATGTAACAGAGTGTAGAGAAAGAAGGAAAACGAAAGAGCTAAAAGCCTTTTGAAATATTGAATGAATGGGTAGGGAGGAGATGACCGACCTGGAGCCATTCCCCATCGATCGGTCGGCGCGTGGAACATGGAGGTGCCACAGAGGTCGGAGCTCACCGCGCCGAACGGCGGCAGTCCGTGCGACGGCAGCAATGCGCCTGGCGATCTGAACACGTTTGTCGTCTTCTTGCGCTTCTTCCACTTTGCACGACGATTTTGAAACCAAACCTGCAAACGTACATATCGTTTACAATCACAACAATGAGTCTTCGATAAACCGAATGAAAAATACATATCAATTTTCAGAGCACATCTCAATACTCAATATTCGCAAATACCTCTAACTCGTCAAGCGGAAAATACATATCCGTGTAATGCACAATCTTTTTAAGGACTTTAGTAGAGGACACTTACTTTTACGTTCGAGAGGTAAAAGTAATACTCATAGAGATACCTGCTCCTATAGACAAATATCAGAAGTTCGCGAATTTGAATGTGGCTTGAAAAATTGGAGGTGGTAGCTTGTTTGCTTAACTTGTTGGAAATGTTTTTTTGTTCAAATAACCCGATCAACAGTATATTTTATTTGTTTTGAGAAAATCTGATTGTGCAATAGGTAACAAATTGAATGAAGCATTGAACGGTACAAAGAAATATATACATACTAATGTTCAAAATTAGCACCAACGGTAACAGAAATAAAGTTATACTTTTATTCATTAAGAATCTTTTGTTGAATTCCATATAATACAAAGTCTGAATTAACGAGCCTGTAAAACGTTATGAGTTGCAGCTACTGCATTGGATCAATGTACTGTTGCTATAGTACTGAATATTGATACAGAAAAGAATATAATTCTTATTTGTCGGCAACCGACAATCAGAATAAAGCGAAAAGTACTTGAATGCTTTCTAAAATAAGCAGTTTAAAACATATTTCAAAAGCTGCCAATGAACTCAATAGAAATATCTGAAGTTCCATGAACTGACAAAAGTCAATCAGTGCCGAATAGATGGAGCGCGGGTGCGCGAGTCGCTTGGGCAATTTCGCGTGTGAAGAAAAACGAGGTATGTCGCAAAGCAAGCAAACCAGAAATATAAAGGCCGCGTGTCCCTTGGCATTAGGACAATATCTTAGGACCATTAGTCGGTGGAGGAAGGGATGGCGAGCTGCGCCCGGCAGCTATTAGCCGTGGCGTTATGAGCTGTTGATTCTGGCCACGTAGTGGCCTCCCCCTGCCTCTATAAGCCGTCGACTTGATTTATTGATATCGCATGCAAAGCCTACAACGTTCGCTCTCTCTCTCTCTCTATCTGCCTTCTATTTCTCGCCTACTCACCCACGCACACACTCACACGGAGAATCCAAACTTCTCTCCATCTCTTCTGCTACGTGGCGTAGCATCGCCGCAACGGCGACGACAGTAGTAGCGCCCATAAATTAGTACTTTGACATTAACGCGCGCGCATGCTTCGTTCAGTCATCTGTTTCTTTTGCTTACTTTTGCACGCAAGTGTGTGTGCGTGGTGCGTACAAACGTATATCTACACCGCGAGCTTGTACGAGAAAAATTGACTCGTTCATGTACACGTAGATGTGTCGAAGACAGAGTCGGGATAGATGTATGTACGTGTAACACGTGACAACAAAGATGTCATATTAAAAGGAACTATTGCTTAGTGGTGTTCCCTCAAAGCAAATATCTCTGTGTGTGAAGTCTTGTGCTCGTGCGGCTCAGCTGGCAGCGATATCGCGTATGAAACCCCTGTTACAACGTATCACACGGATTATGCGAATACAATTGCCAAACTCGTAAGATTGCTGTTCGGGATCGAATCTTTGCTCTTACGTACTTTCAAGCGTTCATTGTTGAGAATAAGTAGTCATCGAACCGCTTCCGTTGTTTCTTGAAAAAATTTACTGATTTAGAAAGTCAGTAAGAAGCATTAACAATAGCACCATTAACATTTTTAGAATATAAAAAAATAGATGAAAGCTATATGAAATTACCGTAGAACAAAGGATTCAAAGATGTATAACGTGCAAGGTAAAAAATTCTGTGAAATCGGCAAAAAAGATCGAAGACAATCGGCGTCCGTTCGAAGGAAAGCAACAGACTCGACCAATCATCGAGTCGTTTATCGAGGAATTAAAATTGAGGTGTGTGATCTAATCGCCGACGCTTGTATCGCAGCCCTTGTACTGTAGACCAACGGGTGGGCGTGTCGTTCTTGTATTTCACTGCGCGCAACCCCACATGCTTTCGTGACCCGGCGAGCAGCTCTCTTTCATAGTTCTGGCTCTGACGGCTGCTTATCATCGAATAATGCCACACCGCGCACTTCCTTAATTTGTTCGTTTCTTGCTCATGCAACTGACGGTTAAGCTTCTGCTTTACACTTAAAGGTGAGGTCGGATAGGTCTGATGTAAGGTCGGTCGATAAATTATTTCGATAGTTTTCAAATAGCTTACTTTTCTTAATCGTTATTCACTTGGTTGTATTTTATGATGTATCGTTCACATTTAGAAAATAATTTTTTTTAATTACGAGTGAGATATCGTTGTTCTTTCGAAAATTCATTCAATAAATTTACTAAATTTCTACACAAGAAAATTTGAAGATTATTTTTTAATCTTACGAGATATTATAAAAAGTTTATTGATTTATTTAAAATATATTATTTGAAAAGGAATAAAAAGTTTCTGTAATTATTGGCACTATCAAGTGAACAGCTTTACTAGGGCAGATGTTTCAATTGCATGTAACACCTGGCTACGTTTTCTTTGCCGAATCATGTATATGACAATTTATATTTTTCAATAACATAAATATTTTTTCCGAAAATAGTAATATTGAGTAAACGAAATCCATAACAATGAAAAAGTAATAAAAGTAAAATAAAAAGTCACGGGCTCTTAAAAAATCGATCAAATTCCATTATCTACTTACAACTTGGCGCTCTTGCTAAAGTAAGCATTGATATTAATAAATTGTCCCAACGTTATAATCATGAGGCCAATCGAAGTGTTCGTTGAAAATAAAGATGGCAATCTAGGACCATCATAACTAACCAGTTATTAAATAAATTTTTTCATTCGCTTTTTAAGACTGAAAAAGCATATTAAGATAATTAAAATCTTGCAAATTAATATTCTAGTAATGAAATCCTCAGAACCCAAACGTAGGAAATCAAATTAGAGATAATTTTTCTATAGGTCTACAGATAGCATATAGATATATTTGCAACTACTTTACATACGTGGAAAAATCGACTATTGAACACTGTAAAAATTTACCATAACAAATTATTTTATGCGATTTCATCAAATTCAATTCTCTTTATTTAGTAAATTTTTATATAGTCACGACAAGAATAAATCGTTCTTGACTATTTCGTAACAATAGAGTAGTGAAGAATAAATGCATTAATTTAAAAGCCTACTAAAAAGATATACTCAGTTATAAGATGACGCTGATATAGCTTGGCATCATGATCTTTCGTCAAAGAAAGCTAGCGCTCCGTCTTCAATATATCAAGGTGGCTTCTCAAGAAGATCTTTTCGTGAGTGGCTTCGGATTCTCGCGCCCAATGGTTTTTCAAGGGAGAAAGAAACGCTCGATGACGACAAACTTTTAGCCGTTTTATCTCTTTTCCGATATTGAGAGTACCGATGAAGAAAGCCGAATCCTATTGCGAAGATAGATTTTATAGTGAAACTTTGCGATCGAACCTTGAGCTTATTTTCACCAATACCGTTTCGACAGTGTATCGCATTAATTTTTCGTGGCCTATAGAGCTATTTAATTTCCTATAGAGGTATTTGTAATTTCCAATAGAAAAGTATTTTTAACTTAAAATTAAAAGTTCAAGAAAAGCAAACAATTCCTCACGATTATTAATTATTAGACAATTTATCGGCTGATGGCTTTTATTTATTTAAATTCACCGTCTATTGCAAAACAAACGAAGTTGTTTGGTCAAAAGTGCAGGTAAACATGAAAAAAATAGTAATTCATGGCTGCTCGGCAGCTTCTAAGTGACATGATTGCGATAAGAGCGCGTGATTTTCATCCAACAAGTGTCGAAGAAGATAAAGGTCAAGAAGTCCGAAAAAGGGAAAGAGAAAGAAAACAGCGCTGAAAAAGAAAGATGGCTATGTGACCTCGAGGCAAGCAGGCAGGCGTTAGAGCGACATAATGAAAATAAATACTGTATAAACTTGCGGGTCGAGCAATAGCCTCTGATTGATGATCAGAGCCAGGGGTCGCGCGCGCGCGAGAGCTCTTTTTTTCGGAGGGGTCGCCCGCAGGCGCAAAAGACGCATTACCTAACCCCCTCGGACCACCTACGGCACCAGCCGGCTTTATACGTGTTTCTGTGCGCGGCTATATACTTTGCTTTCCTTCGCTGCTGTTGCAGCTGTTTGCGGATGGTATTAGCTTCTGACTTTATACGATCATCGCATTGATTCACGCTTTGGTAATTTTCTAATTTGATGCCGGCGACCCAGTAATTTCAATAGAATATATACGCTTATTTGATATTTTCGAGCGATGTTTGTCGTAAATTGCATTATCCGTTAACATTGTTTACTTAACTACTTACAATTTAAGTCAAAAAGGAATATTAAAAACATTAATTAATAAAGATTACTACAAACTCAAACTATTTATCATTAAAAATACTTTATGCCTATAGCTATAAATGGTTTTAGTTTACAGCTCGGCAAGATTGAAATAAACTGATATGTCATAATAATAACATAAATCATCACGGTAAAAATACGAGTTTACAAAATGACAGTTCTCCAAGTAGGACCTATGTATAGTAGAAAGACTCAAACAAGTCTTTGTGAAAATCAACTTCTTTTTAAAAGAGTATATTTTTTTCATACTGATGAAATTTTTCTTGTTACACGAGGTTTTTGAGTGATTCGTACCCAGACTTTATTTTTTCAATAATATAGTATATTTGACGTTTTGAAAAACGTCACTTAACTTCGTTTGTTTTGTAATAGGGATCGTTCGTTTTTTAAAACGTCAAATATACTACATTATTACGAGTTGAACTACAATCAAACTTCATCGATAAATTAAACTTGTAAACGATTTAATTTTTATTCACTAAAGAAGGAATACTAATAAAAATGTGACGTTGCAGATTATAAGTAATCAACCTCCGGAACTCCACTGCTATCAAAACAGATGAAATTCCGATGTCGTTTACTTCTTCGAATGGACTTCTTTTACCTCGATTCCGATCTTATATGCTTCGTTGCCTTGTTTGTGCTCCGATAACGCTGGTGGATGCCTGCGACTTAGTTGTTGATCAACAACCAGACTGGTATCAACGTTTTGACAATAGCGTGCTGACGTCATCAAGCATGGTCTGATCCCCGCATGCCAAGGAAATTAAGTGATTTTCTCTGCAACAGCGCTCTAACCTTTAAAACCTATTTGCTCTTAATTCCCTTACCTCAACTATCCTGCAACTTATTACACTGCTGCTTCATCCCGACCGGAATCGCTCGAGGAAAGGTTTCGCTCGTGTTCACGTGATAATAGTTTTAACTATAAATTTTTATGTTTTTACAATTGATTAAAAGCTTGTAAAGATAGTTCTTCAAACTTTGATATTTCACAAGCAATCAATTTAGAGTAAAAACATTCTATTATCAAACGCTATTTGAATGAATCATTTATCTTCGTATTTGATGAAAATAGAATAATTATATATGGTTTTATTTGAAAAAATAGAGATTGCATATTTTTTGTATCGGATAAGAAATGATCGATAACGTAATCGAATCCGAATTTTATTCTTTCATGAAAAGTCTATAGAGACAATCAAGGTGAACAACACTATTGGGTGAATACTTTTTCATACCTTTTGGCAACGTCGCACCTGAGCATTACAGTCTTACGGATTAATCGGGTTTTACGGGTGTCAGGACGGGTAATATATAAAAGAATCGGGAAGCATCGGTATCAAACACGTGTAAAAGATGTAAGTGAGTAATCGCTGTGAGGTCTGAGTCATGAATAAACGTCGTCGCCTCGTCACACCTGTAAAGAGAGCTTAATAAGAAAACATCTACGTCTCACGGAACGTCTACAATAGCTAAGTTGGCCGCACCGCTACAAGCCAATCACGCAATCGCAGACAGTTTGCAATGGACGCCCCATCGTGATAATCGTTTCCTATTTTCGAACGGAAGGCTCAGTGCAGCTTTGTCGTGCCACCATGGCGCTTGGAAAATCCGCGCTAGCCATGCGCGGCCCGTTATCAAGCTGAAACCGCGCGCGGCGCGGCTTGCATAGAAATTAAAGGCTCGATTTTATCGCAGCGCCAGTGATAAAACTTGGCGCGAAACTGCGGCCATCTCGTAAACTTGATCCGTTTATACTTTATTATTATTTCACGGATGCAATATCGTTGGCTTAGCTACGGCCCCGTCGCCTCAGAGAAACAGAGAGCCCTCGTCAAATTAGCTAAAACTGCTCGTGTGCCACAGGCTTTCGCAACGTATATGAGCTGTGCGCACATGCCCATAGGCAGCACTGCGACCACCTTTATGTGTAGGCTGCTGCTGCTGCTGCTGCTGCTGCTGCTGCTGCTGCTGCTGCTGCTGCTGCTGCTGCTGCTACTACTGCTGTGATATTTAAGGGCGCGCACGCGAGAGTATCGCTGTAAAACTTGCCACTTTGATTGGGCTCCTCGTCTTTTATAGGCAACGAGTCGAGCTTCCTTTTCTTCGCCGCTTTTTACTTTTCTCTTACTAGTTATTCTTCAAATATTACGAACAACTGTGAGAATTTCAATACGGATCCAGTTAAAACAATGTTTGTTTACAAAACAAATCGAATGATTAGAATGGTTTTTCTGCGTCAATACATTACATGGAATATAACGAAATAGTCACAGAATAAAAGATAGAAAAGTCATAATAAAATGGGCGTTAGATGAAGCTCCCAAGGGGAGGGAGGGAGATGTCAAGGTTGCAACACAGTTTATCCATTGCTCGCGCCTTGCATCCCTTCTATACGTATCTTACCCAGTGCTACTTATTCATTTTCATTCCCGCTCACCCGCAAATGCACATACGATTTGCTATAATCGAGCAAGGGCGCAGTAACACATTTTTGTCCCGCATGCGACGATGACAGGCTTAGCCTAGAAGCTAATATCGCGCGATACCTATACATATTAATGACTACATTAAAAAATCAACCCTCCTACCGAACTTGCCTCTGCTCTGCATCCGCCTGCTTGACTTCAGATTGGAAACTTCTTCAGTTCTTGAGACGGATACATGTTTTTTTAAAAGAACAAATGGTTCTAAATCTATCTTTTGGGAAACGTATTTGACGGTGCGCATAACTATCGAAGGAGAAAATGAGATGTCCAAATTTCAAAATCAAACTTGCATGAAGCGATAAAATGTCATTGTAAATCTATTGAATAACCGTTAAAAGTAAATACTCAACATGACTTCAACACTGTTTTATTACCTAATCACAGCAGCCAATAAAAATATGAATATGTATCCTAAAGTATTACGAGCGAAGCAGTCATTTATGCTTTCATAAGTTGTAAAATTGGTTGACTATCTGAAGTCGATATACAGTTGTGTAACTATAAAATTTTAATACCTGCACGTGTCTGAATCAATTCAGAGTTGACTGCAGGTATAACGATACGAGTGACAGATACTTCATTTGCTACAACTTTATGGCACAGACTGCCTACACATCTGTACCGTTATTCAAGTTATATTGATGTGAATACTACCAAGCAGCGAGTCACCGTTCCTCTTGTAAATCTCCTAATCGATTATTGGAGTGTTTATAAACGTCAGCAGTCTGCCAACTAAATTATTTATACTATTGGTTTATGTAGATTGAAAACGTTTAATCTTGAAAGTGGAACAGTATCGGCACAGCTTGAAAAATCAAGTGATGAATGTAACAATTGATCAAGTTTTATTAAATAATTAATAATTCATAAACTCATGAAACGAGAAAAAACGTTTAACTTATAAAACTATTCTTTGTTTAATACTATCCAGTAAAACAAACAGTGACATAAAATTAAACTTCACGCCGATCACTTGCTCCTGACTTATCGTCAACTCGGCTTACGTGTTTGTCGTGATAAGCAAAAAAATAAAAGAAAAAAAACGAATGTATTCAAAGAAGAGAGACACGCGACAGCAACGCATCCAGCAGAAGGGAGGGCGCGTCGCGTCGCTTCGCGCCACAGTCGAACAGACACATGAACTGAGTGGCATACAACTAAATGCGAAATGCCTGTTCTTCTCGCTCAGTTCACGCGTGAACGGTATACAGTCCGAATGCACTCGCCGCTGCCCATTTCTCAAAGCTCCACAGCAACCTGCTTGCTTCTCTTTTCTCTCTTCCCCCGTCCATGTGCCAGTCCCACGAGGAAAGCGACGACGAAAAGCCAACCACCACAGCACCTAAGGTCGACGCGCCATTTATTCCCTTTGGGGCTCACAAGAAACGCACATGTGCAAACGCAGATTCACTTTCGACCACCAATATCTATCCCGAAACTTTCGTCTGTATGTGTACGTGATTGTGCGCACGAGGCTTTCCGATCGATTGGGCGGCTTTAAATGATGCGCTCTGGGACTTCGATCTGGGAGCAATATCGTGCGGTGAATCTTTCGCGCGGGCCCTGTTTATATCTAGTCATTCCGTCTTTGTCTATAGGCTCTAATTTATTGTTACGTTTGATTAACGCCATCGAGGAATATCGATGATGCTCTCTTTCTGCTGAAATTACACATGTTGATATTGTAATAGTACCTATTACATTCAAATGTTCAAGAGAGTGAGAAGAAAAAAAGTTTATTTTACTTAGAGTCACTAAAAAAAAACTTTAACGAGGCGTTCAATGAAATGAGCCATCCTGTTAAATCCAACGACCACTTCGTCCTTTAAACCGCTCAATAAAGATTAATAAAGCGCTCATATGTGCGCGATGCGTGCACTAAAAGCTCGACCAAAAAAAGAGCAGACCGGCCAGAGTTTGATCGTTCTTTCGGGATATCTGCCCATAAAACTGCTAGGCAATTGAGAGAATGAGAGAGAGAGAGAGAGAGAGAGTCGGACCCTTGAAGCCATAGGCAGCGAGAGCTGCAGCAGTTACCTGTGCCGAGGTGCTGTCTGGCAGTTAAGTTAAATGCTCCGTTACTGGACATTAACTGAAGCGTCTATGGCCGCACTGAATACTCTCTGCTAGGGACTATCCTTTTACCCCTTTCTGTCCTTTCGTTCGCGCGTTATACGACTGCAATTTTAATCGGATTTTTATTAGCATTACATTTTAATCTCCGTTCCGCATATTTTTCATTGATGTGAATGCAATGTCGCGGGTATCATCATACTTTGATTATTAAGTGACTTAATCAGTACTATGCTATTGATTATGTAATGAGTAAACTAAGGCAGAGCCTACTTTATGTTAGCTTAGAAGGAATGATAGTGAGTTGAGCTTAAACAGTGTCTATTACTTGAACTTTGGTGCTAAATGCTTTTCTGACTCAATGTGAAATCTGCTGACTATATTTAAATAATTAATTACAGCAACATCCTACCGGGCTTAGAAATAGTAAGCAGTTCTCTCTGAATAAATGAAAGGCTAGGCTATAGCCAGAATGTCGCAAAACTACCGGCTATAAAAATAGACTATTTCTCTCTCAACTTGCCAATATAAATTTATAAATTATTAAAGATGATAAAAGGGATGGATTGGCAGACATATAGGGTGGCAAGCGAAATAAAAAATTAGCTAGTTGCAGTAATGGAAAGAGAAGCGAATTGCAGTTCGGGCCAAAAAGAGAAAAGAGTGAGATGAGAGGGACGCGATAACAGAGCCGATAAAGTTCATTTCCATAGAGCTGAAAACGGAAAGTCTCTGTTTGGACTGCTGCAGCTGGGGGTATTAAAATTCACGTAATTAAAACGAGCAAAGCACCAATACGTGTTTTAAATATAAATAAAGCGACGCGTCGATGTGGCTCCCTCTCACTGACCAAGCTTATAAACGCAAGCGCCGGAAAAAAGCTTTTATCGTCGCACCGTGAGCAGCTCACTCGTGGCGTCGCTGCAGGTGGATAAAAAAAAATACGAAAGCCAGCAATTGGCGTGATTGAGCTTTATTTGAAACATCGAGAGTACGAGAGCTGACAATTAAATTTCCAGTAAAAATTACACAGGAAGATCTTCGTCATGGCAACAGGAACTTTGATGTTGCAACATTTTTTACTGCACTGTCCGCAGAATAATTTTATTTCATTCAACCATTCAACTCTATTGAACATCATAGTAATTTACCGCGTACATTTAGCTAGTACGGATACGTCATTCACAGTCAGCTGCGTCTACATTATTGACCAGTAAAGATCTTAACATTACATAATTGAAACCATAATCTAACAAGATATTCTTGGCGTAAAAAAATATTTAATGTTAAAATTATGGCTGCAGTTGAAGGAACTCCTTGGCAGCTTAGAGGACAACATTTAATGAGATAATTTGAAAAATAACGTTATCGATCATCAAGAGTCAATCAAACTTAATTAATTTAATCAATCCATTTATCTCTTACCTCGAAAATCAAACTGACCTCTCGATCGATACATTTTATTTAATACCTACATATACCTAACTATTTTGTTGTAATTTTAATTAACATTAAAATTGTGGCATTAGTCCATTTAAAAAAAACCATCAATCTTGTTATCGACGTGAAATAAAATATTGTCACCACGTTACTATCTCCAAAAGTATACAAAATAAAGACAAAGTGTTTACAAATCATCGCAATAAACGAGTTAAATCTTTCCAACATTCCTAATAAATTTCACAAAAATGCCATTGCAAAATCAAATTTCAGTAGGTCGAAAAACCGCCAAAAAATATCCGCATATTACAACTTCAACACGAGTATACCAGTGAAAGCTCATAACAATCGTTGAGCGCTGTATATAGCGCAATACTCGTAACCAGTACGTGGTAGAGAGCCTTCTTTTTGTCTATATGAAACAAAAAAAACAATAAAAAAACGCGCGAGCAGACGCACGCGGCGCCATGGCAAGGCCAACAGCGAGGAATCTCACAAAGCGAGAGAGAGAGAGTCGCTCGATAGCGTCAGGGCGCCGATTGGCTGCAAGCCGAGGGCGGCCGGTTGCCCTGGCAACACGTTTCCTCTAGCCAAGTTACCCAACCAATGTTTACCCTCACAGCGCCATGAAGTCCTCCAAACCAATAATGCGCAAGCGCAAAGCTTTTCCCTCCCGAGCAACTCTCTGCTGCTTTGTCGGACCTGATCGCTTTGACTATGACTTTGGATAGGCGATTTTTGTTTTCTTATTTTTGACTGCATTCGTCGCTACGTTATTTCCATGAAGAAATTGCAAAGTCGAATATTAGTAAGTTGCAATCTGATATCGATTTAATAAGCACTGCTTAACTTTTTCTGAGTTTTTGCAAACTATTAATGACATTGTAACGTAGAGTTGTACATTCGAATGTTAATAATTTGGTACAATGAGCACTACTTTTACAATATTGTAAACTGCAGCTTTATCTCGAAAGCTCAAAGCACTCAAAGCAAAGTACAATTAAAAACATAGTAATCTTTTTCTGGCGAATGACTAGGTTTTATATGCTTGGCCTGTCTCCACTCGTGTCGTACAAGTAAAAGCCCATTTCAATTAAAGTAACGCCCCTATACACCGACACGCTCATTTTCCGCGTCCTACTGTATTCGCTGGTGTATACAACAATCGTCGACGGCATCAAGGTGCCCGAGAGGAGCATTCGCGATCCCTTATTCATTGTATAGATATAGAGTGAAAGCACGTTTGATCCACTCGACATTCGCATATATCCGAATCACATCAAAGCCACATTCCACGTGAGCTTTCTACGATAAGATTTAATATTGAAAATAAAGTTTATTGGGTTTTTCGTAAGAGTAATATGCATGTTTTCATGATCAAATTTATATTGTAGTATGCATTAATAAAGACTAATTATGAAGTCATAATTCTTTTACCCCTATTAAAATTCGCCTAACTGCACTTACATGTTTCTGCTATTTTCTCTCTTTCTCTCTCTGTTACTCAACTCTCTCGCATTTTCGTATACTGAAAGTAGAAAAAGCTGCTTGATATGCAGTCGACGCACCGCTTGACTGACGCTTTCAGTTCCGAATAAAAATTTCATGAATTTCTATTAGCTTCAGTTTTCCCCTGTGAGCACATATTCACATCACATTTGCCATGATTGCGTTAAAAGTTGGCCGTTATCTTGGCTTTTATTGTTTTTTTACGAGAACCTTCAGATGACCGTCAATTATGGAATTGGAATTGACAGAAATTGGTTTGTGTAGCAGAGCTAAGTAGCGATTCTAAGCTCTGCGATTAATTCGACGACTTCATTAGCGTTCTCGAGTTAACTTGAAATCAGCGCGAGAGAGCGGAAAGCCAAACTAGAGAGAGAGAGAGAGAGAGAGAGAGAGAGAGAGGGCCATGGGGTAGCGTTTGTGGTTTGACGACGACGCGCCGCTCGCACCGGAACGAGTGGGCAACTGAGATAGAGCCATGGAAATTCGACGGGGCTTAGCGTGCGCGCGCGCCAAGCGCAAGGCTTCAAGTTTCACTTTAATCCGGAAAGCCAGTGTAGGCCCTGGTAATTGATACGGGCGCAAACTTTCCTGCGACTACAATAATCACTCAACCGCCTCCCGAGTACCATACAGTTGCCGACGCTACCAGTAGCAAAGCGAAAGTACGAGCTTGCAAGGGAAAGAACATTTTCTTCGACTTTTTGATTGATCGCCGCAACTTTAACCTTGTGTCGGTTTTAGGAATCTTGAAAAACTAACGTGCCTTCCTTTGATTTTCATCAGCGCGTCAAGATTGATAATTATATTTCAAGCCAGTCAATTGTCATCGGAAGAGAAATGAAAAAAAAAAAAAACAAAAAACGGAAGACTCACTTGAACTCTGCTCTCGGTAAGGCCGATCTTCATTGCGATTTCCTCCCTGAGAAAGATGTCCGGGTAGTGGGTTTTACTGAAACACCTCTCGAGCTCGTTCAGTTGAGCTGGCGTAAATCTCGTTCGGTGGCGCTTTTGCTTGGCTGGCTTGTCGTCATTTTGCGACACCGGGCAACCACCTTTTTTCAACAAGGGTAGAACACTGATTAACGAGCTTGATCTTCAGCTATTTTCCTCGTTATCTTTAATTTTATTATATTCGTGAAAGCTTCACCGAATTCGCACAATCTACAACAGACAAGTTCTTTATCAAACTGAACTTGATGGGATGAATTAATTATTGTAATTTTTAAATATTCAAATACTTGCGATGACTCTTTTACATCAATTATTGAATAATTCCGATCTGCCTTTGAATTATGTCGCATCGAATTATGTTGGAAGTTTTAACATTCTCTCATCAATTAGATATGGACGTGAATAAATATGAAATACATAGAATAACGAAAACCCCACAAATAGTAAAATGGAAATCCGAATTAGCGTTTTAACAACAGACAGTATTTTTAATTAAACAAACCTGTACCAGGCATGGTCATGATTAGATCCTGGGGAAGCGTGAGACCTCCGCCACCGGAGAGGCCACTGCCCAGATTTACTCCCAGGACGCCGTCCAATTTATCGTGACGTTTCAAGTCTTGGACATGGAGATCTTTTACGCCTGCACAAGTGAATAAGTTTAATTCTTTAAAATGAACTTTATACGATTTATCAACTATTTCTTTGCAAGAGGATGCAGGTAAAGGAAGATTTCATATTTCCTCGAAAAAATAAGTTATGTTAAGTAAATATGATTCAACTACTAGGAAAACTTGATATGCCCCTAGAAGTACAAGTTATTCACGAAAGCTCCTATTATAAAATCATTTCTAATGAAAATTGAACGTCTCAGAAGCATTAAGCCAGTTATATCTCATCCTAACATTAGTTTACACAATAAAAAAGCAACTCTCACCGTCATTTATGATCGTTAGATAACAGACATCTAACAAAATAACTCTCAAAAATCATCCACACCATCACATCCTTTTACTCGACCTTAAATTCTCAACCGTTTAGTCACCAGAATAAAAAAATCATTCACATTTGGATAATATTCTTCCCAAAACCAAAGCAACTAACACCAAAGCACTCAAACACAATGCAACAATAGAACAGAGTGGCAAAATAACAGCAAAGTGAAAAACAAAAGAGATTAACAATTCACGTACGATAGACGGAGCAAGAATTTTTAGCCGTCGGTCGTCGACGATGCGCGCGCGGACTGATCTGGCGAGCAGCTTAAATTTGTATAGGAGCAGAAGCAGCAGTGCTCGGCAAAAAGGTGGAGCGGTGAGCTCGAACGGCTTACTTAGCACTGAGGTGTGAGAATCGTCACCGGCTTCTCTCTCTCACACACACACACACACACTCACTCTCTTTCTCTTTCTCACCAGCTCCTATAAGCGAGCAAACATGCATGCTAAACCTCATGTGCGAGACTCCCGCGTATATGCATATACATGTGTATGATCGATGAGTGTAGGCGACGAGAGAGCGTGAAGAATGAACTGGCCTTTGGTTAAAAAGAGGGGAGTGGAAAAAACGCTGGATAAAAAGTATTAGTAGTGTGAAAGTTGGTATATAGACTTTTTTTTATATATTTTATTTGCCAAACAGAATAACAATAATTTCAACGTTGGAGTTATAAAAGTCACTTCGTATTTTTTTCATGGAAATAAAATGTACACTTCTAATTGGTAAACAAATATTAAAAATTAAAATGTTGATTAATGTAAGTTTCAAAAAATAAAACTCTTGTTTCGGTAAAATTTTTAAAGTATATAAAATATTACATTCTTTAATGAGTTTTTTCCGTTTTGAGATGCTTGCTGCTAATAATATATAAAAACTATACCCCCTTTCACTCAATTTTTACCGTTTAACCTCTTAGTATAAATACCCTCAGAATTGAAACTATTACTTGTTGTTTGTCTGTAACACGAGAACGTAACAATCAGAAAATATTCTTTCTCTCGTTATATCAAAAAATCTTTAAAGATCGTGCACAATGTTATTTGTGAAATGACAAATTTATGATTTTTGATTACTCTGGTAAATAATTGTATGGTATACCATCTCTCAATGATTATTGTATTTGTTAATCATTTGTGTGTTTTAACAGCCTTGATAAGGATGACAAATTATATTATCGAAACGTTAGCAATAAATAAATAATAAATGCTTGAAAGGATCCTTAGGATTTTAATTTTTCAATAATCCTTAAATTTAATATATAACATTGTTAACGTTGATTTTATTCATTGCAATGAACGTTATTTTACTGCAGTTTGGTACCAATAATAAACGAGAATGATAAATAATATTTTACTCCTCGCTTTGAGATTATTTACAATTATATTTTTGCAAAGTTCAACGTTTCTGTTACGCTTGATTGCTATAGCAAACTTGCAGTGTAAAATATAAAAAATCCTTCATAACAAGGATATTTTACTTAATTGAATAAAATGAAGCATTTCATGTGTTGAACACTACTGAAAAAATAATTAAAATGAAAGCTAATACGAAAATAATTATTACTTATAAATTAATATAATTTTAATTAGACTAATAAATCTAGATGATTTTGCTTCAAACGCCCTTGCAATGCCAGAGCACGTGGTCAATTCAGCTTTGTTATTACAAACCGTATCAATTCATTCATTCATATCATATCAAATAGTAAAATAATGCTACAATGCATCCCTCATCATAGCGTGAAAACCCCTTACATCAAACAGAAGATATACTACAGGACGGACTGGGTCGTCGTATATACAACGGCGCATCGAACAGGTTGACCATTAACTGTTGACACCGTATTATAAAAGTTAAAGTTGGCCCTGCTTCAATGAACGGAGGAAGCACGCGTCACTGACACGTCCTAGGCATGAATGGACTTTTACGACTATGTAGTGGTCCGGCGTCTTTCTTTTTTCAGTTTTCGTCTTTTACGAGACACCTCTCGGCCGCGAGAGAGCAACTCGATGACTTTATTTCCGATCTTTATTGCGGCAAGCATTTACAAGGGGCTTTGATGGTTCCGGAAGCCTCCGAAAAAAGCAACGAAAAAAGAAGCCCAAATATACACGATGCATGTTTTGTGTGCCGAGTGCTGCCGACGATTTTTCAAAGCTTAAAATACCTCAATAAAGCCCTTTCCTATCCTCTGTTCACTCTACTTTTTCTCGAGATCTCGTTTCGATACCAGCTCATGAGTTTCTCGTTATTGCATATACGAACGCTTCAAATTTAAAATTAACTAAAGTGTCTGTATTCAATTTATTTATTATTTTATCTTATTTTCAGCTGACAATCCAAATCGTTGAGTGATCCTTGTTTTAATTCGAAATCATTGTAGATGATTATAATAAATTACATGTATTATCTCACTATCACTCTAATATTTCTATAATTCCAATAAATTAGATACAACTTTTTTAATTGAATACACATCTAAATTGCATCCACCTTCATAGACCCCGACGTACTTTGGTGCTGGTAGGCTTCCGTCGCACAAAGGCCGACAAGTACGTGAAATAATATATAACTACTGTCGATTTAATCACTCATTTTCTCAAAGCCATGTTTCCTGTGAATTCACTGCAATTAACTCACAATTATGTGTTTCACTTGAATTACACGTTGTGTAAAAGATTTCAAAAATATTTCGGAGTCTCTTCCGCCGACCGCTAGTAACGAAACCTGGATATCTCAATGGTTTGACTATCGTGTCTTTCAATTTTCAAAACAGATTCTCTAACCGTATTGATTGATAAGAAGTACTGCATAATTTTAGGAATTTCAGCACTATTTAAGCGTCTATCGATCAATTAAACGGAACTGCACTTGAGTCATTGGCCGGAAAGATTAATGCAAAATTCAAAAGTATTACGGCAGGTGATAAGATTGACACGATTCTGTTATCGTGAGCACGCCGCTATCGTAAAGTAAGAACAGGAAAAATGTTCCCCTTCGACCATAACACTTTGATGTGCACGTAAAAGTAAGCTGGTGACAAAAGCTCGGAAGGAAAATGCAAGGTAAGAGACAAGTTTTCTTACCTGAGAGGCCGTGAATCGAGCCACCGGCGGAGAGGTTGTTGAGCATACCTCCGCGGGGCCGAGACGGCTCCAGCAGCACTGTCGCGCCGGGCACCACCGCCAAAATGATGTATCCACTTGGACCAGCCTCTCGGCCGTCAAGCGTTTAAACGTACCTTATTCTCTTCCCCTCTATGCGAATAAAAAAAAACCACCAATTGCGCGTCTACTTCCTGTCTCCTCTTCGAGATAATATCTTCCGAATTACGCACTTGCTTGGAAAATGACTTTACGAATCCATATCACTGGGCACGCATCAAACAATATGGTTTTTCATGCGCCGTCGAACCGAGATCCATACCTCGCGATGCCATACAGCCAACTGTCCGGTCTCGGTTTGCGCCGCCATGTCCGCAGCCCCACCACCACCACCACTACTACCCTTCGCCTCCCTATCGTGCGCAAGCAAGCGAGCAAGTATCTCGCTACCTTTCTCGCGCTCGCTCGTGGGCGTGATATTAAATCACTCCTACGCCAAGCGAGCGCGCTATCGCCCGAGATATCTTATTCGAAATGGATCTGGGGGATTGACTTCGAGCTCAACAGCCGAATAATACGCCGGCGCGAGTACGCTACTACTATATACTACTCTGCTTATGTCAGCTTACAATAGATACATATATTAGTTTACAGCCTTTTCCATAGTGCACCTCCAACGCAACAAGCTCAATGAATATTTTTTCATACTCGACGGGATATGGATTACAACATCAATTGTTCTGCCGAATTATCTGTTCGCAGTATGCAAAAATATTCGTGGAACTGCCTTGTAATATCTGTGACAATTAACCGACAAAATAACGTTGCTGTTATTAATTTACGCGCTTGCGCTTTTAAAATTGAGCAAGTTTCTGTGAGCGTAATATAACAAGCCTCTTATAGAAAAATTCTTTTGCGAGGTAGCTCGATATTAGTTTCTTCTCTTTTATCGGGCCAAATTTGAAATAATATCGATGAAGCATTGAAAAATGATGGAGTTGCTGTTTTCAACTCCATACATAGGGTAGCAAATAGCGATGAAAAATTCATGAATCATAAATATTCAGTTGCAATTAGAAATTAACTAAAATGGTCAATACCTATTCTAAAAATTTGAAAAAATCATCTTTCATCGGCAAGTCATTTCCGTGCGATAATCGTATGTATAATCCAGCAAATATTAAAACCCTTGTACGTTAAATTTGGAAGTGTGTCTTCTTTCTTTCTTTGCGTTTCCTTCAATCTTTGCTTGGCTAAGCTTCGCGGTATTTCAGCTCAGCGTCCTCTCTCTCTTTTTTCCCAATACAGTTGCAGGCTTCTCTCTGTATTTTCACCTGTCTCTCTCCCACTCAGTCGATAGCTGCGCCACTTGCAACCAAGTGGGCGTGGCGTGACTCGTTGCCAGTGTCCAATAGTAAGTCGAGCCAACCCTCGCGGTTCCCCCACTCGCTGAAGCTTGGCGCAAGCACAGCGCCGAGATTTATTGAAATTTTATTTTTATGATCGTCGACGTTTTCTCTCTCTCTCTCTCTCTCCCTCTCTCTCTCTCTCTCTCTCTCTCTCTTTCTGTCTGAAGGGAGAAAGAAAACCTCGTGCCAGCCGCGAGTAGCACGAGACACGAAGAGCACAGCCACGAGGAGTGAACCACTAGCCGGCCGGGAATAGCTTCTCTCTCTTTCTCTCTTCCCTTCTCCCTCCTCCCTTTCGTTCCCTCGGCTCGCTTTTTCGCCTCTTCGGCGACGACGTCGGCGACGTCGAGTTTTGCCCTCCTCTTAATTCAATATAACCCGCTACGGACTGCTGCTGCCGTCTTTGTCTT
This sequence comes from Phymastichus coffea, assembly GCF_024137745.1. Lineage (NCBI taxonomy): Eukaryota > Metazoa > Arthropoda > Insecta > Hymenoptera > Eulophidae > Phymastichus > Phymastichus coffea. The sequence goes on from NW_026706880.1 coordinate 1,157,402, forward strand.
GCTCACTCTTGTCGATTTTTTTCTATGCTTCTCCTTCCTTGCCTTTCTTCTTCTCAAGCTTCTCATTTTTAAGCGCTATTTCTGATTTATTTTCTCTCTGCCAACAATTTGGTCGGCGAATTAAATTCGACAGTACTATTTGATATTTTGCAAAGATACGAATTTTATAAAAAAGCTAACGACGCTTTGTGTTTGGCGAAACTTTATGAAGTCTTCAAAAAATCACGCGTAATGATAGGGTGGAAGGTAAAAATTCTTCGTCAGCGTATATGGGTAATTCTAGGCTATTTCGATTGACTTGTAACCCTTAGATTACGGATTTTTTTTTAATTTGGCACAATTGTTGTACACATAAAACTGAGATTTTTCCCAAATTTTGGAGACGATACATTAATTATATCAAAAGTTATTAACAATTAAAGAAAAATGATAAAAAATTTTCAAACAGCTATATTTTAAAAACTAATAAAGATATCGAAGTCGGATTTTTTTCAAAATACTTATAATGCCTTAAAATTTCGAAATAATTACAACAATAAACAATAAAAATTTTTTTTCGAAAGTTATTAACTTTTTGTTTAAACAATTGCTAATATCTCAAAAAGTATATTTTTTTTTTGAAAAATTCTTGCTCCTACGTATTCCTGAGGATTTTTGCTATCGAAATCAATCATAAAATTCAAGGGCCCGACATGTCGGAAAGCGTAGCCCTAATCAAAAGAAGATGCCTCAGTGTACGTCGCAACGACAGCAGGACGTCTTCGTGGTCTTACGCTGAGGCGTCTTCTTTTGATTAGGGCTACGCTTTCCGATATGTCGGGCCCTTGAATTTTATGATTGATTTCGATAGCAAAAATCCTCAGGAATACGTAGGAGCAAGAATTTTTCAAAAAAAAAATATACTTTTTGAGATATTAGCAATTGTTTAAACAAAAAGTTAATAACTTTCGAAAAAAAATTTTTATTGTTTATTGTTGTAATTATTTCGAAAGTTCAAGGTATTATAAGTAATTTGGGAAAACTCCGATTCGGTATCTTTATTAGTTTTTTAGATTAAAGCTAAAGTACCTTTCGACCGTGAGTCCGCTGGAGCGCTACCGCAGCCTTACGCCGAGGCGTCTTCTTTTGATTAGGGCTACGCTTTCCGATATGTCGGGCCCTTCAATTTTATGATTGATTTCGATAGCAAAAATCCTCAGGAATACGTAGGAGCAAGAATTTTTCAAAAAAAAAATATACTTTTTGAGATATTAGCAATTGTTTAAACAAAAAGTTAATAACTTTCGAAAAAAAATTTTTATTGTTTATTGTTGTAATTATTTCGAAATTTTAAGGCATTATAAGTATTTTGAAAAAAATCCGACTTCGATATCTTTATTAGTTTTTAAAATATAGCTGTTTGAAAATTTTTTATCATTTTTCTTTAATTGTTAATAACTTTTGATATAATTAATGTATCGTCTCCAAAATTTGGGAAAAATCTCAGTTTTATGTGTACAACAATTGTGCCAAATTAAAAAAAAATCCGTAACCTAAGGGTTACAAGTCAATCGAAATAGCCTAGAATTACCCATATAGAAAATTATATTGAAATACACCACATGGATCGGACACGAGCAACTGCAAATAAGACCATAGTGCAGAGAAAAAGGTGAATTCTCATCGAATATATAACACAACAGTCAATAATGAAAGAGGCAATGGCATTGATCATCGCTTGGCGTACAGGATGGCTAATAACGAGCAGACATTCGTGTGTTATTCGAAGCGCGCACCTCGCTCGCGCAAAATCACGTTTACATCTCCATCGCGAATTAATCAAGCATTTGATTGAATTAGCAGATAGGCGAGCAGCGGCAGTAGTGCAGGGTTACATCGCTCATACGGAAACCTGTCCGTCTATCTCTATCTTTTTGAAGTTGGCGCGGCGCGCACATACGCGCAACCGCAGAATAGTGCGTGTGCAGGATAGCGCATTATTTAGCTTCGATTGAATTAGGCTTGACGCGAAGCTCGCAGTTACATACGGCCGTCTCATGGCTTCGCTCGCTACGCTGAATTATTACTCGCGCGCAGCGCGAGCTCGCATTGTGCGCAAACTATGCGCGCGTATACGCCTCTGCGCCAATTCGTTACCGCGGGCTGTAGTTTTCCTCGGAGAACCGGTGGTGACGCTGTCGGTCTCCGCATTTTTATTTATTCTATTGCTGCGCTATCTTTTTCTATGCTACAAAATCAATAGTCGACTAGCAATATATCTTCAAAGATTAATTATACTAAAAATAATAAACGATTATGATTGCCAGTGTAGAAAAAGTATGCTCACAAAGTATGGTGATGTACTTTATGGAGTATGGGAAAAGTTCAGCCAAGCTTCAATAACCCAAGCTTTTACGTAACCAAGTGCGATCAGAAGGAAAAGTGGTTTCCGTGAAACCTGGCTTTTCTCGTATTATTTTACGTAGATCCACATATCATTCAATGCTCGAGTTGCTCTGCGCACGAAAGATAGATGACGAAAAATATTCTAGAAATTATTATATCCAAGAAATTCTTAGAATAATATCATGAATTAGTAAACTACAGGAATGCCTCAATAATTGAAAATTCAAAAAATTCATGCAACAACCGTTTAATAGCTTAGCAAAAGTTTCGGTCGTAGCTAGTTGCCCTAAAGCCAATACGATAAAAAATCAGTCAGACTGAAAAGGCAGTAGTACAGAGGCGGGACGCGCGACGACTGGCAGCACAGTCTAGCAGTCACTACGTGCAATCGATTTGAAACAGACGAGACGCGCGGCCAGCAGCAAATTGACAAGGTGTCGAATGCAGAGACGACTGCGCCTCAATGCCTCTAGGCTTTCAAACCACTCTTCTGTTTTATAATTGCTTCAAGTTACTATGTTTGTTCTCGCTCTCTCTTTCATTATTTCCGACTTAATTCATTCCTTGATGCGACATAATCTTCCTACGTCAATTAAATTTCAATTATAAATTGATGTTTCTTTTAAACACATAATATTTTTAAAGAATGAATACATCGACATATTGTGTACTGCTCCTCGTATTACGGGAACTTGGTCGAATTTTGGTCGCAGTAGTACAACGTAGTGTCAAGTCAGCCAAGACTATATTGTCGACAAATGTAATTTCAACAAATGAATCCACAAATTGTTCAAAACAACTATTCAATAACTTATCATTCAATTTTGTTTGAATAAAATATTATGTGTGATCAGAAATGATGCCGGGCAAATACCTAATACTCAAACAAGCCTGTATACATACATACGTATCTCAACCACACTGAAACAAACCAAATATGCTAGGAAAACCGGAGTATTTTAAATGGCTATAATAAGCAACTGGTTTTTACGTCTAGTTTAGATATTTGTTTATTTTTTACATTGTTGTACATCCAACGGTATAGTATCTGTTAATAAACTGGTCGGAATATTTAAATAGAAAATACTTTACAGAGATAGCTTATCGTGAGTCCAATGGCCTGTGCCTTATTGATTAATGAGATATTGTTGAATTCTATTTCCATCGTCGTTGTATTCTACACTGAAGAATCAGAAATTGGTTTAGAACAGTGTCATAGATTCCGTATGGGTGTCCGCGAAATCCCGGAGGCTTATACACGTACAACCTAGAGGTAGGCATTGTTCAAGCTCTTTGTAGTATCGGCGAGATAAATCCAGGAGAATATCCTTCAAAATTAAATACGGGAAAGATCCAGTGTCGAATACAACGGCGAAGAGTATAGCTATAAAGATATGGCGAATTACACGCGGGCAAAAGCACCCTCGCACATGCACAGTTCCACGCTCTCTATAATATTCGGAGCAGTGAATAGGGAGCAGATAGATGCAAGCTCCGACCACTCGGCCAATTCTCTCGGATAGCGGGACCATCGGCGCGGCGGCGGCGTCGGCAGCAGCAGCAGCAACAGCACACCGCCGCCGCTTGTGCTTCATTTGCGAACGGTTGCCGGCGTGCCGACCATATCTCGCATTCCTCGCGCGTTCGCCAACGAGTCGAATAACTCGCTGCTGCTTCCTGAGGGTTTCCGAGCTTCGCTTGCAATTTCCGAAAATCGCGCGCGCACTCGATACAAACAACTCCTCGATTTGGCCGCGCGTACACGCTACACGAGATTTTTCCTGCAACTTCTCGTTGCTTGTGTGTACGCGGACATGAACATTCTCGCAAGCCGATTTTTCAAGGTGGCCCTGGCCGGCGTCGTAGATCTTCTTTTTCCTATTATTCTTCCAGACCGAAATGGCGCGGCTACCGGTTCGCGGATAATAGCTCGAGCAAACTTTTCCCAAGCTTTCTTCTATATATGTATACTTTAGCTCGCGCCACGTGAAACCGAGCTGCTCTGTGTCTATATACAGGTAGCCAACCGCCTGCTCACTTACTCAAAGTTTAATTAGTTTTCAGAAGCTTGCGGAAACAGCAGAACACCTCCGAATACTCGCCAAGCCATGAGAAATATTTACAGGCGCGCAGCCAGAAGAGAAAAGAAAGAAAGATTAAATAAAAGGCGGCGCACACACAGGCGCTTGCATAGGCCCGTTTTCTTCTACGTGTACGTGTGCTCGTAGAACCTACGGCCTAAGTTTTGGATGCGAGAGCCAACTTGCCCGCGCGCAAGGATACTATCCGAGACAATTTCAAGCTACAAGTTTTTCAATTTGCCCAGTGCGTAACTTCGCTACAACTTTCTTCTTCCTTCTCTCGCTTATTTTATCTCTCTTCGCGAGCTTTTCCAGCCTCAACTTCTTGTTGCATATTTTCTTCTTGCAGTTTTTAGAGAATTTGAGAACAAGCATTTACAAAGCCGCCCTTAGAAAACTGATGAGTAAAGAACAACGAGATATTAATTGATGGAAAGCCAGATTTTAGAATTCTATATGATTATTTTATCTGTTCTTCCTTTATCAAGACCCATCAAAACATTCGCATTCTCCTTTCTATAACTCTTAACGGCGACGACAAACAGTACACACGGACATACGGCCTTTTCCTCTTTCTCTTCCCGTTTCCTAATGGAAATTGATTACTGCAAGAAAGCGATATCTAAATCATGTGGTAGTCGTACGCCCTGCCAAAGCTTTTTTCCCCTCGGTTTTTCTCACTCTTAGCGTGCTTAGTTGCTCCGTACCTTTTGCCTACCATGGGGACTTTTTGTCTGCGATAATTAAGTTGTAAAGAACTCATTTCGTTGGCTTTGCTACATACAACTGTCAAACGTTTGGACAAATACAGTATTGCAATATTTCGGCTTCTCCCGTAATACGATTCTGGGAAAATAATTGCGTAAACTAGCAGCATGAACATAGCTTATTGCTTGGCAGAGACTTTGTAAAAAGAAATTGGCACTGAGATAAAGCTCAGAGAGGTATAGCTGGTTACAGGAATAAAACTAAAATAAGCAATAACGTACTACCCAAGAGTCAACTGATAACACAAGAAAAAATTCTTCCGCGAGGAATGTTTAGGTTATTGTTGGCGTGCTTGTGTATCAACTCGCGTTTAATACGCTTTGTAAATCCGTTAGGCGTTTATCAGTGCAATCGTAAATAGCAACAGCAAGCCTCCGTCGGCAAGATCTATCTGCAAGACAAGGCAATCTCATAGTTTCGCCGAGCTGCGACGACATGTATACGACGTAGGCAGCAGCGCAAGCTCGATCCTGAATAACGAGTGAGCCAGAGAAAGCGGAGGGCGTTTCCCTGGAAAATTTGTCGCTCTACGTACCGTGTGCATCCCAGCAGCACGTAGTACACACGGCCAACTGACGGTGAAAAAATTACGCGCCGAGAGTTGGCAAATGCGAAACAAGCGAGCTTTACGTGCGAGGCTGCGAAAAAACGGGGCCCATAGCTCGACCCACGACGACCTTATCGGTATATGGAAATATGGCCGTTTTAAAACTCGTCACAAGTGGATTTCGCTAAGTTTTTCCTTTCAGCAGTCTTGCTGCCTCCCGCGCTCGCTCCAAGAAAACGCGAGACTGCAGTATTCCTGATCCGCTCGGATGAACTTCCGACTTACTGCTAAAACGTGGCAAGATTTACGGGTCGTAAGTTAAGTCCGAAGCTGCGGAGATTTATTAGATTTATTATAGTGGTATAGCTCGCAGCGATATACCCAAGTCTCATGTCCGCGGGCATGTATGTAACATCCTCTGTCACTGCGCGCGCTCCATGTCTATGAATGCTGTATGTGTATACAGCCGTTACACATATCTACAGATTTTGATGCGCGCACCCGCCTCTCTCTGGGCTGTTGGTTCTTCCAATTTTTTATTTTTCGTGATTAACTGTTTTTTTTAGCAATTTCGCTGCATACATATTTATATATTATGACTTCAATAATGGATGATATTGGCTTCAAAATATAGCTTTTTTGAATATAGATCGCGATGCCGAGAAATCAATAGAAATTAGTATATCAGTGCTAGACCAACACTGTCACTCAGTTTCAACTCATTTTATACAATAGTTTTTCTGAAAACCAATTTTCCAACCTATCATCGAATCATTATTTTACAATTAATTTGATTTTATGTCACTTCATTTTCAAGTATTTTTTCAAAAAGAAATTACTTTGTCGAATGAGACTAAATTTATTTACATTATTTTCACACAGTAATCTATTTATTTACATCAGTTTTTTCAGCTTTGGAAGCTAATGTCAGGCTTCATTTTCTAGCAAAGACTAATCATTTACCTATCTATAGACACAACGTGTAGAAGGGTCTCAAAAAATTCAAATCTGTAGAAACTGCAACCGTCAGCCAAAGATGTTATCTTATAAGAATTATTATTATTATTATTATTATTAGCAATAAATTGTTACCGGAACTCGAAAATTGATTGTGAAAATAGATTGTTAATAGGAAAGACAAATTTCCATTGGAATATGGAAAAAAATTAATACAATTGACGTTCCATCAAAGGCTATGTTTATCTGTATTAAAGTGAGTTAATGTATTCTACAGATATTATTGACTGCTGGCATTTCATAAGTGAACGTCTCCAGGTTAATGTTTTTAAATTACTAATTATACGTATCTCTATCCATGGACAACTTTATGACGGGAAATTTAATTTCAATTTATTTAAAATAAAGAAAACACACACCATACTTTAGGCTAGGATGTGTGTCTTTTTCTTCACACACAACACTTACCATATTGGTTTTGATAGTCAATTAGCCATGATGACTCTGGATAATGCTCATTGTCCAATCTCCGACTGTGATAGAAATCTAGCTATGCTGTTTGCGCACATGAGTGCGTGCACACACAGAACTTCGAGCGCCAAGCAAATCCACCCTACCGAACAATATCTATCTTTCAACACGCCCGGTCATTTAACTTAATAACGTGCATGCGCTCAAAGTGGGATGACTCGACCTTGGATATACTTCATTCGATGTTGCTTATTCTTGTAAAAATCTTTGATATCAGATCTTCAGCTACAAAAACTTCAAAATTTAATTAGGCAATGTATATTAGCTCACAAATATAATGACAATAAATACATCCTGCATCGTACATGAATAACGTAAAATATTTTACGATCGGACTCAATCTAGTTAGTCACTCAATTTAATTATAGAGACGAGCTGCACGCTTTTGCCCCAGGTTTCTGGGAGGAAAGGGGGGGAAGGGGTTTAGGAGTTTGGAAAGCACAGTTTTCAAAGTCATCATTGTTTTTCCGAAATTCAACTTCGGAAATTCAACTTTTTATAAGTGTAATGATTAATCATTCTATATAGTTTGAATCGAGCGAAGAATCGAGATTTCCAAATATAGCTTCAGTCTACAGCAATCTAAGACACAGTTATCAGCATATAACCTGTAGATAGCAAAAAGACTAAACGATGGGCATATAAGCAACAGTATAGTGTAGGCGATAGGTACATAGAACAGGCAAGAAATGGCATATAGTGGCCGCACCCTTGTATCATGGGTCAGCTACCCCTCCATTGGATTACTAGACCCCCAATGGAGGGAAAAATGTAATATAAAAGGCTTATCGGCTAAGCTGTTAATATGTTGCGCGTACGTAGGACGAGCTGAGGACAGAGAAAGGGACTAAGGTATAGGTTGCGGGGCTCTCGCGACCGAGAAACCTTGCGTATTGTACATATACCCTATATACCTGTTTATATATCGTTCTCTCTCACCCTGTGGACATATGTCCCTCGTAATCTTCTAAATTTTACGCTTGTAAAACGCTCGTTTAATAGCAGGGGCCTAGCAAAGTTAACCTTTGCTCTCTCTCTCTCTCTCTCTCTCTCTCTCTTTCTATTTATCTTGCATATTTTTAGCTTTTCATTTGAATTTGCACCGTGGTAATATCTTCTTATCTCTTCTTACGAAATTGAACTGAATTGCGTAAAGTATTTCGTTTTTATTGGCTTCTTGCTCTCTCCAAGTGAGATTATTAATATGGGCTATGGCTATTATTATATCTGCCTGCTGTAACTGTCTGAAGTACGAACGTTATTAGCTTATTGATCAGAATGTATTTACGTTTATTTAAAACTGCAAAATTCAGCGTATATTCCTACTTCATATAATGAAGTAACCCAAACGTGAAGTCGATAACACTTGAAATGATTTTACTGTATTGATGCGCTACGTTAAATTTTCGCAAATACGCAGCTACTATTTGTTCGTTTTATTCTTACGCACGTGTCAAAAATCAATCAAACTTGTGAGAGTAATGAACATCTAACGTCTCATACGCCTGTCAAAATAAATCTAAACCAAAATGCCGTAAGAACCGTTTGAATTTTTTCCAATGGTCGTCTGATTTATCGAGCATACCTTGAGCGATTTGTTGTAAGAACTCTACGAATAAAATTCTCCCCGGACTCATCGTCAGGCGTCACTATTAGAAGGGGGGGGGGGGGCAGTCGAATACAAAGTATTTACATATACAACACGGCGTAGTAGCATCGTGTCGACGTAGCCAGAAAATTTCGACAATAAAGCACACGTGTCGACGCGTGGCAGCTAAAACTAATTGAGATATGGAATTTACTTGGGCGCGCACGCATCCGCGCACTGTCAGGACTGTTCTGTTTTCGTGAGAGTCATTCGGACGACTATGTGCGAGCGCATCCCTCGCTTACTCTCTACCTATAACATTTGCCGCCTTGGCACGAGTGCTTATTAAATTTCAGATAGTTGGAGCACTATTGTATACTACTATGCGAGTTACCTGCGGCTGTTCGCTAGATATATTCCACGCTTTGAACGTTTATTCGAGTAAAATATTCAACTTATCAGCATAAGAAATTGTTAATAGTTACAGGTACTTCAATTTATCACCAATTAATCAATTTCTTTTGCTATGTGATGAAAAGATTCTGAAAACAACCAGTGTATTTTAGAAAGGAAATTTCCTCAAATATTCAATATTAAAAATATCAATGAATATTGAAATGTATGACTTTTTAGAAATTTCCAAATGTATAATTTTTTCTTTTCTTACAATAAAGATCTTATATCTTGAATTGATTTACATCTTTGACATTTTTTATATATATTCTGTAATTGATATACGAAGAAATTTATTTTACATGTTCTATTTTATATTTTGATAATAGGTTGGATAAAATGTGTGTATACGAAAAATAGACATTCGGCAGCTGAATTATGTGAAACTTATAAAAATCTGAAAAAACGGGAAATTTCAATTCGGAATGCAGGAAAATGAATGACAGTAGTTTTCAATGTTACTAATATCACTTATTTGACTGAAATTAAATGCGCTTCGATGTAAATTAAAGCAGTCAATAAATTGAGTGAAAGTTTCTTCCTGTACGGCAAAAAGCGAACGTAAATTAATTTAACTGAATGTATATATAAAAATAGAGCTCCAGCACGCAGTCGGTAATTTATCAAACATATAAAAAGAAATCCCTCAGCAAAGATTATTGCAAGATAAAAATAGCTGCCTAGTTTAATATGTCGCGCGCGTGCGAGTTTGCAGTGCGCGGTTTATATAACGCTAGCGCTTCTCGATATAGGCTAGCTGCCAGTGATCCGGACAGTCTGTGGCAGTTAATTTAGAGGCCATTTCCTCTGTAAATAGCCAATAAAAGCACCAGGCACGCGGGGTTGGAAGAGAGAGAGAGAGAGAGAGAGGACTCGAAGTTCGCGAGACAGCAGCGTGAGCGAGTGGAAGAGATTGCCGAGTGGGGCGCGATGGCGGCGCCCCCGGAATGCGCGCAATATTATAAAATTTAATGTCTTGCTTTACGGGCCACGATATAGCATAGTAGTCCAGGAATTCTGCGTGCTTTTGCCGGCGCGGAGCCTCAATATTTACAGTTTTGTATACAGAGCGAGAGACGCAGATTTCTCTTCTTTTTTTGGAGCCTCGGTCCTTTATTGGAAATACTCGGACGTCGAAATCACTGTTTGCTTTAGTTGAAAGTGACGAGATTTGCCTTTTTACGGAAACTATTCGATAGTCTTGTCTTTATCCTTATGCCAACAGGATACACGTTTATCTGTAGCTGGCAATTTGTTTCGAGACTTGGGAGACTTTTTCGATTTTTATCTCTGTTACTTAACAAATATAAGTTTTGACAATGTTGCGGAAAAAGATGTTTTTGTTTTTGAAAGCTCCCTGGATCTGGAAAGAAAAACGAATTGTACATGGGTAAAAAATTATTAGAATGAGTTAAATTCTTGTCAAATTATATTTGAAAAATGCATCGCAATTTGTCGTTAAATCAATATCTCCTTTCCAATTGTCAATAATCCGCTGAATTGAAGGAAAATGACGACGATTCCTCTGAAAAATGACAAATACATGCAGCCGGCAGTTTGCACACGTGCGAGGTGGAAGCAAGGGTTTGGTGCACTCGAAAGCAGGTAAAGGAAAGAAAGAGAGAGAGAGAGAATCGGCAAGTGAGAGAAAGTGAAAGGGAGATAGATAACGCGGGCACACGAGAATGTGCGAGGCAGAGCGAGTATACAGCTATACGTATACGTATATTCTCTGCAAAAGGGAGCAAGCGAGAGGTCGGCGGCGTCGGCGTCACCACGGAAATCAAGAGTAATGCCAACACGAAACTGCACTACCCCGCGCTCGCTCTCTCTCGTAGCCAGCCCCTACGCAAGCTTCCGACGGCCAGAGAAAGAGAGAGAGATAGTAATGATACGCGCAAGCGAGTGAGAGAATCACAACCATCCCACTCTCTCGCACACACGTAGCGCGCAGCGAGTGCCTTCACGAGCTCGCTACACCCAACAGAGCGCGAGCGCCCCTTCCCTGCTCGCAGAGTTCGGAGACGCGCGATTCTCGCAGGCCGACCCTTGGGAGTAAGCTGCTACGACGCCCCGCGCCCGCGTCCTGCGCGCACCACTATCACCGAGGCTACCGTCGCTTGCCGTTTTCTCACGGAACCACTCTTTTAGTTCTTTACAAGCTTCCTTCTTCATATTTTGTCAATCATTGCTATTCCGTTCTTTCAAATCTATTCGCTATTCCGCCATTTGGGACAATTCAGATGCAATGCGACATCACCATGGAGTTCGCTTTATAGCTGCCACTCCATTCGGTTCACTGCTTGCCAAATATTTGCTTTCAGGAATTTCCCGAATCCTCGTCTGTTTGATTTGCACGTATTCATTTGATAATGCCAAATTCCATATTATGTATTTATTTTCAAATAAAATACATAATATGGTTTTCAGGTAATAATGTAATCACGTAATAAATTGGCTACGGTTATTAACGAGCTTAATATGTACATTGTATTATCAAACATAAAAGAGGAATGAGTGGGAGGACGACGAGAGCTGACAATCATTGCGATGAGTTGCCGCTCAACCACAGAGGGAAGCTTTGAATATCAGTGTCAAAGTGGACTGGATGTGTGTCTTCCAAACCCAAAAAAGAGCGCCGCACGAAAATGCGGCCATTCGTATGATCGGCCTCGCATGAAGGGAAGAAGCTTCTCCTATGGGAGCTTCTGTGCCGAAACGTCTTTTAATATACACTATATCTTCAATGAGCTGAGGGGTTTCAACGCCCTATAACAACCATCAACCCCGCAACGATGAGCGCTCGGGACGCGCTGTTTTCTCGGTTAGCGCGGATGGAATCTGTTGTCTTGATCGGAAGCCTATAGTTTGTTTATGATATATTTAGTGGGATTCGTTTATTATTGTAGATGAGGAAATAGCACGAATAAATTACACCGTAACAACTGCTTCAATAGGAGACTATGGACTTTTATGGAACCACTATATGTTTTATAAAAAAAAAGAAATATTATTTACTACATGTTTTAATCAGGAGTTTTATCCCCATTCGAATGAACCTCTGGCTTTACTGAAACTTATTAATTCAATTTTTTTCCTGTGCCTGGTTATTGCTACGTATCTAGCTTTATTGCATTACATCTTATCTATAAAAATTATAAAAATAGAGTACACAAATGATCAATGAAATTCATTTGAAAAAGGCAAATTTGATATTTTATGAATGATACTTTCATAAATGAACATTGCACAAATGATAATGTTCACGTATTTGACAAAAGGTATTTTCAATAACGCAATATTCTGATGACATTAAGATCTCTACGAAATCAGTAGATATCTCAATATTATTGAGGAATCTATTATTTCGACAATTTATGCTAAAGTAAAGATTTTTAAATTATAACTAGGACCCTTTAATAAAATCCATTTATAAGATTTCTTTCTTTCTTCTCTTTACAGCGAAACATCATTAATTGTGCTTATTAAATCGAAGTACATATGATCTAATAATTACATCTACTTACGTTAACACTGGTAAAGCTAAGTTTGAAATTAAATATTTTTCTTCGCCTTTTTGTTTGGAAAATTGGCCATTCCAAAAGAAATGTTATGTTTGGACGTGTCAATGACAAAGGGCTACATATTTCTAGAACTGATCTCATTGTAAAGAAAACAGTACTGTAAGAGACCGCACAATCCATCCCAACAACCAAATAACATGATTAACACGTTATAGCAGACATAACTTTTTCACTCTAACTCTGATGATACAACTGAATGCCAAGCAACTATCTTGCGTTAAACAATGCCAATAACTTAGCAACGATCTAATTTTCATTTTTTCGACATTTGGTAGCGAAATTCACTTTGATTTTAATAATTGTTTAAAAATGTAAATAATATGGCTAAAATAATTAAGTAAAGAAGTCGTCAATGCAGATTTTTTCATGTTGAATAAAATTAAATTATCACTGAAATGTATAACTAACTTCTCGAAAAAAAATTGTCTCGAGTAATCTTTAGAATATAAGAAAATTCGTTGAAGCGCTTTGCTTTGTAGAAAACACAATAATCGCTAGCACTATTTAGTGTGCAAGTAAGGGAAAGTGCTACGAGCCGGAAAATGGATCTCGTCTGCTTATATTGCAGCAGATTAAATTAATTCTGGTAAATTAATTGGTAGTTAAGATGTTTAGTCCTAAGTGAGAGAGTCTAGTTTCCCTACTACCTCTCTACCTCTTTCACGTCACTCCCACCTTTATTATAAATCTCTCCTTGTTTTCTCATGTCTATTCATTGTCGTTTCTCACTTTATCTTTTGTTATGCTACTAAAGTTGCTTCTTGTACTACATAATATAAAATATGAATTTAGACTTCACAAAGTAACAAATATACAAACAATTTTATTTCTAAAATATTGTCATTAATCTTAGCTCTATAACAATTAAATCTTAGTAAATATTTTCAATAAAAAAAGTAAATACTTTCTTTTAAATTATTTGGTATAACTTAATTAAACATCACCACAGAAAACTTTACTATATAATACCGCTAGTCCTAAAATAAATCCACAGTGAATGAATATTTGAGAAAATTAACATATTTACAAATCTATATCTTATTGTATCGTTGTACAATGGTGCTCTATTTTATAAAAAGATTTAATAATAATGTACAGTCCTCTCATTCGTTCAAGCCTCGAATCGAGCAATAAAAGAAATTTTTAATAAATGCTAAACTATTTATTTGCGAAAGTTTTTAGTTATATATTTTTATTTATCTATACATTTAAAAAATATTTTTTTTAATTAATATAATTATTCGCATTAGTTTTTTCATTTTATCTTAGAAAATGCCCAGAATTTATCTAGTTTGAAAAAATGTTGTAATACCTTCTTTATCGATAAATAGTAAGACCGGTTTCTATTCAAGAAGCGTTCCGAGATATACCCTAGATAACACGTACGTATATGATATATCGCGCATATATATATATATATTTGACCGAAGTACCAACTATTGATAATTAATTATAATTCTTTAAAGTATTTCGTTAAATATTTAAAATTAATCAATAATAGTAAGATTCAATAAAAGAAATAAAAGGCATTATTTGTTTACTCGTATATTTCTATTAATACAAAAATTTCATAGAATGTCAGTTTTATATATTAAAAATCGTAATATGCTACAATATATTTGTATAAAATAGCATATAACTGTTGCAGAAATATAAATATTTAAATTTTCTAACATTTTTTATATTCAACAGTCATAAAACATTAAGCAATAGATTCTAAGATTGATGTTGGCACTTTGAATGAATATTATATAAGCTTTCAATCGTTCGTTGTACAATGTAAAATTATACTTTCATTAATAGTTGCATAGATCGATGAAATGGACGGTGTTTATATTGGAACACAAACATTTGTACGACTACAATATATGAAATGTTTATAAATAATATATTCTATGAATTCAATCGCATCCGATCTTTAACAGTGCATGAAGATTCATTAAATAACGAGATTGAGACGAAATAAAAGATCTTCTTTCTTTTCAATATTTCCAAATGGATAAATGCAACTTAAGGATGCGTAAAGAATAAATCAACATTAAGATATTAATGCTAAAAGACACTTCTTGTAATCACCACTGCAATCACTCTGAAATTAAATAAATTTAATTATAATTGTGTAAAAAGTGCGTCAATTTTACTTATCTGTAAATAATCGATAATAAATATATGTATATGAAACTTACAGATATGGCGTCTTCTAAACTTTGACCATATTGTTGTATGTAAGCTTGTTTAATTTCGCCCATGTCGATTTCAGATCTGGTAACAATTAGTCGTATAAGTCGCTGATCTTCTGTTCCTGCACCTTTCATGCTTTTGTACAACTGTTCAGCAAAAAAGCCAGCTCTGTTTTTAACGCATTTTACTAAAACAGTAATAAAAAAAATTATATTAAAAACTTAAAATTTACGAAATGACACAGTTATAGGCGATCACGTTTTCACTTACCAATGGCAAGTAATCCTTTCTGAATATCGCCAGAAAATTCATTTTCAATGGCTCTTTCAATATCATGACCTGTGATATTACTGTACTGATCAAATATTTGTTTCAACTGAGGAATATTTCTTTGAACCAGAATTGAGTTGAAAACAGATTCATCTGTTCCAAAACGAATTTCACCTGAAAAATATTATTGATTTTTAAATTCATATCTAATTACAATAAGTTTCAATTAACACAATAAAATGTAAACAATCAATTAAAATTTATTGATATATATTTATTCAAATTTAAAAAGAAACTTACCAGCTTGTAATAATTGACGAGCATCATTAGTAGCAGCTGCGAGGTCAATATTGAATGACTCATCCCTATTGCCACAGCATAAAGACACCATGAGTCGTTTGAAGTTGCCAGAAGTATCACCCCTCAAGTCATCTTCCAAAGTTCTTCCATACACTGTAAGTGAAATTCATTTGTTTATATGTATATTTAATTTTATAAATAAATAAATATTACTCTAATGAAAGCATCTCATTAATATAAATAATAAAGTTGTAAGTAAACAGATTTTAAAGATCTTTTAAAGTATTAAAAAATAAACCATTTTAACAGAAACTTAAGGTATTATTACATTATTTCGCATTGTTAATAAAAAAGATAATCAACTCAAGTTTTTGTTAAATAATTAAGTTACAGGTAGTATATAATAGTATTTAATTTCAAATAACAAATTATTTTACTCTTAATACATCGTTTAAAAATGTTTTTACCTAATCAGTGAATACAATTTCTTAAGCATTTCAATATATTATAAATAAAGTATTTACTTGCTTGATATGCCTGCTTGATCACTTGTATTTCATGATTGGACATAGTACATAATACTTCAATCAAAGCAGATTCTTCAGTACCAATACCACTCATTGCATCATGTAATTCCTTTGCATAGAATTGAGGTAAAGGCGTCATCATTGCAACAAGTACTTTTTCAAAATTTCCAGAAGTCTCCGATTTCAAATCTTTAATTAAATCCTACAACACAGAAACGATATGTCTAATTGGTTTTACAATAATTATTAATGATTGAATGTATCCATTCATTCAAAAAATATTACCTTGCCATATAATGTTTTGAATTGATTTGCAATTGCTTGGCGTTGCAAATTGGTACGATGGGCAAGAACTTGTATAATAGCTTTTTCATCTGTGCCAAAACCTTTCATTGCTTTTCTTAAAACTTCAGCATCTGCTCTTGGATCAAAGTTAGAATATTCAGTAACAGTAGGAGATAGCTGCAACAGAAATTAGTTATCAAATTAAATGAGCATTATTAGAGTAATAATTTATTTTATTATAATATAAAACAGGACCACATCTTAATGTCTACGTTACCACATAATCAGTGTCTCATCATTATTACCAAAAAATATATATAAAAATAATTCTTTAGGAGAATATGCAGTATTTTTTATTTTATATTATCTGATATATACAAATTTATCTGATAATTTGGGATATCCATTTTCCACAAAAACAACTCTCACCTTAGCCGGAGCCTTAGTGATTCGAGGGGCCGGTGTTGGTCCTCCATAATTATAGTTTCCACTGACCTGACCCCCAGAATACCCTCCGCCCGGATAAGGAGTCGAGCCAATATTATTTGCAGATGATATAGGATCTGGTTTTTCTAAACCACTCAAAGTAGGATACAAGCCTGAGTTAGAAGTATGGCTAGGATTTTGGGATGCACTAGACCCTAATGGAGATGGATAAAGCTGCTGAGATTGAGAATTGGAGTTAGGTGGATAGGGTTGTTGTTGTGAGGTCTGTGGTGAATAAGATTGTGTTTGTTGGGGATGAGGTGGATAAAGTTGTGGTTGTTTTGGAGTAATAGATGGAAAAGGTAGTTGAGAAGGAGACGAATAAGGTTGATTTGCAGAGTGAGATGGGTATAATGATTGTGGTAGATGAGGTTGTGGGAGATAAGGCTGCTGCCGTTGATGAAATTCTTGAGAAGGATTTGGTGGTTGAAATGCCGAATAATTTTGACCCATAGGATATGGCGTAGATGATTGCGATGTGAATGGTTGTGGGATACCTCCACCTGCATTTGGATAGGGTACCTGTTGAGGTAAATAACCAGGACCAGGAGGATACATAGAAAATGGTTGTGGCATTCCAAAGGATGTTGGAACTTGAGAATATGGTGGAGCACTTGGAGGAGCAGAGGGTGTTCCTGGAGGTAATCCAAAAGAAGTAGGTGGTTTTTGTCCTGGGAATGGTGGGCCCTTGTATTGACAAAGTCAAGGAATGCATAAGTGTAAAAAGATATTTAATACCAATTCAATTATAATAGATTTTTTTGAATTATTTGAACAAATTTAAATTCATTTTATTTTATGTATATTTTATGTAGTTATCGTAATATCATCTCAAATAACAATAAATATCATTTAATAAACATGAATAAACTTATCTTAAAATACCTTCAGATTGATATTTTGTTATTTTTATTAGAAATGAATATAACTATAAATGTTGTCAATTTCATTATTGTGTATATGACTTTTAAATGAAAAATAAAGTTTAAAAAATAGCCATTACATTCTATTTGTTCTAAATTAAGCTGAAAATACAAATGAAAAAAATTGAAATATATGTCAAATATACTCACTTGATAACCGTAGCTCATGTTGAATTTTGTGTATTAGTCCTCTGAGCAGTAAATTAATTCTACAAAATATGAAACATAACTTATAAGTATTCAATATTCAAAAAAGTTTCATAATTATTTTTGCATTTAATGTTTTGAAAAGTTAGCTTAATTTTAAAATTAAAAAATTGATTGTTCAATGGCTTTAAAACATGGACACGAAATTTAAGAAAAAGTAAAGTAACTAAAAATACAGATATAACTCGTCACACCCAGTAAATAAGAAAATCGAAGAGAAATTTCGTAGTATGGTTAGTACAACGTAAGAAAAAAAGGTCAGTCAAGGCCCGAGGGACTACTAACAAGAGCGAAGCTCAAATTTTTATATTTTGTAATTATTTTGTAATTAAAAGAATGTTTTCTGATTAGATAAAAACTCTGATGGTTTTATTTTAAATGTAGAATTTTCTAACGTTCACTATATAGCGCTATCGGTTGCAACACGCGCGCGCGTGTGTACGTGTATATATGCAATTATGTGAGGCTACGAGCCAACTGTCGTGCGCAGACGCATAAGCCGATGTTGTTTCAGCCAGATCGTTGCACAAATGACCATTCAATTCCGTGACGATAGAATAGCTTCGCTCTAAAATAATTGCAACGTCGCCTGGCATCATTGCATTGCTGCATTAAAATATGAAGTGCTATAAAAATTCGGTAGCAACGCGAATGTACATATTACACAATTAGTTTTTCACCGACAACATTCTTAACACTACAAGACAAGAAAGTATTATTTAATTGCCGTTTCAGATCTTTCCCTGACAGTGTCTACCGACTTATAATGATGAATAGCGCTGAGTGTACAAACATATAAGTACATATAACCTTTACGTGTTAAAAATATATAATTACATACAATGATGCAAGTGTATCGTAACGTTGAATTCATCGCGGTAAACTTGTCAGACGTCATGACATTTACAGTGCTCTCCAAATCTAAATTTTACATACACGTGTCAATGTATTCCGGTTCCCGATAGACTCAAAACCAAGTTGAATAAAATTTCCCAGATTATCGATGCTTTTCGAAATATAAAAATACTTCGAAAAGTTACTACAGATCAAAATAATGATTACAAATAGAAAACTACTGACTATTGATTGTGCGTTCGTTGCTGTGTGAAAATTTCGTGTCTCCTAGCTGGTAGGTTCTGCTCAATACTGCTGACGCTATCTGACTGACTGCAATCCACTTGAGCGCGACGTCACGTCACTGCGACCTTTTTAAAAGGTATCGCATATGCTTATACATCAGGAGGGAAGAGGGGGGCTCCGAAAAAAAAAGAACAAAAGGTATGAGCAAGGGGAATTTAGAATTAGAAGAAAATTTACGAAAAGAAGAGATTTCTTAAATAAAATTGTAAAATTGTGAGTGTACATATATATATATATATAACGTATACATATTTTATTAACCAAATTTAATAATGCAATTAATAAACAATTATTTATCCACTTGAAGTGCATTATATATTTATTGATAAAAGCGTGATTTAGTATTTTGAATAAGAAATACATGCAAAAAGTAAAAAAGAATTATCTTTACAGTATTTGAAAATTATGTAAATTTAGATAATAATAGACAGTCAGTTCTGATATATTTCAATATTGTCAGTGAAACACAAAATTATAAAGAACGCCTTAATATACGTATTTTAATATGAATTGTGAATAAATTGCGTTGATTTTGAAAGTAAATAAAAAAATCGTTTTGTTTATACTCGTGATTCAGTGTGCTATGGTATATATTGTGTCGTTAAGGAAGGAATTTTGCCTACGTGTTTTAAGGCAGCGCTGTGGCTTAACGAGCTACGGTAAACCTACGTCATTGACGAGATCTCACCAATGATTCACTCTTCTACTCAACGTCAGTCACCTTGGCAGTATCTTAATGTTTTAAATATTACCTATTGAAATCAATTTTATTTAAATATCATTTCTAAGCTTTTGAAAAAAAATGAAATCTATCTTTATAACGGCATAAATACTACAAATCTCTAAAAAAATTACTTTCTATTCAACAAACGTTCATCACGTTTTTTATTACTCTTCTATTCTACTATTCCATTATTCTATGTATTACCTTGTTATTACTCTTCTTTTTGTATCGCATCATCGGAATCAATTTTAAACATTTTTCGAAGAAGTGAAATCCTACTACAGAATGGCATAGGTGCTTTAAATTACTTTACATAAATTATCAAATAATATGTATCAATTTTTTTATAACTATGTTTTATATTGTGATAGTTGCATCTAAATTTTGAAATTCTTTCTCTATCCATCTCGCTATTTGCTCAAAATTAGTTTTAGACTTCTTATACAAATTAAATCAAAACGTATCAAATGACATAATATAAAAAAAAACATCCATTAAAATTTACAAGTTTTATGAATGATATAAAAGTCATTACTGAATTTTTGAAGATAAAGAAAAAATATGAAACGTATATATTTGTGCTGCAACACGGCAGCAGATGTGCACTCATGTGCAATAGCAAGTGTGGAACAAATTTTTACTACTGGAGGAGAAAATGAAATGGGACCATTTCAATAAATGATCCTATCCTATCCTATCCTCCTAATCCTCCTATATAAAAAAAGAGATGGACTGGAAAGTGTTCCGTTTTATTCATGACGTGATTGCGTGATAGATGGTCACATGATATGACGTATCATGTACACGCATATATGATTACTGATTTGATTAGACGCGCGAAATAAATCTTTAAAAATATAAGATATTATTCAGGATTATGCTAATTATTCATTATTATTAACCAATAATTTGAGTTTGTCATCTGTAAAAATTTCAAAATCATTGTCCTGAATAATTGTAGTTGGAAAGATCGTTGAAATAACAGTTTTCAATGTGATAAATTGTAAAGTTCATATATATGAAATATAAATGTTTTGTAGATAAACTAACTTCTCGATTGCAAACTGTAACTGACTAATGACGCATGTGTCTAGTATATAGTACATTACGATACAAGTGCGGGAAAATGGATTCTTGTCTCGTGTGGCGTTTACGCCCAAGCGAAGCGAGGGTGGAAAGGTACACGAGACGCTCTTTCCCGAACATGTGCCGTACTGTATTTTTTGATAGGACGTGTGGAAAGTGCGATTTTCAACGCACATTTGTTGCCGAGCGTGCGGGAAAAACACACTTTCCGCACGGAGTGTCGAAATATTTTTATTTGCGCGTATGAATGAATAAACATCCATTAGTTTTCATATTACAATAGTTATATGTGAGACCTATATTATTTTAGAAAAATATGGTTTCTCTCTTTTATTAAAAAGAAAACTTTCGGTGTCGAGAACAAATAATTATATTCTTTTGAGACTGAATTCTATTTGCAACGCGACAAGTCCTTCTATCACCTAAGTATTTTTGCTTAAAAAATTATACTTCAGGCTTTGAAAATGAAGACACGCTAAGCATGACATATTTAGAGTTTTATTTATTTCGTTTTAAACGTAGAGATATTGAGTTTAAATTTGGACAATTAATTAATACATACAATTAACAATACAAATAAAGTTAAATGGTTAACAGAATTGTGTTTCAGAAATTTCTTCGATAAATTTTTAAGACATTTGTACAATTTACAACTAAGTTCTTAATAAAATACTTGTTTTAAGCAAAAAATTCTAAATTCTACCAGTTATTATTTTACATTAATCATTGAATAGAAATAATTATTGAAAGAACATCAATGTTACTACTCAAAACTTGAA
This sequence comes from Phymastichus coffea, assembly GCF_024137745.1. NCBI lineage: Eukaryota > Metazoa > Arthropoda > Insecta > Hymenoptera > Eulophidae > Phymastichus > Phymastichus coffea. The sequence goes on from NW_026706880.1 coordinate 1,179,204, forward strand.
TTTGATTCTTAAATAAGTTTGTGTCTAAAATAGTAAAGAATGAATCTGGCGCCATTGATGGTGGTAAAGGTTGCCAAGTATCTGATTAAATATGGCAACCACGCTAGTTCGGCATGAATGGAAAGTGGCATCTTGAAGATGTGCGCTTTGAACACTCTCGCTCGTGGTTGAGGCCCAGCAACTTCTCTCTACTTTGCTGTAGCTCTGCGCTACGCTCGCTCTTCTCGTCAGCCGATGATCTTGCGATCATCCTGAAATATCGTAGTTCCGCGGCTTGGTCTTCAGCATTGGCTGGTCTAAAGTCATCCCGAGTCGATATCTTCTTTAAATTATTCTGCTGCAAATGAGTGGGATTCGCAAATCTGTACCAGTTAAGTACCACGTGCTCGGGATTTATTCTTTTGAACTCTATAGAATGTCAAATTGTTATTTTTCTAACTAAATAATTTCATCGGTAACAAAATGTGGATAGATTTGAATAGCGATAGTACGGTGAACCTCTGAAATTTTGCGTATGATGTGTGTTAAAAATGCGCTTCAACTCTATCATACAAGAAATATAATAAAAAACTGCCTATGACTTTCTGTAAGGACCTGCCGATATACTTTCAACTGAATAATAAATAATTGAAATTAAAACATAATTGAACAAAAAATTTATTAATGTATTTATATATATCATGTCGAAAATAAACCATTTTTATATATTTTATTGTTAATATTTGTTTTATGCTTAAATATTTTACAAAATCTATCGACATGAACTGCGTTAATTTAATATGTTTATTAAGAAAAATAAGGTAATATTAATTCTGTATTTTTTATGAGATAAAACATTCAAAGCAATATAACTGAAAATTTTATGGATAAGAAACTTGTTATTAATTATAAATATGATAAGATAATCTATTTATCTATAAAATTTATCTTTAGCCAGATAAACTTGGCATATATAAAAACTCGAATACGACTTATAATTTACTGAGATTTCCGTTTCTAAATGTTCAATCATATATTGTAAATAAATATATATAAATTTAGAATAACTATATGGAACAATACTTTAATTGTTTTTAATAATTGTAAATATCTATGCAATTTATTATATAAAAAATTATCAATAAATTTTTTATCAAGTATTCTTAAACTTTTGTTATTGAAATATTTTTTTATAATACTTAACCAGGTAACGAATAATCGAAAATAATAGTCATCTAATACTGTTGGAAGTGCACGATAATACTTTTATAAAAGTAGCTTCACCAAGCAATGTTTCTATTAATATTTTTAATAACGACGATTTGGAGTATTCCAGGTATGTACTAGTAAATACTTTATAAATTATTACAGTTTCAACAACATGGTTATACTAAATATTTACATAAACTACAGCTTCAGCACAGAAATGCGATCCACTTGATTTTGGAAAAGGAAGTGTAGTATGTCAATGTAACTCTACATACTGTGACTATTATCCTGATCCTTCTCCTCCAAATAAAGGAGAATTTATTTTGTACACTTCAAGCAAAGGTGGAAAACGACTTGAACGATATGACGGCAGAATTTCAAACGACCTTGGAAACGGTTATAAAATTAAAATTAATGTGAAAAAAGAATATCAAAAAATTGAAGGATTCGGAGGAGCATTTACGGATGCCGCATTAATAAATATAAAATCACTCAGTTCAAGTACCCAAGATCATTTGATGCGGTACGAATAAACGGAATTTTTTATAATCAATATATTCCATCTATTACTTACATTTTCTATATTAAATTATATTTTTAAAATATAATTTTTCCAAGATCTTATTTCACTTCTAATGGAAGTAATTACAACCTTGGTCGTGTACCTATCGCTGGAAGTGATTTTTCTACAAGAGGTTACACGTATGACGATACAGAGGGAGATACAGCTTTAAAAAATTTTACATTAGCTAAAGAAGATATTGAATTGAAAATTCCATTAATGAAAGAAGCTTTAAAATTGAATCAAGAATTAAGATTTCTATCAGCTTCATGGACTGCTCCGCCATGGATGAAAAACCGATATTCATACAATGGATTTAGTAAATATAATTAATTTATGTCTATTTCGAACTCTCTAATGCCTAAATTTATATTTAACTAATATTTTTATATTTCTTCTGATAAAACACCATGTTACTAAATTAATTTTAGGTTACTTGCAAGAAAAATATTATCAAATCTATGCAAAATATATAGTAAAGTTTCTGGAAGAATATAAAAAAAATGGTTTAGATATATGGGCTGTGTCAACGGGAAATGAACCTTTTACCTCATTACTTCCTATAAGTAAGATTAATTCTATGTTTTGGTCATCTGGTACTGCCTCAAAATGGGTCATAAATAATTTAGGCCCTACATTAGAAAAATCAAATAGTAATGCTACAGTTATACTAATGCTAGATGATCAAAGAATGTCATTGCCTTGGTATGTGATTGATGTAAAGACGCGACACAGTGAAGCTTTGAAATACATCAAAGGGATTGCTGTTCATTGGTATACTGACGATTTTATTCCTGCTAAAGTCCTCAGTTTAACTCATGATATTGTTCCTGAAAAATTTATTTTGATGACAGAAGCTTGCCTTGGTAAGTAATTCTTCTAAATATATGGTTTCGTATGGGACTAATCACTGTTTGATACTCTCACTATATATCAGTTAAACATTAATTAGACAATATTAATAAATATTTTACTTTAAAAGTTAAGATGCTGATAGAAGTATACCATTTACTACGACTGGACAATTTTCCAAAACTAATGCTAAAACTTTCATAATCATATAATTTTAGAATTATTTTTTATTCTTTAAAAATAGTACATGATGACACTTATATTAATTTTATAGGTGATCGTCCGTGGGAAAATCCAAAAGTTATTTTAGGATCATGGTCACGAGCAGAACGTTTGATTGCAAAATTATTTGAAGTACGTTTTATATATTGATTTTAAATTAAATATCATAATTAATATAATAAAACTATACTAAAATTCGTCTGTAGAATTTGAATCACTGGGTTGTGGGATGGGTAGACTGGAATCTTGCTTTAGATACTAATGGTGGTCCCAATTGGGTTAAAAATTATGTAGATGCACCAATAATTGTTGACGCTGGGAAAGATGTATTTTACAAACAACCACTGTATTATGCTATGATTCATTTTAGTAAATTCATACCACGAAATTCAATTAACGTAAAGTCTGAAAGTAACAACAGAAATATTTTATCAATAGCATTCAAAACTAATAATGGTCATAAAACTGTTCTCTTATATAATAGGTAAATGCGATATACTCAAGTAAACATAAGAATAATAATATTAGTAAGTCATATGATAAAACATTCTTTTTGTTACAGAAGTAATAAGAAAATGAATGTATCTGTGATTGATGACGAAATCGGCAACATAAACATTGAACTACCAGAATATTCACTCCATACTATTTTATATTAAATTAATTTACATTAGTAATATAGAAATATATTAGTAATATAGAATTATATATTTAATACCAATATAATCAATATACATATAATTTTAATTACATCTACCTCTCCTTTGATAGAATCACGAAAATTAATTGAAAGTTCAGAAATAGCGTTGTAATAAAATAAATCATTCCATTTTCAAAATAATTCGATACTTTATATGCGAATTCATCATCTGCAATATATTATGCGGTCTATTCATATATTCGATGATTTTCATTAACATTAGTTATGGATAATTTTATGTAGGCATATTTTGAAGACTGCGACTTCTTAGTATACGTACATATAATAGTAATAAGTAATGTAGTATTGGAAAAATTTTTTAAATCTGCAATAAAATTTCGATTATAACGATTATATATCCCATTAATATGAAGAAAATTATGTTTCATCTAACGCAAACAAATGGATCCATAATTTGCAAAAAATATTAAAAATTAAATACTACCAGCAATTAATTTTTTACATGGATTACGTAATCAAAATAATTATAGAGACTAAAGATGATTGAAAATAAGCTCTTTTCTGTCATGAATTATATGCAATTATTCTATGCAACTAATAATAAAAATTATAATAGAAATACTTGGTAATATAAAACATTTGTAAAGGTTGATTAAATAAATAATTGCACAGACCGACAAAATTTCAAAATATAAAAAACCTAAAAATGCGATAGTATATTTCCGAAGCTATTCGATGCGCTGAATCAGAATCTGAGTTTAGAATTGATCCATAATAATCTCGAGATATCCTAACATAAAAGTGTGAAAATCACGATATTTTGCTATGTTCGAGGTTACGTAATATCGTGAATAAATTTTTCTTCCAATAAGAAGAGTAGTGACAAAGCATCGCTCTTGCCCATTAAAACCCAATTTCGAATTCTTTCATTGAAATGTCATTGATTGAAGTAAACCACCCCCAGAGCGCTCCTGAATTTTGGGTCGTTATCTCTCACGATTTTACTTCACGGTCGTCTCTTATCATATGCGCGCTCCTTAATTAGGTTTGGATATAAGATTAAAGAAGAGAAAACCATTACATGTTCAAAATAATTTATTAAAAACGTTGCATACTTAATATTCGAATCCGTAATTAGCAATATATTATGCAGTTTATGCATATATTCAATAATGTTATATAGTAACTATGCATGTTATGTGAGTATTTACGAGCAATTCTTTATGTTTTTATTTTTTGCAGTCAGTACTTACATGTTTGGACAAGAAAAATCCATTATTATATCAATCGTTGAAAAATTTTACATATTGTTTGAAGTTATGATTCATCATAAGACGTATTCGCGATATTTTCGCAATTTATTTTACTTTATTTTAAAAAAATTATGATGTAAACAAAATCTGATTAAGAGTTCACAGTGTGATTAATTTTTATAAGGCTATAAAGAAGCTAGTGTTATACTATCTTTTCATTTTGATAAACTATTACATAATTACTATTGAGCTTAGAAGCTTTTATATTGACTAAAAGGTGAATTTTTGCTGGTACTGTAGTAGTAAAAAAGCTTCAATTTTAATTTTTCTGAAAAATGTCTAATTATCTTTTAAATACATTTTTATAGTTGATGGCATTGCTTACAAATATAATGAAACAAGGGCAGGAAAATAGATTCTGGTCTTGTTGCAACGTTTCAGCCTGATCGAAGAATAAATATTGAGCCAATAGACAAGAATTTTATCCCGAATTTATATTGTACTATATTTCCTAACGCGATAAGTAAAAACAAATTTCTGAGTACAGCCTTTCTGTCGAATGAATAAAGAAATTATCTTTTCGGCTGAGGTATTGAGAAATATATTATGATTACAATTTTATTAAATACTTCAGTAAAGATATTTTGAACTGTTCCTTGCAGAACTTTTCAATTGTGATTTTATGTTTAACTTTAGTGAAATGAATATGAACTTTGAGAAAAATTTCCATTCGTGTAACTATTTGACACTGTCAATGCGAAATTCTTACGATCTGTAGCTAATCTGTTGTAAAAAAATAAGCTCATGAAATAAAAATTCTCTGTAATTAAATTATATATTATTTACATATATCAATTTCAGAAATGGCTTATGTTACAGTATGTACGCGACTAACATGGATCATTTTTTCAGTAACACATAGGTGTAAGTCTTTATATGAGAAATACAAAAAAAGTTAATAATCGTACCTTTTGTATTGCATGAATATTTTTTTTTATTGAGATAAATTTGATTAATTATCATTTCATAATAATTAATTAATTGATTTTTTAATTTCTATATATTAAGAATACTTCTGAAATCTTTAGTTGCATTATTTCGATAAATAATAATAATACTAATTACAATTCCTGACTGAAAAATAAATATTATAATTTAAATCAAAAGATTTTCTCATATTTCCAATTTAAAATTTAAATTATTTCAAATTTCAATAATTTCCTGAACTTATATTTTATAATATATATTTTATCATGCTACTTGCAGTTATCAGTCTTATATAAATTGATTGGAACTTATTGCATTTCAAATTTTAATTTATGAAAAATATAATTGCAATTGATGTGAGTTACAAAACGTAAAAATTACATTGCAATAAAATTGTGACTTATTCAGTGGTGAAATAATATTTCAAAAAATTATTACTTATGTCAATTTATAAGATCAAAATCTTGTTTATATATGTTTTCTTTTTATAAATAGTCTAAAATTGCTCTTAATTTACTTTTTCTACAGATATTGTTTTTATTTTATGGTGTAGTGTAATTTGCTAAAATAAGCAAATAATTTAATTTATATTTTCAATCCCTGTAAAATAGATATATGGCTAAATTATTCATTTCCTTTTGCCGCATTTACAAGAAGCTGATTATTTTTGTAACCCCAGTGTTAAGATGATGACGTTATCAATTATCAGAATCTTTTTTTATTAATGCTTTATTGTAAACAGAATTAAAAACAGAATAATGCAACAGAAAAAAGACAGAAATAACATTATTTTCTGCAAATTTATCATTGCTTCAAAATTATGTTATAACAATTATATCTGTCGATAAAGTATCTTGTTCTAACAATAAAAATTTTGTTTTTTTCGGTAAAATTTTGTAACTTTGGCTTTAATTTTATGTTCTTTCCTCATTTTATAGCATTTCATACGTTGAAAAGATAAACCGACATTCATTATAACGTTATTATTTTTTTAGTCTACATAAAGTTGATTAAAGACAGAATAAATCGCTTCGAACCTTTACGCACGCCTTGTGCTTTACATTTCAAATGTTTAACATAATAATAAAATATGATTCTTCAGAAGCGTATTTTTCATAAAAATGTATCATTTATAATCACACTATGTTTTTTAATCTTATCATATATCATTTATACTACATTTAGTTTATATGCTTCAAGAGCAAAATTTCCATTTTAAAATATTAAAAAAAAATTATTTTATTACTATTAATTTTTTTTTCTCAAAGTAATTTGAATTTTCTTCCTAAATTTAATACGTAACAGATGGTTTTCCAACAGTCGACAATTAATAATACGGATAGTAACATTGAAAATGAAATATATAAATAATGCAATACTTGAGCAATATATGTTTCAAATAATTAACTCAAACATCACAAATAATTAGTTGAAAAATAGTCGGTCAGTTTCAATTTGAGTAGGGTTTATGATATGCCCTACGTATTTTAGATTGTTTACAATAACGTTGTGGTATATACAATACATAAATTTACTGTTCTATTGCTATGAACAGTTCTTATTATTGTTCGCTACAGTCACATTCTACATTAATAGCCGTGTATATATTTTACAAGACAACACAAGATGACTCCGATTTAACAATATTTTGTGCATTATAACTTTTTTTGCAACTAATTTAAGTTCGGACCGTACATAGTAATGGTGCGTTCATTACTGAAAAATCATTGACCTTAAAATGTCTTTGATATTCAGTAGTTTATCGAAACCATTTACATTAAACAATATAAATTAATTTCTACAATATTTACATTATAAATACGAGCCATAAAGATCCTTAAAATAAATAACATAATCAGTGTCATTGTTACTTGTGACAAAATTTTCATAAACGTAATAGTCGATTTCGTCGAGTTCGTCAATTTCAACAGATTGTATGGCCATAAATCTAAAATAACTTATAAAGTATTACAATCAAGAAACACATGAGGGCGCGTTATTTTTATCGAACTTTTCACTAATTTATGCTACTTTAAGTAGTAAGTTCCTTTGTAATAAAATCATATAAGTCTTCTATTTTTTTTAATTTTCGTTCATATATTGCATAAAATAGTTTAACAGGTTAAATTTTATTTTAGAATTAGAAAAACTATGAATTATTGACTGTTTATTTAAGACAGCTTTTTGCATGTATTTTAAAATTCTTCTTATTTATTCCATTCAACTCATTTGATCTCATTATTTTACTTACTTTTATATGTAATAAAATGATAAGCACATAGTTTCATTTATATTGATAATTTTTTTTAACTCAACTTTATGTATGTTAAAAAAAGTTTTTTTTTGTAAAAGTATATAATAAAATTTGTTTTTAATGAACATAAAACTGCAAGCGAAGGTTTCGCTGTCATAGGATTGTACTTAGATTTGATAGAAAATAATTGAATACCAATGCTTGCATAAAAATTGTACTTATAATTTTTCACTTACTATGTAAGATTACAAATTTAAATGTCAAGGCTCAGAAATAACACAGTTTGAAATGTTATCAGAAGGCCATTACATAGTGTATTGAAGAAAATCATTCTTTTTACTTTTGTATTAAAATTGAAATGTAAGTGTATGAAATTCATCGTTATGCCAACTATCGAAGACAATTATCGGGTGAAAAATGAAGTAAAGAAGTATGAAGTAGTAATGACTGGCAGTGAAATCGAAAATTAAATTAACTATCTTTTAAATTGATTTATTGTTTTATTAGAATAAAAACTATTCATAATTCTTATTCGTGTTTTTTCGATGATTGAATGCAATAGAATATTATTTAGGAAATATAATGTTTTTTAAATTCAATTAAAGAATATTATTGCATAAATTTTTTATAGAGACCATACCAAACTTCAATTTAAATTCATTATGAATTCAAATTTTTAATAGAAATTATTTTATTTGGCACTTTTTCATAAACATTGAGTCATTTTGGTTAATTTATTATTTAGAATCTTAATTTAAAAGTTTGGTCCCAAAATCATAAGATTCAAATACGATAAATATTAAATTAGAAAATTTGCTATAATATAAGTTATTAGCAGTAAAAATATCACTGGTTTGATTTCATTGTTTGTTAAAATGATTCATTGTTTAATAAAATGGATTATACTAAAAATTATTTTGTGCTTCGATAGTTGATGTTTCATTTTAGTGCGATTTAAACATATTCATCATATTCGTCTATTTGAAATTGTTACTTGTATATATAAAATTTTTATACTTCAATGTATACGAGTCGCAAAACAATACAATTATATAAAAAATGATTTTCAAAGATTTGTAGCAAGCTGAATCTTTTATAATAATGATTTATATAGTATAATCAAACCATTTTACATTTCAGAATTGAAATTAATTAAAAGTTTTAATCATGGAGATCCGTTATGAGTTATGGAACTTCATAGTATTTATTGGCTGTGATTCGAAAAGTCAAGATTAATATATCTGTACTACAAACCATTTTTATTTTTAAATTAACAACCTTTTTAAAATTGTTGTTTTCAACTCTAATAACTCAAACACTTAAAATAAAAATTATTTTGATGCTTCTTATTGTGTATTATTTCAATGAAATTTAATAAAAATATTTTATCTTTTATTTTGTTGTGCCTTAAAGAAAAATTAGATTGATTTGCGTATCAACAACGAATTTTTTTGGGAAAATTTTTATAAAACACGATAAAAAAATTATATTTTTATGTAATTTGACTTATTGCTTATCAATTTGACTTAAACATTCAAATCAAATGATTAATAAGAAATGTCCTTGTTAGTGGCAAATGTCGTCAATTTTCTATGCTTTTCATTATTTTAAAATACTTAATTTTCAACCTTAACCTTCTCAAGTATTGACAATGCTTGATTTTTATAATAGCTTAATAGTTTATATGCGACCATATTAGACAACTTCCATGTATTTTATTATTTTTGTGTAATTATGATTGAAAAACTAAAATCAAAGCAGTGTTCGTTTTATGAAAATCTTGTACTAAAATTGCTTGATTTCTAGAAATAAGTATTTATGTTTCAATTACTTAATTTTTTCATGCGAAATGTTCTCAAATACTTGTGAGTTTGCTTATGATACTCGACAAGTGCAACTGTTACTATTTCTCTACAATTGAGTTACTTTTATGTATATGTACATTTATTAACAACATGCTCGTGCCCATTATACGTACATCGTTGATTTTAATTTTTGCCCTGAAATAAATAAACCAAACATCAAATTCGTACGCGAAGTTAATGATATTAACTTCATGATTCTTATTGATTATTGATAATATCTCGAGGTAAGCTCTGTTAATAATACAATCAACACTCGTATTGGTTGAGCAACAATTTTAGAGCACAGCTCTACGAAGGAAACAGTTCAATAATGATCAATTGTCAATCGTCACTTTATTATTTATCACATAAGTTTCGACTACCTACATTGATTCATACTTACTTGACTTCATCTAATTACATTACATTTTATCGCACAATACTATAGGAGTGTTTTTTTGCTTACTGTTTTAAATAATCTTACCAAATGCAGCGTTTTGTACACACCATATGGTTATTATTTCAGCAGCAGCAAACTTATTGTTTGGTCGTACACACTAACAGACTTAGAGCTTAATTGTTAATTTGAAAGTTGAATACCTAGTGCATGCACTGAATTTCGTATGCACTGTTTACTTTTATTTTTAAACTGCGTCTAACGTAATATATGCATAATACGAAATCGACTAAAGATAGTATCTCCTTTTTCTGCTTTGTAATGTAAATTCAATCATTTTTTTTTTAGTTTCTTAACAGTTAAAACTTACACATAATATTCATAAATTAGCGCGAGAACGAGAGAGATTTCTTTCATTCGAAATCTTGGACAAATTAATTGGAAGAATCTGTGCCACAACTTTGTAAATCAACATTCATCATTCGCTTAATAATTCATAATATCTATAAAATTAATACCAAAATTCAATAAAAGTTTTGCATGAAAAGGCAAAACTCATTACCAAACGATATAAAGTCATTACGCGAATAAGATTATTTTCTTCATTTGTCTTCTGCTTCTTATCACTTGCAGAAATCTATCTGTGTCTCGTGATGCGAGTTCTGTGCGTTACGTCAATGGTTGGAACATATTTGATTCACTAATCGTGCATACGATAGCCATCGTTTAATGGAAGAAGTTTCACAACCTGTGCAAAAAATCATAGTGGTTCGAGCAAGGTCCACAACGGAAGAATTCGTATAGCACACTTACCCATGGGGAAATGAGGGGGAGAGAGAGAGAGAGAGCGCGCGCGAGATATAGGTTACGCAGAGCTTACAATCCCCTGGGTGAGCAACAATCTGGCTGTCGATGCGACGTAGCGAAGGGAGTTGAGGTTGTCGATCGTCACACAGTGGTGACGCGATCGACCTCGACGTATCGCACAGAACTCTCGCTGTGTCAGCAAATCACTTCCTTGCCGTCGATGATGGCCGTCTCGGAGGAGACGCTCTTCAATCGGTGCTGAGACAGTGAACGGCCACCTGGGCCCTGGCGACAAGCTCGCCACGACATTATACATAGTAAACCGGCGATCGAGAACAATGCTATTGCGCCGAGACCGAGATGCAGTGGTGGCAATTTCAATAGTATCGAGCAGTGGGACAAGGCCTCGTCGTAACCGGTCGGACAGTGGCTCACACCATCGCACCATAGCGATGCGTTTATGCAGGCGTCCAACTCCGGGCAGCGGTGCTCACAGTCTTGTCCCGATTGTAGACCCGCTAGAGCCGATAGCACCGTGGGTCTGTTGGCGAATTCGTCAATTATTATAACAAACATCACGATCTTTGTTCAGTTTATATTTTCATATTATCTTCTGCACAGTTTAATTGTACTTCAAAGAAGTCTCTAATGTCTGTTAAATCATACGTTTATCTAAATAACCTGACAATTCTAATGAAAATAATGCAAAATCTTTCCAAAAGCTTGATTGTCACGAAGAACGAACTTCAATTGAAAATGACAAGGAAACTTACCGTCTAGTGAGTTCAAGCCACATAACATTGTACTCGGTATTCTCTTTCTGGCTGATAACATACTCGATGGCGATGCTTCGAGCAGATTGATGGCTTGGTGGTTTGAATATGTCAGTGGGGTCATTGACGGTCCAGCCGTCGCTGAATACCTCGACGAAGCTATGGCGTGCATTGCCACCTGGTTTCGGGCATACGGCTGCGTGAAGTTCGCCTGCAGTCTGCACCACGATGCGGTTAGGCGTTTCACACTTGGTGCGGTTACTTGCTATTACTCCGGGAAGCCTCACGTATAGGAACTGCTCGTGTGCAGGCTCGATTAACCACGGAAGGCTCTCGCAGTGGAGCTGCAGCAGATGTTTCAATTTAGTTTTGGTCTTTTATTGGGAATCGGTAATATCGACTTACTAAGTTGACGTTTACATGTCGAGGAGAACATTTAAAAGAAGGACATTTAGTAAAACAAATAATGCTTACTTCATCTGCATCTTCCAGATAGAGTTGATTTTTTATTTCACCGGAAGGCCCGCGAACCCTCCTCTTTTGCAGGCACTGTGTTGTGGTTTTAACAAAGTCCCACTGACCCTCAAAGAAGAGGTTATTGTAGTCGTCGAGGGCATTCATCGAATGAACCATCAAGTGAACCTCGACAATGTTTGACTTTGATTTGAAGTGCATTGGCAGTGAGCGATTCGAGCAAAAGCAATCCCGTTGTATCACTGCTGCGTTTGCCCATGGCAGTTCCATTACCTGTGTGTGTACGTTACACATTCATACACCACAATGCACCATATTAGAATAGAAACTAGCCTTCGACCAGTTGGCTTATATAAGTTATTCATCGAGTCAGCTTGGGACGGATAACGCTGCTCACTGTATTGGGAGGTCCCTGGCATGTTACGCATGAGCCGAAAAATTATCGATTTTGGTCAATATACTGCGGCTTTTCAATCGAATTTGCCTTCCGAATTTATGCGTCTAAATGTGAATGTATTATCATCAGTGATTTTATCATCAAAGCTCAAAAAATGCATAATAGTATAATATCCCGGAGCAATATAAATGAATCAGTATGAAACGAAATTGATGAAACAGAGGAGTATCGTAATTCAATAATCTACATACGCTTGTGCTGTCTGCTCGTTCCAATTAATGTGCAATTGTTTCTGACAATCGGCAAATAAAGCGCTGACAAAAAGAGGACGATCGATGCGTGCACGTTGTATTTTCATTTCTCGTAAGCGAAGTTGAAACAAGCCTTTTAGGAGCGTTTGTTCGATAATATCCAATTTTTGTGATCGTACAAATCATCGCGATATTTAAACGCGCGCAAAGTCAAGTGACGTTACAAAAGGCAAGGTCTAATGATCAAAAACAAAGGCGACCGCTCGAACGCTTACACACTGTGCAGACGGCTTTTTTTTTTGCGCGGGCTATTGCGCTTAATTAATACAGAAACGAAAGCAAGCGCATACATACGCTGGAATTGCGTATTGCCATAGTGACAAAATGTCCAGCAAAACTATCTCTAGGCTAGTCTCTTTGTAGGCGCGTTGCTACGATAGTTCCGAGTGTGTACTGCACCGGACGGCCGGCGAAATAGAAGAGCAATCGCCACGCGGGCATGCTGTGGACCTGGAGCAGCGCTTATGCGAAAAAAGAGAGCCGCTCGTGCAGCCTTCGTTTCCGTTCTCGTTTTAAACGCTTGCTATTGTCGTCGCTTTCGCACCCTTCACGCCTGCGTATATACACGTTCAATTTTGCTTCATTTCTTTTTTATTCTTCCTTTTCTTTACTCTATAAAGCGTGGAATATATCATATGTGGGCCGCCTTTTTTATTAAAATTTTATCTCGATTGGAATAGATTTTATTAATTACGTTCGAAATTACTCCAGAGTATCTGCGTAAGTAATACGGAAAAGCGGATAATTTGAATAAGTGAACGACCAGTGAAAATATTTGTAATTTTTTACAGTTTAAACATGCCGTGAATATCATTATATAATTCAATCTTCCTACAAGTAGACTAATAAGCACAAGTAGACTATAGAATATCGGTTAAAGCAAGTTTATTAGATAGATTTATTCTGATAAGAAAAACTATTTTAGACTAGAGACATTTTCAAAATATCTATTTTTTTCTGATTTCACATTTCGTCATTATTTGGTCGATCTTCAAACAAAAGCTATTAGCCGTTTTATAAATTGTCCACGTCTTTTTTTGCATTATTTTATGAAAATTGTTGCAATAATTCTCATTTTCTATACATATTATATTACGAGCCTCTTCCTCAAGATCAGACTCCATACTAACAATACCACAATTTTTAAAGTAAAATAATTTACGACAGTCTTGCGCAGTCTGTGATTGAGTTTCACTCTTCCATTTAGTGCTGTTGTTACCACAGGTGTCCAAAACAGTACAAGAATTTTTTCTTCCATGGTATTGCAAGACCGTCGCCACACTACGCCAGCATCGCTAGTCGATACAGATTGTCAAGCATTTAAATTGCTTTCCTTCAAAAACTATAGTATCATCGGCATGGAGTAGGGTCACTACACTGTGATCTCGGGAAAGACGCTCTCCAAATAGTTCCGTAAAAATTTCACTTAAATAAGTTCGTTAAATTGTTGAATTATCTGCTACAAGGGCACTAACCTCACGGAAAATCAAACTTATTCTGCAAAACATCTGTAAGATATGCGGTTCACGGCTCTACCTAGAACTGCGTAAAGCTTGCATAATAAGAAGTACAAAATATGAGCGAAGAGGAAAATTCGTCGAGGCTTCACATCGTAGCAAGTTACTCGTAGAATCTAACGTTGATTTCTCACTCGTGTGCCTTTTGTGTAAATCTAGATATCGACCCGACGCGTCGCTGCTCGTCAACTACAACGGGGACGGAATTCCGCCAAGGAGGAAAAGGAGCGAATAAGTATAGGGAAAATCCTTGGGAAGTTTACCTTCAAAGAGAAGCTGCTTGTACCGACACAAAGAAGTCGATTGAAATCGGAACTTGAAACGCTACGACAAGAGCGGTTGCCGTTGAGGAGCTTGTTGAACCGCAATTTCACTACCTCGTCGTGTTCACCTTCGAAGCGGTAAATACAACTGAAACAACAAACAAAAAAGAATATAAATATTTCAGCTCGCGCGATGATTCGCATGCAATCGCTTATTTTCGACCTCGAATTTCCGAACACACATAGAAAGTTACTCGAGCCTTGTGGCGCTCGAAACGTTCCCCGTATGAAGACTCCACTGATCTTCTGCTGACCTCTCTTTCAAATTTGCAAGCCGTGCCAAATCTTCTTATGTCGTCACTGTCCTTTCCTCATATTATCGATAGTCGATATTGAATTAATCACGGTTCGTTGCCTCTCCATTAAAGTGATGGGCGTAAACTTAGACGAATATTATCATATCAGAAAATCAGGTTTTTCTGTGTGCACCGACTGTTGACGCAGAATTTCAACGTGCCATTTTAATAGCAGCTATTGTAATTAACGTATAATTTGAATGATTCAGGGAAACAAGTCTATATATCGTAAAAATGAGTATTAACTGGTTATAGTTGGCTGGGCTATTTTCAGGTAATTTACGTGATTGTTCGAATAGAGTTACTTCGTACCTGCACACATATACGTGGGGCATGCTCTCCTACCTAACAGCGCTCCGTAATTACTATGCAAACAAGCATTAGGTTATTATTACCCTAGTATAGACTAGCTACATTTCGCTGTCGGACGCCAACTGGCAATTACACTACACTGCCATGAAATCTCGAGAAGTAGATGCGAGATAGGATATAAGCCAAGAGAAAAGGGACGTATACAAAAAGCTATCTAAACGTGAATAGAAAATATTATTGAATAACTCGAAGAAGCGGATAATATCGTATTGTTGATGGCTTTCAATAATCTCGTTGGTCACTACCCTTAACCATTTGGATTTTCGAAAGAGAACAGTGGCCATATCATCCTGCGCTGAGTCTATTCACGCGTTATGAATTTTACGGGGCTTTGCTTTTTTGCGGCTTCGCCAGAGCTTTATTCATCGATTTCAACTGAAAAAAAGCGATTTTTAACGACGGACTATTTTTTTTCTGCGGCGGTTCAACGATTAATCATGATTTTATAGTTGGAATCAAACCAATTTCGATCACAGTTCAATGGCTTACGTTGTTCATTGACAAAGACTAGTAAAATTTCATGTAATATAGTAGATAAATAAAATATGTTCCTCAATATTTTTTATAAGTATGTGAAATAACCTGAAGCACCTGTGACCTGCATATCGCGAGTTCAATATACGATGCCAATATAGCACAATTCAAACGGCTATTGAACGACTCAACTCTAACGCAGCCGATAGGAATTCGTTATCACGTAGCGTGCGACTGAAAAAAATGGCCGCTTGTGGTTTTTTTATATCGTAAAAACCGAAAGCGACTTCCTGTTTTTACGAGCCCTATAAAAGTCGGCGAACCAACCGATATTTTATAAGAGTTAAACCAAGATATCTAACTGCGCGTAGGTCGTGAGGTCACCTGATAGAGAAATCACGACGACGAGCAGATTCTCCTTGTGTAGATCTATTTACTCAACTCCTTTTCTTTCTCTAGTTATCTTGTTCAATCTGCCTTTCAGGGTCGTCATTATGGTCGTTTACAAACTCAACTAAAATTTCTGCAATTCAATTATCGGATCTTGTCGATTTGCCTTATCGTCGAGCACTTTTTTAATTGTACACTAATTTGCTCACTGACAATTTTAATCCGGTCGTTTAATAATAAATGAGCTATTGATACACTTACGTCAAATTCTTGGCTCCTCCACGCCCATATAAGAAAATATCTCTTGGTGCGCGAAACCTTCTGTCTGGATAACTATCACGATTTCGACTGTAGAATACACGGGAACAAGGTCCAGCTCCATAAGGATCTCCATCTTGGTAAAGGTCAACAAATTCGTAGAGAGCACGGAAATCCAAGGGCCTGTATAATAATAATAATCAAAATTTCATCGATATTCCTACTTGAAAGTGAAATAAGAAAAAAAATGAGGTTGCTGAAAGTGAAACTATTTTTCGGCTACACGTACTCGATTGGCTGAGTAGTAAATAAATAAATAAGTAAATCCTAGCATGAAAGGACATCTGAAAGAACATTCTCGGAAGCTCACTCTTAATTTAAGAGCTCGAGCGCGAGAGTAAATTCATTTTCCACCGGGTGTATTTCTATCCTGGAGGTTTTATAGCGTCGATTGACTGATTTTATCGTCGCAGTGAAAATCCACTCACGGCACTCTCTCTCCTCTCGTTTTCTTTCTGTAAACGAGAGAGAGAGAGAGAGAGAGAGAGAGAGAGAGAGAGAGAGAGAGAGAGAGAGAGAGAGAGTGCACGGTCAGTCAGTAGCAGAGAAGTACTTGATTTTAAGAGGTACAGAGAACCACGGGATAGAAAAGGGAATATTGAGAAAGAGAAAAAAAGCATGGGATATAAGAGAGCTTGCAGCGATAGTATATGTAGTTGTAGGTTAAGACGCGGCCTATACGATTGCGAGTTCGCGAATCCGAGAAAGTGATATTTGAGATAAGCGAAAAAATTGCCGATCGCTTTGAAAATTGAATACAACTGTCACGGCGAATAAGCGTCAAAGGAAACATTATTTCTCAAATCAATCAGTACAATTGAACGACTGTTCGCAAGCGCCATAGCAGCGAAGACGAGTGTTGTGCATCGCAATCATCATCAAGATCCATCTCGACATTGCGCAGCATCAAAGTAGCGCGCGAGGGAGATAAAAAAAAGCCGTTGGGCAAAGAATAAAGGTCGCGCTTATATATCTCCTTTCTCTCCCGACGACCCCTTTTTTTCATTTTGGAAACGCGTGTACAGAGAAACACATATAGCTGTTGGTACTACTAGCCTGAGGGCGGTAGTCTCGGTGACGAGTATCTCGATGGTGAGGCTGCTGCCGGTCGAGATGAAACTTTCGCCCAGCGAGCAGGGACGGCTGCTGTTTTGAAAGATCACGTGGTCACAGCTGCGCGGTACCTTGTCCCTGCAGTAACGTGCCATTAGAGTCGTATTACTTGCTAGTCGGCTGCTCGCTATGGGCTTCGTTCCTCCAGTCGCTGTAACGCTACTGCCATCTTCTTTTTCGCTGTAAATATTTATACTTATTTAGTTTACATTTGCCATTGGTGAAAGCTACGGTCAGATCATTACAGGTATAGACGTTGCGAAATTTACTGTTCACTTGGTTAATTTTACAAATAAATTACACGAAAAGACATTTCGCTCGTTATTATGTATTCAGCTTGTCAATAGTGATTATTTGCATTGTTATATTCTCCAGAGGAATTTATAAATTGTCAGTAGTAATTAGTTAAAATTTGTCCAATGCAAAGTGCCTACTTAGCATTTAAATATTTAAATGAGTGCATAATTCAAAACATCCTCGCGTCACTTGCTTAGCACATCGTAGTTAATTAATTTTGAGCTCAATTCTTACCAGGACACATCGTTACAGTCAGCAGCAGAAAGTGGCATCATCTCACCGTCCCAAATCTTAAGACTCGTTGAGCAATCATCATCGGTGACAGCGGAATTGCTGCCAACATGGAACTTAAGAACTGAGAGCCATACTCGAAATTGCGGTTGAATAGTAGGTGGTTGCTGTCTTCCCCACTTAATGTCAGCCTTGGTTGGGAATTTGGGTATGGGTCTTGGCGACATTGGACTCGGGTAATCATTACTTTCTCCGCGTAAGTGATATAGGCAAGTAGTGTTGCGGGGCAGTGAGTGTCGGGGCGAGGTGAGCATACCACCAGTGTCCCCGCGTAACCAGAACTCGCAACGTTTACCTTTCGAGTACATCGTCGAGTTGAAGTCCACAAATTTCACCTGGTAACAGACGTGTAGATTAGTTAGCCAGCGCGTACAGTTCTACAAGTTGTAATGTCGTTTGCATTTTTTGTGTCGGTCTGACACAATTTGACTCGTTCTACTTGATTCAGCGTGAGCGAATGGTTACGAACATAAACGTACCAGCAGGATCGATCTTTAAAAATTATAATGAATACGAGATGAATGTATGTCCCAGTCGATCTACCTGTACGTCCAGTTGGAAGCCATGAAGCGAATGCGGCGGCGATGGATGGAGGAAGGTCCCGTAGGGCGAAGTCGTGAACACGACAAGGAGATCTTTACCGCTACTGATGACCTCGGGCAGTGGCTCACCACCACCGCAGAATTTTAGTATAACTGGCTCCATCGTGTTATAACCATCATAGATTGTTACGTGATCCTATTTGAACACAATTCGATAATTGAATTTCACCTATAGGTAGGCGCACGACGATTATCGTCCACACTACGCGAGTTATATTCAGTTTCATTTTGGTAAATGCGTGTAACCAGTTGCGTTATTTCAATTTTAGCGTAGTTTCTCTGTTTTATGATCGACAGTAGCCTGATTCTCAAGCATATTTGTTTTTTTTCTACCAACACACGATATGGAATTCTTTTTACATTGAAATTCCGATAATAAAAGATGAAGTAGAAACATTCATGTTTTATATTTTGTGCAGGCCGAGAGCTCAGCTAGAGAGTGAGTACGATCTCTGTTAAGATATAGTTTCGTACTCGATTTGTCCAATATTGTTGTTGTTGGCCGTGAGAGAGCAATAAAAAGTAGATCATAAAACTTTAACTTGGGCTAGCAGGCTTTATTATAAAAGTTTAATACCTTGACTATATCACAGTCATCCCAGAGTCGGAGTTCTCGAGGCGGTGGTTCACCCTGAGTTGGCGCTTTCGATCGTACTGCAATCAACTGGCCCCGTGGCTGCCTTACGGATATTAAAGGATGCTTTCCCTCGGGCACTTCGTGTTGGCGAATCTATCGAGAGAAAAAATTCAAGAAATAAAATTTGTTTTTATTATATTAAACATTTTCGCCTCGTAGTATCGATGTGAAATTTGTGGAATTCATAGCTTAAAGAGCCATATGCACATAGTAGGTCGTCATCGAAGAAATGATATTCCGATAAACTGTAAACTCATTGAATTTTAACGAGACGATATTTTCGGGCCTGTAAGGTAGACGATAAGCCAGATGGCGAAAAATGGCAGAGCTCACACAGCAATTATTTGATCGGTTTGAATTGTCCATCATTCACACCAATAGCTGCGATGTGACATCGAAAATAGAGAAATTACGTGGCTATAGAGGACGACATAAGTTTGCTCGCGAGCAGAATAGGTAAGGCAATGACGAAATTTCTTCATTCAATTAAGAATGCTCGAGCTGGGTAAGGCACATACAGCGGCAATTGAAGCCCACCGCTTTTGGCCGTCGGCAAGATATCGGTTCGCAAACAATGCATATCCAGCTCCCTCCATGGAATATCCGGGACGCGCGCGCGAAACGAGCGCGAAGTTTCTGCATCGAGGATGGGGAGCTCGCCAGGATATTCCGATAACGCCCATTGTGGCGCTCACCGCTAAAAGCAATTTTATTCGATGAAAGCCGATTTGCTAGTCCGCGCGCGGGCCTTACGAACGACCCTTCGCGCAAAGTATAGCTTTTTACCGATCAATATATCTACATTCGTTGCTTTTACTCACACTAAGACTTTTGTTTACGTGTGTGCTGAGTCGTAGCGCCACTACGCTCTTGTTTGTTACTTCTCGCAGCCAAGAAGGAGAAAGCGTTTGCATTGATCGTGTATACCGACAACATTGCACTGCCTGAATAATGCAATGAATCAAGCAAAATTCCGCCAACGAATGGCAAGCTTAATCACCTTCTTTCGCGATGTAATTTTTACAAGAGTTTCTTTGTTGGAGTTAATAGAGATCGAAAATTGGCTGCAGTAAGGAAAGGTTATTCTTTTTAATGCGCCGGATCTCAACAACATTTGTCCTCTGTGTAATTTTTATTTCAGAAATTAGCAATAAAAAGCTTCCAACGTTTACGGAAAAATAACGATGTGAACTATTTCGTTAAAAAAATGCACGTTATACATAAATTAAGCCGTCACTCTCCACAACTTACTGCATAGTAACACGTGAGGTTTCGCGGATACAATCCAGGAAAGTTGGGTGACTGAAGCCGACAGCGTTTCCGATCGCAATCGCTAAAAGTCTTGGAGCAATAGGTGCCTGATATTAACTCGCCCAAGTATTGCTCAGGGCTTGGTTTCCTTGCAGTTGGCTCCAGCACTACCATTGGCGTTTCTTTTGTCACTGGCGCAGCCATCGTTTTACTCGGCTTTGTCGGTTTCACTGTTGTCAATCTTGTCATGGTGTTTGCAGACTTACTGGATGATCGCTGTGTTGGCGTTAGATCCGTCGGTGTAATACTCGAAACAAACGATAGCAGTGCCTGCTGGGTTATGCCTGCGAAAGATTACAACATTTGATTTTACGTACAACATCAAACCAATTTTTCAAGAAACCAAGTATACTTACCAACGAAAGGATTGTTGTATCTTACGACAGCCTCGGAACGTCTAATCATCTTGTAGGCCATACGAAAGTCGAAATTGAATCCAGTCTGATCTTTGCTGAGCCTAAATAAGCGTAGCGTTATCGAGACTGAAGATGTCTCGCTGTAGTAGATCGCTGGACCACGGGATGATCCGCACCAGTGGCCCCCAACGTCCGGCCGATTTGACTCCGATATCTGTAGTGAGCCATCCGGGCATCCCGCTGCCGTGAACGATACGAATTTCCCGAGTGTAAAGCTGTCAAACGTCAGCTGCAACAATACGTTCAGTTGTATGTTTATATTGGTGGTCCAACCTGACTTAGTTTATTTGATATTTGTTTATTGCTTTGATATATCAACTAGACTTGCAATTATTTCGTAATTGTAAATGTTACTTTCATTCGAAAACTGTAATCAAAATATCTGAACAAATTAAGTTATTTAAGCAAAATACTGAAATCAAAATAGGGTCAAACGTAAGCGGGCATATGCGTCGCCGTACGTTGGAATTCTGAAATAGAGCTCAAAGACAGGAAAAACGAAATTGAGCAAAAGTTAAATGGTATTAAAAAGGCAGGCACAAGTTCGCTTTTGCGCGGCTCTTTTTCGATAACGTGTCGCTTTAACTTTACGCGTGGTACGTTCTCTCTCTCTCTCTCTCTCTCTCTCTCTCAACACACGTACATACGCCAAAAAGGTAATGTATACTCGAAAATGGAGAATCGTGAGAGTGCTCAACGATGCGGGCTGTTTCACAGCTGAAAATGTGTGGGGAAAAAGAGAGAAAATGGATGGTAAGTCTCAAGCCGCTTTAAGTGTGAATTTTTAGAGTTCAAAACTCTTCTTCCTTTTTTCAGAACGAGAAAACTGCTTTTTATGAAGCACAGAAAAATATCTATTTTTGATTTTTATTTAATATTTGATTGTATGATGGTGTTTTAAAATATATATTACTCCTTCCAAGTTGGCGTTACAGGATGAGCTGGATGAAAACTACAGTTTCGAAACTGTAAAACACACTTTTGTACAGCACGGGCTCTCCGAGTTAACCATTTGCCAAAGTTATAACTTGCATTATTATTGCAGTATGTCAAGTTTAAATTTTGTAAATCGTTAATACTAGATACCACGAGATAATAATTTAAAAATCGCGTAATAATTAAAAAAATTAATTGTGATATAATTAACGAACAAACTTATTAATAGCATAACTCTATAAGCTCCGCTTCAAGTCAATTCAGCGCATCTTTGCTACTGTTCAAATTACACATATGAGTACTAGTAACACTTCAACTAGCTCAAACTTTTTACTTTAATAATTAATAAAAGGTTTGCTTTTATGATGTAGCAGTGTGATATGTTTCAAACTTCAAAATTATCCTCACGCGCTGCAATGCTTTTTTCTTCTCATATTGTTTTCAAACTATGAGGCGATATTTTATACAAATTCTGCTATTATTTTCTTCAAATAATTATTTCTTTGCGAAGAATATTGAATTATAATTGCGAAAGAGAGAAGTACTGTTCTCTAAAGTTAATTTTTTGATAAAACATATGTCATTTAATGATTCACAACAATTTAAAATCTTTAAATGTATCCTTTTCTTAAAAATTCAAAGTAAGGAATATTCTATATTATTCTGAAATGAAAGATGGTGTACTCAAACGCTTAAATGTTCCCAATTTAAGATAATTGTACATACCTGAACGATATCACCGAGATCGTCACCGGGTGCGCTGAAAGTAAGCTTGCAGTTGTAAGGCACCTTGTCTTCTTTTGGACGATGAAGCTCCAATTCATAAGTCTTGCCCACATCCCCATAGTATGTTCTGTTGCATGCTGTAACATGAAAATATACAAAGATTACTTTTATTTAAATTTTATTGATAATCCTTTATTTTTGTGGTTTATACTAGGGTGGTCCCATAAGTAACCGGCCTGACCTAGAGATGGTAGTAGTTGCTCGAAAAATATTACTGTACTAGAAAGTACACAATTTATAAAGCATATGTTTCGAGTTTGAAGACGCCACGTTTTTTAGTATTTGTTTGGCAGCCATTAATAGTGAACGTATTTAGAAAATTTTTTAGAACCATTTTTAAAAAATAAGTGAAAATGGAGAAAATTGGTCATCGTCATGTGGTACGATACTTTTATTTGAAAGGCCTCAGCTCAACTAGTATAAAAATTGAACTAGATTCTACTCTGGGTGAGTCTACTCCTTCGTTTATAACAGTAAAATACTGAGTAGCAGAGTTAAAATGAGGCCGTACGAGCTGCCAAGACAAGCATTGTAGTGGCCGACTAAATGAAGTGACGATTCCAGAAATGGTAAAGAAAATCCAGAACTGAAATAAATATTATTTTTTTTCTAAAATTTTGGGGTTTTCTTTGTTGGGTGAGGTACTTATGAAACCACTCTCGTGTGCTTTCTACCGCGCAATTTTCGCTTATTACATTCCATTTCTATCTCTCTCTCTCTCTCTCTCTCTCTCTTACTCTGCATTTTTTATAATTTACGCCACTTCCGTCACATCTCTTATTGCAAGACTGTGCAATCACATTGGGTGATAATTCTTTTCAGAATACGCCGGCAGAATATCTTGATAATCTTTCCTGCATTAGTTTCTGTTATGTTGTTACTGAGAATTGTCATTAAAAATCGTATTTTTCTTTTAATCTTTTAACGTAACATTATGGAGATCACGCGGTTATTTTTTTCAACAATTTTAATATGATAAAATATTAGTTTAGAAGAAATTTGATTGAAGATGCCCGAAATTTTAATTATATGTTGTCTGCGTTATATCTGAATTTATTTTTTGTTCAACAGGTCGTGACGAATTAAACTAAAAAACGTCTAAATTCAATCGTAAAAATACAGGCTATATTCAATCTTATAATTTTCCTTTCTCTTTGGCATCCATCAACTATCGGTTTACTTTGAATGTGTACAGTAGTATGGTTCTGACGACTTGCAATCATGTAATTTCACGATATAAGAAAAGGGTGAGGATAAATCGAATTAAAAACATCGACACGCAGAACGAAAGTCGCGAAACTCGTGTTACCATGTCGGTTGGGCTTCACAGCCCCCTGAATCACCTAGAGGCTTAAAGCAGTTCTATTGTAGGGTTTCATGGCCAATTCATCAAAAAACTCCCTGTCTCTCTAGGCTTATGTACGATTTCTTGAATTCTAGGAATACCGAAGAGATAAGAAGGAACTAACTTGAGTGTGAACGATTATGCATTTTCAGTAATATGTGTGTAAAGAGAAATGAAAAGGATATTCGTATGTCTTATTGAAATTTAATTCTTTATCAAAAATTGAATTAATAGATATAGTTATAAAAGGAAAGATAATGTCTATTGTTACTTCAATTAAAACGTATATCGATTGCCTTCTAAGGTAAGAAAGTCATGTGAGGATATTTTTTGTTGAATTCATCACGCACTCGCGGCGTCATGGAAACGAAATGTGAATGAGTAAGCCGAAAAAACCTGAGGTTCTTGGGCTACTGGAGACTCTAGAGAATAAGATTCCTTGTTAGATAACCCTGCTGATAGACATTCGAACCTTTACCCTACGAGTTTCGAGCTGTGTGTATTGATAAGATTCTCGCATTCTGTATAGACAAAATTGTATTCTTGACGTAATGCTACTAAGAATATACAGAAATGCAATTCTTGACAAAATAATATTACGCGAGATTTACTTGAAATCATATTTTATTATTTTTGGTGTGCAAATGGCATTTCATACTTAACAAAGTGCAATAAAATTATAATAAACTAAATGAATTATAATAAAATTATAATCACTTATAACTAAATTGTGAATCAAATTGCGTGATGAATTTATCTTTATTTAAATATTTATTAAATTGCTACTGCTTTACATGAAATCATTGTACTAATTTTATTGATAAAAATAATAAAGTAAAGAAAATAACCATAGTGGCATGAGCAAAAACAAATACACTTTGGTAAAGAAAAAGCACGTTGCTTTTGATGTTGGCTACTTTGTATATCAGTTATAAACATTTTTTGCTCTTCAAAAGCCTCGTGATACATTCTTTTCTTTTTTGTACATACACGTGTACACGCGTCACGCATGACAATTATTTTTCTTCTTTTGTTTTTTGTTCTGTCTACGCGCCACTGTAGCACAGTGTGGAAAGTATTATGTGGCTTTACGTTTACAAGCTTTTATTTTTCACAAAAAAGTGTCATTGCATGATTAATTCTCTTTGATCGGACTCCCTTTCAGCTCAGTATTTCTTGCCAAGATGAACCTTCATGAGAATTTACTTGAAAAGGTTTTCACGTCATTTATAGTGTTGTTTAGCGTTATGCAATATCATTAAATCTAAGATAAAGGCATGATTGAAATATACTGAAAATTATTTGCAATGATAGTATTTCATTTAAAAAGCTTGCATCAAGTTTCATTCATAGCTGAAGTTGACTTCAAGAGCAAAGAGATTAGCAGCTTGCGGAGTACGCAGCGTTATCTTTATCTCCACTTTTGAAACTTCTGTTTCTTCTATCTGGCTCGGATCGAGCTCGTAAAGCTCGACATTTTCCCGTAGACTTTTCGCAAGCCGAACGGAAGGAGAAGCTCTCTTTCTTTACCGAGAAATCAAGAAGTTATTTTCTCAGTCTGTCTCTGCTCCCTTTCCTTTTTCTATTTTTCATTTCTATACTTAACTACTTTTTTCTTTTGCACATTTTCTATTTTGATTGATTTAATGCAATTCCATTTTGGCTTAGTCGAGAATTTTCAGTTACTTGAATTTTGAGTGCTCGAATGTTATAAGTGTAATCAAGTAAAGGCGAGGCGAAAAGGTTCTCGGCTCAATAATATGGAATAAAAGTCACGAAATAAATAGATAATTGATCAATCAACCATGAATTTATAAAACTATTTTACTGCGATTAAATCTTGGTTCTGTTTTCACAGATTAAGTTCAATTTAGTTCTTTATCAATTAATTTGGGTGGTGTAAATAAGCTTCAAAGAAAGTAAGCGAACGTTGCTTCGGCTTTAGAGAACGAGTTAGCTTTGAGACAATTTTCGGATAAAAATTTTTGAATAAAAATTGACTCGAAAAGTAAATGGTTTCACGCTATAAAATAGGCTTTTCCGTGGAAACGTGCCATCATCAGCAGCCAAGGTTTGTGCTCATCAAATGTTCTATACATATATATACATTTCATTTCCGCGGCTTTTAACGCTGAACCTCGAACTCGGCTTTTTTTCTTCTGCCTCTTCCAGCTCAGGAATATCTCGAGCTCGTGCGCACAAGAAATTTCCTTTTCACCTGCTGTGGCGTGTGCTTGCAGTTCAGTTCCGCCCCATTCGAGAGCATACATTATATCCAGACGCTCGGCTATCAGCGTAGCCGGGCGGGGAGTGCGAAGAATGAGAAAATCCGAACGAGGAAAACTCCTTCGGGCGGCAAATCAGACGAAAAGACAAAGAGGCGAAAAATAAAAAAGAGAAGGCTCGCGCGGACGAAGCCAAAGTCTGCGTCTGTCGCGTAAAGTTTGTTCGCTCGTCACTCGTGGAACGTTTTTATCCGCAGATGTATTTATAAGGAGCTCGTCAGGACTTTTGTGAAAATCTTGCTTGCGTCTAGCGTGGTACCTTTAATTATAAGCCAGAAACTTGATCGCTTTCCGAGTGAAAAACTTTTATATGGCTATTAAATTTGAATCTCTCCACTCGGTCCCTCGGATAATAACTCCAAAGCTCCATACCCCTCGAGTCTGCTTCAGGTGACCTTTAATAAATCTTTGACTAGCTATTTGTACGATATACTTGAATGAAAACGAAAACACGTAAAATGGTCTCGCCTGCAATTTCATAAACCCTAGTCGCGGTTGTGTAAAACGGAATCCTTCGTCGCGGTAAATCTCCGGCGAATTTTCGAAAGCCCTCGCATAACCGAGTAATTTTGTAAAGCTCGGCCGGTGAAAATTATATTTTGGCCGGTGTGTAACTATACGCACGCGAGCCCTTTGTGGCTGGGCAAAGCTGCATTTGCATTAACGCGATAACGTCGCGTAGACCCACGAAAATCCGTCGAGTGGGGATGTCGTCGTCGAAGCCACGTCGTCGCCGTCGTCGTCGGCAAGCTGCTTAACTGCAGCGTTTACTTTGTCTCTCGCACACGCGGGAGAGTGGGATAGCGCGAGCTTACACAAGTCGTTCGTAAATAGAGATGAGGGATGCGACGGCGTGATCGAGTGCGCCGAAGCTCGAAATCGCCGCGATATTGGGATTTCCGCGAGTGCTCGCTCGCTCGCTCTTATCACCTGCGCGCGTGTTCGTACAAGCGTGCGCGCGATCTCCTCCCGGCAAATATTTTCGTTCAACGACGGCCTATAGCAGCCCGCGCCCAGAGACATTTGCTTTGGATTCCTGCAGTCGTGCTTTTGTCGTTCAATTTATTCTCCGAAATAAATGCAAAAGTAATGTCATTGACGACCTTGCTTCTGATTCGACTCTGTGCTCAGTGATACGGTTCAAATAATCAGAGAGATGCAAGAAAAAAATCAATCTAACGCGATATCATTCCTACAGTTGCGGCAACGGAAAAGTAAATTACTTTCGCTTCAAGAAACTTTCAAAGGTAATTAATCACAGCTTTCTATTTTAACGACGCCATTTTCGTAGTCTTCGTATATTTATACTATATACTCGTATTATTTGTTAGTAGCTCTAGCCAAGTGGATGGTTTATAACAGAATACATTTCCATGAATTTTCAATCGTAATGTTAAAAGCGTCCATTTACTGATATGCTAATTCACACAAACATGCAATATTTATTCGCATGAATTTTCATTTGGACTGTCAGTAGCGTTAATTCTATAGCATTGATTGGGAAACGTCAAAAAGTCAATCCTTCCATAAATTTTGCCGATAGCAAAGCAATCATCGGAAAACGCACCTTCAGCGAATTCCGACAGAGCAGAAAACGCATCGCACATCTGGAACGCAGCCGGGCAGTATTAGCAGTAGCAGCAGCAGCACCAGCAGCAAATGGATTCTCAATAAACAACGAATGCAGTTTTCTTTCAATTTTCTGCTGGCAGTCGCAGCAGCTAGCGAACAGAATCCCGAATGACGTGAGCGCTCGCGCGCGAATAACTCAATAGCCAGATGCGCCATTACTGGGCAGGCTTAGCCAGGTCAGAGGCTCGATGGCTCACTGAAATAACGACCTCGAGAAGAATTGGGGCGCGAGATCTACCAGATCGGCCTGTTTTCGAAAGCCTATGGCACACGCGTAGGCCGATTGCTGGATTTCTGCGTGCACGCACCCATGTGAGCGTATTTATAGAACACCTTTTAGGACATTTCATTTGGGATAGCGAGCAGGATTCGGCTGCTCAATGGAAAGGGCTAGAGAAAGAGCTCGTTTTAATTCCATTAAGCCCACGTCCGAAAGAGATGCGTGAGTTTGCCATGAAAGGGAAGAAGAGATTGCACTTCACTTTTAGAGCCACCAGACTATTAAGAGAATAATTTCGCGGTTTTTTACGTGACAAGACTTAAGCTTCAAGTATTAATTAGCATTTTTACTTTTAAAAACTCGCATCTTACAAGTCGTATTCGTCAAAAGTTTTATCAAGTTATTCGTTTTCGCTGTGGTCTTATATCTTTTGCCTATCAAGTTTTCTGCGATTTCATAAGCCAAGTACTTTATAACATAGTTTCCAACTGTGTTTCCAACTCTATCTAATATTCCATTTTCTATTATATGCTACGATGAACAATATTATAAGATGAAGTGGAGAACGATGGAAGAAAACAAGTTTAGTACGCGCCACTTCTTACATGTGTCGATTTAGCAAAAAGTATAGCAAAAGCAAGCGTGTGTGTATGTGTGTGTGTGTATTAATGGATACACGCGAAAAGGTGTAAGTGAATTTCAAATATATCGGTACAGGCGTACGTTCATAGCAGCTACTATATATCTGAAGTTGAAACCACTACTACAGGCCTGTGACCCAAATGCTGATCTTTTGGACGCTCGCCAATTCTCTATGTCCGTCCGTAACTCGCTCTTCTCGTTCTTCTCCTACCTTCAAAATATACACATATACATGCATTAGTTCTCGTACATCCAAAACCAACCTATATTTTTTTATAAACACGCACACACCGACGTTCGTTTTTTAAAATCTTTTCGCGACCAACTCTTTTAATCTAATCTAAAAGAAAGACACTCGTTCATGTACGCGCGTATACCATGTATTTTTGCCGTCAACTGGCACAGGCAATACATTCGCGAATGATATATCAATATCGAGAGCCGATGAATCAAGCGGTCAGCTGTCTGTCTCTCTTTCTCTCTCTTGCGCTTGCACGCGTACGCGATTGTGCAAACCTCGGATTTGTCCGTACAGTCTGTCGCTCGCCCTCGTTCTCTTATCTCGTTCGCAGCTATTGTTATGTGTATGTTTTTTTCGTTCGTCAACGACCATTACGAAAAATATTCCTTTTTGTGCGCTTCAACGTTTGTTTATCTTCTTTCTTCGTTTCGTATCGTTATTCGATTCCAGTGATGCTGCTTTTGATACTTCGTTTCGTTGCTTTCTGGTTACGTGTTCTCATTAGGCAAACTTTCCTTTAATTTTCTTCTTTGCCATTTTTTGATATTATATCGAGTAGAACTTGTCGTTATACAGGTGTTCTATTGAAAATCAAAATTTTGGCGTTTTTTATTTTTTCGTTCATTTTACTAATATAAATTTAATATCAACTTCATATCATTTTAGTATAATATATTAAAGAATTGGCCTATTTACATGAAACGAATAATGCTCTAATGTTTTTGGTCACTGTTAATTTTATTATTTAAAGCAATGAAAAATTGGTGGCAGCTTTTCTTTGAATTAAAAATTGAAGCTATGACTTTTGTTTCGATAATTCAACGAGACTTAAAATATCTCTCAAACTCATATCTAAGAAAAGCTTTAGAAATTTTTTTAAGCTTTAACAAGGTTTAAGTTCGCAACTCTCTTAAATAAGATTAACATCCTCGAAAAAGCGAAAGGCAAATAAAGTTTTAATTTTTTCAGTATGTCGACAACTAGCCCCATATACCTATACATTTCTAAGTTTATGTGCTCGCGAAGAGACTATGTGCAATACCAGAGTTGAAATATCTACCCGAGCGGTATACGTACTTCTGGCAGGCAGCGCCAGTGTTAGACCTCTGCACAGAAACGAGCGTAAAAACAGTGGAAATACTCGACGTTAAACGCGCCAAACGCGTTACGTCAAACGCGCCTGTTATCTTTATGCGCGCGACCCTGCAGCTGCTGTGTTTTATGAAAGCTTATGCAAAGGATTTTTCATTTTTCCTCACTTGGTCGTATTTTATAAAATTTCAGATATTTTAAGAATATTACATATGTCTATGAAAGCTAGACTTCTTTAATTTTGAATAGAATTACTTGAACGTGATGTAGTTTGAAGGGTAACCGTAGCCTTTGCACGTGGAAACGTGGTAGCTGTGGAGCAAAAAAGGATTAAATCTACTTTGAGTTGTTGGCTATTCTTTGGGTTTCTCGTTTTAATTATAAGCCAGTAACAGAACCTATTGTTATTTATCTTTAGTTTCGTTTCGGGAGTATGTTATTTGAATAATAAAATTATTATTAATCAGTTACATCAAATTTATTATACAAATAATTTGATGTAACAAAATGAAATTCTAAAACACACTATAACTAAATTCTACTACTCCAAAAAATATTCGGTAAATAAAATTGTATTATCTATTAAACCTTGCGTCAATCACTGTCAATTTAAAAAAAAATGCAGAGAATATCAAACTGTCGATGAGCAATGAAACTATAACAGAAACAATAAAACGAAGCATTTATAGAAACCATACAGAGAAAAAAATATCCACTGTTTGTATGAAAGAATGAAATTTAGTTAAGCCGCTGGCGCAAAATGACTAGAGAGCAAGACGCGAACGAAACTGTAACTTCGAAGTGCTGAAGTTGATATAGAGTAGTGGCTGGCCACATATGACGAATTCATTTGATATCACATTTATAACTTCGAGTTTTTAATTCCGAAGATCAGTGAGTCAGAAGGCGCAACGCGACTGACGAGTTTTTGATGAGCGCGCGAGCGCATACACGTTGTTATATACGTATATAGCTGCAGCAAGCCTGTACGTGCGATTAATTGTTTTTCGCGCTTCAAACCTCGATATCTGCGAATCTAGCTTACACTCACACAGCCGCAAGCGTATATCAATCTCGTATCGTCCGCATCCATAACTCGCCGTCGCCTCTGTCTCTCCCTCGTCTGCCATATTCCAATGAATTATACTCACGCGAATGTTATACCCACCCCGTCAATGGAACGACATAGATGTAACGCGTATCGATGTGTTTGCGATGAAGTGTGAGAACGTATTACTCGAGGCTATGCATAGTTTAAAGCAACATCAACATAGCCAAATACGACAATCTGATCAGCTTGCTTTTACACAGTTATTGCCGTGTTGTTGACCCTTCCTCGACATTACGCGTTTTCTCTGAATTTGATGTATGGCCAATTGAACCTCTCGCAAGCTTAACTTATCGTACTCGATCGACATCTAATTTGGTTAATTGAAAGCTAAAGCTTTGATTTTTGCCATCAATATATTGAGTGTCTTGAACTATGATGAGAAAATGATGATCGATCATATTGAAAATACAAGTTGATATTTTTGTGATTATTTATATTTCTATATCACACTATACGTTGAAAGGTCATTACTAGTTTTGCCGGAAGTGGTCTTACTGTTTGTTAGAAAGCGGTGGATAACCATCTATACCGAAAATTCAACGAATAATGATACTATACTTGATTATTATAAAGATCATGAAATTCTTGTGTCAATCTTCTATTTAGATTATTATTTTCTAGTGCATTCCCATGCCCCAAATGTTAGGATTTTATGTAAAAATTAGATTAAAATGTATGCTACCAAATTTAATACACCGTAAAGTTTTTTATATTACATATTCATTTATCACTAATTAAAATTTTAATAAACTACATGGTACAATGTACGTTGCAAAATTTGATACAATATAAATTTACAATAAATCAATATTCAAAACAAAAAAAGTAACGAATAAGTGATTGTCTTATTAACAACCTTATAACCGTGATGTTTGGGTCAAAAAGAATTCTATTCATGAGAACATCGTGACTACGTTCATTCGTTTATCCCTAGCCTATATATCCAGAAAAGCAATAAACGAAAAGGAAAAAAGAAGGAAAGAAAACAACAATTTTCTACTCACGCGAACACTGCTGCTGTTCATCGCTTTTATCACCGCAATCGTCGATGAGATTGCAGACTTTATTCAGGCCGATGCAGCGTCCGTTGTTACACTGGAACTCACTCTGTCGACAAGACAGTACCACCGCCACCGTCAGCGCGAGGACACTGCTATAAAGAATCCAACATGAACCTGCAATTAGACCAAGGGCAAAAAAAACTTTGGTTAGTATCGCTGACTCAACTCTGCCAAATGAAATTGGGTTTACGATGATCAGGTTGTTTCGTCTATTTGATATTATTATTTGTTTTATTTAAATGAGAGTGTCATTCAAAATATTTATACAAATTGGATGGACGAAAGTAAAAGAACCAATTTCGGTTACGACGACACATATTTCAACACGGTAAGTGCACGATAATCCTATGAGTTTCATCTAGCTGTTACGATCATAAAAAGAAGCAATATGTGTAAAAGGGTATTCCCAGATGCTTCGCAGAGTAATTGTGATACTTGAGTATAAATTATTACTTACAATTAGTATGATTATATAAGAGGAAATAATTAAATAGGTATTACAGTAGGGCTGAAACTTGATTGTCTACATTCAAGACAATTAATATATCTGTTAAAATAAAAAGTCTTCTCGTAAAAGTCCTTCCATAAAAAGCCGTGATATTGTTTCCAAGTTATAAAAAATTAATTAAATCGGGTATGCAATCAAGACGTTTCTTTATCTTTGCGCGTAGTATATGGCCCCTGCCATGTCAGTTTCGACGATGGCAATTAATCAAACAACTAGCTAGAGAGTGTCTCTGTCTTTCTCGCTCGCGCAGTAATTCATTGTCGCATTAATCAAAGTCCGCGTCCGCATTGCCGTTGGCCCTCTAAGTTGAAAGTTGAACTTTATTAAAAGCTGCAAGCTCGACAAATAAAATCGAGAGCTCTGTCGAGGACAAAACTCGCGTAGGATTCATTATATTTGCCGGCCTGCGAGAGCAGCGCAATTTCGTGCCAAGTTGTATTTTACCCTGCGCGCGTCTCTCTGGCTTGCCGAAATTTTCATTAAGCCCCCTCTCGGCTGCTGCCCGAAGCTGATATTACATAGCTGAGACAACGTAGGTACTCTAGGAAGTGTTGTAAGTGCAACGACACATAGGCAAGGCAAATGTAGCGTTGATGGGCAGTACGCTCCTCGACAACTAAACCAATGAACACCGTATTGTACGTCTACCCTTGGCAGGCTACTTTTCAAGTCTAACTAAATGAAGAGCTTAATATTTTGCAGGCTGAGGAATAGACGCGTCGAAGAAAGAAAGCGAGTCTGCCTATCGGCAATCCAATTAGCTTGCTAACCGCGCGCATAAAGCGTACGCGGCGCTTACTTAGGCAAGCGGCGAGCTGGGCATGGCTTATGCATATGAAATATCAGAGCTTGGCGCCGAGAGCTTTAAATTTTATGCAGAATTTAATCAAGAGCCTCGCTTGCGATGAGTACGCGAGCCGTGATAACGCCTAGTTCACCTTACTTTTCCTTGACAGACGTACGGAGAACTGACTGAGACAGATATGCTAAAAAAACACACTCACACAGCTACTGCTTGCATACTTACTTCGCTAAAAGACCGACGGAACGTCGGGCTCGCGAGAAGCTGTAAAATTTTCGACTGAAGAATAACTTAAGCACCAAATTCCCTCTTGCCGCGAGGCCTCAAAAGAAATTTCACGTGGAAGAGAAATTAATGGGGATTTCCTCCTTTGCTTCTTTCCTTCTGTACGTGTACTCGGCTTTTTTCCTTCTCCCTTTCGTCTTCCCCTCTGTCCCACGTTGATCTTCTTGCCGCAAATTTTCATTCTCGCTCTTTCTAATTAATGTTGAAATTTAGCTTTGGATATCCGGTGAATAATGAAACAAATCAATTCTGTACAGCGTTGAGGAAAGCTTTATAAATGACTCGCTGACATCGAATTTGGTACCTTGCGATGTGTACTTTCCAAAGTTCGACGTACGCTTTGCTCGGTAAATATTCATTCGTACAATAGCAATTTGTTAGACCTGTGCAGCGGTAAAATATTTGCACGATTAACATTCAAATGATTTTAGCAAGTTCTGTGCTCGTTTGCAAACGAAAATTTCTAAAGATCGACACTGCCAATTGGTGCGTAACAAGAATCAATCATCAACCGTTTGTCAATAAATACACAATGGAATATATTGCAGTAAAATCGAATGGTACGGCGAGTAACAATCGAACCGGTAGTCGGAGGAACGTTACAGAGGAAGGATAGGCACATGACTCGACACCACGATTCGCTTCGCAGTCAATGAACAGAGAGTATGGATTATACCGCGTTTGACAGAATATACGGAAATCGAAAATCGTTTCACGTGGTTTGACGATTGATTACACGTGGATTTTTAAAAGAACGTAGTAAGCAATGTGCGTGTTTGAGAGTTCACTCGATACTTCAAGTAAAAGCACGTCTTAGTCCATAAAATGAAAGAAAACAGCTAAGCTTTACCGCGTGTTGTGGACAGCAATTTTTACAAGTGTCGTGGTGCCGTGTAATAAAATAGCTTGTAGAACAGGTGCACTTTAATGTTGGTTCAGCACGTAAAATGGTAATTGTATCGTGCTGGCTTCCACTGCAAAGACTCAAAACTTAAGTGTCGACTTTTCATTCCTTTTCTCGTTCTCTCGTATTATCGTTCTCATGCTTAGCCTACTATACTACTGCCAAGCTCTCACTGCCTCTCTCTCTCTCTTTCGCTCTCTGCGTTACGGCGTGAGCGGGAAATAAAGGCCAAAACGCGCGAAAGGAGAAAGCGAATGCGACAGAAAAAAGAAAGGGCTAATGAGACTGGCAAATAAACTTGCCACTGCCTGCTAACCAAGAAAGCCACTAAATAACAGCTCTTAAACTTTACGCATCTGCTTTA
The DNA here is from genome assembly GCF_024137745.1 of Phymastichus coffea. NCBI lineage: Eukaryota > Metazoa > Arthropoda > Insecta > Hymenoptera > Eulophidae > Phymastichus > Phymastichus coffea. The sequence continues at coordinate 1,214,757 of NW_026706880.1, forward strand.
TTTGATATAATTATGCCTCTTAGAATAAACGAGCCTCACCCTTTTCCAGTTTCCCTAGGAAAACTGCTTTACTATGTCTACATACTGCTTCTTTTACTGTTTCTAATTAACGTCCAAGCGATGTAAGAAGGATTCAAATTAGAACATCCGTTAAATATATTTCACTGCAACTTAATATTTTTTTAATTTACATTACTGTCAAGTGATAGTTCATTATGAAAATATACGATATTATAAAAATATTAATTTCTCCAATTAGTATAGCAACAGTTAATTGTTCAGAATCAAAAATAAATATCATTATCAAATCTGTTGAATCAATAGATCAAATATTTACATAGAAATTCATGTATCAAATACATGTCAAACGTTTCTCTATTCGCATTATAATTCGTGTTGATGATGTGACCTTAGGTAGAATATTGTTGCAAATAATATAATAGATATAATGAAGAGTTAATTATACACTACAGTCAGTCAGATTTATAAAGCAAGTTATGTGTCTAGACTAGTTAATTCGTGTATTCATTTGCGCAAAGCTTAAGAGAGCTTAATCAAGAGAAAAAACGTTCGTGAACATTCCTGTGAAACATAAACATCTTTAACGAATTAGTGTAAAAGGTTTTAAGTTGCCGATACTCGCGTAAAGAAAAATTGTACAAAGGAGATGAAAGTTTTTTTCACAGCAATATAAGACTTTCAAAATGATAGACAACAAAAAATTTTGGTATTTGACATAGCAATCCTCTTTGTAGCTGTCGTTTACGTTCTCCTTGACTTTGGTCGTCGGGCACTCCTATTTATGAGAAGTTTACATGAGTGAGGGTAAGTATTTATGGCTTTTTATCCACTGAACGCGTGAGCGCTTTATTAAGCCAAGCTTAAAAACATTTCCTTTATCCCCGCTCATCATGCTACCTCCTTGTTTTCGTTTGCTACAAGCAAATTTATTATTCAAAGCTCATTTGCCAAAGGATATACGGCATTGCTGTTCACTTGAATTCTGTTAACAAATTGAGATGTAGGTAACGTAAAATAAATAAAATTTCTTGGATAGTTCTAGATGTAGTAGACTTAAAATATCGAAAATGAAGAAACTGAAAAAGCGTTAGTTCAATATCTGTCTATATCTTACTATTTTATCGTGTAGTAACTGATTTATAATGTTTTATGTTCTCTTGCAGATTACAGTTTTCGTTATCGAGTGAAACGTCCAATAAAGGAAAATAAATGAGAATAGCAATCTGTATATATATATATATATATATATATATATATATATATATATATATATATATATATATTATTGAGTGAATGCGATCTAATATTACGATGAAAGTTGATCTTCTGATAATAAGTAGCTAGAAACAAAGGAGAATGAACGGGCATGTAATGTGCTTCCCAATCAAGAAATAGTGTCTACAGAAAGTCAAGATCGAGCAGATACGTAAAGAGAGTATAGGAAAAGAAGAGAATGAGAGAGAGAGAGAGAGAGAGAGACTGAGGGAGAAAAAGACTATGGCAATAACAAAGTGAGCGAAAGAGCCATGGAAGGGAAAGAAGTTAAAGGCGTCCAGTCAAAGGTTAAAGCTGCAAATCACCGAGATGAATGGACCTGAGTGCCGCTAATAATCCCCGACTCTCAGCCAGGGTCGCACTTTTTTTTTCTTTTTTCTTGCCGCACGCGAGAGATCGATTCCTCGCGGGACTACATAGCTGCTCCTCTCTCTAGGGAAAGTGAGATTCCATGGTCGATTACGCCGAGGATTTTCGGCCTCCCATTTTCCACGTAACGCACGACGAGGACCGTTTTAACGCGACTAAACCTCTTATACAAACGACCCCGTAAACGTGTCTGTTTCCTACGTGTATCTGCAGCTCTTGCTCGCGAGACGAGACGTGAGAGGTTATCCTTGTTCGCTTGCAATGTTGACTTTTATACGATTCAACAGGGAATTGACGGTCGAGTGTAATGCAATGGTAAGTACCGTTTGCGGAGTATACTTGTCTATCCCCCTTTTTAAATTGTATATTTGCTTAAAATATAGACGAAGCTAATGTTTTTTGGGTGCTTGTGCTTTGTTACTTCTTCTGAAAACAGCTGCTTTTAATACTGTCACGAAGTTTGAAATAGTCGAGTCTATATAACGGGACTGCTAATAAGCTCTCAAACTATCCAAACTGCCGAAGAATTGGAAATCCTCAAAGTGCAAACTTGGCGTGCCTAGTAAATATACCAACGATGGTAACGGAACGCGAGCAACGCCCCTAGAGCCGACCAAATACTACGTGCTGATGAGCAAGCTCTTATTGCAAGTATTTGCCGACAAATCCCTTTGGTGAGCCCGCGGAAGCAGAGAGCGAGACAGGACAAGCCGCGTGTCTCTCCTTCATCCAATTTTTCCTTTTGGCATTTGCTGCCCTCTCATCTCGCGAGACACCAAGGCCTCAAACTTTCAAACGAGGCGAGGGTGCGTGTGTACCCTGAAGAATTCGCATGAATTTCAAAGCGCACGAAAAAGGGGAGATTCGCGTCGGTCCGGCTTCACACAGTGATGTACCGCTTGTGCAAACAATCGAGCCTACCACACACCCTCCACCCTATCTTTTCTCTGCTGCTTGGTCGATATATACGCCGCCGCCGCTCGCTGCAAATTGAAATACAACGCGCGCGCACGCCCACGTCGCCGACGTTTCCCCGGAGGTGTCGACATGTTAAACGAGCTGCCAGCGGATTTATTGGATTCGCTCGAGTTGAATTAACGTTCGGTTTTGAGGGATGACGCCACTTGACAGTCGCGCGGCTTGTTGCTTTTTCCCCAAGCGTACGTCAGTTTTCTTCGGTAAACAAATTCAACGGTATCAATCTTATCGATTCATTGAAATTACATCGAGATAAATTAATGTAGGAAAAAAACTGGGCAATTTCCACAGCAGCGAAAACGATTTTACTCTTATGTTTATCCGAGGATGCGCATTTTATTTTGTACTGCAGCGTCAATCAAGCAACAATGAACTGAACCGAAGCTTCAATCGCTGTTATCACAAGAGCGATTTCGGATGTACATTGAAGTTAAATATTTCAGTTGGTATGCCATTTGAATGATCGGAATTTTACGGAATAATTACATTTCTACTTATTTATTTAAAAAAAAATCGAGAAAACTAATTGTCTCTGTTGATAGCCGTAAATAATGCTAATTTACTGTACGATGTTGTTTGACGTTAATTTTGCAAGCGGCGACTAATTAGAGACGCAGAGAATGGTCTATGTATACAGGTGTTGTATAGCGCTTATGAATAGGAGTATATTGACAAAGTTATACATGCAAATGTGGGTGTGAATAGACGGTAGTAGATAAACTATTTACATAGCAAGTATGTATACTCGGCTCGAAGTGGCTTCCTGCTACTCCGTGAAATTTATTGCAGGGAGCATTGATATAATGACCCCTTGAACTAAACGTCATTAAAATTGCGACTAGTAGTCATCAATTCCAATGCAAAATAGTTTTGCAGGCCAATAAAAAAATCAGTCGCTTTCCACCATCCCCAAATGCTCGGCAGTATGTGATTGCGGATTCATATCCTGAAAACGGATCATGGAAAGCTTATCCAAACAACACAGCCAAGGGAACATCACGCGGGCACGTACAGGCAGGTTGATCGGCGATCGATTGCTCGGACGGCCGCGGCGGTGCGACTGGGCTGTTCGACTCAGGGCTCAGGCACGCGAAATTCCACATCCGGACGGCGATAAGACTCGAGATTTCAGCGAGTGCGAGCGGCGCGTTTGGCGGGGAGAGGCAGGCCGATCAATCGCGGTAGGGCGTCGAACCAAGCCCTGAGCTATCGGCCGAACACCTGCTTCCGGGAGATATCTGCCGCAACAAGGAGGCCAAGCGTAATCTGGGTCACACGGAGGCAACCCTGGGCTTGCGATGACTACACGCTGTTCTCATTTCTCTTCTACTGCTATATACATCGCCACTTTTTCTCTTTCTCTCTGTTTCTCTTGGCTGCGCTTTCGCTCTCGTCTCCGGTCAAAGCCCGGCTAAGGGATCATCTCCCTTTTAACCGTGTCTCCGATATTGGCTAGCCAGCGTAAAAAGGCAGGAAAAAAATCTTCTCTGTCTGACACGGCTACAGTAAAAATGAATTAAAACTTATTTTTCATCAACTTCAACGTCGAATTTTAATTGAATCACCGATAAGTGTCGTAATTCATTACGACATACATTTTACAATAATTATGCCAGTGCAATGAAATTTCCTGACAAATACTCGTATGATTACGCAATGCCGTAATGTCGTCTTGATATGACTCGAAGCTCACAAATATCGTGCCTGTGCTCCTCGATCTACAATTGATTTGATCAACTCGGTTAGTATACTTCGAATTACAAGAGCAAATATTTTTTCCGTAGTATACTTTCAAGCGCTATTTGCGCTAGAAATACGAAAATCGAAAAACTTTGAACTTTTTAACTCCAAGAAAATTGACGGAAAGCTGGAATGAAACACTCTAAGACAATTTTGAAATTAGCGGGCTTACAATAATTCTGCGACAATTATAAATTCAATTCGAGTGAAATAAAAAATCAACGTAGGTTTGACAATTCTATTCGATTAACTATTTTCGAACGAATATGAGCAAGAAAAAAATGGAAAGTACAAAAGATATAAACACAACGTTACGTAAGCCTTCTTGTCACTTATATTAGATATTCAAGCCATAACGCCTTCCTTGCGTAGGGATCGATAATTTCGTAATTAACGCGGTCTGATTAAACTAGCTGCAAGCGAGAATAATATCATTAGAGGTAGAGTTGCGGCGATAGCTGTTTTTACTGTTTAATTGAGAATCCCTAAAGCGCGGACATCGCAATATTCTGGTAGAGAAAAATAACGAGAAAAACTCGTAATTACTCGAAGCTTAGTATTGTAGAAAGTAGTAGGGTAGCAAAATAATACTCATAAATATTAGATAAATTGTCAACTCGTAAAATTACCAGCCACTCTCCACATATCTAAAAAACATTGATTTATTAAAAATACGAAAAAAACTAAATCCTATTGGATATTTTCTGAAGCTTCACTCAAGAAGAAACCTAGACGTATCGCGTAAGAGATTTAAAACTCTTTTGGTTGTGGTAGTCTCATGTGTCTTTGATCACGTGCTTCATTAACATCAGCTTGTACTAGCGCACTAGAGTCAAGTTTCTCTCGACTGCTATGCTGCTGTCTCGCGTCAAAGTTGACCGAGGATTAGTTCTCTTCCGTAGGTTTCCAATTTTTTTTCTCTCTACGCTACTCGGCTTTACTTTTTGGCTGTTGACTGTCAACTATAGAGCTTCAACAACAAAGTTTTTGTTACTAACGTCGAGCTTGACTTTAGCCAGTTTTAAAAGTTCACAGATCCACAGAGTGTCTCTCTCGTTCAAGAAAAAAATTAGGTCCGTGGAATAACAGCTATTTGAAATCGAAAGGCCATGAGTTAGAAGCTTTATGACGTAACAAGAAGTTTTTTCGAGTCATAGTATCAGAATACAGCATGACGATAGACAGAATTTAGCGAATTGAACATTAGACATCGTTTATTTGTATATAAGAACTTAATATCATGCATTTATAATGAGAGACTTGATAAAAAATTTACGTAGTTAAGAAATTGTAGTGCACACGGGTTGAAGCTTTACATAAGGACAAATCAAGCAGAGAAACAGAAGCCCGTCCATTGAATCACGTAGGCAATTGTATTGATACTCTGAATTTCAAGCTCCGAGGAAAAAAGTGCTATTATTGCATTATCCAGCTGAATGGAAGACGTAGAATGACAAAAATTTGGACCATAGAAGAAATGCCTTGCAGCACTGCTGCTGTTGAGGCAGATTCGGATAGCCGTACGACAGTGGCAACGACGTTATCAAATTGGGGCCATCCGATTTCGATGAAGCCGAAAAAAGTAGAGGCAAGAGAGACAACGACGAAAGAGGTATACGTCCAAAACAAAAGAACGACATGCTTCAAGAGAGATAAATGAAAAGATAGCAGACCTGATAGTTGCAACGATCGGGAAATCCACCTCGGAGAAACAGCCAAATAAATAAAGATACATGAGAAGATACGATAGTTTGCCAATAAAATTTTAGATTGGATAAGCATTCGTTATTTTAGGAAAAGAGAAGAGATGAGATACAATATCGTCCCTGTTTTCAATAATGCTTACCTAATAACAAAAAATATTGAATAGACATTGAATGTTTGTGTTTATAAAAAATTTATTTGAGGTTCTCTCAAAATAAATTCAATCTTCATCATTTCTTTAATAATTTTTCAACATTCTGCAAACATCAGTGAAAGCAGGTTAATTCCGTCGCAGCTATAAAAAATAAACTTAAAAATTTTTCAAAATAACATTGTGCGTAAGCCGTCCATTCGCAATTCAACGAGAGTACTTAATAATGCTCATATCGAGCAATGCATTAAGCTATAAGCATGGAAAGCCATCGACAGCAACAAACCTACCAAAAAAGCAAACGAACCAACAGCTGCAGTAAAAAAAAAACGGAAAAACAACAAAGTGTAGCGCAGAGTAGTAGTGACGATCGATTATCGGCTCGTCGCGGCTTATCGTGCTCGCGCAGGAGGAGAGAGAGAGAGAGAGGAATGCACCGAGAACTAGTTGTAAACTGTTCAAGTAATTGGCCGATCGGTATATATGCATATACGTATAAGCTTACTAGTATATATTCTGAAATAGAATTCGCTAATGCCGTTTCATAGGCAGAGTTACGTTCGGCGATAATTCATCATGGCTCGCGAACGGTACAGCGTAGACCTTGCGAGAAGCAAACTCAAAGTTAGATCGACAGAGAGAGAGAGAGAGAGAGAGAGAGAGAGAGAGGAGGGGGTAGAAGCCGGGCAACTAGCCAGAGAGTTGCACATCTTTCGCTCCCTTCGTAACTCGTATTCGTGAGTAAGGGGCTTCCAGTGTGAATGGTGTTCGATAAGCGTATCATTGAGGATGCTAAGATTTTATCAGTGTTCACTAAGCAAATTTTACGCACTGCAACTCTTAAATAGGATAGTTTGTATTTTATTATTTAAAAAATTGTATTTATCTGCTATTTATTATTGCAAAGAGATGCTATCTTTTCTATTCGATTAAGAAATAGTTGATAAAGTACTGAACTATTCATAAATTATAACAACGAATATTTATGTGTACATTCAATTTATCATGCCCATCACACAGTTACTTGTTAGTTATTTTATATTCTATATGAATAATCGTTAAAAAATCATTCGTCAACATCAATCATATGTCCTATTTCCATTTCATTTTCAATAAAGAAACATTTTACAGCTGTTCTTTTCGTATACATAGTTTCTTTCGAAATTTGACTGAAAAATATAGTTTAATTATCCTTAGAATGGACAATTACTATTATTCTTACTGAAATATAACTAATTCCGTTCAATGATTGCTCAGAATTGAGGATATATGTAAAATGCACTGTCTCTCTCGTTCGATGTATTAATGGCAATTGTAGGGTCCGGCTTTAGCAATTCAAAGGTTTGAGGTGGGCTGGAGGTAATAACATCAAAGCATTAACCATTTGCTCACACACGCATACACACATACATACGCACGACTCGGGAGAATTCGAATAGCGTGTGTAACGTTTGGCCCTTAATCAATCCACTTGGCGCATCGACAGTCGATACACGCGTTGCTCGGCTCTGCTAGCTCTCTCCCCTTTCCTTCTCCATCACACACACACACACACACACACACACACATACACGCACGCACGCACGCAGGCACACACATACACACACATAGTGCCTTTTCTTTGTATAAATTCGCAATGCTCTCTCTACTTCGTATTCGCTGCACTACTCTGCACCTTTTAGTGCGACTTTTGCCCCCCCCCCCCGCCCTCTGATTTCATGTGTCCTTGCCGCGAATTTCCAAGTGCCATTGAAGCTAAAGTTTCCGAAGCTGAAAAAGGAGAAGAGAGAGAGCTTTGTTGCAATGCTAGAGAGGTTCGCTTGCCAGTTGATCTTTCATAAGGAGCTTTTAAAGTTATACGTGCTCGTAGCTTTTCTTTCAATCCCATTACTTGGATCTTACACACACACACACACACACACACACACACACACACACACACACACACACACACACACACACACAACCTATTATTCGCAAAAGCTTTGCAACAAAAGTCTTGCAGATAAACGATGTTAAATTATTGAAGGTGTTTTCCATTTTTCTTTTATTTGATATTCGACTGTTTATATTTATTGTTCGCGGAAATTATTTCAATTCCATTCGTAATGGATGACTGTTGTTCATGGATCCATCTGTGTTATTAATAGCTTCACTTTACCAGATTTTGAGATAAAGCCATCTAGTTTGATTTATTACGGCTATATAAATGGTCTCTCTAGCATATGAAATGCGTACAATTATAATCCAGCAATCAATCAACTATTTTACATCTATAACATAATAAGTAACCATTTAATCGACGCAATTTTTATTGCTTGTCTAATAGCGTCGTTTTGATCATTTTACGGTGTCTATATTATGCATGACAATTAAAAAGATAAAATTTATTTTGACCGTGAAAATTCAGCAAACGATCATGTGTGAAAGAGATTTCCAATATGATAGCGTCAAAGAGTTCTTGCAGTGAACTAGCTTTGACACACAGACTACTCGCTATAAAATGGGATCGAGTGGAGCGGCAGAAAAAAGCAAAGGCACCCAGGCAAAAAGAAAAATAGGCCTCGAACGAAAGAGCGTGAGCCATCGAATTTGACGCCTCGCAAACGACCATTCTCGTCCTCTTGAGCTTCATACTTTTTTCTTACCACGCCCCCATATCTCTTTTCAAACGATCTAGCCAACGCCGCAGTTCAGTGAACGCGCGATGAAAACTTAGGATGCAACGTGCGAGTGTTTGTCTCACTCTATCTTGACTTTTTCCACTGTCCGACGCATACGTCAACAGGCTGGTCACGTTCTTTTTTTCTTCGCGAATACCTCGTTGACATGACACAGTGTATATTGGCGCCGACACACTTGGGATCACCTCTATTTCGTGGACTTTTATCTTGACCAATAGCTACCTCCCACAGGACTTTTCTTCGATTCTCTCTTTTTTTCTTTCTCGTCACCTTTTTTTGCCATCTTCTGAGCTTTTCGCATACATTTCTTTCAGGAAGCATGGAAGTGACTGCTTATTTTTCTTTACTGTTGCGCGAGACATTTTTTTTAAATCACCGTTGAGGACTGATGAGCAGGAATAAATATTTACCAATTTATTTATTAAATCTAAATTTATTTGAAAAACTTGAAGCTGACAATTAAAACGGAATTCAATAGAACGGTATAAATTTAAATATACTACTGTAAGTAACATGTATTGATTATTGAGTCGATGGTCGATAGGTTACAAAGTTGCATGCGTATTTCGAATAGAAAGCAAACCTGTCTGCTCGATAACTGAGATCAGAGTGCCGCCAGTTTGTCGTCTTCTCGTAACATCACAGACGGAAGCTTGGCCTTCTAATTTCAATCGATCTAATTTCTGCGTCATTTATCTCTTATTTAATTTCCATCTCAGTAGTTTACTCTATGAATCCTTGAAAAGACACTGCAAGTTTAGTTGAATGATTGAAATGTACAGATAAAGCTTAGGTTCGACTTCGACGTATATACGTAGACGATAACCTCGTCGTAGCTATGTGAAACACGGCGGCCCTCGCCTCTCGTGATGAATTTATTGGGAATTAACTATGCGCGCGTCCACGTTTCCACAAACAAAACAAAAAACCAAACAAAAGCATAAAATCTCTCGATCGCATCATTTCGCTACAGCTGCGCACCAGGTGGGAGTTTTATTGCAGCTTATTTGTCGCTGGAAAACCGTCCGCAACATTCACTTGAATGGATCTGAAAAGATAATACTTTTTTGTGGATTTCATATCTTTTTTCAAGTTTTTCAAACATAACTGGCTTTATTTCTCATAGAACGTATATATATATATATATATATATATATATATATATATATATATATATATATATATATATAATTACGGATTTCTTCATCTCGATTATTTCTAAGCTATTTATAAAAAATACGTTTGTATCGAATAATCATCAATAGCTTGTTCACTCTTAATTCTCAATTTTCCAGATACATTGAATCAATAAAGTAATACACAAATTAAACACATTTTATAGTCTGGTTAAGAAAAGACAATCAAAATCTTTCAGAAATAAACATTGCAATCGTATTTTTCAATCAACTGTTATTTAAGACGAACAATTTAAAGTAATGTTTTGATAATAGCAATTTTTCTCTTGTTTTTTTAGGAAAACCAAAGCATCAGTGTATTGTTCATTTGGTTTTGGAACGTGTTTCGCTTTTTAGACAAATATTCTCTGCAAAGTACACACGTGTCCTCGTTTCTTGTTCTCTTTCGCGTTACCATCGTATCTCATTATCCGATTTCCGTGTTTTTCCATCTCTTCTGAGTTCTTCCATAAAATCCATTCAACTCCCGTCCTACTTGTCATGGCATTTCTTTTTTTCATTCAACGAATCAAAAATAGCAGATTATACCTAACTTTATCTCTGAAATGTCTTAAGGTCATAACACAAGAGTTTTCTAGGTCTTGTTAACCGTTCGCGAGACTATGTCAAGTTGATTGCCGGATCTTCCCTATTACCAGAGGCACTAACGAATCCGTAAACGTGATAGGACGTTACGTTGTGACATTATTTCTTACTTTTTATTTATCAACTCCAAAGCTGTGGTGCACGTGTAGCTTGGATTCTGTCACTGTATTATCAAATTTTAGATTTACAAGTATAGTATGGTTTTAAAAAATGGCAAAACAGAAAAAAAACTCTAACTTAAAGAAACATCCATATGAAACAAAAGAATTTCGAATGAATTCTGAACTTACCTCGATAGATACCTTAAGCAAACAATAGTCACTCGTAAAAACCACAACCATTATCTGGCAAACTTGGTTTAGAAGTCGAATCGTTTCGGGCAATTCAATAGCATTGCCGGCATCGGCGGTAAGGTGAGCCAAAGGAGATAGGGAGGGGAGTGTGTAGACGGAAGGCAAACAAGTTTAGGGGTGAGGGTGGGCATTCGTCAGGGCAGTGATTTCGCGTTTGGCGAGCGTTGGCAGGGACTTGAAAAATGCAGCACGCGCGCACGCGAATTCGAATCGTTCCACTTGAGATTCCGTTGGTGTATACTCCTCGCCGTATGCTTACCTTGCATCCACGACAATACCCTTCGCAGCCTGTACTCTCTCTCTCTCTTTCAGCTGCCGCTGCTGCTGACGTACACACAAATAACCGCGCGTACAGCCGACTGCCGATTTAGAAGCCACTGACGGAGACAAATGCGTGCGGTTGAGAGACGCGCCCGATTAAAGGATCACTCCCAATCCTAGTTGTCGTATAGATTTCTCTCTAGCCTCATAAATAAATAGAGCTGCATTGCGAAAGAATACATTAAACCAGGATCGCACATGTACCTTCTAATTTATCCGTTTGCTGCTTTTTTGCGGGTTATCCCGCTGCCTTTTCACAATATCATGTAATACTATTTGTTCCAAATCCAGTCATTGTTTTCTTAGTAGCCATGCGGTTTAAAATTATCAACTTGTAATTCTCTCTCCCTCTCTCTCTCTCTTTTTCTTAAGTCTAGAATAATTGAAAGAATCTCTAGACTATACTTTAATGCTTTATACTCTGTTGTATCTTCATTTTATTTATGTTTTCATTTATATCTTAACTTATTTATATCTGACTGTGACAGTTTCGTGACCAAAGTCTTGTATTGAACTGAAATATTTATAATCTGTGCTATCATTTGTAAGTTGTATGTTGCCTTACAGCAAATAAAGGACCATCTATCTATCTTTGACTCCCTGTGGCTGATGGTTAATGCAGGTGTAAATAATTGATTCTAGGGCTCGACACGTAGACACACGAATACTTGACCGTTGGGAAATTTGTAATGGCGTTTCGAGCTTGCTGTGCTTCCGTGAACTCAGAAATATAAATAGCAGAGTCAAAATCGAATTTACTGACATTTCGAAGGAATTGATTTCCAATGCTTCCATTTTATTGGTATAACTGAATTTTTCAATTACTAGACATAAAAGTCATACTTTCCATGCTTCATTTTTAAAAGTAATTTTTTCGTTTTATTCTAAATTCTAAGCATTGGAAGGCGGGGCCATTCAAGAAAATATTGAAAAATAAAATGCTCGATTTTGAATTCCATGGAAAAAGAGAGAATTGACAAAAGAAGCAATATCATAAACTTTTGTACGTTCCATGAAAATTTTGCGCCAGAAATCGCAGAGCTGGTTTCGCGACGTTGGATGCTGGCGAAACGGGGGTCGAGAGGAGAAAAAAGCGGACGGTCACACGCGGTCGCATAGCTAGCTGCCAGCGCGGAATGAACGGGTTACTGCTCGATAGCCTTTTTTTAATCCAATAATCCACGGGGTGCGAGCCATTCATCAAGGCTGCTGCTGCTGCCGTTGCTCGCGAAAAATCGAACGGCGGCACATGAATTCCTGAGGCGCTGCTGCTCGATATTCAGCGCTGCACATTGCCGCGGAGCCTTTAATATTCATTACCATTACGCAAATTGTCTGAAGCACTCGCGTAACAATGGCTTTTGCTCGGTGCATGTGGTGCGCGAGTTCAGTACGCGTTCCTAGAAAAAGTGGAAAAAGCAGCTGCAAGCCCGCGCGTGCCGCATTACTTCTCTTTGTGGAAACTTGCACATTTTGCAGCGTAGCTCTTTCGAAATGATACTGCATGGCGCATGGATGTGAATCGATACGTGAATTTCTGCCCGGCAAAGGTGGAAAGCTGCACGCACGCTTTCAAAGACTTGTAAGAACGTATTCGATTTATTGCGTACGTAGAGCTTGGAAGAGAGGGCTGCACCTGCATACGCCGACAATGTTCAGGAGAGCGTCGGCTAGCTGCAAACCATCAAAAATTCCAACTCCGGCCAGTATTGAACTTGACGTGGTCGGTACATTGACGAATCTTTGAGCGAGTCAATCACTGCATTCTGCTGAATTAACGGAAAGTCGAGGGGTATAATACAGGAGGCGAACATAGCTATACGAGGCGCTGCATTCGAAACCGTCCATCAATTAGAGTCAGTAAACTAATCTCTCACCCCTCCAGCCGAACGTATGACCGAGCATTCGCGCAGGAATATTGTTCCTAGTATGCCCCGGCCGCGTTCCCGACATAATTAATCTGATTAAGTAAGAGCGCAGAGCGCGCGCTAACCGTCAACCCGTTAATACCCTCATTTTCAGCCGCGCAAGCCAGTTCATTTTCCAACGGTTTGCCTGCTACAGGAGGTAGTTAACTTGATTCGCGCATGGTTAGCTTCACCGATTGTTTATCTATCGCCACTGCGAACCGATGCCACTTTTGCATCTCATTTTCGTGTCGCAAGATTAGCCAACGAATCTGCTTTTCAGCTTGTCCTATTCTAAAAAGCCCCAATGAAGTACACTAAAGCGACATATAACGCAATGGCTTCAGTTTTCATCGCTCTTCATTTATAAAGGCAAAGAGTGGCCCATTCGCTTCTTACGGTCGCCTAACCGATGGTTAAAGTAATGACCTGCCGGGAACCGTCCTCACTGTACCGATAAAATTCAGTCCTTAAAAGCCACCGAGCACAATGCCAAACCCAATGAAATCTCAGTGGCAGTGCGTATTTATATACGTATAGTATGTAAATGAGCTCGAGACACGGCCTGCAGTTGCAGTTTGCGTTTTGTCTACGGGTGTAAGCGGGTAAAATAAAGGCCCGAGCAACGAGCGAACCAGCCATCAATCGAATTAGCTTTGTACGCGACCTCTCACTCGATTACTTAATCTTTCTCGTTGCTGGCAACTGCAAGCTAGTTCCCACTATACTACTTCTAATGCATTTAAAGTCGCTCGGTGTGCTGCTTAGCTCGCTCGACACCGACAGTTCTGCATTCTACTTTATTTCTAATCTCTCATTTTCTGTTCAATTATTATGCGAATCATGTACATTCACTGATTTACAGTTGATATTATTTACAATATAGATCTAACAATACGCCGATAGCTCCATATTTTCATTACCATGCTCGTTTCACTAGTACCTTCGGAAATTATGATGGTGTATTTCTTACACTGATTGTATTTTTTTCTTAGCCAACAGATATAATTATTTTAAAACACGAAAAACTATTCCAAATTTACGTCATGTTATTTCAAATGTCAAAAAATTACATTAAAATGTACTGACATAGGCAACCCAAGAAACGTCTATTTTTTTTTTATAAAATTTAAATTAAATTTTTCAAATCATACAAAAGTTTTAAGGGAGTATTTTGAATTTGAGAAAGAAAATAATTTCAGTGTCAAATTGCCAGTTACTCTTATAAAATTAATTTCAATATTTTTATGTTTATGTTTTTAAAACGGAAAGCCTTCGGATGAAAAAAGAATAAAATGACTCTTAACTTTTCCAACTAGCTCGCAGAAATAGGCGAAAAACACGAGTGAATTTTTGACGGTCAATTATAAGGAACAGCAGTAGCAAAGTTTTGCTTCGGTGCGGTGACGGCAAACGAAAACTCCGATTCCTTCCCATCAAAAACATATGTCGTTCGCGCAAAAATGCTTCTTAGCGAAAAACTTTGATTTGCACGAGAGCTCTGCACTCGTACACGTGAATAACTGTTTCAATTTCTCAAAAAAGTTTTTTGGTAGGTAGAACGAGAAATCGGGCAACTTAACCGGATGGAGGAAATTAAATATTTCTCACAGTCGCTCGCGCGATGTTGAATGTGAAAAAGCAATGCGAAAATATGAGTTTAGATCGAAACGGAGGGAAGCTATTAGAAACCACTCGAATGCTGCTATGCAATTTACTAGTTTTAGTGCCATATGCATAAACGTGTATATATATTTATCGATAGTCGATATTCGTACATATAACGAGTTGCACTCTGCCTTTAATAATCTGTGTCTTTATTTCGTCGGCAGAGGAAAGAGTATTGGAACTGAAAAATTCGCGTAGAACACTTTAAAGATGGAACTCGCCGAGGAAAATGGTAAGGTATCTCGGCAACAGTCGTTCTTCGGTTGCAAAGGATCAAATAAAAGCTTAAAAAAAGGCAAGCAGGCTCACATAGAAAACCTACGGAACGTATGCTGGCAGAAAGAAAAGAGTTTTCGAGTTTTCTCCCTCTCTCCCGCAAGAAGGGCTTTTTTATGAGAAAAGTTGGCTCTGCCGCATATCCAGAATGCATATTACGCGTAAAAATCTCATTATACCAGTTGTTTGGCATAAAGCGCTGTCTGTATAGCCCAGGGCTTCTTGACCTTCGCGATGAAGCGCACAGAGAGCGTCGGCAACCACAACTAGAGAGAAAGAGAGGGAGGAGAACTCGACCACACACCATCAAAGTTCGACAGCGCACGCAACTTGCTCGCTCTCCTGTGCAGCTCATTTTGCGCTTTGCATTGAAAACTCGAGATTCCGATCTCGCCACCGAGCACTATATACATATATCGTAGCTCTCTATACTGCACGTCTGCGTCTCTCTATGTATATGCTACTATACTGTATCATTGTGGCTCGATGAACTTGTTCAGTTTTTGAATGCAAATTAACCATAGATTACGTGCGGCTTAACGTTGATAATGATATTATAATTGGTTTATACACCTAATTAAACCGCGATTACGTTGAGCTTTGCTGCTGACTTACTGATCTAATAGCTGATGTTGTTATTTATTAATAAATATCTTTAGATTAAAACTCGACCTATATTTTGAAGCTTTATGAATAAAAACACTGAACCTGATGTAAACTATTTGTTAAAGAATTGCAACTATCTGTCTTAACTTGACTCACCCTTCGGTCGCTCGTCCTTTGAAAAATTGCAATTTTAGCGCTTTAAAGCTTTTTGCAAGTTGAATGTGTGCGTCAACAGATATGCGTACATTTGACGATAGATGGACGGCACTTTGTCAGGTCATCAATAAAAGTTTACATCATTCATTGTTAGATGGGCAAAGAGGTTAGTTGTATAAATAAATGAGCTGTAGAATTTAAGGTAACGTCATGAAAGTTCGAGAATGGATTGCGGTTAGAGATCAAAAGCCGATGTAATAGCATGAATAATCGGAATGGTAGTCGAAACAGTCGTTAGTTGTGCGTAATGAGAATTGGAGGAATAAGCGATAGCAAGTTGTTTGATCGAAATCGTTGTATCTGATGCCAAGGAAGAGGCTCTTTAAAGAATATTAAAGCTCTGGGCGACGAGGAAGAAATGAGTGAAAGGCGCGCCTCTTGAGAGAACTGAGTGCAGTACGCAGCAGCATAAAAGTGCCAACGGTAACTATTCATCCCTGAAGAATATGACACCTTTATTTTCATAATCCTCCCAAAGCTTTTGTTATATCACGAAATATTATCTGTAAATTCTCCGAGATGAGCTTGAAATTGGTCTTCTCGGAGAGAAAAAGAGAGAGAAAGCTACAGTAAGTACTCTTGAGAATCACCCTTACATGTTTTTCCTTGCTGATATAAACTGACTTCTATTGCGAAAAGTCAAAGTTTATGTACTGGCGTATACGTCTCTTCAAATGGCCTAATATTTTCCGCTCTTGGGAGCCTATCGTGCTTAACAATTCATGCGTACTTCCACTGCTTACGGATGTTGTGAAATGCGAAAAACTCGAAAACATCTAGCCTCTAGATGACATTTCCTGAAGACAGCTTTACTTTACTCCCGCGTAACTTTTCAAGTATATAAACAAGTACGATAACAACTAAATGATCAATTTTTGTATTATTGCTAATTATTCATATTTTTACGTGCATAATGTTTGCATTACGTATAGAATTATAAATATTTTATTATTTTTTATTCTAATCAACATGCCAGTTTGTCATATTATTCTGAACGTTTTGTTTTGAACTTAAAACATATTGTACACTGTAAGTTTTGAGGTGAAAGTTTAAAGTACATTTCAGAGAAGTACTTGTAACCGTCCGAACAAGTATATATTTTCAGATTAAAATGGATACAATTTGGAAATATAATATTTATAGTTGTTACTGAAGAACTCGAAAAATTCATTTATCTAAAACAAAGTTGAGTACATGTCCGGTCTTATAAGATTAGCAAAAAAGCCAATCCCTCAGAATCATGATTTCTCGAAACAAAAAAAAAATAATCCAGGCATATAAATCATATAATATAAGCTAATAAAGTCACGTAAAGCAGATGCGAGCAAGCCATAAACAGAGCAAAGTGAGTCATTCGTAGTCACTAGTAGAATCAAATAAAAGTAACTTCATCTATTCAAACGTCAGGTTGGCCTAAAAGCAAAAGTAACAGCGCGTATTCAGAAATGTGCCGGGCACGTAAATAGTTCCGGAAGAGAAAGCTCTCTCTCTCTCTGACATCCTGGGCTTTAAGCATCTTTAGCTGACGTTGGGTCCACAGGGACATCACGACCAGCTTGCAATGAGTTGCGCGAGCGCGTGCCCATTTATTAACGAAGCGCGTACGAGAGAGAAAGCCAAGAGTGAGACGATGATAATAATAATGATGATAATGCTCGTACGTTGGCCAAATGGTAAGCCCTCGCTGAGGATAAATTCGCATCATGCAAACATAAGCTACGAGAGAGACATTGATGGAAACACGACGCGAATCTTCTATGAGTCATGCTGCTGCGAAATAAAGGAGTGGATCGAGGCCAGCCTCTCCAGCCAAATTAATTTCTTCGTAAGCGGATGAGAGATGGATGTATTGGCTTCTCTCCTGAAGGCATTTGCTGAATGCAAATACACCGCCGCCGCCGCCGCCGCCGCTCTAGGTTTTATATTTTTTTTCTTTTTTCACTCGCTCGCTTGCGAAACGGAAGGAAGAAAAAAACAATGAAGGGCAGCGATGCGTAAATTGGAATCGAGATTTATCGTGCCCTAGATGGCAAAAGTTCTTTTACTTCTCTTTTAATTTGCATTTATAATAAAATCGAAAAGCTTCCGCTCGCCGGTCCTATTCGAAAAAACGTAACTAGCAAATTTATAAAATGAAACGAAAAGCAAACAACATTGAAAGATGAAAATTTTCTCTTTAGGTAACACCGCCATGGCAAGTTTTTTTTCCATCGTTTCGATTAATAAATCATAAAGCAAAATTTCAGTTAAACGTCAAAGTTCGGACAGCGAAGAATCGAGTGACTATCGGAAAAATTGAAATGGCGCAGTCGAAAAGCTCTCGAAGATCCATAAATCTCATGTGGGCTTAAAAGTGTTAAAGAGTTGAAAAAAAGTTGGTAAATTGTATGGAGCGGGGCTAGGGAAAATACGAACTAATCCGGTGGCGGCCAGCTCTAGCGCGGGGCAGTTTATTATCGGCTTCAGCTCGTTATCGGTCGAAACCCTCCCTCCCGCTGCTAATTATACGAGAGAGAGAGAGAGAGAGAGAGAGAGAGTGAGAGAGAGAGGTGCTACAGCCAAAACAACCTGCCGAGCGTTGCCGATTGCATGCCATTAATCTTTGCAAGCGCCCACACGAAAAGCGCTATCTTTTCAATAACGGCTCTTTCGCGTGTACTTCGCATAGACATGCTTATAGATATACTCTTTTTCGTTCGTTTTTCTGCGCTCTACATTCGACAACTTATAGCGTGTATCACTCGTGCGACGTATATAGAGCTGTTAGTAGTAATTATTATTTCTTTTTGTGGATGGACCAGCGTGCCTTTTCAGAGGATATATTCAAGTCAACTCATTGGATTTTGCAAGTTATTTATTGCATTGATATTTACCGAAAGCAGAAATAGCCTTAAGCGGCATAAAAGATTTTCAAATGCACTTTGAAAGAGCAAATTACTGGCAATTCGATTTGGTAAAAATCACGCTGATATTGATAAATGATGGGGCAACGTAAAGGCCAACACCTCAACACCTTCGATGATGTTATTAAAGCGGCTCGCGTTGACGCAGCGGCTACTAAAAAGATCGCATTGATCGAGAAAAGTTGGCCAGAAAAAAGGGCAAGAGGAGCTAATTGAAAAGCTCGTTAATCAGCGTAGAAACTAATTAATAGCCAATGATAGATCCCTCTTTGGTTAGTGCGGAGGGCGAAGAACGCTCGTTACAAGTAAGGTTCATTAGGACGGAGAATCGTCCATTGTAATCTTCGGTAAATTTACGGGGGAAAGGACTCTTCTCTTTTATTTTGGGCTCTGGCTTCTCTTTCTTTGGTTCGACAGAGCGGAAATTGGCGGAAATTCTGAATTATGCATGCGCGACTTGGGGGAGAGAGAGAGAGCCCCGTTAAAATAACGCTCCGCGCGCAAAGTTCTGCAGTCACCTACTTATACTCGCCAAGCTGTATTTATCTGTCTCCTCTGGGCGCAGTAGTGTTCTTCTGGCTTTTTATCGCCATCCATCTCACGAGTTTCTTTTTTTCGCCAGTCACTTGCGCGCTGCTATCTGGATGCTTTTTGCTCGCTCCACGAGCGGCCGATCGTCCTTGCTGCTACCGAGGGAAGCAGGAAGCAGCACGAAAGAATGGACAAACTTTGCGGCAGCGGCGAGGTCGGAGAATGAAGTTCTTGTACTGCCTTGGCAGGGCCTTTTTCTCTTTCTCTCTGATGCGAATTATCGTTGCTCCTATCACTACTACTTTTAGCTCGCTGCCTAACAGATTACACTAAAGCAGCAGTGTATTTTTCTTTCCAACAGCTATTTGTAAATATATCTGTGTTAGCGCTTATCTTTAACAAAGTAACTACGACTGTAGCTGTTTTCAAAACGCGCCTTCATCCGTTTAAACAGACTTAAGCGAGGCACGCAATATATACCAACTTGTCCGCAAGCATCGGTAGTACCATAGTCGTTGCATGTTCATCGTAGCTTCTTAACTGTTTATATTTTTCTCATTCGTTCAGTGATATGAAATTTCGTTCGCTATACAATATTGCATTCCAACCGTGATGAAATACTCTTACGGCGTGCAATATTATTGTTATTTATTCAGCAGACTTACGAGAAGATTATAAACCCAGTTTATTTCGTCAGTTCTACACGATGAAACTCTGTCGCCTTGTAATATCGCCGTAAAAGTCTGGAAATGCTAATTAATTTATGCAAACAAGCCATAGTCACGAGTACGAAAATAAGAGCGTACGAGCAAATAAAGCATGCGCCAACAGCAACATAAAACTCTGACCAGCGAGAGAGTTGTTAAATCTACATCGATCGGTCGTTAATGGAACAAAGTGCGCTGCGCTCGCGTACAGTGTTATTGCTGGTGAAGAGGCGGAAAAATAAAAAAATGTTTGCATGTTCCGTCGCCAGGCGCCTGCGCCACTTGATTCACAAGGGAGAGCGCAGACCCACTCGATAATTGGCCTCGATTACCCCTGCGGCTGAGTTCTATTTTTTTCTCTATCTTTCTTTATTTCCGCGTTTTCTTTAGTGGCAATGCCGAATCTGAAAAGTCACACGAGTGATTTGTCGCGAACCTGCCGAGGTAATACAAGCGCGTGTCAGAGAGAGAGAGAGAGAGAGAGAGAGAGAGAGAGAGAGAGAGAGAGAGAGAGAGAGAGAGAGCCGACGCTTATGCTAACCATATTGAGGTTGCCAAGCAGAGAGAGGGAGAGAGAGAGCCTCTGAGCAAGAATCAAATAAGATGTAATGCTATGCTATGTCCACTATGATAGTAATCTCGTCGGATGTCAAACTTTTTTTAAGTAACATTTACGTACTGAAGATTAATGACGCTTCATGAAATTGCTTTATACCTTAAAATTCGCTATGGTAATTTTAAAGAAAAACAAAAGAAATTAAATATGAATTGAAAGAAAAGCCGATCGTATATACAGTGCTTTTCCAATAACGCAAATCAATCACTGTCCATGTACGAGAAAAGCAAATATTTATTGGAAAATTAAAAAATTGAATTTTGTAGATAGAAATAAAATCAGCAATATAGGCTTGTCTATGCAACGCAATTCTACTATCGAGGCTATCATTGGATTATATTCAATCATTTATTCTCACATCAGTTATATATTAAATTTCTAACATTCAATGACAATACATTCACATGCGTCTGTTTGTAAGCAAATAGCCGATAAACTTGCAAATAATTCACGTTGCTATACCCTTTTTTTGAGTACAAGGCCATACACGCTTGAAAAAGATGACTTATTGAGTGTCAATTCGTAAGGCGTACATTTCCCTAGCTGACGGATGATGGTAGCGAATGGAGGTGATCATGAAAGACGTACGCCAACAATTCTTTTCTAAATGATATCATATGGAAGCTTTTTCAAATGTCATCGTGCAGTAAACAGTTCAATTCCTATTGTTGTGAGAAGAAAAAATTGAGACATTGTACGCGTCGTCGTGTCGAAATGCATAACGTTCGTTCGAGGGTCAGTGTTCTATATAGCTAGTGAGTGCAGCATTCAACAATGTCTAACAATCACGTAAACTTAATGACTCAGCATGAATAGTTTGTGAAAGTGCATTTGAGGGAGAAGAGAGTCTCAAAGTAACAATTGGCCCCCGCGTCTTAGTGAGTCACCTGCAGCGGCATCTCAGGTCATCGTCCCGTAGGGTGGCACTGACACCGCGACCTGCATTCGGGCCATTGTGCCATATTGCTGCTACTGCTGGGGGCGCTACATTCGATTGCGTCATCGGCCGCGCTGCGCAGAGGCTAGCGCTGCCGCTGCTACTGCTGCAGCCGAGTGTGCAGCGAGCTTCAATTTTGCCGAGCTACTCATTCATAACCGTACTGCTATAGCTTAATTCGCCCGCGACTTTCGTCCTCCTTTGTACCTCTCTTCTCTCTTTTCTTTTCTTTTCTTTTTTATAAAACTGTTTCGTCGCTGTCGATCTTAAATCCGGACTGCTTTCGTGCGCTTTCATTTTTACGAGGGATCAGTACGTCATGGTTGCTTTCATTTTTTCTTCTAATGCACCCGACTGGAGGTAATTATTTCTACGCCTATATAATACATATAATACATGGTTTTGTTGATGGCGCTTTTATGAAATTCAAATGATTGTTTTTTAACAAATAGAATTTCATAAAAGTAAGAAAAATCTTTTATAAACAAACAGTAACTACATTGTTTTATTTTCCAAAAATCGTCAGGAGCGTAAAAATCCTGAAAAGTTTCAATTTTTTTATACTTTGATTTTCGCGGGAAACTCTATGTACTTAACTTTTTTCATTAAAATTGCTTTTTAATTTTTAATCACAACTCATTTCATCATAAATATCTGGATTTCGACAATTTTTTTCGAAATAATTTGCTTACCCGGATTATGCATTCTAGTTACGCGTGAGTGCTGCAAAAAGGATACAACAAATTGTGCAAAAGCGGGAATGAAGTAAGAAACTTGTAAAAAGCTTGTCATGTATTACTAATGTAGGGATATTAAGATAATTATTTATTGAATTTGAATGGATATAAGCTTAATGTTTTTAGATTACGAAAATTTCAATTTCAAATGTTGTTCGATTAAAGTATACTTGTTTCTATAAAATTGTAGATTGGAGTATTGCCATCTTTCATCGGATAAAGTATATTTTAAAATGATTTAGAAACTCATCGGCAATCCTAAGCTTAAAAATTCTCACAAAGACTAGAATATTACTCTTTTACTTGCTTTTACATTTTTGTTCATCTGCTGGACTATTTGAATATGACAATAGTCTGATCCCTTTCGTTGGCAAGATCTCTTTTTTTTAATCATTGGGTTGAATAATATCTGAAAAGGGATTTGGATCACTTTTTTCAAAGTTGAACTGTAAGTGATTAAAAATAATGTTAAAAGTGAAGTTTTCGTGATGTTATCGTGAAAAATCTGCTAAAAGTATTTCAAATATTTTTTATTTTTCCACAATACTTATAACTAGTTACAAGCAAATATTCCATTAAAATATTTTTGAAAAGCTAAACAAAGATATTTTTTTTTAAAAACTGTTATTTGGCAAGAAACTAGTGGATTGGCTTAAAATAATGAATCCGATGGGACATTATTATTCGGCCAAGTGATGCAGCTGCATTTATCGAGTTGACCTATAATAACGAGTATAATGAAAATAGTGAGAAAAAGCCAGAGCAGTGCGAGAGAAAGAGAGAGAGAAAGAGAGTAACGAAATAGAGAAAGGAGAGAGAGGAAGTAATAGCAGCATATAGATAGAAAAGGAAAAGAAAAGAACAGTACAGAGCGAGTTGAAGAATAGCCTCCGATTGCAGCTTTTGTGCACGCGTTTCCTCTCGGCTCATTCCCTTGCACGCTTTATCTTTTCCCGCGTGGTTTGTTTCCACGTTCACTTGCCTGCTTTGCCTGCCCCTCATCTTTCTCTCGCTCATTGTGCACGCTCCGGGATTTCAGCTATTGTTATCAACTCGTAATTAAATGCCAGCGCGAGTGAGCCACCCTGTTCTCAAATATTGGTTATCGTCAACACCGACGCACCAACGCTATACTCGCGAAAACAAATTAGCGCAGCCTCCGAATGTTTCATAAAATATTTTTCATCGGTAATATTCTAACTGACGTGGCAAAATGGGCTATCAACATTTTACTGCGTTCATAGCAAATCTTCTTTGCGTTTCAATCAAATTACACACGTCGTTTCTATTCAACTTGCAAGAAACACACGAGTGTTGCAGTCTTATCAATCGTTTCACATATCACATTTCGATGCAAATGTTGTAATTGTCCGCGCTATAGAAGGACAATGGGAAATAGCAAGCCGCAGGGAAAAGGCCGCAGACATCGATGCATCGAGCGCGGAGGCGCAATAACGAGGCTACTGATCTTTTTCCTATAAACACGTAGCTAATAATGTGCAGCGTCACTTTAAAAATAGACGAATGCAAAAGATAGTAGTCTACCCCACATATCTACAGATGCATGGGATAATACTCTGTAAAAAGGGTGCACGCAGTCTTAAACTTACACAACGGCTATCGAAGCATTAAACACGCGCATCAAAAGGTTTTTATAGGAACGGACGTACCCTTATTTACTTTAACGTCGTCGTAAAACTTTGTCATAAATCTTGCTCTCCCGCGCACTATCCAGTCATAATGCATAATACAAAACAGTTCATCGATCCGCAGTGTACAATAAAAGGAAAACAAGAGAAAAGAAGGCGATCATTTTTCACTTTGTAACCTTACGATCAGCCTCGAATACTTAAAGCATTGGCAGTAAAACAATCGAGCGCTGAGAGTCACGTTCGCATCAATGCGAATACCTGCTGAATCGCAGCTTTCGCGCTCGGCTGTGGCACAGAAAGTCAGTGGATAACTATTGCATACATGGTGCGTACGTGCGACCTCTTTACGCGCTGGAAACATCGTGGTACCGCGCGCTTCGGGAGCTTAATCACATGACGCATATACGGTACACACACGAACGCACACATATCCGCCGCCGCCCGTCGCATCTGTGTGCACGTGGCTTTATGCCACACATACACCCGATAAGAAGCAGCTTGCGAGCTTGAAGGCGTGTATGTTTCAAGCCCAACATGCACACACAAGTATCGCAAATTATTATTCAAGCCAGTGAACTGACGCCGCCGACGTCGCGACCCAACGCTTGCCCGAACTTTTCCTCCGCTAACAAACTTAGGCCGAAACTTTCTCTACCAAACGCTAGTTCGTCTATGGCCCTCCATCGCAAGACAAAAAAGGGGTAGGAGAGTAGACTAGTAATCGTATAATTGCTCACGTAGGAGACTCTGCAAGTGTCGGGGGTTCTTCTTCACTTATCAAACTGAAAGTTACAGCCTCGAGGGGTTTTCAGGCCGTCAATTTGAATTTTTCGAGCTTGCAGACTGCTCGTGACTTTATTACAGTTGTCGATTACTTCGACATACATTATATATATATATTTATATATTACGTGGCTGGCCACGTATTTCTCAATAACTTCCATGTCGTCGGATTTGTTTCTCATAGGCTACTCTTATTCTAAACTATGAGCGAAGATTTCTAAAGTAGAAACTTCCATACGTAGGAGTATTTTACTTGCAGATTCAATACTGCAGTTGACAAGAGAAACTAATTTGAAATTAAAAATAAAACGATCATTAGATATTGTCATTGAATTTATCTATCCTTCGTACGTGAGTTTATTTGATTTGTTATTAATCTATCGTCAAAGTAATGTAAGGTAAAACATTTTTTCTTAGGAATTCAGAGTCTCGTAAATAGAACGCGAGGATCAGCCGGACAATGATAAATTTCCAACGTAATCTAAATTATCAGGCGCAAACGTCCAGACGAGGTCGAAATCACACTTTCACACATGTATCTAGCTTTACTTGTCCAATAGAGCTTGGGCAATAAGAGATTTCGAGCACGTTTGCTTTTGCCAGCGGGCGTAAATGGAGTGCTCGGCCAGCAAGTGTCGAAAAATACGACTTCCATCTATTTTTATCGCATTTGACAACAGCAAAGGAAGAGGTAACCGTAGGCGACCTTTAATCATTGAGTGCGGTTTGAAGCAGAATTGTTTGAATTTAAAAAATAATCAAGCCTCTCTGGTCAAAGCTCTGCTTTTCAAACGAATTGGAAAGGTATAAACTTACGAGCCTAAAGTATAAGTTGCGCAAGCTGAAAAATTGAATTGACATGACACTGCCCAGCAATAGAGTCCTTTAAAAGCTTAAAATCCGCCAGCAGTCGATATATATATACAGCTGCTAAACGCCATTCGTAGTGGGAGATTCAAGTTTTGAAGCCATCTCAATTATGATAATAGGTGAGAAGCCGGTCCGTTTGTTCGCACATAGTAATCGTAATTCAAGTTGAAGCTTTGGTCGATGGCTTTGTCCGTCTGCTTACGCTTTCATCCATTTGCGTACTCTCGTCTTCCCTTAAAGTTCTAATGGCTTGGAGAAATTTGCACGCAAAGCACACGATTTATCGCGCTAGCGATTATCAACGACGCTTATTAACGAAGCTTCTATCCGAATTGGCCGTGTTCAGGTGCACTAGCCATACCTTAAGAGGAAAAATTAGGAGCTGCTTGCCTGGGAAAATTCAAAGAGATATTAAAAAGCTACTGTTCTTAGTGCAAAGCCCTGATCTTCTCTCCTTTTTACTCTATTCTTTCTCAGCTTTTCTTGTTCACACTGCTTCAGTTCTCGCTCGTTAATTATCGTTAATTGGACGCTAGACGCACGCCGGCACTGTGCACCATGCGCTTTTTCTGCGTCGCAAGCTGTAATTAACGAGGAACAAAAAGGCTTTGCCCTTCGTCACGATCGCTTTCTCCGAAAAGTATCTTCTCGGATGCGCACCTTGTTCGACTTGTGAAGCTTGCAGATAGCTAATTAATCATAATTCCTGAGAACGTAACGCACTTTAATTTGTGCATCAGATTTAACAATTCTGAGCAAAGACGCATCTGCGATCTTTCCTGCATTTGCTTCATCGAGCACTACAACTTGGTAAAATCCAAAGCTCACGTTCGGTAAGTCAGTTATGAGGCGGGTTGCCGACGGAGATACAAGACTTTCGTGAGTGAAATAAAAAGTGAGTATGTATGATTTCATTTTACGTTAGTAAACCTCCGAATTCATACTGCAGTCTGCTTGTTTGACTTTTGCGTGTTTGACGCGTAATTATAGCTGAAATGAGAATTACTAAAATTATATTGCGGTTGCACTATTCGAGGTTCATGAGCCGTAAATATTCGCGTCGTAGCAGTCACCGCGATTACCCAAGAGATGCATTTGTGAACGATACAATTGTCACAAAATATCGAGAATTTAATCTTTAATCTTGATGTTGTTGACCATGTACTTAGCGAAACATCTATCGATTTCAATTTTCAATCAGACAAAACATCTTGCAAAGCCATAGAGAGACGCAAGCACAATAAGATGAAGATACTTGTCTCGGAGTGGTCGGCACGCGATTCATTCAGCTCGGTTGAGGACGTGAGAATGAATAGTGCACTCGTAATACTGTGATTGCTTTTGTAGCTGGCAGCAGTGACGCCTCGGGTGGCGTTCCATCGATCATCCATTTGTCCGTAAAGCTATAAGGTCCCGATCAACTGAAGTTATTCTTTAACAAAAGCACGGCTGACACGGCGGCTTTATCAAAAGCCTCGAACTCGAGCAGAGGGGCCAACTAAGACCCTCTTTCTATCTTATTCAGAAAATTCGCTTCACTGACTCTCGCTTACGCTGCTGTATTACATGGACGATTCAACTTCAAGTTAAAATCGTGCCCTTTTGAGCCCCTTCCTCGCTTGTTTCTTTGTGCAGTTTGTGTTCCTATCGAAGCTTATGCCTCTTAAACTTCACCAAAGGTTTGGTCCAGAGCATTTGTTATTTACTTTAAACCAATTCCAGAGTAGCATTTATGTCACAAAAGCAAGCTAACTACATACTTACCTGGATAGTTTACTTACATTAAATTATTACGTGAATTTCACTTCATTTTGTATGTAGCATTGCTGCGTGTATTTTTACATACCGATTATTTACACAAAGCAATCAATTTGAGTAGCTCCATGCTTGTCGCGCCTGTAGAAGACGGCGTTGATGTGATGTGGGTAAACAATAAGTGTGTCATTTGCAGGCGCGTCGTCAAAATTGCTATAACCCCGAGAGAATCGATAGAGAGAAGTGCTACACGAAGAAGCTGTGTCCGTAAGAGGGGACAATCCGTGCCGATACTTTTGTGAGCTCGTGTGCGAACTTTCTCTCCTGTCAATAACTGCCTTGTCAAGGCGCATGCACACAGCGGATCGACTCTAACTACTTGAGCGAATTACCTAAGTAGGAGAAGGCAAGACACTGCGGATTGTAATGAAATTTTCCAAGTTGAGTACACCTTTGATTATCAATTCATTGGTCCTCATGTAAATCTGATTTCAACGGCGACTTAAAATAGTTTTTCGAAATTTCGAAGCCAATTCGCTGGCAAGAGAAGGAGGCGGGCAAACGAGGCTTTAGCGGTCCGAACAAACTGTTATCAAAGATTTTAACACCGCAAACTTTCCGTTTACTCTACTCATTCAAGTTTGATTACACAACTTGAGCTCTTTTTATTAGAATGCAATTACGAGGCTGAGTGATTTACACCATAGATAAACTAACGGACTAATTAAACGTTTTTATTCTTCGCGTTATGATGTAATCTTTTTGGTAAGATCTGCCTACTGAAATTACAGCATTTCTACGAGTATAATTAAATTTTCACGGACACATACAGGGAAAGCTTGCTCTACGTATATTCTAAGCTGTGATATGGAAAGTTCTGTTGGGTACAGCTCAAATAACGATGTGTTTATCATGTGATAAATCAGAGCTGGCAGTACCAAGACGGCGTACCAATACTGCTACCCGGTATAATCGTATGACTACTATCATAAAATATTTGTTCAACGTAAGCAAGAAACAGTAAGCGTGATATTTCTTACATGTTGGAATGCAGCAAAGACGTATACCATTGTAAATTGATACGGGTCAAACTTGACAACTTACACAAGTTGCTGATAAAGTGAGTAGCCGAGAAATGAAACTTGCCGCGTGCAATTCGTAAATTCCTCGTGTTTACAGCTGAAGGTATTTTGCCCAGGCTATTCTTACTTAGTTCGTCGCGTGTTTGAAAACTTTACAAGTTGGTCGAAGACGCGCTCGCGCGCCCCATGCTTCACGTATCCATTTCTTATGAGCCTGCTTACATGTGGTCTCCACCGAAGAAAAAGCGGAATAGAAAAGTTTCCTGCAGAAAATAAATTTGTAGTTATATTGAAAACGCAAACGTCGACTGACAAATTTATGCGCATAAACATCAGAATCCACGTGAAAATCAATTTATTGGAAATCGACTTGCACGCGACATTTATTCATACGTGGAAGTAAACCCACTTTGATCCGTGGATGCCCATCACAGTTTCACAGCTTCCAGCGAACGTTAAATCCGACAAAACAGACTACTCTCACGTACGTACTTGACCTATAGCAGCACACACGCATTTACGCGTGGTCGTACACTCGCACACCTGCACACACCTGCCTCGTTATACTCGCTAACGCGACAAAGGTGGTCGCGTGAAACACAGAAGCGGCAATCAGTTGGTGATCGCCAATAAAGCGTGCAGCGAGTTTAACTTGCGCACTCGCCGAAGAGTCCGAAATAAAAAAGGCTCGATCTTGCAGATCGCGGGGCACAAGTCTACGCATATAAAATCATGCTCTATGGGTAAAGTGCGAAGAGAGACCTGCGAAGCCAACAACAGCCGGACAGAATGCGAGATCGCGCGTAGTCGCCCTTTCATCGGCGCTTTAATGCTTTTGACGGCCTCGCGCGCCGACTATAATTCTTCTGAGGCGGCGTAGCAGTCGAGCATGATTAATAAGCTGTTGCCAGCTCGCTCCGAAACCTGCCACTAATGAGTAATACCAACGACGCCAAAGCTTCCTCAGCGAACGCTAAGAGTCGACGAGTGTATCGACGCTTGAAGTAGACAAAGACAAACAACCGTAACTGCATGTATTAATTTTGTAGCAACGCATAGTGTGAATTAACTATTAAATTACACAATTATACAGAAGACTGATGAGAACCTCCTCACGTATACCTACCTCCATATTGTTTTCGAGCACTGAGGATTTATCGGCGAATGAGAAGCTTTCGTGCCTTTACAATTTCTCGAATTAACTCGTTTAGGTGAGGCCTTCATTCCTTTCCGACAGTTGTAGATCTGAGCTCAGAGATACGCGCTTTATCTTAGAGCTAGCTGTGTACAACTCAACGCCTAACGAAACAACGTGCTATCAGTCAAGACGAATCTTCAGCGACCCGAGTTCCTTTCCGTGCGCTAAGTAGTAGAGTCAAGACTGTGTCAGACACTGATTCTGATTGTGAATCAAGAAATTCACACTGCTTTTATCTGTTTACAAATCACGCGAACAGAAAGACTACTTCTAAAGGCACGGATACTAAGTTCTATTGGATTGCTGAAACTTTGAAGAAAGTTTGCATTGTAAACATTTTCTTACGTCGTCGTCTGATCGTTCACTAACGAAAAATATTGGTTTTCAACATGTACAAAATTGAGAAAGGCAAATACTTGAACGAGAATATCGGCTTTGAGGAACTAGTATTTGAAAGCCATATAACAACGATTCGATTTTCGCAAGAAAAGACGTAAGAGAAAACGTAAATTAAGAAATCTAGATTGAGAGTAAATCCCTCTAAAGAAGAAAAAATAAAATATGTGAAAACGAGATGCGACTACACCGTTACCCGCGCTCTTTTTCGCAGTACAAAGAAACGATTCAATAAAGCTTTGGTGTATAAATCGCTCACGGAAATACGAAAGTCTGCTAATGCCAGACACAATGACGTTCGGAGAAAGAAAAAGGTATATCACGCGATCTCGTATTTCTCAATTAACCCCAGACACTTCAATTTCGGTAATCCCAACACACTTCCACAGAACGTTTTTTCTAGTAGTCAAAAGATTTTTTCAAAATTTCAGAAGTCGAAATTCGTTACCGAGTCACGTTTTTAACTATAATTTATGTTATTATTCATATTTCAAAAGCATATTAATACTTTCTAATCAGTGCTCATTGAGTCATGATAACGAACAGACGTGTGCCGTAGTCTGTTCGTGAGTCGATTCTGGTTTGTTTACATTTGCAGCTCTGTGATATGTATGCTCAAACTCGACGTAGCGTTTCGTTATATAGTTTGCTAAAGTTCTGAGTGAGTGCTTGTCGCCGGTTTTGCGACTTTTTTGCTCAAAGTTGCGGGTCTCCATAATAAAGGTGTAGTTTTAACTTCAATCAACCCAAGTTCGTCCTCTCCAAAAGTCCCATCTTCCTATGCTCAAGTTACGTACCAATCAAAAAGTAAGCAAGTCATTGTTATTGAAGCAGTAGATGGTTTATCAATTGATGACTATATCGACGGTCTCTAAATGCTAATCAGTGTCGGTAACATTAAATTTATCTCTAAAAGCTTAGGTGCTAGTGTGTGCGTTTTTGTTACAAATTAAGCCTTGATAGAAAGATTAGAAAAGAAGTCTATTCGTATCCAGAGCATCAATGGTAATTGGTAGGCATACTAGACCCCTTATAGAAAAGAATAAGCGAGTTGTAATTTCTAATGTTAATCCTAGAATTCCAAACCAACTGTTAGTAGACTTAAAGGGAATAGAGATTTAGCTCGTTTCTTAAATATATTACATACGAGCCGGCACAAGCAAACCCCGGTCGTACTCACATTCTTTCTTTCTGTCGTCAAGTTTACATTAAGGACGGTGACGATCACTTCTGCCTATAAGTCTCTTCAAATCAACTACAACAACATTAACTACTGGATTTATCTTAGTACAGATTCTACCAACTACTTTGTTTGCAACCAAATAGGCCACATAGTGAAACAGTGCCCAAAGAACACCTCGCCTTCTGTTACACTTACTCAACATACTACTGTAAACATTGTAGTGGAAACTTCAATCTCGAAGAAAATTTCGACCGAATTGCAAACTCCATCTTCAGTAATGTCCTTCCTTAATAATACAGCCATCATCAAACGAGCCCTGTTGCTCTCCGATAACCTCTCCTTAATTAGCAATAACGCGGGTTACTCTACTTAGCTAAGTCTAATGATCCCAAGCAATTTCTCAAATCACCTATCAGGGAAAAAACCTAAAAAAGATTCAAATGTAAATGAGGAAAGATTACTTGAGGCGCACAATAACTCTGATACACTATTACACAATATCAACTCTATAACTTATTACCGAAAAAAGATCAATTATTTCTCTAATATCGATCTAATTTTCTTCTCTAACGGTATCACCGACAAAATCAATGTGATAAGTCAATGACGAAACTTGGGGCTCTGATCATTTTCCAATTTTTATCGATATTGATGTCTGACATAGGATATACGTAGGATTGCAGCTTATATTAACATAAAACCAATTAGTACGAGTAAATTTGAGATTGAATGATTTTTTGCGATTACAAACTAATGTAACTATTAATGTAACAGTAGTAAAATAATTCTTCATTGGATTAAAATTGCCTAAATTATAAGAAAACTTTCTAATTGGATATTTCAACTCGCTGATATAAATCCATTAATTTTCATCATTACATGTTTGATCAAACATTAGCCCCCTTGCTCGAGCTTGGCAGACCGGCAGCTGCAGCAATGAATCCCATATTCAATCAAATCAGCTAGCTTCAATTTAGTGGACAAGTCAAATATAATATACAAATGAAGTTTGACTGGTAGATTAACAATGAAGTACATGACTGCGATATAGTGTATACATCAGCAGCTATGCTCGTATCAGTGCACAGCTCATTGTGGGTTTGTATAAAGTGTATACGTGTGTATACGGAAAACCAACAGTGGATCTTCTCGTTAACACATCGAATTTTATCGCGGCTGACCAAAATTCGCTCAGAACTTGCCGATGGATCCACGTCATAAAGCTAAACTGCACGCACCCGAGTACGTAAGCGTATTTGTACAGACAACTTCTCAAGCATTGTACGCAGTCGTACTCGTTCGTTAAATCTCTCGATCCCTTCCTTTACCATAAGCTAGCACTCCCATATAGATAAAGTAAAAATTTACCCAATTTTTCATTATTGATAAGGTAGTTTGCAGTTTTTTTAACATATATATTGAAATTATAATGCATGAGCTTTTCAACGAAACGTGAAATATTGATTACCAATATGTATTAATTTATGAGATTATTTACGAAAGCTTCGACAAATTCATTTGGAAAATCTCATATTTCTGAATTGGTTACTTACAATGGCATTTAATTAAACAACGAGTCAGAGCGTATATTAAATTAGGTAATACCATCATTCATAGTAAATATTTATTGATAGTCACCGAACAAATTGTGCGACCGTATAATTTTATTAAAAATAAAATCAACAAAAGATATAAATTACAGTACCACGTAACATTCGTAAAGATGGAGCAATACAAATCAAAATCTTTTTTATGCCCAGCGCCCTCGGGAAATTGGCAAGCTCGTAGCTTGACTTCACCTCGGTTGTCAATTCTCACGTGCTATGGACTTACCAATACTCTCTCGGCCTAGGTACGTAATCTACTGTTACAAGAAAGCTTATCCATACGCTATTTTTCTTAGTAAATCAGTTAAGAAATAATTTTCTCAAGGAAGAAAGAAAAAGCTCGTCAAAACTCACGAGAATTATTCTTCGTGCCTACTTGTACGGTTCGTGTTGGTAAATACACTGTAATTTTGCGCTAAAATTGATGCTCTATGTGCTTGAGAAAGACATCAATGAAAGTTCAGTGGCCTGGCAGTAATCACCTGCAAAAATCTGATAATTCTAACTCATAAAACTCGCGCATGTGAACTTTACGTACAAACGTATTTCATGTTTAGAAATACGTACAGTAAAGCATGAATTAGTCCGACTTTATCTACTCTAACAATTTCTATCGGCTTAATCTAATAAAGTATTTAAAATAATTTTCTAATTTTAATGAGATTTAAGCATGCAGCCAGCAAATCAGTAGAATATGATAATCGTAATATACAATTGAAAATAACTTAATCTTTTCAAATAGGTTACAATTCATTCAATTGAAAGCAATAATTCCTTGGAAGGTAGCAGTAAAGCATTTATTAGAATGTGTACAGCCAAGAGTAGGATGCACCTGCGTGCGATCAATGTAGACGCTGATATAACGGTCTGCTTATTCGTTGTCCTTGCTACTTATTACCCGTTATTGCTGCCTGTTCAAGCTTTGACAATTTACTACGAGAGTATTGTGATATTGAACTATCTGTTTTTCCACTTTCATTAATAGTGCGTTTCCATAGTAAATTAATAATTAAAATATATTCTTATTTTTGTTTCATTCTGTGTTCGCGTGCTTTGCGCTCCGTGTACTATTGTAGGCATGCGCGCGCATGCGCACTCTTTTTAGCCTTGGCAAGGAGCTTTCGAACTTGCGCGTAACCCATGTTGAAAGGAAACACTAGCTTCTCTCAATCTTAATCCCTTTCTTTCTGTTGGTATGCCGTTATTAGAAATGCTCTATTTTGTTTACTTCGTGCCGAATGTGAAAAAATGAGGTATGTCAATACATGTGTTGGAAAACCCAGCGGTCGGCTGCCAGCTCCCTACGCTGTATCGCTTCAAGAAAAAGAACTGATCTACCGCGCTGAATGAGCAGGCTCTAGTATAATCTTTCTAGGCGCGAATTCACACACGTAGCGTTTTATTCCGTTTACGTAAGCGCATTGATTTCTCTCTTTGCGTGACATGCGGATCACAGGGACGCTCCCATAGACAAAAGGAGCAAGTGCCAGATGTGCCTGCTGCACTAGCTGAGGGCCCATCGTCTCGTCTGTGGTGTTACATCGTAGTGAGGGCTGTTCCCGTCTCCGAGACGTCGAAACTACGTGCGTCACAGTTATCACCGGAACTACTTCCCCTCTCAATCATAATTGTGCGAGCGTTGCCCGCAAAGATTCGAGGTAGGAGAGCTCTCTGCAAGCGCGTTGAATTGGGTTATTGGCTATTCGATTTCCATTATTGTGCAGATAGTACGAGCCTATCTAGTCTTCTTTTATTATTAAATTATAAGTTTCCAATCTTTGTCAAGCTTTGTCGCCTTTTCTCTCTTCCTCTGAGAATTTTTTTTTCCGTTAGAAATGAATCGTTCATTTTGCCTCTGTTTTTATAGATTAATAATTATCTGTATACTTACACACTAATTTAAATCATATGATTTTATTGTAGCGAATAATCTTTAGCAACTAACCATTAAAATACTGTGTTAGACCACAATCAGAGAAATAAAATCAATTTAGAAGTTTTAATAATGAAAGTTGCCAACGACTTGATAGTGAGTTATTGGAAATATTACGAATTCAAATTACATACGACTTAATCAGCATGGAAATTCCATTGAAATTAAGTATTCGTTTTCATCTTATAACGAAATTCAATTTTTTCCGTAATACTTTATTAAGCATGCAAAAACCGATAACCAAAAGAATGAAGTTTATTATGTTGCACAAATTGCTTTGCCTAAATAATCGTGTAATTTTCGTTACAGCCACAGGTGCACAGTTATAAACGCTTAATTATGCATATTATCAAAATAAGAAAGCTAAGCGAAAGCTATTTAAATAGATTCAGAAAACTGCAAGGGAGAAATACTGGAAGAACAATAAAAAAAAGAGAGTTCTGCAGCAGAGTAGCAGTACGAGGGTGCTGGTGTCATTGGCCTTGGTGTGTAAATTTGAACATTGAAATATGCAGCAGTGCTTGTTTACTCCGCGAGCACTAGCGAGATGTGCACGCGTATATATAAGAGCAAACATCACGAGTGCCGGTCGCGCGAGTGCGAACCTAACTTTATAAAACAGACGTCGCAGTAGCGCTTGCTACTCTTTGTCTATATATGTCGCGTTAATTAAAACTTCGTTTGACTCGCAAATTCTTTGGTCCAGCAGAAAGTGAGTGAGAGAGGTATCACCAGTGGAGCGAGCGAAGCCCGCATGCAAACATTGAAAACTCCATAGTTCATCCGGCGACAAATGGCACTAGCTCGCAGCAAGCGAAATGGGTTGCAAGCTCAGTGGAGAGTCACCACCACGACTCGAGATCGTTTGCCGGATCCATAAGTCATGAGGAAAGGACTCCCCTTCTCTTGCTGTTACTGTACTATACTGCTATTGTTTACACATATACGTCTATGTGTGTGTAACTCCCCCCTCTCTATATATGTGTGTGTAAACAGACTTTATCTCGTTGAGAGCCGAGGCGATGGCGACAATCAAGCGGTTTCTTGCGGTGTGAACTTTTTTCCCGTCTATATATTTTTCACGCTCACAGACAGATAATAGTGGAATGACGGGAGGAAGGAAATAAAATTTCCGATGTATGTGTGTGTGAGAGAGAGGGAGAGAGTGACCCCTTTAGTCTGGGAATCCAGATAACTGTAACTTAACGCTTTTATCGGATGTGTGTATTTGAATCGCTCACTTCCTATGTTGTAAGCTTTGGCGATTGTAGAGGTTGCAATATTTATTTGTAGAATAAATTAGTGCCTAAATTGGTCAATTGTAAATATTGATTGCAAGAATGAAGTTATATATTTATATTTACGTTCTAACATATTGCCTACATTTTATTAAGCAGATTAACTGCTATGTTTGTTTACAATGGCAATGCCTTAACGACAGAAAAGACAGCTGTAAACGATAAAATTATTTCTCGTCATAAAGTTACCATGTCCATAGTTTTTCCGAAAGAAATAACTTATCACAAAAAGAAAATCTGGCGATACGCTCTTCCTTTCGAGTGGCAGCGATAACGAGCAGCGGACAATGGAGAAAGCGGCAAGATTTTATGTAGTCAGTCGATTTTTATGTATCGATGTGTATTAAGAAATTTTCATGTTTATAATTGATGCCACGAGTCTATCCGAGTTAGCTATTCTGATTAATCTATTGGTTAATTATGCACCATTGAGATCATATGGCATAACTTTGTATGACCAGAATAATTTTAGTGGTGAATAACAATAGCTGTGTATTTACAGCTTGTGTATAAAAAAATATGTTAAAAATACATCGAGAGGCTCAATAATTTATAAAATACAAATCGATATTTCCGTGATAAAAAGATGGTTTAACTCATTTAGATGAAAATTATTATCTGTGCTCAGATAATTTGAAATTCAATTAAAAACATACCTATTACAGTGTAAACTTTATTTATATAAAAGTGAAACTGATTTATAATAAAAACAGCTCAACAAGAGATTTGTTATTTATATCATCATTTTTTTATTGTATTGTATGAATATACAGTTGATTATAAACTGACTATGATGAAGAAAAAATAAAATTTGGAATGACAGTCATCGAAGTTAAAAGAAGCTCACACAGTGAAATACAGAGGTGAATAATAAACAGCGGCTTGTCTATCAGTTTTATCGAGTATCTAGCGGGCTCACGCACAAGTGAACACGTGTAGGTACACGTGCACCGAGGAAAGACAAGATCAGTGGAGCCGAGGGCGTTGAAACGCGAGTGCTGCCACGATCACACACGTACAACCGAGGCAGAGAGAGAGAGAGAGAGAGAGAGAGAGAGAGAGAGAGAGAGAGAGAGAAGTGTTTGCACAAGCAAGGTGAGCGAACCCACGAGCCTTCCCAAGAAAGAGAGAGAAAGAGAGTAACGCCCGCTTCAATTATTATCGGCCGATTCAGGTACTCGACCTTCCGCTCGTAAGCTTTCCTCCTGCACTTCCCTCTTTCTCGCAAGCTCCTCTAGTTGTACCAACGCCGACTGTAATTATCGGCTTCCGCGTAATTGTGCTGTCGTTTCGCACTCAGACAGATACGGCTAAACTTATTCCACATGCACACCTCCACACAATTTATTTCAACACTTCTCTCTCTCTCTCTCTCTCTCATATAATTTATACGTGACTCTTACTTTTATTTTTATTTGAAACAAGAACTCTTCTGCGTTCACTTCAATCGATCGCCGTGAAACGTGATTTGAATTGGCGATGTAAACGAGGAACGTTTGTTACCACGGAATAAAAAAGGAAGTATTCCTGCACTCGTGTTAAGTGGATAGAGACGAAAATCCAGATGAAGAGTATTCATTCTAAAGCTCCTTCTTCTTTCCTTCTTCGTTTCCTTTTTATTACAAATTGGATTTGTTCGGTGAAAAAAATTGATTAATTATACTAAGTAGCTGTTACGTTCGGGAAACTTGGATTGTTAACCTTCTTAAGTTGATCTTTGTTTTAGTTAATGTTCTTTTAGTAAAAATGAGATGAAATGACCGTGTTGTTGTAACAGTTATCAGTCAATATATATTTTACTCCATTATGGTTGTATTGACTGTAAAATTAAATATAACTTGTAAACGATAATGATCACTCCAATAAACCGCTTTAGAACTTGCTGCAGCTGGAAATGTAATTAGAGATGGAAATGAATCTGCGCATTGATCGCCGTTTCTTTGGTAAATTGATGCGTTTATATTCGCTTAAAGAATATCATCTTGCCTTATCAGAATAGCTCGTTCAAAGTAGAGACACCATTACCAAACGATCAAAATAAATTTCATCGAGAAGAGGTTAACATAAAATTTAATAGCCTTTTAAAAGGTGAACGCTGAGCATGCCTTAGCTCAATCCACGCATAAAATTATCAAATATAGGGCCACAAACATAGATCATAGTAAAGAACGTGATATATAATTTTAATAGAAAATTCTTGGCGAGTGCTTAGGAAGAAAAAGCGTACTTATATACGCTCACAGTTATCGTTGAGCCATCAATATATCGGAATGCAAGTTATTGGTTGAACTCGGCACTTTGAACTTTCCAAGGCTGCGGCAACTCGCGAGAAAAAAACGAAAGACAGTATAACGCAAGGGAGTGAGGGAGAATGAGTGGCCCGAGGCGTCGAATGTCATGAAACTAGGACAGCAGCGGCAGAAGCACTCACTTCGCCTCTCCTAGCGATTCCAGTTTCTTTTTTTCTTCTACATTATAGCTCTTGCACTTATAGATATATGCGCCTATTGTATTTTCTTCACCCTCGTTTTCTGCAATTTCCGTTTTGGTCCCGATAGTTTTCAACCTTCAGCTATCTCTTATATTCGAGACTGACGACAAACTATTGTTTTCATTGATATTTACTCATCCTGACGTTGGAAGCAATAAAATATCGAATTTATGCCCTTTCAAACGCTTTAAGGTGTCAGTTAAATATCTAACTGGTTGATGGAAAATCGAATAAAAATGTGTAAGACGTATATTTAATTTTAAACATCAGAAACAGATGGATATTGATTATTCGCCTTTGCAACGTTTCGCAAAAAGAGAGACTTACTAATGAACCACAATGAAGGGAAAAAAAAAGCTCGCAAAAGCACATCAGACAGTTGAGTCATCCTTGTTTTTCTCGCTGCCAGCTTAAAGATCCGATGAGCGAAAAAGCATAATTAATTTCCAATAATCCCTTTGTTCTTTACCTCTGCGTTGAACAATGCAGCTTACACAGCACTGTCAGCACAGCGCTATGAGTAAAAAAAGTCAAGTGTTTATATCGGATGAATGTCATATACGAGACATGGTCGGATTCACAGTACAGAAAGAAAAAGGTCGGTGCCATGAGCGCGATACACACAAAAGACACGGAAAAATGGATGCGCTTTGTGTAATAAAACGTTCGCCTGATATATGTACCAAGCGGAAAATGTATTTGATCAAAATTCAGCGGGAAAAAGCGTCAGAGCGAGGGATCGAACGAGCGCCCAGGTGGCATTCCCTCGTGAAAATGACGTAGTCTCGCGTAAATTTTCATCTGCGCACGTAGAGGGGAGAGAACATCGACGCATAGAAAACCAAAGGCGTGGCCACACACACAGCAAATCGGGAGTCTTATATTATCGTTTCTCCCTATTTCTTCGTGTGCGAATACAGCAATAATCGATTTTCCTGATTATTTATTAACAAAATCGTCTCCACTGCCTGATCGATGTTCCATTCTAGAAGATATAGTCCCTCCATATTTTAGCGTATACGAAGATGGCATACGGCATTTCAGCCTTGGAATTGAAGGTGCATAGGCGCATGAAAATATTAGGCTAGGAGGTACTTTTTCCTTTCTTTGCTGAGCAGCTGATTTTCCTTTAGATTATCCCGGTACAATCGACTGCCAAAAGAAACTAAATCTTGCAAAGAAAAATATGAAGCTACAATTAATAAGAAAGTTTACAGCCAGTGCAGTAAGCGTTCACGTGCGGCACACAATCTATCAATACCAAAACAAAGCGATCTTCCTTCTATTATTCATTTATACTTCAAATTGCGTAATACTATGTGATGCAGTGAGAAAGTCCGAGTACGGTCAGACGAGACAAAGAGAGAGAGAGAGAGATCGTTGGCACGAACCTCGTACACGAGCACATGTTTCAATATTCAAGTTTTTAATCTTTCGGCTTGGAGCAACGCCAAAGTGAAATCTGGAAAATGTAAAGAAGGATATGGACCGCCAACAAACTCTACTATAATCCAAGCACATTATGATAGCGAGGATCTTGGCCGACACGCATATAAA
This sequence comes from Phymastichus coffea, assembly GCF_024137745.1. NCBI lineage: Eukaryota > Metazoa > Arthropoda > Insecta > Hymenoptera > Eulophidae > Phymastichus > Phymastichus coffea. The sequence goes on from NW_026706880.1 coordinate 1,255,043, forward strand.
CTAGATTAGCGCTCGTATAGATGTATACTATTCCACACAATAGCCTTATCTACGACGTAATTTTGCAATAATTAAGCCGATACGAGCGGTATATGCGTATACCAAAGTCAATGCGCACGTTATAAGTAACTTTTAAGCTTCCTCTCTCTGCTGGGGTTAACTTATCGTGAAGTTCAAAGGCAGTGAGAGAGCGCATCAACCCCAAGGGACCGGAAGCTCCTAGCAGCTATATATACATTGACCTAAGAAGACGCGGGACTACTTCAATTAGTTAGCGACAGGTGAGGCAAGGAAGCTTTTAATTATTGCGCGGTGTATTGCGACTTACTTGTCTTACTTTTTTCTATTCTTCTTTCGCTTCCTCGCGCAGCTCCATTCAAATTTGTTAATAGGAACTTTGGCCGCTTTCTTTATTAAAGAAACTTGGAGGCGAAAGAGCGGATCTCGAGTCAATTTTCCCCGTAAATTTCTTGTATACTTCTGCCTGCAATAACGGGCTTCAATCATTCGGGAAAGCCGCTGCTGTCTGTCTACCATCGGTATGACTTTCAGCTTCATTATGAAAGCGATTACTCGCGCTAGGGATAATTAATTTGGAATAGTACTATAAAGGAGACTCAAAACGCTAAGCGTCAAAGACAGCAGTACGCTGGAAAATTATTGCGCCATCGAGTTGCTGCTGCTGCTGCGCGCTATCTAATTATACGGAATATTCCATGAGTATAAAACGGCATCGTCCTTGTTTCGCCAAAAGAACAGTGTCTGCTTCACGATTCTACGAAATGCAGAGTGCAATGGCAATTACGGTAAGCCATCTTCAAAGAATTTAGAGAAACACGTTTAACTCGTTAAAATATGAAATTGCGTGAATGAGAAAGCATACTGCGTATATGCGCGACTAAAGCTTTACACGCCCACAGCATGAGCTATACTACTGGCCAAACGCGCCGCGGAAATTTGCCGGAGGAGGGGAGGGCGGGGGTGGGGGCACGGTCGTGCTTCTCGAGGCAGCAGTCCAGTGCAAATTCAATTAAACCGACATTTAAGCGGCCAATCAAGAGCCCTCACAACGACACTTCCAATACGCTCGAGCCCAAACGAAACTCATTCGTGTCAAACGATGATCGAATAAGAATAGAATGCTAGAAAAAATATTAAAACGACAGCTTAATGAACTTGAGTGTATGCCACCGTTAAACCGCCTAATTTGCAATTAGGAGCGAAGCTCTCCCTACGAACTCCTTTAATGGCCCTGCCAAGTCTACTTCCGGTCGATTGTTCGCTCTGTGCTCATCTCGAGCGCAATTAAATTTTCCCCTCGCCTGCCTCGACCAAAGGAATTATTGCTTTTACTCGCTTTTACCTACTCTTCCTCTCTATCTCCTTTCTTGCGTCCCTTCCTTTTCTATAAATTCAACCTAATAATGCCCGTCTGCCCAGCTTTGCGTAAGTTACGTCTACATTGTCCTGTGACTTTTCTGCGTAATCTTGCTTTCGAAGAGAATCTTTGATGTCTATTGCTTAACTTTAGTCAATAGAACTAAAGCATCTATAATCCTTTATTTATCTTTAAATTCCAATAACTGTCTTTTTCATATACACTACAAAACAATTTTTATTTCATGTACGTAGCGAATTGAACATCTTTTACTTTTCTCTTGATGTGTGTACTATTAAGAACGAATTTTTTTAATTAGATAACTCATTCGATGGCGTGCAAAAATAAAATATCTAGAATTACAAATTCAACCCATGTCTGATCAAACTTGAATATAAACTACTTGTGAATTAAGTTAAAGCTGAGATAATTAAATTACAACATTTTAAGTTAACTATACACAATATTTCTTTTAATATTAATAAAAATTAGACTGAAATAATAAAATCAAAGTTACAGAAAGAATGAATGAAACTATAATATTATTTTTATATAAGGATAACGAAAAGGTCAGTTAATACTGTATTTTGAGAAAATTAGCAAAATAACGAATACTAACCTGTTTCTAGCATCTCAAAAGACTCAATGACCGCTCACCTCGGAGCTAGTTTTCCCTGAGCTTTTCCTCAGCAATTCCCACCTCTTTGTAAAGTGAAACTTCGCGCGATAAGTCTTGCTATCCTGCGACTCTCAAATTCTGAATCTGAAAGTCACCGAATTTCTGAGTATTTTCCTTCAGCTTTTGAAAATGCCCGAATCTTCCTGTTAGAAAACTTGAAGGTCAAACTGACAATTGTACTACAGCTTCCGAGGGATGAGACCCTCCCGTCACGGCACGGAATGTACAATTATGGATTTGATGTCTTCGAATTCTCCCCTTAGAAAAGCTAGTATTTTCCCGTCACAGCGCAGCTGGGCACGGCCTCAACGTTTATTTCAGCACGTGAAGGGCGGATGCAAGACTTATGGCTAAAACTAATTGTTTTCGCCAACGGTAATTTTGCATTTAAAATGAGGCGAAACTGCCAACGGGTGAATCAAAGGCTACTTCATAGCTCGTAAATTATTAAATAAATAAAAATAAATTGTAATTTTATTTCAGCAGCATTTTCATATCACGTGTAGATAACCTCGCATATAGCCAATATGCATCCGGCGTCAAGTAGCACAACAAAATAAAATCTATAGATTTACAAGCTAAAGATCGACGTCTTGTAATCTTGTCGCATCGCTTTCGCATATCTCTTTTTAAGCGAAATCAACAATTGTATAATAAAATAATAATAATCCTTCTTATAATAGTAATGACAATCTATAATATAATAATAATAAAAATTACGCATCCTATCTACATAACAACTTGTACGGATATGTCGATGTTCGAGCGTAATTAAAAGTTAATGAAGCAAACACGATCTGTGAATAAATTCAATTGTGCTTGAGAACATATAGAATTTATTCATCTGCAACATTTTAATTATTTATTTGACTTTTCCAAGCACAGTTGGAAATTCATTCAGTTTTATAAACATCATCAAAACACACGTAAAGATATGCAATCAACTTTGACGTATTCAATTATCTTATTTAATTTAAACAAACAGGCCAATCTATATATATATATATATATATATATATATATATAACATGCGAGGGAGAGTTACAATTTCCTGATTGAATGCAACAGAGATCCAATTGTTGGCGTGCAAAAGCTTTCAGTATACGAGGGACAAAGAGCAAATACAATACCTTTGTCACAGAGAAGCTAACGAATCACGACGCCTCTTTTGGGAAACCAACTTTACGTGACTTTCTGCTATGAATGTCGTATAAATTTTGCTGAACATAATAGAAAAAAATTGTAACTCGCTATAGCGAATTTCCATTTTTTTTGTTCAAAGAATTATTACCATTTCATTTTTCATTCACGAACGAAATTCACGTATCTTGGATAATTTTGCATCCGTTTAACAAAAAAAAAATGATGTCTCAAAAGACAGTCTCGGAGCGCGAGAGCACAAACGTCACAGAGAGAGGTAAACGAGAAAGACTACAGCTTGACAAGAAAGAGGCGGGCAAAGGAAAGGAAAAGATGTTACGGCGCCATTTTCGTCCAAGCGCCAAATGTGATATTCATGCGGTGTGGCGACGACGGCGGCTCACATTTCTCAGTCTTTACTCGAGGGCGAAGCCTGGGTGTGTACATATGTGCATGCGTATACACACTCTCATGTGTCTCCTACAGGCGACGCAAAACAAAGAAGCGTCTGAAGATCCGTGGCCAGTTTTAATTTTCATCATAGCCCCTTCTAGCTCTTTTGGCCGGAGAAGACCACAGCGCAACGCAGCGACAGACACATGCGCGTCCTCGGTTAATTAGGTTATGCAAAGCAGCCTGCCACGCGCGGTCTGTGTATATGTATATATTGAGGGTTAGCCCCGCTGGGGATTTCGGAATTTCAGCTTGCGCAAGCGCGCTACAAGCTTCCTACAAAATGAAAGAGCGTGGGAGAGAGAGAGAGAGAGAGAGAGAGAGAGAGAGAGAGAGAGAGAGAGAGAGAGAGAGAGAGAGAGAGAGAGGAGGGGGACGCTGGAATTTTTGCGCGGCGAGGAAACTGCGAGTGCCGCATGCGATGCGGCATCCCGAGATTCCACGAACAGCCCCGAGCTATGACGATTGCACGCGCAAGTTCGCAAGCTTTCACTTTGCATTGTTGAGAGCTTTCGGTCAGAAGATTTTATGAAAATTGATCCAAAGGACAATGCAGAGGTTGTTGCAATTACTTTAAAAGTAATAAATTATCTGTGGAAATGAATATGTCCAATTGGCCTTATATAATTTATTTATTTGAGCGACCTTTGTACTTTATTTAATTGACTCTGATGTACATGTATTTATACGAATACGCATTTATATTATTTTTGCTCGTGAATATTAGTATCCTTTAAAAAATTCATTGTGCACTGACGTGTATAATTAATCAAATTTATTTAATTGACTTCACCTTTCATGCCGATGAATGGTATCCTGTCCATTCGAGGTGTTTCTTCACTTCCACTAGAAGTAAGGATAAGCACGTCGTTTCTCTCAAATGTGAATCACGACGAGAATGCAGCTAAGCATTCTTCGACAAGCTATCGTCAATCTGAACGTGATCCTCAACATTTATCTAAGATCCTTATTAACACTGTGCTTATCAATCAGTCTCTTCAATTGCGCCTGCAACAAAACATCGAATACACCTTTACATTATGATTATCAGCAGATATGAAATTCAATGACGTTCCAAGTATTTTACATTGTACAATGAAAGCATTTGCATAAAGTTCCCGAAGCAACTGTCTCGGCAAAGATTGCACGAATTTCTGGCCGCCGCGACGCAGCACTATAATAAAGCGTAATTCCTGAGCACTCGCAGTGTCACACGCGTAATTCTAGTGTGCTCGTGCGAGCTGATCTCTCTCTCTTCTCGACAATGCGACGTCTTCGAAATTCTCGGAATTGCCGCAGTTGAAACGTCAAGTCCGCGATCTGCATGAAAAAATAATGCAAGCCACGAGAAAAACGATGAGATTGCAAGTGGAGCAGAAAAGAAAACGGAATCAGTTGAAAATAGCGTCTGAAGCAGTAAAACACAGAGAGAAAAAGTCTAGCCAAGAAATCAAAAGCTATCTTAAATCCATCTGCGTGTTCGAGACGTCCACCTTGGCTAAAGAAAAATGGTTCTGCTGATTCGCGCGCACGATATGCCTGCAGTGTGCAGCCAGAAAAACAGAGAGAGAGAGAGAGAGAGAGAGAGAGAGAGAGAGAGAGAGAGAGAGAGAGAGAGACGACAAATAAGCAAGAAGGAAAAGGCGGAACGAGCCCGCCTTGACGCGCTGGCTGTTTCTTGGATTTTCTTCTCTCTCTCTTTCTGTCTGCCCCCACTTATTTTCGAGTTCCTGCGCCCACTACCGGGGAGGGGCAAGGTAAAAGTCTCGAGCGTAAGCCGCGTCGTAAATTGGGGTCATCAAGAAAGTGGAAAGAAGCTCGCGAGGGATGGAGCCAACTCACACTCGTTGTACATGTGTGCGACTGTAGGATGGCAGGGTGGTGCACTCGCACACACTTTAACTCTCAAATCCTGTGTACTTTTTGGCGGATGGCTGCCAAGCAAACACCGCGTGGCGCATATTAACGCGCCTTGCGCACAAAATCACGCAAGCACTTTGCTAAATTGTTTTTTCGGTCAGCGCCAGTTTAAATATAAGAAAAGTTAGACTTGTACAGGTAGTTTCGCTTCTTTAGCGACTTGACTGAGGATTTTTATGACTTTGACTACTTTAAACAAGAAATATAATTGAAAAATCTCTTTTCTTCTACTTAATTTCTATTAATTTCTTTTCTTCTGCATAAAATGAGCTTAATCGAAAAATATTCGATAAACTCTCAGTAAGAAGTCCTAATCCTTATAAAAATAATGAAAAAGATTACGATAAATCCAAAAAAAGGTGAAACGGGCACAAGCTTCGACAAAGAAAAAATAACATAGGCTCAAGGGCATCGGCAAAGATATTAACGATCACAATCTTATCACGCTCCACTTTTTTGGAAAATTGGGTTTTTCATTCAGCTACTACCCGCATACGCGAATCAGAAGCACCGATTGTATCCTCGTTGCTAGAGCAGAATCTACATTGTAAACTTATGCATTCAATAAATTACAAGATGAGACTGAGGCTTCAACGTTTCGTAAAAGTTATTAGGTTCGTTGCAGCTTTGTAGCCACGAGCGCGTTGTTGTAGTTTACCCGCGAATCAATCGGATGAACTTGGCTCGAGAAGCTCCAACAGGCTTCTGAGCAGCCCACAGCCCACAGCTTGTGCCCTATCTTACCGTGCCATCGCTCCTTTCCGTGTCACCGCGGGAAAAGATTCAAAACAGAAAGTCAAAAAATTTTGCCTAATACACACGCGTCAAGGCCAGCAAACCTGTTTTTGCCTGATAAGCAATTGAATTACTATGCGACTGGTTTTTATAGAGTAAGCTCTTCCGGTCTACGTTTTATTGTTCTGCTTACTGGTAGTGAAACAAGTTTGCAATGTGAAACCGTGTAAGCCAAATAAATGCCGAAAATGAAGATCCGCCGGCAGCAAAAGGGTTTTCTTTCGAAGTCATGATTTTCAGTGGAAAAGCGATAGAGAGTGGCTGCAGAGGAGGCATTAAAAACAATTAAAGGAAGCGAATCAATCCCTTTGAAAAGTCGTTTGTTTGCGAATGGGATCGAATGGTATACTGTAATTCGCTTACGTGAATCTCCAGAGCTGGAGGACAGGATAGCGGAGGCCAGAATGTAGTTCATTGTCCCTTTACTTTCTATTCAGCATCAGAGTGAATATAAATTGAAGGATTTCGTGTAATCGATTACATTAATTCCGATCGCACTTACGAGCAGTGAAATCCAATGAAAATGCGATTATATTATGATTAATTACGCGATTGGCGATTGAAATAATTTTTCATATTTTTGTAACACGCTGCTATCACTTACGTGACATTGTGGTTTGTCCAGTTGATCAACTTCTTTTGGCCGTTGCAGTCAATCGATTAACCATAAGTTTTCACTTGGCGCACGATGGAAAAGCATCGAGTAAACGTATTAGTAATTTTTCAGCCAAGTTGCCCCGCGCTCTTATATCGATTTGGCTTGATTTACGAGCGCGGCATCGAGTTGCCGAAAAATTGTTGATTTATAAACGGCTTCGCGGACGCGCCAAGCCTACACACACACGCGCGTACAAAGAGATATCGCTTACTCACGAGTTAATCGTAGCCCACGTCGACGGGTAGTAGCTCGATCGAATTCTTTTCTTTCTGTAGAGAATGGAGAAAACCTATCCACTCGCTCATATTATCCCGCTTAAACGAGTCTTTACGCCCGGTGATTGCTAGCAGCCGAATCTCCGTATATCCTTTCGTATACTTTCGCCCTCGCGCCGAACGAAAAGGAAAAAAATAAGAGAAGCGGAAGAACCAATGACGCGCGCGCACGCCGCCACCGAAGGAAGAAGAAAAATGACCGAGACAAGTGGGCGAAAAAATGCGTTTGCGTTGCGTCTTGGCAAACTTTGACGATTGTGCGAGAAAAAAGGAGGGTACGGGCTAACGGACAAGGTTTGCCGTCCCGTCTTCTCTCTTTTTTCCCTGAAAGGCCACATAAAAAATTGCCGCCGTGGCCTTTCCTTGCTTTCTATCAAAGACATCAGACTATACGCGCAGCTCAAACTCGTCTACAAAGTATAGATGAACGACCAAGGCCAAAACTCGCCGGCTGGAAAATTAATTTTTCTTAGGCTTTAACTTTACTACTCCATGTTTCCTGTTTTCTTTTTTGCTCGAGTAATGCTGGGCTCTATATTCATGTAAATTTATGAATGTTTCATTGATAGATATGACATGAATATTTTTTTCCATGTAATATTATATACGACCATTATTTTCCATTTTAATATCATTATTTATGTATCTCGTATTTTTAACGTTCATTTTATCTGTTTGACATCCATCAAAAAGAGTATTTTTTCCCTTCATTTATTAGTTATTATGAATGTCTATAATAGCTATAAATTATTTTTCTTCTTACTTTATTAATCAGAATTATTGACAAAACTTTTTTCAAAAATTAACGTATTCAGACGAATACTAATCACGGTACTTTTGTAATAGTTTTATAGATATTACATTCTCACCAAATGTTCGTTTTGTTTACACTATTGGCTGGTTATTTATCTTTCCGCCCTTCATTGAAGACTCGCTGAATTTAATTTTCATTTTTAGTTGTCATATGCACATGTGCACTGCTCGCATATATATACGAGTAAAAGCTCACGTGCACGTGAGAGCCAATGCGTAAGCAAGAATAGCGAGTAATAAAGTTTTGTCGCGAGTAAATCAAATTTTTCTCAATTAATTTCACTCTGTGGTAGTGCATTTTCTATTCTAATACTTTGCTTAAAAATATTAACAATATAAGTTTGATCAAAGAATATGAAATGTACAATAACATATAAAATGCAAAATATCAATATTTCATAACGATCAAACTTGTAGATAATTATTAATTAAAAAAAAATCGATTATCAATTTTCAACAATGAAATTTACAACTCGAAATCGACTTAGCAATATGTTATTTGATGGAAGTGCAGCACCGAAAATTATTCGTCGAAGCAATGCATGCTAATCAGACTGAAGATTAATGACCACGGTGGTATAATAATCTTTTTAACATAAATATGATGATGAGCAATAATTAATTGCGAAATTGGCAATTTACTTTCTACCTTTCTGCTAACGGATTTTTAAATTAAATAAAATATTGCTTTTCTACAAAAGTGATAACGTATAATTTTTAGTGACAGAGAACAAATATCAATTAATCATATTTACTAACTACTTTAGATTTTATCTCGACTATTTTTATGAACATAGATAACACGCTAATTATTCAGCAGAAAATAGACAGATCGATAAAACTCGATATGTAGCAAAACGCAAAAAGCACATTTTCCAAATCAAATACAGACCGACGGTAGCGATAAATTGAAAATCACAATATGAACTCTGAATTTTTTTATATAAAAAACGTATATTTCTCAACAGAAGAGTCCATCGAGTACTGTTGGTGTAGGTTCTCTCGCAAACGGTTGCATATCAATGGTTGCCTTCGTTCTCTTCTCTCTCGCACTCGTTCACCAATGAACTCAAAACACTTTTGTAGCGCTGAGCTAGGTTTTCCTAATACTCTTTGAGATTCAAAAAACCATAAAGTATGAAGCCCCGACAGTTAACAGCAGCGGCTTTGATATTACATGGATTTTCCAGAACGTTAACAATCATAGCTTGATAAAGGGCTTCAAAAAAGAAGATAAAAAAGCAGGTACATATCTCGTCATCAATGGTGGAAAATGCATCTATGCTAGTTCACGCGTCCGTTGAATGTTGAAACAATAACCGCTAAGTGAGCAACGCAAACGAACGACAGAAGGAGAGAGAGAGAGAGAGAGAGAGAGCGATGACGCAAGCACTGGCGAGAGAAAAGGGAAGGGGAGAAAAGTAATCACCTCGAGATGAACTCGCCTCGCTGCGATTCGATGCTGCCAACTCGGTTAGTCGCTCTTGTGAGCGCGCTCTTCGATTGCGATGGCATGTTGAATGTGCGCTCTACCAACTGTCGCGAGCTGCAATGCGTTTGTTTCTCGTTTCTTCCACCGCTAACTTCTTGATATCCCCGAAGCACTTGCAATCAATCACTGACTGAACGACAAACAAAAACGCAACAAACAGAACTGAAAGCTCGAGTAGTCCAAGTGGCTGCTCAGCTCAAACGCCAAGCATTCCACAGGTGCACGTCGCAAAGGCTGCAGCACATAGCAGGTGCAACTCGCAACGGAACGAGGAAACCAACAAACCTCAAGCTCAAGCGCGACGCACGAGCATGCGACTACACAGGCATAAGCACTAGGCTCTGAGGCGCGACGTGACACGAACGCGACAATGACCGCAGCGAGAGCTTGCGCGCTAGTACGCGAGCACTGGCAGTTGCTGCTGGTGGATTGAACCGATGCGAGCTGTGGCCCGCGCCGAGCAACACTGACGGGGCTAAACGCGCGACCGAGCCACCACACGCAGCAGCAGCAGCAGCGCACAGCCCGCCGTGACTGCCGCACGAGGGGGATGACCCAATTCGACTCTCTCGCTCTGATCTCTGCTGCTGGGGCCGAGTCTGCGCACCTTCCTCTTCGTTGTCGTCTTCGTCCCAGAGCTCCGCAAAGGAAATAACCCTCCAACTCTTATCTATTCACATTGGCCACCCAAGACTTTTCGGATCATTTTCGATACTTCTGCCTATCTTTCCTCGTGTCGTTGCTGTCTTTCTTCGTTCATTTTTGGGACGGGCAGAGAGCCGACAATCTATATCTCGAGCACGCTCGCGCGCGAGCTAAGGGCAATTTCCAGAAGACGAGAAACGACCCGAGAACTAAATTGGCCCTGAAAAGCGTGACCTTACACTCGTTAAACTAAGCGCTCGCTCATATTCTCTTTGAATGGCGCTTAGATGCATGTATGACTCGAATTTCAAACTGACGCGTTCGCGTAGTTTTTGTACAGTTTTTACACGTGACGTCCGTGAATTTTCTTTGTAAGTGAATATTAAAAGCTGTTTTTCGATTTTTCTTCATTGTTTTTATTGTCTGTAGCTTTTCGCAAATATATTTTTAACATTTGCGTTTTTCCTGAATCGTTTGGTTTTGCATAAAAACCCACTCCTCTCAGCAAGTTTTTCGCTCCCTTGCTCTTTACGTCAGTTAGTAAAAGAAATGTTACGTAGCATTTTACGAGTGTAACCGTCAGCTATCCATTTTTAAATGAGGCAGCGAATTCGTTTGTGACTGAATGGCAACTTTTAAAAATTAAATTTATTTATTTATTACCATAGTATATATACGTTAATTACATAGTCGCAATAAACATACATGTGAAATGTAAATCGAATTGAAATGTAATGAAGGATTGTTTTTAAAATAGTAACTCTTTTCATTTGATAACACTCTATTTCTGCTCTTGTTTTCGTTTCCATGGATACGTTGGTCGTGAGTTGAATACATTTATTTGAACTGTATGCCTGAATAAAAATTCTGTTTTTTCTGCCAATATATATTGTTGTGATGAACCGCTAAAATACAACACGTACAATCTCATCAATAAATTTATACACTGTATTAATTTTAAAATGTTATATACAATATGACATTCTATAAAAATACACGTGCCTGCCACATATTGCGTTTTAATCGTACAATAAACTATAAAAACAAGCAACGTAATAGAATGAGACTTTTTGTGTTTATTGTAAAATTATGCTTTCATGAATCAATTCTCAAATTTCAGGATTTTATTGGAAATAAAATCACATAATCTAGCTATTCACAGTTTTTCTTGAAATAACTTTTCAGGTAATCGGGTCAGCGCCGCGGGAAAAGCAGAAAAACCAATTTTTCAGCTTCACCAAAGTCCAAGTACAAATATTGGCATATTTGAAGATATAAATCGATCAAGGTATACCGAAGCAAAACAATAAATTAATATGACTTACATTTGTTTTAGATTGTTTTACCAATATTATCAATAGGTAAATTGTAACTACAAATGTAAAGTATTTTTTTCTAGAAAAAGGAGTATAGAAGATGAAGTTGCAAAGCCAAAAGAAAATACATTAAAAGAATGCAAAAAAAGCGACAAACGAATTTGAAATAAACAAGTTTTCAAATGTTTTCGCTTTGTTAAAACAAGCTACTGCATTGTTTCCCCGAACAAAAGCGCGTGGGCAATCAAAACCCAAAAAGTTGTTGAACTACTTCGTGGAACACCACATTCTAATTTATTGTCTTGACCAATTTATTGCAACTGTACAATCTTTTAAAATTTCGTTTATAAGCATTATAAGATTAACGTACATATTTTGTCATAATAGTAATTTTGTATTACAGTATATTATGTAGCATTGAAATCGTATGATCAGTTTATAAACAAGTTACGGTAAATCGTGAAAATATTCGCAAGTTTACATCGTTAGGAAAAAGCATTCCTTATTCAATTTAAAAAATAAACGAGCTGTCATAAGGGCACTTTCGTAAATTCCGAAGGTTTACTCAATGATATTTGTAAACGTGTGTCTGACGGTTTCTGATGTGGTTGATGTGACGTTCGTAGACAAATAATCAATGCTGTTTATTAAAGATCGTTAATTGAAAAATGTGACATTTTTAATCAAAAACTACACTTGATGTAGAAATAAAAATTAATGCCATCCTACATAAGTGCAACATACACATTCACAGACAAAAAACAAGAGCGCAAGCGGAGATGCTGCGGACTGTACGCACTGATCGATATGTAGTGGCAAGAGAGAGAAGGGGCAGAGGGTTCGATGTCGCGCACGCTGCGGCAGTCGAAGCGTTGGCGGGTTCAATACGCGCGCACTATAATCCAACACTCGTTGATTGCCCAAAGACTTGCGTGACTAGCATGCTACTCGTCATTTATCTAAGTTCTCACATTCTCCTGCTTTGAAGTGAGCATTTCATTTGCTAATATTATGTTCAAAATTCGAATGCTTTTTAAATTTAGTTCTTTTTCGATTAAACTTACATTTTTATACAAATCACAGAAAATTTAAATTGAATATTTTTCCTTGCACATAAATCAGCGCTTTTCGCAGTCAAATCATTTGAATAAAATACCCGTTTAATCTTACTTGATCATATTTAAAAGTTGATTTACAAGCCTTGGAAGAGATAACAAATTTGGAACATCGCTATACATTCGGAATGTTCTCTTATAGAACAAAAAATTTTTCTGATAGAAAACATCTCAATGAAAATAAAATGACGTTTATTATAGAATATTGTACTCATTTTTATCCTCAGAAAAGATGAGCATTAGTTGAGGTATCGAAATGCTCTTGAAGAGCAACACACTTCACACGTACTACCACTTGAACAACGAAATACTTCCGTCAATTATTTTTAAAAAACATGTGACGAGATCAATCTATGTGAAACTTGATTAGTAAAATACAATAACAGAGAAACCATAAATGAAAATTACTTGTACACATCATTAAATAAGTCTTGCTATGATAAATAACGCAATCTTCATCAGAACCATTGTATATTGGTACTGCAGTTCGCAAATAAATTTTTTACCTACAACTGTTGCTTCACGTGAATTAATTTTTCTCAAGAAAAAATAGCTTCCATACCCTTCTTCGTAATCTTGTACATCATGGATAAAACAATGATCATCTATTAAACAAGATATTCCGCTTGGTAGATTGAATATGGCAATTAACGTATGTCTATTTGTATTTCAAATTTCAAATTTCCATTGAAATAAATTTTTTAGTAAATGACTTCTTTTTAATATTTAAACAATGTGCTGTTATGAATATTTGTAACAATAAGATAAGTAATATTAATCTAGTTAATAAAGAATTAATACTCCTTGTGTAGGTAGCGTTCTGTTGATGATGTCCTAAGGATTGCTTTATTGAATTCTTTCCAATGTGTATTTGAAAATCCAAACGTTAAAATCCAGCTTGCGGCGGCGAAATAGTTCTACAGCAGTTTAATTAATTTATCGGGCTTCGAATTTAATGCACTGAGGTGCTAGCGGACCAACAGTAATTCAAGTCGATATAGCCGCGGGCGCAAGTCGTACAGCACTCTCAGAGACGTATCCCCAAGGGATTTTATCCGCATTTCGCCATTTAGGTGGTCGAGCCTGCGAGCTCGTAAGAATGCCTAAGCCGCGCAAGATTCAAAATAAAAAAGAAAGGAGAAAGCTACGAGCGTTAGAGAGGTAAAAAGTCTCTTGGCACGGCAGTTATATCACAGAAAAAGAAGATTTCGCGATATCGACAGACGCTCGCTGCGACGAGCTTTTTCTTTGCACTTCTTCTTTCAACTTGCTGGGCATTAAGCTATTCAGAACTAATGTGCATATTCCGTTTTAACCACAGCTTTTTTAGATGGAACAAACGCTTTATTTTGTTTTTCAACAATTCCAGTATACTATTTATGTTATTACTGTTCTAAGCTTTCATCTTTGTATCTTTGACGTGCTGCATTAGAAATCAGTAATCAACAATTTCTTACGTATTTAGTGAAAAAACTAGTGATCAGTATTCGAGTTTATGTCAACTTATTTGATGAATACTTTTCTAATACTTGTGAGAATTTGATGAGCCTGAACTATGATGAGTAACCCAGATTATAAAAAGGAAAAGTTAAATTTATAGCGTTTAACGTGAAAATTTGAAGTTGGCGTGGCCGAATGCGATACGCGCGCGTAGGTGTCTATTGTCAGCAGGAAATTTTTTGAAGCGCAGTAAAAGAGAGCTTTTGTGCGAGCGCGAACTCGCGAAGAAGATTCACGCAAAAAATTGCCCATCATAAAACTCGAAATCGAAGCACCTAAATAATTGAAGCGTCTTCTGGATTTTTGTACTCAAAAAAACCGGCGCAACGCATTTACGCGTAATACCTACAACAAGAAAATGTATGCAGCTCGGAAAATGCTTTCAGTTTCATTTCTCTGACTAACAGGCGTGCAAAAGTCTGATGCAACGTAAACTCGTTCGCAACACGATCGTTTTTGCGATTTTGATCCTTTGACGGTATGTCGTCGTTTCGTTCACAATTGCTCGCGCGACGTATCGTTCGTGTGCCAGACATATTTTTACGAGAGCGACAGCAAAAATTAAACGAGAGTCAGATCGTTGCGCCTACTCCCTGCAATTTTTCCTTTGCCATCCCTTCACAGCCCGCTTTGTTCACCTCGCAGAATAGCTCGTGGTAAAAGGAAATCAGAGGCTCGCGCGCGCGAACTGCGAGCGTAAAACCGTCAATAAAGTCGCGAGGTATGCGAAAGAGAAAGAGAGAGAGAGAGAGAGAGAGAGAGAGAGAGAGAGAACGTCGACGTCGATGACGTGCGGCTGAATTTTAACGAGCCGCTTTTTCTCTCATTCTCTTCGCGCTTACGATGCGTCGTCGCATAGCTAAAAGAATCTCATTAAAACTCGCTTACTGCAAAGTCTACTGCAACAATCATGCGATTTGTGGAAATATAACGCATAAAAATGATTTCTTTTCAAGAATTTCATAGGCTATCCGTAATTTCATTGGATTATCCAGAGCAGTGTTCTTTTTTTCACATTGAACGACGGTGGAAAATCAAAGTTGAAATCGGAAGATATGAAATATCACGAGACTAATTTTCATTAAAAATTATCGATATTTCTACGACATGATTATGAGAAGCAGATATTTTTGAGTATTATATATAAATGAAAGAACATATATTCATCCAGTAATCTTTTAACTGTGAACCAAGTTGTTCATCAATAGATAAAAGTCATACGAAACTTCAATTGGGAGTACTTTTCTCACGTCTACAAATGAAAGCAAAAAACTCTAGCAAGCCGTAAATGTACCACCCCGGAGGGTGAAATTCCCTAATGTCATCCTCTAGGGCACACAGGAGAGCGAGAGAGCGAGGCGAGATGCGTGAGAGTAAACGAGTCCTTGAATATTCAGCGGCAATGCGACGACAAGCTCGGGCGCTCATTGGTTCCGGTACTCGCTCGATGCACTTGCAGCTATACGTCATTATGCTCATGCATAACGTTAGAAGAACGAACAAACATCACTAGTTTCCCGCGTTTCCTGCTCTGTTATTCTCCCTCGAGGGTTTAATTGTTCATTCGTTCAATTGCATCGCCTCTTGAACCCCAGCTGTAATTGGATTCAGTCGAGCGCAATTGCACATTTAAATTGGTAATTTTTATCTCATCTGTAATCTTGGCAACATTTCAATTTTCTAATCTTATTTGCGATAGAATAAAGGTGTCATTATTGAAATAATTTCTATTGAATTTCTCGATTATTGCTCTATCAATTTCAGGAGAAATATTTGAATTCGTTAAAACTCACACACTTATGCTGTAGAAAACGACATCTGAAAAAATTTTTCATCTTACAAGAAACTCAATTTTTCATTAAAGTTAATTGTATGATATACATAATATTCGAACTATTAAGGTTACAAGATCACATACTGATATTGCCAAATATAAATCTTTCTTCTTAAGGTTTACTAATTCTGTGCTTGATATCGTCTCTGTATTTAAGTTATTTTAAGTGTGCGTACAAGTCAAAAACACAAAAATTCCCTTTTCGCTCTGTTTGTGACCTGGATTTTGCTTCACCAAAAAGATCAATATGAGGTGAATAAAAGAGGGAGAGGAAGGGCTGGACAGCTATTAAAAGTTCCTACTTCAACTGGCATTCAACTTCCAAAAATCAATAAATCAATAGAGCCTCGTACATTTTGACAATCATTATGAATATTCATAATGATTCAAAGTGATTGTTGTGACAAGTTAAAAGAACTTATTTTTTAATAAAGCATTTTCAATTTTGATAATGAAATGTCTACTTCGTAAAACGTTCCACTTCATCTGCATAACGCTTGAATTTTCAGTCTAACATTCAAATATTTAAATATTTTTAATCGGAAAAAAAGTTCTCGAGTCGTAGTTGAGACATTTTTTCCATTGGCAAGCATATTTGATCTAAAAATGTTCACAAAATTCTATATTCAAAATCTTACTCGGCAAGTTCGATAGCAGAAAAAATACAAAAACAAGAAAATGTTAGAAAATGTAGAAAGAAAACGAAAAAAAGAGTCATCTAGAAAAGTGCGAAAAGTTGAACGAGAAGGAAAACAGAGGAGGAGTAGTATACAAGCGTAAATATTGCAGGGGAACAAAGCGAAATTGAGGAAGGCTAAGTAGTAGAACAAAATGAACTAGGCATTTGAACACTCGGCCAAATGCTACTGCAAAGTGCACAAGAGAGTCTAGGAAAAGAGAACAATCGTATATAGGTCGCATTTTCAGTGCCACGACCTGAATTCGTAAGAGGTCGTGACCGAGCTAAGCAACCGTAGCAATCGAAACTTACCATTGCAACTGCAATGCACGCGGTGAATAAAACCGAATGTACCTTCAAACAATTGTCAACGTTACTGAAGCAAAATTATCAACATCAACATCAATTATCAACATTAATAATGGTCAGCTTTCGTTCAAACGTCACATTGTTTTTTTTTCAACAATATTATATGAACGATATAAACACATTAATAGAGTACGGTAATAAATATCAGTTTCCTATTCTCATTATACCTTATTTTCTAAGGCAATAATTTAATTAATTCGATATTGCATTAATAAGGTTCATCAAACACCTTACTGTGAAGAGATGTACTATTCATATTACAGTGATCGTATTAACAATACGTAAAAACTATGTTCCGATAAATTTAATAATCGATTTATTTTATCAACAGATTATAGACATTTTTAATTAGCATTTGGAACTTTATATAGATATATCAATAAAATCGTGACTCAATCAAATCTGAGATTGGATCAAAGCGTACATGTAGTCTGGATCCATAAATTAGCTCTCAATATATTTTTTTATCTCTGCATTAACGCAAGTTAGATTTGAAAAAATTTGACTTTGATTAAAAAATACTTCTTTCACATAGAAAAAATTTGTTCACTTGCTAATTTTTAGAAATATTATTTTTGTTCTATGACTTTTTCAAAATAAATAACAACACGAAATATGCATAAAAATCAATGACAACGCCATATATAGTTTATAAAAAATTTAATATTTGTTTTTAAATATTTGAAATTTCTAATGTTTTATTTCATTTGATATAATCATTTTGTGCTTGTATCTCCATTTTCTTAAGGCGTTCATTACTATAGCAAAACTCATCATGCATCTGTTCGATTACTTCAAAAAAACATCACATGCTTTTATTATTAATATGAATTATTTGAAATTATCCGAATAAAGCTATTGAAAAAGTAAATCTTACGTTTGCCTTTCACAAACTTTTCTATCAACATATTTTCTGTATTGCCAAAATTAAGTTCAAAATTTACTTGTTATCATATTTGTGAAACAAATAGTTGTTTAAAAATATTGAAGATATATTATAGCAAAACAACACCAGTATTTATTATAAAAAAGCAATCCTATAAATTTATAGATGGTTTTAAGGCATTATAATCTCAACACTTGTCATATCGATCGATTAAGTTGACCCATCAGGCATAATTAGCTTCTATTTAATTTGTAACATTTAAAAATAATAATTTTACGAATTATATCGTTCAAAAATCGAAACAAAGCCAAAAAAACGAGATCTCGAAAAATCTATACACTTGGTACACAAATATTGGATTAAAAAAAAGCAACAATGCTAATAGATTCTTTTTAAATTGTACCAACAAAAAATACGAAAGTTATAATTCGTATCTTCCTGTAAAAAAGATAAATCAAGGTTTGCAGAGTAATATTGATCGTATATCTTTATTTTTACTAGATGGCAGTGGCTCTCCAACTAAGAGTCCAATATGCTAATGCGTATGCGTAATTGCAATGATAATACATTGATCAGATATTCATTGGTGACCCGCGAAGTTGAAAATTCAATTTATTTTCCACAATTGAACATCTATGATACCAAATTAGGTTAGGTCAAGAGTTATTTTGGCAAATTGTGCTCCCACAACTTATCAGAAAAAAATCCATTTGATGTCGTCAATACTGAATCGTCAAAAATAATTTTTATTTTGAACTTCGCAGGTTACCAATTAATGTCCGGTCAATGTACGGTCATTGTAATCACGCATGCGCATCGACTTTTAGTTAGAGAAAGTGTCACGGTGGTTTAGTGGATAGAACACCGGTCTTTTATGCCGATGTCCGGGGTTCAATTCCCGGCGAGTCCAATGGGTTTCTTTCAATAAAAGTATATGTGTCAAAATTAACATTGTGGCTTTGGTGGTTCGGATTCCACCTTAAACTGTAAATCCAGTATCCGGATTGGCTCCTCGGATGCTGATCTCCTGACACTCCTTCCGTAGAAACGACCAAACGACTATGTAAAAGTAGTCCAAATATTTCTCCAGCAGAACCCGGTCCTCTCTAGCCTACAACTTATAACGAAAAAAAAAATCGCACTAAAGCCATCGCCATCCAATAAACCTAAACCAAAATCTTTTAGTAGGAGGACTACTATCATCCAGTAAAGATAAAGATATAAGATCAATGATACTCTGAAAAACTTTATTTATCTTTTTTATAATATAAAAAATAGCTCCAAGTATATATGATCTTTTTTAATACACAATATTTAAAATGGCTTGAAAAGATCTCTAAAATGAGCTGTCACGGAGCTTCATGGGTTCATTTTCAGCTAACATATTGAGCTTCAAAGATACACTCGTTTTATTCTCGGGTGAGTAACGATGGTTGGACGAAAGTGTATGTGAACTTTTCATTTACATTACAATCAGAAAAGAACAAGCTTTTGTAATTGTTCGAAGATTCAGTTAAAACCGAATAGTTCCAAAAGTAGACCAAAATCTTTGTTCATTTTCAACAGTTAAAACATTCTGAAAAGAAGTCTCGTAAAAATAGTAAATTATTTAAAAAATTTTTTTTGAGAGGAAAATGCACTGGAAGCTTTAAAGATGAAATCGATGTCTATAAAAGGATAAAGAATAAAGAGCGAGAAAAGTTGGTATTTGGAAGTCCATTTGCAAGTGCGTAGTTGTAGTAGCAAAACTAGCTAGACTACTAGCAGCCCTTACTTCATAGCGCCTCTTTTCGTTCATACAAAGTGAACTTTAAAACGGATTCTGACGGCTCGGTGAGCGCAAGTGGGTACGCCAGCAACCCGAGCCCTCATTTTTTCTCTCGCACTCGTATATTTTCCCAACCGCTAAATGCGCCCGCGCGAAATGCTCTAATGGCGGAAGAAAGGCCAAAACAGAGGTACGAAAAACGAACCCTGTATTGACAATCACCAAGTTAAAGAATACAATCAAAATACTTATTAGTAGCCAGAGCTGCTCGCGTTATTATTATATTAACAATTTATGAAATCGCAGCAAGTAGGTCCTAATCGGTGTTTTCTAGAAGGGGGATCCTGAATTGTTGCTACCGTGATAAGCCATTTGCGTGGTAATCTAATAAAATTATTCGAGAAGTTGATTTTATTAAACTTATTCTAAGAATAAAATAATAAGAATTTTTTAAAACCGTTTTATGCCTATTACTTGTTTTTACTAACGAATAAAAATCTTACAACATTTTGGTTGCGTCATGCAAGATATTGCTATCTTATTTATTATTAATTTTTTGCTAATGGATATAATGGTAAACGAATTTACTCTAAAAAATATGATCAAGTATTTCTGATTATGCAAATATATATGTATTATTATTTCAATGTTTGCTTGATATAATCCTTTTATTGATTCTTTGGATAGAATAGTTCTTATTGAAAAATTATGTGACTTCACCAACAATCAATGTAAATTCAAGAAAAGCATCTCCTTATATGGTGTTTACTTTACATACAAAGATTATTTTTTTATTACTATATCAATATAAGTTGAATATTTACTTTGATTTTTTTCGGTCTTAAAAAATTAGAAACTACCTACTGGAGACAAAATACTTACCATCTCGGCAGATATCTACCTTATCGGTGAAGTTAAGTCAATCAACTCTCAGAAGATGGAGTTCAGTTGCACACTTTTTACGTATGTAAAAAAGATTTTAATATTAATCATAGAATAATAAATCCACAAAATAACTATTGAATTCTTTAATTCTTCTCACTAAGACTGTTGCTTTTATTTTGTTTAACCATATCAAAAAGTAAATATCTGTTTTTCTTAGGCATTGAAAATTAAAAGACAATAAAATAATCAAAAGTGAATTTATTATTATTCATCGGTATTGGTGAAAAAATAAGTCTATTTTTATAATGTGCATATTGTGTATTTATACATTGAAAATAACATTAACTACAATTGTTCAGAAAAGAGCTTAGAGCGACAATGTCGCGATAACATCTCAAACAATAGCCGTGAGATTTCACAGGTAAATTAAGAGATGGCAAACCAGATAGAAGATAGTTATTGCACCAAATAACGCAGACGACAATCTTAAAAAAATAAGAATTTTTTGTATTTTTCGCACAAAGTAGTCGTCGTCACATAAAAAAGAGAAATAGCATTCAAAACAGTGTGCACAATCATTCAGACTCCTCTAAAAAATAATAAACATAAAAAGAGGTAACAAAAATAATATTAATAATTAATAATTGCTCAAATAGAATAATAATTATTTGCTCACGTGTATGAAAAATTCACATATCACATTTTGTGTATAGCTGTCTGCTTTACTACGAAAGGACTAGCTTAGACTTATAATCTTATGAATGTACGTCAAGTCTTCATTAGAAGTCAATTATTCCTTAAAGTTGACAATGGAATACATATTATTTAAATACATTTTTCAAAGAATTTTAACGCAATCAATTAAATATATGTAGATGCATTTCCGTTCCTTTTTTAAAAGAATAAAAAAAAAGAATGTTTATTAGTATGCATGCTTAATATGTATCACACTCAGGCTTAGAGCCGAAATTTTGTGGTACTACATGAGCTTTGTTGTGCCAAATTTTGATTTAACAAGTATCGATTTATATTTATTTATTTACATATTAAATATTCGCTTGCTATTATTGCAGATATTTACAAGAAATGCTTACACTGTATTTACATCGTCACACGTAACAACATATTTCGAACGTCTTATTATACAAAAGAACTGAAGATAAACCATTTCATAAAGCTATTTTTGAAAATTTCAATTATAATTTTCATAACAAATATCGAACCAATAATATAAAATTTTGTTAGTGAACCTAATAATGAAATAAAATAAATACTCATTTTCGATAAACTTGACAATAAATTTACGTAAACTACTTAAAAAATGAATTTCTTTTTTAGTTTACATTTAATCAATGTAAAGAATCATAATAATATTTTAGTTAAACTTTATTATTTACATCATATTTCAATTTTGTCATTGATTTTAATAAATATCTGTCAATCAAAAAAATAACATAATTTCGAAGATAACCAAACAAAATTTTTTTAAAACCAAACCCAATGAAAAAAATTTTGTCAAAATATGATCTCAATGGCATAATAAACAATTTGATTTTTAAAAAGAATATTCTCACACATACAATTATCGATCATGAAAATTTTATAAAATTGTGTTTTATCATATTAACCTGATGAAATCACTATTTGAAAATGCATATACATCGATTTACATTTGACATTATAGCTATACATTAAATAAATCTTTTGTATAGCAAAATTGATGTAATACAGTTTACAAATGGTATGCATTTCATTAAATATAGCTTCATTTTTTATTTTACATGTATTAAAGATTTCAATGTTTTTTTAACACGTTTGTTCAAATAAAAAGTCTTTTGGGCTTCAAAAGAAGTTACCATTGTCTCGCTTGAAGTGCGTGTCTTTTTGGATTTGCCATCATCTGTGCGGGCAGTACGAGAAGTGAGGGAACAAGTGACAGTGAAGAGATCTGAACCTGTAAACGAAAATATGTAGTTTCTGTAATTTTATAAATAAATGAGACTTAACACTGACGATCAGGTGAAGAGTGCATAAAAAGATAATTTTTTTTTTCTTGTTTGATTGCAAAGCATATGATTTGAATTTACGAAAAATTGACATTGATCAAATTGCTGGAATATTGGAAAACATGCGTAATAAAGCTGTAAAACACGAAATGTTTTCTTAATAAGATAATACGGATGTGTAAAAGAATTTTTTTACATGAGATTCCAGTAGTAGTAAATGTTATTGCTCATGATATACTTTCCAGCAAAGTATTCTATAGAGATATTATTTACTTTATAGCAGTTCTTTTCTGTATATATTTATGAAGCTTCCTCAATGTGACATTTGTAAAAGCTACAAACAACTGCGGGAAATTTTTGGTAGAACGCTACTACAGCATTTTCTTCTATCGACACGAGAACAAAAGTGACTATCCTACCTTTTTGGATCGTCTGCAGTGCTAAAGCCGTCTATTTTAACAACGTTCCAGTCATCCCGTGGTCCTTTGGAATAACTGAACGATACCTGTAATCAGTTGGAAATTGATCGATTAGTATTTGCGAATAATGAACTTTGACATTTCCTGCTAAAAAGCATGACTGAACTTTACTAAATTGAACTTTAGCATTATTTTGTTTAGGAAGGTCATTATGTAATCTTCAATTATATTTTTCCATCATTAGAAAGTACTTGTGCAAAGTACAATTAATCAAACATGTAACTGGAAATTCACAGATGATGTATTTCCAGTTAGACACAAAGTGAATTGTTTCCTTTCAAAAAACTCGCTCGTGCAGGGAAGAAAAGATTTTACGACAATGTGCATCTCGTATTTTCCATCCTTTTTTTCGCTTCATCCGCAATTCTATGACAAGCCAACCGCTGCCAGCAGTCGTCGCACTTTTACATTGCAATTTTCCGGGCACTCTTTTCTTTCGCACCAACGCCCGTTATTTTCACTTTTCCCGGCCTGAGTACACTAGCGCTCTTGTATCATTTAGTGCGCGCGACAGGTAGGAAGCAATCCTCCATGAATTGCTGTTTTTCGCTCTCAGCCCCTGTCGGATCAACTTCTCTTTCCAAAAATATCCTTGTGCATTGAATCTAAAGCAAGATTGGAAGAAAAATCCTCCATGTGATTTGACAAGGTAAAAAGCATTTCAGCTAGGAAGTGGTATGATAAATGGCGAGCGTTAACGATCAAGTGCAGTTAGCTGCAGTGCAAAATAAGGCAAGAACAAAACGACGACTCTGGGAATGCAAGTCTAATTGATGGTCCAGCCGCAACGAGATAACGCCTTATCATTGGGCGTACAAAGCGTAGAGCGGGGATTGAAAACATAAGTCATATCGATCGGATCAGTGAAAAAAGCTCTATACTTTCTTGGCGTTGTTGGTCGCGATCAAGATACAAAGACGGGAGTGACGAGCGCGAGCGAGCAGTCAAGCGATGTTTGACAAAGTGCCTGCGCAGAGTACGGAGCAAAAGAAAGCTGACGCGCAGCCTTTTATCGAAACGGTTGCATCGCGCGGACAGAGCAAAGAACTTAATAAACGAGTTATGCGCGAGCATATATCTCGACGTCTCGATCTCCGGTAAACCTAGAGGTTCGATGCCTTAGATCCTTTTTCCGCGCGCAAGCACGGAAACTTTCTTACGCTCGCTAGGGCGGCCTTTATAAGGAACTAACTGGTTTATTATGATGTATGACTTTGTTGCTATTCGAATTGACTCGTTTCCATGGAATTCCCATCCTGAATCTCATAAAAGACAAAATTGCTACTGTCTATCCAGTCCATCAACTTTGCCATGGAATTACGTGATTTTATACAAATGTCAAACTCAAACAAATTCAATTATCGAGGCTCCTACGTGCATACCATGGATTATTTGCTAAAGTAAGATGGCATTTCATTAGCTGAGTCGTAGCGATTATTGGAACGATCTGTGTACCTGAGCAAGCCTAAATTACGGAATTGCATATTTTAGGAAAGAGAAACGTAGACGTGCGAACACGCCAAGTGAATTTCAACAGACTGAAAATCAGATTTCTTTGCTAGTCAATTCGAAGCGCGTGGCAAAGAATGCTATAAAAAAACTGCTAGATATATAATCTACGGTTCGGTAGAATAAAATAACAACCAAATAACTGACCTGATCGTGAAAAGTGTCTTTGTTGAGGAACTTGAGAATTTCAAGATGCGAATGAAACTGCTCGACAACGGTAAGCTGTTTCTTCAGCAAGTGCTCGATTATGTAGCCCATCGTCACATCGTCGGGTAGTCTGATCCTATCTCCAACTGTGATGAACTTGCCGCCTCTGTAACAGCAACATGTAGTATATAAATATGAGAAATAACGAGATCGATTTAATTTTCTACTTTTTCTATAAATAATCAACTAAACTCCTTTACGTGCTCACTAAAATCACTCAGGACTTTTCGCTATGTATATATCGTAATTACAGGTGCAAAGTCATCGAGCCTCATTAATATCATTTCTTTTTTTTCTAGCGAAAGGAGAGAAAAAAAACCTCTATCGCTAAGTCGGGTGGCGACGGAAATGCTTTCTCATTAGCAACGACACGAAACAGAGAAAAAGGAAAGAAAAAACACGAAGAAATCAATGCTTACTTTCGCAAAAAGCGCAGCAACGCAGCTAACATATCCAGCGAGGCCTCGTTACGCGAGCAAGTTCGCAACGGTTATAGAGACCGATCACACACTGGCACACGTATATATATATATATATATATATATATATATATATATATAACGCACACTTGCACTAACAAAGTAACGCATCTGTACATGTATATAGAATCGACCGAATATCGAGAATTTTGTTTATTTTTTTGCCTGGCATGGAGATTAAAAAAAAAAAAAAGAAAATAAAAGAAGAGAGGCGAGAGAAGAAAAATAAAAGGAACGGCGAATCTCTTTGAAAGAGAGAGCGAGAATATCGCCACCGCGCGGAATTTAATTATTCGAGCTGGCTTTAATTCGGCAACATTCCGGCGGCGGCGTATGGAGATTAGGGACGGTGGCCCTCGTAGCACCCGCTATGAGATTTACCTCCGCTGCTGCTCCATTAAACGAAAGCGGCTTATTACGCTCGATACACACGCATACACACGCGCGTATCCTTCTGCTCTCTCGCTCTTTCCCTCTCTCGTTGCCTCGATTATTCGCCAATGGCTTGGATTTGCCTTTACAGATTCCTGTATTTATTACGAAACGTTTATCTTAGTTTTTTATTGCCTTTTGTAATAATCAAAGCGAGCGAGAGTCTTTGATCGATAATTACCTCCACGCGTATAACAACTTTTCGTTACTTCTTGTTTTCTATAAAGATATAAAGGGGGTGCTTTTGCGCGCATCAGCCTGTTGCCATAGATACGTTAGCTTATCTGCCGCTCGGTCAATTAAAAGTTTTCCATTAAGGAAGCACATATTCAATGGTGTTTGCTGAAATCCTTTGAAACTTTCATTTTTTAACAGATAAGCCAGTAACTAATTCGAACTATCTTTCTTGCACTTTTAGACTTCAGAATTTTGCAATTTCACTTAGGACTCTTTAAGTCGACAAACTTGAATGATTGGCCTAGTCGAAGAAAACTTGAGTTTGCAATCGAAAAGCATAGCACGTGAAATATATTAGCACAAGTAGATTAGCACACGAATGCGCTCATTGGCAGGCAGGTAAAGCAAGAAGAGCGAAGCCGACTTTTATTCTGTTTTTTCACTGTTACTGACGAAAAAGCAGAAGCGGCGGTGCGGCGCGGCAGTGCAGCAACAACAACCCCCGAAAAAACGTTGGCAATCGAAAAGAAAGAAGACGGAGAGAAGCGGCAGCTATATATGCCTTTCCGCGAGCTGCCAATTAGGGCACTGCCAAAGATATACTAGTCAGAGAGTGCGGCAGGAGATAGAGGACGGTGACGAGGAGGAGGCCCGAGCGCTTTAATTAACATTTTTCGTTTCGATTGGTCCGTCCGTACTTCGGCTTCGGCTTCTCATTAGCGAATACCGCACTCTCCCTTTTTCGTCTCTGATATGCTCTGTACGTCTATATGTTTGCAACGCATTGTTTATTTTGCTGGCCCGGGACCTTGATTTTTCGGGCAAAAGCTCAGCAACGACGACGACCTTTTTAATTGGACAGATTAGTCGGCAGAGGTATCCTTTACGTCTTCAGTCGTTTGTCGCGGGCGCTTTCTCTCTCTCTCTCTCTCTCTCTCTCTCTCTCTCTCTCTCTCTCTGTCTTTCTCTCCCTCTCAGGAGGGCGAGAAAGAAACTGAACGAAATAAAGCCGCCAGTGCCTGAATATCGGCCTCGTTAAAATACCACTCGACGAAATCGAAAATTTCGAGGTTAAGTGCGCGCAACTCAAGGCTAATATAATACGACGACAGCAAGGGGAATCTTTTCCGAATCCTTGCAGCTCTGCAGCTCCTTTTTTTCTTTGCCGCCTCTCTCTCTCTCTCTCTCTCGTATTCTCCCGCGGCTTCTTTTACTCTTCGTTTTTTATTGGCGCGTTGTTTTGTCGTCGCGGAGTTGTGTATCTTTGTACCAGCATCGTCACTGGCTCTAATTAAACTACGATGTTTATGTGCAACTTTACCACGCTGCGCATCGTTAAAATTTTCACTGCGCTCAAACGCCTAAATATATTAGATATCCGGGCTCGGACTGCAATTATGATTTTTGATATATACGAACCTACTTAATCAATTATCGCTACGCAAGCTTGTTACTTTCAATTATCAAAGTTACTTGTTCAGCGTGCGCCAGATTTGGATTTTGTGAATATAGTTAATTACAATGATGTCAGAGCTTGCTTGACATGCTACTCTACGTTTAATGAGGATGCGTGGCAGTTGTCTGTCTGCAGCAGCCAATTGAAGGCGGCGCGCGCAGCCGTTTCTGATTATTCCATTTGCGAGAAGGGCATAATTATCGCGTTAGTTCCGTGACACGTTGACCGTTTAAATGACCCCAGCATTCGAGTCCCAAAAGAACATTTGCATATTTTATCCAGTTCCACGTGCGCCATGCACGATTCGACCACGCATTTGCATACATTAATCAGCTCAAGACAGATATTACGTCGTTCGAATGAAAGCTCATGCAAAAACTGATTCTTAAGCGGAATCGTTTGGACACACGCAACGCTATCGAATTGCGCTCGACACTTCGTTCGCAGTTTCGCAAGAAGAGATACTGATCCGAATGATGAATCGAGAGATTCGCAGAGCGTGGAATCTGGCGAGGACCTCATTAACGTTGACGATAAGCCTGTCAACCGAGCGAGCCCGACATCAAAGTGCCCTACCGAAAACTATTGCAGGTTCCACGAACTACGAGGCGCCGATCGATCGTCAATGTTTGTCAACAGAATAAAAAAAAAGGATGAACGTAGCTAAGCATATTACGCGCGCACACGGCAAAATCTCGATGAAAAAGACCCGTAAAAAATGCACAAGATAAGGCGGAAGAAGAAAAAGGGATGGAAGCTAGCCGCCACCGATCATTCCATTATTATTATTTTCTCTGGCTCGGTCGGGGCAGCTAATTGGATTTCTTCGGTCGCGGCCTCTGCTGATTGCTCATAAAACCAATTTGGGCATTCCCGCAGGCTAGGCACAACAGAGAGACTCTCCATCCGTGTGTATACGCCAGGAGCTTTAGTGCGCGCGCTAGCAGCACCGAGCGCTTACAATTAGTTGTGCTTTTGCCAGATATGCCTACTCTCCCGGCCGATCAAAGGGCCTAATCGTGCGCCATCGTATTTCTGTACACTCGTATTCATATGTGGTTAAATTTCATTTGGCTCGCTTGCGATCGTATCAAGTTGAACGGTAGAATGGGTATGGATACGCGAATTAAAGCTGAAAATTGCGGCTTCGCTGTTAATGACATCACTTCCGCTGCTGCCTTGCGACTGTTCATTGCGACGCCTCTCTCGCAGCGTACGTATATGCGTCTTCTTCAATCTTGATTCGTTCTTTGCAGCCTGCGAACGTGTGTAGCTGCACTGCGGCAGAGAGAGAAAGAGAAAAGCAGCTGCCTATATAAACCCGAATAAGACGTCACGACTACACGTGCTATGCGCGCTCTCTGCCCCCCCCCCCTTCTCGCCCTCCGGTCGATGAGATAGCCGCTATCTCATCGGCTATACGGATAGAGTACATTACCACGGAATTCGCAAGTGGAAGTCATTTAACACGCACTTACTTACATTTTGTAATTTTCAAACGGCCACCTGACAGGAGAACCGAAAAAATAACTTAAATATCATTCCGTCTCGCATGAGTATCAAGTTGAATTCGAGCATGAGCGATCGGCAGCAGCTGCGCGAGCGGCCAATTGCCGAGGCAAGCGACATGCTGCCAAGGAATGAAAAAAATGCGTCTGTAGCGCAGACGGAGATTTGTTATCGGAAGAGAAGCATCGCGCGCCGGCAAGCATGGCACGAGGTTTCTGGAATAAACACTCGTTATTTATTGACTGGCTATGTTAATTTTATGATCTCAGCGACAACGAAGCCAGCAGTGTGTCGAGCGTTTGATTGACGATCCGGAATCGTCATTTCCTCACGCGCTCGCGCTGCTTCTTTTTCGGGCGTGCTATCGCTCGAAAGATCTTGGGCGTTTATAATTCTTTTTTAACGAGCCACAGATGAGCTTCGGATGATAATTGAGAGTGTGATGCGTGAATTCGGTAAATTTCAATCGACGAATTGCCTTCGCTACCTGTTATTGTTGTTGTTGTTGTTGTTGTTGGCTTTGTATTCGGCGCCGAATGCAAACGCTGTGATCTCGCATTTAATCTCGTGAATCGCTTATCGAAATGACTAAAACAGATTAGACGCAACAATATTTTCAGTTCGGAAATTCGATCGGGAATGAGACAGCAGAAATTTGTGTACAATGATGGTAATCAGAAGCACTTGGCCGCGACGGCTAGTCATTAAAAATGCCCATTCAACGTTTCAATATAACACCTACCGAAAATTCCAAATCATTAAAGCCTTCCCTCCTGTCTAAACTGAAAAGCTGCCGCGGCAGCACAACAAAAGGGTTGTGAGTTGCGAATGACTCGGCGGCTTAATATTCGCAAACTCACGTACGTGCGACAAAAAACGAGAGCAGCACGCGAAGGAATAAAGCGGAGACTCGACAATAGAAAATGCGGAATCGCAATACGAAACCTGTGTGAAGGATTGGTCATGCCCATTGTTAAACGAACGGAGAAAAAGAAGGTGGAGGAAGCAGCGACTACAGCGACTAATTAAGACCCACCGCCGCGTACGTGTATGCTGACTCCTGTTGCCCATTATACGGATTCCAAGATTTGCTTATTGACGCTCGCGCTCTGGCCCTTAACGTTGCACCGTAATTTTTCGTAATAGGACTCTTCGCGGAGAGCGACGGGGTCCACCTTTTTTCGAAGACTCACGCGCACCTCACCGGCACTCCCGGCTTCATTTTTTCTTCGTCAGCAGTCATTTTTCCAGCGCTTTAATTCTCAAGCGCGCGCACGCGCACCCAGAGCAACGAAGGCGAGTCGGTAGTTGGAACAGAAACTCTTTTTGCGTACAAAAAAGAGCAGGTAAAATAGCTTACCTACTTCGGATAGCACTGCGCTAACCACGTAACGGCTAGAATAGAGTGGAAGTTCGCCAGAGAAAAGTTTGCTGCTGCTCGCGGCAAGAGCATAAATTATCAACGATTAAATTGCTCGCGAGGGCAAGTATCACCTAGAACTGCTCTCACGTGGGGTGTGTGTGCAATCTTTCCTCTCTCTCTCTCTCCCTCTCTATACCTTCCTTTTTTTCATCCGTTACTGAACTACGTTCCCGTAGATCTCGCGGCGCTTTTTTCTCGCCGCGCCGGCGTCGGCAAACGAAGATCTCGCTTCAGTGAATTCCGAGAGAGAGAGAGAGAGAGCGACATTTCTCGCGATCCTGATCCTCTTCGCGTCTCTAACCCCTATGTTACTCGTCTTTCTCTCTTTCTCTCGTTTGGGTTACGTGCTTAATGAAATAGCAAGCTCTGCGAGTCGACAAACGAGCGCCGCGTTATTCCGACCAAAGAGTGGTGGGAAAGCGTGCGAGAAATTTCGCCTCTGTAACGATTTAATTTGATTGTGACGACGAGGACAACCAAAAGCTTCTATTCAATTATCGATACGATCTGTGGAAATGAAAAGACCAAGGACGCCGCGTCAATTGTAATTTTGTACTACTGCACCAAATTCCAAGCGAAAAATATTTTTCAGCCTGCTTTTATAATACAGTGTCGTTGGCCAAACTGTCGTACGAGTGGGCGTCCTACGTAAGCATTGAAATTCAAATGCCGCAACTCGTAGCCTTGTAGCGAAGGCAATGCGCCAGCACGAGATTGGCTTTAAACTCTCATCAGCAATTCGAGTG
Organism: Phymastichus coffea; assembly: GCF_024137745.1. Lineage (NCBI taxonomy): Eukaryota > Metazoa > Arthropoda > Insecta > Hymenoptera > Eulophidae > Phymastichus > Phymastichus coffea. Next base: position 1,286,066 of record NW_026706880.1, read on the forward strand.
GCAGTCAAGCGTATATCGGAGAATATAATCAAGTCGCGATAACAACGTTGGTGAAAAGGAAGAGGAGCACACGTGGACTCTCGTAATGCTGTGGGCGTGGCACAATTACACCTGCACGGCTCTCTCGAAGACACTAGCGGATGCGGCATTTCCTATATACAGCAAGCAGTCTAATAATTATTACGCTCTGCCGACTACATCGTCGCGATTCTTTCTCACGTCGTTTTCTTCTTCCTGGCGTATAGTTAAAGATAGCACTATGTGGGAATGAAGGCGGGTGGGGTCGCTCGCTCACTTTTGGCCGTATATTCCGCGGATATTCCGGAAGCCAGAAAGAGAGAAGAGAGAAACGAAACTATGCGGTTTCGGAATTTTAATGGGCGGCAAGCAGAAGCGACAAATTTCATGACCATTGACGCGCATTAAAACTCTACGGGGGCCCTCGCACCAGCAGCTACTATCTATATTTATAGATGGCGCGATTGCCTGATAGATATGTGCTATTTCTTCAAAGTCTTTTTCAAATTGGGATGACTGACGAAACACCCAGCGCAAATGAGTCGTTAACGCCTTATCAAGATCTTCCGATTGATACGCGGACCTGGCTCGATTCGAGGTAAAATCAAGTTTCTATGATATTTCCTCAGTGAAACTGAGAAAAGACATTTACATTTAATTTGCTACCGGCTCATCGTAATTTATGGCCCATAGCCGGCGGTCGTCTATAAACTCGAGTTTGAGGAAAAGAGATCTTTTTATACATATAGATGCAGGAGATATAAAAATTCATTAGCATTGAAGTAGCGGCTAATTATATGCACACCATATAATCCATAAAATAAAAAGCAGATGAAGGCGCGCCGGAAGGGGGGCTTTTATCTTGGTATAATTGATATTCCATTACATAGCCTAATATTAGCTGCCAACATACAAGAGTACGGAATCGCACGCGGCCGAACGACCAAATAATCAGCTTTCATGAATTCCAAACTGAATTTTCATATTATCTGATCCGACATTTATATTCAAATGAGATATTCTATCCTTGAGAAAAGCTCTTTTACGCAAGAGACTTTTTACTCGCATAAGTAAGCAACATTTAACCTTTAAACATCCCTTTATTTTGCAAACCGAAGGAAAACCCTGCAGACAATTTATTTTGAGATGGCTGTGCGCACGGCATAATGAATTCATTATAACTGATAATACGAGCTCCCAGGCTATAGCGAGACGTACTAGTGCTTCGTGCCAAAATTCAACTGATAAAATAATAATAGCTTCAACGCTCGCTTCCCGTGGCTAGTACTCCGATCAACATGATGCGTCTCCGCCCACTTTCGCTTCCTCGTCTTTTCATTTTCGTTATTATCCTCCGCTGCACTTTCTCCCTTATTCGCAACTTACTTGTTCATTTCTACGTACTGTCTCCTTGCATCCTCTGTCATTTCCTATATTATCAACTGCATCTTGCTTTTTTTCATCGCGCACATCGTCCTTCCCATTGCCCACTGCACACCACAAGCTCATATCGATTTTATTACTCAATCTTACGATCGTACACCGCCCATATGCTACTCGTCGCTTTTATTGCCAATACACATATCTCGTGTCTTTTCTTTTTACCATGCGCGCGCGGCCACGTCTTCATTTACTGAAAAATGATTGCCAACATTCTTTCTCCCTCTCGCTTTCTCGTTTTTCTCGATTTTATTGTTCCGACCGCAAATTACTTTTTACCCGAGTTATTTCCATTTACACCAGACGGCTAACAAACACGCAAGGCATCTTGAGTAAATAAATTCTTCAGTGATTGTACACAAATTTTGCAACTTATAAGCACGTTGTTGTCAAAGAAATTGAGACTAAAAACTTTTTGTGCGACTTGAAATTGACAATGTTTTGCTTATAAATTTATAAAGGAAAAAAATCAAGTTAGGGCAGGCCAGTAAAATTACGTGTCGAAAGCAGAGTGCTTTTGGTTCGATATAGTCGACCGCGATGTTCTCGAAGAAAAGGAAAGAAAAGAACATTGATGCGGTTCTTGCAGTGCAAGTATATCGAGAACGACGATCGATCGATGTCAAAACTCGCTGTGTAGACTTAATGAAGTTGTTCTCGTTATAAATTTTGAAATTTCGTGACGCGCCTAATTACGGAAAATCGATGACAAGACGTCCTGAAAAAGCAGCTTACTTTATTATTCCATGCTCGTTCGGATTAATTTCAATTGGAGCGCATCAAACCCGATTGCATTATCGATTTGGTTTCAGCTCAAATGTTGTTAAGCTTCACGATTTTTCGAGCCAGAAATACAGTTTGATTTGACCCATATCATCGCGTCAAGACTTGAAAGTGATGATATTTTAATGTTTCATACACGTTAAGTATTCGCACTGAAATGGCGAATGGCGCCTACAATACATTAATCAGAAACTGAACAAAAAAATTTGTTGCGTCAAGTCAAATTTGCATTGAAACAATTGGACGCAGAAGCTTTTTGCACAAAGAGCAACATTGAAAACACTCAAATATCTGTTTGTCGACGGGAACGAGAGCGTAGTGGCCCGTCAGTCAAACGTTCACAGAGAACAAAATGCGCTACGCCTCTATCGAGTTGATGCAACGTTGGAGGCGCTTTGCTGACTGTCGTCAAAGTCAACATTTGAATTGCCCTCGACACTTATTTTTTTTTATATCCTCGTGCTCGCTTCGACGCCAGCAATTCCATCGCCAGCATAAAAGAGTCCACTCTTGCGCTCCCACACATGGCAATCCTGTGAGAGAACGAAGAAGAGGCGCTAGTCGGTGAAAAACAAGAGACGGCCTTCTCAAACGGAAGCTGAAGAAAGGAGGGAAAAGAGGAGCGTCAAGATCAAGAGTGTTTAAGGACATTAAAAAAGACAAGTAGCGGCAGCGTGGAGGCGGCTACCTTCTTGTACAAACGTTTCCTCGTGTCGATGTGTGCGTTCGGTTAAACTCGTCAAATGGGTCACTACCACTAGATCGCCATTTGCGACGATGACCAAATGGCTTTTTCTCGAGCACACTCACCTTCGCTCTTTCTCTGTTTATTTATGACACATACGTCAGCCAACCAAGCTGTCGGTAATTACAATTATAATTGACACACGCATGCGCGCGCGCACTCACACACATCATGCAACTTTTGCTACAAGAGGGTGTGACTCTTCATTATTAACGTCGACGCGAAATTCATTTGTCAATGTACAGTGCCGCGACGTGAACATTACAGTTTTCCTTCATGCATTAAATGCCAGTAAATAATAAATACGTATCGACTTGTTCTTCTTGTCAATGTTATAAATACTACGATTTTCTTACTCTTATAGTTCAATCTTTTCTTTATGAAACTTCAGAAAATCTCGCTTAGTAATTACGAAACTACTTAGCACTAACTATCTCTAAAACATTGGCAATGTAGAACGCGAGTAAAATGAAAATGTACAGTTACACATTTTGAAATTACACGATCCCGTTAGAAATTTGTAAGTACTACGGGACTAATTGAAAACTTGTGTCTTAATGTTAACTTGAGAGCAAGCAACGTTTCACTAATAATGACATTGTTATTTTTGGACATTGAGCATAATAGATGTGTTAGGAAATGAAAGGAAAAGCTTAAATAGTATGCTAAAATGCAGAGTACATGGGCTTATACGTATATCTGTTCTGGCAAGGCATCTAATTAAACAAATGAAATCATCAGTTTCTAAGAACTAGCATTAAAATAAAAGAAAAAGATAATGAACGTGAAGATATAATGAAGTAGGAAGAATGGGAGGTGGTGATGCGGTCGGTGTGTTGGCGGGGTGCGCCACACATATTTGTCAAGATATGCCAAATGGAAATTTAACATGCAGAAGCATTAAAGTCGTAGGAGAGAGAATGAAGTCAGTGAGAAAAGGGTAGATATAAGAAATGAGTGTCTGACAGTAGGGGGGCGCAGACGCGAAGAAGCCTCGGAAAAGTTAGCTTGTGTCTGGCGCGACACACGCTGCACACACTGCAGACACGAGAAGGAGAATGATAGTAAAAATAAGAGCAAGATGCTCCGCAAAAACAACTCACCCAGCCACTGGTATCATTTTGAGCGCGAGCGCCCTGCTGATGCAGAAACCGGCGCCACCCGTGGCGAACCAGAATCGGACCTTCTGCTGTAACAGACAAAACGCCAGATTGCTTATTACGATATATACATATATACTACAACATATACATATACATAGAGACATATATACACACAGCCACCATGAAGGCTTATAACGCTCTTCCTTATTTCCTTCATTCTCACTCGGACACGCTTTAAGCTTTTTGGCGCGAGCGAGCCAGCCTGCAATTTATGTTACGACTGCGCAGGAGGGGGTAGCCGCTCAATTAATTTTCGTTAATGGGCCCCGGGGCTTTAGTTCTTTCTTTTCTTGTGCCGCTTGCGCGCACACGCCCGCGACGAGAGTCCAGAGATCGATTTGCGATGCAAGCGCGAGAGTGATGAATGTTTTTGCCGACTAATGGCTCTTCTTCCTCCTCTTCTTCTTCTTCTTCTTCATCCTCTTCTTCTCTCCTACTATTTCTTCTTCATGACCATCACTACGTTTTATCGTATATCGCTTAATTGCCATGACCAATTTCGACGATCAAACGTACATACTTCATCGTTGTATTTCTGTATGAAAACATTATTCGCGTGCGTTAAACCAAGTGCTTGTAAAGTATCTAGCTGGGGATCAAATAAATAAATGACTGCTTAATTCGGTATCCTATAATTAAAAAAAGAAAGAGATCAGTCTTCGTCTTAAAATCACATTGTGTCGTATCGCTTGCACATATATTTCGTCTGTTCGCAATCGATCAAGGTAAAATGCCAACCGGAAAATCTAAAGCACTGATCTCTTTACTGACAGTTTACAACGACAACTTTTTGTAAATTCAGATTGCAATGTAAAATTTTTGATACACGAAGATAAAGAACTGATGTACAGGCGGCGGTCGTGGAGTGGAAACGAAAACGGATGGGATGATTCGAAAGAAGCGTTTTGATGTGTCACACGTGAAAAATTCAAGTGGATAAAACAATCACGCAGATGCATCGGGACAAAAAGAGAGTCAGACATATCTGAAATAATCTGAAGACATATCGATGATCGATGGCAGCCGAATAGTTGCCGAAAAGTCGGCTCGAGCTACTCGAGTAAAAGTATAAATTTATAATTCAATATCCGTTAGTTAACGAATCATCAATAAAATTTCACGCCTCATTGATTTTTGTCAGTCCGCGTACAAGTGTACCACACTCAACTACAATAAACTGCCGCGAGAGAATTGAGAAATTAGTTAGCGCGCAATCGATTGTATCTGCCGGTGAGATCCAAATGAAAACGCAGCTATGGGTGTGTGCGTGGGAGCTGGTGCTACGATTAAACGATCGATCAAAGCGAGCGTCGGCGGAATTGATCGATCCGGCAATCGATACCAACTGTGCGCCTACTCTGTGCAGCAACGGACGCGCGAGCAGGGGCCTTTTCGTACACATTGCGCTATGCGTAGGATTAGTTACGAACCGAATGTATTTTATTGTGCTTGCAACTAACGTCGCTTATCAAATCTGTCGATGAATGACGAAATTTCCGTGACGCTAAACACCGAATGAACGATGATATACACAAAATGAGAATACTCAAAAGTCGTCTTGATGCAATAGGATTTTCGTTATTTAGAAATATTCGTTATTTCTGGATGAAATGAACTGTTTAAGCAAATGAATAAAAACAATGAAAACGATGTTCTTGTAAGAGGTCCGAAGAGGAAATTGACTGCTGTCAGAAGAGGATTGGATAATGTTCGGACTTAACGAAAGAACTTAGTTAGTGACTTTTATTAAAATTCCATTTGCTAAATCTATAGAATTAATTGGAACGCGCATGGAAAGCACTTTTGCAAAGACATTTCCAATCGAAAGTACACACAGTGTAGAGAAACGGCAAACATGAATTGAAGCTGAAGGCAAAAAGGTTCGGCGAACGAAACTCGCGCAGGGTAGATGTTGTCCATTTAGCCAGTTTATCGGTACCAATCATAAAGCATAATGCTCTCGGAGCTCCTGGAAGCGAACGAAAGGAAAAGAACAAAAGGAAACAAGAGCGAGCAAAGCAGAAGAGGAACAAGAGGAGCAGTGCACGGCTTTAAATACGATGAATTATACGCGTAGAGAGAATGCAAAGCTGCTGAAGCGCTAGCGTACAGTGTCCCTTCGCGGTTCTGCCTCCTCCTCCTTTTGGCTTAACGGTTTTTAAGTGGCCGCGCGCCTCAGATTTTACGGGCGCTCTACCGTTCGTGCAAGAGCAGCTCTCTCCTCTCTCGTATTTACACTGATAGTGTCTGCGGGGACGCGCACGCCCTGGCGACGGCAGCTATAGCGCTCACTGGCTGCATCGATGCGTAGACAGCACGCGCAGCCCACTGTGGACGTCTTGACCTGCTGCAAGATTGTATCGGCATTTTTTCATTTTTCGTTCGGGAGTCTATTGTCGGCATTGGTCAGCGAGTTCAAACATAACCACCAATTGGATGCTGCTCGTTAGCAACTGGGTAGAGATGAGGTAGCTCGGCACGTTGAAGGCGAGCAGCGCGCTCTTAATGGACCGCAAAGCGACTTGCGCGGTGTGCACAGCTTTCAACGACAGCTATCGCGCAGCTTTTCTTCTTTCGGCAAGACGAGAAATCTGCGGTCCTTGGCTCTCTCGGCTACTCTCGAACACGGCAACAACGCTTCGTGGGAGGATTTGCGTTGCTTATCCTTGTTTTCGAGATGACGACGACAAGCTGCGTCGCGAAGCTGCACGTGATCTGCTCGACGCACGTTCGGGAAGCTTGCCGGAGTTTCGCGCGCGAAAACGCGAATTCAGCAGAAAACTCATTTGCGGACATACGAGCTAGTAGATGCGTGCGCACGACAATAAACAAATTGCTCGAGATAACGGAATCCCAGTGGTAATTTCAAACCTCCCGCGATCGCAGCAGAGGGCAGTTTACGCCCAAACGTTTTAATGCGAGGATCGCACGCGATTCTCGCACTCGTGCTGCAGCGATAAATTCAGGCGTTTTCGCCAGCCTTGAACATCCCGAAGCGACCGCCAACAAAGTTTCAGTTGGTATCGAGTGTCTGCGAGTGGTCGTCGCGTCGCGGTCGCAATAAACGTCAGGGTGCTCTAGCGCGCTAAGAGAGTGGGTGGCTACGGTGCTACATCAAAGGACTAATGAACCGAGCCAAGATCTCGATAGCCAAGAGTCGGAGTAAATATAGCTAGGTTCCTTTTTCTTTTTGGCGCGTGTATAAGTTTTGTATAGCCGCGCGGGTCTGCTACTTTACGAGTGCACGCGAGAGGAAGCACAACGTACACTCCGCGGTAGCCTACAAGATAACCACCTACTAGTTAGCGATGATTAAAGACACACGGACCTGCTTGAAATATTTCGAGTTGGAGATGAAGGGAAAATAAAGGAGAAGAGCTATGAACATAATTCAGTAACGCGGGTCAATCAAGGGCAAAAAGATCGAAGAGCGGGATAAGCAGGCATCATTAAAGCTGCAACCTGTAAGCTCTTTGGGGCTTTGTACCGAGGGCAAAAAAGAACGCGAACGAAAATGAAAGGGAGCACTAATGAAATAACCCGCTCCGAAGATGTAGACGAGCGAGAGACGTGGTTGCTGCACCGGCGTTTATTGGGAAGCTGCGTCGCGATGAGAAGAGAGCGATAAGCCACGGGGACTCGTTTTAATTATGAGACCAGAAGGTGCGATAAGAGAAAGAGCACGTGCGCGGACGAGCACGTCAGTCGATTTTCCTGTGTGTGACTCGCTAATGATTGACTGTATAGTTGCACATACGAGTTTTCTTTCTCCCTCTGGTTTTTATGGGCCATCGGCAGCGAGCCCGCTGGAATTTTAACAAGAGCGGGTTATAACGACCTGCGCGGCGTGTTATAAATTTTGTCGGTTTCGCTTGATCGCCGACGAGCAACTTGTTTTTTCAGTTGATCGATCCGAGCATCCATCTTGCCGGACGATTCACTTTGCCACGTTGCAGATTAGCCGAGAGCACTAGTCTTAGTCCGTGATACGATGGAAAAGGAAAAATAGGCTCGCACTGCCAAGAGAGCGAGCGTCGTACGCGCGCGCGCGCCCCGCCAGCTTAGGAATGTAACTGCTCGGAGATCCCCGAGTTTGTTATCTCGGCGGGCAATCGGTAGCAGCGTCTCACACTCCCGCGTGGGCTTGGGCGCGTATTATGCACCAGGCCCGTTATCGGTATGCTTCCTCTTTTTCCCTCTTGCGCTCGACATTCAATTGGACGCGCCAGATAACGAATCACGGCGCTCTCTTCGTTCCTTCGATCGCAAGGACAATCGCAAGGACAATATTGTGGAAAAACCAACAGCATTCCAAACGATTGCTGACTGATTGCTGCGGTCTGGATCGTCCTCTTATATCAATTCCGCGGGAGTGCGTCGATCAAGACTTCACGCCTGTCATTACAGGCTCGGGCTAGCTCGGCTGCTGTTGTAGCGCCGATCGAGCCACATCGTCACGAGGTTCGCGAGGATTTGCTTATTTTCATCGTCTGATTGTTCCGAAAATGTCCTTTATAGCGGGTCGAAGCCTTCCGTTGACTACCTTTGCTCACGAAAACCATGAGCCTATTCAAATGCTGCTTCTGATTTGCTCGCACGGCGCGGTGAGCAGCCACGTATTTGTTCCCTCTTTTCTTCGTGTAATGTGTGAGCTATTCTGTGGTTGGCTTCGTTATTAGCTTGGAATTGCTGCGATGCGCGCTGTTACGGACCTCTCGTGGTGTGCTATTGCGGTTAGAGACAAACTAAGCATCGCCTGCCAAAGTGTAAGGCACTATTGGAGCAGTTGCCTCGAAAAAGCGAGCGTTTTTATGCTTGATGTCGCATAAGAATTTCATTCGATCCCGCGGCAACGATCTCGATTCGTTCTCGCCTCTGCCCCGCTGGGCTGGCTCATTTTTGCGCTTGGTTTTATCAAGAAGATGCTTATCTGCGAGCAGCAGCAGAAGCAAAAGCCTATCTCGCGTGTACATCAAAATACGAGAGAGCTCGGGCGCCCTTTTACACGCTTCCTCTGGTTTGGCGGATGATGGGGCAGCGTGTTTCCTGCTACTGCTGCTGCTGCCGCTGCTGCCGCTGCTGCCGCTGCTGCCGCTGCTGCCGCTGCTGCCGCTGTCTCCCCTTGCGTTACTTTTTCTTCTTTATTACTGCGTATTAACATATTGCCGGACAAATATTGCCGATTCTCCGGGGCTCGTTGCAGCCGCCAGTGTGTGCCAGCGCATGGCGCTCGTGGAATTTTATCCAGGCGCAGCCATTGTTCAAGCTTCTTTACGGCTGCAAGTTTATAACGAGGCTCGATCCGAACGGTAAATCATCGCTGCTGCCGTGCGTCTCAGCCTCTGCGATTAAAACGTTACAATTGAAGCACGCACGATCCCAAGCTTTAACGCACCTGCGAGTAAATCATATCCAAAGCGATGGCGATAGCATCAGCAAGACGCGGCAATGAAAATCAAGCGTGCTTTAATTAGGCACAAATAAAAAACCCAGCAAATGCGTGAATGCAGCTCTCTTTGGCCGCGATAATAAAACTCGGCGGCGAGGCGGCGATATTCAGGTAGTCGGTATAATTAAAGTGAAAAATTTTATTTGCCAGCCCTATGCTCGCAGGCCAGTCTCATTACCGAGGATATTTGCGTAAATCAAAAAGCGCTTTTTTTTAATTATTTTTCCGTGCTCTGTGTGGTGGTAGCTCGGCTCGCCATTTTTTTCGTTAATCTCTGCGCGGCCCGGAGTTAAAGGGACGAGCAAAAACCGAAACTCAATCCCTCTCTCCCTCTCTCCCTCGAGATCGTTATCCAGCTCTTAAATCATTCTCCGAGCATCCATGCATTTCGCATGCATCTCATATTATGCTCGTACACACCACTATACACGCCAACCAAATATCCTGCATTTATAAGATACAAGGGACTGCAACAATTTAAATAAAGCGCGAGCAACGCAGGGGGAGAGAGGGAGAGAGCTGAATTCTTCCGAGGCTGCCGCCACGGCAGCAGCAGATAAGCATCCCCACCTCCTTCGCTTGCGTTCTCTTGCTTTCGCGGTCAATTTTTACACCGCCAGGCTCGATACAACAAATTAATAACTTTCACTGGAAAAAATCTTACAACCTCATGCTAACGATCAACCTTGTCACGCGCTTAATCGTACGGCTCCAACTGTACTTTTGCATCTCACTGTGCATAAAAATATATAGCGCGACGTCAGCAAAAGATGAACCGACTGGGCTTTTCTAGGCAACGAGCAGTTCACACTTACGCTTTAACAATGAATTTTAAGAGAAGTGATTTTTCGAAAGTCACCTGATGCGTCCGATAATTCATCGAGGCAAACGTACAAGAGGAGGATGCACGTGGCTCTTGAACTCGAGCAAAAAAGGGCGCTTGATCCCTGATCCCGGCAAGATAAGATAGAGCAGCCGAGAAGATAGGAAAGCAAGATTCTCTCTTCTCCTATCGTGTGCGATTATGCGTCGTCGTAGCCGCGGTCGTAGCTGTCGTCGCGCCTTCGTTGCTATATTTTTTTTTGTGGAAAATCGATAGCGAACGCGAGATAAATGGATGGCCAACCGATTTAAATCAGCGCCGCTCGCGTTAGTACGTAGAAGAAATCGATTTTCCTCAGCGATAGAGAGAATGGGAAAGAAGCGGCGTAGAGGCGCAGAAGCGCAGAGGTGCAGAGGAGAGAAAGATAGATGGCGAGGTAAAAAGATCGGTGCGGCCACTTATCCAATTTATCCGAGACAAGCACCCGCGCCAGAGTGTCGCCAGTTTGTCTGCATACGCGAGCTTTTGCCGTGCATGCCTCAGCGCTCGAGGATGTTTTTCTTCTTCACTCTGGAATGAGCATGTCGATTGTTTCCGCTAAATGGACGTGTCGTCAAGTGTTACATCGATTAACAACGATCTTCGCGAAGAGCGCGAACGATGTGTGCGCCAGTCGAGACGGCTCGACGCCTTTGGTTGCAATTAACGCGAGGGATGTAAACTCTCGTCGCGCGGGTCGTTAGCGTCGACCACCTCCTTGGCTACCTACCTACTTTCGTACGCTCAAATTTTCTTTTTTTTTAGGACGATTTTTAGGAGCGCTCTTTAGACTTGGCCAAAAATCTCTGACGCCAATCGACATCTCCTCAATTGAAAAACAAAGGATGAATATTCGATGAAATCTTGGAAAAACTCAGTTGGTAGTCTTTCACTGTTGTGCCATGCACCAAACAATGAAAAAAAATTTTCAAGTACGGCACCATTGTTTCCGAGAAATGCTTAATGAGGCTACCTAAAAGCACTGAGATATGAATTTTAAGAGCATGCGCATCAAACCGTGGGCTATAAAATGCATTCGACGAAAATTATAAGGCTTACTTTCCAATCTATAACCAAGATAACAAAGACACGTCGCGGCGACAGTGGCATCTACTGGCATCGCTTCCGAAACTCAAAACATCAAATCCATAAAAATAATTATTTAGTTGCAAAGGTGCAATGCAGTTTGACGCGAAGGCACGTAGTGGAGAAGCTGAGAAATCACGCGAAAGACGTACGTACGGTTTTTCGTGCGGCTTTTGCGGTGCTAAGACGGATAAGATCTCTCGCACATGCATCCCTGCCGCTATCATAATAATATCGAAGCACCTAATGGACGTGCGCCTGATATATATATATATATATATATATAGCTTCTCCACTGTAGCCGTTATACACCGCGCCCATACCTATACACTTACCTACCTATATAATTGCACCTTCTTACTGACTGCCAGGCTGTCTGTTACTACTGATCCCGACATATCCTCGGCTGCCGCGCAATCACGTAACTCTCCTCTTGTTCTTGGCTTATTCCACAGAGATTGAACATCAAATTGTAGATTAAAAAGTTTGCAATTAAAAACTTCCCAGTCATCGGAAGCTCATTATGTATTTGTTGCCCTCGACAAACTCAATGATAAAGTTCAAACCGGCAATTTGCAGCAAAAAATCGAATCAGATAAAAAGCCTGCGCGAAACGAAATACATTGAAGCGAGGTTGCATTTGAAAGCCATTAAAAGAAATTAAAAACTTTTTTTTCCTTTCTCGAACGTCGCTCTTATTATATACATACGATTCGAAAGCAATAAAAAGCCAGAGGGAGAGAGAGAGTCGGCTTTATGCCCTTGTTATATATTTAATGTCTCTCAAGAAAGTTTTCGAAGCAATTAGGTGGTCTTTGAGGGGCTTAAAATTACGGGAAATGCAAGTTCGCCTTCGAGCACGGAGAATTAAAATATTGAAAAATAAAGAAAAAGAAAATTGGAATATCGCTTGCCTACATGTCGAAACTACGTGAGAGAAAATTACACCTCTCCTTGAGGAGACGTACGTCACGACAGGCTCACTCGTGCCTCGTCGAACACAGGAAGCGAGCATTGCGTAGGAAACGATAGCTAAGCAACACATACCCTCGTCAGCTGCATACGAACTATCTGCTAATCCATTTGTACGTTCTTTTTTTAGAACTCATAAATTTGCGACGCTATTATCAAGATGACACGTGGGCTTGAAAAACCGATTAGGAATTAGGGTTTCAGCTGTTTCGATTATTTTCAGGTGAAAGAAGGCCGAACAAGAGAAGCAAAAGCAACAGGCATGAGAGAAGTTCAATTTAAATACGCCGAGAGATTAGAGGCATAAATTTTGATATATTTCGCTAAAGATGAATAATTGATTCTTCTCAATTTGTTGCCAACCCACAGAGCTAATCATTGGCTCTGCTATTATCCGACATTCTCCTAAACCTACGTCATCGCTATCTTTTTTTCTTTTATTTTTCAATTTGGAAACTGTCAGTATCTTGTTTTCGAACGTGTATAATCCGTCGCGTAATATAAAACAAAAGGTCCATTACAGACAAGAGATAGCCATAACTCGCGACGAACAAGTATTTCGGCGAAATGGAGGTATAATCCGCAGGCGGAGCCTCTTTCTCTCTCTCTCAAAACCAACATTTTTTTCCACATGGACAGCGTATATGTGTGCGCGTGCGAAATTAATAGCAGCGCTATATAGCTGTTAGCGCGAATAATCCGCGAAGAGAAGCGCAGAAATCCAATTTTCCGCATCGCATCGCGCCGCCAGACGGATATGTATCCCGTGTCATGGTGGTGGCGTCGGCTTTTTCCCTTCTTCCACGGATTCCTGACAAACCGCAGACTTACACCGGACGCGCGAGCACGCGATCTTTGATTTTTTTGAGTTTTCTCATTTTCGTAAAATTGATGCTGATGCGGCTTGGACGTATAACGATCGCATGCATTTACTGAAAATAAAATTGTCGGCGCGTGTAGTCGGGGTTTCAGGCCAAAACGGTAAAACTTAGTCTGTGCCCGAAGATGTATCGAATCGTATGAATCAGAAGCGAGACCGCTTAGTGGCAGAAAGAAAAAAAGCCTGTACATATCCTTCCAGTCTCTTCTCTTTTGATATATTAAAAGTAGGAGAGAGAGAGAAAGAGAGGGAGAGCGAGAGAGAGAGAGAGGGAGAGTGAGGGTCGCGCGCTACTCGTTTTAATTTGCGGCTCTGCTCGATTCATTCTTTTTTCATCGGTTTATTTCTGAAGGCTGCCTCCTTTTTTTCCTTTCTCGTAGACGAGAGAAAATCGCACTCTGCGGTCAGGCGGATGCGCGCCATATGTCGCGCATTCCTGCACTTTGAATATATATCTCTCATTCTCGATTATTCCTGTCTCCCTCCTTGTGTTCTTTGCTTCTTTCCGACTCGGCGCCCATGCTGAGAGATTGAGACGGATGAGAAAGCGTTTGCGCTTCAGTCTCGCGCAAGCAAATTAATGCTACGAAAGAGCTTTTTCTCGAACGCGCAATCGGAATATGATTGCAATCAATTTTATCGCCTGGACGTTAAGGTTATCGTTTTGGCAACAGGCGTCTCGTGTCCTTCTGTTCGGCTTATAATACCAACAGTATTTTTTCGGACCCCGGCCCGGGCTTTTTTCTCTCTTCGCTTCCTTGACCGAAAAAAACTCAGTATCGACTTTGGCCTCGGCTCAGCTACCGCGTCCGCAAAGGCGGCCAAATTAAAGGATTCCAGACGTCTAACAACGCTCTCGCTTCTATTTTAATCCTCTTTCCGTCGAGTTCTCTCCTTCTTGTGCTATTTTAACGAGCCAGCGAACGGCCCGCCTTCATCGACGCAACGGGATTTTCGTGCAATCATATCGTTCGATAAATTTTCGACCATTAATGATTCTTTCTTGTGGAGATCTTCAAAGTGAAAAGATGGTTGCATTTCGGCGAGTAACTAACGGCAACTAAAGCTTTCTCACAGTCCAACATTTCAATATTTTTATTTTTATTTCCGTTTGTCCCATTCAATTTACCCTCGAATAAGCTTTCCCCACGAGCAAAGCGATTAGGAGAAATGTCTAAATCGATTGGTTCAAAAATCCACGAAACACTGTCAAAAGACAAATAACCTAGTCATATGACAACGTGTTACTCGTATGAATTTGAAGCTAAGTCACGTAGCTTGGCTCGCAATCATTATAGAGTGACAATTATGCCAGCTGCGCGGCCATTACGAAAAAGTGTTACAAGAGCCTCGCGGAAGCCTTGTCGTCGTCGACGACGTGGGAGAGCAAGTAGTCGACAATTAGCGAGCGAGGTGCCGTTAAAGTGCTCTTTCTCTCTCCCTCGGGCTGCATCGGTGAACATTTTTGTCGATCTTGATAATTGCTAGATACACGGACGTTCCGGAGTAAGCGAATTAAGCGACTTTTACACCTATGCCAGCAGCAATAATTAACGGCAATAATTTTTCAAAATTACATCAGCTTAGTGTACTTTCTTGATATCTGGAGATGTGACGTTATTGAATAGCAAGATCGTATTTGCGAAATTTACAAGTATTTTATTCCAATTGATCAACACCTGACGTAATAAATTATCGTCATTCGAGAATAAAAAATGTGTTATAAGACGACAAAAACTAGTCACTGTGCACTTTCAGTTGACAAGCAGTTGTAATTAATCACAACACACTGCGTAAAAAACCACCCTGCAGGAATAGCAAGTACAGGTGCGCAAAAAATCAAATAAGACAAAGTATTCGATAAGCAATAAAAAAAGGAGAATATCGAAGAGCTATTGCACTGCGGGGCCGTCGTCGCAAGTAAAAGCAGAAAAAGCACTCTAGTATGAGAATCCAGATAAATGGCAGTTGAATGATCGACGGTCATTTTCACGTCAGGCTGGGCTCACTCGCAATTGCTATCGCGTTCGCGCAATCGACTACACACACACACACATGGCGCTAGCGATGGTGACGGTGGTGGTGGTGATGCAGCAGTCAGCTGTCAGCGGGGTGCGCGAGCGCCAATGATATAATGGGTATCGTGTGCGATTGAAACCACCGCAATTCAGCGCGAATCTAATTGTTTGCACGCATCTGAAAAACTTGTTAAATATCGCAGATATATATTTACACCAAAGAATTTCTCCTTCCTAATTTGTTTCGGTCGTACTTTATGTGTTTTACGCCACAAAGGAGGTGTAGCTTCGAAACGGAAAATAAGACAAGAAAACAGGTTACCTATAATCTGACGCGTCGTAAATTAATTAAACGTAATACAAGGCGTTCTTGCCGAAAACTTATCGCACCGTCGTAAACATAGCAGGAAAATACTTGCCGTCATATTCCAGAATCTAATGACTAACCGTTTTCACTGAGCCGCGCCTGCTCTGGCAAAGATAAAACCGAAATATGCCGCACCGCATGTAGTTCTTTGTTTTTTTCGTAAGTTAAAGTGACTTGAAATGGCAAAGCACATAAGTGCATACCAGTAAACTAGAAGCTTATTACCGATTATCCGCCAGCGAGTACTCTTTGCAGACTGTTTTACGCAAAGTAGGTGCAAACTTGCATAGGCACGGGGAGGCCATCAAGGAAATTGAAAGAATCCCGGTGAAGCAAGTGTAACTCGAGAACCTCTTGTCGAAAGACCTATCAATATGTAGGTCTTTGTCGATGTCGGACTTACGCACTCGGTTGTCTGACGGTTCGTCCGACTAGTCGTTGCTTTGCCTCTACACACGACAAGGATCTAAAATGCATATGAGTTTTCTTGGTCGCGGTGAGATGATCGTTCCGCATGTGCACGTACGTGTATTGCGAACAACACATGGCAAGGTACGAAGGCCGATAACCGTCAAAGATAGCCACATAGTATAACGAACATTAAATTGCCCTCTAGCCCCTAGCTTCCTCCATATTATAAAATATCCGAGCGATAGGATGAAAGGGAGGAGTAGAGCTTGCCGTGGTCGCTCTACAACGATTCCTTAGACCGTGAGCTCGCAGATTTGCACGGCTGATAAGCAGCAGCAGCAGCAGCAGCAACAGCAGCAGCACGCGTGGCTATACGTACATGCATATAGCCATATAGCTGTATGGCTATTGCCGTGTCCAGCTTTTCGTTGTGATTTATTGCTTTGCCAGCAAAACCTTATCGGCTGCTAGGGTACTGCTCTTCAAATCCACTGCGCCACGTGACACACATGCATATAAGAATCTTACATCATGTAGTGATTTAATGCTTGTCGATTTCTCGTATATCGTATTAATGAAGAGTGATTACGGCATTCGCGACTGGTTCATTGAATAAAAGAGATTTTTATTATCAAGTACTCGATGAAAGTTGAAATTTCCTAATTTCTAGTACAAATTCATCGTCATTTGACTTACGACGACCAATTTATTTTTACATTTATTTTCATAACGTAAATCAAAAAATGAACGTTAAATTTAATAATTCTGCTACGTGAATCCGCTGAAATTTGTTCGAACGACAGTTTGAAAATAATACAGCATATAGAATAAGCCAGGTATATAGTGCACGTGCGCACACGTGCATCGCGGGGCAACTGAACTCGAGCAACGGTGCTCGTACGTGGCGAGGCGTGACGCGACCTTGCGAGAAAGAACGACGTTCGAAGGCTGATGGATTTTCAAGCACGAGGCGTTTATGAAAAATACGTGTGCTGGCAGAGGCCTGTAAAAGAGCAGCGGAGCAGCAACTATTGCGGACAGTAAACGCAGCGATAACAACGCGCGGAACGGCCGTTTTTCGCGCAAAACACCTCGCGCTCGGCAGCTGCGCACCATTCGCAACGTCGTTTTAATGTGCTTCGTTTTAGCGAGGGGCAGGCTGGTGCGCGCTATGAGATATTATGCGTCTGGAATTGAATTTTTTTCGCGGCTAGCAGTTTTTAATTGGACCGAGCGTTCTGACTTTATAAAACGCGCATAACGAACGAACAGTCATTCTTTGAAGCTGTGCGTTTCGTGCAACATTTCCAGGTAAACTTCTCGTTGTTCAGTCATTCGAAATCCCTTAAATGCACCCTCGCGCATAAGACAGACAGTGTGCACGAAACTATTTCCTTTTCTCTGCAATATCTACGCCAAACAGTGGGATATTTTTCTTATCGAATTCATGGCTACGACAGCAACTGCGCCGTGTGAACGAAGAATGCTGAATCATAGAGTCTGTCACTATGACATCTTCGCAAGTGTTAATTTACGTAGGTGCTCGTGCTTTCTGCGTCGCGTACCGATAACTTTGTGCGTGCAAACAATCGACGTACGGAAATAAACGACGACGACGACGACGACGACGATGAGTATGTACGCAGTGAGCGCAAGGACAGGACGAGTTACGCATTTGTAGGATCATCGTCGTCCGAAGGTAATGTCCGTTATATGCCACAGCCGCACTCGCCGCTACGGCGGTCGTTGAGCATTAGCGTAATCCCACAGTAATTTCCGATGCAATATCGAGGCATCAAACTGTCATCGAGTCGTTTTCACGGGAAGCGCTCTGTGGTCACTGACCGCTGCTTCGTACGACCACACGTATCGGGTAAATATGCAGCTGAATGAAAATTATCGAAATATATGCTTTGTTAATAAATGTTTGTTAAGCTTAAACGATGCGGGCGTCGACTGCGATCACTTAATGCCACCTACACGCTCGAATTAACCAGGATCTGATCAGAAATTATGTTAATTAACGGATGACTCTCGGCATTTGGCAATTGGTACAATGGCAAGCGCCTGCGAGACGCAAGAGAATCCGCGTTTCAGGAATGCGATCGATGATCCGTACAATACGCCCGATGGTCGCAGACGATAAGCTCGTCCAAGACCAGCCCACTAACATGCCAATCAGCGTAGAATTTTTCTTAACTCATCGACTTTCGTTGTACCGCGTACGCGCAATAAGGAGGCAAGGGTCAGCGCGCCTGCGAGCTCGACTCGTGTCCACAATTAAGCGATTGAAGCGGTACCGAGGAAAAAGCAAAAACATCGAGTGTCTGCGGAGGACGCC
Source organism: Phymastichus coffea (assembly GCF_024137745.1). NCBI lineage: Eukaryota > Metazoa > Arthropoda > Insecta > Hymenoptera > Eulophidae > Phymastichus > Phymastichus coffea. The sequence goes on from NW_026706880.1 coordinate 1,304,601, forward strand.
AAAAAAGAAGGCCGATTCAAAGGGAAGAGCTCACCGATCGCTTTGAAGAATCAGCAGTTTGCCGATTGATCTCCAGCGGAGTTGGTATCGACGGCCTGCCGAGGTACCAATCCTCACGGGGATTGTAATTGTCCAGCAGCTTCAGCAGTCTTGGCACATTCACGTAATTGTCGTCGTCGAAGTGACAAAACCATCTGTAACACATCAAACGATATCCGCTTAATATGTATCGTTTTCATTTTTTAACTTGCAATAAGTCTTTATTTGCTCCAGGAAACCTAGTCCCACTAATAAATGCACTCAAAAAGGGACTTTTATGGACGCTCAAATTCCTAAACTCTTTCCTTATGACGATGTTTCGAGTGTAGGCGCTGTAGCGCCAGCACGACTATAACGCAATCAATGTACGCGTCAGTAGATGGGAACAGGCTGTTAGGATTCTTCCTGGAACGTCACATGTACGAGTTCTTGCTGCTTGTAAAGTAAACACCCTAGCAACGTATCTTCCTTTTTACTCCTTTTTTGCATAAACTGAACATACAACGTTCTCTCGTAAACCCCACCCTTCAAACATGAAATTTACGAGTACAGTTTGAACTTAATTAGCGTTATATGATAAAACATACAAACTTGACGATTTTATCGTCACAACTCGGCGCGACATACCTCACGCTTGTGCACGTTTTTATTGTTACTTATTTTTAACTAAAATATCACAAAATGAAGTCACCATTATGAATTTGTTAAAAATTTCTAATGCAAGTATACGGAAGCGATGCGAACCTAATGAATCTTATTCGCGAATCAATAATGAATAGAAACAAAGATTTCTCGCAGAAATAATGGCAAGTTGCCGAAATGGAGCAATCGTGTACATATACGTAACAACAACAAGGGTAGTTGCGTGGGAAAGCAAAAGCGTGCGACTTAATGTTTCTCCCCTTCATGGCAAGGCTTCCCTCGCGTCCTCGTTTCTTTCTGCTTTTTTTTCAACTGGTGGCCGAAGCGGGTGCGTGCTTGGACTTGAATATAATGGGGACCTCCTCGACAGCTTTGGCTAAATTACTGAGTATACACGTGGGCCATTGTATTACGCTCTCGACACGTGACTCTTACCATACGTACATAAGGTCAATTTATCGTTGCAGAGAATCGCGTACAATGCTGTGTATATTTTGGTCGGATATTCTGGGTTATTTCTATGCAGTTGACAATTGAAATCAAGAAAATAAATCTTTCACAAGGATTGTGCGAATCACACGTTCAACTTTTTCGGAATGAAAGTGTACAGCGCGCGAATCTAGGCTATCAATTTCAATCACATATCGATTTAGTCTCATTCTCGACCAATGTCCTGACGCAACGCAGCGACCGCTCATTCCCACCCTCGTCTTTCCTTTTTGTACGTGCCTCGTGCACTGATTGACACGGGGATGCACTTGGCATGTGAACTGGGAAAAGTCCGCCTCTCTCGATTGCCATTGCGGTGTATATATAAGTATAGTGCAACATGAGCCTCGTTCTTTCGGAGAGTGTTTAATTAAAGTCGTTAAGTCGCTCCGCGCCTTTCTTTCTTTTTTTTATCTTTACGCCCCCTACTTTTAAATCTAATTCTACTTGATTCCCGTAATCAGCACAACTGGAGCTTGTCAAGAGACCGATTCCTACACAACCTTCGTATCTCTCTGCCATTTTTATTCTTTGTCAGTTGCGTCCAAGTGCAGCCTTCATTAATATACACTACTCGAAACATACAGTGCAATGGTACTCTAGGCTTTTATTTGTAATGCGTTTACATGTGCCGATTCCGACTGAACAAACTTGCACTTGTCGTAAATTTTATATTTTTAAATCTGTGATATTTTATCGTGTGTACCGAGTTACTGCAATGTTTGTAAGACGTTTTCAAAAATGTAGCTTATTTTTAATATAGATTTTATGGCTTTTGCGAGCATCAGTGGTTCAGTGGTCGGATGCTCGTTCCTCACTTATAGTGGAATATTCCCTAAGTCTTAGCGCGTGTAACTATGTGTCTGCTTGCACATAAACTGTCGCCAAAGTAACAAACACTTTATTAGCGCATCGATTTATTAATACTAAATCTTACTCGCGACTATTAAGCGAATCGATAATGACATTTTACAAAATTTCACCGTGGCAAAAGAAATTACCTGTAAATTTGCTGGTCACTCTCATCAGTATACATTGCTCCACATATGTTCCACGACAAAAATAACGGCATCGCGCAGGATATGAATAATACCTCAATTATCTATAAAATGTTTTATACTAGGTCAGCGAACAAAACACCAACGTATAGTAGTTCGAACCGCCTCAGGTGAAAAGGAAGGACACAAAAAAACGATTGTTTTTCATAAACGAAAAACAAATCAATAACTTTGCATAGATTGATCGATATGATCATTTAAAAATAATATTAAACGCACAAAAAACTGTTTGCTACTTATACACTGACTGCCCATCAAGTGGCAATTGTATACTCGTAAGTCTGAACACACAGCCTTCCCCACTCTCTCTTCGACTCTGCTTCGTCACCATTCTATTCTCCTTTATTGCATCCAACAAAAATTACGATAATCAGGTATGCAAACTTTTTAAAATTTTTACTAATTGTTGCTAATTATGTAGGCTGACATGATTCCGCAGTCATAGCCTAGAATCCCTTTGCGATGTTGATTGTCCAAGGGTGCACTCGCACACATACCGTTAATAAGCGAGATGTTCTCTTGTGAAACGTGCTTATTTTCTATATCCACATAAGATTAAAGCTGTAAAGTAACTGTATAGCATTTTTCTGATGCAAGTAAAATGATGATTTTGGAAAAAGAGGGAAGGGTTTTGTAAGCTCTGACGACAATTGTTTTAAACTTTTAAATTGTTTTAAATTATGTTGATGCATTAGAGCGGCGGTGTATACCTATAGGCACGAAAGAAAAGGTGCTCGAGCCTTGATCATCGAGCGAAGGGCAAGATTGCCAATTAGGAAAAATTGCCAAGAGTGTGAGAGCGACTACTACTTGTTACACACGCGATAGATCGTCGTCGCCAGTCACCGGATGCTACCACCATCACTGCAGCCACCATCAACCGCCACGAATGAAATTATACACGTCGAAGAAATCGCGGCGGTGGCGGCGGCGGCGGCGGCTGTCTCGGCAAGAAACTTACGGATCACCTTTCCTACCAAGCATCCTCGTGCCAGCGCACGGACAACTTGAGGCGGCTCCGATATACACTCACTTTTTGCACTCTTTTGCGCCAGGCCTTCTTGTAGATCTAATTTCATTTATTACTTTTTTGGTTGTAGGCGCGAGGGAAAAGGATCGATGACAGACAGTTCTTTAGTAGCGCAGCCATGAGCACCGATGGACGAAGGATGACAAGTTTCTATTTCGAAAACGTAAGCCACTTCGTGTAAATTTGAATTAGCATTCGTACATTTTAATGGAGCCGATCTCGATCGTCAGCTAAACGCTATAATTTGAGCAAAAAAGAGAATGCAAATTGGCGTGATGTAGAGTGAGCGTGCGTGTAGATCGGATGAGGCGAGGGGATGCGGATAAAATGAAATGCAACGAATTGATCGATTCATCGCGCGAGCGCACTCTCGCCCGATCAATCAGTCAATCAGTCTTCCACTCTTCCATTATCTCCATTTCCCCATCTGCGTCGTCTTGCTCCCTCTCGTGCATATCTACATATACATACAGTGGACGTGCTTGTCGTTCTCGTTATAGCATTTTACCTCGGGCTAGATACTTGGACACTGCAGGCTACGAAAGTATGCGCATGGCATGCTTCAAATAAAATAGACACCGTTCTTCGCTGTACGATTGTACCAAACGTTTTTCAAGCACACGAGTAAAAAGGTTGATCGAATTTTCCAATCGCATTGCGATTTATTCGATTTCATTGTCGATCGATCAATCTTGCGTATTGTATCTGGTTACGCATCGACGCATCGACCGACTCAAGTGTGTGTCATCGCACGCGAGCCTTCGGCGTCAGCCCAGTCGCGCAAGCCATTGGACCTAATATTTCGCCATTAGTCATTGCACTGTTATTCTACTATTGTATCGTTTACTCGCAGACAAGCTAAAGTGCAATGGCATTCGAGATTTGACTTTGAATTGGGAGCCGTCGTCCCGGACGTTTTGGCCGCGGCCTTGGCCGCCGTCAGCGTCTTATCGTTAAAATACGCAGAATCGCCGGTAGGTCGGGCGGACTTGTCGATCGCGCTCGAAACTTGCTGGATTCATCGCAGCATACCAACAAGGAGGACCAGGTGTCATAAAGAACTAGCGGACAAACAGCGCGCAGCGAGCGCAGCTCTGCACACACCGCGCGTACAGCGATTATCCAAGCCGGCAGGTAATGAGCGTAAAGGGGCCATTGCTATATTTGCGTGGACGCAGGATGCTCGGTGTCGTTAGTAATACTGGCCCGAAGCTGCGTGCGCGCGCGCGCGTCGAGGACTCTCGCAGCGGCGTATCGGTCGGAAGATCGGCAATTACCGTGCTCAACGCACTGCTCTCGTTTCTTCTTCTTTTTCTCATCCTCCCTCTGCTCCCGCCCTTCGCTGCTCCTACCTAGCCAGTATAACTCGCTCGCTGGGCCGATTTAACCCGTGGCGATCGCTCAAGTACGTTAATTATGTATAGCCGGCACAGCCCACTGAGGATTGTCTAGCGGCCTTCTTGCCTCGCAGACTCGGCAAGCGCATTAGCCTATAGGCAGAGGCAGCTTTCGCAGTTTTTTTTCTATCTTCAGCGTCGCGCTCATTTTTCTGCGTGCTAAGGTAAACTGCGTGCGCGCACGGCCATTTGCATTCTCGGCAGAGAGATTTACAGTTAGCGAATCGTCGTGGAGAAACCGAGCAGAGCGCGCAGTCTTATCTGTTATTCCAACTAAATGTAATTTTCGTGATAAAAAGAGGAGAAAAAGTGGAGAGACGACGTTGGCGCGGCCAATCGCACTTTTCTCAGCCCGCACGCGGCCCTGACTAATTGCCCGTGTCTTTTTCGCGCCAGTTCTCTGCCGCACTTTCAATCTCGGCTCCTTTCAGATGTCTCCTGAGCCGCGCTCCACAGCCACGGCCAGCGATAAGACCTGCCTGGCTTTTCCCTCCTTGCGCGCGCGCGCGCGCGCGGACGCCAATCTTGCGATCGAATCGCAAGCCTCCCAAACCCCTCGTCGTACAGAGACGTAACAAAGCGTGCTAACCTTCTCTCATCTGCATCTCGCCGTAGATCTTGCAAGCACTCTGTGAGCTTTTCAAGTTCACGGCTACTCTGCGCTCGATCCTTCGAAAACCATTAAAAAGCGGTAGAGGCAGTCTTAGCTGCCAGTATGCGCGTCTGATGTTTCTTCTATTTTATGTTTCTACGAGTTGCCACTCGATTGTTCGGCTTCGAATGAAGAATATTGAGCATCGTGCGAGCCTCGGTCCGAGTGATTTTATTAGGCAGTCAGCCGCGAGAGAGGCGAGGACTGCTACCGACTGGATTCCAGATTGCCCGAGGAAAATGGAGTCACGCTTACACTATAGGCGCACGGTACCCAAGAAATTACAGACTGCGCGACGACGATCCGACAAAACAGAGCAGCACGAGACGCAGGCGCGAGCACTTGATTGAAGGGAAAAGAGCCTCGCTCGCGCGCCAGAATTTGCATGAGATTTGCTGCCCCGGCCACACGTATACAGCAGAAACACGCGATCGAACGCTGCTGCTCTATTCGCAATCACATGCACACAACTTGGCCTTGTCGTTTCCCAGCTTGCTTCTTCGTTTTTCCGTCGGCCGGCAGCGCCAGTGAAAGAGTGAACAACTGAAAAGAAGCGCGACTCTTTTGCGCCACTGTTTTGCGCCAGCTGCCGGTCAGCCGGGTTAGCCGGGTTAGCCGGGTCCACGATTGAGACAAGACAAAATACAATACATCCCCAGCTCTGTACTTTCGGCTGAGGCTGAACATCGCCAGAAGTTTTATTGCGCAAGCAATAACATTTAATCGACGTGCGATTTTACTGCCGAGAGCATAGCCCGACAAGGAAGGGCGACCGAAGAGACAAGCAACCTCTCTCCATTAACGCCCACGCAGAAAATTGAAATTAGGCAAATAAATTGAGACTGTAGAGCAGCCACTAGCCGACGATTCATGCCGAAGCTGTCATTTATTAATAAGAGAACTATTCGCGGTATCTATTAATTACGCAACGACAAATCAATAATGCAAGAACGCAATAAACCAATAACGTACTATTCGAGTGACTTGTAATAAGTCACTGGCTGTCAATGATGAAAGCGACAAAACGGCATAAATAACCAATCGATAGTACAGTTCAGAAATACCAAGTGACAGCCAGGATGCACAAACGCGCTAATTGCAAAGGGCCTTACGCGTTCGCACAAGACTGACTTGCCTATATATATGTGGCGGTCACTTGCATATGCCCGTTTCTTCTTCCTCTTCCTCCTCCTCTACTTCCGTTTTTTGAGCCCAAACGTATTTGTGTTCGCTTCATATTTTTCATTTTTATTCTCTGCCTCTCGTTGTTCATTGTTGAACGATATTTTGCTTATATCCTTCGCTGCTACAGACCTCAATTAAAAATAACGCTATGATAAATGCATTCGGCGAAAAGAGCGGCTGTATATAAATCCCACCGGTGCAGAGCAATTCAAAAGTTTTATAATCTCGTGAACGCAGCGCAAGTATGCTTAGTTATGCTTCGAACATCCGAGCTTCCGGAATGCAGAGGAGTATGCGCTTTATGCATGCAATGCAAAGCTAATTCGTCGGAACAACCGATGATCCATTTTAATTTTTGCACCTTATCCCGTGTGCCTCTCAAATTGCGCGCTGAGCTTTATGATTTGTCGACAATTTGAAATTGAAGCACGTGCTGAATAAACATGCCCTCAGCGAATTGATACACGGGCACAACAATTATTTTCACCTCGATTCGTGCGGTTAAACGCGTCAAGACGCATATTCTTTACAGTACTTACAAGCTGCTTCGCCGACCTCCATGAGAACAAAAGGCAGGACGAGCAGAGTTTTGAATAAAGTGGAAAATGCGTTTCCGTTACTGCATCTAATTTTCTCGGCTTGGCTACTCGCCCTCCCAAGCAGAAAACAGCTGTGAATAGAATACTTGGCGCTGTTGCTCTTTGGCATTTAATACCGTTTTTCTCTAGCTACCGCCAAAGATATTCTTCCAGCAGTAGGAATAACAAAAATTTGTCATCGAGAATATCATTCACTTTCCCCGAAGCTCTAAGTATACGAGCGTCGCCACGCGTAGATATAGTATACTGAGAAGCTCGCAGCGACAGCAGCGTCACGGGCAATTTACGTCCTTTGTAGCCATTACAGATCCTTGGATCCTTCCACCTGCCACTGTCCGCTGCTTTTGCACTAAGAGAAAAGTCTCAGGGCGGCTAATCCGCGCCGCTGCACTCTGCATCCATCTTCCTCCCGTTTCTTCTTCTTGCTGCCATTGTTTCTCCAACGACTTCCTAATTCCAATGTACTTTTTTGGTGTCTGGCGGAAATCGTGAACTTCAATAAACTTGCTGCATTTGAAAAACTCATTGCAGCCTCGGTTTTCAGCAAGTACCGTTCGATTTTGCTCCAACGAGTCGTGATGGAACAATTAGCTAATACGTACTACACGCACAGAACAAGGCTTTGAAGGAGAATGACGTGGCTAATAAAACAAGTCGATGCAACGGCATGGCAGGATGTACCCTCGGCGAAATATGCGGTTTGCTAAAACTCATTGCACGAGGCGAGACAAGGACTGATTTTTGCCGTGGAGTCCCTCTTGTAGTAACGTCGTTTAATTACTTTACCGACCAACCGAAAGGACGGTAGTTACTAGCGAATTACATCGCCGAGACGATTAACGTCTCCTCTGCCCTACCCTCTTCTTTTTTTCGATTTTTCGAAGAGAGAAGAGAAAAGCTTCTGCCTCGCCTCGCAGACAGGCTGAGTACTTCTTATTATTGCCTGCGCAGCAGCCGTCGCCGTGCCACTGCCGCGCCACCGCGCCGTTTCAAAATCAACGCACCGTCGCTAATAACAAAGCCAAATTTAAATTGCAAAGGCTTGGCCTCCTTCACTTCCTTTGACTCGAGATCAATTAAAGGCACGCGTCTGCTGCCGCTCAGTCGATAATCGTATTACCTTGCGCGAGTGATTGCAATAATTGAAGTGTAACTTTTTTCGTGACGCGCGAGCACTGCGAGAGCTCAGATTGTGCGGTTGAGAGGCTCTTTCTTTTATTTCAAAGCCAATTTCACAGCTCGACAAAATTCATTAGTCGTTCGCGGATAAATCAGCTGCGCTTCTTCGCGCTCTCGGGTGACCTCGTGACACAAAGCTGCATTAAAGCCCGTGCGGGGAGGTGCCGGCTTACCAATTTAAAAGTCAACGCAACGCAACTCAGTTCCTTTCGGAAGGTCTTTTCATACGTGCCGCTTTTTTTCTGCCTCTTTTTCAGAGTTGCTTAATATACTCGCTCATACTCCTTTCGGAACGCCCTAATTTACGAGGTACGAGATAATTAGATGCGCAAGTTGAACATTTCATTTTTGACATTTAATTATGCCGCGCTATGAACTTTCAACAAGATCCATATCATCGCGCAAGTCTTGCTTGGCGTCTGTATGCCAACTAAACAAGACAATCCCAATTTACATGGCAATTGGCGAACTACTTGGATAGCCCGTTAAAAATGCGCACCTGCGCAAAAACAAGAGCCTCCTCCGTTCTCAAGTTGCCATTACTCCGGTGCATTACGCTGCGTGGGTAACCCAAGCCTATCAAGATTTCCGTTTTTCCGTAAATAAGCCGCCGAAAAAAGAGAAGCAGTTTTGCCCAGTCGCACTTCAAATCACATTATTTAGGCTGCGAGTACATAGGCACCCAAATCCAAGGTGAGCGTGTGGCTTATACAGATATGTGTTCCATCATGCTTGCTTAGTAGACGTACGCCAATGGTGCACACCTCGTCGCAAGCCTACGGTCATCCTAGTAAGCTTTTTTTCGTTCGACTTGGAAATGACAGGTTCATCGCGCGTGACTCGCGTCAAACGCAAATATTTGTTGATTGTTCAAGTTGTATAGTTGACGGGACGAATCGGCCCGTTGAAATCACGTTGCAGCAGCATTGCACTCACTCTCTTCCTCTCCACTGAAGCAAATCAGCTGCTTCGTTATCGCGTAGAGTGCCACGATCGCGAGCAGTCGGTTGACCCGAATCGCAAGGGCAAATTATCCGTGTTTTACGTGTTTATCGCCGAAGGAGCGCGAGGAGTCGTTCCTCTGCAACGGACTTTCACTTGGTTGGTGAATGCGATATATAGCAGGTAGGTAACGTCGAATGCGACCTCTCTGCTTACGTGTAGAGCGCGTGCGGTCCAAGAGACGATTACACTGCTCGGCACGGATTCGTCGTCTTTTCTGCGTGTGTAAAAGTATAAGTAACTGGTGAAGTGATGGTCAACGAATAAATCGTTAAAAGGATTGCCAAAGACCTATAAGACGGAGACGAAACAGAGACCGAGGGAAGAAATCCAATTCCCCGTAGCCATAAGTCGGATTAAAACCTTCACCGTGTGCTTTCATCTCGCAGCATTACCTCCTCCATCATTCGCCTGATGAGAGATTTCAAAGAAGAAGAGCCACGAGTGATTTCGGTTGGCTGCAGTCTGTGCTTCCGGCCCGGCGATTTTTCGGCCAACGAATAACAAGCATTTTGGCTCACAGCACCGCGCTGCATAATAGACGCGGACCAGGCGAGACGCTCGCTCGTCAAAGCTGGCAGCGAGGCAGTAGTCGTAAATGTTGCTTGCGAACGACGCAGAAGTATCCCCTGTTGAAACGTTGGAATTTCACTGACGGGTAATCAGTGCTCCATGGAATTACTAAATCTTTTAGTGAAATTGATTACCGAAGAGAATGCTATGCCGTTCGGTGAACAATAACGACGTCAGTGCTAGGTGAGCAAGTCTCGTCTGCGATACGATTGAAATGACTTGGACCGCTTGAAAAATAAAAAAGCCAACAAAAGCTCGGTCGCGAGGGGCCCATAAGCAGTAGTGACGGTGGTGGTAGGTAGGAACGACGGCACGGGTTGCGCACGAGCAGCCCTCGAGCGTTTTGTTGGTAGAGAATCCGTTCTGCTTAGCTCGCGTGCTTCGGCTTTTACTTGTTGGTCGCGCGCGCACTTGACTGCGCCCTGCAGCAAAGCCTCCAAATGATTGATTATTAAAGCCGATGGAGCTTTTCCGATATCGATTTTACATTCGACAAAGTCTTTCGCTAGTCGATCGGTGCCGCGAAATTGGTGCGACGGAACTTGACGCGGAAGGAAGAGTATTGGCCGTGTGGTGGGCGATATGTATTGTAAAATCGCAGGTAGTCTCCGTCAAATTATAATTACAGTCTCTGAAGCGCGTAAAGGTCATATAGGTGACTACCTTGCGCATTGAAGAAAGGAAAAATAGGAGCTGCGCTCGTTTTTAATCGAAATCCCCTCTACGAAGGAGAGAAAAAGAAACAGCAGCAAGAGCGAGAGCCTCGACTCGAGCATTTCCATTTTCGAGCCGTTTATCTCGCGACCACGCCCTCGACTCAAAGCGTAAAACCGCCTGGATATTGACCTCCACAAATCTTGGCGAGCGCGCACACGAGAGTCAGCTCGAGCTGATTCAGCAGATATTGCCGAGCTCAACTGCGTGCGGCCCTTTTCTTCGCTATATCCTCATCGGCGCGCCGCCCAATAATGTGCCATGAATACAAAAAGGCCACCATGCTTCTTGCGATTATTCAAAGCTGATGTTGCGATGCTGTGTCGCCTGTAGCAACTGTGTTCAATTGTCGAAATTGCAACGGTGTGGCGGTTAATTGTACGCTAGGCAGGGCTGTAGTTGCGATCAAGGTGAACGGGCACGGCAGCGCGCGAACGCCGTGGAGCTGTCAGGCAGCGGCGGCAATCGCCTCGCGTCCTCGGGAGCTGCCTGCAGTCTTCCGAAATTGGGCAGCAGTGTACACCTAGAGGCCGAGCAGATCAGCTGTTCGCGCGTAGGTACACGAGGCACGAAGCGGATGAGCCAATGAACGCACGCGACGGCCAGAGCAAGCGGCGACAGAAAAAGAGAGTCAACGAGCAGTTTCCGGGCGGCTTGGCATGGCCCTCTTTCTCTGTATAAGCGCGCCTGTCAGCCACTATACGCGTGCTTGCAGAATTAATGCTCACCTTCGTGTCCGCCTGCGCGTGTGAGCAATAGTTGCCGATGAACACGTCACTGCTATCCGTACCGTCTGCCTTGCTTGGCTGTGCTCGATGGCTGCATGTGTGCTGTCCGACCGATCGAGACGTTCGATGCTCGAGAGCTTGCGAGTACTCAATCGCGCGTCACCTAATCAAGGTGGCTGGGCCAGGTGTTGCATTGGCGCAACTCGAGTGATTGAGACTCGAGCGAAAGACCAGGCGACAAGACGACGAGCTTTGCAATTTAGAACAAAGATCGTTAATGTGCAGCGCAGCTACGTGAAATGCGTATACACATCCGCATACAACGACGAGATATTAGCATACGAACGTCCGAGGCGGGCACTGCGGTAATATGAGGTATCGTTTCCTTTGTCGATATTTGCTGCATAGTACAAGCACAGTGCGCGGCTAGCGTTGCTGCTTTTAATGCCGCCGGAGCCCCGTGCATAATGCGCCAGCGAGACAACATTAATTACGCTCGCATCTTGCATATCGCGCATGCACGCGCGCGCAGCGGATTCAACAATTCAAGGGAGACCTTCTCGCTGTTCTGGAGCAATGTCAATAGCCGCGCAGACGTGCTTTTCAAAGGTCCCGTTTCCGATTATCTTGATTATGTGCTTTCTAGCGGCGTTGCGCTCGCCGTCGTACCAAAGAACAATAAAATTAAAATTAAAGCGCGTTCGCGCATCGCAACATCGCGCATCTAACACGTGTATTATCAAACGAAAATTCATCGTAAAACTCTCTAGTGAATAATTAATAACACGATGAATGCGTTATGGAAATCAGTGCATTAACCGGAGTCATTAAGTTGTTAACGTAATTATTTTTGCGAACGACGAATCATTAAATCAGCCTCAGTTCCACTATGATTATTACTGTCATTCTCAGAATCACATCGCATCTAACCTTTATTTCACAAGATATTACAAAAATTAATGTGAAAATGGATTTTAAAACAAGACAAGTGCGGTTGTACACCCGTCACGTCTGTTGTTAGTTGTTTCATCTGGCAAGAAGATGGTAATAAAGTGTAAAGATCTCATACAAGTCTGGGAAATAAATTACTTATAATTGCGACAATCTCGTTATCGGCACGGAACATCTTGTGGAGCGCTCTCTTCTCTCTCTCTCTCTCTCTCTCTCTCTCTCTCTCTTGGCGGATCATTTGCTGAGGAGTTTAGTGCATGACATTTCAAGTCCTCGTTTCTCTTGTATATATAATATATGTATTTTTTAATCACTTGATTTTCTGTGTGCGCAATCAAGGCAATATTCGATCCTACATAGACAACACATACAACTGTCGAAATGAAAAAGTACTGTGTCTTCTCTCTTGTTTTCAGTCACTTGTGTGACCAGTTTTGCACAAATCTATTCTAAATGAAAGATTTACCCTAAGGGAACTACATTGCAGAAAAAAGAATGAATTTAATTGCAAAAAATTGGAAGCACTCTTTCAGACGTGTATCGCACACTGCACTCTACGAAACCAAATAGAATGTCGCAGAGAGAGAGAGAGAGAGAGAGAGAGACAATGTCGATCGACCGAAGAGAAAGAATTGGATGTCGTTAAGTATAAACAGAGAGCTGTGGAAAAATATCAGCTGTCCGTTCAGTATATCGGACTTGCTCTCTTTAACGATCTACGCCCATCGACCAGAAAGCTATCCTCCCGTGGGACATTAAGTGAGACGCGCGCGAGAGGTACACACTCGTCGTTAGCGCGAGCGAGCAGCCAAAGGAGATTTATAACGAGAGGCTGCTTGCTGCCGATGAGAATGTCGCTTCGATTGAACGAAAGCCTGTCGTCTTCTCCGTTGCGTTTCTTCTCTCTTGTGTCCCCGTGAGTTTCTTACATTCGGTAGAACCGAGTCTCTCATAGTTTATTAACGGTAACCAGAAATCCGCCAAAGGAATTTAGATTTTAAATACGTGAAAAATAGGCTTGTAAAGATTTGAAATACTCGTTAGCGCGGCGGCTCTCGTTTACCCATTTCCTTCTTTTGCCCAGGCCGATTAATGCATTCTTTATGGGCGCGCTGCAGTTGGAAGTTTAATTAATCGAAAGCCGCGATAAGCCAGGAGAAGAAGAAGAAGCTAAAGGGAAAAGCGCGTCTTTCAATGCAATATGCATATTTACTTAATGGGCCGGAAAAAGGATAAAGATAGACTGACTATCCGATTTCGCGGATTCATATTGATGTAGCACGTCTGTGTACCTTATCTGCGAAGCTTCCGATGAATTAATAAACGAGTCTCTCGGAAAACGAGCATATCTCAGTTAACCCGATCAATAATTTCATATCTCTCTGTAGCCTTGATCTCTCCATTGATGAAATGCCGGGTCGCCAAATAAGATTATCGAATGAAAAACATACTCATATTTCCGAGGCAAAATGGCAAGGAGCTCCGATCGACAAAATAAAAGCGACATTATCTTTAAGTACACATGGTCGATTGGACGACTCGACAATTTCATGTACAAGACACGCTTTCTCAACGTCATAATCAGTAACTAATTTCGAAGTCCCTCTCCTCATCACATGGCTCTTATCGTCGTCTTGAACCAAAAAGCCTGCGCAAAATGCCCAGTGGCGTTTGCATTAAAATCTCTCTCTCTCTCTCTCGCGTGCAAATGAAATGCGCAAAAAGGACCCGTCTGGCCACTCGAAGAAGTAAAGAGCCGGGAACATCGTCTCGTATCCGATCAGAGATAATATACGCGAGAGGTGTACTTGCAGCCGATGAAAGACGAAAAAAGGGGGGCAAAGGGGCGACGCGTCACTCGATCGCCTGCCTGTGCATGCCCCGGGTATCAGGTGCAAACCTGTTTTACAAAAGACCGAGCAGAGTTCCCCGGCACGCACGCAGTTGTGTATGCTCGCAATAGGCCTAGAGGCAGAGAAGGATCGGAGAACTCGAAGCTGATTTCGCGATGCATACGTTTAATCACTCGACGCGTTTAATCTGCCTTCAAACTCCATTTGCGAACCGCTGAAAAGTTTGGACAGTAGCGTAAGCACCTCGCGCGAGAGAATGGCAAAACGAAGACACGACGTCTCAACGAGAAAGGAACAAGTCGAGAGCTAGCTCACTACTCGGATCGAGAGATTGAAAAGTTGCGGAGAGACCGCAGCGACAGCGACTGCGGCCACCAGCTATTCTCAATCTCACGCCATGTGCACTTCTAAAGTTTCCTGAAAAATGGCTCTCTCCGACAATTTCATCGGATTTCTACCGAAACTAGATATAGAAGTGACCATTCAATGGGATGCGTGCACTGGCCGCACAAACAGATCTCTCTCGACATCCGACACTTTAACGCGGCCGAAAGAAGGGCTTTTAAAAGGTTACTAACGACAAGTGTATATAGTAGTCTCGAGTTTCGCGCGGAACCTTTCCGATCCAGAGATGGAAGCAGCCATTGACTCTCTCTTCTTTAAACATACGCAAGCGCGAGATTTTACATGGACCCGCTCGCGTCAATAAATCAATTGGACCAATCGACCAAAGCAGAGGGGTCAAATCGATTAGCGAACATTGATCAAACTGTTATGCGCATTCTATTCGTTTCCTTTCTTGCACTGCTTGCTCATCGTATGTAGCGTGTAATAGACTCACGCTCGTAGACTGCGCGATCAAAAAATCGCCATTATTTCCGAGTCGCACAGGCGATTGCCGATTTCTTGCAATTGAGAATCCCTATCCATTTTCTATCGGCTTGCAAGTCACACTATGGCCGTGTCGCATGAATAATTTTTTTACACTTTTGCAGCCCAACACTCGATGGATCGGCGTACGTGCAGCTATAAATTTCCGCACTGAAATTTTAACAAATAACTCCGCGAGCCGCCAACAGAAGGACAATTGAAAATCCTAGTTGCAAGTAAGCTGCGCCACAGCTCCGTAGGCTTCGACTTTACAGCTTTTTTTCTGAGAGAAAAGATGCAGTCTTTACGGTGCGCAACTGCAGCCAAGAAATTATTCACTACGCCGCAATTTTACAGTCGGTGTAATTTGAAGGTTCCCATGAACGGACAACGGAGTATTAGTCGGATCATCCGAGGATGAAATGAAATTCAGCAAGCTTTTGAACGGACTACTAGCACCACGTACGCTGCTTAATCATCGGAAAATTTTCATTGGCAATTTGATTAGTATCGGCAAAAGCGCACCTACAGTCCGCGTAGCTGCATATAAACGATGGCCGGCGATTTTTCAGGCAGCGCCCTCCGCCGCGGTAGCTAGCGAATATTCCGTACGCGTCGCTGCATAATTGACCGGCGTTCGATTTTTACAAGCGTCAAATATTCGCGATAATAAAATGTTGACTGGTCGGACTGAGTGCAAGTACATTGAGATGGAAGATGAGAGAACGATTTAATGAGTGAATTGATTTAACGAGTACAATCGATAACTTAAGAAGACCGCGAGAACGACGATTCGACACGACAAAAAGACAAAGCACACGCCGCGTCGCTCTTTCCATTGTGCAACGTTTTTTCGCTCGCTCAACTTCCGAAAGCTTCCGAGAATATCGCAGCAGCCTTTTTGCCGTCGCAGCCTTGCTGCTGTACACGCGAATCACGTGTTAGGCGCGCTGCTCGATCACAGAACGTAACAAGGATGCAACACACCTGCAACTCACTCTTGTATGTATATGTTTAGCTACTGAGATTGCAACTCTCTCTTGCTATGTGCGACAGTTTGTTGAATATGCAGTGCAGTGCTGCTGCACCTTACTTGGCCGGATAAAATTTCCTTTTGAGAATCGCGAAGCGTGAAATTCGACGTTTGCGACTTTCATTGCAAATTGCGACCTTCCTTTTGCTCTTTTTTCGCTCTCGCAGTTCTAGTCAGAGAAACTGGCAACTCGCAGAATTTTATTACGTGCAAGTCATAAAGTTATGCATTTGGTTTTTGTTGATCGCGCGGCGTTGCAAACATCCCGATGCAAAGCCTATAAATAAATCCAGCATAAAATAGGTCAAATTATACAGTCGCACGGAGGAGGAGGGTCATCCGCGCGCACGGCAGCGCGGCGAGATAGTACAAAACGATTGGCAAGGGGGAGAGAAGAGAGAATCGCGGTGTGTTCAGGTGCGCACGAAGGCCGATTCATATGCGGGCTGCTTCGAATACATTTGTAAGAGGCTCCACTTGAATTTCATGAAAAGTAAAACAAAGTGAAGACTGCTGCGTTTTTTTTTTTGTTTTTTTTTTTGTTTTTTTTCTCTTCTCATTTTTGTACAGTCGAAGGGAGAGATTTTAAAGTTTCAAAGCGCTCAGCGCCCCTTCATTGGATTTCTTACATTTTCGAGCACTCAACCTTGTATTTCATGTACATATGTATGTACATGTCCTGTCTTTGTCCTGTAACTCTTCCACCTGACTTATCAATATATGCTTGCTTACGCTTTTTGCAGCTTGTCGATTTGCCACTCCACAAGTTAAATGGATATTTCAGGCATAAAACGTACCACAAAAATACATCAGCGCGCGCGCGATCCGAAATTGTACAGAAGAAAAGAAATGCTGAGCATGGTTTCCGTGACAAGATGTCAACGTAAAACGCTCTCTCCCTCTGCCTTTTCATTTTCGCATTTGCGGGCGGCGCGTACAGTGACTAATCATATGGCCGCGTGCGCACCAGAACGCATGAATAAAGACGCCTTGCGTTTTTGCCTCGCGAAGGAAAAAAAAAAGTTCCCTTCTTTTTTCATGACCCACTCGGGGCTTTCGCTCTCTGCGAGCATCAAAGAGACACACAGCAGCAGCAAAAGCAGCAAAAGCAGCACAAGCAGCACTCAAAAAATGGAAAGGCTAAAAAACAAATTAGGAGGTTGCTGCTACTGCTGAGAGGAATAAAAGGGGACCACAAGCGAGGGTTGCGCTCTCGGATATAAGAAAGAAAAGGCTAAGTGAATTTGAAGAAAGTAAAGCCTGACATCGGGCATACGAAGCAGTTAATGGAAGAAAAAATCTCGCGTAAGTTTGATATTAGCAAAGGAACGTCACGCTAATTACCGATCGGTGCGGATGCGCGCGCGCAAGCGTAATTATACACAGGCGGCGCACAGACGCACAATCCTGTCTATCGCGGAGAGTCGAACGAAGGAAAGAGAGGAAAGACATTAAAGAGCAGCGAGCAAAACAACACGTATATATAGTAGAGAGACAGAGCGAGGGAGTCTCGACGAAGGAGAGAGACTCAATAAGCAATGAAGATGACTTGGGCAAAAGGAAGAAGCAGCGTAGAGACAGAGTCCGAGACAGCGAAAAGGGAACGAAGGGCAAGTCCGCACAGTGGAGAGAGAGAGAGAGAGAGCTGAAAAAAGGAGCGCGCTCGCGCGTCTTTTGGTCGTCTCTAAACGCTTATTATGCGGCATTACCAGCCCTTCGAATACATAATAGCAGAGTCACGCGACCAGCCAAGTAAGTTTTTTCTCTCGACGACGACGGCGACCAAGTAATTAAAGCAGTGGCGTGTACCCGTCGGAAAGCTGAAAATCGCTGCGTGCTTTCGACCACGGCTGATGTCGCCTAACTTTCGCGCTGATTCGATCGAGCGTAAGCTATTTATTAATTCGCTGCTGCGCGTCAATGAATGCCAACTGGACGATTCGCGTACTCGATAACTCCCGACTAATTCATCCGATCGTTTAATTTCAACTTCACATTTCGCACGAATCAAGCGCAGAAGTGTAAAACCTGAAGGAACATAGCGTTCAGGGAGCATTACAAATGAAAGATGCCCGAGACAACAAAAGCCCACAAATAGAGAAACACACGGAAGCGCCAACTCCGCGAACCAGAGTCATTAATAACGCGCCTTATCGCGTCGCAGGTGGACCGTCCTCCTCTTTAACTCCCATTATAATAAGCAATAAATATTCGCGAACCAAAAGAACTAGGCTTTATTCCATGGATTCGAGCGCTTATTACATTGCGAAAAATTTATCTTCTCTCTCGCGGCAACCAACATAAACTTTCTTTTTTTTAACGCCAGAAAACTCATCGTTACGAATTATAGTACGCAGGTTTTCCTGTGCTATTGACCGAAGCGATCGGTGTTTGATTCACGCCTGCTTTTTGTTCTCTAAGTGATCCACGCGTTTGGATTCAAGAGATTGTAATCGTGCCCGATGCTTAGATGATTTGCGAGTCTCATTTGCATCGGAAACTTTTGAATAACCGTGTGCCTGTACGTGGGTTCGGGCTGTGTGTCGGGACATTCATACGACCAATTTTCAATATTGTCAATGTTAGCGGATTTTCTTCCTCGACGAGTTTCATTTCTTTATTAAGCCACACTCTCCGAGCGTCCATACAGGCATGATACGCGAGGACAGGTATATCAAATGCCACTCTCAGCTGGCATCAGCGTAACATAATTTCGGGGAGAGCTTTTCCAAGTACCGAGCAGGCGCGTGTTGCGATAAAGTGTCTTGGGCAATATGACATTCAGAGCTGCTCGAAATATATGGCACTTGTTCCCGCGCGCCAACACTGCCAGATGCTTCCACTCTCTCTTGTAAGTTCATCGACTTTTTTCGTCATTGAACGTCAGGCTGCAGCTGTATCGACGCTGCGCCGATCAGAGTACATCAGTCTTGGAAAAATCGTTTGTGCCAGACTACGAAAAAACGAAAAAACGAAAAAACGAAATAACGACGAGCTGGAAATAAATTAAAAAACGAAATTCATCTCCGCCTGAAAATATCCCTGAAAATATAAAATATCCTCTTTCGGCCGCCTAAACCACCTGAAAAAGGCGCCCATCTCTCTCGCTAAATTCCAAGCAAGGCCCCCCGAGAAGAAGAAGAAGAAGAAGAAGAAGAAGAAGAAGAAGAAGAAGCTGCAACAGCAGTAGCAGCATCGCCAAAGGAAGATCGAATTCGCTCGCTACGGAAAGAGGAGACGCACGCGCCCGCATTCTTAAATGCGAGGACGACGCGCGAGATGAATACTCAACGAGTTTCGGCGTGCGCGAGCTGCCGTGTGTGCGCTCCAAGCTCTCTTGCAGATTGAATCGTCCTGTGCAACGAGGACGAGAAACGGCTTCAGCACGCTGCAATCGTCTGCTAAGCAGTGCGCTTACTGGCTTCTTAGCCCGCCTCGTGATTAGCTTTCCTCTACTACTGCGCGCTGCTCCTGCTTTTCAACTGACGCAAGCGTTCCGCAAATTGGCCCACCCTGCCAATTGATTTCTATCCACAATTGTCGTACGAGCTTTTTTCACTCTCCTTCCTCTTTTGTTTTTCGCAAGCTTCCACGCGTTGCCCTCGGCTCGCCATTTTCGATTCTCCTTGCTCCCTCCCATCTACTGCCACTTACTCGTCTATCCAACTGCTGGCTGTTTACTCTGTCTCCCTCATTCTACTATACTCCGCTTTTGTGCGCGCAACCTGCCGCGTTATGTGCTTTCTCTCGTTGCGTCTTTCTCTCCTCCAAGAAACCTCGTATATGCGCGCATTGTGCGTGCTTTCACAAAAGGACTGAAAGCAGACGCGAGACTCGTCTTCAAAATTGCAAAAAAAGTCATTTACAATACTTTGTGCTTCCGTGCAACGTTCTTCCTGCTTGCTTGCAGCCTGTCGTAATATTAGATTCGTAAGGATGCATGACGGAAAGATTGGCTTTTTTAAATGTTTGAACGAAGCTAATCATATAGTTTGTTTGCACGGAGCTGCTGTTTTCTCATCAAATATTGACATTCGAGTGTTCAAAAAAAAAAAAAAAAGTTCGAGACAGTTACGTTATCGGAATAAGAGTTCCAATGAAAACTCTGCACTGTATTTCTACCTGTCATACATATATCGCGATATTGAATCTAAATATTGACCGTTGCTCGCTCTTCTCAAGGCTATCTGTAGGATCGTCAAATAATTTTATTTTTTCGAAATAAATGACGATACTTGGATACAATATATGAAACGCTTTCAAGACAGGCCAAAATATGTACAAGACACTTTTGAGTGGCAAAAGGCAAACTCGAGTTGATAGGGGGCAAAAATGAAAAAAGAGAAATCGAGGCCAATCGATCAGTGAGAAAGCACCTCGAGTGCGTTCGCAGATAACAATCTTCCCTTTTTTTCTCAACGGTCATCGTGGCAAAAGTGAAAATCGCAGTTGCCGTTGGCTTGCCTCGAGGACGAATATACAATAGAAAAAGTGGAAGGTGATGAAAAAAAGCATCTCTCTAATCTCGGCTACAGTCCATCCTAGAACGTTAAACGGTGAGCGCCGCCGAATGTCAATTACGATCGAGGTCTCGATTATATTAATGCGTCCGTATGTTTACGGACAAATTGAATTATCGTCGAGCGTCGATTACGCGAGTCTAGGCTCGTATCATCGTCTATCATCGCTAGTGACTTTTACTAAAAATACGCCGAGTGGTCAGTGTCGTTCGTGTCATCATTTATTGCATTGAGTTGATACACTTGGCATCGAATTTTACACCTACGCCGATCCTCATATAACTGATACACTTCTCCACTCACGGGAGCATTGAACGTGTCTTAATACTAAAAATATATCTGTACTGGATAACATAGCACTGGAAATTTTTCAATTTTTCAATTCAATTTTTCAATACATCCATTCTATTTATTAATATAGCTTAGAATATTTATACACAAGAAAATGAAATCCAAGCAATGCTGCATTCAGACTACAGTATTTTAGTTCTACTCGTGAAATTGAAATTATTCACAAGATCAATTTTAACAAAAACCTTGTGAATTTTATGATTAAGAATCGATTGAATATACTAAATAAACATGTTGACATCATTGACAAGTTTATTTCCAATTAAAACAAGCATCGATATTCCAATGAATTGTCGACTGACGATTCTCGCGAAAGATTCAAATAATTGATTAGACGAGTTTTAGTCGATCAGCCCTGAATGTCCTGCTGAATAGTTGATCGAAGCCTTTGCTAATTCCATTTTAACTACAAATCTGAGACACGCTAGAAAAACATATATATAGAGTGCGTCTCGAGTGGCATAATCAGAATCATCAAGAATTTCGAGGGTACGGCAAACACGCATATATACACACAGAGACGACCGAGAGTTAATTTTATGTAAAATTCAGTAGCGGTGGCGACAATTTACTCACGCACTCGTTCGTTTACATCGTTTTGCGTCACGTTCGTCGTTCTGCTGCTGCTGTACTTAACGGAAGGCAAACACGCACGTCGCCAGGTACTCAAGTGCCTCGACGGAGTTAGACACTTTGCTTTTAACTCTCTTTCTCTCTCTTTCTCTTTCGCTGCACTTAACTCTCGACCATCATGATCCAGCACAAATCCACGCATCCAGATTTTAGCTTTTAAGCGAAGAAAAATTTGCTCATCTACGTTTTCCAATTAAATTTTACGCTGTCTCAATTAGCAAAAAATGTAGCAGTCATGTTCTCGTATAAAGTTGGAAAGTTTATCTGGACCTGTCTTCCGATGCTGACACGAGAGCGAATCACACCACGCATATAGGTATCGAATGTCTTGGAGGTGAGATGGAATCATCTTTATAAAATAAAAATAAAACCTGGACTCGACCTTCTAAAGTTAATCCGTGTTAATAGATTCTAATTTATGAATTAAGAATCGTCCAGTCTGTATACAGAAATTCCATATAATATCTGAAAATGTCTCTGCAGGGAGGCGTACGAAAACCTCTGAATCGGAATGTTTCTTTCTTTCAAAGTTATATCTTCTAACTGCAAAGTGTTAAAATAAGCACGCGGATACAGACGTTTAAATTGAAGACGTGACGTAGAAAAAAAGAAAAAAGAAATTAAGAGCAATTTTCGCGCTGGCTCGATGCTTAATTACAAGAGCCAAACTTGGACTGTTGCGTTTTGGCCATATATAGCGAAAAGCCGCCATACGACGACAGAATCGAGTGTTCGTTAGCGCGGTGCTTGGTTTTCAGACGCGGAAACATATATGATATAAATCGGTTTCACGCCCGTTTCGCGCGGAGATCAACCTGCTCGGAATAAAGAAAAAGAACAAACAAAAAAGAAGCAGGAAAGCAGATCGGCCGCCGACTGAAGGTTGACGCCAATTAAGTGGCTAATTCGCTCATTAACCATCGCGCTCGTCTCTTCTTGTGCTTGGAAATGAGAAGAAAGAAACGAAACAAGAAATTCCGACTGTCTCGAATTTTTATGGTGGTATCTCACGCGATGCACGCGAGGTAAAAACATAACGATGCGCCTCTTTTTCTCGCTGATATCGCCTTTGGAAATATATGTGGGGGCGCTCCTCCGCGAGCATTTCGAATGAGGCGTTTGGGGAACTCGGTCTATTAAGCGGGCCGCAAGATAATATATGAATAATAAAAAAGAAAACAACATCGCACCTTGTGAATCTTTCGTCGATGCGCTGCGTCTGCTGATCTGAAACTCTCGAAAAAATGGCGCGTCGATTGATATACGGAGGACATTCCAAACTATATGCGACGTGTCAGTTTATGCTGATAACGTCCGAGTTTTAAGTGCAAACGTGTGTTCATTTTACCTACAAAATTCTCCTAGATTTCCATCAGAATTCCTAATTAGTTCTAGACTCTTGACTCTACCGCCATTGCAAATATGCGCAATGCTACGCTGACGAGCATTCCGATTTTACGTATTCGTCGCAGAGCGATGTCGGCTGCTTTTATCATATCAACGCGAGGAGCTGCCGAGATCAACAATCAGTCAGTGTTCCACATGTAGATTTATTTACGACGGTAAATAAAATAAAGCCTGATGATGATGCGACAGAGAAAAAAAAACAAAAAAACAAGCTGATTAATGAACCTCATCACGTAGCAGATCCAGATGACAGCTCCGCTATAATAAATTTGCTAGAACGGCTGAGATAGTAAAACTTTTATGAAACTTTGTCGAAAGCATGAATTTGAAAATAGCAAGAAAAGTGGGAGTTAATTGCGACGGCTAGTTGGATGTGCGGACGCCTCGTAATTTAGACACATAAGAAGCACACAGTCTTGAAAGATTCCGTTGGGGAACGTGCACACGACTGGTCTCTCTATTTTTAAGACCGAACAAAAAGGACAAATCGACGGTCAAGGTAACAAAATATCATAAATTGCAGCTCTTTCGCTTCGATCGTCCGTAAAAAAAGAGAAAGAGTCTCTCTTTTTATTTGGCCAGTTTGAAATTCCGCGTGTGACCGTAAACCAAACGATCGTGCCCCGCAAATGGCCATTAATATTCATAGAGTGAAGAGATCAGGCAGCGTAAAGCGGTGGAGCTATTAGCGCACGACTCTTTGAATAAAAAAAAAAGAAAGAGATGAACGAATCGCTGTGCATTACTCACTTTCTGCCGCTCTCCAGGAACTTGTCGAACTCTACGGACATTTTGCAACAGAGGGCCCGACGGTTGTGCGAAGACGAACACTTGGTATTGATCATGTGACCATCTGCAAAAAGCAAGCGATAAAGAAATATTAATATTCTCACCTTGTTTATATTCCCTTTCAGAAATTTACCCCTACGGAAGATTTCTATCGGGTGCAAATCGTTGGAATAGACGGCCAGCCAAGATTAAATCGTCGTATGACTTAATTATGCTTTATGGGCATAACAGCTTTTTCGACTTAAAAGCTTTTCCTGGTTCGTTCTTTTCTCTCCACACATAAACCTAACTGTTTCTAATCCCCGTCGCATATTTCATATATTCTCAGGCAAAGGCCACGCAATGCAGACAATTTAACCATTGACAATTCTTTAACGAAAAATTTCCATTTCTCACCGAAACTAACAAGCAAGCGAATCTATTTAGAAGAGACACGGGCCATAGTGTCATGTCATGACGAAATCATCTCAACAGATATCTTAGGAGGCTTATGGAACCCTGGGCTGACTAGCCACTCTCTTCGGCAATGCGCGGACACGATGTCTACTTGAGTTGCTACGCAGTCGGTAGATCGATTACTCGGGATTTCCCTCTGAACCTGGCGCAGTGGTAATCTATTTAATCAACTTGATTTAATTTGATAAGTTTTACACCACAATAGCTCGCACGCGCGACAACCGCAATTACCATTGCCGTACACCGAAATAACGAATCTTCTCCCTTCCGTCCGTGAAACGGCGCTCGGCGACGAGCAATTAATTACGCAAGCGGGTTAATAGCCTCGTCACCTCTTTGCTGCAGTAGCACGGCCTAATTAATTAATTCGCGTTGCGACTACTAGATCGACCTTCCCCGCTCATTATAAGCACCAGGTGCACTCTGACTTCAAAACTAGAACTCACTCGTGTTAAACAGACCATTTGATTAAACGAGACGCCAGAATACACATGACGTGACGCCAGAATACACATCGCGTGTAATTCGACAAAATAGTGGCTCATCGGGCTCATGTATTTACGCGCGAGAAGAAATTGATTGCTTATTCCGACGCAACGTTCAACACCTCTTTCTCGCGCAATATGATGAAAACACATAGCAGCTGGCTAAAGTGCCAGGTAAATTACGCGAGGACGAGTGCAAAGGTAATCTTGGAAGAGATGAGCAATGGACGATACAAGTCATGCATAATGTGCCAAGCTGCTCTCTCCCTTTTTTTGGCCTAAGGCCTTTTTTGAAGAGCTATTACAGAGTCGGGTCAAATGTCGGATGCAGACAGGCAGCAGCTACAGCCTCGAGGCTCGCGTGCTCTTTCATTTTTTATCTCTTGCACGCTACCTTCTGCCTGCGCCGAGTCGGTCTTTTAAACTCTCGGCGAGATTTTCGCTTCGCACGCGCGGATCGATGTCAGTGTGTCGTCGTCGTCTTCCGCGGGTCTAAGCATTTTGCCAGTTTTTTTTTCTTTAGTGCTTCCATTTCAAGAATTGATGACAATACTCACTCGTTTGATTTTGGTAGTAGGGATCGTCCCTGTCCGTGAAAAACCACGTCTGTAACAAAAGAATAAATTACCATTAATTTGTCATGCCTTCAGAAAGATACGATTGCTTTCTAGCAAAACAGATATCGCATTTTTTCATATCACGCGGCATGCGATTTATGAGCGCACAGAATTTGGCTCTTTGTGTCGTTCGGAAAGAGTTCAACGCCATGTGGCTTGCTACTATAAAGTAAGGGAGCCATCAGACTCTATTTTTAGAATGCTGCCGAGCAGTTAAGAAATTTCGACTGAGCCAAGGAGAAAGACTTATTACTGGCGCCTTGATCATTTATCAAAATCATCAAGAGAGAACAATAATTTAACTCTCGAGAAGTAATCCTGGATTTAATCCGGTTTAATCTCATTTTCAATATCATTCAATTCATCGTTCTAAATCAGCTTCCAAATTGTAACTCGATTCATCCGCTTATCGATCACAAGTTTATTTTTTACACGCAACATCGCTGACATCGGCTCTCTATATTTCAACAGAAAAGCCGCACGAGAAAAAACGAAAAAACAAAGTGCAACAAAAGTAGGACAGTCGAGAGCGAGATTGCACGTGATCAAATAATCCGTTGATTTATAAAGTAGAATACCTATTTGACTAGAGCAGGTCACTGTCCTCCGCGCATGCTTTTGACGCACTGCACCCATTGCAGCTCGTCTACTTTAGCATTCAGTTCACAAAAGTCATAAATTCAAAAAATAAATTCATACTCTCTCGTTTATCTGACGAAAGAGAATGAAGGATGTGTGATTTGAAAAATGAAAATGCGTGCTTTGTGCCAATATCATTCTGTCGAGTGCTCGGCTAGATTTGGTTTGAAATGTGTTTGAAATGTGTTTGAAAGCGGCGAAGGACAACGGAAGCCTATTCTCCAAAAATAGCTTCGTTCAAACTCCAACGCCCTCAGCAGCGCAGAAAGAGTTGCCCTTCGATCCGTGGTTGTCACCTCGGCAACGATTCACGCTCGCGCCACGCCAACGACGTAAACGAGCCCGAGTACTCGTTCTTTTTCACGCACACGCACGCGCACGACTCGAGCGAGCAGGTGTAGCGTGCAGCTGAGGAATCCACGAATTAAAACGTCGCGGCCGTACGATAAAGTACGCGACTGCACAAAACGTCTTCGGCACGGCGGCGGTTCGATCGGCAATGTAGGCAAAATTGAGAGCGGAGAAGGAGAAAAAAATTGTAGCTGGGTGAACGACCGCGCCCTGTGTGCAGGTGCCACGGCTGCCGCTATCCTTTTTATCGATCCTCCCCGAACGCCGACGACATCGAAACCTCATTGTGCCTGCTCGGCTATCTGGTGCAGATGAAACTCTTATTTGATATGCAAATTTCAGAGCGAGCGAGCGAGCCAGCACGAGGAATTTTTATACGAGAGCCTGCTTCAATCCTTTTAATTGAAGCTTTTGTCGTCTAACGTTCTAAATGTTATCGTCGCAGCAAATGTGCGCGGAGATATAGCTGCGTGTACGAAGTTTGTAAACGCGGATGGAATCTCTCACGTGAAACGAGATTACAGTGTTACATTACGCAGATTTGAATATGCAGAATGCAGAGCGCAATATTTATTTATCAAAGGTAACCTGGAATTCATATTTATGTGCTCTTTTCAACGTAGAACATCCGCCAAATAAAATGCAAAACGAGCAGTTGTCCGGTGTTAAAAACAACCGAGCGAACGTAGCACGAGGCACGTCGTAGAAATGAAGACGAAAAAAGAAGAAGCCAACTCACCAAATAGGCGGCAGAATGCAGCGTGTCGCAAAAAGACAAGTGGCAGCAAGTGAAAAGAAAGTGTGAAGAATCCGATAGTAGATATGAGATAGTGCGAGCTTGGAAATAAAGCAAGATCGAGGGGGTCAATCTCGCGCGAGGAAGCTAGATGCTGATACGAGCGTTCGAGGAACGAAAGCGAGAGCGCTAACGAGACAAGAGAGACAGAGACAGAAGAATCTGATCTCTCGCGCGGCACACGATTAATGGGTTTAATTGCGAAACACGCGCGCTCATACGTAGCCTCCTTCTTTCACGCGCATGGCATTTGAATCGACTTGATTACTCTTTCCACATTTCCTTTACTTCTACGGTACGGACGGAGTGCCGAGTGCCCGAAAAGCCGAGGATTATCGAACTTGCGTATAGAAAACGCACCGTAGTAAGCGTGCAAATTACAATTTGCGGGAGCAATATTAAATAAAGTTCCGAGAGCATTGCTGCTCATGGGCAATATTAACGAAATTTCAATCATGCAAATTTTCTAATTATATTTCGCCCAAGAAATTACATAGATTTATTTTGAATTTGCGTAAGGCATATTCAAAGGATTCGAAAAAAATAAATCATTCCATACTTATTCTACTTGATTTTAAATTGACTGAGCTCAAGCAATCGGTATATAAAATTTTCAAGTACGATAGACACGATAGAGGAGCAAGCACATGTTACAAGTAAGAAAAGTGAAAAGCCTGTATCAGTACTGTATAGGTCAATCGTGTGCTATGCAGGCGGTAGAAAGAAACGAGTTTCTCCTGTTGGACGAGTAGTAGCGTCAAGTTGTTCCTCCGAAAGAAAGAGAGCAAAAAAAGAAAAAAGACATACACCCTTTGTCCCGAAAAAAGGGAGCGAGCGAAAATAAGGGATCAAATAAAGCAAAGGTAATTGACCAATTATCGCGGCGCAGTCGAGGCCTCGTGAAAATTGCCAGTGGCCTGGGCGATCGAATTTGGCCAAAAAGCCCGAGAGTCGATAGTCACTGCGAAGATAATAGCGCTAGTGTGTTGGTGTGTGTGTGCTCAACCAACAGCACTTTCTTTCCGAGTCGCGCACTGTGTTTCGTTATGGCTATGGCTGTGGGCTTGCGTGCTGCACACACGCACGCGCGCGCGCGCTCGGTGCGCTGTTTACATCACCGCGGCCACTGTTTCGTGATTTACAATTCGAGAGCATAATAACAGAACGTTGAACACAGTTTTTTTACACCTCTCGCGGACAAAAGCCAAAAAATCAATACAATCATGCAGCAATCGCAGCCCCCTGCAAGCTTCATTTCGACCAAATTACAAAAATTGATTTCAAAATGAAATTATTCGAAATGTTAGGGTATGCCTTTATCGCTTGGCAGCAGTCGCGAGCCAATTCCGCACGATGACTTTGGAGAAGTCGTGTAGAGAGCTCGATTTAGCCTCCGTCGTCGATTTTCAAGATGACTTTTAGGATTTCTTCCGTCCTGTTCAAAGCGGATTCGCGTTTCTCTTCTTTCTCCTTCCACGCAATAGGAAATAGCAGTCTCGTGACAAAAAAAAAACTTTGCTTTCAATGCAAGTCTCTGAACTTTTCTAAGAGTTTTAAAAGACCTTCGCGGACCGAAGGTAGTTTTTCCGAGATATGAAATTACACAATGCTGCACAAACAGAAATCTGATGCGATTATGACGAAGGTGGCGAACGAAATAACAAACAACCGCGTATCGATAAAAATCGCGTTGTGCCGGTACAAAGCCCAACACCTCCCTCTTCCTCTGTTGTTCGATTGAGAAAGTCTCTCTCTCTCTCGATTGGTAGCTTCCCCTCAATTTCGCCTTGGCGTAAGGCAAAACCTCTGATTACAGCAGGCGATCTTGGTACCTCTCTCTCTCTCTTTCTCCCGCTCTCTTCTGCGCCGCTGCGCATTCAATTTTCGCTCTCGGTGCAGCGCGCGCGCATCGCTTAATTATCGGCAGAGAGTACTGTATAGCGAAGGGGGCAACAACAAAAATCGCGCGCGCGGCTTGAGCGTCATTTCGAGAGTTCGCTCGCGCTCGCGCGCAAAGAGGAAAACGAGTGAGAGAGGTCGAAGGTAAAAAGCCGTGAGATCTTCCCACGAGACTGACTTCTTCTTGTTATTCGCGGTCCGTTTGAGACTTTGATGGATTGGAAATAAAATTTGCTTTCGCAGAGACGATCGTCTGATCGAGCATGCCACAGCCTTAGCTGCTTGACAGTTGCGTGGGTCCACCACAAGTTTCGCAGCGATATTAAGCCAATTCCTACACAGTCCGTGTCAACCATCTCGATACGAGATCGCAAAAAATAACTCGTGTGCGACCACGATCCCAGACAATAAAAGCAATCCGAAAAAGAAAGAAAAGTGTAGCTAAAAACAGAAGGAAAGAAAAGTGCGGCTAACCGAGGTAGCCAAGCGCAAGCGGACATGAGCGCTGGAAAGCCATTTCCCGCCTGGAGCGCGAGAGCGGTGAGAGGAGCTGAACGAAGAAAGCTCGGCGTCACGTCCGTTACATCCGGACTGCTCTTCCGCGTTGGAGCTCGTATCAGCTCGTTATCATCGGTCTCCGGGGGTCCCCTTGACACCTCCGTATAACTCGTGCCCCCACGCTGATGCTCGATTGGCCGACAGTGCGCGCAATTAGCCGCTATGCCCGATACCGATCGCCAACCCACGCCGCGTGCATGCACCACACGCATCACCAATCTCGCTCTGTCTTTGCGCGGTGAAAGGATGCGCGCGTGCAGTGCCAGTCGTGCCGTAACCGACACGTGTCGACGCACTCGACAGCGAAGTAAGGTCGGAAAGGTGCCGCTAGAGAAGAGACCGCGCAAATCCTAACCCGTACCTTATCGATCCGAAGTAGTCAAAGTTGAAATTGGTCAGGCGCAAGCTTCAGTGAGTACCAACACAGTCCATTTATTTTTCCATCGAAGATTAACCACAGCGACCGCGATTCGAGCGCTTCGTCGTCGTGCGATCGCAGCTCCTCGATATTTTCCGAGGCAATCATTCCTATCGGGCAAGCTTTCGGCTTGGACAATTCCCAAAAATTCAGTTCGCGGCTGCTACCTCGTGTCGACCCAAGCAAATGTCGATGTAGCAAAATACCCAAGACGCCCAAGACGCCCAAGACGCGGACGAGCGCGCATCGCTTTACACGCTCGCAATTACACGAAGATAGCGAAAAGAGAAAGGGAGGCGAAGGTGGGCATTGTCTACACGCATGCTCGCGCTTTTTCTCACGCGCGCGCGCGCACGCAGAGATTTGCCTGTGTGCGCCTCCTTGCCTTGACGAGCCTCCTCTCGCGGTCCGTACGTGCGTTTCGTGGGAACGCGGAATTTATGCTCGGCGTATAGCTTACTTCCCTTATTTTTGCGGGGCGTAAGCAAGAGCTTCATTAAAAGGTTGCGTTTTTGCGGGCGGCATTGCCAAGTATCATAAAGAGTAAAAAGGTTTAACGTCTGCAAGCCTGCAAGCGCCGCCGACGCCGTGCGAGCTCGTATACCGATCGCCTTCTCTTTCCCTTTCCGCCGCCTGCACCGATGCCAGTCGCATGGCAAAAACTCACTCGCTCTCATTTGCATTTCAGTGGGCTAGTTGAGCCGTACTTTCTTGCTTTTGCCAGGATCAAGCTTGATTTAGCCAACGGAGAGCTTGCGAATGTTGCGTCTTCGACTGTTCGTGCAATTTGTAATTCGTCAATGTCGCCAAGCAAGAGAAGCAAAAGAAAGCCGATAATTCGCGCGGCCAATAAACCGACGATATCTCGAGCACGCTGCCTGTAAACGTATAACGGCTGCGAGAGCTTGGCGCAGTTTGACGTATTATTTCCGGCCTTTCTTCGTTGCCGACTTATATACCCATAGATGTGTGCACATGAGTATTACACCTAGCTCGTGCAAGCTGACTATATAGAGGCATCACGTGTCCGAAAGCCGCGCTACGCAAGGGAAAGGCTAATTTACGAAGGAATCGAAGGCGAATCTGTTGCTGCGCGTGTGCTTCTAACGCGTAACGTTGCGCGGCACCGGCTTTGAAGCTTCAGCCGTACGATGCAGGCAAGGCGCAGATAAGCCGCTTATCCAACTATTTTCGGTATGGCAATCTTGAACGAACCTGATCTTTGGCCAACTGAAACCAGCTGTCGATGATGGCGGGCAGCCTCGAGTGGTGATAGTGTCGCGTAGTCTTCACGCCGATGAAGACGTCGACGAGATCAGTGGAGAACGGGGCCATGGTGGCAGTGGCAACGGACGGCGTGACCGCCGCAGGTTCCTCGACTAAGAGTGTCGAGCGAGCCGCCGGCACCGCGCCGAGTCCCAGCAGACGTGGCATCGGCACCTCCGGCGACGCGTCGCCGCTTATCTCCTCGACGACACCTTGATCCTCCACCCACTGTCAACACGTGTTTAACTGTGAATCGGCTCTGTCGTGGCTGCTTGTCCAACCGAACCTCGCTGTTCATTCGTCAAAGTAACTATTTTCAGAGCGAGGCGTCGGGGAACAAAGACGCGAGCATTTTTCGAACGTAAACAAAGCGCGAAGGACAAAGACAACGAAAGCGATCTGCCGACTGTATGACTGACGCCTGCTCGTATTAAGAGGCACGTTAAGCACGTTAGGCACCTTTTCGGTGACAAGAAAACAACTCGCGTCGCTTATATCATTCGGAAAACGGTATAAATTCGCTTACAGCTGGGCAAACGCGAGTGGCCGATAAA
This sequence comes from Phymastichus coffea, assembly GCF_024137745.1. Classification (NCBI taxonomy): domain Eukaryota; kingdom Metazoa; phylum Arthropoda; class Insecta; order Hymenoptera; family Eulophidae; genus Phymastichus; species Phymastichus coffea. Next base: position 1,336,334 of record NW_026706880.1, read on the forward strand.
GCCAACATACCTGTCTGGGCGCGACAGCCTGGTAGAGCAGAACGGTAGCGTAGGCGGTGGCGATGAGTAGCACGAGGGCTTGCAGTGCCCGGCGGCCAGGCAGCAACATTTGTCGTTGGCGCATGCCCTGGCCGCCGCCTTCATCCGAGGCGCAGCTACAACAGTCGTCTTCTTCGCCTACTCGTTCTCGCTGGGGGTGCAGTGGCCGTTTATCCTCCCAGGCCCAACCACTGATGCACGTGATTTCGGGCAGGCTCATCGGGACTGGCGCCTAGCAGCTCCAATGCCGGAGCTGCCGACATGTGCTGTCAATCGCACTTTTCTTCACGATGACTGCTTGCGCTGACGTCGCTTTTCTTTTCGTTCGAAACTTTCTGCCGATCACGGTTCGACACTCGCGATCACCTCATTTGCGGCTTCGATTGTCATGTGCAAGCTGTCAACAATTTAAACTGCGTCGTGCGCGCAACGCATGCGCGCTCGACAGTCGCGGGCGGAGACGCAAAGCACAACAACGAACGATAGTCGTGCCGCGCCGACGGACGACCACCGACTGAACTCGCGCGCGCGACCGGCGTAAATACACAGCTGTGCTTGCTGCGGCAGACTTGCTTCTCAGTGGGGTTGCAGCGAACGAGAGAGAGAGAGAGAGAGAGAGAGAGCGCCAGCAGGTGACTTGGTGGGGATCTGCACACACATACACAGTGCGACGACCAAGGCTCATAGGCTTTATATCGCGGAATATCGCGGAACTGTTAGCAGCTCCTTTTTTTACTCTCTCTCCCTCTCTCTCTCAACTTTCCTTGAGGCACCGGTGTGGGTGAAACACGCTGGATGAGTGCCTGCACGTGCCTTCTAATGTCCTAGCTTAGAACGTGTTTTCGACTCTCGCTCGCTGTACGCCTTTGCTGTTATTGTTTGTTCACTAATCCGCACACGCGCAAAACGGGTTTGATTGACTGCCACTGGCAATTATGGTATACAAATAAAAAATCAAATCTTTGACTAAGCTCACTTTTTGATTGTTCATTTTGGCGCATACAATATGTCAACATGGGAACAAACTTTTAGAATAAATTCAATATCGCGCATTGATTGACGTTGTTTCGCTCTCGGATTGGTCAAAAATTTATTTTTGACAAAAAGGAACTGTTACCAAAGATTTACTGCTATAATGCGATATATCTCATCACTTATATATATAAAACATGGCAATGTAATCAATACTTTTTGAAGGAAGTCGAAAGTCTGAAATTTTCTGAATCCTCAATAACTTGCTACATATGATAATATTGATTAATACTTAATTTAAGAGTTCACTTAATTCCCAAAGTTTATCGAAATAGCGCATAATTGATCGAATTACATGCTATATAGTAGCAGATATGAAGAGAAATTTTAATTAAACATTAGAATTATACAAGTTTGAAAACAAAGCTGATTATAATGGATTGCAGATTGCATTAACTCTAAGTTATTGTAAAATAGAAGAGTTGATTGAAATTTCAGAGTGCACCAATCAACATAATTGTTTTATCAAAGACGACTAGTTGTAAGAGGAACAGTATGAAATTTTCAATCCTTGATTTCTCTGCTACTTCGACGGATATTCCTAGATTACTGTATATAAAAATTTCATGTCCAACAAGCGCATTAGGCGCGTTTGTCGATTCATAATTTATTTAACTTTTCATCTTGATTGGAATTTAAAATCAATTATTTGAACTTCGATAGGAGTCTATCGAATAGTATCGTTTAACATTCTTTTCAGCCAAGACGGCAATAATAGAGTTATTATGTACAGAGGACACTTAATCGGTAACGTGGTAGCTTACGCGCGAGTAGCGCCACGGCCGTACAGGGTGGCTATTACGGTGGACGTTGCGTCATCCTCAGCCGCCGTACTGAGCTCGTAACATTCGACGATTATTCATCCTCAACCGCGTTAAACTCGATACAGCGACTTACGGCGAGTCACTCAGTCGTGTTCCGGGCTACCGTGAAAGGCATATATTAGCGAAACGGCTAGTACAAAGGACTCAAAACCAAAGCAATCCGCGCTAACAGCAGTGCAGGTCTGTACCGTTTGGTATTATCAATTTAGGAGAAAATAAAAAGATGGATAACTATAAAATCTGTGGGTAATTGCGTTGCAAGCAACTTCGTTACTGATTGAGTGTCATCTGTATGATAACTCGACCATGGCCTTGCCAAGATTGAAACATTTTTTAAGCACCATAAGCCAGACACAGTACGATTACGGTTGAAGTTACGTTTGCATCGCGGGATTATAAAAGTTTCGACGCTCGCTGCTTCGGGCTTAGACTATCCTGCCCTGCAAACATCCTCCTCAACCGTAATCATGCTTAAGATACATAAATAACTAATATTACCTCGTTTGCAAATTTTATTATTGTTTGTTTTATAAGAAGAAATAAAAGCGCTGTAGCTTATCTATATGAAAAAAGTGGTAATACATTAATAAAATATTTGCGGAACTGTATGTGAGATAAATCAGAAAATCTTTCATATCCGGACTTTCGAAGGAATTTGGTGCGCTGAATCCAAATCTGAACTCAGAATTACTCCATCACCCTCAGTTTTCGAGATATCCTAACCTAAAAGCGTCATAAACTCGTTTTTTTGCTGTTTTCCATCCCCGACAACTTTGTGAAAAAAATGTTTTTTGCAAATTTGACGACGGTATTTTAAAGAATAACTCTTGCCCTTCAAAACGCACTCCTCATTTTTCTAATATCATTTTTTCGACAGAGATATAACACATTAAATGATAAATTTGCATTTAAGCAAAAGTTTAAACAGAGGAATGTTTCGCTGAAAGATAACAGTGATAAACCTTGCAAGGTACAGCATTAGTGGGTTAAAGAACATGGATGTAGTGGTCGGGGGTTATTGCAGAGTACAGGAATCTTGGGTTGAGGTACTTTGGATGTAGCGGGCTAAGGTTATTGCCTATCAGGATAGAGGAGTTCTTTTTTACGGTACTTGGGATATTATTTTTTTTAATGTAGATTATCTTTAAGGGAAACTATACTCTGCTTAAATGACATTTGCAAAAATGCCAATTTATCATACTTTATTGTCATATCTCTGTAAAAAAAATGATATCGAAAAAATGAGTGCATTTTAAAGAGCAAAAATTGCTCTTTAAAGTACAGTCGTCAAAGTTGCAGAAAAATATTTTTTCACAAAGTTACAGGTGTTAAAAAACACCAATAAACATCTTAACTTAACGATTTTAAGTTAAGATATCTCGAAAACTGAGGGTAATGGAGTAATTCCAAGCTCAGATTTTGATTCAGCGCATCAAATTGTGGGTGTAAAAATATGTGGGCCTTTGATAATTTTGCCTTACTATCCTATAATTAATGGTCATTAATCTGGAAGGAAGAAGAACTAGAACATGTAATCGAATATCTAATTAGTTAAGTTCATTTACACGATTATCTCTGGTACGTGAATTGCTTAATATGTTGTATGAAAATGATTCAATATTTTATTCTTAATTTTTCAATTTAATATGTTTTGTATATATTTTTACATTCTAGAATTAAAATAAAAACTCGATGTTTATAATAAAAATTTTTATGCACAACTCGTGTACTTTACATTTTTATAAAAAGTTCGTTGTCCTTGTTCAGGAAACTCATATATTATTAACGCTAATTTTTTCCGTTTAACGTGATATACAAAAGTTGAAATTGATATGGTATAAGCTCACAATTTTTCTACAGTCGGATAATTACTTTATGAGATCAATAAAATCTTACTTCAAAATTTCAATGATAGATATTATTCTCAGTACTACAAGAGACAAAAAGACAAATAGAAGATAAGTTAAAAAATACAAATTTTTGCGGAAATCGAACAGCAACGCAGAAAAACTTTGAACGAATGAGAAACGAAACAACACATTTGTTGTATTATTTATATTAATGATAATTAATTGGCTCTGCACCAGAATTGTTAAAACCATAAAAATTATACTATAATCTCAAGACTTGCGAACGAAATAGAAGCGCAGCTAAGTGTTATTATAATAGCGCGTACAACATATTCAATAATAATCTATATTGCGATTCTTGTAGAACTGTAGATTCGGGTAAATTTCATCGAATCCATTTGCATGTACAATAGGCAGACGTGAGAATACCTCCACACAATTTCGAAGGGAGTACTGCGTATATATGTAGTCATACTTGCCATCAAGCCTGCATCCGATAGGAGTGTAAATCCTAATAAGGAAAATGAACAAATTATATACGTTATTACTTGATTAATATACCAAATGCACGATATTAGAATTATTTTGCCTGAAAAATTTTTTTCCGCTATTACATGTATATTATACATTCAGAAATATATTATGATCATATGCATTAAAATGTTATTCTATTATAGTAGAAATGGAAGGCATGAATATTTTAGAAATATTTCTGTCATGTGCATTGTACCTCTTTGTCTTACAATGTTGTTTTTCTGAAACAGATACATCATTGACATCGTTTGAAATATAATTCAAAGACTTTTGATAACAGAATAAAAATAATGGTTTGAAATGCTATAATTCATTTTATTCTATTGACAATTTATAGACTGAACTATTATTACATGATTATTTATTATAAAATATATTTTCATAAATTCCAAACATAAATACTAGTCTGTTGCTATATCTTATCATGTTTTTCAGTACGTGTTATAGCCTTTTATTCTCAACTCACCTACAATAAATTAGAGCTTAATCAAAGGTTGAAAAATTATTGAAGGAAAACTATATAAAAAAAGTCTTTGAATTTATATCACACTTTTTGAATCATAATCATATCAATACATATTGATAAGTAACAATTCAAAATTTAAGCAATTGGACCAGAAATAGATAATTATTTATGCAGACCATATTATCTGTAATACAAATGTTTTTTTAAATAAACCTGTCTCCAATACTTTCCACGATGAATAAGATTTAATAGGGAAATTATTTCATATCAATTATAGCACTAAACAATTATTTCATAAGCAATAAATTGTTATTGGTCATATGAAACATTTGCAAACATATCAGTTAAGTGAAACAAAAATAAAATAAAATAAAAATCTCAGCGTAGAAATTATCTTAAAAAATAAAGTGACAAATATGTATTACAATATTTTTATTATGTATAACATATTTACATTTGTACAGTGATTATTTAGCAAACGCCAAATCTAAAAATATAAATAATAAGCGAATCGTAAGTACATACACATGATACGCACACGTAGTCTCACAAAACAATGAAGTCAAGGACATTAAATAGAATTGAAAACTATTTATATAAATTTCACGCGTGTGAAAATCAATTTAATAATGCCCTTTAACAAAAAAATTCATTTTACAAAATTCACAAACTAAAATCAAATTTATTCATCAATACAGGATGAACATTATCTTTTTTATATAAATCACTCGTTCATTCATTAATTAATTAATTCATTCATTCATTCGTTCATTCATTCATTCATTCATTATTAGCTAAAAATAATCTTCTAATAAAAGATTTTCACGTTACTCGCTTCCGTAATAAAACAATACTGTTGTAAAGCTTTATGGCTGGGCCTAATCTCAAACCCATTGTAGATACCAAATCTTCTTGAGTCAGCATGAGAAAACCATCGCCATCGAGATTCTGCAATAAAGATATATGATAAACGATAGTTATAATCATTTACAATTATAGTTAACAAGCGCTTTTAAATATATTATTTATTTAAACTTACATGCTTTCTAAAGACGCTACCAATTTCTCTGCAATTTGGTAAACTTTGAATAAACTTAATTACTTCCTCACTGGACCATCTCCGAGGATTTGTATTCTGTTTTGATACAACTCTATTTAAAGCATTACTATGCTTTGCCCATACATGAGGTGCATCCGGCATAGGATTATATCCCGGATTATAAACGGAATGATAAAGTTCCATCCGTAACTGCTTATCTGGCATAGTTGGAGCATATGGCGTCGATGTTGACGAAGTATTATGATTAGAAGTAAAGGAAGAAAGGCTATTTGATTCATCCTGTCCAAATTTCCTGAAAATAAAAAAATAATTATTGATAAACAATTGAATAGATTTTTTATTTTGTTTTTCAAAAATATTGCATTTGTCAGTTCAATTTTGAAATAAAAATCGAAAAATATTCTTAGAAATAGGCTCTGAATATCTTTATATCTACCTTTTCTTTCTTTTTCTATAGATTTCTTCTTCATCCGTTTGACCATCACTATTAATCCTCCATTTGCCACTCAGTCTGAAAAAAATTAAGATAAGTAAAGATGCTCAATAATTGATTAAATTTAAATATTTTACTTGTAAAATAAATATATATACCTTTCAGAAGTGTCAATTTTTTCATTTTTATCAGATGAATCGCCATCTTCTTGTTTGATAGTTTCGGTTTTAATTGGCTTTTCTTCGAAAGATAAAAGTCGTTTTTCAAAACGATCAGTCTTATTTTTCTCTAGTTTTTCTAGTTTTGGTTTTTCTACTGTGACTTCTTCATCGAAGTCATTCACTTCGTGTTTCAAATTTAATCGATCTGTAATCGTTTTTATTTTATTTATATTTTGTGGTGAGTATGGGCAACCTGAAGCAGAATTGTGCGTTGCAAATTTGGGTCCTTTGACATGTCCGATTCCTCGACAACCAAAAGTTCCACATTCTGGACGTTCGCTGAGGTTATCTTGAGCTAAATATAATAAGCAAATATTTTTGAGTTTATTTTTCCGATATTATTACAAGTGCAATTAATACGTTTACTATAGTTTAGATTACTTCGAGAAAAAATTTTGTCATTCATTGCATCAGGTTAAAAAAGTTATGAAATATAGTAAGAGCTTTCAACTTTCAATTGTTCAATTCTTACTTCTACTGAAATACTCTATTCATTTTGAATTCAGTTTCAGATCTCCAAATATAAAATATTATAATTGCAATAAACGATACTGTACAAATACATTTCTAAATTTAATATATCTAATGTATGAGTCATTTTAAAAATTAAACAAATTACAAAAATATAATCTGATTCACAATCAATAAAAATGTGAATTAATCAGAAAATACTTTTTTCATACTTTATACTTTCCTTATACTTTATAAAAATTTTTCAGAAAAGCTTTTCAAACTTACAAAATAATTATATTTTGTTCTCAATTCGAATTTTTCTTGTTAGATTTATTGTTTTATAATTTAAGATAATTGGAAAACAATAATATATATATATATATATATATATATATATAAGTTTAGATTTTGTTTAATAAAGTGAAGAAGAAACTATAATACCAAAACTAGAATCAACGCTTTTGGAACTGGGAGATATAATTCATGCATAGATATTTCTCCGATTTTTCGTCTTACAGAATATAAAAAAATTTTTATTTTTGTTTTTTTTTGTAAATGGATAAAAAAAGAAAAACGAGCAACTTACTCAATGGAGGTTCTAATGGATGGCCAGTTTTTGAACACCATCCCATTGGATGAATATCAGGCGAGTCATCATCAACCCAATATCCATGATTTTCAGGCCAGCCGTCAAATCGAATTTTGATCCTATTAGAAAAGCAATTCCTGTATTAGCTCGATTATTCTTGTTTTTTATTGAAAATATGTTTACGTTCATATAGCTTACATGTGATCTTTAACATCTTCAACAGTTGTGACTCTTATCAATTGTGGTAACCTCTTATCGACTGCTTCAAGCTTCATACAGCGTTTGAATGCGCAAGGTGGCCGTTGTTTAAAAGCTCGAGATGGAGCTGCGATACTACCAGTACTTTTTAAATACGCATCCCACGAAAAAGATTTTGCATCTTTGAAAACTGTAAATAAAAAATACAATATAGTATACATGTATGTCAATAATGCATAATAAAGTACTTATTAGTTATAGTTTTACATTTCAATATTATATGCATCGTTTACATTATCCATTTTAATACTATCTGTATTTCTTTTCAAATTTTTCAGAATAATATTCAGTTTTTATGACAAGTAGTAATAAGTATATAAATATATTTGTTGTTGTAATATATTATTTGTCTATAAACTCTGAAATTATACTCACAGTTAGGAGGTGTTAAACTACGTCCATTATGATGACACCAGCCGATTGGATGTATATATGGTGAGCTTACATCTGCCCAGTAATCATATACATCATCCCAAGAATCAAAATGCACAAGAATTCTTGAATCCATAACGTCTGCTACACTTGCCACACATACCAATGAAGAATGCTTACGATCGACAGCTTCAAGCTTCATTCCGACACGAAAACCGGTTGGAAGCATTGACTAAAACAAAGTTAAACCATTTAGAACTTCAAATAAACATATCAATTATACAATGACTTTTTCGATAATATTCATTTTCAGTAACAAACGATAGTTCGTGATTCTAATATTGTACTTACATTTCTGTTAGAAAAAATAGTTTTTGGAACTGATGTAGCTTTACAAATTTTGAGATAAGCGTTCCAATTAAAATTATCTTGAGTATAACCTTTAGGAGGCTGCAATTTGTGTCCATTTTTTTCTGCCCAGCCAACGGGAAAAATATCCATACTATCAGCATTGACCCAGAAATCAAAATTTTCTGCATACCCATCAAAATGCAATCGAAGTCTGTAACCTACAATTTAAAGTATTTTAATAAATTTATTTATTTAATAAGCTGAATAAGCACTCACAACACATATTAATACTTACCAACTACTTCAGCAACTGTCAGGACACAATAATGCGATGGATTATTTGGATCAATACCCTCCAATTTCATACTAACTTTAAAATTGTTTTTAGTATATGGGAAAGGATCCTTGAATAATTTGACTGGTGCTGCTTTGGTTTTCGTATGTTCAAGATATTTTGACCACGAAAATCCTAACTTGCCTGTTTGCCATGGGTACTGCAATATTCAATCAAAAGTATAATTATATATCATCATAGATGGAGCAATAATACTAATAACAATAAGTATAAGGCATACCTTTGACTCTGAATCCCCTTGAGTTTCGTCATCCATCAGAGAAATATTTGTATCTTTCGTATCTTCATCTGTATCAGGCTTGGACTTTTCTTCCAATTTGTCAAATGTATCTTCACTGTCTTTTGACTTGTCATCATCGTTTGCCTTTGAACTGAGGTCTTTATTTTTTTCTCTTTCTTGTTCTTGAAGCAATTTTTTCCGTCTTTTCTTTACTTTCATTTCTTTACTATTAAAATAAATCAAAATAATTATTATGATATAAGAATTATTTAAAGATTAGAGTTAGATATTTGACAATTGTACGTGTTCTTTTACATACTTTAGTTCTTTTTCTTTGCGTAACTTTTGTTGTCTTAAATCTTCAATGTATTCAGAACACGAAGGGCTGCAAGAATTTGGGGTATGAAATTCTGATGCTAAACCATGACAACCACATCCCTCACAACAATAGAATGTGTCTGCTGATACAGATCTTGCTTTTTTATCCCCTAGCTTTTTTTCGTTCACTGTAGTTGGAGAGCAACTCTTAGAAGAACTTTGTGTTAGGCATTTGTTTTCTTTGTCACCAATATTACTATCTCTATCCTGCTTGTTGTCTCCTTCGTCGACAACTTCCATCAATCCAAATTCATTCATACAAAACTGCATAAAATATAATATTAAAGAAAATAGAAACATGATGTATCTTTTAATAAGTATTATTAAATAAGTATTATTAAATTAATAAGTATTAATACTACTTTACCTTCAGATTACTACCAGGTAATGAACCGACACCATCTTTCCATTCTAAGGCTTTCGTGGCATCATAATTTGAATCATTCTGAAATAAAGTTGTCTGAGCTTTAATTTCTTCATTACTTTGTTTTCCATTAACTTTTTCACATTTCTCAATAATTTCAATCTCTTGACTATTTAATTTTCTAATAATTTCATCTGATATGGAAGGACGTTTAAGTTTTTTCTCTTCACTTGGAACAACTTCTATAAATGTTATATCATCATCGCTTTCTTTGCCTCTCTTCTTGTCTTTTTCTTGTGTCACGTCTGGACTACTCAGCGTATAACTAGTCATTTCCGACGTGTCTTGCAAAGAAGATTGTAAATCTTGCTTTCTCACTCGGACTTTTTCTCCTGACCCACGTAGTATATTGCTAATTGTTTTTTTCCGTTTTTCAGAATTATTGTCGTCTTTTTTAGGAATAGGAGTTATTACTGCCGAATCTGGATTTTCAGTTATTTGTATACTATCTGATGAATTACTATTACTTTTTGGCCCATTTAATAAGCTCATCTTAGATATTGGATGTAATGGTGGAGGGTTAGATGCCGCGTTTGACGTCTTCGATTCTCTCAGAACTAAAAATTAGATATTGATATAAAAATGAGATGATACAATATTAAAGTAATAAATAGATGAAATATAATATGACCAATACAACATACCTGTTATCGCACCGGAATTAATGTGACCGTTATTATATTTGAGGTTCAAGTTTTGTTCAAGACCGAGTCTCTTCTTTGTAATGGAAACACTTTGTTGTGGAATACTCATAGGCAATATGATATTGGTCATATGCTTAGGAGTTTGATTCTGTACATTCCTAGTTGTTGTATTAGCTGTTGGAGTCACATGTGAAATAACTGGTGCAATAACTAGTTTTTGTGAAAGCTGTGCTGCAGATATTGATCCTTCATGGACAAAATTATAAATAAAATTAAAATTATCACATTTGATTACTTAAATGATAAATCAGTTCAAATTCATATTAATTTTTTAAAGTAAGAAAAAATGAATTATACTCAGATTTTAGTTTATCGTAATACGTTACATTAATTTACCTTGAGGTATTACAACTGTTTCTTGAGGTTTAGGTTTAATAAAATAAGCAATACTAGGTGCTGCCTGAGTGTGAATCTGACTCTCTTGAGATGTACCAAGAGGCATTATCTGTGCACTAGATGCATTAGACTTACGTACTAAAATATGTTTCTGAGTTTGTGCAGGACTTGCAGGATTAACAGAATTTATTTGCCTTCGAATAGTGATTGGCTGTGCAATTTGATTTTGACCAACTTGACTGAGGCCTTGCAGTACAATCTGCAAAAAAATGTAAAAAGAGAAGGATAACACTAAGTTATTGTTATTTTAAGGAAAGATCTAAAAACATTAATTGAATTTTCAGGAAAACTATATATTTCTAAAATAAACAACAAAGTTTTTATCGACAAGAAATGATTCACATATCTGTCACTATGAGATGTTGATACAAAACTATTTAAAATTATTGATATTACCAGTATCTTTTTAATAATGCTCTGTAGTAATTTTAAATTATGATACATTTTTAACATAAAAGTATCTTCACAATATTACATTACAAACAAGTATCATTTTAATAATGTTGTGATTATCAAAGTAAATAAAAGTATACGTATATTACTATGATAAGCTATAATAAAAAATTATTTAATCGATTTTTTCAAATAATAAACTAAAAATATTAACTTTTTCCATCGGATTTATATAAACAAATAATCTCTAATTATAAATTCAAGAAATTATGTAATAATTTAATGTTGAATTCATATTAGAATTATATTTGTTCAAAACAGCGAAAAAAAGATGAACAATCAATAACTAGGTTAAAAATGTATAATAGTCATGCAGTGAAATGTTCCATATTACTCAGATTGCCCTAATTTACCTTTTTTATAAACGTCAAAATTAACAAAGAAAATGAATAGATACAACATCTATAGCAAATTATTGTTTATCATTACAATTATAAAAAAAAGAGATAATGAAGCTTTTCGAACGTAAAAATCATTGACATACGTAGCAGTCGAATAAAAATTACGAAATCAACGAAGAATCCCGACGAGCAGGTAGGAAAATAACTATAATGGCAAGATGTATTAAGAACGAAGCAAAGTATACTTATAGGCACGGATAATGTTGGATATTTACATGACTTTATATAACAGTTAAAATTGTCTGGATGAATGCACCGAAAATTTGACCCTCAAAGTGTAGTGCAGAGACACGCGTACTTTTAGTGAGTTTTCAGACGAGCGATAGTAGTAGCAGCATGGAAAAGCAAATAGTGAGTGGAAGCACGCGAACGCCAAGACGAGAGCGAGTCCTATTTAGTATAGGCTTAATAGCACACTGCCGAGGCATGAGAGGTATAGTAGCACGTCAGTGCAACGCACGCAGCCGCGTAAAGGTGCGTACACAGCGCCCGGCGCGTATCTTCGAATAAGCAGGTGCAGCTGTCAATGAGAGGAAAACGTACCTGATTGAAAGCAGCGATCTGCGACTTGTTGACCACGTGGAATTGCGATTGTTGCTGATTCAAGCCGTTGCCGTTCTCCGAGTTGCTCTGTTGGATGTACAGCATCGACATTACATGGGTGGCTGCTGGATCTTCGGCGTTGGCGGTGCCAGAGGCGACGGTCGCGCAGGCTGTCGTCGTTGCTGCTCCTACCGCTGCTGCTGGACAATTGCTGCCCACGCTGCTGTTGCCGACTACGCTTGGCAAGACTGCAGCAGCAGCTAGCTCCTCTAAACACTTTTCGCCAGTGTCTTCAACAAGGATCTCCTCCATTCTGTAATCACACACATTTCACGCGCGTACTTGAAAAAAATGCACATACACATTCTCGCTTATCGAGCATATCATTGCCGGATTGCCCGCAAGTGAGCTACATCTCGTTAGTCATTTGCGATTCTACGAGTGACTTGATAATCATCGTCTCTCCACTCGTTCAACGTTACATTTTTCAAACTTCTCTTCACGCTCATCGCTGTGCCCAGTGCAGCTAGAGCGATTAAGATGAAGCTGAGCTATGTAGGATATTGATTTTGATCAAAAGAAATAATTAGAGCCAGCCAATGCTCTCAAATGTTTTATATGTCACGCAGTTTCAGAATTTTCTATGAAAAATCAGTTTTATGCAATTTGCAATTGAAACAGAAACTATCTGCAAGATGAACACGTGCAACGTGAATTCCAATGCAATATGGTCATTGCAGATGGTCTCGTGATCCAATCGAACTGTCGTAAGCGACGAATATGTTGTTGAATAAAGCTCATCCGAGTTATACAAGCAATAAATGCGATATAAATGTTGTGTACTGAAACAACCATCCGGATGGCTTACAAGCAGGTAATAATTTTCTTTAATGATCCCTGATAAAACTAATATGAAAGCCGCTTCGATCAATGACACTAACGAGGACATTCATTGTCAAATCCAACATGACGGATAATTTTCACGATTGGTTCTAAAGACTCGACGAACAGGTGTAAAGCAGTTGGCGAACAAAGAAAATTGTATGAGATAATGTAGCAGGGTGTCATTACAGCGATCACATGATCGACGTGTGAGTGGCCCAGGTGAGCAGCCGAAATCGCTATCGAATCGTCCATCGTGTCCATCGAAGCTAAAAGACTGCTTTGCGGCCAATCGACATCCGATCCCTCCCTCGCAGCAATGCTGGATGCCCACAAATATGTATGTTACAACGTCGTCGTCGTCGATCTAGACCATTGTTGTGCATGCCGACATGGAAGCGAGAGACTCGGCAAGCGACGACGCTGGCGACGACGGTGATGGTTTTGGTGTGCACGGAAAAAATCGATGGCTCTATCGCGCGCGCACAGCAGCTCGACCAGCTCGACTTCACGCGGTACGTGCTAGGCACTATCTAAAGACACGGCAACGAGAGAACGTTCTTGCCGCAGCGCTTCGATTATACCGAACACACGTGCGCGCCGCGGCAGAGTCTCTCTCACCAACGAGTATTTTTCGCTTTGCGAGCACGGCTTTTTAAATTTGCTGCTGACGATTCCGACGACTCACTTGGCAAATGCCAGTGGTTTTTATATTGGTTCAGTTCCCCCGAAGACGATCGCGCCAAGCGAGAACGCACAAGCACAGAGACGAAGCTTACTCGCGCACCACACTCGAGCGTTTGTCTTGAGACGCTACTCCACCGAGCGAGCTGATTTCACCGGGAAACTGGTCACCTGCAGCCGTGCGCGTTAAAGTCTACATACTTCGCGTCTGCGTATCCGAGCAACAGAGCAACTTGGGGAACCACCAGGCAACTCGTTTGGACGAACAACCGACGCACGCTATTCTCCTCCTCGAGGCACTCGCGCCTACTACCAAATAACGAAGCAGACGTCGACAAAAGCACGTACGCCACGGTCTGTCCGAGATGCGATTTCAAAAATTTATCCGTCGACGGCTTTTCAAAGTGTCGCCCGAGCCTGATGATCCACGCGAGTGATCCGTTTTTCACGCTGGGCCGCTGCTGCTGCCAAGCTACCAGCACTCGCACCAGCACTCGAACAAGCACTCACTGACTCGCTTCACGGCGCGGCCCGAAATCCACACCTACACACCAATTCCTAGTTGTGTGCGAGTATACTTGTAGTTGCGCCTTGCAGCGTTGCCGTGCAGCGCGCAAATCGCGAAAGCGCGCCAAGTTCAAATGCCCGCTCGATGCCATGTCGCCTGTGTGCAGCTTGTCGCTTGATTCGTCGTTTAGTCGCGTCCTACGCGCTGACGACCTGATCGCCGCCGCAATCGTTGCAACTTGCACGTGTACCACGACAGTGCGCGAATGAAACTCTGTCTTGTTATTGCCTAAAGACTCTATGGGTAACACTGGTGCCATTACATTTCTATTTTTCATGAAAAGTTGTTGACGCGCGTAGATAAATGTCGTTGAGAACGCACTTGAAAGATCGCAAAGATCTATTGCAATGCGAATGATTATTGCAAAAAAAAACGAATATTTGTTTATAGGAACGCTCGTGTGGATAGCTCAAAGCTTCTTCCTCGTTACGGAATATTTTCTAAGGAAGCTAACACCTTGCTCCCCATCGCTTCGGCTTTCATGAAAATCAATTGCAAATTCTTTAATGTGCGCTACATTACTCACATCCTTCCTATACCATAAGAATTTCGCTACAGATTTTAAATGGATACACGTGGTTGCAAGCTTGACACGTGTTATTTTATTGTATTATTTTGTTATTTTGTTGAAATTGATCAACGCACATTTACGCACATCTACATCGGCTACACGAGATAGACCAGGCGAGTTGATGCAGATGGCGCTTGAGAAGGGCAGATCCGTACACGATACGTTGGCACCTAGTCACTGCCACAATGAATCAAGAGAAAATTTCAATAATAGAATAGATATGTTAAGCAATGTCAATAGTTACTTTATTTTAGCTACTTACAAGCACTTTCTATCTTGCATATTCATCGACCGACACTTCTACACACATACTTGTTGAACGAAAGCTTAACCTGCACTTTTTCAACACACCACTTCGCGTTATTTCTTACGTAGCTTTTATTCTTATTGTTTGAACCACTATCTTTTACAATTGCTGCAATCTTTAAATTTCCATGGGAATACTCTTGTTATTTCAATTTGAAATAAACGTAGTTCTTGAAGTAACAATAACAAGAAAATAGCAACGTTATAGTTATATTTTATAAATATGTTGTTAAATGTAAAAGAAACTGTAAGGATTGTTTGAGTGGATTTTATTGTAAACGGATCATATGAAAAAATAATTTTATAAGCTGAGCATTAACACTTATTAGAGAAAATTGACAAATTTGCCTGTAACTTGAATTCAATATCAGGATTTGGACGGCATTATTATCGTATAAAAATAAACTAGAATTTCATAAATGTAATAATGAAATTTGATGCTTCGAATGCTCGTATGGTAAAATTAGAACAACGTTAGCATCAAAAAGTAGTATACAATCAGCATTCTGCATTTTAGCGCAGTTGAAGAGTGATTGCATAATAGGCGGAACTACACGTATTCCACCGTGTTATCTTTTTCAACTTTACAACAATTTTTTTTATCTGGATTTAAGCCATCAGTTGAAACTTCGTCTAAATAAATTATGATACTAGCTAATAATAAAAATAGCTAAAATGAGCATGACAGTGCAAATGGATTAAAAGTGAAAATTATTAAAGACGATTGACAAGAAAATTTGGTAGACACTGTATAGCTACATATACACGTACACGTGATTAAAAATTGACTAATAAAAACCAAACGTAAAATCTTTGAAATCGTATAGAAGTTGCTTATTCAACGTCAGCATCACTTCTAAGTATTTTGGAAAAAGTAATTGAAAGAAACGCATGAAATATGGAATAGTGAATAATACTCACAACCATTTGCAGATTCGTTTTTTTAACAGGGCATCACTTTGAAATACTTCCAGAAATTAAATAAAGCAACAATCAGTTAATGAAAAGGCTCGTAGAGTAAGAGTGGTTTTCATGAAACTACAACGCCACAGCTCGTGGAAACGGCCAACTACAGTAACCAATAGCATAACGGTAAATCTTTCTCTCCACGAGCGGGACGCGATCGATTCGTCCAGCGGTGCGCGCGCGTTTGGTATCCAAGGTCGTATGGCGCGCACACCAAACTACTTTCTTTTTTTCTTCTTTGTAATTCTATTATTGTAAATATACTTGTTCTAAACTGCCTTAAAAGTATATTGATGACGGCGTATCTTCGGACGCCATTGCTGATCTCAATTCCAGTCTATTTTACAATTAAAATTTTCCTCCGAAAAGTGCATCAATCTAAGGAGACTACAGCACTTGTTACATTTTTCAGTAAAATTCGTAAATAACGCAACTTTCATAGTTTAATTATATTTTTTCTCATTCACGACTTTCCAGTCAAATGATGACGAATTTTAAGTTTTAGTTTAAGAAAATAACAGCAGCGTCTAAAAATCTTTACGAAACTGCGCAAAAATTAATTGCAGTCAATAAAACTGTAATTAACAGGCATTTTCATTGCACGGTGTTATCATTGACAATTATCCTGATGCATCTTAACAATAGATAATGATACACAATACGCACTCTTAAGCTACTTTTTTATTATGCTACTTATGTCAGCTTTTGGTAACTTCAAATATGCATCGCGCAACACGGCCTATGACTCTAACCTATAAAACTCCAATTTAAACTGCAAGTGTAGTTTAACACTTTTTTTCAATATTGTCTTACACGCAAATATAATTTATTTAGAACTGTAAGATAAACCTCTAAAATATTTTTTAAATAAAGATTTTTTCGTTCAATTCTTTTTTAATTTAAAATATGAATAAACTGGAGATAAATTCACATCTCAGAATTCTATCAACGAAATTAGACGTTTTATGCGTACTACATAATATAGTATTTTTTTTACTTACAGATATGATACTTTGTACTTTGAGGACAATTCTTGCACTTTGGCTTCCCGATAACAATAACTAGAATCACAACTTTATAAGCCGCGGCAACGTGTAAAAACAAGCATGATCACTAAAACTTTTATGGAAATCCAAACAAGTTTAGCGTAGGTCATGCGCGTGGGCACGCACTGTATATATATATGCGAAAATGAAGCCCGCTCTTGCTCTCGTCTGGACGATTTTCCCCGCCACGAAGTCTCCTCCCCCGCACAATGATTATTCGCTATCTTTTTCTCCCTCTCCCTTTCTTCTCTCTCCTCACTCTCGGTCTGTCTCTCTTGCTCTCTCTTTCTCTCTCTATCTATCTCTTTCTCTTTCCCGCGTGTACTACGACCATGCGTATTGTGTAAATGTGTATTCAGCAGTATTCAGTAGCTTCACACGGACAGGTAATGCGCATGCGCGCCAAAGGATCGCCCTTTTCGCAAAAATTTTGCAACATCCACATCGTAGCTACATGTGTATGTCATGTATGTTTAATCAACATGTATTATAATATTTCAACATTTTATTACATGTTAATTTACTACAGCACTATTACTAAATGTTATGCATATCCAGTAACTAGGCTTTGTTCATTCTAGTATTTTCGAATTCGTCTGTTTAATTCGTCACGTTTACGTACGAGTTACCGAGATTTCGTAGAATTAAAATAAATCTAATAGCATTTTTGTTGCAATATAAAGTTTGACGTGCACAATTGCCTTGAGACTGATTTTGATAGAAAATTTCATATCCATATTCAAGAACTTGCAATTTTTTTTACCTGCACTATGAACGATGTACCAAAGAAACTATGCTAACAATTTCACGCATATAACCACGCGACGAATATACTGAATTATCTCTAACTATATCTATCATTACAAAATTTTGATATAAGTTCACCATATCAATCTTTTTATGTTATCCAATACAATTAATATTCTCGATAAGCTTGTTTCGTCCTTTATTTTGTGTGTGCCCAAAAAGAATATAAATACTCACTGCAATATCGGCGAAGAGTACTGCGAAGTGTTGCTTGAAGGTTTGCGTTGATGTATGATCGACAAATTCGCCACTAAACTGACTTTTCATTGAAAAATAGCAAAAAGAGGGAACGGCCGGGACTTGCAGTCGGCTCGCGGACGCTTTAATAGCGAAGGGAGAAATGCAGGAGCATCACCAACTCTGCGAACCTTTATGTCACTGAACGGCACACAGTCTGGAATTAAAGTAAAGTAACCATCTAAAATTAAAAGATTGTACTTCGATAATTTTTGAATTAAACAACTGATTACTTTTTTTGCACAAGTACCACTGGATTTCGTGAGTAGTGTAGTGCTCTCACGTTTAAAAGTTGTTAGGTCGCCATCAGCTTTCGATTGCAGGTGTGTGCATGAGTGGTGTATACAACACACACAAGCGTGTGCTTCAGTTCAATCGTTCGAAGACAAAGCTGCGCATGCGTCTTGACACTCAATCTTGACGATTTTCGGGTTCAACACACACGTCGTGCTAATATTACGCGAGTGCAAGGGAGAAAAAAACAAATGCCTGGAAGATTCTCTCGCGATCTTATAGTCATAGCTATATAACTGCCTTAAGTCTCATCATTTTTCTCTTCCTTTTCCCTTTATTATTTATCTTTGTATTTTTGACCTGTTTGGTAAATATTATTTTATTTGTTCGATTTACATCAGCATCTTGATCTTCATAAAATCTACCATTAATCTATGTATTATCTAGAATAAGTACATACGATTACATACGTATCCACATTTGGTTTTACAAGAACCATTATATAATTTTTTATTTTATTACAGTTTATAAAATAACACTTATGACTTTACGTACTTGGATAAATAAGCTATTTTATAATTTACAGATCTACAAAAAATTATCTTGTAAATTATTTTTACAGATGTAATAGTTTATGAAATATATAATTACTATCTATTATTATCTGAGAAATTATGAAAAACAAAATTAACTAGACTAAAAATATTTGTACTATTCAAAGACTAGTTAAATAATTTTACTATACGGTTTTGAAACCATATCTATTAGAAATAATATAAAATAAACTGTTAATATTCAGTTAAAACATGCGTACATAGTTCAAGGCGCCGAACCGGAGTTTTAAATAAAATTTCGTCCTAATACCGTTTGATTACTTACGTTACAGATCAATTATTTTTCATATCTTTTATGAATGTATTACCGAATTATCCTATTTAAAAAAAGGGAATCTTCGCACCTTATATGCAACATGATTGGTTCATACAAATAAAGAGCGCGAAATTTTTAATTTTCATATACTTTAAAATAGTTGCATTATAAATCTAGAAGTATGTGATTTACATTTTAGCAATAAATTCGCTTTATGAATAATCAAAGTAGATAATAATCTACAAAAATGGAAATATACAATTAATAAATCATTTTAAGATAATAGAAGGTTATATTTCGATATCAGTATAAATCAATAATTTTATAACCATCTAAGATACTAAAATTAATAATGTCTTAAAATTTGGTTGAAATAAAGAGAAAGTGAATAGAATAGAATGATGGAAAATATATTCTTATCTTTCGTAAACTGTAAATTTAGAGGTAAGTGGACAACGGAAACTATAATTATCAGAATATTGAACTTATTAATTTGGGAAAGTGTTTACGGGTGTTTTCAATGAAGCAACAAAAAAACATACTTAATGCATAACCCGTACTAACATATTACTTTTAGGTATGCTAGGTTCACTATCTTACAATAGTATAATAACCTTAATATATTTTATCAATTACGAGTTTAATTAATTTTTTAGATTATTTTTCCGATACATCTAGATTAAATGAGTTCATCAGTTATTGTGAAAAAATCAGTGTCAATTTTATTTTTGTTTCATTAATAAATATCTATGAATGTAGTGTTTCAAACAGCATGATTTGTCTATGCGTACCAATAGAATCTTAAAATTGTCATGTAAAAGGTTCAAGTAATTTAATAAATAACAAAAGAAAAATATAAAAGAAAGAACGCGTGAAGTGCTCTAAATATTAGTGGAGTAAAATTGAGAATAGAAACTCGAACAAGAGAAAGAACGAGACGGAAATAGACTGGATTCTAACCTAATAATGTGCTCAAGACAAAGACGGAAGTACGCAACTACGAATTGGCGCTCCAAGCTAATGCCTATAGTGTCGAGCGTGCATGTAGTGCGTCATATTACGGTCCACCGATAATGGTCGCATACTGAAAGAAAAGAATTGTGTGACACTCAAAACGATTCCATCAATTAACGAGGCCAAAGAATGTCTATCAATTTGTCGAAACGGATTTAAAAAGTATAGTTTAAAAAGTTGTCATCATCAGCTGATACCCTCACGATCGTATATAGAACTGCAGCCATTATCAACGACGAAAGTTGCCAAGACGGACAAGAATAACAATAACAAATCCAAGCTATCTATCATATAACTACAACTGATATCACCGCAAAATGTTGTTTGTGGGTAAGACATTATATTTTATTATCGTTATTAATGTCAATCCATTAATGCAGAGCAGATTGCTTGCATATTTCTCCACTCCGCGGACAAGAAAGCTATTTATACATTTTTTAAGCAGTACAATGCGCATTAGTTTCTAGTTTTTGTGTATATCTATATAGGAATGGTGATGAATATTTATGTTATATAAGTAAATGAACCACTGTGTTAAGCTTCATTTTATCTACATAAATGTATGTTATTATGATTTTGGAAAATTTTGATAGTATGGCGTCACATCGATTAAACTATGGAACTATGGTGTGTGTTATATATATATATATATATATATATATATATATATATATATATATATATATATCTTGCACGAGCGCCCTCTTATACAACGTATGTGCCACTATGTGAGATTTCATGACAGAGATGTAAACAATCCAAGAATTCGATTTCTTTAATCAGCAAAAGATATGGCTGCGTACTTTGTGATCAGGTTTTTTTTAATTTTTTTAATTAATAACGTGCTCATTTGCGGACGTTAAGCTGGACATCCACTTCAATCTAGCGATTCATTACATTAAATAAACATCTGTACATCGGAAAAAATAATTTTCCTGCACAAATATCTTATTATTTTTAGCTCTAAGAATAGTGTTTAATCGTAGTATAAAATATTAGCAAGCATCTATGAAAATTATGTTATAATTACTAATATATGATTATTAATTTTTTTCAGATATACAGTATTCATTGGTTTAATATATACTCATCAAAATGCTAGTAGCAAGAGTATAACTTACCAATTAAATAGTTTTGATTAAATAAAGTTAAGAAAATCATATGTAAAGATGGGAGGTGCATTTAGTAGTGGGCAAGACAATGATGAACTTGTAGACAATCTTGTTGACTCTGGATATATCAGATCAAAGAACATTGAACAGGTCTTTAGAGCAGTTGATAGAGGAGATTATTTTCTTTCCTCACACAGAGATAGTGCTTATAAAGATTTTGCTTGGAAGCATGGTAATATACATTTGTCAGCACCATGCATTTACTGTGAAGTCATGGAAGAACTTGCTCTCAAACCAGGGCTTAGCTTTTTGAATTTAGGTTCTGGAACTGGATATTTAAGTACTATGGTAGGCTTGTTATTAAGTAAGTATATTTAATCTCCATAGTGTTATTATCTTGTGTTTTAACGTTTTCCAAATGACAATGGATTTTTGTTTGTTATTATAGCCCAAAATGGTACAAATCATGGTATTGAACTTTACGAAGATTGTGTTAGATATTCATATGATAGACTAGATGAGTTCAAACAAAAATCTTTGGCTCTCGATGAGTTTGATTTTTGTGAGCCAACTTTTGTTCAAGGTAAAAAAATTAGTATAATTTTGCAATGCTACACTGACTACTCAATGAATTACTATCATAATAATTTTTACAGGGAATTGTTTGAGTGCAGTACCTGGACGTAGATATGATAGGGTATATTGTGGAGCAACATGTCCTGAAACTCATGAAGAACTAATTAAGGAGTTTGTGAAAGTTGGTGGTATTTTAGTCATGCCTTATAAAGACCATTTAGTCAAAATCAAGAGGGTGGATGAGTCTAAGTGGGAACAAAAAATAATACTGCCAGTTTCTTTTACTACTTTGATTATTCCCCCAGCAAACGAGTCACCATGTCAATTACGTAAGCTAGAAATCTTGATTTTCAATAATTAATCTTGGATTCGTTTACTTACAAACTAAAAAATGTATTACTACTTCATTGTTTACTTCAGGAATATACAAAATTTCCTAATGAAATTATATGATTGAATATTTTTATTCAGATTTAAAAAAATTTAACGTCTAAATAGTGAAAATTACAATTTCAGCTGATTGTCATCCACTCTCTTTACAAGAGTTATGTCGTGGTAAAATTCGCAGGCGACTCCGCCATAATGTTTGGGTAGAACACACAGACTTGGAAACGCGAAAATCGATCTCGTCCCAAAGGTGCCGACCAAGTCCACCTCATCAAAATCTACGTCAATACGTCATACCAATTTTCGAAGAATCTGATGAAAACTTATCAGACGATAATGAAGAATCTCGCGTACGTGAGAATCAACTGTTACTTAGCGTTGACGGTCCACCAGGTGAAAATTTGCGTACTACATTACAATTTGTACGGGCTGTCATTCGACCGAACAATACCGAAAACGGCGATAATGATAATGATGAAGATGACTATATCAATTGGCCTTACGAAGAAGAATCTCCGAGTACAGAGGAAGATACTCACTGTGATACTAATTTTAGTAGTGAGAGGGAACGACAGGACTCTGAGAGCAGCTCCGAGCAGGATTCGGCTTGCGAAAAATTTCAGTCCGAAGAAAATAACGATGATAATATCGATAAACTCGATGGAAGGCCAGGACCAACTTCTGGTAAAAATAACTTTTAATCTTACATTATACTTCTTTCTGATTTTAATGTCATCGTATTGATCTTTGTTCGCGTTTTGTACAGGTTTTTCCGCTTATTCAAATATGAGTGAGAGTGAGAGTGATCAGGATGATGACAACGAACGCAATGCAAATCGCGAGTCTCGTTCATCTTCAGATCATCAATCAACAACTACACATAGAAAAAAACAAAATCGTAGAGACAAAGGTGACAGTGGTATTGTGGACGATGTTTGCAATGCTGGAAACGATGAGGCTAGTTTTAGTTCCGATTCAGAATTTGCACATGGAACACCAGTGAAACACAAGCGCAGCTCCTCCAGTACACGAGATAATAACGACAGAGATAGTGAGCCGACCAGCAAACGCAGCCCATTAAAAACGTTAAATTGCAGTGATAATCTATTCACAGGTCATTATGTCGATACAAATGCTTTTTCGTCTTACATGAAAGAGAAAATACACCAATTACCTCTGCCCTACTCTGTCAAGTTATATGTAAATTACAATCGAAATTTGTAATTTTTATAGACTATATAAGTTTGAATAGAAGTATGAGAATACAGTACGAATGATTTGATGCTATTTGAAGTTTTAAAAGTATAAAAAGATCGCCTAATCTGTAATTTTGTATTTCTTAAAATTATACTTTCGAAGTAAAAAATGCTACTCGTTATACTTTCTGAAATGATATTATTTTTCAATGTACTTGATTTAAGATATATACATATATATATAGCATATAGCATATATAGCATATATAGCATATATATATATATATATATATATATATTATGAGAAAGATTCAAATACGCCGTTTTATGCATTTTATTTTATGGATTATCTTTGAAATATGTATGTATATATGCACATATAGACATATATATGCTCGCGCGCGCGTGTGTGTTTATAATTCATCTAAATACTTGTTATAACTTAAACTTTATGTAGATATATTTTTTAAATAAATAAGAATGTAAATAAATTTGAAATGGAAGGCATGGAAATAATATCGTTAAATTATATTTTGATTTGCTCTAAATTAATTTTCCTGTTGATTGTAACATAATTAGAATCATACAAAATGTTATATTACAAATTCATATTTAAAAATACTATATTTTTTATTCCATAAAGTCAACATTAGTGAAAAAATTATTGCTGCTATATATTAATCACGAAGAGTTTTTTATGATAATTATCGTATTTTTCGCACACAATTGAAAATTTTGAAATAAAGTTATTGAATTTGTGGCAAAAAAATTTCAATTATAAATGTAAAATGCGCATATCATAAATGCTGAATAAATGAGTCCATTATCGAATTTAAATATTAAATACTCTTACGGATTATAATTAAATGTATTTTTGTAATTTAAGTTTTAATTTCTTATAAGTTTAATGGGTTAGATAGAAGGTAAAAAATTAGTAAAATATAATTGAATTAAGCTTTATAAATTTTTCGATTATTGTTTGCACGATTTCGGCTAAGATCATTTGGAAAGATTTATTAAAAAAAAACTGTCTATCTTCAAACAGAGCGTATCAATGCAATATGGGAAACTAATCTATGTAAATGACAGTTTTATTTAAATTAACTTAAAATTATTAATCGCATGGATTAGTTTTAATTTGTAGATAATTTTAATTTTTGAGATACCATGTAACAAAATGCTGTTAGGTACAATCGTTTCTTATCGTTTTATCTTATATTATGAAAATTTTAACGGTTCACGAATGATTCACTCAACAGCTATATGGAAAATCTATATAGCCTAAATCAGTAACAGATTATTTTATATATTTTTATAAAGCCTATGCAAGTTATACGTGTACATACTATTTTTTTTAATCTGTTATTACATAATATAATAGTTATTCCTATTGACATCGGTGTCACTGTATGAAAGCTTATCTACAAACTTTTACCTAACGTTTAATTTATTTACTGGGATAAAAATTAATGTAGTGATATGAAGAAAATGTTAATGGAAAAAGATATTAATTAATTACACAGATTTATGATTAATTTTTAGAATGTAATGGAATACAATTTTAAGTACAATTTGTTGGTCAATGAACAGTTTTCAAAGCTGAAAAATGTTATATAATTGCACTGAAAACAAATTTTGAAACACGAGGAATACTTTTAACATGCAATTTCCTTTAGTAACTAGATCGTTTCGTTGCAAGGAAATATTACCTTTATTACGTAAAGAATACTTTTGTAACAAAAGTATTTACTTAAAATTGAAGTCCTTTTGGTACAAGAGGAATGTGTTTTCTATGCATTGTTGACGGTTAAAAGTATGTTTAGTTTTAGAAAGAAGGGCATTTGACAGTCGAAGAATAAGGGATGATATTAATTAAAAAAGTAAAGATTCGAAATCAATACGCAATTTTAGAGTAGAGTAAAAAGGAAAAAGTATGGTATTATTGCCTATTACAAGTATTGCGCATTATAAGTTAAACTATAATGAAACGAACTTTGAAAGAGCAGCCTATTATTGAGGAAAAACTTTAAATTAAAATCTGCTTAACAAAAATAGATCTTTTCTTTTATTGAAAGACTCTCAAATTGATGATATCACAGGTATGATTTTAACAGAAATAATTCTCATACTTTATAGTTGAATTCTGGAATATCGTTTTGTTAGAACGATTATGCGTTCACATTAGAAAGTTTTTAGGCGTTATGCAATTTCAGCTCTAAAATTGAAGAAGTTCTGCTAGTTTGTAACTGATGACAGCATAATGTAGTAATACGGAATTGGCTTGCCCTGCGTATGACGTCGTCGTGCAACAACTTTCAAATAGTGATAAAACTTGTGCGTAACTTGTCAAGCTTGGCAAAATGCACACTGTAACAATGTGTCATTGGAAATTTACCGTTGAAAAAGCTCTTGATTCATAATCGTAAAATATTCAGAATATCTGGGTGAATCTTACAATAGTACTGTTTGGACGAAAAAATAAAATGAATTTTGTATATTCGATTGGAAGATATCTTAATGTGTTAAAATAATATCGATCGTGGGGTTTTATATTCTCTTTCTAAGGTTTCCGCAAAATGTAGATTACACATAAATAAAAACTCATGTACAGCAAGGGAAAGCTCAAGGTTAATAGGAAACAAATGGGCAAGCATGAATGTTCATCACGGGCGTTTATATATCACCGTTGGTATCCTAGTAAATGGGTCACGTATCTAGTATTGAGTGTGTAAACATTGATACTTGTTTGCGGACTGCAAGTCGGTTACAGTTTGATCTAGCCGTTTCAATTCGTCCGCGCACACACGAAGAAGTGAGTGAGGATTGACACCAACTGCGCGTAACTATACCACTAACATTTCTCACTTGCTAGTTCCAGGAGAGTTTTAGTCAACAGAAAAACTTTAATTACCCGGCCGTTGCACCATAACTCAGACAGTCTTTTGCCGATAAATTTTAATCAAGAATCAAATGAAAGATCAAAGAGAAGCAGAGAGAGAGAGAGAGAGAGAGAGAGAGTGTAGGTGAGTTAGCAGCAAGTCCCTTAAGCAATAATCTCAGGGAGCGATTGAAGCTGTATATATACGAAGGCAATATACAAGTGCGAGCTATATACATAGAGAACTCGGCTTAAGCCCTTCGCGCGTGCGTCGCGACAAAAGTGTAGCCGAGTACATATCGAGAGAGAGAGAGAGAGAGAGAGAGAGAGCATGAAGGTGAACCTTACTCCGAATTAGCTTACTGAGCCTTGAACGCTTGAATGAGGTTGTCTTCGCCTTTCTTGCACGCGGTCTCGTGGCTTTACTTCCAGTCCCCGGCTGTCCGCGGAAGGGCTCCGTCGCGGCGCGGTTTGGATACAGCAGGCCTGCTGGTCGAACGTCGTTCTCTCGAGTAAGGAGCCTTGTGGAGAATGGATCTTCATTCGGAAATCGAAAATCGGTATATACAAGCAGAAACCTATATTTTTAGAGGTTTTTTACTTGTAGAGTCTTCTAGATAAATCTTGTGATAAAATTAATAGAGAGAGAGAGAGAGAGAGAGAGAGAGAGAGAGAGAGAGAGAGAGAGAGAGAGAGACGAAACGAAAAATATCAAACGAACCAATTTCTCTCTTGGAAAGGTAAAATAGAAAAAAAGACGAGTTAAAGCTTTGGCAGTGCGCTGTCACGCCTGGCTTGCTGGCGCCAATTTGAAAACATCGCCACAGCCAGTGAAATAAAAAAGAAAAAGCGCGGATAAAGCGCGCTCGCAGGCGCTTGCACGGAATTCCATTAATGAATGGAGCTCGCGTCGCGCACTTGCGCACTCATGCAGTCACAACCAGTCGAAAGAGCGAGGCGTAACGACGAACAAGCAAAAGACTAAAAATCCATCCGTCGAGCAGGCGACAAGCAGATTAGAATCAATAGCTCTCGGTAGCTTGTGGAAGCACCGATATATGCGTGTCGCCTGCCTCGCGCCAGTATATGTGCGAGCCAGCCGTCGCATATCCTGATAGCTCTTTTGGCTTGCCCGAGCTGCCTGGAGTTCGCGCTATTGCCTATAGGCTGATTGAACTTCGATTAATTTCACGACCACTTCTCCGGATCGCATTTGCCCTACGCAGGCTTCCGCTTCGTATGTACGAGCACCCTCTGCCCCTCTCGCTCTACCCGACTGCCACTGCTTATTGGATTTATTTTTTCCTCCTTGGTTTAACCCGACAACTTTTTTTCCTTTTGTTACTTATCGCACACGCTAGACTGCGAACTTACTCGACCGAAAGTTGATAAGAGATCGTACGTTATACTCTCTGCCAAGAAAAGGAACGGCTTTTTCAACTTGCCATTCCTTAAAATCCTCTGAATATATGATCATATACTTGATACCTGCCTAGAATAAAATACTACATACTTTCACTTGTCTTCTGTCTGTCTCTCTCTCAGCTCTCTTTCTATCTCGGCGCGACGCTCCACTCTATATGTATGGAAAGTACTTCAGACTGTTGCTGAAAGCAAGCCAAACTTTTGGCGCTCATTCGATCAATGTGTCTAATATTGCATTTGGCTCGAGTGATTATGCGTTCGTGCGCGCGTGCTTTGCAAACGAACAGTTTACAGTCCCGATACATATTAATAAACTAAAATTTATTTATATTATTTTGTTACACTCCTTATATATTCTTCACAAATGCATTTTCACGTACATGAGCTAGCATTCGTTGGATCTATTCTTTCTTCTTCAATACTTGATTAATCTCAATTTATTAAAAAAATAAGAAATGCATTTAATTATAGACAATTTATATAATTAAATTTTAAAGTCATGATCGCAGTATCTTGCTCTGAAAACTAGCTATCGAACAAAGCTCTTTATTATTGATTAGCTGAGTTGCTAACTATACGTTAAATATCCTTGAATTATAACTATATAAAATAAAGATATTGAAAAATTGAGCATGAAAAAAATGCATGTACGGAATTTATAAGGGTATGAAGTGTATGCCAATGAAATATTTAAGAAGTTTAAGAGCTAAAGAATGCGGTGTAGCGGTCAAAAATTAAGCATGAAGCTATGCTACTAGAAAGGATAGCAGCCGTATATATTTTCAGGGGGGCCACAGATGTCTTTTCACCCGTTTAAATAACTGATAAAAGAAGAGACCACAGGCCAGAGAGGCAAAACGTAGTTTCGTGGTCGCGCACAACTTCATAGCATTTTTATTTAATGCAGCTGTTACTGCCACGATGTATAAACCTTTACGTTTTATTATTTAATTTTTTCTTTTTGCGATACAACTCTTGAAATGTAGCTCTAAGCTTTTTATATAAATAAAAAATTTCTTTTTGATTGGATCACGAAAAATAATAAAAACAATCCGCTAAAGTCTGAGGAGTATTTGCTGTATAATAACACTTCAATTTTGTGACCTTTAGTCAATAATTTTACCAACCACATCAGATCCTCCATTAAGTATAAGGTAATATTACAAATGTATGTTAAAATTGTTTAATTATGGACACGCGCGCACACACACACACACACACACACACAAATTATTGTAATTGTTGTTGTTGTTGTTGTTATTATTACTTCAAGAACTACTTCTATGTGGAACGCTGCAGAACTAGTTACCTGTAAGCATTATTCTTAATTCCCTGTAGTCATTAGCATGTCACTATAGTCATTTCTTTCCCCACCACTTTTCGAATGTTGAGAGAGAAGTTTTTACACTAGCATTGCATTATGACTAGATCTACAGTTTACGGTGGAATACAAACCACCGGAGTCACGGTAACAAACATAAAGATTTCACATTTCTGAAAATTTTCATGTAACTCCGGGGCTTAAATCAACGACCACTTGCACAAAAGCCTGAGCTCTTACTTATTGACTTCGTTAATGTGTATATATTAAAATTTTAATTATTGAGTAAAGAACATTTTAATATCTGATATACAATTTCATTGCATTTTCATGTCTTGATTATGTAAATAAATTTAATATCGAAAAGTTGCAATATTATAAAAGCTGTTATTTTATTGTTACAATTTGAGCGCATTGCTTAGCTTAATATATAAATATTATAGAGTTTACTTTTATTAAGATTATCAAAAAATACTGTAAATTTTTCATATATAATGAATCATTTTCTGCAAACTAACAATACGAATATAGAACTTTAATACTGTGTATAAAATGACTTTTTACAATTTCATATTAGAAATTTGCAATATCGATAAATGAAAGTGTTTGAATATAAAAAATAAATCTAGACTATTCTCATACCTGACGTGTTTAAGTATTTCATTGTTGAACGTTCTGATATACGCAAGAGTGTCAAAATTTCATGTCGGAAAATTCAAAAATATCTAATCTGTATCGAGTTAGAAACTGATATTGCTAAAATTTATTAAGATATTTATTACGATTTATAGAGTTAACAATTTTAGAGAATATATGACACTTGCGCTCATGTCATTTTATAATGCAACGTGAAGCTTTCATAAGATTATAATTTTTTAAGGATAAAAAATTGATAAAAAATTGTAATGTAAATTTGGTTTATTAATACGATAATTGATGATTGTACAAAAATGTATTTTAACACAAGAGAGAAAATGTAATAGATAAAATTTCCAGTATGAGTAAAAGCGTAAACTATCCGATATCGTTGCTGTAAGAAAAGCCCCTGGGACGATGAAAGCCGTAGTAAACCGTTATGGTAAACATTCAGCAGATTTGCATCGAACCTTCCCGATTGCATACTTTTTATAGGAGAAACTGGTTGTAGTATGTACATTCGAAAGCTTAGATTGGCTTAATTAATTTGGTTTAATCGTTGGAATTTATACCATTAACCAACACGCCAACTTGCAGTTTTTCATAACGAAAGCAAAAAGTGATGCTTGCAGAGACTGACATTTAAGAGCAGAACAAACTTTAATAAAGCAATAAGCTTTGTGAGCGGAACATTCTGATAGAATATCGACAATCGTGCTGATGATTTAATAAGGAAATGTATATTCTTCGCTTCGAAGTTAACCAACATTTACCTGGCGAATCACTTTTAAGAGTTATTATGCTATTTTTAAAATCTAAAATTGAACCAGGTATCAGGCAAAAATCAACTATCAGTCGCCGTATTAAATAAAAAAAGCCATCATAAAATTTGAATAGGTAAACCTAGCTTTAGCAGACAAGCTTAAAAATGTAAAATTAATGCACCATACCTTTTACATCTTTTATGAACTTCTGCATGAGTCAGATTTTTCCATTAGACGTCAAGAAAGATTTACGTCGAAAATTAATGTAGCAAGGGCGCATTTTAAGCACACCATTCGGCGTTATCATTTTAAGATATATATCTCACGAAAATTACCGACTTCTTTGTATAAAGTAACCACTGCGCAATCGCATACGTAATTTTCCTACTTCCACCCGTACGTATGAAAAGAGTTTTTAAATTCAATATTCTTCAGTGCTGCTCTGAGGGGTATTCAAAAGTGACTTTCACATTTTTCATTGAACATAGTTGAATGATACGAGATAGATGTATCAATCAAATGAATTGTTCATCGGCTGACCAGCTACAAAAATCACGTAACGAAATAAAAAATCAGCTCGTTATTTGGAATCTCGCTTAAAGGAGAGAAAAAAATGAAAAAAAGAGCGCGTATTCGCTGGATGGCGTTGAAAAAGCGATAAGCCAGCAGAGGAACAATCGATTCCGGCAAATCATCGACGAGAGAGAGAGAGAGAGAGAGAGAGAGAGCAAGCTCCCGTGTAATCGCGTGCCGTTGATCACCCGTTTCCGCTACGCGAGGCTGTAGCGCGAGAGAGCGCGATTGACAATAAATAGCCAGAGGTTGCACGCACAATACGCACTGCACGCGCACAAACATAGCAGAAATGACTGTCGTTATATCGCTTGATAAAAGCCACAGCCAATTGCTGGCAGCTCTATTATATATCGGCTCGCAACTGCGGCGGGAGCAGCCATTGCTTTTTGTTCCCAAAGAGACCGAGAGAAGCCGTTGAATCGCGGTAATAGATTTGGTCGCGCCGTAAATCTCGAGCACGGCAGCGGCAGCCTACATACGCGCCATCCACATAAGGAGCTCCGGCTGTCCAGAGCAAGTCCCCATCGACGATCTCGCAGCAGTCGCCATTTGTCGTGCCACGCGTGCGTCTGCCGGTCGGCTGGTTTCGCCGAACAGAGCGGCGACGAGGCTCGATCTCCACGGCCTAGCCGACTACCGCCAATGGCCGTGCCAAGGCGACAAGGCGATAGGGCGTCTCGATCGGGTTAGCCCGGTCGACGCGTCGGCCGCGCCAGATACGACGCTGGAAGAGCTGGAGCGCATCCGTGCGGCGGCCAGTGAGCGAGAGCAAATGAGGCGAAAAATCGAGCAGAGTGCAGCCGAGGTGGATGCAGATGCGGGCGGCGGGCGCGCGAGGAATGCCGCGCGAACAAAGAGAGCACTGGCAGGGGAGATGAGGAACGAGGAATAATGGAGCGAGCGGAGAAGAGCGAGGCAGAGACAAGGCCAAGGATGCGCGAGACGAGACTCGGAGAGCAAGAGGAGGAGAGTGCATCGGCATCGCGCCAACAACAGAGAGGTGACGGCGGCGCTCGAGCGCGGCTTCTCGCTCGCTCGCTCGCCACCCCCACCTTCTGGCCGCCCAGCCCAGCCAGCCCGAGCGAGAGAGAGGCCGAAGCCGGAGAAACGCCCAGCGAGCGCAACTGGCACAGCAGTCGCGGCGAGCGTCGCACCGCAGCAGCACACGCGCCGCGTGCGAGACAGGCATTCGTCCGACCGAGCGTCGACTCGTGCTACTTGCTCGCGCAGCCCCCTGCTGCCACGACGCGCAGCGCAAGGTGCCCAACGGTCATGACGTTCGGCAGACTCTGCAGGCACGCGCCGTCGAGCCGGCGGCCGGGCTCGAGCCGCCGATGACCGCTAGGAATTAGAAGGCCTCTGCCGCTGTCCCTAGGGAACAGCCGGGATGCAGCAATGAGAGGAGTGCGCGCCAACGGCCCAGAGCAGCTGCCAGTTTGCGATACGCCGCCGACGAGTCGCTGCCGACTGTGCTCGGTGAGTGATCTTCGCGCCAGCTCGCGCTCGTTCGCGCCTCGTTCGCGCTCGTTCCTCCAACTTACTCGTGTGCTGTGCATGTGTGTGTTGGTGTGGTTTGCTGTCGAGGTCCCACCGCAGCCCCATGCATGTGCAGATTGCCGATTTCGCCTTGCGGATTTGGACGTCATCTTTCAACACGAGACTTTTGCAATGTCGTGCTCTCCCTCGTGGATTTCTAATATTACTGATTGCCAAGATTTTCACGATTTCTTTTTCAAAATAAATGTAAGTACCATCGTGCTCTGTGTCCAAGAGAATAATATTTTCGCCTTTTGCCGACTTCCAAACTGGAGAGGTTCTGCATTCGACATC
Organism: Phymastichus coffea; assembly: GCF_024137745.1. NCBI lineage: Eukaryota > Metazoa > Arthropoda > Insecta > Hymenoptera > Eulophidae > Phymastichus > Phymastichus coffea. The sequence continues at coordinate 1,369,576 of NW_026706880.1, forward strand.
AATTTTTTTCATGCATGTTCGTGCATACCTCTGAAACGGTTCAACCGATTTTCGATGGGACTGAGCTTATTTGAAAGGCCATTCTACCTCATTGCCTTGTTGGCGTTTTATTGTGAAAATGACTCGTTTATTGACTACACGCGCTAGTGGATGTTGTATATAGAGTTGAGAGATTTTTGCTTGAGAAAAATGTCAATAAAATAAACAGCGTCGTGAAAATGATTTTGAAATTGCAACGCGATGGCAAAGTACCTTTGGATCACTTATTCACACGCTCATTCGTACGCAATGTCATTGGCTGGTAAACAGATATGTCAATGTGAAACGCTGAAATATGCCGCGATTAAGTTATCATTATTCAACAGAGGCATTGTAACAAGTTAAATGAATTGATGAAAATGTCAAACAAGCATTTATCATTTTGAATTTACGCTTGTAATATGACAATGGTAATTCGTTGAAAATTACAAAATTAATCTAGTATTCACGGATTCACTGCTCAGTTTATATTTGATATCCACTTGGAGTTCCCGATAAGGAAGTTTACCAAAGTAAAAGTAGAGTTATAAGAAGATAACTCTTAAAAATTTCAAAGTATCGTAACTGAAGTAGACTTTGACGTAACTTTCTGATATCGAGTAAAATAAGAAGTTCTTTACCAAAACAACAAAATACATTTCGATCTGATTAATTTCCAACTTTGACGCGATACGCATGTTAACAGAAGATCATGGACAATGTACTTTGAACGTAATACTATTATTATGATCTCATTAAAGCTTTCCACGTTCTTAGTTGGTCTACTGGTATGCTTTATGACTAATGTGCATACCTTAGGGAATACCAAATTAGCTGTTGTGTCAGTCAAATTAGCATTCTTTTCAAATTTCCTTGCACTAAACTTACCGCTAAATACTTGGTCATGATGTAAAAGCCATTCATTCTCATTATCATCATCATCATCATCATCATGATAATAAATTAATATCCAACATTTTATTTATCCTCTCATAACTTTACCCAAAGAATAATAAAACAATCAAAGAGGGAAAACAGATTCGAAATATCAGCATTCCCATTTGCTTAGTCGAATAGTCTTTAGAAAGTCAACGGTATGAGGACTGGATCACGCAAAAAGGGGATCGCTGCAGTTGTACAAGCTCGAACGGTCCGAAAGGATCTTACGTAAAATAGAATAAGGAAGTGGAAAGCCAGGTGCTCCCGCATAAGGATTCGGAACTGAATTTCTAAGAAAGCGCTTGTAAAAGCAATAAGATGGCGATTGAAGCTAGGGAAACGTGACTAGCAGCGTTATCGATATTGTTATTGAGCGCGCCAGAGAAAAAGCAGAGAGAGGAGTACAGAGAACAAGTAGGATTTCACCGCGTAAATGCGACATTGACCATGCGAAAGGCAATGACAGTGGGGTTCCTCGTACGCGTCCATAATCAACGAGTTATAATTGCGACGACAAACAAGCCACGTGTGCAGTCCGTAAGAATAGACGCATTTGCGCGCGAGCTTACATGAGGTGAGCGCGGAGAGTCATGGCTATGTAATCCACCATTTTCATAGTAAAGGCACACGCGTCTATGTATATACATATGCATTAGAAGCGCACTTGGATCGTTGTGCTTAATCTGCACAGTAATGCACTCGGATCGTTGGATCCTGCATATGTGTGTATGCGTGCGCGCGCGTATAAGGACGCACTTTCGACGCCGCAGAGTTGCCGGGCTTTTCACCGGTCTGCCTCCAGCCTTACAGGGGCGCGCGCGTTTTCTCTGCTTTTCCTCTTCTCTCCTTTCCCTTGCCCTCTCTCTCTCTCTCTCTCTCGCTCTCTCTGCGCTTCAGCTATATATACTCATGCCACGTACTACCATCGCGTATTCTCTTCGCTACGCTCTGTCTCTCTCTGCATATATGTACACACTTCCGCTTGCCTTGTAGTCCTTTACTGCCGAATTTACTTAATCTGCACATACAAAATACGACTGTAATATTTCGCCGACGAATTTGAATCACCGAATATTTTTGATCAAACGTTTAAAACAAATTATAAATAGCGTTTCTTTGTTTCTGTCAAACCACTATTAAATGATCCTATGTGTGAGATATATATATGTACACTTCTAGAAGTTTAACTGGTCGACTTCGATAAAATATCCATTTTCCAAGTTACAATTTCGAAGAAAAATAAATCAAATGAAGATCGATCGGAGCGTGAAGTGCGCTTGATGTGTCTAGTTGATTGAAAACGTGTACGCAAGAGAAAGCAAAGCGGCAGTGGCTTAAAATAGTTTTATTACGAATATTCGTTATAATTTACTATTGTACTTTCGTGCATTTCATAAGTTCCTGACTGATAACTTTATTTAACAATTGACAGCACACGCAAAAATTTCAGTTTTCATACATTGAATTTCTCTTATTAATATTTATACAAAATACCTACATTCTAGTTGTAGACGAGGTTTTTTTTCTACTACGCATGCTTGCCTTTATTAAAGCTTTATTGGATATTGATACAACATGCCTTCGTAACTCGAGTATTTATCGTAGTATCAAACGATATTTTAAATTTAGACCTCATGAATATGATTTAGATTGCTGTGAATATTATAAGCCACGATGACATTATTTTAATTGCCACTCGGTAACCGAGCTCCTGATATCCTGATTTTAATATTTTTTTAAGTTTTTTTTCTTAATACTATACTTAAAAAAATTGTAATATAACGCAATCGTGATAAATATCAATGCGTGAGGCTCTAAAAATTATTATGACGTAACACCCAACTATTATCCATTATCTACTATTATTACTATTATTACCATTTATCAAATAATCAAGTAATTTTTGTAATGGTCAGTATGGCTGTCAATCTAGTTTTTATAAATACTTTGTTATTGTACGAATGATTTAGTGCTAGTTAATTCCATTATTAACTTATACATATGCATACTCCTGGAAGTAATTTCCACATTTACCAGTCGAATTCACGTTAAACATATCAAGTTTGGCAATTCTAACAATTCAAATTGTCACTAAATATTTCATTTAGTTAAAACTTATTCAGCAGTTATCGTACCACACCTGATCGAAAATGCAACCGAATTATTAAGTAGTTTGCGCAACACTAGAAGCAAAGACGCCGCTTTGACGAAACAAGTCAGTGTTTGCGTAGCGGTTTATGCACGACGAATGCACGTTACATTGTTTGCAAAAGCTACCTACGAATAACGGACTGAAAAGCGACAAGTTAGCAGCGCTATTAATGCGAGTTTGTGACAGTTAGTTATAAGTTAACTTTGACGTAATCAAGTCCAGCGAAGACTGACTTGGCCTCGCATATTGTCCAAGTTACCACCAACATGCCGCAGGTCTAGTATATCGACCGCAAATCTCTACAATAATTAACCTTTGCCTTATATACTAACTCGGAACAACCATTATTTCCACTATATTATGCTAACTTCACTTATGTAATCTTGATTGTATTACTTGTCGGACATCTATAAGCACATCATTTGTGTATCTGACTTTATTTACTTTGTATAATTTAATCTTAAAAAATATATCAATACTTTCAGAACGGAATAAAAATTTGTTAAAATGGTTGATATAAATTTGAGTCTTTCGAACGGTAGAATAATTTCGCCACTGCTAGTGAAGTTACACACGCTAATAGAATAAGGACAAATCCGACATTCGTGGTCAATACAGTTATAAGCTCTCGCGCGTTCTCTCGACTGTTAATATTTTATAGCTTCCATTTATCAAATTCTGTGGATAAGCTAAAAACTTTGAATACGCTGTAAATGTCAAGCGTAGCGCTAATATCTTAAAAATATCTTCGATCCCCAATACATCAGCAAATAATAACTTATTTAAACATTGCGTAAACAACCAAAACTATAATTAAATACTCTCGGCTCGGGAGAGAGGCTCGGCGTAGACGATGTAGCTGTAAGTGTCGATATGGTCAAAGCTGATATAACCTTATGCATACGGTATCACCTTAATAATCAAGCTGCATACTTTACGGGATTCTGAGTTACTGGATCGTGCGCTGCACCATCTACCACATACGTTGCGTTCTGACTTTAGCCAACTAAAAAAAAATTGATAGATTATTCTTTATTTGATAGATTTCACACATGAATGCAATATGACATTGGAATTTGGCATAATTTTATTATAATTATTATAATACAATAAAAAATGTAAACAGTACGAGTAACGCCAAATAGTTTGATTCATCTTGAAAAGAGAAAAGGAAGAGAGAGAAATAAAGAGTAAAAGGAAAGTCATGAAGTGACGAGCTTGTAACGCGCATTAGTCCGAATAATTAACTTTAATTATATTACCCTTAATGATTATTGAATTATATTTATTTGCACCGTGTAGTCTTTGACGTAGACAAGGATTATCATTGCATTATCCTTTGAATCGAACTCATAATGAAAAGTTTTGGAATCAAAAACATCATAAAAGTTTTATGTGTTTGTATGACAGCTGTACAAACATCAAGAATCTATCAAATGCGCGCGCTATATTGAAAAAGTTGTAGTAAAGCGAAGTTTTAGAAAAGTCACATTTATTAGATTATTTTTTTAACTATTTCAAACAGCTATAAAAATATCTTTCGGGATATCCTTTGACAACAAAATTAATCAACTACTGCTATTTTTCCAAGTCAAGTAAACTCGCATTCAATTCATAATCGTGTATTGAATGCGAGTTTAAGTGCCACATTTTAAAAATTGAGAATAAAAGAAAATATGCTTGTACTGTTATTACGACTGAATGAATGGAGCTAAGCCAACTTGCAATTGTCAAATCGGACAGCTTCGTTGAAGCATTATCTTCATTGATAAAGGATAATGCAATGTTTGTAATAGATAGAGACGAGCTTGGGGACGCGTGTGTAGATCAGTTCTATAACAAATGCAAGTTTCATTGATTAATCCATCTCACCGTTGGTTCGCCACCGCATATCCGCGCCCACTGCAATTCAAAGTGAACAACAATACAATTAGTAGGTTCCCACGGTAATTTGAGCTCACAACAATATTTCGCGCGCGTACAGCATAATCACAACCAAAAAGGTAGTAGTAGCAGCAGCATAGCGAAATAGTCAATGCCTCGAGGAGAAAGGCGCGTGAATTTGTTACAATCCGAAGGCACAATTACGGTCTGGCTCTTCTTTATTTCGTTTTTCGAGAAAACATAGTAAAATGTGTGCTGCTGCCGTAACCGTCTCGAGTACACGTCTTTCGTCGGGTAGCAAAGTAATTGTTGGAGCCGAGACTGCTCTTACCCTCTCCCGAGCATTAACCACCACTACAAGGCTCTTTTCTCGGCCAGATTTGAATCTTCGCGCTGATTACGAAGCGCGCGCAAAAATATAGAGCTTGCAAGGGTACTGCATCGCCACGCTGAGTGCTGTTCACCTTGTTTCCCTCTTCTGTTTCTTCTTCTTTTTTCAGCTTCGTTCATTTGCCTTTTGTCTTGAGTCTCGGCTCTCGCGTTCTCTTTCCTCGCGTCTCCTGCTTTCAATTATCAACTGCACTGCGAGGGTGCAATATTCATTGTTTCGATGAAACAATAAAGTGAATTGTCACATTTTGTCCTCGCACTCTCGCAAACGAGTAGAGGCCACGTCGACGTATATCTCGTCGATGAGGATAGTGCCCCTGTTAAAAAGAAAAAGTCGCATTATTGACCAACATATTGTACAACAATACAATATTAAGTAAAGACAGCCAAGTTATACGACTCTCCAACTTCACTCCTCTGCAATTGTAAGCTCGCTCTTGCTGTGTTAACGATTACACCTTTGAATGTTTACTATTTTGCTGAATAATCTTACCCAATATCATTAGGATATAATTTGAAAGAAATTATTGCTAAATATTGAATATTTATTAAATGTTGTCTGCTTGCGCTTGTCGGAGTTCAAGAAGAACTAAAATTATTCAATATTGCTGCTTCGAAAATTTTTCTACTGCCAAGCTCAACACAAAAGCGCTCGATCAAAAAACCAAATTGCTAAACTTTAATAATAGAACTTAGCTCGTTTATTTTTTTCTTTGAGATATATAAAAGTATTTGCCCTCTTGCTACGAAATAAAACGTAATAAATGGTAAATTGAATTAATACATTATGAAGATGGCTGTGTAGTGTGTATCCAGTTATTGAGCTCTTCCAATAGCCTATAGTTAAAAATTAAAATTTAGCCAGAATGAAAAGCTAGATTTATGGCACATAATTCACACTACAACCGACAAAGTAGCTTATATAACTTAGAACTTTTTCCTATAAAAATTACATTACTTGCTGCATGCTGCAAGTTTACGCACGAGAGTAACATTAATTCCCTCTCTTGGCCGCCAGCGTGCTTAAAATACTTTTGAATATTTGAAAATGACTCGACCAGCCATTTTCACGAGCAAGCTTTTCGCACATGGCCGAGTCGTGCTCCATTTGTAAATAAGTTTGTAAATTCATCAATATCTTTGTAATGCGTGAGAATTAAGCACATTTCTAACGTCTCCGCTTTCAAAGTCAATGCCATGTCCACCTTCATCAGCTTCAAATTCAATCTATCCAACGCTGCGCAAGATAATTCCAGAATAGTAGAGAGCATACGCGGAAGAGGCGTGCAGAGAAATTGCATTAACGAAATTTCCATACCTGCATTTGATTTTACAGAACGGGAAGAACTCGGTGAAAAAATCGTAAATATCCAAGGATTCAAAATGGGTTTCCAACTGAAACTAACATGGTTCGCTTAACAGAAAATTCACGAAAGTAGGTTTTTTTAGACCTCGACTCACAGTCAAACAAAATCTTTTGAAACACTCGGCGAAAGTCGTTATACTCCAATGCCAAAAGGTTTCAGCTCGGTCGGATCATTAATTTGGCACGATCGTTATTCACGAGAGGTGCTATGAGAGTGCGTCACCGATTGATAGGCAAGAAACATTGCAGCTGCGAGAGAAACTCGTCAAAAAAGGGGGCTTTCGGACACAGTGATTTATAGGTCATATCTATAGATTCTGGGTGAAAGTAATAAGAAGCGGGCGTGAGTAATAATTGTTGCCCGCTGCTTCGCGCATGTTTCGCAAATTTCACGAGGATGATACCGTTCCAATTTTCGTAGAGAGGAAATTAGCAGTACTTGGATGAAGGAAAACGTGAGAGGGGAAACAGACAGACAGCACGAGCCTCTTTCTCCCCTCATCGGAGAAAGATGAGAGCTTTACAAACTTAATTCAGATGTACCAATTAGTGGAAAAAGCAGTGATATCCACTCATGCACCTAATATGAAGCAAATTCTTCTTTCTCTTATTTTACGTCGATAACTTCTTTTTTTCCTCTTTTTGATTATTATTTCAACGATTCTATGCAGGTGATCTAGGTGAGTTTAAGCATTTTCACGAGTATATTTATGCACAAAGCCTCTTCTAACTCGGGAATGTCCGAAAAACTTGATAATGGTCCATCTCGACAAGTGGCTATTGAATCGTTTCCTTTATATTTCAATTAATCATTTAATTTCCCCTATATGATCTATCTCGATAGTATTCAGTCTTCATACATGCTCACAGCAAATTCAAGTGCAAATACGACAAGTGGATCTAGATGAAAATGGTAGTCTACTAAATATCTATTGATTTGTGATAGCGCAGTCTATTGAGAATGTAAAGTTTTTGCACTCTTGCCATTCCATGCTGTCTCACAAATGTCGCAAAAATTCAGTGACCTAGTCTATTTTAAAATTTTGTACGTTGGATCACAGATTTTTTTAATATATTTATATGCTTTTCAGAAACTTCACAAATTTGTACGTACTTTGTATTTGGAGAAAATTTTTAGTTGAAAAAGCAGCATAAGAATCATTTTGAAAATCTTATGATTTCGAATCATTCGCTTTATTTCTCAAAAAAGGGCTCTTTTTGGAGATATCATTTGTCAGGTCGTTTATTTGAAAATCATTCGATTGGATCTGGTTAACTTTTTATTTTTTTATTAGTCTTTTTATTTTCACAACAAATACAGAATTTTCGCAGATATGGATTTCAAATACTGCTATTATTGCATAAGAAAAAAATGTGTTCCGCTATCTCGAATGAAAATAGAGTCTTATAGCAGCAGTAAAAATTATCTTGAGCTTGAATTCGTTATACGTTGTTATTGTATTTAATTAAGACTATTGAATTAAAAATACCAAGGCTTTCCATTAGATGTTAAGTTAGCTACGCAAAGAGAAACAATAACTCTAAGATCACGGCCAATTGCGGTTGCATTGAACAATCAAAGGTTCGTGATAAAGCTCAGGAATGAAGGCATGGAAAGTGCTAATAAATGTGTAGAAAGTAAAAAAGAAGTAATGACAGAGTAAAGAGCGCATAGATCCATGGCATAGGCGCTCACAGAAGGGTATAGCAGCAAAGAGACTCTTTCGAGCTCACGCTGGCGTTCGCTTGGCGTTCGCGGATGCATGGAATTTATCGTTGCTGAGTATACTGAATATACGAATAGACGCCGCTCTTGCAACAGTCCCGTGACGCGAAGCACGCGCTCTCATGGCAGAACAGATAGAAAAGTCGATGTATTTTCTTTATTGTTGGCACAAAACACAGTGACGCGAGCGAGCGCGGGATTAAGCTAGCCCGATGCATCAAAAACACTTTTTACAACTTTCTGCTTCATAAATACCTGCGCAATTTTCTCTTTACGTATGCACTCGCCGATGCATTTCCATTCTCAATACTTTAATTTGCTCACTACGTATTTTCTCGACTTGTTTTTTATCACCACGACGGTGTACAACCGACCACTCGGCGAATTCCAGTTTGCATTTACCTCTCCATACTGATACATAACACAAACCTTATCTACTTTCCACTCCGACGAAACGCTCAATATTTCCAGCAGCTCGCTCGTTCTCAATTGCAGATCTTGTAGATAACAGCCTGGAATGACTCTTTAGCTGCATTAACCACTTTGTTGTTCGGACTAATGGCTATTGCGTATGGCACGCTCTGCTAACTGCAGTTGCGAACATTTATAAATTAGTTATGACACGTAGGCTCGAGAGAGATGAACTATTCTCTCTCTCTCTCTCTCTCTCTCTCTCTCTCTCTCTCTCTCTCTCTTTCTCTAGCGACAAATTAGGAATTTACCATTCGGATAACGACCATCATCAATTTTTAACCGCCAAGAAACTATACAGGAATGCTTTTTATTTAACGACCCATTAAAACTTTCAAATCAAAAATAAAAATAAAGGTCACATGCTGAAGAGCAATAGAGTTGAAAAATACCATTTTTATGAAAGATTACTCACTTCAATGCTGTGGATATTTTTGTAATGAAAGAATTTTTTATAACCTAACCGTATTTCTGACTGTTCGCCAGAGTTTTACTTGTTGTAAGCTTCGTTCGAGCTGCAAATTTAATTAAATTTTGAAAAGTTTCTTTTTCAAACAAAATTTTACCTTTTTATAGGGAATTGTTTTTATGTAAAATTTTGAAATCAATTATCTGAAAAAACTCTTTTGATATGGTTTTCCTACTTGAAATATTCACTTGACAGATTATAAATAACAAAAACTTAATCATATTATGTGAAAACAATCCAATCGTCCAACAATAATGCACCCTTCAGCATTTGACCCTACTTGTGTTAACTAAAAAGTGTTATATGATCTTTTTTGAAAAGTAACATTGAGTACTCATGTAAATGTGTAACATTGCATAAATCAGCGCATCAATTGCTTTTTTCAAAGAAAAATTTTATTACTTATAGGAATTCCTTACATATATTCAGAATAGATCAGTCTTATGTCAGCTTCAAGTAAACACTACATCTAATTGTCTCTACTAATACGTTGTCCAAAGTTTTTCTGGCGTATCAAGCACGATTAATACAAAATCGCGAAATAATTTATGTGATATTAATTAAAATTACGAATACAATTTTTGAATGAAACTATAAAAAGTAGCATTTAACGATATTATTATTGTAGTAGCGAACAGAATATTTTGAGATCTTAGTTTAAATGCACCAATAATTGATTTTCCATAGTGGGTGTCATATCATTACTTACGATATTCCACAATGAATTTCAAATGAAGCCAATAATCTGTTTGAATAACAACTAAACTCATTATAAGGTAGAGAAGGAAAAGAAGAGGAGGAGGAATGGAAGAAGCGCGACAGTGGTTTGTCCAGTAGCTATGGAAAGTCTCGAAAGCAATCTTGTGAGTTAATCGACTTCAGCAGTGGGTTCATGGTGAGATTAATAGCTGCGGGGTCTATGAAAATGAAAATGCTAAAGTGACACTATTACTTGAAAATCTCAAGAGTTTCAAAGTTATAAATTTATCATTGTAGTTTGTTTCGAGGTATCCGCTTGACTGAGAGCTTGTACGTGAGAATAAGGATACAGTAGTAATATCAACGTTAAGTTAGCCATGCAATTTTCTTCTGATTTTTCAGTATTTGAAGATATTCGATTAATCGAGAATTCAATCATGAACGACAACGTTAGTTGTTCAAAATCATGAGAGTACTGAAGATGTAACATTTTATGAAAGTGAAACTAAAGAAATGCTGCTTCTATCCGTCTCAAGAGAAAGATTATCAAATTGACAGCAATAATTAGTACTCGAGAAACACAATTGCTCCGAGTTCTAATCAATTTGTGCGCACGATATAGATCATGTCGAAGATCGTCTTCAGCAGCAGCAAATTAATAGTGTGTTTGAAGCGATGTTTGACGCACTGATGGTCGGGCTATCTCTCACCCTCACCGATGCCCCCTCTTACCCCTCAAAACCTACCACAACAATGAGCCAATCCGATAACCCTCAATCACAGAGTCGGCAACACTAGCCTGCGGCGCAAGTTCAGCCGGCTACTCGGCCGAGTGAATTCCCGACGACATCGGAGCCGCTTTCAAAATCACGTTTAAGAAGCTCCTCTGGAAATTGCACCCAACGAAGCGAGAATCTAGGCAAAAACTTTGAGTCGGCGCGTCGTATTTTGGCTTCCTTTCATCCTGCCCTTTTCCTGCCCAGTTTTCCTCATATACCGACGTCTTATCGAATATTACCGCTTCAATTTCACTTTTATCATTTTCCATTAATCTATTCTTTCTGACGAATTGCTATTCTCAGTTTTTTTCACCCCGCCCCCTCCATTAAATTTTCTTCATATATTTTTATTGACTTAAACAATAAAAAACATTTAATTAAATCTTTATAATCTAGTTAATAAAGTTATCAGCGACCGAACAGTTTCTTATAGTCTATAACTTCTGCATATTTCAAGTATGATGAAACTATAAAGTATTAAAGATTCTTTGCATCTATTATAATAAGAAAAAATGTTCTTTATCATTTCATTTCATTCAAATTCCAATTCAAATTTCAACAAAAGTACTTTACAACTCTATTGAGGCAAGTTTTAATTAGTTTACATCTAGAAACTCATAAACTGCTTATAAAGAAAGAGGCGGAAATCAGTTGCAGTGTGTAGCCATGATTTTGGAGTAATGGTCAACTCAAAAACTTAATTTCATATAGACAGAGAATGCAGAGATTAAGCGAACAGCTCGTATGCTTAGGAAAATAAAATTAAGAAACAAAGCTAACGGCGAACGTTAATTGTACGATATGCATTGGTAAATAATTGTGAGCAAGAACAAAGAAAATTTGGAAGTATAAGCAAAGTACGAGGGCAAAATAATAATTAACTATAATTTCAAATTATAGAAATCTAGCGTTTTATTCTTCCAAAGTTACATTATGCTTGATTTCGTAAAATACAAGCGCCTTAAATAATACACCATATTCTATTTCGGAAAAACGTAACGACGATTAAAAATTCTGCGCAACTCCATGGAGATTCAACAAGTTATAATTGATGAGCGAAGATCTTGATGCTCTACTGGCAATTCAAGTATTTGTAGAGTACATCGAAGTCGCAAGAATATAAGATCAACAAAGATTTCTAGCAGCTAATCTATTATTAATGGCTCGTAGATATGTAAGTAGCCGAACGGAACTTGACAGCGCATAAAAACTGGTTTTTCCGTGACTACGCGAAAGCACTTTTTTTCTTTAGTTGTCTTGCATGTACTCTTGAGACTAGAGGGAAACAATAGTACTCGCAATATTTACAGCGCAGATGTCTGATTATTTCTTTCGTTCAAACAGAAAGACTGCGCTGTTATGCGGGTTGACGAAACCTACTACTTTTGAATAATAATTATCCCTACGTATTTAAAGTACAGTTGCAAGGAGTACGGATGGTGTACATCTAATCAGGCATTCCAGCGGCGAACGAAGAGACGGAGCCTATAATGACAAAATGACTGCTTTTATGTCTGCAGGTGTTGGTGTGGTTGGGGCTGCTACTGTTGGCTGGGAGCACCTTATCAGAGGAATGCGGCGGCCACCTGACCGCACGGCGCGGTGTCATCTCGACGCCCAACTTCCCAGGAGCGTTCACCGTGCCAATCCGTTGCCGTTGGGTCTTGGACGCGTCGGAATTCGCCGAGCATCAGGCCAACAGCTCGATCGTTGTCTATCTGAGTCAGGTGTATGCTTTTCGAGGTCTGCGTTTCAGCGAGTACGCCTACTACGAGGGCGAGTCGGCGAGCTTTGGCGAGGCCCTCGTCAGCGAGATCGACGAGAGCAACGTGTTCGAGAATCGTCTGCTTCGTACCTACCGTCCGTACCTCGTGCTGGAATTCGAGCTCGACAGACTCGAAGGTAACCACGTGCGAGTCCTCGACAAATTGCTCGACGTTTACGGCTTCAACATCACTTACCAGATCGGCATCGAGTCTGCCAAAGACTCCGAGTCTTGCTCCCTCAAGAACTGCTCCTTTGCTGGCAACTGTCTGCTCGCTGCCGACTACGCGTAAGTCACTCTCGCTCCTTTGTGCATTCGCCAATCGGCGCATGCTCGCTTCACTCTTCTCGTTAACGTATACACTTACGCTGCTCGTTGGTGACACTGCCAGCGAATAATTAATCACATCATTGCACTCGTTCCCCTTTACTTTGCCAATGGTTCATCTCATTATATTGCTTTTATCAAACTGAACTCTGCTACTGGCAAGCGATACAATCTATGCTGTGTCCGGCGGTACGCGTCCAATAACTGCTCTGCTCGCTCATGTACGGCTAGTTTGAACCTTCATTTCAAAGTGAAGCGATCATTTCAAGTTTATAGCGTATGAGAGCAGGTTTACGTTTAGAGAAACCGTCGTCAACAGTACTCTCTTTTTGATAATTACAGTTAACGAGCTTTCTAGCATGATAAAATTAAGTTGTTTGACAGAAGAAAAATGGTCACGAAGCATTTCTCGCTGTAAGTCACGTTTTTCGGTTATAGATACTTTAGTTTTTCCGATTTATCACTTTAAAGTAGACCAAAACATACATATCAATTTTTTTTATTCTTTATGCTATTGCAAGATGCGTATGCTACTGTGTGCATATGCCTGTGAACGTAATTCTTGAACTAACAATAACAATAGCAGCCAGGCAGCAACAACAACAATATATTCACGTACCACTTCGCCCAAAATATGCATGGACCTCTTCTATCCTATGTTTTGCGATGCTTGTAGTTTTTATTTTTCTAAAGTATCCTGGGATAAATCTTGTCAATTAGAAAAAGCCGCTTGTTGCAAAAATAACAACGTTGATTAAATGACAAACAAAACGCAGATACTAAATTGTTGACAAAATTGAACGGTAACGAGTCAACATATTATCTTTTCAATCAAAAGCACAGCTCTATTTTTAACGATCTACCGACCTGCATTCGTCTGAGCTATAAAACCGGTAAGCATGTGTCTCGCACAATTATCAGGCTGAATACTTATGCACGTACGCAAGCGCGGCACGTTTTGGTAAATTTATTCCTGCCTGCAAAAAGAAAAAAAAAAAAAGAGCAGCCGGAAAAAAATGCCACGCCATGAAAAAGAAAGACGCTCAATTTTCGCGCGCGCATATTCAAGTGAAGCTGTTTTCTCGCAGCCAGACGATTCTGCATTTTTCTATAAATGACGCTGCGGCTGATACGCTCGTTTCATTTTTCATTATTCTTTTTCCTTCTTCCGTCCGTTTTTGTCGCGAAAAAATAACGCTCTACTGAGGAGACTTAGCCGTGAGGAAGAGATAGAGGCATGAAGGAAAGCAGCATCGCACGCCCCCGGCCTTTTCTCTGTATCTCTCTCTCTCTCTCTCTCCCTCTCTCTCTTTCCATTTTCGTCCAAGGAAAGCGCATTCGCAAATATTGTCTTGACGCACATGCGCGCGAGCACCAGTCTGCCACCTTCGCACCCCCCTGCCCTCACTCTCTTTCTCTCTGTGCGGCTGTTTTGCCGGGGGCTTATACCTCTTAAAAAGATTTCACGCGCCAGTGCATATGCAAGCGCTCTTGCAGCACCTAAATTTCCACGTTTTTGTTCTTTTTTTTCTTTCGCCAAACACTTTCTTACAGTCTGTGTAAGCTAAGTTTGCTGTTAACGATCGATAATTTATTTCGCTCATTTTTTTCAAAGTCAACACTGCTAATAAATAAATAAATTGATGTAACAATTTTTCCAATAAACATACTATAAATTTTGTAAGTGGGGCTGCAGTAGATCGGGTAATGAAATCACAGCTAGATCGATAGATATTCATTTCAAGTGTTTGATACGTCTGATTTACGCACGTCGGGTTTATCCGTAGAATTTTATTTATCCTTTATTTATGAACTTGCTCACCGAAAAATCCTGACCTGTAATTTTATTGCTATTTGATATCATCAATTCTATTCGTCTACAAGCTCTTTTAGCATCTGTAGTGGTTTGTATAATAAAGAATTTCACAAAGAAAAAGACTTAAAACCGCACTGTATTGGTATTTTGGAACATTTTCAAATCAAGTGTGTATTTTTACTCGAGTCACTTTGGCATAATTACAGTTAAAATTGAAAAAGCTTTGGCCCATAAAATTTTTGAAAATAATAGAAATAAAATAAGCAATGTTTCGTCTTTTCTTTGTTTTTTTTTAAATTTAATTAAAACAAAAGAGAGATAGCCTTAATCGAAGCCCAAATTCGTAAAAAAATACATAGTTGACCCGATTAGTTGAGCTTCGAAACTAGAGCAACTTTAAAATATGCACACGGCTAATATATTACTAAAATTTTCTAGTTTCAAAACTTTGCGAATTGAACATTCGGGCAGAATATTTAAAAAAAATATATTTTTGATATATTTTGCTGCGATAAATAAAAATAGGAGCTCAGATTTGGTAGACTTTTCTTCGTTTTTAATTAAATTTCATAAAGCCACATAGAATCTTTTCTCTTTCTTTTTTTTTTTTTATTAAATTTCTGACCACAATGCTTTCGCACAATTTCAGCACTTCCACAAACAAATAATAGGTGGGATGGTTTCGAGAAAGGAGAAAATGGGAATCCACTGATACTTCGTAGAAGCATGAACTCGTAAAATTGAACAAGTACAGGCAGTTTGAATATTCGAAAGAAATAGTGCCGGATGGGAGTGCTTTTCTGTAGAACTTCTGACAAATACACCAAGTGAACGTAAAAAGTAACGACATGATTTATATACATTCATATGAATTATTCATTTTTGAAAACTCTCGTAAAAAACAGAAAAAAATAAAAAAAACAAAATGTTTTCATAGAAATAAGAAGGTGAACGGTTTCTAAATAATCGTTATAAATATAGATTATGTCGCAAAGTGATAGCGCATGCAAATGTGGTATTTTCGATGCGCAACTTAAATTGGACTGTCTCCGTGCGTGTGAAAGTCTCGTAGCGGTAAAATCCAGCTTGGTGGTAGTTTCGTATAAATGAATTTTTTATAGAAGCGTGAAATTGGTCTCTATTTTTTCCTCTTAACTTTTTGGATAAGTGTATTATCTATAGGTGTTGAATTTTCCAAAGAGGCTACGTGGGCACTGCTGTATCGTAGTTTAAACTTTATGTCTCTGCTCTAGAAAGTTCTTTTAATCGATTATCTAGGCGTAAGTAATGCTATAAAAAATCTCCTACTTGTCGAGTACAAGCAGATGATGAAGTAGGAAAGACTTTAGAAGAGCTTTTAAGTGCGCGATTAATCTACGCGAGATCGCAGATTCGATAATCCCTCATTAAATCTGTTAGGAATGGCAGAGTGAGGCTGCATCTGGCCTACTGTACAAATAGCTGACATGGATATAATTTGGCTGAGGTAAATTGTATTCCACTAAGCTGGAAGGAAGTTAGCAGTTGATGGAAAACGTCTTCTAGCCGAGAATACGAGAGAAAGTCTTCTGTTGAGTCTACAAGTAAGTGAGTAACGCCATCCAGCTTCAGTTGAGCGTCTAAAATGGATTATCCCCAGGACAGTTGTCAGAATCAAAGTCTTTCTCATGGTAGTTCCACTTCAAAAGATATGGCCGCAAAAGGAGCTATTAAGCCAGCAGCCGATTATATTTGGTACGCGCGGAACTCCTTTCATCGCTCAACTCTCTAAACGCTGCCAATTTCAACTATTCCAACAACAGTAGCTTTTTCTCGCACTTCAACACGTCTCTTTTGCTATTCTTTCGCAAAACTCTCGCAAACTCATTTTCGCAAACTTGCCTAGTTTGCGCGCTTTCATTAGAAGACAACGCCCAACAATGGTCAGTAGGACTTTCGAGCGGTAATTTTTCGGGACCGCTCGTGGAAAATTTTCATTGTAAATCTAATGTAGAATTCAGGGCGTGGCAGGAGATAAAAGTTTGAGGCTCGAAAGCGGGAGAGAGACCGTGGTATAATGGAAAAATCTACAAGTAGGCAGCCGCGAGACGCGGTGCCATTAAAATATCATCGCGTGCGAGGTAGGCGAGAATACATGTATCATGGTAGAGAGTGCTGTCCTTAAATCATTCGGTCTCTGATTCTCCGGCGCTCGCAGTGAACAAGTGAGCAGGTAACCCAAGCCTCTATGGTGGCTGCTGCAAGTCTGGCACTAATGAATAAGATACGGGGAGGCGAAACTTTCGCCGCTGTTTCCCGCTGACTAGCCGTAATTCTCGTGTTGCTCGCGTACCGAATTCTCTCGCTGGTGGCCGGGCATTCCCCCCTCTTTTCTTCTTTATCTCGGAGAAGCTCTATTTTGCTTTTACATTAGGACACTGTTTGCTACTTTTTTAGCTCGCCACAGAGACCGCATTTTTCCGCGGCTCTTGTACGGCGTGAAGTATAGCTAGTGGCGACAGTAGCGCGTAAAACAGAGCCTACGGAGGAATTTCCGCGGTAATCTCCTGCTCGTGCTGATTCTCTATCGCGGCTCCGCCTCGGAAAACCTTTTGAAAAAACAAACCGGCAGATCCCGAATCAGCGGATTAACGCTAATATAGAGCGCTGAACCAGACTAAATGCATTATCTTCCGTAATTACATTTCCCACTACCCCTCTAACTTGTTTTCTCCTTTCTACTTCTTTCATACCGCACTCTTCAACTTTTGTCTTTTCTACGGACTCATGCTTATTTTCGCTACTATCTTCTGCTTAACCAACTTCTCAAGTCGTTTCTCTTTGTTTTCCAATGAAAGTGCAACATGTGCAGTATATCAACGACCGCAGCAGCTCGCTGCCCGTTTAAAATACATATAAATCCTGTTTAACTTTGATCGTTAAACATTACTTACTGTGCGCCAGCTCCTATGAAGATTGCGAATTAATGGACTCGCAGGTATATGATGCGTAGTAAGATTGGATGCTTCGATTTAGGCACTTTGCAACAGTCGTTTTTAAATACGCACGTCTTTATAGATTTTACGTAAGTTTAGAAATCTTATTTGTAATGCATTCAAAGTATCGAATTTTTCTTATTTTTCTTTTTCTTCGAAATGATCACCATGACAAAAACATCAAAGTTAACTAGATATATTGACGACAAACAAACCAATATGTAGTTTGAGCAAAGTCGCGTTTTTATCTCAACACTGTATGATGCGCATTCAAAAGTATCTACGCATTCGTTTTTAGTATAAGTAACACATTCTAAAATATTGGATTTTTGCGCACGCTTTATTGAATGGTCCAAAGGAAGAATTCTGAAATTGAATGACATATATCGTTCCATGCGCGAATCTCGAAGAAGAAATTCAAATCAAAAACATTTCCATTTCCAGCATAGTTGCTCTTAATTAGAAAAGTCACCCCTCGAGCAATTAACGTAACACGTTGATAAATCATCCTTTAGCTTTTGTCAAAAATAGAGAAAATTAGTGATGTTATAAATGTGCAAATTTTTAGATTTTGAAACAGTTGTGCGAAGAAAACTCGTCATAGAGCACATCCTCTATCGTGAAACGTAAAGGAAACAAAAAACTGATCTTATAGTGTACAAAAGATATTTGTGGCTTTCGTTGGTGTGAATTTGTGAATCTAAGGCTTGGAAATTTGCCTCATACGGCTGCATGAGCAGCTAGAGTGGGATCCTCGCGAAGTGCTACTTATCGCATGTAATCTGGATGACCCGTAGAGCTGGCGCGGCTCAAATAATCGCTTTCCCTGTGTGACAAGAATGAACGAAGCGCGGAGTCGAACAAGTCGAACAAAAAAGTATAGGGTGAGCGAGAGAGAATGGAAACTGCCCAGGCAAGTGCGAAACCTTCCAATTTAGGTTATCTTCTGTAGGTTATTATCTGCGGCGCCTACTGACCCGTAATTCTTAACCGGCCGCTGTGAAATTTCCATCGATCCATTCTCTATTGGATTTAGCCAATTTTCGTACAGGGAGCTTCGATGCATTTTTCTTCTCGGAAATCGATTGTGATTCTTCGATAAAAGTTCACTCAGGAGTACATTGTATCCGATCTAATGTATACCTTTAAACTTTCCGTTTTCTAGTCATTGCTATTATGTGTCATCGCACAAACTGCGTGACTTTCAATTTAAACAGTTATGACCTCGTATATTTCACAGAAGGATATCGTACAAGAACATACTTTGCTGTCGTACTTGTTCCCTCGAACGTCATCTACTACTTACTGATGTTTACCTTTTTATTGAATAAAATCACTTTCTCTCGAGTAGGAGCGGCGTCAAGATTTCGCGACGACAAGCAAGTAAGAAAATCAAAAGTGCCACGTACAGATGGCCTCTCCAGGGGAAATCCACTTGAAGCCGATGCCACGTAAACAAGGTATTTTCTAGATTTATCAAAACAATATGTCGATAAGTCATCTGTAGTCGACTCAAGGAAAGAAATTGAACAAATAATAATAATAATAAATAATACGAAACGTGCCTGCGAGAGAGCAATGCAAGCTCTCGAAAGGTATAATCGAGTCTCGGACGAATGGAACGCGTCGTCGGCGAGACGAATCCTTTTTCTGGCATGCTACGTGCTGTAGAATACCGCTCATGTTTACAATCGTACTCGAATCCGACTGATTGCAGCGAACCACTTCGATCGCCCCGATACACTGAGCCGCACGACACTCGTACTGCATTACCGTTCGACTATGCGCGTCCGCAAGAGCGTGGGTATACCCGACGATCGACTCGCTTTACTTTGTCGTTACGATTCCAGGATCTTGCTATATCTCCCTTTTTTCTACTCTAAACCGAGTAAATATTCGCAGAAAGTACTCGGCGTAATGCCGAGCTTTTATTCATTTTTTTTTTATACTGCTACTCCGAATAATCGCCCAGTTTTTTGTACAATGCTACGTTGTACAGTACGTCGTCGAGCTTTATATAGTACTACTATGCGTAGCATTGTGGATTCTTTGACAGACGCTTTTCTCCACGAAAAATTCAAATTAAAGACTGGCATTACAATAACGAGCGGAAAGGATTAAAAAGCATACTGATGAGTTAGCAAAATTAAAGAAGAAATTTCTCTTTAAATTGTTACTAGAGACCGCAACAGTTAAAGTCGTTTGAAATTTAAATGTTGTTAAAGCTTTATAACCAAGTAATCCTAGATGGTTCATACACAACTGACAACGAAGATACCGTGGACAAGGGGATTATAGAATAATTAGCTACGCAGCTTTACAAGCTTATAACGCATTTTACGTGACGTGTATCTTCAAAAAATCTGGTTTTTGTCGTGCATCCAGTTTGCCAAAGAAAAATTGGCTAACATGTGAAAAATTATGTAAGCTTAAGATTTTTACGTAAATTTATGGTTGGGCCCAAGCGTTACGCGTAGCTTCATCTAAACTGATTAATAATTGTCGTCGATTATCTCAATAAAAGTACTGTTGTATCCATAATTAATTTGGTTACTGGAGTGAACGCAGTGAAATTTATACGAACGTAAGAGAAAGAGACCGAGAGCGAAATTCACTTGCAGACATCGCACGCATCCTTGGCGACATGTCATAATTCAATCGTTGCAGTTGCTTTGTTAAGCATTTAATGAATGACAATGGTAGAAACTCAACAATGGCTTGCTAAAGAAAGTGCTTCGAAGCACAAATCCTGCAAGTCGCCGAAGTTTAACCCTGATGGAAGCGTCGCAAAATTGCCAAGCGACGTTGCAATCAAGTTGGCTAATTTCTTGCATTGTCGGTAAGGCGTCAATGGTATTTTGTAAATTTTCTTGCCGAGCTATTATGTAAGCACAATCTACTATTTATTCATGGACTTGGTCGCTCGAGTTGGTCAACGAGTCGAGTAAAAGAAATTTAATGCCATAAAGACGAAATGCTTCGCCAGTTTTATTACCTATATCGATGACTTATAATGTATACGTAGCGAGAAGATGGAAGCAATCTATAAGACTGTTTACAGGCTTAATGGTGACAAAGATCAGCTGCTAAGCACACTAACATCCAACCGTTCCTCTTCATTAGGACCTTTTACTGCGATTGCTTTGAAGGATTCGGCGGTGAGCATTGCGGCCATGGACCACTTTGCGTAACCGAACGTGGAAATCCAATCTGTCAGAATGGTGGTACATGCAGGTATGAGATGCCATTAAATACGTGAGCAGCATGCCCTCAAGACAACAGGAATAACGTGCGAACGAATTGATTAGGAATTAATTTCTTTAGTTTTTTCTCGTTTAATAATTTGCGCAAAGTCTGCACAGGTTAGCAGACTTTCTTATGTCAACGGATATGCAGTTTAAAAACGGTATCGATTGGAAAGCTCGATCGGCACGCGGATCGCAATTCGCCACTGGGCAGTTTGGTCATGTTCAAAGTAGTGCATGTGAAAGCATGTCAAACGATAGCGCTGATTCGCTCTCGAAATGAGCTCGTAAAGCGAATGAATGGCGGGCGCGTGATAGAAGCTCGAAAAGAAAACCTTTCATCGAAGGCCAAGGCATATTCGGGTTCGACATGGCAAAAAAGGAACGCAGTTTCTCGAGAGCGGAAAAAACAGGGGGAATAAGAACGAAGAAGGAAAGTCAATTTGCGGTAGGGGTTGTACGCCTCGAAAAAGAAAGTCAATTTGCGCTCGAGCACTTAGCACTTCCTGCTGCGCGCGCGTCTGATGAGATTTTTAGTGGCTCGTTATAACACTTGGTTTAGCTTTGATGTTTCTCCTCACTCTCTTGCCTCGTGTCTCGATGTTGCAGGCACGTCGGAGCTGCGGCGGTACGCTGCCATTGCCCGGCCAACTTTACCGGCGACTTGTGCCAGATTTCCGAGTCCAGCAGTCAGCAGTCCGGTACCAATCATATTATGCTCCATAAGCCTCTCTTGCTCCCGACAGCTCTTGCCTTGAATAATCATCTCGAGACGCGTCCGCACGCGCCAAATTCACCTACTCGATCATTGTGTCCAGCGTGGAACGTAGTGTGACCGTTTGAACTCTCCGTCGCGTACGTGTGCGCGTCTACGTCCCGCTGCGTGCGAGGGGACACGTTATAAGCCGATCGATAGACTATAGCTGACAACAATTCAATTCAATGTGTCAATTTACAACAGCGACGAGCTCACTTGGTTTTCAATCGCGTAGAGCAACTTTTAGCTCGGCACTAGTGATACAGCTCAATGGTCAATCAGCCGCATCGCCTACACTGCTTTATTTTCAGCGCGTAATTTGATACACTTCCTCTTCTCTAGATAGCTTTGCGCGTCAACAGAATACCTCCCCCGAGACGTAATATCGTGGGTTCGACGAGACGGTAATAGCGGTAAAATGTCCTAACATTTTGAACGATTACTCCCCAGCGAGTGCCTTTCTTTCAGCGACAATGTACATTCCTTAGCTGAATGTAAACCGATATCACTCTGTCTTCAGGTTGCCGAGATGGCCAGTGCATTTTTCAGTGTCCATTCCCCGGAGACAAGCAGCAGCAGAGGCCGTGCCAATGCAAAGTGCCGAGCCGCGTTCAAACCGGTGAGTCGAGACTTTTATTTGCATAGAGAGAGAGAGAGAGAGAGAGAGAGAGAGAGAGAGAGAGAGCAATAAATCGCGCGTGATTTGTAATCCGGCATGCAGGCTGAACTCGGTTAGTCTGCCGTGGAGGCTTATGTAAGTTCGATCGATTGGCACGCGTATTCGTTTTGGCTTGTTGAGCGTGCATAAATGTACACGAGTACTCGCGGCATTATTCAATCGTTCTGTCTATTTTGGACTTAGTCGTTTGTTTGTGAATGTCACAGATCGCACGAGGTTCGAGTGTCGGATCAAGCTGACGAACGTGACGTACCCGAGAGGCGTCGACTTCATCGACCAGGATGTCAGTTTGGAAGCTCACCTCGGCAAGCAGGTGAGTGACTGCATACTCGAGAACGGCGTTATTGGGTAGCGCAGTTTGTCGGCGGCTCCTTTTTCATTTGGCTGTCCGGGCTATTCCCGGGATCCTTCTGTTGCCTATCCCCCGCCGACTTTCCAGCTTTCGCGAGCGCGAGTGTCGCTCGCGCGAGCGCCAATTATTCGCGCAGCTGCGACAGTAGTAGCAGCAGCAGCAGCGGCCCCGTAGCCCCGTGGCGTTTTGGAAGCCTCGTGCAAATTGTTCTCCGACTTGCCTGCACCATCCCTCGGGGGCTCGACGCTCCAATTACCGGATTTGGCGTTTTTATTCATTATCGTCGTGCATTTTCTCTAGGCCTCGGTAAATATACTCGGCATGGCGTAGCCCGCAAAATAGCAGAAACGAGAAAGTGATAATTGCACGGAAAATGCTGTACGTAAGATCGCTATCGCGTATTTTACGAGAAAAATCAGTCGATAGGCCAATGGAACGAATTGACTCCAGCCAAATAAATTTAGCTTATTCCGCAAGCAATGCCTGCGAATTAATCAGCTCGCGCGTCAGAGGCTAATGCGTTGGAGAGCTATGGTTTACCTACGCAATTTAGCGTGAAATGGATTTCGGTAAATCTTGATGCGTATTCCAGCTTGACATCAGCCACTGCAGTTTTGATGTCAAGTACGCACGCACTTCTCCGTTACGAGTATCGCTGAGCTTTCTTCTGTAACAGAGTTGGTAGATACGTTTAATCGATAACTGCCAAACGACTGAGTGATAATAATTTGAATACCACATAAATACGTTTCCACTAAATCCCGAAATGTAATCGACGATTCATTGTATAGATAACATCAAGCAGAGCGGATAACTTGAGCAGTAGCTCTTTATCGACTGACTTGCAGATTCGCGCGCAAACACGTGATCAGCAAAATTGAGATCGGGTATTGGCTGCGGTTTTAGTGTGCTGCCAATGACTATCCAGCTGACTGCCTTGCCTTGTAACATTACACCGTCGTTTAAAGCTCTGCAGCGGTGCTTTAGCATAAAACAAGAGCGCAAGCTAAAGTTGGACTATCACTTTGATCGCACTAGAATGTGACTCGCCAAAACCGTCCATCGAAATATTTTCATTGGCAAGTTTATTTCAACTTTTGTTTGAGTATGTATTTCGACGTGTTGGGCGCTATTGACAATTACTATCATTATTAAGATCTTGTTACTTTTATTTTTATAAAATAAATGAAGCTATGTAGGGTGAGAATCCATTAAATTTTAATTATAAACATGGAAGTAATTAAGCTCCACTATTTGTTAAAAATGTAATATAATTTATTTTCCGAAAATATTGTCACTGTAATACAAGTTTTTCTCGATCGTGCCCAAGACTGTATTTGTGATAACCGCCCTTATAAAGGTTGAAGAAACGCAAATAGTTTCGATGCCGGCGTGCTGTAAAATTAGAAAATTAGTTTGTATTCTGTAATTCGAGAAGCCATAAATTTTTTTTTATAAATTATAAATTTGGACACGCAGCACTTTGTCGCCGTCGTTGTTTGTCTGAAACGTGTCTCGACACGCTTAAATTGCAATTCTCATTCTTTAGTTTTAATTTGAATTTATTTTGTAATTTAAATGTGTCTAATTACATATGAAAATTAAATTAAGTATTTGTTATTCTAAGCGATTAAATGAATTAAGTCTACGATCGATAAAATTTGTAACTCTACTTCTCTCTCTCTCTCTCTCTCTTTCTCTCTCTTATGGTTCTTCGCTTACATATGCACGAACGCAAAGGCGATTTCGTGGCCTTGAAAGCCGTCTGCTTCAGGAGTTTACTCCTGGAGGCTGTTAGACCTCGCGGAAAGTACGGCTTCCAGATTTTTGAGGGTCACTTAAAAACGGAAAGGGAAACTGCAAAGCTAACCCATGATCCGGTAGGCTACAGACTAAGAATAAGACAGTGAGAGAGAGAGAGAGAGAGAGAGACAGAGAAAATTTAAAAAAATCTAAAAGGCGTGGCTAATTGAGCGCGCACCCGTTAAGGCTCGATTGGGACGACAGCCGTTTAGTCGGTAGCGACGAAAATTTGGCAGTGAGAGCTGTCGAGTCAGTTGTAAAATTGTACGTGGCGCGTCATTTTCCTCTCTTGCTTCTTCTTCATCGAGTCGAACGAGCGACGCGTTCTTTTTCTTCGTTGCGTGCGTCAAATACTTTCTAAGTTTTGATTTTTGTGTTTCTGCTTGTTTCTTTATTCAGCTCAGTAATTTTTAAGATTATAATGTACAATATGCGCAATTATTTTTCCGGCTTTTCCCTACAGGGTTTTTATGCCTTAGAATAACAAAAATGGCTTCAACAAATATTATTCCTGCTCAACACGTCCCTTTCACTATTCATATTAGATGATTCTAATTCAGTAGTACATTTCTGAGTGCCTCCACAACATTTTTCATCGATACCTTTTAGCATGTTTCAAAAAGCATCAACATTGTGGTTTTTCTTTAATTCATTTGCATTCATCGATTATGCACACACACACACATGCGTACTTATATTTCTTAATAATACCCCCACACATACTCGTATGCGTGTATATACATAGAGGTGAAAGTGTAAAAGCATGGCAGATAAGCTTCAAACGTTTGGTTATTATTAAATAGTTAAACAAATCTATTATTTAATAGATGACGAATTAGGAATAAAATATGCTTTTTATAGCAGTTGTTGCAATATGACTGGTGTACTGTAAAAGTTCGGAAGAAATGATAACGATAAGATTCATAATATTGCAAATAAAGTCCGAGAGCGAAAAGTAAAACATTTTACTTTCTTTAATTTATTCTAATCTTATCTAATCTTACAATCAATTTTGTGAAACTTTTATTCTTCGGTGACTCTTCTATGTGTAGATTGAATTATATTACACAATTGTTGGATTTCGATGTACTTTGATTTGGAAATTAATATCATTACCTTTTTTAACCTTTTGTGTTCTGTAAGACTTCCCTCTGATTAATTAATACAATCATATTCTTGAATATCTTATTACATAGAAGCGTATAACAGATTATTGCCTAAATTAAATTTACAAGTTATCTATATTGTGAATTATCATAGGGATACTAGGGGCTTTTTACGATATTGCTCGATAATTATGATTCAAGCTAATACCATACCTCTGGCGTGATTAAATTGATCTACATATAACGGGCCAGAATATGCGGGAACCTATTTTCATCCTTCATGCATAGGTTATGGTTACTCTGATATTGAGCTTTGTGTTTGTTGCGCTGGTTTAGCGCATGGAATACGAAATTGGGTAAATTGATGCCTTCGGTATACAATGGATGAAATTTCGTTTATTTGTATTTTACAAATAATTTGTTGGAGGAACTGTGAACTCGTCAATATGTGTAGCTGTTGAAAATCTGAAACCGTGTAATTTTTAAGATTAAAGTTGTACAAGTCTACAGATTTAATTGTAGAGATTCGCAGAACTGGCTTACTGGTCATTACGATCAAGAAGTTCAGCTGTATACATAGATAACATTTCAATGTTTGGTCGTGCAAAATAACCAAAGCAAAGCTACGGAACACATTTACAATTCAAAATTAAGCTCTAATTAAACTAGTTGAAATTCGTACAAATCACTATCATTTACAACCGCATGAATTTAAATGCTAATACCGCGCGCGTAACGACAAATTTTTTCCTCTGGCCATTGCACGTTCCTCTTCAGTTCTTGCTCTCACCACTGCTTTAAGTTTCGCAAATAAAGTTATACTTTTATCAGCACTGAATATTTTGTCGCCAATTGCGGGCTGCTCTGCAACGAATGTCTCTCGTTCTATTTGAAAAGACCAGCTCTTGGAAAACGTGTTATCATTCATTAAATGAGCATTCATATTTTTCATTCAGTATTTTAAACACGAACCGATATGCCATTGCTATTCGTTTATCAATCACAGACTAATTTATTTGTATTCACGAGAGAATCGAGTTAAACCTAAACAAGATTAATTACTAAATTGAATTGTACTTATCAGCTGAGCGAGTCAGACGGCGTATTCCAGACGGTCGCCTCGTTGCATTTGTGATTGTCACGACAAACGCTGTCCGATAGTCTACAGATATAGACTAATGAACTTAGGTCGTAGCCTGTCGGTCGGTTTTATGCCGACCAGGGCCAGCTAAGAAAATCTCGCACTTGCAACTCAGTTGGCCCAACCAAGTTTTCAGTCTTCTTCGTACGTTCTTGTCATTCAGTAAGTCGCCAATGGGCATTAAGTCGAACGACTCTGGGAACGCTCGTTCGTTCGGTCTCGCTGATCAAACTCCTACGCTGTTTGCCAGGGGTTCTTCCATTGCTAAGCTGATGTACGAGCAAAAGCTTGAATTACGTTTATCCAGTTTTCGGTATGTTTTTTACTGCGGTGATTTTGGTACGTATGACGGGATGTATGCGAGTTCAATTCTTATACAATCATCGAATAGGGAGTACTAAACATCTTGCCGTGTATTTTGTTCAGTAAAGAATCAGAAAATTTTCATATAACATGCTATTAGCTGAAGCAGTATTTATAATTAAAGTAAATTATCATCAAATGATTTCCGAATTAGTTATGTCAATTGGATTGATTAAAACAACGAGTATTAATATACCGACGAAATATTCGTAAGATCGATATCAGCCTCAAAATAGAAGTTTAATTAAATGTAACTATTCGATTGCTGCTGCAGATTTTTACTAGAAATTACTGTTCCAAGACGTAATAGCATGCCTATAATACCTAGTAAATGCTCTTAAAAATTGAAATTTGTAACAGCTCGTTGATAACTTTACGTATGTAGAAGACTTTAGAAAAAGTTTCGTCAGACTAGAAGAACGTTTCAGTAACTCTGAATGTGTACGGTCTCTATAAAAAAAGTTTCCAAGTTTTTTATCCTTTCTGCACAAACGTAAATTCATATGCATCGTAAATATTCATGTGTGGTGTAAAAAAAACAAGTAAAACAGCTTGGAGATATATATTGTAATCTCGAGTAAATAAAACAAGTAGAGGAACGAAAATAGAATTCGAGCAAGTTTCTTTGGTCTAGAGAAATAGTAAAAATTCAGCGAGCAGAATGCGAGAGAGTTAGAAAATTTTTTATCGAGTTGTCGGATTTTACCCACTGGTAAAGATATCCCGGAAAATCATTTGTCAATGCGACATGTCGAATAAATCTCGCTTAACCATAGATTTTTCTCTCTCGTACCCAGTCTCACCGGAGTGCGAGGTCGATTGGTTTGAGTTTGTCCCGACTTGAAAATAGATACATGCGCAGACGGAAGAGCATGAACTACAAGTAGCACTCTCGATGCGATCACGTGTAATTGATTAACGAACTTCTTCCGATATTCCTTGCTCGCTTTTCCTATTCAGCGTATAGAGAATCGAGGAAATTCGAAAATCCCATCGTCGATGTCGTCGTGACCTTATTGGGATGCTCGCAAGACTTCGCTGGATATCTCATTAAAAAATTCCGCTGAGGCGCTAGCTGATATCAAGCCACGTGCGATCACGTACACGTAGTAGAAATCTCAGCGAGACGTGCTATGCACTCTGTTCGCATACAGCCCACCTACACAACTCCTGTGCAACTACTTCCCCCCCCCCGTCTCTCTATCTCTCTGTGTGTCTGTTTTGATCTTTTTTCGCGAGAAGTACGAGGTGAGTTTAAGTAACGTGGAGCTCGGAGAGCAGACTTGAACGGCATCTAAGACTTTATGCGGGGGCTTTCAAATGCAAGCGAGTATGCAAGATATACGTACCTATGCCAGTCCAGTGAGAGCTTCCAAGCGAAACTAGCTACTGCTATTGTTATTCAATTTGACGCGTTAACGATCACACGGTTTATGATCGCTTGAATGCGGCTGCTTTGCCAGTCACTTTCGTCCGCGGTAGCCTTTGCGACCAAATAATTTCTCCATTTTTTCACTTGACAATTTTAAGCTGGCTCGTTACTCAGCATTGCCGGCAGTGGATCGCTTTGAAGATCAAATTTAACACGGGGATGATTTTGCATTTTGAGCAGTACAGTAACCCTCCACTTCCGTCTTACGCAGCGTGTAATGTACAATGCATAACAATAGCTCACGTCGATCAATCTCTCACGTGTAATCTGGTTAACGTATAGTTAGTTTTAAGCAACCATGCTTTAAACTGCTAGCAGGTACCGATGCGTTTATCATAATAATTGTACCCTCAGAGCGCTGTTGCGGATAGTACATTTCGAGACTAGTATGAATAGCGAATTGATTGTCGTGAGTTCAAAATTACGCATTATTTATTTATGAGTATAATAATGCAAATATTTTCTTCCTCCAATTATCTATTCAGGATATTTCGACACTCGGCGGCATTTCTTCCATTATACTTGAATCATTTAGTGGCTTTATGAACATTTCCATAAGTAACTGCTTGTTATCTACTGACTGCCTTTCCTAAAGTATTATATTCAATTGATAAGCTCAGCGTTAACGCAATTGAATGATACGTTTTCAAGTTTATTTTTTACAGACATTATGAAAAAAGTTTGACGTAGCCAAGATACGAGCGATTAAATGGACGAAAAAGCCAGCGAATTTACTAACTTCAAGGGAAAGTTCTTTTCGAGGGGGAAATAAATTTTCGCCTCTTTGAATAACCTGAACGAAAAATTCATTTTAATAAGAAACCCGCTACGTCGCCAATTGTTATCAAGCATTTATTATTTTCATTAAATATTAGTCTGAATAAGACTATACATGTGTAAATAAAAAACTTATAAGATGTACGGACAAAGTACGGGAAAGGAATTAATAATAGTTCACAAGAATGCAATCAGTGTATCCGTTGAGACGTAAGAACTCATTGAACTTTATAGAATTTCTGTGAAAAGCGCGGTGGTAGCAGCCCTGATTGATGAATAATAGATGCCAATGCAAGTGTCACTTAACACCTCTTAATCTGCGACGACGGCTGCAAGGACGACCGGTGAGTTTGGGAAATGTTGGCGAGTGCTCGAACAATCGGTACAAAGGATGGTTGGTCGATCACCTCGAGTCTCGAACAATATACTGCGTCGATGCAAATCCAATCGTAACCGTCTAGCTTGAAATTCCAAATTAATTAAGAACTTGCTCGGGCTGGGACCTCTTTCCAGTTAATCGATTCACTTTTCTCCCGACTCAGATTCCCAACTCGTATAATAGTCTCACTTCATAATTATATAATCCTCCCCTTCTCTCTCATTCCTATCTTACCATCTTCTTACGTTAGACGTGTCATCTCTGGCGATTACTTTTGACTTAATTCCATTCTATTCTTTCTCTTAAATGTATAAACGTGCCAATCAAATCTTATTTTTTCCCTTACTCGTTCCAATCAAGACTCGCGCACTGGCGAAAGGAATAAAAAGTAGAGGTTATCTGCGCGGCGCGTGCTCTTTTCTCTTCCTTGCTGCAGATAAGACGATTCTCTCTCTTTCGACTTTTCGGATACTTAAAGAAAATGGCTCATTAGCACTTTTCTCACACCTTCGTAATTTACAGCTTATATTTCCAGTGCATACGCGATAAACAAGAATTTTTTTATTCCTGTCAAAAAATATAGAAAACGACAAGTCGTGATAGCAGAAGTAAAAAACTTATCAGACGCTTGTAATTACAAAGCTTCCTTTTATAATAAGTTTGCCGAATTATGAGTACTCAGTGCACAAAGAGAGTGGAAAATTCTAATGAATCTGTTGATTCAGAGTTATTCGTTTGATCGATATTTTTCCTATATGCCTCGCGTAAAAAAGTTCTGCCAAACTTTGGTTAAAATTAAAAAAAAAATAAAGTTAGCTTTGTCTAAAGTTGTGTCAAACTTCTTCAAAAATGTAAGAAAATTTCCGAAGTTTGGGATCGTCTCACCGGACAACTTGTCCCAAACTTTATCCAAACGTAAATTTGGCACAAGTTTGGGAAGTCTTGCAAGTTTTTTGATAGCGAATATTGTATTAATGCTCATCTCAAGAAAATGACTTTTTACGTGTGAAACAAAGAAAAGGCCTTCTCATATTACTACAATAATTTTTCCATCCGCTTATTTCGATCTACCACTAATTTTGTAATAAATTACTACACTACGAATGAATTTTCTGACTATATTATCTTTTTCGATTTTTCAATAAAGGCCATGATTTTCGGTGAAATATTTCCTTCGACTACTAGATTCTGTTATTGAACTTGTTTATGTTGGATGTACGTGAGCTTTCTTCGCGCTATCTGTATTTTGAAAGTTTAGTAACAAC
Organism: Phymastichus coffea; assembly: GCF_024137745.1. Lineage (NCBI taxonomy): Eukaryota > Metazoa > Arthropoda > Insecta > Hymenoptera > Eulophidae > Phymastichus > Phymastichus coffea. The sequence goes on from NW_026706880.1 coordinate 1,400,651, forward strand.
TTCCTCTGGCCTTTTCGATACTTCTATACGTATACGTATCTCCGAGTTTCACGAGCTCGCATCCAAGGGCAATTCAACTATGAAAAATGCATACGCGCCAAACCAGATAGCAGCTTTACACTGGATTTAGAGTAAACGATCTTTCACACTGACTTTTCAACTTACGCGCTTATTTGCATTCCGATTGTATAAGGTACGAGTCGAGAGGGTCCATGACCTCATCGCGCTGAAAGTTCGCTACGAAAGCAAATGATGATGAAAAATACTTGGGAAGAGAAGAGTTGCTCATCAGCGTGGGATCAAGCGAAAGTCACTTGGCTTAATGAAAACGTACGTTTCAGCATATAGCCACGTAAATTGGAAAGCGTTTGAACCATCGCCGTCTCAATAACCTAATGAGAAAGCTTGTTAATGTGCATTAAAACAGTGAGATTACAAAGTTAAAGCAGGAGAAACGGAGTGTCGGCATCTAAAGCGACTACCTACATATTTGTAAGGCTTTGCGATTTGCTGTAGTCGAGAGATCAAAGAGCACGTCGGCCCCATTCGACCGCTGCGTATTAAGCGCGCATATTGTGCCAACTGAATAGGCGCACCTATGGCAAAGCCAAAAGGCGTAAAGAGAGGATAGAAAAAAAAAATCCCCGCGTCGCGACAACCACCGTCGACTTTTCAAAGCTCACTCGCCGCGCTAATATGATCCGGCTTCTCACGTCGAAACAACTCGGCTTTCTCTATTTTAGCTGCGCTTGCTTTTCACATTATACTCGTAGCTACGCTCTGCTGAGTGCATTGTCAAAATGCACACGAGGAATACGAAGCCAAGCTAGAGATGCGGACGCTCGCAATGAGTCTGCGTTTGTCATTAGTTTTTTCTTTCTTTTCCGAAAATCATGTGTTTCTGATCAATTCACCAAAAGCACGAATTTTCATTACACATGACAGCGAACTGACAAAACCATCAACCATTTCGAATTCATGTCAATTCTAAATCACGATGAACATTGTAAGAAAACAGCGGCTTTTTTCATCTGTCACACTTATGTATTTATCATTACTGAATTCACGATTGAAAAAAGTAGTCCACACTTATTAGAATCCAATAATTCGCGTGTACTTTGACACGCTCAATTGGATTTAGGCTGTTTGCACACAAGTAAGACTTGTGAAAAGTGCAGTTTAGTTTGTCAGAACAACAAGGGTCTGCGACAAATGCTGATTCTAAGATTAGCTCACTCGTGTATACTTTGAACGGTGGAAGGATGAAATTTGCTCTAGCATTTGGGTTAATTTTTTGCAGTGTACACTGGCAATTCATCAACCGAGAGAGAGAGAGGCTAAAGTACGTTGCTGCGTGTGCATTAGCCGGCAGCTGCTCGCCTCGTCATTGAGCTCTTGCCGTTTTTGTAGCTAGCGGGATCACGTTTCCAGCAGCGATTTGAATGAATTTCACCAGTCGACCAAGCCCTAATTACATTTAGGCTACTCCCTCTTCTTTCTCTTTTATATTTAGCTCATTTTATTCAGTCAAAGTTATGCACGCGTACACAGCGAGAATTTAATTAAACCGCATTAATATCTGTCAGAAGCTGTCTCTGTCTCATTCTCCAGTGTCAAGTGCGTACTTATTTAGCGACCGCGAGTTATGAGACATCGTCCGTTATAACGTAGCTACTGTTTAAATAATCTGTGACTTCGCAGCCGTGCGAGTGCAGGTGTGTTTCTCATGAAAAGTTTTAACTGATTATACCCTCATTGTTCATCGGCTTTATTAATCGTCGCCACACACACATACTGTCGCGTTTGATTCATCTCTCTTGTGTTTCTCTTGATTGTTCTTTCAATTTGTTGCTACCCTTCATTTTTCATTATACCGTTTCTATATACTTATTTATATTTATTTCATTCGCTATTGTTCTTAAACGCGTGATGTAATTACCATTATACCCTTATAAACTTGGAACCATTCTGCTATTTTATTCACATTTGTCTTCGATGGCATCGTTTCATCGCATATTGCCTGTCTCTGAATATTTCCATAAAAAAAGCTCTGTATATTCTTTTCGTTTATTGGTCGTTGCAATGATATCCATAAATTTTAAACATCAAGTCTACGTAATGTGCTTACGAATAAAAAAGATAAAACCATGTATTATCCATGTATTATAATTGGGTAAAAAGCTTGTAAGTACTGGCGAACAAAAAACAAAAAACAAAATACAAATAATAATTAGTAAAATAAAAGAAAACCGAAAATATATATTTTTCGGAAAAATCAAACTTCATACAGAATTTTCGTCCAAACTTGAAATCTATCGCGTTCAACGAGCTGTCAGAGCACGCTTTACGCTGATAGATTGTCCAATATATCTTATCTCTCGATCACATCGCCTACCTTCGCTCGTAGTATTATATCTCTTTTTTATCGCTGTGATCTTTGAACGAAATTTTGGAATTCATAAAAATTTCACTAAACAGAGGTTAAAGCGCAGAATGAGCTCTATAGCTATAACATTTTCAAGTTTTTAATTGCAGTCTTCTAAAAATTGTCTTAACGAAGATGTGCACTTAAAATTTATTTAATTTTAAAGCACGCACTAAAATTTTAATTTTCTTGGTTAATCACGGCATACAATCTCATAAGTTAGTATCCTGATTGTTGAAACTTGCAGAAATTACGATTTCCCGGCCAATGCTAGACCACGACTACGAGCATACAATCCGATTATTTGATGCTATATATTCGCTCGTAATTGTTTTCTCGTATCGGACGCGGTCAAATCGCAATTCTGCAAGTTTCAGAAATCACGACAAAGTTCCCTTGACTGTTGTCTGGAAATATAGCTTATTGATTCATGTGTGCAAAACGTAATCTCTCGTAAAAGCAGAATACCCCTTTTTTCCAATAATATTTTCTTGTCAATTGAAATATCTTCAAAGACAACTTCTTTCGTAGCAAGGAGATTTGCCTTATTGCAAGTCGCAACTGTTGTCCTCTTGTTAGAAGAGGACCACTTTAATCAGTGTCCCTCGATTCGCAGCTAATCAAGTTGCTTGATTCGAATTGGCATACCCTTGAATCATCAGAATCCTCAAATGACCATGAACTAAATTTGTTAGGATTTAGCGGTAGGACTGATAATCATGAAGAAAGAAAGACGAGTTTATGAGTTCGAGATCGATGAAGGAGGCCGGTGTAATAACTAAAATAATATAAAGTGCGGTTGATCGCTGATTGAAATTTATTTCAACAAATAAATACAAAAAAAGGACCTTCATACAATAGGTACACTTAGAGAACACAGTCTCTATTCGGACGAACAGCGGTCGAGACAGATACGCATAACATCACGTACCGTCTTAGTCTCGGCGACGAAGCGAGTCCTCAGGCTCGTGCTGAGTAGTTGCTCGGACTCGTCGAACCAACGAGCGAGTAGAGTTCTATTGCTGATAATACTACACTTCTTCCTCCTTTCTCGTTGCAAAGCGAGTGGGGGATAAAGTTTTTAGTGCCTCAGGAAATTGGGCCTAGATAGATACACGTCCAGAGTACCTAGGCCTGCCATTGTGGAAGACGACACGCGTTGGACAACGAACGTGCCATTAAGCCACACTTGATAGGATCTGAGCCGAGTTTCCTTAAAATTTCCCCAAGACCGCTGGATTTTCCCCGAGTCATAAATCACGCTCGGAATAGGCTGGGGTACCATGATACGTGGGAGCGATCGCTTCGTCAACAGACCAGTTTATACTCACAATTATCTACGTTCATTGTAACGTGGCAAATTTCTAAAGTTGATTGTACATCCAAATGTAATATTGATTTTATTAATCTATAACGGACGTTATGGTAATAAAATTGAAGTGACTTCTTTGCCATTTTTAAATTCCTTATTAACTCAACATAAATTTCAATTTTTTTTCATGAGCACAGAAGCAATTCATTTTGAAGTTCTTGTTTTTTTGTAGTTTTTATTTCTTCAATGTGACACGAAATGTCTTTTACAGTGGCTGAAAAAAGTAGGTACACAACTTTTATAAAACTTCATTAACGTGAAATTTTTTTTTATCATGAAATTTATTCATGAAACTCAATTCATTTAGCACGGGGTTTGGATAGTCCCTTTCTATTACATTAAATGTCGAATTTGTAAAGTTGTTGAAATTGAATTTGTTGAAATTGAATTTGTTGAAATTGAATTTGTTGAAGTTTTTCGTAAATTGCAACTTGCTCACTGCGCGTATCGATCTGGAATAAATGGCTATGATTCAAATAGTTAGCTGTTATAAACACTTTCAATATTTTCATCGCATAAGTATCGCTGATTAGTCGAAAAGTGGAAAAATTCGTTGATGCTTTATTCCGAATGCGTATTCGAAATGCGTTTTGAGAATTATTTACGGACGCGTGAAAACGGAAAGCGCAATTTGAATGCCAAGAGCTTGATTATTTCCGATGGATAAAAGCCATTTTCGCGCAGACAAAAATAAAATAGTAGCAAGAAAAAAGTACACATGCCTAACAAAGAAAATTTGCTCCTCACTGGTTTATTGTATTCAATATCCGGTCCTTTTCAACATGTGTAACGTGATATTTCACGAAAAAGCACAAACATAATAACAATAAACTCTGATATTCTTGATAGACACATTTTCAGTTTCAAAAAGCTCAACAACAAGAAAAACAGCTCTAAGCAATAGCCAGCAACAATTGTCGACTGTTAAAAAAAAATACACACAACCTTTTTCAATGTAAAAATCGTGATACTTGATCAAGAGTGAGGGCCAATAGGCCGCCCAGAAAGTCTCTCCGATAACGCTTTGCTTCTCGATCTTTGGCACAGGAAAAGCATCCATTCTGGTAGCAATAGCCTAAGTAGTAGCTCTAAGGATAGATGTTGTCGGTTGAGCCGTCTGTGCCAATCGATTTGACTATCGATTCACTCTCACTCATCTCGCTAATGGACGCAATTGTTAACTCTGCAAAAACCAGAGTCGCGGCTGCTTAGTTCAAGATTTCTCACTGCACCGTCAAGCAATTTCTGACTATTAACAGACTCGAGCCGCATGCTAATGGGGAGATTCATAAACGTGTAATGCAAGCGAAAGAAAATGCAATTGTTCAAACTTAGATGAGATTTGAAAGCTGAGCGCACGCGGTCGATGCCACATTAGCCTTCGCATTAACGACGACGCTATGGCGTTTGAATAACCTTTAACATTGGCACGCTATGAATTGTTCTGCGATTATACTGTACGTCAACATGCGAAAAACAGTATTAATCACTCGCAGAGTTTGCGAAGAAAATCCTAATCAAGATTCATCAAACTGTAAGCGAAATTTCGTTTCAATGGTTTTCTTAATTTCATTGAATGAATCGAAAATCAAATACAGAACAACGTAATATAATTTCCTGTTCTCCATTAGGTTTCGTATACGAGCGAAGAATTGAATTAAAAATACAATCTTGGCATCAAAATCGAATCAGGGGATGGTGTAATTTTCAGCTAAATTACTCTCTCCACGCCTACCTTTCTTACCACCTCTTAAGACCTCATCTAAAAAGTTATGAGATAAAGTTTCACCAGATGGTGCAGAATCGAAGTTACAAGACTCGTCAGTAAAACGCCAGACTTGGAATACTGTTGCTCCTCTCATCCTCGCGAGCTTGGCCTCTTGATTCACCAGCTACTTTCGAAAAACTACTCACATAAGCTATACGCATTAACGTTTGATATTTTTGTTTCTTCCAAAGAGCCAAAAAAGGCAAAAAAGATAAGTAATCTCATTTGATTGAAATTAACAGTGATAGCATCTTCATAAAAATTCTGGAAGAATTAAATAAGAGGAATTTAATTTCGGGTACGATAGAATGTGAAAGTGGAGGAAGCTAAAAAAAGCTCATTAGCGTCTGATTTGAATGCTAAAATTCAAGTAGTAGAAGGAAGAAAAAAATTAATCTTGCATTTCTCCGCACGCAGTGGAATTTCCTTTTGAAAAACAAAATTTCATTTGACATATTCGGTCATTAAAAAAGGAGCGGTAATAATAGTGTTTCGAGAGTTTTTGCCACAGTAACTAGCTTTCAAAATTGAAATTTTATCATGTTGAGCGGCAGTAACAGCCAATAAAAAAACAAAGAAAATGTAGATAGAAGAAAGTAAGTCGTGCCACTACCGCACCGGAGTCCGATGAATTTCGATGCTTCCACGAAGTTACGACGTGAATGAGAATACAAAAAATTGACAGCATCGCAGACAGCGGAAACTTGTGGACAAAATTAGTTCTGACTCAAGTACTTTACTTTTTTAATTACTTTAATGTAGCACTGTATGTCAAGTACTAGCTAGGATGATAGAAAGAGAGAGAGAGAGAGAGAGAGAGAGAGAGAGAGAGAGAGAGAGAGAGAGAGAGACAGGCAGACAGGCAGATAGAGAGAGGAAGAAGAGGTTGGCGAAGAGAACGGTCTGATAAATTAGCCACAGATTAGAGGGCTGACTGCGTAAATTAAAGAGAATATATCCACGAGCGAGCCGAGACAAAGACGCCCGTAAGTGTACTCTACCATGAAAGAAAGAGAGAAAGAGAGAAAGCGAATTGGAGTTGTATGAAAAAGAGAGTAATCATTTGCTATTATTGAACGTCATGCGTGTGGCGCACAAGTGTTTGTCGTTTGCAACGATGCTTCTCCCGTACAACATTTCTGGTTTATAAATTGAGGGCTCTCGTTAAATAGCGAAGTTGAGAATGACATTCAGTTTAATAATGTCGTGAACACGATACAAAGAAAAAAAAATCGAAATAAGCCAAAGGGTTAAAATGAAAGGTTGTAAAGTTCTACGGTCGGTGCGCCGAGTGCAAACAACACAAGCAGCGATTTTTATAATGTGCATAAAAACTTGAGAACACTCAATCAATCGGTTGGGGTTAACTTTTAATGAGTATTCTGCGAGGGAATCATTCATCGCGGATAAAAAGGATTGGCACGCGCTTTTTATAAATGAGGATCGACCCTCGAGCCAATGCTTTGTGAAACGAAAAAGTCCAATAACATTGGAAAAAAGCTCGTTACTCAAGACGTGCTATTTCGAATGAAATAGACTTTCTTGAATGTATAACTCAAGTAGTAAACATCAGCCATGCTCGTGCCTCACGTTTATTCAACGAGTTTTTGTATACTATGATGTTTCGCATTTATTTAAATCCTCAAACAGATTGCAAAGCTGCGCATTGCATCGTTTACAGGAGCACTCTAGCGTATCTTGAGAGAGACAGAAAGAAAAACAGCAAACATTATCAAGAGTAGTAGCACTTTGCAATGGAAATTTTAATTGATTCACGCGAGCAGCTTGATCGTTACTTTCAGATGTATAGTCATAAAGTGCAAGATCAAAGAATATACTTATCGCGGAAGCTGACAAGGATGAGTTGAGTGCGACGATGGTGATAATGAGGAAAAGAAAACATTTTATTATTCATGTTCACATGTTATTTTATGAATTTGATCGATTGACAAATAAAATATCTTACTGTCAGTTCGACAGTACGAAAGACAGATGGGACTTGACGTTAGGGAAGAAAGGATGAATGATGTCACTTTGCTCGCGTGCATACGCTATGAGGACGAATGCAATGCTGAAAACGAGAAGGACTGATGTATGCATTGTTTTTAATTTACTATTGTACAAATGAGCACGAGCCAGTTATTGGTGCATCAAATTGTGGTGCAGTAAAACAAGTTGTGAGAATAACATTGTTAGGAACGGGAGCATAATTTTCACGCAACATGAAACAAATTCTCCGGTGACGAAATATAGTTCAATATTACAGCCCTTCTTGTCTAAACGTCAACTTGTCCTGCGGTTTATAATGCAACAACTTTCAACTTTTACCTCGAAGACAGCTCCATTATGGAATCCCACCAACAAAATCGGAAATGGAAACAAGTCCGTCTTCAGCTGTGCAGGCCTCTTTTACTAGGATCTGACTTGGCGGTTATTTTCGTGGTTTCATTTTTTGCGATAACTATTGAAATTCGATAAACGAAACAATTCAACTCTGCTCTAGCATCTTTACGATTTCAACGGAAAATCGACCGTAAAATCGATGATGAAAAAACATTAAAATTAAAGCCAAGATAAGACATGTGCAGAAAAGATCGGAAGGACAAAATGTACGCGGTTCGCTGAGTTTGTTAAAGTGTTTGCGCACTTTCTCATTTGATTAAAACTAGTGACTGCAGCAGAGTCACGGCGCGGCGCTTGTAAAACGGTCGCAAGGCTGAAATCTCTAAAGGCACTTATCGCGCGAATTTTACTGCTTGTTTATTCGTCGCCGTCTGCTGCTAGTCTGTCGTGGCTAGCTTTGTTCGCGCGCAAATACTATGCTCTCTCGCTTAGTCACTTAATTTTAATTACCTGTTCATTGCGATCTGGCGATCTATCAAGCTTTTCGCTAATTATACGATTCTTTAGTTCCAAATGCGATTCGCACGATGTATGTGTACGTCGTGTCTACATCATACAAGTTTGCCGGCTGGTGTTTATTTTGAAATCACGCTCACGTGAAATTCTCCACTTTAATCTTGTACCTACAAGTGCTTCGCTGAATCCCTACGTGTGTTTGACTTTAGCAACACCTGCATCCAGTAGGCACACTATATAGGCATCTAAGCAAAAAAGAAGGCCAATTAAATGTGCCTGTAAAGTCTAGTCATATTCATCTCTGTCACGCGGTAGCTGTTTAAAATTTCGCTACTTTTATCACTGATATTTTATCAAGGACTTCAATTCCCTATAATTCATATTTTGCTGCTATACGTAGTAGAAATCTCGAGAATGCCCGCAAAGATGAAATGCATTCAAATGTGTTAAAAGCAAAACAATTAGGTTTAAGAAGACGTATGTATTTAAAAGGTTAGGACACGCGAGCCTAAAATTTCTCGTCGAGACAGCAACTGTATAATTCTAATTTTTATTCTACTAGCGTTATTTATAATTAGTATCTAATTATAATTTCACTCAATAGAAGTTGCTTTAGTTGAAATTTATTACTATTAGTAATACATTTCAACATCGAATATTCTCTTGTTTCATCGTTAAAAACATTCATGAACATTCTTTTCAATTTAATATTTTGATAATTAGTTTCCGTTTCCCGCATATCTTTCACTTTACGTTGTAAAAAACCAAAAATTCAATTTCCTCCACTATATTTTATTCACGTTCTCTCTCATCCAATTATATTTGAAAGCGACACTTTGCATTTCACAGATAGGAATTAAATTATTGATTCGTACTAACGATTCCAGCATCATTTGAAATGATAACTTCTTATTTTCTTAAAATGATTTATTCACGGTATATTTCCATTTTTGCAGATTATTATAGACAATTATTCACAAATTAAATTTACTGCTGTAATATAATTTCGCACCGTTAGATATAAAAGACAAATACTTCAAAGTATACGAAAATTTTAATTTTCGCGCTCTTTCTTAATATGAATCAGTCGCAACAATGTTGTCGGCGACTCATCATTTTTGTAAGATAGGAAATAATATAAATGTATAACGTAATTGCTGGTTCAACATAAGTGCTGCACTCGCATACGTAAAAATATAGAATTGATGCATCATTAAGCAGAAGCAACTAATCGATGGTTTCACTTCAAACTCTGCAACCATAAAAACGCAAAAAGTTCCTACTTTTTTGTATTTCCAATACGAACGGTCAATGCTGGCTAAGTCCAGGCTTGGTGTACACTGTTAAGATCTACTAACCGATACTATGAATAATATTATTTTCATTTGTTTCAATTGCTCTTCCGAATATACTGGCTACATCTTAGGTATTAGTGGTTGAATTTGCTTGGCAGCTTTATCCATTGCAACGCACGGAAAATTGATGCAGAATGCTTTGAATGCCATTGAAAGGCTGACTATTAGTAAAAGTCCGATAATGTCGAATAAGAGTTGGCAGGGAAAGATTTGATAAATTATAAATGACGAGGCAGAGCAGAGACAAAGGAAAGCGCAGTAATTAGCCCGGAAGTTTCCGCCACAGCGCATCCGCATGATAAGCTACAGTGCGCACAAATGTTTCCACTTCTTCTTAGGTCAAACAAGAGGAGGAAAAAGTATCAGAAAAGGAAGCAGGCCAAAAGATAGAAAGAAGAAAGAAATAGAAAGACGGCGTCTAAAGTTATTTCCCCTGCAGCATCGGAGTAAGCACAGCAGCAGCAGCAGCAGGCGCCGCCAGCAATATTTTGCACTGGGAAAAGAAAGGGCAAAAAGCCTGCAAAAACAATCGATGAAATGGTGTTTAATAGCTGCTATACTATATTCGAAAGGCGAGCCAGCACTGAAAAAAGCGCACATAACTAGGCTCTTGTTACGCTATGACAATCAATGGCAGGCGAGGAGTAAAGACCGCGTATCTATGCACACATCACCCGTGAGAGGCAGTTGCAGGGCGAGCTTGCTTTTTCGGTCTGTTGACACAAATTGATACGAGAGCTGGAGAGGAGCCGTTGTACGTGTATCGCATTTCCCCGATACACACACACACACACAAATATATATAGCTGTAGTCGACGCTATTGCGGCTTCTCCCTACCGCAGTGCAAGCTTTATCCACTTAAATATCATCCGCTTCTTGTACGATTGCTTTGCTTTGTCTTCTTTCTTTCTTCCTTCAAGAGAGAAAAGCGAGAGCGAAAGAGAGATGCCAAGAGGGGATTACATTTTACCACGCGCTGTCGAGACGATAAGTGCCTTGCGCGGATCGTCCGATGGTACGTTACTTTCGCATTCGATCGCGCGACCCTTCTGTTTAAAAGCCGTCCTATTGTAGCTTCCTGAAGCAGAGATTCATTGTATGCAAGTGTGTTTTATAGAAATGGATTGCTCGTGCGGAAAGACGTTTTTCGCCATATGTATCAAAGGTGATCTTCAGTCGAGAATCGAAAACGCAATTAAGAGAGAGCCAGCGAGGTTACGTTCGTGCTCGGCATGCGAAACTCGACGATATTGCATATAGTCAAAAGCTCTGTTCCGCGATCCAATGCTTGGCCCGCCAGAGATGTGGCGCAAAACATCAAGACGCGTGCATATATCCGGTGCTAAATGCTATGAGCTATTGCCTCGACGCGTCGAAAAAGCTCTACCGTTTTTTTTTATTCTCGCTATGCTTTTTCATAAACCATACATCTGCAGACACATCGGGTAAACGGAATTAACATCTCTTACGTGAGTTGTATGCAAAATGTCAGGCAATACTTTTCTACGGAAAATTGCATCTCTCTTTCCTCCGGTATACATATACATATACCGCATGGATGTGTGTAAACTACATTTTTATTTTGTTGTACTATTACAGAAAGAGAGAGGGAGAGAGCGATTGATTTCGTTATCATTTTAATCAACTGTAATCAGTTTTAACCGTATAATCTATATGTTTTAAAAAATCAGAAAACTAACGAAATTTTGACAATAAAAATAGCAGCACGATCACATAATACATTTCACTTAAAATTTATAAACGTTCTAGATGTTCGAAAAATTGTCGACTTTTACCGATGACATGACGATGACGTACACGTTGTCATTTAGTATATTTTGAATCTACAAAGTATGTAGTAATGCAGCACGCGATGAATTTAAAATTGCGTGCAGAAAATGTGATGATTAATTCAAGAAAATGTCCAATTTTACTCTTCTTTTTACACACAAGATCGAAACAATGAGCTGTCATAACGAATATTTGCATGAAATTTAATGAGTTAATTAGCAAGATCGATGAGAAGTCCACGCTCATTATGAGTTCAAAGGAAACTTTGTAAATTTTTGAAATAGTATTCTGAATATAAGGTGTGAAGCATTTTTGTGCAAATTGTCACGTTAAGGTGTATTTACAGGAATGTTCGATGTAATTAACATGATTAGCTCTTTAGATAATAAGATCCGTCGAGGGTTGGAAAAGTTCGACTGCTGATGATCGAATGAGAGTTGTCTCTCGACATACATGCAAGTACATTGACAACGTGTTTTCCTCCGCCCTATAACACTGTTATACCGTGAACTTTGGCCAGCAAGCAGCACATAGAGAGGCACTTTACGCGTTACCAAGGGGTGAGAGAGAAAGGGACATTATAGGTTTATAATGCTTGTGCGCTGCGCTGTATAACTACGTTTGCAAAGCTTCAGAACTCTCCGGTGCTCCTTTGCTGCTTTTCTTTAACTGTCCAAGTATTTTAACGATGGTGCGCAGAACCAAAACTATTTTTGTTCATCTGAATCATCTCCGTATCGAGCAGAATTTGGCAGTACTATTGCTATTTGAAACTCTTGTTCTTTTTATTACACGCGCTGTAGTTGCAATTGACTACCAATACGGTCACTGTATCCTCTATAAAATTATGAAAATTCGCCCAATTTGAATTTGGCATAAGGTTGCAATGTCACAGCCGTAACTTTAATTTTTGAAGTACGGAAGCACCAATTTTCAAGATCGCTTCTTAAGATGGAAAAAGGACTCGTTGTTAAAGAGAGAAGTACTAAAATATTTAACGATCGAGCGGCTTAAAAAATATGACTTGTTCGAATTGGCCTATCCAAGCAATGCAATTCCAGACAAATGTAATCATTGTTTCTTCATATTTTTTCTCAAATAATAAGCGCAATCCAAATTCAATATCACAAATCCGATAGCAATTCTCAAAATCTATTATCGATTGCGCCTGCCGCAGGACCAAAGTCGACATGTGTTAGAATAATTTCATAATTAAAAAATAGCGCCAGGAGTGAGAACAAGTAGAGCTCTTTCACCGTGAATCCAAACGACAGAAGACCATTAGAACGATAGTGCCCCTACTTTTAATTTTACAGCAAGAACTAACTTTTCTTTTGCTTCTGGCGAGCATAAAATCTTTTCAGCCTTGTTCTTTTGTGCCTTGTTCTTTTGTGCCTTGTTCTCTTCACATAAAAAGGAAAAATAGCCAAGTAAGCTACTCGTTGAAGAACCGACTTACTACCTCTACCGATTAAATAATCGAGCGCTAAATTGAAAAAAAGGAGAGTTTTGTGAAAAATCGATTAATTAGTATGCTATTACGATACGATGATACACTGACGGGGTCACTGCACGAGGAAAGTAATCTCGATTGTTAGGGGCTGCCAAGCGAAGACAGGTTCTCTTGTTTAAGACAAACATTGCAGCTCTATCTACTGCTCAAAGCTTGATGCAAGTACATAGGCATACAAGTTCTCTATGTACTTGGTGAGCGTATATACCTGTGGAGGACGAGAATACCATTATTTAGCTGTCTATATGAAGCCGAACTAACACACAATGGATAAAAAGAGAAAGAGAATTACTGGCGCTCACTGGCGGCAAATGCAAAAAGTAATCTTGACTTTTTTCTTTCAATTTCTCTCTCTTTCTCTCTTCCTTGCGAGATTTACCTAACAGATATGCTAATGTGATAATCCGTACCCTTTCGAGATTTCGAGATAGAGAGAGAGAGAGAGAGAGAGAGAGAGAGAGAGCGAAAAATTCGATTTAGTTGATGTGCGCGGACGTACTGTTGCTTCTTCTCATAACATGAACAGTTTTTATTCACTCGTAGAGATTTAACGTGCTTGCTTTTTTTCCAAAAACTGAGCTCTTTTTTTTTTAATCAAGGCACTATTCTTTGCATTATTATTGCCAGGGGAATTGGAATCACAAGTGAAGAATGTGCACTTGTTTTCGTTACCGCTTTGTAACTTATTCTTTCTCTTTGGGGACGAATGAAATGTTTTTAAAGGAAAAATCAATATTCCAGGTATTGGAATTGAAAAAACAAAGCTGAGTAAACATTTTTGCATGAAACAGAGTGCTCTCTCGGAATGAAAAGCTTATACAACAATTCCGTACTAGTATCACGTAAACGTTCATTGATCAGGTAATATCGAAGTAAATATACTTGTATTATACGGTAAGATGTAAATATTGATAGTCTTTCGCTTGAACAATCATGCCATTGTAACATACGATCAGCGAAAAGATAAGTATTCAAGTATAATACTGAAAATAACAACTTAGCTTGGATACATCATGTCGCAGTAAAGAAAAGCGAACGGAAAGTCCCCCAAGGGATTTGTGCACAAAGTATATGACAGTAGGTCGCATCTCTTCTTTTGCGCTGTATTTTCGCGCACGCTCGCTAGCAGAAAAGCGCTTATTGCATTCACCAAGCGCTTTCATATGCCAAACGTTTTCTATTGCCATCTTATTTGTTTGGCTGAATATTACGTTTGCACGATGCGCGTGCGACTGTTTCAAACGAAAAAACTTATCTACGCGTTGCCAAACTAAATATTTATTGAACAGACAAGCTCAATCCACTGTACTCAGTTGGACTTGCTGTTCGCAAGGCTCTTTTTAATTTTTCGGCAAATATTTGTGTGTACAGATGGTTTAGTCAGTGAATTTATCTCGAACCGACATCCTCCTCGCCGTGCAATGATTCTCTCTTGCCAAATAAAGTTAAAATCAGTTTGGGAATGCGAACGTTAATATTAACCAACTTTTATTTATGTTTCTTTTTTCGTTCTAGATTGATTTGTGCACATTGAGCTCTTGATTGCCGAATAATAATACGAATAATACTGTCACTGATACAAGCTGAGCAAGACAAACAGCAGTACGTGCATGAAAATTCAACGACACCGAATCCTCATTCAAATCTGTTGTGAAATGAAAAATAGAGCTCATTATTGAGATCGTCGATGACATTGTCTTGCCTATTGTTTCGTTAACTGGTTATTTCGTTATCCCACGGTCCTATCAGCATTGGCTGTTTTACGAAACGAACAGCACGATTCGCAGGCGAGTAGGAAATTCACCTACGAAATTCACCTGAAATTCCAACGTGAAATGGCCACGTTGAAATTGCAGCGAAAGGTCTAGGTGGGGCGTAAATCATGGCAAATCTTAAACTGTACGCAATGACAACCCCGACGACGGCGCTGGTCTGGCAAAGAGCAAAGTTAAAGGCTAGCGCTCGAGAGAGCACAAGTCTGAAAGGTTCTCACGCTGCTGGCTCGCCAGCTTGATTTTAGCATACTTAAGCAAGTTAAATTACGAAATTTCGTAGAGGGGAAAGGGATCGAGTGTTGTTCGCAAAGCGCAATCGTTGTCAAGCTCTTTCCTTACCGTTCTTTTCTACCCCTTCGCCCCTACGAATTCCGCTGAAGGGAACGCGTTAATGAACATCAGGCCGCACAAGAGTGACGAGCTTTACACGGGAAGTTGAAGGCGCGGCTTTTGCCCTGCCGACGCGCGCAACGTGTAGAATTCCGTCGCAGGCGCGCTCATTGCTGTGTCGACGGCACCTTTTAACCGCGCTTACGTCTTTTGATCATGGTTGTCGCACCAGTTTTAATGAGGGAGTGTTGATTGCAGTATGAATGATGCACTTATCTATATCGACGGCCTACTTGCTTTTCATTATCAAAATTTCTCGATAAGTTTGCACGACGGAGATGATAATCGGAACTTACAGTGCGCAATAAAAAATATAATTAGCCACAGTGACATTTTTAGCTGGTGCACATACTCCACCGGTTCACGTAGATTCAACAAAGTCATTGCTTGTCACGAAAATAACATTTCTCCTGAGGATAAAGATACATCGCCGTTCCCGCGTTCCCGCATAATTCAACAGCTGCGATAGATATTGAATAATACGCAAAATGCATTCAATGAGATTCCCTCTCAAGAGACAGTTACGCAGTTACGACGATAATTACAATTGCTCTCGGCTATCTGGCAGCTAACAGATTGTATTGAGCTGAGTTTTTTCAAGATAAGCGTGCACGTGGTTCGCATGACTTGCTCTGCATATTGAAGAAAAATCAGCGAAATTCCGCGAGCTGACAGAACGAGGAGAGAGAAAAAAAGGTGTTGCATTTAGCGTAATTAAAATTGAGTATAAAAGAGCAGCGAGATTCCCCCTGTGGGTATTCTGTCTCTCGTGCAAGCTTTCTCTGCCAAATGGGAGGCTTAAAAAGACCGAGCAAAAATCTGCTCTCACTATGAATCCACGCTACGCGTCGAATAAGCGAGAATAAAGAATGAGAGAAACATTTTTTTCGTTGGCTGTCTTTCAGCTTTTTTTTTGCACGAGAGAGGTGCGCCGCATGTATAACAAGCGAAATGGAAGGCCGCGCAACACGCATGCGATTTTCCAGGGCATTGGGTACGCGCTTGCATGTGAGCGCGTGAGTGCAATTGCAGACGCGAAAAAAAAAGAGATAGGTTAAACAGCTTCTCATACGCCTAGTTTGCACCTTTCCCAAACACCTTAACTGGCTCAAAGTACGTCATTTATAAGGACACGCACGCACTCATGAGGGTACCAATTTGTCTGACGACGACTATAATGCCAACGCAACCAAGCAATTAGGAATTTCAGCTGAACAAGGACTACAAATTTTCTTGAAACTAATGATTTATTTCATATTTTTCCTAGCTTTCTTGAATAAAATTTGCTGGGTTCGAAAGATAGGACGAGAAAACTTATCGTGAAGTAATTATTTTTTCAATCGTTTGAATTGTGAGTTTGAAAAAATAATAATAAATACTGACCGTGATAGAGTGCTGTCCAATAGATTACGCGTAGACATTTTTTTTGCTAAATTCTATCAATTCGATGGTATTGACGTTTTTACGAATTGAAAAGCATCCAGTCTGTTGTGTTGATCCCAACGACTTTTTCGACTTGAAATAATGCATCACACTCCGCTGCAAATTTCAACCATTTTCTCTCCCTCTCGAAGAAAGTCCTTCCGACGGAGTATTTCATACAATATTATTATGGACTCTCCACTATCGCGGGATCAATGACAAACGAAAATGGTGGAATTCAATGGGAAAAGATAATGGAAAGTTTTGAAAATCCAACTCGAAGGCAATGCTGGATTAATGCTTTTACCGATCACGTGGCCGCATGGATGTTCCGTGTTTCTTATCTGGTTAAAGAGCAACTTTACCTATCTACCGCTGAGTTCGTTGGCAACAGCTTCTCGAAATCTTTATTTTATCCCAGGGTTATCCCAAGACCATGTTCTCACGACCATGACCCAAATCATGTTCAATATTGCAAAGTCTGTTGAAAGGATGTAATATATTATGAACATACGCATATGCACACTGACGCATGCGTACACACATACTCACTAGGATTCTTCAAAACTGAAGCGTACTAAATAAAATGAAGAGTATCGTCGACGTTTACATACAGTAAATTTAGGTAAAAACTGACCGAGATAGCTCACTGTTTATTTATAATTTTCAATGAGGTAACATAGCCTAGTGCAAGCAGTAATGTTACAGCAAGTTATCCAACTATGAAAAGCAGGCTTCGCAAGCTTAAAATGATGTCAACAGACACGCCAATATAGCTTTTGATATCTTCGTATAGAGAGTATGAGAGAACGCTATATCTCCAAAACTTAGAGAGTAGTTTTGCATTTCGAAAAAAGGGCACAAAACGTATGAAAGCGCTCTTTGATGTTGATGTTGTCATCTATAGACGAAAATTGCCATCGACCAATAGTTCAGTCGCGTATATAGGAATGATTACAGGAAGAGCTGAAAAAGGGAAAATAACACATTGCGAAAAAAATATTGATATTATATTAAATATGGGCAAAAGAGGCTAAACATTGTAAGATTTTGGCAAGATAAAATGCCAAGGGAAGGTATGCTCGCAGAAAAAAATTCAAGAAAAAAGGGGGAGCTGTACGTAAGCAGACTATCTATGTGAAGCACGAATTGAGCACGAAGCGCGCTTTTACTTCCAATCTCTCGCTCCGCCGCGTGCCCGAGACATTATAGCGAATTCCACACACAGGCAAGCCAGACGGTAGCACTTATCGCGCGAAATATCCAAACAAAAGCTCCGCCCGCGTTCAGCGTCATACGCGTCTTCCCCGTGCAAGATAGTACATGTAGTCGCATCGGTGGGGAGGCCATTTGAAGCCACACGACATTCGAGCCTTATATTGCCGCCACCTGGCCGCCACCACCAAGTCACTAAAAAGAGACCAATAGAGCTAGGGAGTATCAAAGAGGTACGTACACTCAGACACGCGTCCTTTGAGTAGTGGCGGTGTAATAGTGTACTTGTTCGTAGTTTTTTGCCTCGTTCGCGAGCGAAGGCACGTTAGTGTTTACTCAGTTGCAGTAGGAAATAAACCACGCCAGCTCGCAACACACCGCATACTCCAAGTTCTACACGGCAAACAAAAAAGAAAACACGCAAAAACATAAGACGAAGCTTTACGGTAACTGCTAAAAGGCTCTCGGTCGCGCGAATAAGAAAAGAAAGCTGTTCGCGTTCAAAGACAAGTGTTAACGGCTAAAATTAAGATCGCTCCCGTAATCTACTTGCTTTCCGTACGCGATTTGCAACCGTTCCTCTGTGCCTGTCACTGAGCGGCTTGGAAAATAAAACTTTAAAGTGGCGAAGCACTCTACTACGCGATAAGTCGGCGCCGCGCGCCCTACTTCTCAACTGTCTTTTGCTTTGTTTTTTCTTCTTAGCCTTTCAATTTCCCGTTTTATCGTTAATTAAATGACGCCGACGCTCAACGTAACCTGCAGACATTTCAATTTCGTTCGCGCAGCAACAACTTCACTACGTGAGCAAATAATTCATCCCGACGTTTTCGATAAGTTCATTAAAATTCAATTAGTTAGTTAATTAGCGCATCGGCGTAGACGGATTGATATATACCTATATATCGGCATTCTCATTTGGCGATCAATTTATAGTTCCAGTTCTGGCGTTCAGCTACATACAAACCAAATTTAAGTCACCTTATTACATCATTCACACATTAACGGATATCAGGCATTTGAATATGTATTATTAGAAACTTTCGAGCTATTCTAAAATGTTTCATGGTCAAGTCCGGCAAAATCAGTTATTATTAGAGAAACGAATTACACTCGCAGCAGAGTAACTTGATTTACAGGCGAAATCCTTTATACAGCCGAATAATTTTGGTGCGAGTGCAACGTACACCTTCATAACCTTCCGTAGTTAAATTTGCTAGCGCATGCGTAATAGTATTTCAAACAAATGACTTGAAGCTAACAATCTGCAAAACGACGACGACGATGACGACGACCCATAGATTAGTGTTTCATGACTCAAGGATAGTTCTTGCCTTCCGACGCAGGTTAAGGAGCATTGCAAGGGCTAGCCATATGTATTCTAGATCGAAACTCCGTATAGCAAACGTCAAGCACTTGGAAGGGCATAGTTGAAACGTCGAAGGAATTATGGATTGATGAGACAGATGATGAGTCGGTGTATGCCTAGCGCAATCCACGGGAGCGATCGAAGCTCAATAAACGACGAAGAGGGTTGCTAATAAAGCTTGTAAGGAGTCTTCTTTCTCTTACTCTGCCAAAATTGATTAGATCGATTATTCGGATTGCTGCTTCTACGTATTTGCCAATCGGTTTCTAGTTTAATATCACGAGACGCGCGTCGCACTCGAGAACTGTGTACTCGCGATACTTCGCAATCTTGCGGCTCAATGTCACTTTTCTTCATGCTTACACGATAGCGAGACAGAGAATAACTTTCCACCCAAACAAATACGCTTGCGAGCTGTATATGTTACGAAGACAGCTTGACAAACTTGCCAATAATACAAGTTGCAAATATATTGCACGTGATCGAAACTCTGGATCAATTTTTAATGAGTTTTTCCAGCATCCCTAATGCTCATTTTCATGGTATACTTGAGCTGAAAGACGTAGACTGTTCGCAATGGGTCAGCTTGCGATTGGGTGTTCTTTTTTATTTTTTTACTTAGTAAACTTTATGCGCGTTGCATAACATTTTAATAAATATTTCTCAAATAATTCGGTCCGTTGAACACTTATTTTTCAATAGAAATATTTTGTATATGCAACTTTTACTCTGACTACTGGCAACAATAATGTTTCACCGTTCAAAAATTTTTGAAGAGTATCTTCAAAGTTTGTATGACCGAAAACATGTAATAAAGATTAAAACCGAGCCAAAAAGATTTTGATATAATCCTAAATATCTAGTCCAAATAGGTACATCAATTCACTTCTTTTCTTTAGAGGATAATTGTCAAATCCTGCCTTTTAACACTGACATGATTTATTCGAGGAATTCGGTTGTATACATTTTTAGAGCAAAGTACATTCTTTCAATACATATTTTAAATAGTCTAAGATGACGAATTTACGTATAAACTACATTTTGAGAATTATATTGTAATATTTTATAATTATACATTTTTGTTGCAGTTATCCAAGTATATATGGGATTCTAAGATCACGACGATGGAGGATATGAAAATTTTGAGTATAACGTGAGTAAAAACACATAAGGACAAAGTTTTCTAGTTTTTAAGAAGTGTTTAGATTGTCAATGTTACCAAATTATCTCAGCTAGCTCTCTTTTTACATCCAGTATTGACTAATTGCTGAAAGTAAAGATTTTCTTTTAATACATTAGGTAAAACTGAATAAATGGATACAATGAACAGAAATTTATTAAAAATAAAATATCATTTATTTTCATCTCATACAATCACGACAAATGTATAATTGTCTGTACCAATTGACTTGTACATATACAACGTATCAAAAATCAATTTTCCTGTATTGAAAAATCGAGGAGGGTATTATCTCCGGGACTCGTTTTATACATATTGTTTGTTCACTGTTCGTTGCAAATTAGTAGTGCATCTGACATATGGAGGCGTTTTAAACATGAATAAATACGGTAAAATATAAACATCACGAAGATTCTAAATAAATAACGATAATTCTGCAAATCTCTCATCGCATAATATATCCATTTAATTTATTATATTCAAGTTATTGTACAAACTGTTTTTAAAGAAATTATTATTTGGAACAAAACCGATATAGCAAAAAAATGTATACGTCATTCTTTCCATTTTGAGCGTTATCTTAAGTAGTTTTTTCATATGTTTTGTAGAAAATAATCATTTTTCATCGAATAATTAGAGTAAAACGCCACTGTAGTAGAGCTCGGTACGAAATTACAAGAAACGATAATTGTCTTAATTTTTGGGATAACTTGGCACTTCTTTCAGTTTACCGATGGCGATATAAAGAAGGGAGAGGGTGGGCCAAACCGAACAATTAACAAAGTGATACGCGTTTATGAGAGCCAAACTACTCAGCTTGCATTTGAAACTTTGCCGAGAGCGTGGCCAAGTTACGTAGGCCTTCGGCTTGAATTTTTTATGCCTCTCGGACCGACTTTCCAGCACTGGTGTCTTTCACTCTCCATTCCATCTTTTATTTTCCCACAGCGCTGCCCTCGAGGTGAACTTCCACTTTTTCGGTGATTCAAGAGATGGCGACAAAATCCGTAGCGCCCTCGATCGACTGGTACAACGACGACGACTTGGCGAATTTTTTCTTGAACCGTCGCATTTTACCTTTCAGCAAAAGCCAGCTCTTCGACTGCAGGTAATCTTTTTCTTTTCTTTTTCTTCCTTTCAGTTTTTGAGTTGCTAGCAAATTCGACACACGCGCAAATTCAGAGAAAGGAAATTTCCGGCTGATACGTGTGCCATAGAAAGAGAAAGAGAGGAAGGTTAACTTTACATATTCGTACAAGATCACGCGCGAGAGCACATTATACATGTACCTATATAGTAGCGCGGAGCTTGATTAAGTTTCTTTTATTCCACGTTTCCTTACTTCCATTTACGCAAGCTCTCATTGTTTTTGTTTTGTTTTAGTTTTTATTTCTTTTTCTTTCTCTTTTTTTTTATTCTTGTAGTTTGCAATAATTAAATCAGAAGTATAAATGTAGCTTGAGATATACTTTTCTCAAACTTCTTTCAACAGACTGATTAAATTAATTTGAATAAAACTGGTAGCGCCAGTTTTTGCCCTTTTTCCACCAAAAAGCGAGATATCAAACAACTTTGTTGATAATACTTGCATCTCCGTTTTCCGCTTTTCAGTCGCTTTTTCGCTTATATAAGAAAAAGACTCGTGGCAATTTATTTACTTATTTCTTTGAATATTTTCCAAAAACTTCTACAGCTGCTGTGCCCTTTAACTTGAATCATTATCTTTTGCTTTTAATTCCGTATGCACTTTAATTGTTTCTCTTTACCGATTCTTTTACAAGCATCCATTAAAAACTTTTTTTTAACTTGATAAATTATGAATGATATAAAATAATTACTGGTTTCTGTTTGTTTAATTGAGCTTGTGTAGCATCAGTTAAAATCGAATAGTAATTTTCACTTTATGCGCTGTCAAATATGTCATGTTATAAATCTTGGACTTTTAAACTTAAATTTCAATATCAGTTAAAATTGAAATGAATAATAAATATTAAATGTCAATACCATTCCTCCAGACTCTAAGAATCAATCATATGAATGAACGACAAATTCAGCTAGGCGATCAATTCATTTTGACTTGCGTGGCGATTGGCAGCTCAGATCTTAAATTTGCATGGTTTAAAGATGATATGCTGGTGAACATGAGCAAAGCGACAAGGTAATAATTCAAGCTGTGATTAACTCATGATATAATCCATTTTTCGCTAAACTGAAAACATACATATTTTACAAATATTTTATAACGTTTCTCAATACATTTCAACACGAGGAAAGTGGTAGTTTAAAGTAGTTAGATCACAAATTGTTGTAAAAGCAGCAACTCGAGGAAAAATTTGTTCATTTACTCTTATTATGTATAAAACTAATAATCAATTATTAAAAAAAACGTAAATTTTTGAAATTATAATCATTTGTTTAACCTTTTGTTCAATGATACGCTTCAGAAACTGAATCGAATAGTGACTTGTTTGAGTTAACTTTAATTTTAGTGTTTCGTTACGAATAAAATTTTTATTCTGAAAATATCCAACATTTTCTATATCTTATAAAATTATAAATAATTTGCGGTTTTTAGGCTTTGTTTTCTATTAAAAAAAACCTGTGGTTTAGATATGTTTATAAATATAATTAGTTTGAATTGAGTTCACCTAAAATTCAAATGCTGCCTAATATTGTAATAGAGTCGGCTTACAACGCCGATGAATATATCGCTATTACCAAGTATTTAAAAGGGGGAAGGCAAGGGAGGCGGTATATTGCTCCTGACAAGGTAAAGAGAAAGGTGAACGCAATAATCATTCCTCTTATCTTAGTAAATCCCTTTATTACAGCACGCTACCCTGAGCGTAACAGTTCGGACATTCTATCACGCGCCTTATTTATCTAAGCTAACAATCTCCGATCGCTAAAAGAGATGGCCGGCACGTTAGCGCCTTGCCATCTCGCTACCGACACGATACAATCCAAATTATGCTAATTACCGAACTAGCCGTGCCGGCCCGTGAGAGCCTGGCACAGCGCACAAGCCGTGAGTAGCCGTAGAGTGAGAATTAGAGAGAGAGAGATTGGAAAATGACCTGACGATTGAAGAACTTCGATGCAGGGCCTCGCCGAAGATGGTGATAGCGTCTAACTGCAGGCAAATCTATCTGTGGTCGGAAGAACTCGGCGAAAGATAGGCAGGATCCGGGCCGATACTGATGCCGTCTCGGTTTCCTCGTATCTTTCTTTGTAGTTGACTGCAGGGGGTCCGTACACCTCTCTCTGCTAATGGCCACTTTCTACTGCCCGCCGCGAGTATGCTTCCGAGTGCGTGAGAGACTGCTTCTCACGCTCTCCCCACTCACTTGCCTAATCGGCAGCACGCGGCACCGCCAAGTGCGGCTAGTGTCACGCGCCTGCCTGCACTAGTCGCGTTCTTTTCTTTCTCTCTTATCTCTCTCTTTCTCTCACTCTCTCTCTTTCTCTCTTACAAGAGCGCCTGTTACTATGCGCTCTTGTCGACCAATGCCACTGCCTCTCTCTATCTTTCTTCTTCTTACTCGTTGCGGTGGCGATGCTGAAAACATAAAGGCAGGCATCAGGCATGTGAATTATGCGCTATAGGTCTGCCATGAGTCCACGCCGATGATAGAGAGAGATAGGAGACACACGGTGCAGGTCAAATCCACCGGCACCGTTACAATATTTTTAATTCTAGTTCAAAGATTCATATAAATACGTTAGTTGCATATTTTTATAAGATTTCTAGTTTTTTATTACATGATTAAATTTTTTTAAAAGTAAAATGAAACCAGATATGTTTACTAAATAAACAATCGAGAAATGCTTTAAATTTTATTAGCCTTCTCCGAACTTTTCAATTAATTTTCATAATGAAGACAGATAGCATTTTAACTAAATTATAGATGAGTTGGAAAATACAGATTTCTTTTATTTCTAATTGATTGAACGCCCCTTTTTTAGTCTGTTAAATCCACTTCATAAAATGATTGACTATATCAACAGCAGTGAATCCAATAAAACATTTAAATCTTTCCAATTAGTAGCGAAATGTTTGATTGAAAAATCAATCAAACCACCAATCTGTCATATTCACTGATATTTGAAATCAAAAAAATATTTATTCGTCGAAAAAATGAATTTCCAATAACTTAAAATGAGTGCAGTTCTTGAATATCAAATTTTGGCATTTTAAACGTTAAAAGCATTTTTTTAAAACTACCTTACCGTGAATTGAAAGTAAGAAAATTGCTTTCAGAATAATACAGAATGAAACCACCATTTTCTCTCTCACAATTATTACTTTTTCCTCATAAAAGAATCTGCCATTATCAAGTCACCATGATTGGGACATGAAAATCAATTTCTTGAAACATATCACTTAAGCATCAATCTTATTCCATATTCAGAAAAATTTGGTACAGACACCTGCCGAACGACGGCTCCGACTATCACACCTCGATATTAACGGTGGATAAGGCCACGCTGTTTGACGAGGGCGTGTTCACCTGTCAGGTCGTCGATTGGGGCGTGCAGCAGTGTAAGGATGTACACATCAACATCAGGGACGACCCCAACGTCAAAGTCATGCCAATGAGCAGTACTATTGAGAAAGTATGCTATTTAATTTTGTGAATATTAATTTATCCGTGAGATGTCATTTCAATAATAGACGCAGTAGTCAAAATTAATTTTCATCGTAAATATCAATGTCATCTGTTATTTTGACGAATGATATTTATTCGAATGACTATTCATTGATTCAAATGAGATGTTACATTAGGAAACATGAAATCGTCAATCTTTCTAAAGCATCGTACATATGGAAATTTGAGAAAAGGCTTTCAGAGTCAACTCTTCAAAGCTCTTTTCACGTATGAACGGAATCGGAAAATATCTTTTCCTAGCAAGAAAAGCGCTTACGGTCAGACTATTTGAATTAAGGAAAAAAGCCTTTAACTTCC
This sequence comes from Phymastichus coffea, assembly GCF_024137745.1. Taxonomy (NCBI): domain Eukaryota; kingdom Metazoa; phylum Arthropoda; class Insecta; order Hymenoptera; family Eulophidae; genus Phymastichus; species Phymastichus coffea. The sequence goes on from NW_026706880.1 coordinate 1,426,053, forward strand.
AGAGCCTTGACGTAAACTTCAATTTCAGTTATGTACATATATATATATATATATATATATATATATATATATACGAAAGTGGTGAGAGAAAGACGGCAAAAAGCTATTTATATTTCTGTAGGTTGACAGTTCAAAAGCCGTACTTATACCTAAGCCGTTATCTTCACTCTCTGTTGGCCATATATCTCCGTGTACTATTCGAATAAGATTAGCCCGCTAAATCTATACGAGCGTGTTGAGAGCGCGCGGCAACAAAAAATTGCGCGAATGGCAATTGCGAGTCGTTTAGCGCATTGCGAATCCGCTGAAATGGCTCTTACGACGCGCGCATTTCTGGTATGTGTGTAGTATACATATACGTACATAAACGTATTTTGCCGACTCGTCAATAACCATTTCTCATAGTCCATTCGCATTTCAACAATTCGCCATTGAAAATGAGATATTTCAAAATGCATTAATCTGTCCACAGGGAAGCACTTTGCGATTGATGTGCACCACACCGAATATGCGAGACGTAGGCATCGGTTTCGGCTGGTCAAAGAATCGTGCGCTGCTGCGCCTCGCGCCCGGTCAAGAAGTTTGGGAAGATCTTTATCCAGCGGGCAGCCTATTGACGATCAGCAACGCCCAAAAGTCGGCCGTGTATACGTGCAACGTAGCTCAACGTTCGGCTTCGGCCCACGTGGATGTAGTGAATCGCACACTTATACCATTGTGCTTGAGTCGGCGGGACGATTGGGGCTTGGAATGGCCTGAAACAGCACCAGGTTCCAGATGTTTATTGCCTTGTCCTCAGGGTTCGATTGGCCGGCATGCTTCTCGACAGTGTACTATGAGGGATGCGCAAACTTCCGAATGGGAGATTGCTGATTTTTCCAACTGCATTTATGAGCCGCTTGTTCATCCGTACAACGAGGTAAGAGCTCGACATTGCACGTGTCAAGCAGCTTTTCGAACGCGCTTCGTTGCGAGCCTGCGTCATTAGAATTCCTTTACGTGGCTGCGTTTGCTTAGCGTGTTCAGTCGAGGACCATTATGCTAGCAATCTTATTTTCAATCACACTCTTCTTATTTTGTTTGGATTAGCTCGCGAAAAATTTCCTCAATGCATTTTGCATCGTACCGCTTTACCGAATTCCACTAGATAAAGCCGTGCTGCGCTTTACTTCTTTTTATCTTTGAAATTCTGATAGTAGCAAACCATCCTCAGAATTTCCAATTTCCTACATTCTACTATCGATGAAGAAGTAAATCTCGCGATTTTATTGCGGAAAATTTCAGTTCAAGAGTTTAACAATGGGATACGAGATTACAAACGCCTCATCGACGATACAGACATTTTGGGATTTGCTGCAATATCGTCGAACGCGCCTGTATCCGGGCGAGGGCGATCGTATACTCAGTTTGCTGCAGGAAGTCGAGCACTACCAATACAATGTCGACGAGCTGGACCAACTGAAAAACTCGGCCGAGGCTGTGATGAGGATCATTGATAAAATTCTCGCTTATGACTATTCCATTCTTAGTCAGCAGGTTAATTGCTGGCTTATTTATCTTTAATTTTTGTGCAGATGTTGTCTTTAATAATTGTCCTTTTCAGAAACTGGTATTGTTGAGTCAACTACTTATTCGGAATCTTGGTTATTGGAGTCAAGATGAAGGAGAAAGTAACAAACACTTATCACTTTCTGAAGTCGTTGTTGATGTTTTTCCAATGAAAGTATATTCTAGTTCCACTATCATGTACAGTTTAAAAATACCGCAAGACAATCAAAAGTAGGTAACAATTTTACATCAGTTTTATAATTTAAAAATCATCCATGATGGTCTTATTTTATTATTTTATTTTAGCCTTATTCAAAAATGATAAAACATTACTTATACGAATTGTTTTCATTGTTATATTTTATTGCAGTAGTTCGTTTTTCTTTTCATTGAAAGATTTTCAGTACAACCTATAAAACGAAATGAAATAATACATATTTAAGACAAATGTTTCATTATTTTTCAGTAAATATCCCGACTGGTATAACGAAAGGGTGACGATTCGATTGTATCACAGTAGATTACATAGATTGCACAATATCAACAATACAATATTTGGAATCGTCGTTGTTTATCGAAATTTAGCTAAATTTTTTCCAGATACATATGTAATGGAATTGAAGTGAGTATATGAATTATCACTAAAGTGTGATTGGGTTGAGAAATAATTTAATTTTGTGAACTTTTACGAAGCAGAATGTAATAATTTGCTATCGTTGTAAAATTAACTCTTGATAAATAGTAAAATAAAATTGACATTCTACATGTATAATTGATTAGATTAACTTTGTAACACGAGCAACTAACAAATATAAAAAAATCATTACAGCGATGGTACAGATATGGAGTACCGGATAAGTTCACGCGTGGTAAGCGTCACAACATCGTATCGTGGTATCGAGCGAGACGATCGTTTCTCCATTGAATTGGAGTTCGCCGATGCGCGAAACCATTCGCGAGCCTGGAACGCATCGTGCGGTGTTTTGGACTTCGAAGGTGACTGGAATCTGGACAGTTGCAGCCTACAAGAGCCTGGACTACTCGCCGACAGTGCGACCCTGCATTGTCACTGCAATAATCCTGGCACGTTCGCTGCCTTCCTCACAACTCGCGCGGAAAAGGTCAGTTTCTAACATTGCTTCTTATTCAACTTACGGACTTTCATTTGTACGTGCAAGAAATCACCTTACTGATATGGCATATTTCCAAAAGTTCGAATTCATACTGTGCGTTATTTTCAAGTTGAAATTTCTTTGCACTCAGACGACAAATGCTGATAAATAATTGTTTTTACTGACTACGGCATTCCTTGATAACGAGCTATATAAATGAGGTATGTCAAAGTTTGGTGCACGTACATCGTATAAATTTGTTGAGTTTTACACAAGATTCATCTAATTTGATTAATTGATTGCTTATTTCAACTCTAAATTAATAAAAAAATTAATTTCAAATAATTTCAAATAATTTCATAATAATTTCTGCCATACAATATATCCATCACGAGTAATTTATTATTAAATAAAGAACAGGCGATCATTTTGTTAAAAATACAAATATTTCAGATTGTTATATTGTAAAGTACGAACAAATACACGACAGGAAAAGGTGATTGAGGAAAAGCTCTGTGCCATATTCTTTTTCAAAGAATCTGAAACAAATAAATCTCTATAAAAGCAGATGAAAGTAAAAAAGAATTAAAAAACATGATCCGATTTGTTCATAAAACATAAAAATTATTATACCTCACTTTTCTTTAGTTGAAGAGTTAAAAAAAGAAGACAGGTTGAATAAAGTTGCCAGAGAGCGTGAGAGAGAGGGAGAGAGAGAACAAGCGTACATACGGAGATATATAAAAATTTATTCCACAGCGGCACGATATAAAGCACTTCTGAAATTCGAAAAACTCGCAGACAGCTACGCCGCGCTGTAGATGGGTATATCAAATTACCACAGCAATGCGTTGTCCTTTCAGCTTACGCACAGGCTTTCGATTTTCACCAGAGTAAGGGATGTCCTTTTACGGGTTCTCGTCAACTGGCAATGGCTGCTTTGGTTTTGTAGATTAACTTTATTTTTACCGAGGTACCTTTGTGACTTTACTTGATTGGAAGTTTTCGCCAAATCCTTCGAAATCCCTGGGATATTTTTCTAGCACGTGATGAAATTGGAACTCGAGATTTATATAAAGGTCTATTTATTGGTTTTACTCAAATTGCAATCATTTTAATTATTTACTTTTTAAGCTATAAATGCTGTTAGTATTCTGGTTGATTAAGTTTTTTCGGCGAATCGATAAGCGTACGGGATCACAGGTTTTGCTAATTGTATAGTGTTAGCGTCAATTCCATTTTTCATATTACATTTTAATCAACTTTGTGAATAGTGTATCATAAATATTTATATGTGAGATATTTCGATTTATAGAAGCATATGTTGAAAGTGGTATGCAATCAACGAGATTTACTACGGCTCAAGAGAAATTAGTTGAAAATTAAAATTGTAGCTGAGTAAATGTTTGATATGCAAATAACCGTTAAACACTGATGTATTAAATTCTGGCATTTATCTTGAAACTTCATTGATTAACTTATGATCAAATTCCCGTTAGAGCTGACCATTTGGCGGATCATGAAATGATCTTGCATTAATAAAACGAGAAACCCGATGAAGGCCCATCAATTAATCAACGAATAAGATCAATATTTTGCATGATATGTTGTTTTGTCTCCTTTTTCATTTGAATAATTTATTTTACAGATTGTTTTCGCGACAAAAGATCAAACAAATTTCGTGGTGATACTAGGTTGCGGCAGCTGTCTATTGCAAAGCTTGGTTTCGATGCTAATATTAACCGCATTTTGGTGGAGGAACCGGACGTGGCTAAATTTCTTAAAAATACAGTGCAGTGTTGCCGTCATCGCTGCCATGTCGACATTCATTTACGCAATACACTCTGAAATACCAGAGGTAGTTTTACGTTCGATATCCATTTTCTTTTTCAATTGTTTTTCTTTGAACTTGCTGTCATTTTATGCATCCTATAAGAGTTTTTAGTGGAAATAAAGTTTGTTTGAACGTAGAATGAAATATCAAAGTTTTTGAGTTGAAAGTGATTATAGTTGAAGTTTCAAAAATTGAATTTTAAGTGAAATTCTCGCTCAAATTGAATTGTGATTTGCGAAGCGTGATTGACTCTATCTATTGATAGGACAACCTGACAATGGTAGCGATGTGCTTGGAAGCTTTTCTGCTTATCGGCACATCTTCACCCATTTCGCAAGCGCTCATTATCTACGCCGAGCTGTCAAACGTCTATCCAAGTCAGCAGCTCCAACCGACTGTAGTAGCCGTTATAACAGGTAATCTCGTAATTACTTGTCTTACTCTCGCAAAGTCAGTCGTAGTAATGTCAACTGTCAGATGGATGATTTTACGTTTACAGCCACGTGAATAATTGTAAGATCGAATGGATGCGTTTGGAAGGGTTAATGCGATTGTAATTTAAAGAGCAATAAATTTTGCAGTAACGAAGTGTTGAATAATTTGTACGCCAGAAAACTTAACTCAATGGAATGACACTCATTGTCTCTGTGTGGTAAACAGGAGTTCCAATTTTGGCGATACTCGCGACGGAGTTAACGAGGAAGACCGTCGGTTGGAAACACGAGTCCTGGTGGCTGCTCTATGACACCGGGGTATACAACATTTTCGTCACATGTTCGATAACAATGCTCGTCACATTTTTGCTACTGTACATAGCCGTTATTCACAAGACTAGGCCTTTACTGTATAAATTCACTAAGAAGGACGTCATTCAGCAAAGGTCAGCTAAACTTTATCTACAGAATCGTAGTGTTATTTGTAAGAAGGCTGCACTCACACCGCGGCAGGATAACGATCTCAGTAACTTTTTCTCCGCATACTCGAGAGCTTCTTACATTTAACATTTCTAATTTTATTACTTGAAGAAAGTGCTGAGTCAGTCACTTATTCTTGCTTTCTAAAATTTCTAACAGACCTACTTAACCTATCAACTTTATGCCTTTCGTCATTTTTGTATTAGATTTATAATCACCGTTTGTTAAGGTTCACCAGTGCAGAACATTTATCCTCACTTGTATATACTGACAGAATAAGAATGCTTCATCGCTCGGCGATCGTCATTTTCGGCATAGTTGCAATGGAGGTGTCATCGATCTTTTATGTCAACTCGGCGTCGATTATTTATCGATACCTCTTCGCATTCCAGGCGGCCCTCTTGGTAAGTAAGCCCTTTTATCGTTCTTATAGCATACGACAAAATTCGAAATTACGCCTTTCCATCTTCAACGGAAAGGTTTCACGTTTACGCTCTTATTTTTTTCGGACATATTGTCCGAAAAAGGGATGTGGAATTTACTTATTGGAAACAATATGTCAAAACAAATTTGCCATCAAAGAAAACTTGATTTTTTCGTCATTTTTTTTTTCTCGATTATTAATTGTATATGATATCAAAAAACCTCACATAGAGTTAGAAATAAATTTAATTTTTGGTTGTAAAAAATTGTTTTCCAATTAGATTGAACTACTTAATTTAGCATACCATCAGATATTAAGATGAACATTGCCAGTTCTCTCTACGGATTTTTACTAAATTTTTACTAAATTTTAGATGAAAATGTCGCTAAGGCATTCGTGAAGCATACGTCAATCGATGTATAACGGTGTAACTGCCAATCATATACAATGTTATTCATGAATAAAGGCGTTTGTAATGATGTTGGAGTTAGAGGACTCTCAAGATAAAGTGACAAATGTTTTAGTTTTAACAGAATAGAAAAATTTATATTTTGATAGAATTTGTAAATCAAAACTGCGCGTACGTTTAGAATTGATATTCACAACGGCTTTTTCTGGTAGAACTCATGCGTAAGCGAAACACGTAAATAAGCTTAGATAAAATAAATTGTAACTAAACCTTGAACTTTTTATTAGTTTGGTGCGTTACTTCGTAAAGCTTTAACGACAACAGTTGTTAAAATGTTTTCCGTCTATATCAAGCACGAAGATAAGTGGAAAAATTACGACGCTATTTTTGTTCTAGGGTTTTTTAATTTTAGCTATGTACGTCATGAGCGGGGAAGTACTGGTAGTCGCCCCTGTTCTTCACAAATTCAAACGTCAATCTGAATCTGACGACGAATGTGCCTCGGAGCAGACAAAAGGTAGGCATACATGCATTAAATTTTAGCGGTGCCTTTGTTTGCATCTGTCGGAAAAATATTTTTTGCAAATCTACTATACACGTATATCCTCTGATAAATTGTAGTTGTGGATTGCATTTCCTTTGCTAAATTGTTCCAGATTAATTTTATTTATTTGCTTTACATTGATTAATTACCTAGCAAAACTCGAATTTATCTGGCTCTTTTTTAAGATGAGTTGTAATTTATCCAAAGTGATAAATAACAGTCAATTATTATTTTTAATTGATACCACGCGTTTTAATTGCATTCGCTTGAAATTTCGAGCAACAAGTAAACGGAAGAAAAATAATGGAAAAAATACAATGAATGTAGTACAACAATACGGCAACATCATAATGATCTTCAGTTGATCGTGGTTTTTCATTTCAAGTAGTGATTGATACAATTGGATAGAAAATTAAAACTCATTGAAGTTAGATCGATGATGCTGATGATTGGAGTGAGCCGTTGTACAGTACAAATAATGCAGGAAAAAAATGTACAATAAAATCCCGCAGCATTTGACGATGAGCGAGATTTTGTATGCACAGGCAAATTCGGCCAGAAGTGCAGCATTAGCGCATAGAAACCAATGAAAATGAGAAGGGCATTGTCTATGAAACAATCAAAATACAGACAGAGAGCTGGAGAAAGAACTGTCATCGTCATCATCGGCGGCGCCAGTGGCAGGTACGCGCACAGTGTCATGTGGCATGTACCCGGAGGTGAGAGGCGTGGCAGTCGGAATCGACGCGCGCGACTATGTGAACGAGGCGGCAGCGGGCGCGTACGTGGCCGCATCGAGAGCCTTGCTCCCGGAGATTCACGTGCACCACGTCGACGACATTAATCTTGAGAATTACCAGCAAGCCGCGAGACAGACGCAGCTAAGGTACGAACCGCAGTCGCCAGCGCCGCCGCCAGTCAGCTTCGCCAACCTCACCGAACACGCGGTAAGTCTCATCCGCGATCACGTGTTCTGAACATTTGCCCCTGCTAAATTATCCACGCGTGACCGTTCCTGTCCATCGCATTTTTTCCGCGAGTATAGCAAATGTGTTCATCGAATTTTCAGCACGCGCTTGGTCGATCATTCAATACGAGTACAGCACACCTCGAAGACAAATGTCGCCAAGTTTGCGGGGCGTAGCTCGTGTAAAGCTACGCGCGAGTTGCGGCCGTCATAACAATCTTGACTTAACAATTAAACTATGCTTCCCCTATGGTTTCTAACTATGCCTATTAAACAGAGGATCTTACTTTAATTTTCACTCGGTTATTAAGGACATGTTTGCGAATAAACTACGAATACGCTGAATCACTACCCTCAAAAAGCGCTTACCTAAGCATATAAAAGTAACAGCCGCGTAGTCGCATAGCATGTACTGTATATAGATACAAATTGGCTTTTATCTGCAAAGGGCTGGCTTACTGAAATAAGCTTAAATATTTTAGTAAGATTGGCCGCTCGCACACAAGCGCGCGTATACACACGGGAATGACTGAATGGGTGTTGCAAAGCTTATTTTCTTTAAATTTCTTCGTCAAACGGATATTGATACAAATGTGATAGGGAAAAGGCCGGCTTGTACGTATACATAATGTTCTGTTCTTCTCTGCCTCATTGTTGTCATGTGCAGTTAATTTTGTGTTGTATGTGCACTACTCTTACCATTGACAAATTGCTTTGACAAACTTTGATACCTCTACAATTTAGTTTGAAAGACGGGCGCGGAGAAAATACTGCTTAAACGCATCAATAGCAACCTTTCTATCGCTGTACACACGGCGACTAAGAGAGAACAAAAATCTGAAAAATCCGATAATGGACAGTCACTGAGATAAAATGCATCCGCGACCCTGGCCAGTCGATGATTTACCGAGCTTCGTCCAATTTAAAGTGTTACAAGTTATTGTCCTCGTAATCGTAATGGAATGAAATGTCATCGTTACCACCTCGCAACACATCCTATAAATGATTCATATGACAGAAGTGTAATGAGCCTTGGGAAAAAGCATGGATGAGATTGTTATTCGCGCAACAAGTATAACAGACCTCGTTATGGCGAAGTGGCTTCAAATAAAATAAATTACTCGACGCTGCAAAAGCTGAACTTTCGATTTTCTTCAATGATCCTCATATTATCGACTCAAAAAGCTAAGGTTAGGCAAAAACATGTCTAATACCTCTTGCCCCCTCGACTTTTCATTTTGCTGTTTTCTCATAGGCTAATGTTATTTTATTCCTTGATAAGACATCTCGTCAGAAATTAAAGCGGCTACCGTTTAATTAAATTTTTTTGTTAGATTACTCCAAAATATAACTATACCCAAAATTCATTTATCGATCATGAATTTTGAGAGTAAACTTTGCAATAATTTTCTGAACGTTTAGGTTTTTTAATTTTTATGCGCAAAAAAACTTACCGGTAACCAAAATTACGTTTAGATATATTATTGAGCAAAGTAGAAATGTTGATTTCAATTAATTATACGATTGATTAATTTAAAATAATTTTCAATTTGCTTTCATAAGCTTTAGAATGATCTTCCAGCCGATAGCAAACCTATTACCAATCAAAAGTTACAGTGATGTGCGCATGACTGTCCCGTATTAAATTCACCTATATTTTCTTCGTGCCATTTTAGAGAATACACACATTTTTCAACATTCCAGGTTATTTGAAGCCTTAGAAAAAAAGTTAATTGAGTCAGTAAAAACACAATCGATTCAATGCTTTAATTTAGGTGTATACAATCCATTAAACGGTTAAATCAAATCAATTCGTACGTTTTTCAGATAAAAATACGTAATTTATTGGTGCAGTCATATATTTAACTGTTTTTAATGAAAATTATCTTATTTTTAAGAAATATTTCATAAAATGAATGTGATATTTTATTATAACAGCTGTCTGATTCATTCATTGAATCCTAAAATTTATACATTCTACATACTTTATTTAGTCAGTGGGAATTTTCATTGAAATGACGACATGAAGTTAATGAAGCAATTTCTCTGTTTTGCTGAATCAGTCAAATCGCGATTGATTCAATTAACTTTTTTTCAGTAAACAAACGTATAATTTGATGCACTATAGAAGGTTGTGGTCTACTGAATCGGAACACAGCAATGCCTCTAGATATCGAAACAAAGAACTGATTACGATAAGGTCAGCCACCGTTAATCTCTTAACTCTGTAGTTCTTTAATTTTGTTTGTTCACAGGAGCCATATAAAGAACTGGTAAGCCTGACGAACCTGCAAGAGCCACGACGAGGTGAATGCCCGACGGCAACGACAATTTTATGCGCTGACCAAATAGAAGTGTGCTTGACGATGCCGGACGTAACTCTAGCGGTTCAACAGCAGCCCCAGCAGCAGCAACAACATCAGCAGCCATTGGCCACAGTCGAGGCGGAGAGCTTATTGCTGAAAAAGCCTGGAGTGTTGCTTGTGGCGCCCGACATTGCCAATACAATGGAACGCAAGCAACCCGATGGCGAAGATGTTCTTAGGCAATTGGAACTCGAAACCGAAGATCCGAACGACGCCACTCTCAGCACTAGCGGCATGCTCGATCGCATATCACACGACCTCGACTACCTGCTCAACCGGACCAAAGAGGACATCTGAGCCTCGTGCCTCTCGTTCTCTTTCATTTGGAATTTCCGTTCAGTGGATTTTTTTGTTAGCCACACTATGTACATAGCTCTTACTCATATTAAATCGTCAAAAGATTCATTTGTTATATATACATATTCGTCATACTTTCGTTCTTTTCCATCGCGATATTCTTTATTAATCAAAATTAATCGCTTGCTTCGTATACCATGAATACCTGAAAGTACCACGTCAAATAATATAAATTATATAATTCCAAGAATTTTAGGGTCTACTATTTCAGTCACAGAAGCTTACTGTCCGGAGCGCTTTTATTATTTAAATTTTTATAGTTTTTAGAGATGAAGCTTAGAAAGACTCAATAGTCTTCTAAATTATTTTCATAATTTTTATTATAAAAAAAAAAGATTGCAATATCAATTGAAGTGCGCGTGCAATGCAATGATTGCCAAAAAAACAGGGTACAATTACAACGGAATTATTTACGTAGCTTACAAAATATATTTTACAATATATTACATTTGATTTTTAATAATTTGAACATTAACAAAGATTCTTTCATTCTTAGTATTTATATAATTTTCAGGATTTGAGAAAAGCTCGAGCTACTAGAAATTATCGAGGTTTGAGCTCTGTTTTTGTTCGAGCCTTAGAGTTCTAGGACCGTCTCAACCCTTCGACTTTCGTGTCAACTCGAGCTTTTCGAGCTATTCTTGATTTTTTGAAATTATTTCATATCGAATTTTCAGTTAGCAAGAAAAGTAAAATTATTTGAATAGTTTAAACATTCCAAAAAGTAAGCAAGATTTGAAAGTTCAATATAAAATTAAGGACTGTAAAATGTCTTTTAAACTCTCAAACTCAAGTAGCTAAACCATTCGGAAGCTCCAGTCTTTAGTATTGAGACAATGCCAAATTTTAGTTTGGATTCGAATGTCTCGGGTTAAACTGTTGTTATTTGAATTTGATAGTTTTTAATATTGTTAATATGTAAGTAGTTAGAAATAATTGAAAATGATTAGATTTTATTTTGTCTATTCCAATTTCATTACAACATTAGATGTATAAATGTTTACAACGAAATTTTCTAAGAAATGAATATGAAATAAGTTACCAATGATCATAAAATTGTTTTAATTGAGTCTTCTGTATATATGATAAAAGAGATGTGGTATTAAAACTAGAGTTTTTAATTTAGTGGAATTTTGCTCATTGCAAAGTGTATTCTACCTAATTACTAAGAGAAAATGTGTATGATCTTTATATTCATAATAGATTATTATGATAAATAATTTATTAGCTCAACGCGGAAATAAATTCGAAAGAAATCAACTATGTTGAGGATCAACCGGTAATAATCGTTATAGAAAAATTAAGGTATATTATTTAATAAAACCAATTGTAAATATATAAAATAAATTCACAGACATTTGTTGGATTGTTTTGTTTATTATTAATATGAGAAAGGTAAATTTAATATATCGACATAGTCTACTACAACTCTCTAGAACAGCTCGAAAAGAGTTTCATATTTTTTCATAATTCTAAAATTACAACGATATTGTAAAAAATATAGTAAGGAACACTAGGGTTCTTTTTATTTATTACATTGACTTTTATTTAAATTGACAGTTTCAATACGTTAAGTAAAATTTAATATATTTTTCAAAACTATTGTAATTTATTTTAAATGAACAAAGGAAGATTTATACAGTTTCTGTGTATATAATAATTATGTAAATAATTGTCGGATTCATTTGGTACAGATATCAATTCTGCAGGCTTAAGTTCTACACGAATTAAAAAATTCTGTTTATTTAATATTATGCTTTTGTTATTTGAACAGGAAATATAAAATAGTATGCATTAGAAAAGAAAGAAGATATTATTGAATATGCATACTTTCTGCAGAAAATTCGTTTGAAAATAGTGGTTTTAAATTATTTTAATAAAATATTTCTACAGAAATAAATTAATATTTAGAATAATTATTTGCTTAAGGTTCTGTACATTATTAGAAAATTATCTAGCGTACGATTATGTCGTGCAGAATTTTGCTCTTAATTTTTCTGTAGAACGATATAATATCAAATAGTATTTAATTTTTTTTAGAAAATGCTATTTCTTTTGTGTTCAATAAAAAAATATTACGTTATATAAATGAAATTAAAAAATTTATATTGATTCTAATTACGTAGAATCGATATTTGTATGAAACAAATCCTGCATAAATGATAAATACAAATACAAATAATCATCGATTATCGTCAGAATTACTTCTAATAATCATATCTCAGATCCCAAAAAGAGAACAACTCACCAACAAGTCTGATTTGTTACGGAAAATGATAAATATCTTTTACTATGTTTTTTGTTCTTTTGGACACAAACACTTTGCTGCTACTGAAGCCATGGGAATTCAGAACATTAAATCAAATAAAATTATTGGAATAGCATGTGAAGACGAAAAATTAATGTATATGAACAATTGACGTATCTGAAAATGTAAATGTAACATTGATTCAAAGGAGAACAAATTAAGAGTCACGTAACTTCGCTACTCTTTATTTCTACATTTATTGAGATTAAAATACCATTTTTCGTCTATACTGTATCACTTGAATGTCATGTTTTAAAATAGTATTTCACACAAAATATGATAACTATGTACAAAAATATACTATATAACATTGGTCTGATACAGCACATGTCCGTTTTACGTAAAAAAGTGACGAGATCAAAAACATTGAACAACTTTCTTCGTTGTCTAATCGTTGGGGCAACACTTATCTCCATGTATAAAAAAAAGAGGTTTTTATATAAATTTTGTAATTACTTGGTTGTGCAGCATCCAAGGCTCTACTGTCTAAATAAAAAAAGAGAAAAAAAATAGACAACGTATTAAAAGTAATAATTCCATTTGTCGCTTATTTGTTTACTCCTTGCTATTCTAATGTATCATTCTTTTCAGTCCATCTATCAATTCCAGTAAACAATATTTATTAACTTTTCAACTTGAATTTGATCTTATAATCAATGATTTTTTGAAAAAGAATGAAGTAACTTTTTTCGTGAAGAAATTCAAAGAAATATTGAAAAGGAACAAACGAGCGGATTTCTCTAATTGCTTTTTCATTTCTAACAATCTTCCCGAGAACAATTTTAACGTTTTTAATCTAATTCTAACGTATTTAATCTATATTATCAAATAAAAATCGAGTAGAATCGTCACCCTATCGTTTTTTTTAATAATTCATTATTGCTTGACTCGATTACCGCGAGATTATCTATTGAAGAACCGTGTATCAATCAAGGTAATGTACAAAATTTACATATTTTCTATAATATTTTTTAACCGCTTTCATTGTTAATTTCTCAATCGATTCAGAAATCAACGAGAGTTGTCTAGCAGGTTAGTGTATGGAAGATTCGTATTTTCAGTGCAGGAAATACGATATCCGGAGAGACGTAATTGATATTGATTGATTCTGAAATTACTAGAGAGAGGTTTAATTACTCAGTGATCACTAGTCATATAATACAACTGTAATTATAAAATATATTTTATTCCTTTTCATGTGTTGAAATTCTGTAAAATGTACAAATTGACCAGCATATTGAAGGGATTTCAGAAAATTTGATTATTGACAAGAAAATGCAAAGAAGAATCTCTACAAGTTTGTCTTTGGCAAAATCACCATTTCCCGAGCACTATTTAATAATAGCGTAAATAAAGCTAAAAACTTAAAAGCGCTGTAAATTGTAAGTTTACCATTGTTATTTTGATAAGAGTGTGCTCATTGAAAAAATTGGCAGTTCAATATTAATTCATGGAAAACAATCATATTCAAAGCTGGCGTAAATAACTTAAGTTATAATATTGTTGCGAAGAGAGGTACGATATAGTAAATCGCTGATATAACTAGTATCTGGTATTATCACCTTAATAATCAAGCTGCGTAATGTGGGAATCCGAAATACCAGGCCGTTCGCCATACGCCATATACGATTACATTCTAACTTCAGCCGACCGAGAGAGAAAGAGATAATGCAAGAAGGGAATATAGGTAAATAATCAAGTAGCAAGGTTTTAGTTGAGTAGCAATAATTACATTTGCTATCCAATACATATTATCGATCTGCGTACATTTATATGGCTTAGCTGCCAAGGTAAAATATGAAAGATTGTTGCGCTCAACTTTATACATGTGACGTGCATAATAATGATTTGATGCCGCGCTTATGTAGCAGCTACATTATTTCCGCAACTGTTTCAAGCAGCCATAAAACTTTCTCTTCGTGTAGCCTTTGACAATTAAATCAATTTATCAGCAGCTGTTTTACTCGAGTCAAATAAATCGAATTTTTACTTTGAGGAATGTGGATGTCGGCATCAGTTGAATTTTGCCTTATGTTGTTTTTGGAATATCCGCATAGGTACTAACAGAAAGTTGAATGTTTGTCAACTTGTAAGGGACTTCGTGGGGGTGAGCGCTCTCATCGTCTAAATCTGACTTTAAAAGGCAGTGCATTAGGCTTTCCAGGCCAGTTGTTCGAGCTGCTTCAACCAAGGAGCCTCCAACCCTTGAGATACTTCAAGATACAGGATCTTCAGGCCTATGACGACTTCTGTGACTCGACTTCAACCGAGTAACTGGAAACACCCACCCTCTTTCTTCAAGGATACGGATTTTAGAGCCGGTGCGATCAGCGGTTCCCCTTGTTCTTAAAAAGATTAGATTGTGCTCTTCACCTGTTATCGTTAAGAAATAAAGCCAACTCCACATTGTAATAATATTGTCCATCATTTAAACTTAACACTAGTTTACTCCACCAGATTTTCGATCAAGTTTTCACTGCGGCTTGACTTCATGGCAAAGGAAAACATCCAAAAAAGCTGCACGATGAGCATGACGCAAAAGCCAAATTATAGAGTTACGATTACATTAACACTGGTCCGAATAGCAGCGCTCACATTAGACATAGCATTATTATCGTATTGATCATTGCAAGGCTAAACAATGCTTACATATGTAGCGATAAATACGGTGAGGTGCATCCTAATCAGTCATGATAAATGCACATTTCACATTTAAGCCGTCTCCCCGTCAATTGGCCAACACCTTCGCGTACGCCACTATCTAAAGCGAATGTTAATATTATTAGGACAGTTTCCAGTAATCTAAGCCTAATCATTACCAACAACGTAGTAGCAGTTTGACGGAATAATCGATGTCTTTATCGCCCATTCGAAGCTCAACACCTTATTACAAATTGCCACTTCTTTATTACATTGATTTTTTTTGTGAAAGTAATAAAAGATATGTTGCTGCTGCAATTGTCTCAAGTATATATCTCTTGTCGAATAGCCTAGCAATTGTTGGAGCCCAAATTGCTTTTCTCCTCTCCCGAGCACTAACCCTCACGAAGCTCTTTTCTTGGACAGATTTGAATCTGCGCTGATTACGAAGCGAGCGCAAAAAATATAAAGCTTGCCAGTGTACTGAATAGCCACGCGGAGTTCTGTTCACCTATTTCTCCTCTTCTCTTCCATCTTCGTTTTTAGCTTCATTTGCATTTTATCTCAAGTCTGGGCTCTCGTATTCTTTCTCTAACAATCATAGTCGACTAATTTCAATTCTTATCTCGAAAGGCACAATATTCATTGTTTCAGTAAAAAAATTAAGAGGTTTGTGGTATGACTGTTGCAAGTGAGACCACGTCGAGTCGATAGAGGTAAACTGGCTACATACTTTTAAACGAGTTATCTTGATCATTCGTTTTCTACTTCCGCTCAATTTTTACTATGTTCAACTACAATAGCACAATTAGCACAACTTCGTATACGATACGATTCCAATAATCAACATGACGAGAGAACTAGCTACGCTTCAATGAAAAAGAACAGGAGGGGAGAAGCAGACCGTACGCTCCGTTTCTCAGTCAGAAAAAGAGAAAAGTTTTACAAACTCAATCTAGATGTACCAATTAGAGAAGGGAGGCGATGGTGATTTAATGAGGTGCCCACTTGCCTTGTAAAGTAAAGTTTTTCCCTGTGACAAGTATTCATCAGCAACTCATTTTCAAAACTCTAACTTCTTTTCTTTCTTTGTTTTCGGTTTCAATAGGCGTCTACGAATTTTGTAGTTCGGTTCATTATTTGCAATTAATTACAAATATGTTTATATTAACTAGTTATGGAATAATACATATAGCAGTGAGGATTCTACTGAAGGTTGTAAACTGAGACAACCATAATGATTAGTTGCAATAAACAAAACTCTAACTCTACAGTTTTTGGTTGCTGTAGTTTTACCAAACGTTCATCGACTCACCGAGATATAAACTTTTATAAGAACTTGAGTACCGCTGCGCCGATGCATCAGTTACCATTTTCCCATCAACTTTATCGGCTGCATAAATCTTACGGTATCTCAAATCAACAATCTCTAATATATTTTACCTGACCACTTAACTTAATTCGTACTTTATTATCTTTACACTTATGCATTCCAAAAATCAGTTCCAAATTTACAATTAGCCATTCATTCGATCTCATGAATTAGTGATTTTACATTTATCGAGGAATTCAACACTTGCATGCCAGTATATTTAATTCAGCTAGTATTCCAAAAACATTTTCATTGGTAGATCAAGCCTAATTGTAACATTTTGGAAATCGCTTAAAATGCGTTGACTATTTAAAAGAGATTGCCGTACAACATGATCTAAGTTCCAGGAATAACATTGATAAGTGAATTTTTTATGCGTGATTAACAATAAGTTCACTCTAGCCAAATATGCAGTCAGATTGTAGTGATGATCTATGCGACAGCGGTTGATCGTAACAATAAGTTTTCTGAAAAAGTTCAACTTATAAAACCACGTATGAGAAGATTCTTTGTAATAAAATTAGAAGTGACATTTGCTTTCATTGACATTGCTTTCATTTTTAGGTTCTTAATTTTTTTGTATTTTTTAAAATCTGTTAATGATATATTAAGATTTGCCAGAACCTCCGGATTAATTTTAGTGTTTTTATCTAGTTTTTGGTCGTATAGTATTGCTTGCCATTTTGGTGAACTGATGATTTTTATTGTTGAAGATTTTAGCTAAGAACGAATTGCATATGAATCTGACGCTCTTTAATGGCAGGCAGTTTTGATTTTGCTAGCAAGACATTTGTTGGGGTGGTTTTGCCTACAGCATTTAATACATTCATTTGTAATCTTCTAAACCTTCTACCTCATGTATATTATAGTGGAAGTAAGAATTTGAAGACTCTTAAAATTTGTTTATTGAGTATTACGGTTGTTTGAAATATTATTTTCTAATCGCTTAATTTTAAAATAACACGAGATTCGTAATAATTTTCAACCTCTCTTCATATCAGTCGAGATTCATAATATTTTTCAATCTATCTTCATATCAGTTTTCAAAGATTCAGTCACTTTTATTGTCATAAAATACTCATAATTGTTACAATAATTGTTTTGCCGTATTTGGTGTTGCTATGAAAAAAATATTATATTGTGCTGCACCGAACGAAAATATCATTTTGTTACTGTGGTATAATTTTCTGTTGTGAATTTCGATACATTATTTCTGTATTTTATTTGAACCGAAACCGTCTATGATAAAGGGCTTTAACGTATATGTATATATATGTATATATTTGAATGTAAGATCATTTGGGGTCGTATTGAAGTTTAGAAATAAGAGCATATTAAATGCTGTAAAATTTATAAAAAGTAAAAAAGTCAACGCGCAGCAAAGGTAGGAGAACAAAGCATATGAAATTGCACACAGGCCCGTGGCACACGTAGCAGAACACATACGTACACAGCCATACATAAAAGCAAAGAGAGTCAGGTGGATGGGTAGAATTTATTGATGCTGAGTGTACTATATACATATAGACGCCGCTTTCACAATAATTCCATGAAACGAAGCATAGGCTCTCGTGGCAGGACAGATAGAGAAGTCGATATATCTCTTTTAATGTTGCACGGCAACGCACAAATATACACACGAGCACGGCACGTGTGAAAGGACCAAGGGGGAAGGCAGTCCAGACTGATGTATCAACAACACTCATAAGTTTTGCTTTATAAACAAACTTCATTGACGTTAGCTACACTAAATCTATACTTATCCAGTCATAAAATATTTTCGATGAAAAGTGACAATAGACGTTGAAAACCACACAACTTTTAAGTAATAATATACTTGATCTTGGACGGATGCCATAATCAAAAGGCAGAATTATTTGAAAGAATGCATAATCAAGTAAAATAATAGTACTTGTAGAAAACGCCGAAAATGTACACAATGAAAACTAGAACCGAGAACTATTGGTCATAACAGCGGGAATTCGATACATAACTGAAGAGACGGAGCGCCTAGGACCGGCGAGTGACGTAGCACGCCGTTACCCTACACTACGAAAACTTGTAAACATCACTTTTAGGAAATACGATGCAGCGCATATACGTTTACAATTTATGCCTTGCGGTCACGGCTACAAGAGATTTTTAAATAAGCGAAAAAAAGAGTAAAGTGTAAATCAAGAGGAAGATTTATCAGCATAGTTAATAAAATGCGATGCGAAGAAATTTGAACTGCGACTGTGTTTGCTATTAGAAAATAAGGGTTAAAGTATGTAATGGTTTGATTAAGTACTGTACTATAAGACGCAACTGCGAATTGTGTGTCATCGTTGCCATATATCGTCAAGTTGTAGCTCCGGGGTTAGTCTAGTCTTGGAAGCTGTAATCCCCGCGGTACTACAGGACTGCCGGGTCGGATCTCCATATACAAAAAGGGTTAAGCACATGGTTAACCCTTGACCGGTAGGCTAGCGAGAGAAGAGTGAACGTCTCTTACCCATGAAAACCCGTGTATCGGAGGTGAAATTTGTGATTCATTTTCTTTGGAATATCGACGGTCATAAATATTGAAAAAATTCAAGGACCTTCCGACTACTTTAATTTATGATAATTTGTAATGTTACCGCTATGTGTGCATTTGGACATGACTCTAGAACCTCCTTAATATTTTTCTCTCGTACAGACGTACTTTTATCTGTTTCATTCGTATACTTGGTGTATCGCTTAAATTATTTTTCCGCCGCTGTGCTATTTTACCTAGTTATCTAATAGGGTTTGTTTCATTCATTAAATTAATCATTTTAAATACGATAATTATCTTCACTTAACCTCATTCCTATCTCAACAATATTAAATGAAACAAATCTCTTTGGTATGGAAACTATTGTATTTTTCGCAGAGCATTTCATTACTCCACGATGCAGTTTTTTAACTACAGTATAATGTAATCAATTTGTAATTTAAATAAACTCTTAGATTTGCAGTCAAAGCCCTGAGCTTATGCTTTTCCTTGTAAAGAATGAAATAATAATCTTGTTATCTTTTTGAATATGTTTTTTAAGTTTCGATCTCCGTAATTTCATAAATTACGTTATACTCAATAAAAGTTTTGAGAAATATAACGATCATTAAAAAGTCTTTTCCACTCCAGAAAGATCCAACAAGTCTTAATTGATGAGGGAGGATCTTAATGTGCTACTTGTTTCGAAGTACTTATGTAGTAGAGCGAAGTCGAAAGAGTAATACATTAACAAAGGTTTCGAGCAGCTGCCTATTATTAATGACTCGTAAACTGTCAAGTAGTAGACGCGAAACTCGACAGAGGATGGCACGATCATTAAAATTCACTTTTCCGTAGCTATAAGAAGACTGAGCTTATTCTTATTACGTATACTTTTGAGACTAAAGCAAACAGTACACTTGAGTATCTGGTGTTAAGACGACCGGCTACAAGTATTTTTCTCGTTCAAAACCACAATCTGCTATTACACTTTTTTAAAACAATTTCTTCGATGATATCTTTTATGCATTTATCTGTATGTAATATCGAGTGTTTTTGCGCTGACGTAAGGCGACGCAAAATTTCGGTGAGTGCCTCATAAAAAAATTTAAGGTTGCTTTACAAAGTAATAAGAACTGAAGAAAATCACTCAGGAATACATCATTATCATGGTTAATTATCAAAATAAAATTTTCATGATATTTTATTAATTTTTATGAGTACAAGATTGCTGATTGCTTGCGTGCTTAGAAAAAATTTCCGGCCAATAGCTAAATCACCGTCTGTCTTAGTTAAATATGCACTTTTCGTATTTTTCATTCGAGCAAGATCAATGTGTGTAACGCGACCTTTGACTGGCTACTGTCTGCCCTGCAGCCAACTATGGGTTAATTTCTCACACTCCTTTGTCTAGTTGCCAATCGACGCACACTCACTCTACCTCGTTAATGGGCACCGTTATTCATTAGTACCTCTCATTATATTATATTACGCTTGCCAACCTGAGTCTTGTTGCCATCAAACGAGACAATTGATACCTTATTCGACGATGCGTGCTGGCTAACTGCTCATTCGGTCATGTGCGGATAATTAGCTTATTAATTTCCAAATAAAAATCTTTAATTTCTTTTAAGAGGCTAGATTCATATTAGCGCAGATTTATAGTTGTACATCACTTCAGTTTCTAATTGAAAAAACAATTGGTTTGGAAATAAATCCAAAGTTTGAATAAAAAA
This sequence comes from Phymastichus coffea, assembly GCF_024137745.1. Taxonomy (NCBI): domain Eukaryota; kingdom Metazoa; phylum Arthropoda; class Insecta; order Hymenoptera; family Eulophidae; genus Phymastichus; species Phymastichus coffea. The sequence goes on from NW_026706880.1 coordinate 1,447,081, forward strand.
TTTGCAGTGTAACGAATAGATATTAGTTAGAGCGAGCGCGTATAACGAAGAGCGTGAGAGAAAGAGACGCACTGAAAATTCAGGAGTTTGGAGTAGAGGTACGTGCGGTGCAAGTGGAAGAAGGGGAGCGTTGGTCCATAGCGTCCGTCGTGAGCTTGGTCGCCCGGACCATCGCTTTCCGGATGTCCATCATCCAGCAGGGCAGTCAGTGGACGCCTGCCTCAGTCGCCTACTGATGGGCCCACCTGCAACTATCACGTCATTAGATTGAGACATTGCCGGTGCGAGCGGCAATGTCTAAACGAAGGTAGGCCAAATCTGTTTGTCTCGCGAGCGACTTTTATTTTCTTTGCTTGCAGCACGCGCTTTCGCGCTCTCTCCGTCTCTCTATCTCTCTCTCTCCCTAGCCGTTCGTTCTGTTTGCGATCTTGCGTACGCCCAAACCTCTCGGCTCAAACACTTCTTTGTCGTTGCTGAGAGTTGTTTAATGCTTACCCATATTAACACCCTGCTAATCCTCGCTCGCAGTAAGAACCAGTAATGAAATTTAACTAATTTGTCTTCTACTTTGCTTCGTCTTTTCGCGCTCGTTTTCAGCCCCGCGAAACCAGCACCGAGTACGACAGCAGCAGATCGACGAGCAGCGGAACAAATAGTCTCAGATGGCGTTAAATAATGTTATTTATTTAATACACCGTTACAGCTACGATGTAAGCTACATTTCATCGCAATAAACGTTACTTTATCGAAAAATAGTCTTTCGAATATCAATTTTGGTTATTCTTTTCCTTTCATAGTTTATTCTTGTCGGCAAATTATGTAACGCTCTGCTAAGGAGATTTTTGTTGCGAGATAGGTCGAGGCATTAAAAAAAAGCAGAATCGAATGCCCGTCAGCAATTTCACTCTCTCGCTCTCCATCTCTCTTCCTCTTTCACTTTTTCGATTTTTACATAAGAAAAACTCATTGTCAAATATTCTCTTGGTGCACGCGCTCACAAGCACTGGTATTTAACCACCATTCTCTTTTTCCCTTTGTGAGGAAGTTTTGTCGGGGATTTGTACCTTTTAAAGTGACTTCACGCGCTAACGAATACGCAAACCTTTTCTCATGTACCTAAAATTTAATGTTTTTTTTTTCTATTGCCGAATACCTTGCAATCCATACAAACTACGTTTACTTTAAACAATCGATGATTTTCTTCGTTTCCTTCAGCATATCTGTCCACAGTTCTGCTATATTTGATTGGAAACTTTGATGGTAACGAATGGTCTGAAACTATATACTCGCTTAGTCCCGTCTGCCTCGTTTTCCAGCTTTGGTACATACCTTATAAATATACACAGGCAATTTTAATAAAGCTTGTAAATTCCTACGCAAATGATGCTCAAATTGCATTGATCGTATATTGTAACTACTAGAAAACCTTGACAGCATAGAAAACAGGTCATCTATATTCATTTTGTCTAACGTTTAACATCGAGAGTATACTTAATGAGGTACAATAATCGAATCGGGGAAAGTGAACGACGAAAATACTTATTTCGTTGAATGTAATATGCGAAAACATTGTAGAAATGAGTACCAACAATGACCATGACGAAATAGATGTATCAGGCAAATCACAAAAGAAAGGATGTTATAACATTTTCAAAAAGGAACGTAAAGCAAAAGGTATAATTTTGAATTTTATCTAAACTAATACTTTAATATAATGAAAAAAAAATTAACTTAATTCATTGAATAAAAGAATGAAGGTGATATGCCGCAAAAATTGTTGACATTTACAAAGGAGAATACATCTCAGTCTTAAACTATGCAATAAATGAGATATAGTTATATCTACAAAGATTAGTACTTTTATAAATTGAAACAAGTGTTTTTTCAACAATCTTCATAAATATAAATAAATATCAATTATATAGCGAAATGAAAACGCAAGCAAGTATAGCATTTGCTATGCGCATCTTAAAGTGAGCTGTCACCGCATGCGAAAGTCTCGCCTGACTGCAGAATTTAACTTGGTGGTGTTTCGAATAAATGAATTTTTTATAAGACCGTGAAATTATCTTTTATTTTTTCTTATCTTTTCGGAAAAATGTTGCATCTATATGAGCCAAATATTTCAAAGAAAATTCGTGATTATTGCTACATTAAAGGAAGAACATTACACTAGTCTTTTTAATTTACAAAATATTTTAAAACATACATATGAAGGTAATGAAGTGTGACACACGTTATAAAAGTTTTTATATCCGGTATTGTTGTAAATTCAATAAAGCTCTAATAGAACTGCTAGAGTGAGGTATCTGGCAAAGGAAGGGATCTGGCGTCGTATATAAAAAGCTGATTCAAAAATAATTTTACAGAAATGAAACGCAGTTTATTAAACTTGAACGAAGTTCGTAGAGTTAACAGAAGATGTTTTTAAATTGAAAGAGTTTGATTCTTTATCTTAGAAAATCTTTATTCGGGTTTTTCATTCGGACACTCTACTTTGTTATTTTACTGGGACACTACTATTTTTTTTCATCCCACCAGAAAGAATGAAAGAAATAATTTTTTTTTTGAAGCGAGAGAATTTTAGCTTTCTTCGTTCTTCTCGGTTTTCCTCGTCCTGCTATTGAATGAATAATAGCTAGTGGCAGCACTAGCACGTAAAAGAGTGCGGATGAAAAAATTCACATGATAGGCTGATTTTCTATCCCACATGACCTCCCAGAGTCTTTTCAAAACCACAAACAACCAGATTCCACAGAACTAACGGATTAATGCTAACTAAACAACGGAATTACCCTGTGATTACGTTATTCACTCGATTCTTTATCCTCTACTCTATTGTTTTTACATTGCATTTTTCATCTTTCGTTTTTCCTACAGATCGATGTATATATTTGACACGATCTTCTATTTAACGACGTTCTCTAGTCATTTTTCTGTGCTTTTGTATAAAGGTGCAACATAAACACACCTCAACTATGACAACTTCTTGCTATCTTTTAGTAGTATTTATTGTACTTTGCTCGGTAAACATTTCTCATCGTGAACTGGCTCATGCAAAGATTGTAACTAAATTGACACACAGGCACAGATATATTGTAAGATCGAGTGCCTAAATTTACATACTTTGCGAAACTTAATGTGAAATATTCAAAATATTTGAGCGCACCACGAATACGATCTATCTATTCAATTGTGCAAAGTGAAGATTTCTGAAAATCTTTTAGTAACGTTACATTTGTAAATTTTGTGGAAGGAATGAAATTCCGAGACATCTACCATGAAGTTTCCCTTAATTGATTTTTCTTGTGCAATACATTGTTTAATTGATAAGCAGAAAAGTTTAATAAATTGTTGTTTCCATGTTAAAATGAATCGGAATAGAAAATAAAGTTATTTGAAACTTAACTTGAGGTTTTTTAGAACATAGATAGAAAATCTCAAAGTATATTTTGGATTATTTTTTGTTCAAAATATTGATTCGAGCAGGGCTTTCAATGAAGCGCCAATTCTTCACCAATGCATCAAGTAGTTTATTTACTGCTATTGCTCTCTCGCAAAGTTAACAAAAGAACTGCATCGAATTGAAAAAGAGAAATAAGCTGCTTAACCCCCCTTCAGAAAAAGAAAAGTAAACTTGAAAGAACGAAATAAAAGAAAGAGATTCGACTGAGCAAATCAGACATGAAATTTCAGATGGTCATCTCGTATTTTTGATTCCATTTCGGTCTGGAGTAATTAAGAAAATGTAGCACTTGTCACTCTTTAAGAGAGATTATTTTCTGAGTCATTATTTTGCTGAAACATAGTGAGCGGATTTCTTTTTCGTAGAAACAATAACACTTGAAAGACTTTATATCGTATATGCTTTCTTCGAGATTCATGGGATTTTACATTTGATCTCCTAAATCAACTTTATCTTCAATTCAAAATATTTCTCAAAATAATAAGTTTATGATAATCTGAGTACTACCAATAGAAAATTCGTTAGCCTTACTTTTCGTAGGATATCCTTTGCCTTAAACAAATGATTGAAAAGTTTTTTAAGAGACTACTCACCTCTTGAGAAAAAACTGTCGGACAGACTCTTTCGAGGAATTACATATATTTATAAAAAAGAAAGTCATTCACAGAGCTTGAGGGACCTTAGCATAACTTCCTCATGATAGTTGGTCCAATCAAGTCGTCAGTCTTTATAATATAACCTTATCATACTGCAAGCAATCGAGGAGTATCATGGCAAATTAACTATTATTCAATCGGTCTCGTCGATAATCAGATTTCCACTGTATTCAGCCAGACTGTTTTTGATGCCACTACGCACTCCACTGAAAGTATCAATTTGAGTTGTGCAGTCAAATATTAACCTCGAGCAAAACGGGTGAGTTTGACGTTACGCTCATTTTTTGCAGTTGCATTTTTTTATAGTATCATATTGAAACACGAGTTTTTTGGATGCAAGTATGATTTTTGTGAAAAAAATAATTCACTAGCTCGATATTCATATTCGTAATATAAATTATGATGAGTTAGTGGAACGCATCACATTCAGTTATACGTAAAAATGATATTGTTATTGGCTGTGTAATCATTTATAATGAAGCTTCAAACCTTGATGATATATTCATAAATCCAATATTAGATTAATAAGTGAAGTTTAATTTATTATAACTAACTGTTGTTAAATTTTTTACTAAAAATAATTTATTATTCATGGCGGATGTATATGTTTATGAATACCAAGGAGATATTCCTGAAAATTGTAATTTCTATTCAATTTTATGGTAATTATTCGTTGGTGTTTAAATATTTTTTATATCTATAGTTGAATTTTTAACTGAGAACAAATTAGTAAAAACAAAAAAAAATGACGATTATAAAGATCATTTAAGAAAAAATTCAGTGAGCAAACCCCACAATAGGTGTAAAGCAAACACAATGGGAGTGAAAAAATATAGACAAAGAGAATATCTATGCCTGTACGTATAAATGTTCGTTCCTGTTACGTGGAGCTAGAAAAGGAGATCTGAACAGCTTCCAAGACTCTGCATGAGCCTTGAAAGCCAGAAAATTCTGCTAGCCATTGAAAGCTTCCAAGCGAAATTTGCTGTTGAGCGTGCGATTTTCGATCAATTAAATGCAACTGCTTTGAATTTCACTGTTCTTTAGAAAGCCTACAGCAGAATAATTTCATTGTTTGTTATACTTAATATTATAGATGGCTTGTTGCACGCAATTTTCGATAAGAGAAGACTTCAAAGAGCAAATTTCACAGAGGGATTACATTGCGTTTTCAGCAAGGAAGTTATTGTGTGACCTACTTTAACTTATGCCCGATGTAATGTACAGTGATAGTAAATTTTGCTGTTACTACTCGAAAAAACAAATTCAATATAAGCAAATTAATTAAATTTTTTTTTATTTTATTACAACAAAATCTTCAATTCTTTTCTTTCATTGTTTTGAGCATAGCACGTTTTAGAAAAAAACGCACAAAAATAATGAAAATCCATATTTCTGAGCCAAGGATAGACTGGTTTGAATATAAGACTACCCGCTACTGAGATATCAGAAGCCTCTGAATTTTAAAGAATTTCAGAGAAGAGTGCGGCGGCGGAAGCGCTGATTGACATATAATACATACGTAATATAAGTGTCACTTTAGACCTTTTCATTCTAGCCCTCAAAGTTCTTTTCTCTTACGTGTCCCAATCATGCATTTGTGCGCAGAAATAAAATGCGCAGCCCGCGTTAGCGCGGCACATGCTCTTTTCATCTCCAACAAAAATAAGCTTCAGAAAAAAGTAAAGATGCATGACGTAATCGAGCAGAGAGTGTGTTGCAGAAACGGATTATGATAAAAAATTAGATATCAACTCAAAATTGAAACGTACTTTTCAAAAAATGGCCGTATCAATTGGAAAGTGTTGGGCGAGCATACATTTAATAATCTAATAAGACAGAACGAGATTACAAGGATAGACGAAAAAACAGATAAAACAGAGCGTCCGCACCTAGAGTAACTTAAATATGCTTTTGAGCCTTTACGATTTGCTGTCGTTAAGATCAAAGAGGAGTAAAACATGACTGCCTCATCCGACCGTTGCGTTTCAAGCGCGCATATTGTGTCAGCTCAAAAGGAGGATGGAAAAAATTCCCTTGCGTCGCGGTGACTACTGTTCACTTTTCAAAGCTCACTCGCCACGCTAATATGATCCGTTGACGTTAACAGCTTGGCTTTTTAATTATTTTGTTTTTTCACCGCGCTTGTTTTCTACGTCACACGCGCGCCTCGGTCGAGCTGGACGCATTTTTAACATGCACACGTAGAATATGAAGTCAAGAGGACGCCTCAAACCACTTTACACTTGTCGTCAGTCTTTATAAAGAAAAGAAATGTGTGCTCTTTGTATACAGGGTGGACCATTTTAATCGAAGCACCCAGAAATCTTTTTCCAGGTAAGGATGCGTGAAACATGTTTCAGACAAAAGTTAGGTCGAAGTTAAGGTCACCACAAGATGCCCCTCTCAAAATTCAATAACTTTTGTCTACATCATTTTTCTCTAAACCATACCGATCTTAGGTTAGTTTGGTGGAAAGTTTAAGAAAAAAATAACATTGAACTTTACGTGATGTTGGGGGCGACCTTGGTAGTCACCCAGACCCCACGTATAATAGGTCATCTGAACGTAGAATTTCCCGCTCTTTCTGAATCCGAGGTCAAAAATGGGGATTTCTATTTAAAAAAAAGTTGACCTTCGGATGACCTTGAAAATGACTCTCAAGATCAGAGTCAAGGTCACCCGATTATGTCCCCCTCGGAGTCCAGCAACTTTTGTTTGAAACATGTTTCACGCATCCTTACCTGGAAAAAGATTTCTGGGTGCTTCAATTAAAATGGTCCACCCTGTATATCGACGGTCATTATTTTAACGCAGCAAAACTTGTTGACGTTAACCATTTTCCGCATCAACGCTTCAATATTTCAACACTTAAGGATCAACGCATGTGTATGTGTCAACGTAAGTGGTCGGATTCTAAAGATAAATGTCGATAAAAAAGTGGTCAACAACGGAAGATGGTCGACTTATAGATGTGGTTATTGAAAAGGTTTACTGCAAACAGCTGCATTCAAAACATCATTTTTCAGCGACGATACCTCATTATAATTACGCATAACAGCGCGAACTTGAAATTATTTCTGACGTAGCAATAATCAATGAGCTGCGTTAGCCGAAAAATCAAAATGAGTACTTTCATGGTAGCAAGAGAGTCATAGCTCGATGTTAGATATTGTCAGTTGTACTCGTATGCCTCATCTCGTTAAGGGACTCAGTAGCCCACTTTACAACGATGCCAAAGAGCCACAACTGTTTAATTCAAGAATTTTCGCTATACTTTGGATTTATCATACTCGAGATTGTGCACGAGCAATCGAATTATAAAGTGCTACGCGGATTTAGATTTAATCGGAAACGGTATAATCACTACTCCCTCAAAACTCCATCTAAAAACTTAGGAGATTAAGTTTCGCCAGATGGTGCAAAATCCAAGTTATGAAACTCGTAAGTGAAACACGTGACTTTGAATACAGCTACCCTTCTCGGACATCCTCGCGCGTTCGACTTTACAACTTGTCATATGAACTATTTTTGTAAAACAGGCACGATTTTTATTGCAGTTGTAATTTGATTCGATGAGAAAAAATAGCGAAAATTATATAGTGAGAGATTATCGAAATGTTAATTTTAATCTATTAGCGACAAGTCAATTATCAAGGGTCGAATATGACGATACAGAAAAAACACGGTAATAATAATAATAATAATAAGAATAATAAAAACAAGTTTATTATTATTAGTTTTCAAGTTTTCTTGTGATATTTCACGCGAGCTTTAATATAATCAAAAGACAAAAGAGAAAATAACGTACTTCAAAGAAAATATTTTACTTTAGTTATATGAAAGATGGCCGTGACTGTACAATGAACATAAATTACTTTACTTGCGTGCACACAGTAATAAACAACTTCTTTTGCTTATTTTCACTTTATAATCGTGCAAATGAGCGACATGAGTTACAGTATTCATCGCAATACAACAATTTGTTTCACAATTCATTCTACTATTGATTGGTTGCTGTTTTACAGAGAATATGATTGGATAAGTTTTCTCTTTCTCTCTCTCTCTCTCTCTCTCTTGACGGCTCGATCTGAGACTAAATTGATGCATTTCATAACGCGAGCAAGTTATGAGCAATATGACGGCAAAGTTGCGCAACTAAACTACAAGAGACAAGGAAAGAAAATAGAGGAATAATTATGAGATGGAGCATAAGAAAAATAATGGCCTTTCTATCGCGACAAAGTTATAGAAGTTGCGCGTTTGAGTTCAAAAGCTTGTGAGCGCAAGTGACGCGCATAACCGTCGAGATAATCAGTCCTTAGGGCCGAATTCTCGAAGTAATAAGAAAGTACTTGTCTGTTGACAAAATATAGTTCAATCTTAGAGTTTGTGTTATCGGAGCGCAACTTATTCACGTTTTATTCAATCTTTTGCTTCGCGAAGAAGTTCACCGTGGAATCACACTGTGAAAACCGAAATTTTTTCTATTTCCTACTTACAATGAGAGCTTCTTTCATTACCAGTTCTAGTTGATCATTTTTCTGATCAGTGTTTATTTTTTGTGCCTATTTTTCGAAAAGTATAGAGACAAGATACCTTTGAACTTGGAAAGAAGATGTACAATTTGGTACACAAAATTATTTAACTGTACTTCACTTTCTATATAGAACATGGGCAGAAATCAATAATCAAAAAATGAGAAAAAAACATTAGAAATTGATCTTGCATGTGCATGAAAAACAACTTAAAATAAAACTGGAATAAAAAGAGTATTCACAAGATCGCTAGGTCAAGATATGCGACTCGCTGAGTTTCTTACAAAAAAAGACTTCCGAGTTGTATGCACATTTTAAAATGCTCACAAAATCTAAATCATCGAGTACAGTTGTCACGTTAATTTTACTGTTCATTTATTCATCTTTCACTTTCACTTATTTATACATGTCCGACCTGCTGATCTCTATAGATTTTCGTTAATTCGATAACTCTCCAAGTACGATGTTTATGTTATACTGCAATTTTACAGAGTTATAATATCGCTTTCGATGAAAATGTTTTTACTTTTCCAGTGCCTAATACATTGTTCATTGAATTTATTAGTACCTTTAAACCTTTACATGTTATCTGATACATCCTTCGTCATGAAAAAAATATTTAAAATATACTTAAACGTTGAACCAAAAAATTTTGAATTCCAAAATTGAGTAATGTTTTAACGCATAATTATAAAAAAAAAGACTTGAAAGGTTCAAAGAATAATTCATAGTTGATTGATATCACCAGCACTAACTAAGAGTTTGTTGTTAGTAAGCCTCCAATAAAATTGATTTAGATAGTAGGCAAGTAACAACTAACTCTATAAATTGCGAATAACAAGACAGGAAAGAGAAAAGAAGAAAATGCAGTAATTATGGCCTCACAATTTCCGTTACAAAGTGTTCCTGCGATAAGTTATATCGCGCCTAAATATTTTCATTTTGCCTTAGGTCAAATAAGAAAAGAGAAAAAAGGAGAGGAAGTAGCAGGGCGAAGGATAGAAAGAAAGAAAGAAAGAAAGAAGCAGAAAAATAGGGACTGAACTTATTTCTTCTGCAGCAGCTAGCAGCCACCGATATTTTTCAATGTGAAGAGAAAGAACAAAAGAAAGGAAAAAATCAATGGCATCCGATTCAATAGCTTCATACTCTGTATGAATAGCGAGTCAGTCTCCAAGCGAACAGTTTTTATATCATACATGTATTACCGAGCTGCGACTTTCATTGGTAGATGGGAAATAAGATACACGTGTGTAGACGCACATCACTTCGCCTTCGTAAACGCATACAACAGAAAAATATTTGCTGGAGCGAAAAGAAATGTTTCGTAATATACAGCTGGTCAAAATAAAAGTGACTTGCAACTGAAAATGATTGCGGACGGCAAACGCAAAGGAAGACATATAACTAATAATGTGACACGAGGTTAGAATCGTGTTCAGCGTGCAAAATTCGTCAAAAACTCCCCTCAAAACAACCTCAAGACGCGCGCATACAGCCAATACCATGAGATATTATCACAACACACATCTCCATCTCTTTTCGTAATTTCAACGGAATACTTGAGTCACAAGTATCGTATAACATGTTATAGTACTGTTGATCTTAAATCAGACTTACGATTCATCTATCCGTGACAGTGATTGATCCTGAGATTAGAGCATCTAAACATGAATAAAAAATTAACTATTTAATTCACAGATAGGCGTTACTTGAGTGCTGATATAAGCCACGCAGTACTATAAATGTTATTATTACACGAGCAAAAGAGTGATTGATTGTATCCGATTGGTCGGATATTGATGTACCACCAAATCACAAAAGTCAAATAAATCGATTCTTTATCTCGATAGTTTTATTATTTGGCATTGAAATGAAATCTTTGTTTTTGCAAAAAGAGTGCACAACAAAGAAGCATATTTCATTAGCATAATAAGTAATCGCGAGTTATTTCAAATATTATAACGATTTTTTGAAATACAACTTTGCGTACGAAATTGCATTTAAAGCAATATTCCTTATTTAATAAAATGTTGATAAACTCAATTGAAGCCTGAATACTTAATTAACTGCACATTTGTAGTGTAATGAGCCATGATGTTAAAATGATGCAAACAATAAATATGATAATTTACTCGATAAGAAATAAAATTTTACTGAATCAACCGTCATAAAGAATATTTGCGCGCGACGCAATGAACTAATTAACAAGATGCGAGATCGTAGCGACGCTTCGCGCGAAAGGATCTTGCTCGTTAACAGTTCAAACAAAATATGAACACTTATCAGAATGGATATTGAGCATATGACGCTGCTCAATTCGGTCTCGTTTGTTGCTCTTTTCCTTTAGCTAAAGTATCCCCGTGTAAAGTTTGCTTGAGAGAGATTATTTAAAGTGTATGTGAATACAAGTGTACTGTATAATTAGCCTGATTAGTTCTCTAACTAATAAGATCTGAGTCGACAGTTGGAAAACTTGAATTATTGAGCGTCGAATGAGAATTAGTATTTGATATTTGACTAACACGCAACCCTATTGACGATGTCTCCTCTCCGTACTAGACACACAAATTAACGCAACAAACACTTAACCTATTTTTAGTGCAAAAAGGAATTAGATATTTTTTATTAAACTTTTGAGGCATAAGCCAGTATGGTTTGTATGAAATACAAATATGTCAATATATAATTACTTAAGGTACACTAGTTGACATATATTGCTGTAATCTTCCGCTCAATCCTTAAAACTCAATAACAGTTTGAATTTAGACTAGAGCTTTGATAACAGGTTAGTACAGTAAGGCAAAAGAGTTCGCGAACAAAATAATTTTATCGTGAACAGATATTAACTTGCTAGCAGCGTAGTAAAAGTATAGCACAACTTTGTTGCTTGTGTTTAACTGCCTATCTTGACGCACGACCACTGCTGTCTGGATCTCAGCAGCCGCTTCGAGTTTGATGAGGGAATGGAATGGCGGACTAGCGGTTGCATTATATATGGAGCATTTATCTATCTATATGTGGTAAATTGCAACTCCAAATGACCCTATTTCCCGACGGTAAATTCCAGATTTATAACAACAATAATTGTCAAACGCAGTTGCAAGCTACCTGATTCTATACCAACTACGCGTATCGCATGTACGTGGAAATAGATAAATATATGCTTAAATAATGAAGAAATAACAATTCGACATCATTTACCTTGAAGTAAACTCGCTTTTCTCAAACATTCATTGTCCACGACAGTCAGAAAGTTGACGCTCATAATATCAAGCTATTATTCAAACGCCAATTACAGAAAGAACATAATTGAATAAAAATAACGTTAGATAATATATTGAAGAGACGAAGGTTTAAATTGGCTCTAAATATTCATTCACCATAATAGAAAAGTAAAATGACAAAGAGCTCGTTATATAACAAATCGATTGCTTATTATGAAAATAACGATTCTCCGGAGAAGAGCATTCAAATGCATGCAGAAGAGCTTCGTTGATGAATGATAATTTATAACAGCTGCGCCAGATAGCAAATGATATACAAAACGCATTCAACGAGATTCTTTCAAGAGATAGTTACCAGTAATTATACTCGTTCCTTTAGTAGTCGAACAATTGTATGGAGGTTTACATTTAGGTGGAATTTTCCAAAGGAGCATGCACGTTATTCACACTACTCCGCCCACATCGATTAAGTAATAGGAACGAGACATCCCGCGAGCTGACGAAACTAAAAAGCAGAGAAGAAAGGCGTTGCATTTAGCCTAATTAAAGTTCAGTATGAATGAGCAGTGAGTTTCCCTTATGGATATTATGTCTCTTGAGCAAACTCTCTCTTTTGAATGGCTTGAAATCACTTTTCTTTTGTTCGGTTTACCTGTGAATTCGAAAAAATAATAAAGATACTGATTACAACAGCGTGCAACTCTGCAAATCAAGCTTGCGTCATTTTTTTTCTAACAATATTTTTATTTCGAGAGTTGTATTGATGTATTTACTGGCTCGGAAATCTGTCTTGTTAATGCCGATGACTTTTCTCACTCTACATTGAGGCAATCTGAAGAATACACGTATCTTTTTATTTTAAGAGGCATTATTTTATTTTAAGAGAGGGAGAGAGAAATAATAGAAGTTTGCAAGCACAAACTATTTTGCAAAACTGAAGCTAAATTATATGTGCGGTTGAACCTAATTATGATGTAAAATAAGATAAACCAAGACAAGTTTGGCACGGAAACACTAGAACTCTAGATTTAAAACGATTTAACGTCGACAAGTGAAATTTTCGATAAACATTAAACTGTAATAAAGATCTTGACGAATGTATCGTAAAAAAAGTCATCGGAAAAGCAAGGTAAGCCGAGATGAGCTTGGCCTAATAAACGATGTTATTCTTTTCAACAAACCTAATGATGATAAGAAATTTCACCGATACTCTTTCTAATAGATTAAGAAGTCGAATTGCAGCAACCAACTTTTCAAAATAAAAAGTAAATGCTTAACGATAAAGTACATACAAAAAGACTATATATCTTTTATGAACCAAATGAGAGCTCATAAAGAATGTTACAACTAAAAATAGAACGGAAAAGCCAGAGATAGCATAAAACTTTTTAACATCAGAATAAACCGTTACGGTCCAGTTCACCATCGTAGTAATAGGAAGACTAAAGCTAATTTATGTACATCCGCGGAATCGATGCCGTGGTCGCGCTCCCACAGACAATGAGTTACGGGGTTGAATCGAAAAGTCATTGGAATTCGTAACGGGGTTACTAAAAGCGATCAATCCTCTATTGGAGACATATATATATATATATATATATATATATATATATATATATATATATATATATATATATATATATATATAAGAACCAAGACTAATGCGTATAGATACATTTACAGTATTCCACGTGAACTTTGTTCTTAAAGTAATAATAAAAATAAAAATAGCAATATATCTAACCGTTTTTCCAAAATCTGCTTGTAAAAGTTGTTTTTCCACAGTCAATGCTGGCTGACGTTTTAGATTATTTGACAAGTGACGACTCTTCATCTTGCACTAAAATAACATTATTGTATATTCAAAATACATTGAAGGAATCTTGTAGTATAAACCACCATTTTTCCAAATAAAACTAGGCTCAGGCGCAATTTCTTATTTGAAAATATTTATTTTCAAAAATGAAGATGATTTTAAGGAAACAAAATATTTAAAAGCTTAACGAGAAAAGTCACCATAATTTATACATAACTTTTAATAAAGTCATAACCTAATGCGACAGTAGTAACGGGTCATTCTAACTGTGAAAATCAGGCTTTATCAACTTAAAATGACATGAACGACGCCCAAAAAATAATTTAATGAACATACGAATAGTGAATGTAAATGAATATAGGTAGCTTAATTTGTTTTTTTTTTCTACGGGGTTATAAATCTCGTTATTGCTACGTTTATTTTATAATTTTTATTTATTAATTTATATATGTTTCAAGAGAAATTTATGTGAAAGCTTTTATGCTTTTTCCCTTTTCAAACGGAAAGTTGATGATTTTTATTTAAATTAACATTTTGACCACGATTAAATCTATAAAAATAAATAAATAATGATAAATAAAGTTTAAAAATACTGCAATAGCTTTGAAAAAATGATTTTCATGATATCTGTTTAAAAAACTTATTCAAATGTTTATTAAAAAATAAGGTATATACTTACAAATTAATATACTTATAAATTTACCCAATTTGAACACTGATTTTAAATTAAAATATCTTTAAAAGGTTTCCAATTGAAAATTGAGATAAATTGAGATAAATGTTGAAATATCGTTTGTAAAATTTTCAAAATATTTATAAACACATCATTTTGTACTAAAGTTTTTTACTTTAGTTTAACCAGATTTATTTTAGTCATCTATGATTATAAGTATAAAAATAAAGGTATGTCATTCACAGAATTTGCAGACTTTTGATTTTCGAGAGCAAGGGAACTCAAAATTCACACTTGTTTGCTTTTTCTACTCGAAATATGTATCTCGCATACTTAAAATCATTTTTTTTTCTAGAAGTCGCGAATAAAGTATGCTAATTCGATTGTTATTTCTCTTTCGTGATAAATCAATAGACGCCCAAAAATATTGACTAATCTTTTAATTTTGGAGGCAGTTAAAATTTTCTTATTCTGTATGAATCAATTTTCATAAAATAGTGGTTCATAAATAGTCAGATATGAAACGTATATAGTAACACTGAAGATAGTATGCAATTAACGAGGATTATCCAAGCTCATATGAGAACTTGGGCGACAATGGAAATTGGAAGACCGAAAATATTTGACATTCAAGTGGCTTTAAAGCGCTGATAAATTAAATTCTGGGACATATTATGATACTCCTATAGTTAATTAACGATAAAATTGACATCGAATTCATCAATTCGTATATAAAATATATAAAATATCGTGTATAAAGTCCTAATAAAAAATAATATATATTCCATAAAAGTAGGAGTTAAAACAAATGAAAAACTTGAGCGCGCGCGCGTAGTGTCAATCAATAAACCAACGGTATCAGCTGTATCAAGTAAATTTTTTTTTATTTGGAGTATTTACTCTGGAAGTCATTTTCTCCACAATAAATTATAGTGATATTATGCTACAGAGCTGTCTATTGCAGAGCTTAGTTGCGGTGGAATGTTGCAATGTTTGCTAATTAAATGCTAGTTCAGAGCGAAACAAACTTCCATTTATTTCAGTCCGAAATGAAAGGAAGGTATGACATGCGGGAAAGCGCGAATTCGACAGCGGGCTTTTTATTTCATGCAATTGAATCACAAAAATTAAAATTAGAATAATTTTATTGCAATTTCAGAGTCTATAGCAGAATTTACTCGTCCAAATCGCATTGACAAGTCTGACAAATCGATCTAGAAAGAAACCTTTGAATCTCCTGCTTCATAATTTAACGTATAGATGCGGTGTTTTTTGTAAACGTCAACTTTAACGTGGGGAGAATCGAGCAGATTTTTTCTTTTAAAAGTAGCTTTTGCTTTCCAAATAAGAGCCAATTTTCGCGTAAAGTTTAATGTTTCCGCGTGAAATTCATGCAATTGTTGTGGGGAGTAAGGCAAAGTATTATGTACGAAATATACTTTTTTCCGGTTTCTCGTTACTCTAGCGCAGCTTATTGTGTACATTGTGTACATATAACTTTCTCAATTTACAAATTACTTTGATAAACTTTGATGTCTTTGCAATTCACTTTTGAGTGACTATTCTCCTAGAGCACTTTCTAGCTAATTCAAAACAATTATATTAGCTTAAATTTTATTATAATTTACTTTAAGTTGACCATCAAATGTTGGAACGAGAAACAATCAATATAGAGATTAACGAAGGCTGCTTGTCTCAGTTAAGGCACGGCAACTAATGAATAGTGCCTTTACACCTAATTGTTGTGGTCTATTACTGATTTAATTACTAGGTAGATTTATTAAGCGTTGAAAGTCGCATATCGAGATTCTATACATAAAAATATTAGAGAACTGATATTGTTAATGTTGTTTGTTTAGGAAATGCGTAGATCAATGTCTCAATGTCTATTTAAATTCCCACGTGGAAAACAAAAGTTTGGTCTATATCTAATTTTATAAAATGTTATTATTTGATGTCGCATTATATATATCGATATAAATCGATAGATATCGATATATATAATGCGATATAAAATAATAAAAAATACTATAAAATTATAACAAAATTTTTAAAGTATATAAATATATAAAAATCTTATAAAATGTTATTACATTTTATTAAATCTTATAAGTTTTATAAAATTTGTTACGAATTTTATATAGTTTTGTAAAATTATGTAAAATTGAACATAATCATTTTTTTAAAGTCCCAAACAAAGTACCAAACGTTTTTTTTCCACATGGGTTTGTATCCTATCCGCTTGATCGTTCTAAAAGAGGAACAAGATAATATTTAATTGTAAATAATAATTGCTGTAATAATTCGTAAACTGTTCAATAATAAACAATAAATAATGTTTTTCGTATGCTGAACTTTTCTTTTCTAATCGGAATAAAATGCGTTTTTTTTTAATGTATAACATTAAATTAATCATGGAATCTGGTTGTGCACCGAGACATCCGTTTACCACTCATTACTTATCGTATATGTGTAATATGAAACTGTACTTTATCATAATATTGTCATTTAGCAATGATTTTGACTTCGATTATTGATTATTAGTCAATAACAAATTTTACTTGTGCAAGAAGTCGAGCGCCTATATACATAACCTATATCTATTTGTGCAGTTGTTAAAAATATATTATCATTCACATCAATATTCATAATTCGTAGCCTCATTTACTTGAAAAAAATCCATAAGTTTCTGATCATATTACAAATCCATAATAGAACAGGACATCGTAAATATCATGCTTTTAATGATCCCTTTTGACGATATCCGGGGCGCGAGGTGAAACTTTACAAAATGCACTAATTAACCGGCACATTTAAGCACTTCGAAACAAGTTTATTTTTGACAAGAAAATGCAAAGAGCAATTTCTGTAACGTCGTCTTTGGCATAGTTAATTATCCCCAAGCGCTGCGCATAACCAACAAGCTAAAAACTTTGAAAACACTCGCTATAAATTACAAGTTCGCTATATTCACGACGTCACGCTCACCAAAAATATTTCCGATATAGCAAGCCAATATTAACTTAATGAAGCCGGGCATCTAAGCGTGGTGCAAGCAACGAAAGTTGTAATGAACTCTGGCAGGCAGAGGCTTGGCGTAGCTGCAAATGCCGATAGTGCAAAAGCTGATATAACTGCTATTCGCTATCACATGAATAATCAAGCTGCATTTTGTGAGATTTCGAGTTACCGAACCTCATGCCATTTGCTATATACATTTTAACGTTAAATGAAAAATGTTAAACTGAATCCTAGCGGCCTTCATAAAAATTTATCAATATGGACATTTACACCGAACATGACAAAATAGTTTCACTCGAAATTAATTTTCAATCCAATTCTGGATATATATAGTTCAGAGATGCAGATTAATATTGAGCTTCCTTATTGACATTGCAAGCGAATTTAATACCACATACTAAGCACAGCCACCGAATTTTCACCAAATCCTAAACTAATTCGATGTCAATATCAATAATAATATTGACAGCATGGCACTCAAAAAATACTCCTACACTTGAATAGAATAACAAATTGTATATCACGAGACACTGTTGGTAATCAGCGATGGAAATATTTGTATTGATCCACATAGATTAGATAAAAGCAGGGACTTAGATGAGGCATTGTTTATTTGCTCTACTTGTTCTAACTTTATTTAGTCTTTTATTTGGAAATGTTTCAGACCACACGAATTCCAAGTACCGAATCAAATTAACGAACTTAATCCTATTTTGATGTATAAGCATTGACTCTATAAACTATTATTACCTAAAGAGGCTACTGAATCATAATAGCAAAACATTGTTTCGTCTGAAATTTATATATCATTAATATTTCAGCTAAAGTTCATTCTTCTAATAAATTGTTAATTCTATTTTTATATAGCATGAATATATAGCATAAATACTTGTAGACCCAATATATATAGTTATCAATATCTACCTCATGGCATCTTTGACAATCTCTCGATGAAAGTCAAGATTGTTGGTGAAATATTTCTCTGACCAGATTCTTATTAAACTGATTTATGTTGGATTTGCATGAGCTTTTCTCACGAGCTTGTATATAAACACACATAGCAGTAAATATTCTGAACGAGAGAGAAAGAGAGAGATGCCGTATAGTCTTAAGAAAAAGTTCAGGTAGCCGAGCGTGCGTAGTTACGAGTTTGTCACTTTGAACCCAACCCAACCCTCCTACGTCGCTAATGACTAAGATTTTTCATGCCGGCTAAATGATTTCATTTTAAGTATTCGTTTATTAAAATTCAGTATTATTTATCCCTTGTAAACAGCGACAATTTAATTAAACATCGAGTTTCATCTATTGTGCTGATTTTTTTATATCAAATTTTTCTGACCTTTGTGAGCCAGTTTATTAGCACTGGTACATTCAATATTGTTTACCTCTTTGAGCTCGGGATATTTTATTGACATTCACATTCGATTTCAGCGGAGTTGTTATTGCATAGGTTTTTTAAAAATGCATTTTATATATTTTTCAGACATTGAAGTTAATATCGCAGATTTGTGTATCCAATAGTTTCTAAATGAACGCGGCAACATTTATATAAATACCCCACTACTTTCGCTGGTCGTTAAAACAATGTATTTGATGTGAAAGCAAATATAAGATATGCTTCAAATAGGCATTAATAAGAATTCCAAAACTTGTAAATAATAAGCTACCAAAATAATAGCCATGGTTAGATAGATCATTTTCCAAAGAAAATTCCACTACAAGTTAGGTCTCGGAAATAAATCTCGAGTATTAAGTTTACATAAAAAGTTGGTCTGAAAGTAAAGGACGAAAACCTATAGCCTAGTTTATCGAGTAATAAGCATTTTAATACCGAAGAAAAGAAAAATAAAATGAGACTTGGTCCGGAAGAAAAGAAAAATAAAACGAGACTTGGTCCAGAGGAAATAGCAAGGAGTTGACAAACTCAATACACAGCTTCCATTTCCAACCAAACTTTGACGTAATGCGTCGCGTTCAACAAGTTGCATGGAGTTTGACTCTGATTATACACTACAATACTTCTTATCTCTTTCTGTATCTAGACCATATCATGTACCGTCAATCGCAGTGCTCTACCCATTAGTTGTCCTTTTTTTATAGCTTTTTCAACATATTTGCAAAATACCAATACGACCAATTAACAATTTTGCTTATTTTCCACGTGTAGTGATAAGAACTTTTCTGAACAAGATTAATTATTGGTAGTATTACTTGTTTCAATATCGATAGTTTGATACCCCTGTACATAATGTTCGTTATAATCTATGGTTTTGAATAATATTAAGACAATCGTTCACCACTCTGTAAATTCAAAAATACAAGGTAGGTTTTTGAAAGCAATTTTCTATTTAGGCTAAAACTTTCAATTAGTAATATTACAATTGTCTATTGAACGAAATATGAAGTTTTTATAGTTAATTGCACTTGAATCTTGTATGTATTACGAAAAAAGCAAATTCAGTTTCTATCGATCTCGAGTATTTGTATACGCAATGTAAATTTCAGTTTTATAATGATCGCACGAGCTATTTATACGTTAATTTCGAAAAGAAAGTAATGTTCACTTATTGCCTAGCTCCGGTGTTGTGCATAAAATGATAATGCTAAAATTTACAGTAACAGATGTCGAATTTATTGAAATATGTAAATATGTTTTCTAACGAATTTCATTAAATTGTATGCGCGTGCAGCATTGAATTAAGAAATGCAATCTCCGTATCAAAATCTAATCAAGTAATGGTGTAATTTTTAGTCAAAGTACTCTTGGTCCAGCCGCTATTAAGAAAAGACCAAGACTCCCGTTTAAAAAGTTTATGGAATAAAGTTTCGCCAGATGGTGTGAAATCGAAGTTACGGAACTGGCAAGTGAAACACGGGACTTTAAATACAGTCCCTCTGTAATTGGTATTCTAATTAGCTAGCAAATTTTTGAGAAAAATTTGACAAGTAATGTTTTTATATTTATCGTGTTACTCGCCCTTTTCAAGAGCCCCATTCTCAACGTGCAATTTTTCAACGCGCACGCTAGAGTAAGCGAAAAAAGTTGATTAGTGCATGAGGTGGATGTATAATGCAAATTTGAGTGCGAGCAACAGGAAAAACAATGTTAAGCTCGCATTTCTACACAGACGGAGTTAGGTGAAATTGAAAAGAATTGATTTTGCGCGCGAATACTTGCTCGTTTTGTGCATCTTTTTCTTTTCCGCTGAGCAAGCAAGCAAACAAGAAGTGCAATTGAAAAAGCAACTGGCAGCAAAGTCAAGTATTAGTGAAGCTCGAGCGCTGTAAGTTTATTAGCGGTTGATGAGCGGTCTCATTGAAGATCAGTAAATAAAGGCAACTAGAAAGAAAGGCTGGCGAGTCTAGGTGGGCGTCGAGTGGTGTTGTGTAATAGAGACCGAAATTAAGCGAGAGCACAAGAGAAAGAGATGAGAAAGGGATGAGAAAGAGATGAGAAAGAGATGAGAAAGAGATGAGAAAGAGATGGGAAAGAGATGAGGAAGAGAGGAAAAGAGCAATAAATCAGCTTATACATTCACGGCGGTTAGCCTCCGAAGCTGCAAATCCAGTGAAAGCTGCAACATCGCACAGCAGCAAACCAAGATCATGAATATTCCAGCATCTTGAGCACCAGAAGCAGCTATTAGACAAAGATAGTAAATGGCCGTGCTATAGCGTGTGCCGTCGGAAGCAGATGCGCTGCTTCGATGCCTCGATCGAGTTATGAATCTGAGACGCATGCGAGAATGAAAAAAGAAAATAAGGATATTCCTTTTGACGCACACGCAAAGCTTGTGGACAAACTTAGTCTTCGATGCTTTACGGCTTGGTCATTATTTTCATGCGGCAGCTCTGCATGTCGACGATAAAATCAAAGGTGTGAAGAAGTTAGTCGCAGATATTCAAGGGCATAATGGTAATCAACCAAATAGCGAGCATCGAGATTAACATTCAATTGCACACAGTCGACGTTATTCAGCCTGACACGAATGACGAACGGCAAAGTTTTACGGGCGGCTTATTGAATGCTGACAACACGAGCATCTTTACTGTGCGTAGAAACTCGAGGAGATCCGATCACTCGGTATATGTTAATGGATGCAAATGAAGGAAGTTTTGGCATTTCATTGAGACTCGAAATCTTTCTTCGAAACAATCAAGTCCAAACAATGAAACAGCGAATATTATGAGAAATGTTAGCGCTTCGAGTTTACGTGACAATTCATTGAACGTAATAAAATAAGAGACCCGTAAACTAGATTCGTACGTACGTACGACAAGGTAAGCTTCAGCTTAACGTTGTTCAAAAGAGCACAGACATGCAAATGAGCAAAACGGATGATGGCGGAACAGAACTGCAGTTTAACAAGTTGCTTCAAAAGCCATTCTGTATTGATTGCTCACCGTTCTATTGAGGACACCATTGAATAAGTTCTCTCTCACTCTCGAAGGTTAGATCCGTAATAAAATTCATGCATTAAACTCAGTTAAAGCGTGGAAGAGTTGAGAGCAATAAGACGCAAAGTTGCGCCACTGTGATGCTTGGAACCGAGAGAGAGAGAGAGAGAGAGAGAGAGAGAGAGAGAGAGAGAGAG
Source organism: Phymastichus coffea (assembly GCF_024137745.1). Lineage (NCBI taxonomy): Eukaryota > Metazoa > Arthropoda > Insecta > Hymenoptera > Eulophidae > Phymastichus > Phymastichus coffea. Next base: position 1,469,076 of record NW_026706880.1, read on the forward strand.
ATTAAGCGGAATAATTAAGATACCAAGTGGAAGAAGAAGAGATTGGCTTTTTATATCATGACGAAGTTATACACGTTACAGTTGAGGGTTCGCGAATTTCACGGATAATTGTCGAGATAATCGTACTACAAGTCAAATTTTCGCATAACATTAAACAAGTTTTCTGTTAACAAAATAGCTGTATCTTAGAGCCCGCGTTTTTCCGCTTCTGTTTCGTTGAAAAACTCAGCCTACCAAGCTTATTTTGGTTATCTATTCTTGGTATATTCACTTGGTGCCAGACAATTTTTGGATAAATATAATACACATCGAATCCGATCAGGATTTGACAAGTTCGTTAAAACTGCATTTCTTTAAAAGTCGACGTTGCAAGGCTTGAATTCTCAATGCAAGGCAATGTTCGGCATCTGCTGCCGATGGCTGGTCTCATTTTCATAAAACAGCCTTTTACCGTGACTCTTATCTTCTTCTCTTTTTTGCCTTGGGGCTTATACGTTGAATAGTGTCTCGCGGAATCCTCAAACGCATTGTTGACTTCGGCAAGAACTATAGCTGCAGTGAGTACGTATGCGCGATGGCTCAAGACAGATAAAGAACCAAATGTGACAACAAAGTATAATCAGGCTTATCTCTGTCACTTGAAAGACTGTATAGAGTCAAGTATTTACCTCTATTTTTATTACTGGCCTTATTCAGAGACCTTGCTTAGCATTTATACTGGAAAATAAGAAGAAATAAATCATGAGGTTGGATGAGATATCGACAAGCTAGTACCGCAATTACACGAATGTAAAAATTGTCAGAAAGAGAGATCCCTTGCTCGATGCCAATTGCGATAGAGGACTATACGATTGGAACGATCTTGCGCAACGAACGTTTCTTGCGCATCCGGCAAGTGTAAAGTCTCTACCACTCGCCCCACTCGTATATCGAGGAAAGAAAGCAGAAAGTAAAAGATCACTTACTTTTGTTCGTTATGGCGACACAGTCACGAGGATATTGCGCGAGAACGGTGTCCGCGGTTGCAGTATCTGTCAAGTTTAGCGAAGATAGGTAGATTTGTTTGAGAGATGCGAGGAAAAAGGCTATATATACCTATATAGGTCCTCGTATATAGTTCTCGAGGTACTTAGCGAACATATAGACGCACAAGCCACGAGCGCCTTTATTTTGCTGTGTACACGGTGGCAAACCAAACGGTAAAAAACAAAAAAGGATTTTTGGCGTTCGATGCTAGCAAATACAAAGGAGGTCTTGACTTTTTCTGTTTCATTGTTTTTCTTTCTCATGGAATTTGCTTCACAGATAGAGTCACGTGGCGCGCAGATGCTTGCTGCTCCTAACAAACGGATCGCTCCAGTTTTTTTCACCCTTCTTGCTCGCTTATTGTTCGGCCACTCGGCTAATTTTTCATCAAATAATTAATTACCGCCACTTTAATGCCAGGGCACTTTTACCGCTACCGGCCGAGGGTCAGTCGCGAATGAGCGCTTGTTTTCTTTAAGGCTGTACGACTTTTCATTCCTTCTTTGCAATGAGTATAGAATTTTGCAAGTTAATTGGACATTACAAGGCTACTTGATTTAACAGAACATCGCGGTTACCGAAGTCGGCCTCGAATGCATTATGCGTACGAGACGTTCAAGAAAAATAAGCATACATAACTCTTTGAAAGAACCTACACATTTTCGACAATTCTTTGGCGCTATATTTTCACGCGCGTTTGTTCGCGGAGAGTCGCTTATTGCTTCCGCCAAGCGCTAGCATGTATACCAACTGCTTCTGTAAAAAACGCTGAAAATAAGCACGCCCGTTGTCGTTCAAGCCAAATAATAACGCAGCTGTGCTGGAGATTGTCCGGTTAACGATTAACACTGTAAACGTAGTTTGTAAGAGATAATGGGTACATTTTTTAAACTGAAAAATGCGAATTTGAACAAGAGGTAGAGCTGTAGATTACAACTTCAATTGATTGCACGACATGCTGCGATAGATCGAAGGTGTAATCATATCAACGTATGTGCCTAGGCCACTCGTTGCTTTAAAGAGAGTAGAGAAACGCAAGAGTGACGCGCTTTAAAAGAAGAAAAAATTACAGTTGTCAATCAAAATCACACGAACTATGGCCTTGAGCCTCGGCAGGCTTTTCTTTTCAGGCAAACTTTTTTTTTTGGCCTGCTTGGAGTTGCATCGCTACTGCGAGTTCAGCCTTTGCTCGATGCGCATCAAATTTTATCATTGCGATCTGCCTGCGTAAAAAGAGTGATTTAAAAAAAAAAGAAAGATTAGCTTCCTTCTCTTTCGAATTATCTCACTTTGTCAAATAAATTTTCTGTTAAAACGCCTTCGGATCGCCTTTTTCCGCGCAACCTCATCTCCTTCAACAGCTTCCTCTAGTACTATTTCATTTGCTTACTCCGTTCAATGTTGGGCTTGTACAACGTAGGTTCATGTAAACCGGAATAAAGCGAGAACCTTTAAAGCGAAAAATTTATTCGGCTTTCACCCACGAGTCAGCACTGAATTTTTCATTTACCAAACAAGTCCGGTCGAGAAACTGATTAATTTGATTCAGAACATTCATCTTTTTTGTTTTTTGTTTTTTTGGTTTTTTATTGTTTGAGGGAGGGAGAACAAGTGTTCGAGCTTTTTTAAATAACTTTCATCTCACTAAATATTGAAAAATCAGTTTACAAAATCAAGCTTTCCTGTATCGGCGAATAAAGATATTGAGAAGTTATAACGGTCATAGCATTAGTTTTTCGACGCATCAACGATACGGAAGCACGAACGAACGATCTCTACACTTTTCTTTGACAAAACTTGAATTATAGAGTTGCTGTAGGGAAAGAGGCAATGTTGTTCGCAAAACTTAACTGTGGCAACAACTCTTCCCACTCTTTCCACACTGCACGAAAGACAAAGTTAACACAAACAGTTGAAGACTTTCACATTGCTGACGCGTGCAATCTGTAAAACTTGATCGTGTGTTCATTTTGATACGTAATCCCTCGTGTCTGTTGATTTTGGCAACGACCAAATTTTACCGAAGAAAGCTGCTTGTGTTATAAATTGGACTTTTATTTTTATTTAGAAATCCATAGGATACATAACGGTAAGCATGTTGTTTGCGAGTCGCAAAGATATCTGCAAATGTAAATGGATGATTGTTTACCATTAGCAGAATGAAACCGAGAAAGTTCAGGCGGAGAATTATACGCAAACTGTTTGCTTTTTTTGAAAAACTTTCACGATACGCTATATCTACAGAGACAATATTAATATTTTCTGATTGAACATTATTAGATTTATCTTATTTTTATAGTAAATTTGCCGAGGAAAAACGCATGAAACCCTTATATATATTAAAATTTTTACTGCTGTAAGAACGTTTTAAACAGTAGTCGTCTAATATTGATTTTCATCGACGTAAAAGCTTGTCTCTACTTTAAAGCTACTATCATGTATCCCAGCACAAAACTTATGTATATATGTCGACATTGAAAAATCCGTACCGAAGACCTTGCAAGGTAAAAGAAAATTACACGGGAGCTGATAATTCAGTTGACTTTACATTAGAGTGACATAATCACCGTCACTAGTTTTCAACCAAAATATATAGCTTCCCTGCAAACAATTCCAAAAATAATCCGAAAATTAGTAATAAAAGAGGGAACAGTAATAAAAAGCTGTGTTGTGGATTAAATTGGCTCTGAGTATTCATTCAACAAGAACGAAGATTGATAGTAAAGAATTAGAATTTTGAAGAGCTCAATAATCTTACAAATTGATTTCTAATTATGGAAATAATTATCCTACAGAGGAAAATGTACATGTATATAATCATAATCCAGCAGATTCACTATACATAGCGAATAATCCACAAAATGGATTCCTCTGGATACTCTTTCCATAAATTTGTTGGTCATTGCAATTACGCTAGTGCATCGAGCAGCTGGAAAAATGTATGGAGGTAGAAATGCATTTAACGTAATTTAAATTCAGTACAAGAGGCCAGCAACTTTCTCCCTGCAGACATCTCATCTCTCGTGCAGGTTTTCTCTACCGAAAGGCTGGTCGAAAAGACCGTGTAAAAACCAGCTCTCGTTATAAGCCGCGTCGTGCGTCGAATAAGCCAAAATAAAAGAAAAACTCCTTTTCACTCAGTTGCTTTGAAATTTTTTATGTGCCGAAGATGCGCAGTCTGTATGAAAAGAGAAATGGCATAGCGCGTGAGACGCATACAATTTTTCAGTTCATCGGCTGCGCGTTCACGTGTGCATGCGTGTACAAGTGAAAGGAAAAAGCATAAGCTCCGAAAACGCTTTCAATCCCCTTTACGCCAAGTGCTTGCGCGTCAATTCAACGATTCTGCACGCGGGATAGAAGAACTAAACCGCTTTTCATAAGCACGATTTGCACCTTTTCCGCGCACCTTGTCTCACTCAACTCTCGCGAGCCACTCGTATATATGTAGCAAAAAGTATGTAAAAGACCGACTTCTCCGACGACGACGGCGACTATCACACAGCCAGGCGATTCGCGGAATTCCAGCTGAACGACGACGAAGAATTTTCCAATAACTGAATCGTGGCTCGTATAAGATCTTGTCTGGTCCTTTTTCTTTTCCTCGGGCCAAATTTTCATGCTACTAAATGCGCAATCTAAAGAATACAAGTAATAATCACATTTTACGGATATCTCAGAGGCAGTATTTGTTTTATGGAATCACAATAAATTGCACGATAAACTTTTTCTATCGTAATCTCTGCGAAGGAAATGCAGCTGGAGTGGAACGTTGGAATGGAACTTTATTTGCCACAAATAACAAGACGAGATGGAAAGCTCCAAAGGTATGGTATTTTGTGAACCAAGAGCATTTTGTAAATCACAACTTTTAATGAGCTTTCTCTAGTGCCAAAAAGTAACTCTGACTGAAAACCAAACTAAAACAAACTACAAAATAAAAGACAAATATCAATTGATTGAAGGATTTCAATGACTTATAAGATATCGCCGACCTCGCTTTATTGTAAGATGATACTTGAATGGACTGAAATTTTGGGGGTAATTTTGTATTCGAAGAAAACGAGCCATGAGAAAGCGGCCTTTTATATCTCCATTTTCACGCTGTCATCTTTCGAAAAGAAAAAATGCAAATTCTCGCTCACACTAAATTGCCCTTGCGCGCACAACAATAAGATTAGGTAAAGCTCAAACAAAAAATGTTATACGAAGAAATGTTACACGAGAAAAGAACGCATTAGCGTTGTCGCGTAAAAGAAACGTAATAACCGTTATGTCGTGGATAAAAATAAAAAAAAGTAGATTTCTGCAAGAGTAAACGCAAAGCAGAGCTAAATCCATGAAAGATGAAGCAAAATAAATAAAAAACGGATATCAGTTGGCGACACGAAGCGCCAGAGTGACGGAAGCTTTTATTTTCAATCTTTATCCCGCAGCGCGTCAAGAGGAATATAATTGTAGCGATTCCACGTACAGAAAAGCCAAACGGGGGCACTTGTCGCGCGGAATATCCGAACAAAAGCCCCGTTCAGCAGCACATGCTTCTTGCCCGCGCAACATATCTCCAACCTACAGCAAAACAAACGTGAACAGTCGACAACATTCGCGCACCATCTGATATTCGAAAAGTTGGCGTTAGTGTTACCACCTGCGCGGCATACTTTGTCGTGAAAAGAGACCGAGAGACAATGTGAAATCTATACATATTAATAGACATGTGATCTTTAAGCGTTATCGGTTTTCCACCTAGCGTTTTCCTCATCTACGACCCAGGCAATGTTAGTGTTTGTTCAAATGTCCTGTGTTATTTCCAAATTGTTTATACCAACAAAGTTTTTACAAAGTTTTAGAAATCACTTGTATTGTTCATTTTCAATTGAAAAAACAAGGTGATGCGTTGGAATATTGTCTAAATATCTTATAAATTATGCGTTAACAGTTACTCGGGATAGAGAGCATAGCTCACAATAAGGAATCGCTTGACTTAAGCTCACTATTTTCTGTTCTCTTTTCCAAATGTACCTGCCGAAGACATTATATCCCAGCAAACGCTACACATTGTTCTACAAGTCGCGAACAGACTGAAACTGCAAATGTTCTTTTGAAATTGCTATTGAAGAGTAAAAAGAAGTATACGATAAAGATAAAATACTCGAGAAAAAGCTCCGAAGCATATTTTTCACAAAAAAGTCAGGGGCGCAAAAGAAAGCTTACGTGAAAATTAATAGGGACTGAAATGTTGCTAAAGGAAAAACGAAAAGCCACATTGGATCCATCTGCTCATTAAACTCGTGAAAATACTCGTTACTCTTTCAGAGTCTGAGAGTTGAAAAAAGAAAACAGCGTATCGCACGGTGAAGAGTCCGTTTTTTTTAGTTTATAAAATGCAAAGTTGACAGTGAGAGTGAATCGCGCGCGCACAAGGATGGATACAAATTTATTCGCCGGCGCTGCAGTGTGAAACCCTCTCGGGATTCCAAAAGCCGCAACTCGCACACGGCTGAGCTCTGCCGCAGGTACATCGAATTACCGCTATCCAAAGGCTATCGATTTTCAAGAAAGCGAAGAATGTCCCTTCACGAGTTCTCGTCTCGTCTCGTCTCGTCTCTCTCTCTCTCTCTCTCTCTCTCTCGCTATTCCGACTTGCGTAAATCACTTATTTGCTTTGTGGTCTTATCAACCTGTACAACTTTCTTCGACTAGAATTTTTCATCTTGATAAAGCTTGGACTATGCTATAATCTGTTTTAACGCTTGTCGTGGAGTTTCAACTCACTTCAATTCACTTTGATTTTGCTTTAGTCTAATGAAGACATCGGTATTTCATATGTCAATTTGCTAATTGAATGACTTTGTTGCAACAAATAAACGAAAAAAGAGAAAGTAAGTTTGGGTTAAAACGGCGCACAAAAAATATTTGATATTCGAGCAACTTTAAAATTATGTTAAGGGATGAAATTTCTTATAAGAGTATATATTTCGGTATTTATTTACCTGACTCTCAACCAAAGTGCAACCGTCTGTGAATAAAATATAAAGCCTCAATGAAAGTATATATTGCACTATCTAATACAACTACATAAACGAAAGCGACGACCTTTCTAAATGCTTCACTGTATAAGAGAAAGATACCAATTTTTGCTCCCGTCGTTCATAATTTTTTATTTGAAAAAATGCACGAGAACCTAATGAAACGGAATCCGAAATTGCAATGTTAGGTGGAGTTTAAAATTGCAATTACAATTGAAGCTTACAACAATAAAAAAATATGTTAATTCCGACAGCAACCGTCGTTTTAATATAATAACTTCCTGATATAATAGCTAGTGATAATATAATAACTAGTGATCCCCTGACTAATCCATCGAGTAAAATAAATGGGAATTTGCAAGCGATCGACTGCAATTGACTAATCTGTCGATTGTGGCGATATGCTTGAAAACTAATTATCTGCTGACCGTTACATTATCATCGTTATTGTTTGTAACATACGATAACATCTCATTTTCGCACGTTCAAGCGTAATAAGATCAAATATCAAACGGATAATTTTCTGTTTGATACTGCCTAAGAAACTTTGGCACAATAGTAAAATAAATTAGATACATTTAATATCATTGCAATTCAGAGAATAAATTCAGCAGATGTCAAAAGTTTAGTTGTAAAATTACAGTTTTACTTATCGGAGTCTTATGGCGCCACGCGGTAACAAGCTTAGCAACTTTTTTCCCCGAGTGCTCGCCAACTTTTTAACACTAACTATTTCTAATCTTATTACTTGCTCGGACAAAGTGCCAAGTATGACGCTTATTCTTACTTTGTCTGTCCACTCGTGAGGATTTTTATTTAAGAAAAATACATTTTGTGCTTTTCGTTATTGTTCTTCTTGTTGTATAAATGAACTTGATCGATTGCCCATCTTGGCACTTCAGCAGAGCAGCACGTTAATCCCTGCTTATACGTCCACAAAGTGAGAATAGCGCATCGCTCGGCGTTCGTTATTTTCGACACAGTCGCGATGCAGCTGCCATTAATCTTGTACGTCAACTCAAGGCCGACAACTGTTTGCACTGTAAACGACAATCTTTTTTGAGCTAACTTTCTTATCATTCCTAGCATTTAAAAAAAGTCTGAACTAACCTTTCCTATCTCACCGTGCCTTTGTTGTTCTGGAATCTTAGCAAGTCAAAACTCTCTTGGATGTGTCAGTTAACGCTATCATCAAACAGCTCGTCGTCATCAACATCTGGAGGCTTGGGTAGATTACGTTGAACTGCATTAAGAAACTAACTTTGGATTTTCTAAAAATATCAATATAAGTTTGCTTAACATATTACTGTATGTATTTTCACATATAATTTAATTAATTATGAGATATAACAAGTATTCAGTAACATATTACATTTTAAGTTGTAAATTTTATTCGGTATAGATTCATTTCATCCATATTCATAACAAGGATAGGAATAACTGATAATATATAATTCAAATAGTTAAAATAATCAATAGAGATAGGTCATGAAAATGCAGTCTTATGTCAGTTCAATACGCAGTCAAGATACAAAATTGAAGCGTAATTCAGTAATTCAGAGAAAGAACAGTTAATATACCAATAATTATCTCAGGGGATAAGGGACCGGAGTCAGAGGGTAACAAAGCGATTCTCTCGCATAGCACAATAAAAGGGCGAACGCCAGACAAACTTTGTCAATGATAAGGAAAGAATAATTACTTTATCCTGAAAATGTCTACTTTTTATAAACAATATTACGTAAATTATCCGTTTCAATAATTATCAGTTGTGATTTTTATTTGTGAGTTTAAATTAATAGAGGTCGATAAAAGGTTAAATGCAAATAATTTCAGCAAGTAAAATATAAAATTGAAATACCCAAAATAACTGAGTTACAACGAAAAGAGATAGCTTGTCGTGATTTTACTAACAATATAAACTATAGCTATGAGGCAGAAATGAGATAAAACGTTACTACGAGGGTTGGTTTTATTGCTTTGTTTCAGAGAAAAGCACATGACTTGTATGCAAAAGATAAGCGTACGTACTTGAATGCTTATTCTATTTCTCATGCTTGGAAGTATGCGAAGTCTAGTGTATACGTATAATTTATGGAGCCATAGATTGACAATACTTTTTAACATTTTTCTTTGAAATATATACTTGATTAAGTTCAATTTATAGCAGACATTACACTGCAGAGGAAAAATATTTTACTTTAATATCATCTGTATCTGGAAATTTTTTACTCATCACAGAATATATTTATTTATTTACAGTAAAATAAATGAAGATAGAACTTTATTACGTGCACTAGATCTTTGAAGCGCAATCGTTTAAGAATCACAGCATTTGCAAAGATGTAGATAGAAGTTGGAGACTAATTTAAAAATAAAATTACAATCGTCTAAGTGAAAGGGAGAAGAACCCATGTAATTTTAATATTCTAACTGTGCATGAAGACTGCAAGAATGTTATGTATTTGTCCTTCAATTAACTTTTATTAGGCAAATGGAATGTGCGCAAAAGCTGAGTGGAATAGATTATAATTAAACTAATATATAAAAGCTTTAACTTGATGTAAAAATTCATGTTTTCTTTAATTTACGATTCATCGATTTTATTATTTGCTAGGATGCTTTGATGTGCGCCATGAGCAAAATTACAGGTAATCAGCCTTATTCTTTAAAAATTGAAATGCCGATGAATATGCCCTAGCGCAGACAAATTTTCAGCTAACCTTTTATTCGCAGCCGTTATGACTGCGTTATTTTGTACAGATCCAGTACTTACGTTTACATTGTCCGGTCTATTTTACTTGTGAATTATAGTTGCGTTGCTAAATTGCTTTTTTGTTAACGCTAATTAATGATTTTGTAAGATCTGAATTTGCTACGGATGACAAGCGTAAAAAGCAGCATTCTCAAAGACATCTATTTATTAGAGAAAAGCGTGGAGCAGGCCTCGATAATTACCTATAAATATAAGATATGGCACGGATGGTCGAGTACGAAGCCGTTCTAGCGTCGTAAAAATGACGCGTCGACAACCGACGAAGGCTTCCACCTCTAATTTTATGGTTTATTTATAAAGACGAAAGAAATAAGAGACCGAAGCGGAGAGAGTCGTCAAGGAAAAGCCGAAAACGTCGGTCATACTAACGAAAGACCTTAACGAGGCAAGTAGTGTCGTTTTGTAAGCAAGCGTGCGTCAGTAACCCCCTTGTGTACCATTTTGTCTTATTTCGTCTTCGATGCGAATAAAACGATATCTTCTGATTCTAACTACTTTGCTTCCCATTCCCTAACAGGATTTCTGTAATATTGTTTGACAAATTTCAATTTATCAAAATTTGAATATACAGTAAAATTATGAAGAATAGCGAAAAATAATATATAATAAAACAATAATCTCCAATTAAGCAAAATGTTGCAGCCCGCGGAAAATGAAAATACAACAATTGCTCAATTTTCTTGAAACCACATTAAATAAAGTTCATGACATTCCGCGGCGTTTGACGACCAACTGTATTACTTGTATGGTATTCAAACAATAAAAGTCGACTTTTATCAGCATAACTACAAATAAGATTTTTAGAAAAGGTTTCGTCATCAACGACCTATAACGTTTTAATAAACTGACTTTTATTTGAAAAAATGAAAAGTTCAGTGGCAATTGTGAAACAGTCGCATATATCACTTTACGAGATTAAACAGCTTTTAAAGATCTCTTTTTTGGCTTATTTAACCTTCAAAGCCATTTCTGTTATTTTTGTCTTGGCATACACACACCCTTGGTCACTGTGACCGAGGTTCCTGTTTTCTTATATTTCGCTGTTCAGAGTTTGCTTGTGCACGCGCGCGAGTGTCTACGTGTTTGTGCGTTGAAAACAATCTGGTAACGAGATAAAGCGTAGTTCGTTCCACTTTTCATATTATATGATTAAAATAAAAAATTGTTTAAAGTCAATCAATAAACTTATATTTTATTTATTACAATAAATAGTGATTAACTATAAAATAATGTATTTATATTAAGAACCAATAAATATCTGAAGAGGCTCGAAACCAAACCAGTGAAACATTGTTGAAGACATGTTGGTGATTCTTTTGTTTTTTCAGTGTAATCTGGGACTGACTTTCCTAACTTTGAATAATTTTGTATTTTAATTGCTAACGGGATAGTTTACTTAATTTTCACTAACCGGCTTTTACTTTTCACACCAGCAGCAATTTTCATAAACTGTTTAATTGTATCGAGCGGCAGAGCTTATACAAACAGTGTGGACAGGAAAGCAAAGCATGTGTACGATTAATATTTGATTATTTTCTTTTCCTCTCTCTCTCTCGTTCTCTCTTGATGTTTTTGGTATCATTGTAATTTGCTTTTGCTCGTGAGTACGAAGAAATATTGATTCGACATGAATAAACATCTTCCGGTGTCTATGTGCACACTGCGGATGAGTGGAAACAAAGTACAGATATTTGAAATCTCTATATAATTAATGGTTTACCAAGCTCTATGGTTTCCAGGCTGTTGGAAACAAGTTTCCAATTTAAAACGCTACAACTTGTTCGCGTAATGACAATGAAATGATACGCCGTGGTCGCGAAAGATAGCACGAAATAATTGACGAGCTTTTAGCCACTTGCTCAGCTTTTATTGAGTGCTTGAAAATAAGAATAGAAAAGACTATTATTCGTATACATAATATACAGAAAGGCGCTTGTTATGGTAGAGTATTTGGATGACCAAGTCATCGGATGCTGTTGGAGCTTGTTTACTGATACCTTATCTTCAGCATAAATTTTGAGTTTTCCAATGATAATATTGTAATTTTAGGAGGGTTATCAAAGGGGCCAGAAAAATAAATAGCATATGGAATAAATGTATCGCGAGAATGTTGATTCTCGGACGCAAATCATCATCATCATAATTAACCGAATGCAAACAACTGTACCCTTTCTTTGTGACTGCAGACAGTCGGTACCGGCTTGTTGCTGCCTCCATCATGGAATCTTCAAATACAACACTATGCTAGTATTTTGGAATTTGCCTCTACCTAATCTCGCAAAAAAACGCACAAAAATTCTATCCAACCTATAGCGTAGTCGAATAAAGCGACACTTTAAAACAAGGCATTAGAAATAATTAAACCTCGTAACTCCTTTCGTTCTTTCAAAAAGTACATTTCTAATGCTGTTGAGAACAGACCACTTTTCAAATTTTTCTTCCTTCAAACATATTTGAACAAAAAACGTATGAGTGTTTAGTTATTCCCGAGGGCTGACCTTTCCTATTGTAATTTAATTATTTCATAAGTCAGTCTATTATAATTACGTCGACATACAAAAGACTTTCTTTCTACCAGATTACTATTAATTATAGGTGTAAGTATAGATAAGACTAAATTATGATACGAGCTTTCGTTAAAAAACAACGACATATAATTCACATATTTTACTTGAATATAATATTTCTTTTAAGTTTCTTTCAAATAGTTTTTCTTTTTATTATTAAATGGTGAATAAAAATAGTTACTTGAAGAACATCTTAGCAGTAGTATTAAGTTCAACGAACGTTGAACTTGGTCATTATTTATACATATTTATACATACATTTACACGAAAAAATATATTAAATGCGATCACTTTAATAGCATTAATATTTTAATAAGCGATCTCTATATTAATGGAATGATCACTGGGCGCCTATATCAAACTACGCAAGCACTTAAGCCAATACACCATATATGTATACACAAGCAAACTAAAGGAACCAGTAAGAGACAACGCGATAATCACTCACTGAGTATAATCTCGACGACGACCTACGGTAAACTAATAATTGATGTGCGGGCCTTTATTGCTGCATCTTATAGCTATTCCCCAAGGACAGTAACAAGAGTCTTCTTAGTTCTAAAGGACATGACTGCTTTGGATTTAACTACTGTCACCATGGCGAGTCTGTCAGGATTTGCTTATTATAAATACGTATTTCTAATAATTGTTTTAGATTTCGCTGTACTATGTTTTACCATTAAGTAGTATAAGTCGTAGTGAAATCGGACAAAATTTTTCACACGCGAGAGCATATGTTGCTACGATGCGGCTCTCGTCGCGACTGATCTGTCAATTTCTCACGTTGGTCGTTTCTCTAGCTTCGGCATCTTGCCCTCTCTCTCTCTCTCTTTCTCTCACTCTCACCGACTCGCCGATGTCTATGTGAAGAAGAGCAAGTTCCTCGTACGAGATTCCAAGATTCAAATTCTGGACATGTACAAACGTTCACGGGTATTCCCAACGAGGCAAGAACAAAGATATACAGCACACGGTGTTAAATGTATTGCTCATACTAATATAAGATTGGCACCGTAACTATTACTATTAGTTATGTAAGGTTTAGCATTGTATAATAGAAAAATAACTTAGTATATTTTATCAATTATAGATTTAATTAATCTTTTGGATAATTTTTCCGAAATATCTTGAAATAAATAAAAATTCATCGGTTTTTGTGAAAAATGGGTGCAAAATAGAATTTGCACCCAAAAGAAAAGCTACGTGCTCAAGACTCATCAAAGCTCGGACGGCAATAGAAAACTTAGCAGCTGTTAGAGACGTACGTAAAATTGAACGATCAAACGACTTTACCTGAAAGTGAAGTCCGATCGTAATTATATGAGTCGCCTTGGAAGGTAGGGTGAGAAAGTGATTTCTTACGACTAGGAGGTGGCTCATAATTGCGATCGAATTTTACTGCCAGGTAAGTTCGTTTGATCATTCAATTATGTTTCGCCGCCTCGTCTGAAGAAATCATTCTGTAGATGTTTGAATAACAAGAAATTAATTGCAATCTTTCTTTTACATGCATATATATATATATATATATATATATATATATATATATAGAAACAACTCAAAATTATTATTCATCGTGTATAATATAACTATTTATTTTTGTTTGAAAAATAATTTTTAACAATAGCGTTTGCAAAATCACTTCTGTTACAAATCGGCCTATTATAAAAACGAGCAAAGTCATTGATATAGATGACCAAGTTGCAATTTTCATAATTAAATCTAGATATATTTTTAAGAAAAACCTCTTATTGTAAATCTACGTATTTTCGATTGACTATCTCTACGCATAGTTATCGCTAGAAAAAATGTGCCTCTCTGACAAAAATAACAGTGACAAAAGATCTTCAGAAGTGTTTTTCGCGTCAATCAGTCCACTCATTCATCCGATGAGTTATTAAAGATTTGTCTTGAATTAGTCTACTATTCGCTCAATAACACACAAATAGTTCTTCACTTACAAGAGACCTGTAGGTAGGAAACGCTAATAAAAGTCTTTTTAAGTTTTCGTTTTATTCGAGCTACAAATAAGCAAGTAACTCCAAATAGATTATACACAACCAGTATCGAATAATGGAGTCGACGTAGTGTATATAACGAGACTGCATAGTGCCATAAGTGAGAGTTAATGGCACACGGCGAGTTAACGCCCTAGCATAGCGAGCCCGTTACCGTAACACCATCGAGTGTCACTTGTGGCATGTGTATCGTTCATCATTTTCTAACGCTGCCCTTAAACCGTACTTACGACTCGTCTTTTCGTGACTTTCAGTTCAAAACGACACCGTGAGGTTATCATATAAAGCGCGGTGCCGTTACAAATTTTAAACTACTTACGTTACTGGAAGGCGTTGTATAATGGCAATCGAAGCGATTACGGAAAATGAAAGCGAAGATTATATAGAAAGCTTTAGAATAATTGTATTGTAGAAAGACCGAATTAAATTTGAGATTTTCAAAGCATACCTTCAAATCCAAAGCGTTCGATTAAAACTCGTAATTCAGTCGCGATTCGGTGACTTTGTTTGGCGTTTAATGTACATAACATAGATGAAAATTAAACATGAAAGAACTCAAGATATTGAACGACTCCTCTTCAATCGGACCTTTTACGGTGATTGCTTCGAGGGCGTCGAGGTGTTTGCGGTAGTGCGACACTGCGGTCATAGATTACTTTACGTAATCGAACATAAAAATCAGGTCTGACAGAACGGTAGTAATTCAAGGCATGTCGGCCTATCTATAAAGTGTACATAACAAAATACGAACGACGCCTTAATTAATTTGTTCGTTATTGTTTTGGCTTAATTTCATGGCGATGTGTGCCTAATGGATGGTAATACAATAACAAACATCACTGAGTTATTAATTTTCATTCGGAGATAAACGAAGTAATGTGTAATCGACTTACACCAACAAACTCTCTGATATGCGGTTAATTTGTCCAATTATCAAATGTGGTTCGATTTCTGCATACAATATAATTTCGAAACGATATCAAAATAATGATTAGTTAAATAAATCAGTTAAATAATGATCAGTTATTTATTAGCATACGGCTTAAATATTCGAAATTGGCAAGACTGTTTGTTTTTAATTATAACAGTTGTTATAAACCATCTTTCAGTAAAAGTTCGAGTCTTTCACTGAAAGTTGGTTCTCAGTGCAATGCCATGAACGAAAACATGAATCGATCCCAACTACTGTTCACAGTCGATGAGAGCTTAACCTTTTACGCTCGTAAACATTCCCGTTACCGTCGCGTTCATCGTAAAACAAAACAGGACAGATCTTGTTATGTTTTATGAAACGGAACTTAGTACCTGGCTATTGTACGGCTATTGTACTTATACCAAGGCTGAGCTATTTGCCAAATGCAAATATACGACGATGAGGCGCTCGCGATACAATACTATTATAAGCGAATTGACAGTGTCTAAGTGCAAACGTATATAGCAAATGGACTATAATTTAAATCAGACGAGCTTTGCGGGAGACTAATTGTTCAATTGTTATTGTGTTATACTTGGCTCGTTCACTTAAATTCTAATCTCGCATAGCCAATTTTACTCATTTTCAGCATCAGGCCCGAAATAATAACGTTGAGTGCAGTGAGTGTATTTCGTAATGGTTTGCACAATCAGCTTTGTCACCTATTTTTTTTTCTTTTTATTTTCGTAGCGCAACTCAGCACATTTACCCGTCGTTTTACGCGCCATCAAAGTAGTTCTCTCGAGACGCGATATCGTAATAGGGGCAAAATTCTTTACTTCAAGCGCAAATTATGACTCTTTTTATGATTATCATTGAAGACAAACTTTAACCAATATAAAGCTATGTTTTCAGGTTGTCCAGATATTCGGTGCGTTTTTCAACGTCCATTCTAATTAGATAAGAAGCAGTAGCAGAGCCCATGCCGGTGCAAAGTGTTGAGCCGCGTTCAAATCAAATTTTTATGGAAAAAGAGGGACAGAGAAACACAATAAATCACATATGATTTGCGATCCCGCGCTACGCTCAGTTAGCTATAGCAGCAGCATCCTCGGCTCCATCGATTCCCACAAGTACAGTAGATTCAGTGAATAGTTGCAAGTATATTCATGATTACGCGCACGCGCGTGCACGTGGTCGTTGGTAACGTTGGTGACGTTGGTGACGTTGGTATTGTTCGATTGCTTTGTCTATTTTGATTTTCAATCGTTTCCTCGTGAACCTTACAACTCATGCAACACAAGCTTCAATAAAGTATTAAGAACGTGACATACACAAAGTGTCAGATATGTGACTATATATTGTGTTATTTCGGCTACTACAAGCGCAGTTGCAGCTGCAGCGAAAGCTCTACACTGTAGCGCTTTGATAGGTGCTTGCATGATCGCGCGCCATCATGCAATGCTCATGTAAATTGTTTACCGACTTGCTTGTGCTATTCCTCCGGGCCGGAGTGACTAGATACTCCACTTATCATTACGGATTGTCAGCTAGCATTTCAGAGGCTAACGCGTTAACGTGGCTTGAGGTACCCTCGAAGTGAAATAAATTTTGGTAAATTTTGATGCGTATTTTCCAGCCAGATGTTACTGTTGAAGGTTTTATATCAAGTACGTATGCACACTCTAGAAGTTTTTATGACTCGAGAATTATTGATAGAGTAGATGTTCACTTCTGACAGAGTAATCTATTTATTAGAAATCAATTGTAGCGTGCAAAACAAAAATCATTTCATTTATTCAAAAATTATTTCATACGAATAATTCACATATAAAAATATTACTGCTATAGTTAAGTTCAACTGTCTTGTAACGTATATTATAACGTATACATTGGTATAGTTGAGTGTTGTCTCTTATTATACTTAAGCAGGTAACGCTGAGATGATTATTTGAATTTACTTTCTATGATTTCGATGATATGAATTACCAACGAATATACACATATAATATAGCGATGTTAAGCGATGTTTTTTGAGATACTAGCACATACATGAATAAATAGATCTACACATAACGATTTTCATTCGCTATATATACTTTTATATAATTTTTTTTAAGAGAGCCTTGTGCATGTTGTGCTGATTGCTCGCGTAAAATTCGAAATTGAGTGGGTTAGAATCTTCAACAATGAACAAACACTTCTTTTTATTAACTCGTTAAGTAACAGTTTGTGCATTCAAAAAAACAAATTAAATTTTAAATGAGCTAAAACGTACAAAATTGACTTAAAAAAACTGGAGTAAATTGAGAAAGATTGCAGAAACTTTAGTAGTCATTGCAATAGAGGAGATCAACGATATAATATTTGAATGTCACGCGTGAAATGTTAACTTGACCAAAGTATCAAGTGCTTGGTTTATTTTTACCTCGACAATTGCATTACGAATAAGCTTACAGCGATAAAACCTCTTCGTCATTCTATGGTGACTAGGATCGTTCAAGATACTCTAGCTCTGTTCAACTGAGCTTCCAGTCCTCGTCGTATATTTTCGCCATGTATCACGTCACCCGTGACTATCAAGTCGAATGGTTTCGGCAACTCTTGTTCACATAATCACATTATCCATTGATACAGTTCTACTTTTTTATGCAATATGATGCTGCTATCTTTTCTTCAAATTACGAATTGAGTTTCAAGTTTATTGGCTGCTATTGTGATTTACATCGTACGGAATGATATGGCAAATCCAAAATTCTCTACAACTCATTTACAGTTGCTTCACTGGCAGGTAAAACTTTCAGAGGTATCCTTTGTGCATGATTTCTATAAAAGTTAATTTCTTGTTCTTTCGAAAATGTGAAATAAAAGAGATGATTTACACAAACACTCGAATGGAGAAAACAAAGAAGAAGCGCGTAGCGAACGTAGTCGAGTTGAAAATGAATACTAAAAGAAATAAAACGGCGGAAAAAGACAGGCCGGAGGTACATATTGTAATCCGAGTAAATAAAACGAGTGGAAAAACAAAGTAAAAGGCAGAATGCGTGGGGCAAGCACTTAGATCTGGACAAATAGTCAAAACTGAGCGAACGGAGAGCGAGAAAGCGGAGGATGTAGAGAGAGAGAGAGACAGAGAGAGAAACAGAGAACAGCAGCAGCGCCAATATACGCGAGCTATCGGATTGTTTCAATAGTGTACGAGTATGAGATCTTCCTCAATCGCTGATCACTTGAGCTATTTAAACACATTAAAAGCAGCATGTTCTTCGTCATGGTCACGATGGCTTTGATAGATTTGATGGATTTTCTTTGGAGCTTCATGGGACACCTCATGTAATAATTCCACTAATAGAGCGTAATCCCATAAGCGGAATCGTCATTTGAGCGTTTTCAAGCGACTGCTTTGAAAATAACCTTTTCAAGTTGCCTTTCGACCATACAATTTCATGCCATTACTTGACAGGTTTAAGCTGACCTGCTACTCGGCTGGTATCCTTGGGAAGAAAACATGTCTTTAACGAGCAAATTTATCACGGGGATGACTTTGCATTTATTCGAATAGGATAGTAGCCTTCCATTTCCAAGTACATTACAATAGCTCACATAAATCAATCTCTACCGCACAAATTCGTCAACGCATGCTTCGTTTCACGTGACTTAAGACGTATACTGATGGTAGCATAAAACGGTATCACGCACTATTTTGTGCGCAGAAACTCAGAAAAAAAATTTATAAAGAGAGATTCCTAAACAAAATCTCGGCTAATATATGCCAAATCATTTGTAAGAAGTATTTACAAATAACTATTTTACAAAGTCCAAGAAAAAAGAAAATTTTTAATTACATGTGCATTATTTCTTCACTCGGCTCTATTACAATATATACAATATTTTCATTAAAACAATGAATCAAAATACACGAACGATCGAGATAAAGTTGTCAGTTTTTTTTCGTTGTTTTGCAAGGCATATCTGTTTCAGAAATACAGGCAGAACAAAATGAAAATTGATATTCTGAGCGAGCCGCAAGCTCAATTTCCATGTATATAGTTCACACTTCATCGGTCACCAAATTTTTCCATTCGATACGACGACTATTTTGACTCGTGCCAAGGTATTTACATACATACGTGCAATTCACGTGATTTTTTCTCGGGATACAATGGTCTCGTCAACTTCCCACGGAGCGTAATCGATTTGTAATAATCTCAATTTTCCAACATGAAAAAGTATTTCTAAGCTTTTCTCAGCCATGACATATAAAATTTATAAAATAAAAATAATACCATCATTTACATTTACTCTAAAATATTTGTACAATACATTTCGATAATTTGATTTTTAGTATCCTTGAAACCGAGAGCTAAATTGTTTCAATAAAATATTATTAAAAATTTTGTCGAAACAAAGCATTTAGGTACATTTAGACATTTTTGACAAGAAATTTTATCATGTACAAGTTTTGTAGCATTTATGTTCTTTACTCTCTAGTTTTATTACATTTTACGTAAAATGGCTAAACTAAATACTTCCTCAAGTGACTTGCTTATATCTCAGCTTATGCGCTTACTTGCATTCGGATTACAGTCATGGAAATGGACATAAAAGAAAATTTGATCGATTGTTCCTCATGAGAAAACTAGAAAATGCCTTGTGCAGTAAGTTCGTTAGGTGAGCGAAAGATTAAAATCGGCTAAATTTGCAGTGAGTAGTCGCGTCAATTAGAAAGAGTCGTATCATCGCGATTCAAACAACGCGATAGTAATGAGAGAGCTGCCCGTGTGTAAAGTGAATGAGATTATAAAGATGATGAACGAAAGACGAGGAAAAGTGTGCGTGTGGCGTCGCCTCACTCTTTTGAGCCTTTGCAATTCGCTGTTGTCGAGATCAAAGAAGTTTGTAGGCACGTGACAAGTCGCGCGCTACACGTTAAGCGCGCACGCTGTGTGAACTCATAATCAGTGGCAGTACCCATGGCAAAGCCAGAAGGCGCAAAAAGAAGATGACAAAAAATCTGTTGCATAAACGCAAAGAAGTCGACGACTACCGTCGATTGCCGTCGACTTTTCAAAGCTCGCTCACCGCACTAATACCATCCGTCTTCTCTCATCGGCACAACTCCTCGACTTTCTCTCGTTCGTATTTTTTAACATTCTATCTCACTTAAGCAGATACATTTTACTGAGAGCATTGTAAAAATCGACACGTGTAATGTATAGTTGGAAAGGCGGGAGTAGCGAGCTGATGTTGTTTTTCTCGATGTTCCATTTTTATTATTCAAATACGTAACTCGAATCGACTTTACCCACAACTGTTATTACAGCTTCGTTCAATTGTTTATTCAATAAATAATTAAAGAATTTCAAAGCAAAAAATACAGTGCAATCAATATTTGGTAATATTATATTAAAAGACAAATATCTTATGGAATCAATATGACCGATTTATCAGTGTTAAAATTGAATCCTCTTGCAAAAAGGTGAACCTAATAAAGTGAAGTCAGTTTATTTATGAGCTGATTGGCTGATAGTTACGTGATCAGCTGTTTTGGGCAATTATATATATACGTTGTGTACGTTTATGAAAGATTATCGCCGATTTTTGTAAATAATTAATTGTTTGAAAAGTACATCCGGATATTGAGCATGAATTTCATATGAATTATATTAACCGCAAAATAATGACCGACTGATACCTCAGTAGAGAAATTAATTGAATTTTACTACAAGCGAAAGTTTAACTTTAAATGAACAAAATTAACCATAAAAGGATAGATATAAATTGACAGATTATCACGATAAAATATTGTACAGTTTTGTCTTTATTAAGTTACAGAAATATTAGAAAATTTGTTTGAAAAAGCATGAATTACAATTGTGAACGTTCTATGACGAAGTATGTTATTTACATCGTGAAAGATATGATTATAGAAAACTATAATGTTTTGAGAACTTATAATACATTGTTATCGTGTTTTCCAAACTTTTGAATGATGATTTCTTAACACTGAATTTAGGATGATAAAAACTTAAAACTTCATTGACATTTTGATATCATGAGTACCTATAAAACTACATATTTATTTATTAATAAATAATATCGTCGGCTATATTTCATATCAATTCAAAGAAATATTTAATGCACATTGAATTTTCGAGTGTTCTATTTCACCAATAAAAACAAGATCTATATTCGTGCATTAAAATAAATGCAGAGAAACGCGTTAAACATCACTAGTAGAGTATACGACAAATCCGGAGTACAATAGTTCGGTGTACAAATTTACTTATGAGGTGAGTACTATCTTTATTTAAATGGGTAAATCTCCGACGATGTTGCCTTTTGCGAAAAAAAAATTTTTTTCGCAATCGAAAAGCTCGATGCGCCAAAATTCAAGTTTTTTTTTATAAACGGCAAAGTGGCGATCGCGCATATGCAGACTAGATACCCAAATGCGTAGGATTATTAAAATGTTGTTATTTTCGCGGTATATTCGATTGCATCTGCTGAATAGAATATCAATTTGCCATCGAGAGCGCCAATTTAATTCATTCCAATCAATTTTAATTGATCGAATTTCTGTTTTCAATGCTGACGGTGTTTTAATGTTGAAAATAAACGATTTTTTCATAAAAATACAGAGCGTAATTGAGTCGATGATGAAATCGACTTCATTTATAACAGAATGATGATATGCGTGTCCATAATGCAGCAAGTGCACCTACTAAATTAATTAGGCAATGTAATTCTGATAATTAACTTGGTGAAATTGCAGTTTTGAATAAACAACCGCAACGCAATCAGTCGTCTTAGTCAATATCCGCGTGTCACTTAATGAACGAATTGCGCGCGACAGGGTCTCGCTCGTTAAAAATTCAAACGTCACGATATTAAGTTTAGCCTCGCCACAGTAACATCTATTCAACCCGCGTGACGCATCGAGTAGATCGAGTTCTATTTGACTTTTTGTACGAGAGTAGCCCCGTGAGGAGCTTGCTGGCGCTCGCGATGAGAGTGCAATTAGAGTAATTAGCTCTTTGAATAATAAGATCCGTCGAGGACTGGAAAACTTTGACTAGTCGTTATCGTATGAGAGTTGCCATTTGATATACGAAAACACTATCCTCCTCCCTAACATATTATTGTACTAGAAACTTTGATTGGCTGCTGTTTTCGGGTTTTCTTCTTCGTAATCGTCTATCGTAACCATCCGGCCTAGGTGTTTAGACACTATCGATTGTCTGACGTCCAGATTTCTCCAACATGTAAAACTTACTTGATAGTAAAACTCTGACGCTGCCTTCGGACTTCTTTGTTTGGATTCAAGTGCGCATAATGGTAAAGTAAAACTTGGACTAATACTAAGATAGCTCAGCGGCGAAATAAATAATAAGCGAAAATTTCGCGCCTACTCTTGTTGGAACTCGACCCACGGGAATGAACGTAGTGTGCGTAGTCGACACCGTAATAGCCAAAATTGAGATAGTTCCAAGACGTGATACCCGAAAACTATTAGAGCTCACAGGAAGCTGCTTCCAGGCACTGTAGGTCGAGTTAAGATGGAAAGAGACAGTTACGTATGCAACTGAATCTAAGACCGGCAGGAAATACAGCTTAGACTGTTTTATGTAGCAACTTCGTTGCGTGCGCCGAGTAGTTAATAAAGTGTAATCCAAATCTCAAAATCCACATACTTGATTTCCACCCGACCTCATCCTTTACATCAAACAAGTGACGCTGTCACTGAACTTATATCTACTTTGATATTATTTATTTTTCGCGGAATCAACTTGATAACCCGTGTTACCTTGGTGTCGCCGCTCAACAACAATTTGAGAATTTTTAATCGACTTGATGGCCTGTAGCGCTGCTGCTGCTGCTGCTGCTGTATCTCGAGCTTTTCTTTCCACGTGATATTTTTTATCGCAGCTCGACGTTCTAGCCCATGAACGTGCACGAGCGCATTATGCGATATCATGGCCGTGAAATTCTCTTTTAGCTTCACGAACCTCGCGAGGGATATGATCCTCCCGGGTCTTGCAGGTGGCACGTGAACGGAAAGGGATAGCACATGGCTAACCCTTGGACAGGTCGGGTGGTAAGCAAGAGAGCAAGCAACAGTGGAAGAGAGAAATGGAAAGGGGAAAGCGAGGCAGTGCGAAAGCACGCGCCGTTTAGAGTCCCAAGCGGGTCTCTGAAAAAAAGAGCTCAGCTCTTGTGCAAGTTTTCGTCTGCTAGGCTCAAGACTCATTCGCCCACTTGCTGAGCTGTGTCGTCGAGACCGTTCATTTTGTGGTGAGTGCAAATGTCGTTGCAATTTAGCACAAACCTATCCGAATTGCAACGGTACCTCACACCTACAGC